>NC_137336.1:22640882-23851573 GCF_965287045.1 Carcharhinus amblyrhynchos | reverse complement strand
ACACCAGGATTAGCCACTATGTGCCAGGTGTGGTCTAGCAGTGTACACGTTCACAAAAAGGATACTAGGAACAGAGCATAATAAGAAACAGGATACTACCCCACTTAGGGGAGCCCAAGTCTCAAAAAGAAGAGTAACCCAGAAGCCTCCAAAAGGAGACATCTCAGGGGAGGGGGATCTACACCCCACCCAACATACCCTCCAACTGAGCTGGATAAACACAGTTACAACTGCCCTAACTTGTTCAATCGAGCTAAACTAGGATCAACAACACAATAAAATAAGGACTGTTAGGGCAGGATACTCACATCACTCTTATATATTGAACAATGCAAACTTCCCCTATCTCTAGGCACCTGAGAGGTACCACTTAGGCCCCGTCATCAAAAAAATTCCACCCAATTTCCCTTATCAAAGAAACCCTAACAACACTACAATATGACCACTGTACATTCCATGAGCCAAATAGTCAAGTAGCCACTGTCACAATCCACGCTGCCAAATAAATAGAGAAGGCCAATCCAAAAAAAGCTAGATATCCAAGGACTAACCGCCCATGCGCAGGTGTATACCAGTACATATTTCCCTCAACCCCAATAACACTAGAGGTGCCTATGATAGAAGAAAACCCAGGGGGTAGTCTTACCAAAAGAATTCTAAGTACTGAATAAATATGAAAATGGGAGAAATTCAGACTTGTTTTTTGGTGAGAGGAAAAAAATCAAATTTTATGCCACTTAAAAAGAAAAATGTAGGGGGAGTAGATGGAGTCTAATAATGCCAGAAAACCGGCTGCTGACTGCTAAAACGTGCTATTGTGCATGCACCCTGATTTTCCAGTGAAGTGTGTCAGGAGTACACAGTGCACTGGGAGATTGTCGACCCCTCTACTCCCCAGACTTCACAGTCACCAATCACCTGATCGCGCCCCCTCTGATTATCCCTGCCAATTGCCTTCCTGATCGCAGCCCCCATTCACCTATTGCTGCACACACTCCTTGATTCTGGCCCCCGATCACAGCCATCCCTCTCCAGATCACCTCCCCCATTCATGTCCCCTAGCCCATTATTGCATCCATTCACCCCCTCTGGCTAATCGCTGTCCCATTAACCTCCCCCTCTCTCCAGTCAAACATCTCCCCTGTTCACCCATCTCTGGCATGGTGCCATAGTAGGGCAGTACATTGGCACAGTATGATGGCATGGTGGCACAGTGATTAGCACTGCTGCCCCACAGTGCCAGGGACCTAAATTTGATTCCTATGTATCTCTGTCTGTGCGGAGTCTGCACGCTCTCTCCATGGCTACATGGGTTTCCCCGGGTGCTCCAGTTTCCTCCCATAGTCTGAAAGATGTGCTGGTTAGCTGCATTGGCCATGCTAAATTCTCCCTCAGTATACCTGAACAGGCGCTGGAGTGTGGCAACTAGGGGATTTTCACAGTAACCTCATTGTTGTATTAATGTAAGCCTATTTGTGACACGAATAGACAAACTTTAAAACTTTGTTGTTGATTGTTGCCCCGGCAATCCCCGATGCAGAGTGTATAGTCCCCAAGCACTGCCTCCCCTTCAGGCTATGGCCATCATCCTAGATGTTGTTGCTGGGGAGCATATGTGGACCTCGTTGGCGAGGACCTCCACTGGCCAGACTGTTAAGGTGAATGAACCTGGACGATTGTGTCCCAGGCTCAATAATAGCAACTAAATTAGGTCTTCAATATTTAGATCATCCTCAGCCCCTTCCCAGGTGACAGGCTAATTACACTGGCAGATCGGGGCTGGTTAGATCGCAAGAAGCAAGAAACCACCTCTCTTGCGATCTTTCCAGCACGTCATACCAACCGTCCCCCCAGTCTTTTCCAGGATACATGATCTGTCTGTACCTTTATAGGAGGCAAGTGAGAATTCCTGACTGCCAAAATAACAAAAGTACAAAAGAAAAACATGGCACCGATAGTTCTAGCGCTGATTTAAAGTTGTCCGCAATAACGACTTAAAAGGCCACATCAACCACCTCTATACAAAACCAACTACCCACCACCCTACAGTGTGCTACTCATCTTATCAATAAATAGAGTGAAGCAGACACAGAGAGCAGTAGGGATGCTGGGAATGATTGGGGGAGGAGGTAAAGGAGGAGAGCAAAGTGGGGATGATCGGGGGGTGGGGGGGGTACAAAATGGGGGGGGTGCTATGCCAGCGATGATGGTATTTCACTGAAGATTTGACAGATGAAGAATACAAGATACAAGAATGTTACTCTTTGAACAGTAAAGCTGTCCTGTTTGCTATGAGACGTCAGGTCAGTGGCAGTATTTAATATTGCTAATTGCTCCAAGATGAGAGCAATTTTACAGAACTGTTGGGAATATTAGCAAACACAGTTGATATAGCATAAATTTTGTGTCGTAATTGACAGGAAACATCATTGGGAAAAATCAATAAATAAATATAAGTTTGCAATATATAATATCGCCATTTCCCATTTACAGCATTGACCCTGTGTTATCAATAATGGCTCACAGCTTTCCTATAATTAACACATCACACACTTGTTTCACTGCTCTATACTTGGCACTGCTTTCCCCAGCTGTGGAAATGAATACTAAAAAGGCAAAATAGATGGTTCCCATCTTGAAGAAAACTAAATACCAATAAGTCAGGCTAAGTGTAAACGTTTATCACAAACCAATATTATCCATTTTCATAGGGCTGGCAAAAATTGAATGGAGCAGTTAGAAAGCATAGACACAGACAGCTCAGAAGGTAAACCTTATTGAATGTTACAATACACTCCTTGGTTGTTCGGGAGGTCTTCAATGGAAATTATTCTAGAATTAAACATCTGCTGATGACCTTTGTTGATTGTCGGAAACCCCATCTAATGTCCGTTAGGGAAGGAAATCTGCCATTCTTACCTGGTCTGGTCTGCACGTGACTCCAGAGCCACAGCAATTTGATTAATCCTCAATGGTCCTCTGGCAACTAGGGATGGGGAATAAACGCTGGCTAGCCAGCAATGCCTATGTCCCATGAATGACTGAAAAAAAATCAGCAATCACAATTCTCCTAAGTTCCATTTTCCAGTTTTCTCTTCCAAAGTTGTGGAACTTATGGACCACTTCATAATAAAGGCACAGTGGCTGCTTCCCAGATAATGACCATTGATTTCCGTGATGATCACCAGAATTCTACTGCCATGCCTGCCATGGACTCAGAGCAGACAAGGTGCAGACAATGGAAACGTCTGTTAACCTTGGGCAGGATTTTCCAGTCTCATTCAAGTGAGGCTGTAAAATCCCATCTGAGGTCTCTTGTTTCATGTTCTATAGTTTCATTCCTAGTTGATAAATGAGTGTTAGAGCCAAGTGCAGAATTTTGAGCAACAAATATAAAATCATATCAATATACAGATTCGGTGGAGGTGTGACCACTCGGTCCCTTGAGCTGCTCTGCTATCCCATACAATCATGGCCACTCTGACTTCTCCACATTCCTGCCTATCCCCTTTAATCTTTCATCGGTTTACTAATAAAGAATCTATCCATCTCTAACAATATTCAAAGATTCTGCTTCCACCAACTTTTAAGGAAGAGAATTTCAAAGACTCATGACCCTCTGAGAGAAAAAATACTCCTCATTTCTGTCTTAAATGGGTGACCCCTTATTTTTAAACAGTGACCCCTGGATCTAAATTCGCCAAGAAGAAACAACATCTTCACATCCTATTAAGACCACTCAAGATCGGAGATGTTACAATCAAGTCACCTCTTAGTCTTCTAATCTCCAATGGATACAAGCTTAGCTTGTTCAATCTTTCTTTATAAGACACCCACCCATATCAGGTACTAGATATCAAAACATTCTTTGAACTGCTTCAAAGACATTTACATTTTTCCTTAAATAAGGACACCAATACAAGGTACTCTAGATGTGGGTTCATCAATGCTCTTTATAACTGAAGCATAACCTCTCTATCTTTTGTATTCAGTTCCCCTCACAATAAATGATAACGTTCTATTAGCCTTCTTAATTATTTGCTGTACCTGCATGCTGATCTTTTGCAATTCAGGCACTAGGGCACCCAGCTTCCTCTGCATCTCAGAGCTCTGCGATAATATAAAAATACTTATTCTTGGGTAAAATTGGATATTGCCAGTGCACACGTCAAAACACACATTGTGTTTTGGGATGATGTTGCTAAGTAGATCCACAGAGATAAAAAATAGAAAGTGGGTGGGGGGTGGGGGTGGGGGGGAGGTGGGAGTGGATAGATCCCAAAGCACAGCAGAGATAGCTGTGCAGAACAAGAAGAGAAGCCATTGATTCCCTGGCTATGATTCAAAAGATAAGAATGAAGGCAGGTGAGAGCAGACCCACCCAGCTAGACGACAGTGAAGAGGTTAAAAGTTAAAGTTAATTTATTAGTCACAAATAAGGCTTACATTACACTGCATGAAGTTACTGCGAAATTCCCCTTATCACCACAGTCTGGCACCTGTTGAGGTCAATGCACCAAACCATCATGTCTTTCAGAAGGTGGGAGGAATCCGGAGCACTGGGAGAATGTGCCCACTCCACACAGACAGTGACGCAAGCCAGGGGTTGAACCCAGGTCCCTGGCACTGTGAAGCAGCAGTGCTAACCATGTGCTACCGTGCCACACCAGGAATTCGAGAAGGATGGTGAAATCAACTGTCAAAGGTTATAAAAGGCCGAGAAGGATGAGGGGGTAATGGTTTATCTTTGTCACAGTTACAAAGGTTGTCATTTATGACTTTGAAGAGAATAATTTTGGACTTTCCATTATTTAGTTGAAAGAAGTTCTTGTTCATCCAATATTGTATGTTGGGCTTACCATGTGACACAGCAAAGATTACAGAGATAATTATTACAATATTCAGAAGACAGGTTAAATAAGTGCAAATTTCTTCACCCAGAGAGTACTGAATCTGTGGAATTCACTACCACAGAAAGTGGTTGAGCCAAAACATTGTGTCACTTCAAGAAGAAATTAGATATAGGTCTTGGGGTAAACGGATCAAGGGATATGGGAGGGGGAAGTGGGATCAGGATATTGACTTTGATGATCAGCCATGATCAAAATGAGTAGAGCAGGCCCAAAAGGCTAAATGGCCTACTCCTGCTTCTATTTTCTCTGTTCCTATGGACAAGATGTAAGGGTTTGGTAGGAAAATAGAAAACTGAGCAATTTTTAAATAATGAGAGACTGGGAAAATTTGGTATTCAGAAGGATCTTTGTGTAACAAATCTTTGTATACAATTCACAGAAAGTTAACAAGTAGGAAGTGGGCAGGTAAATGGTATGCTGGTCTTTATTAGAAAAGGGTATGGGTATAAAATAAAGAGCGCTTACTTGCAAATGTACTGGACTTTGGTGAAACTACACCTGGAAACTACACCAAAACTTTGTACAGTTTTGGTCCTATCTAAAGCAAAATATTATTGCTTCATAAGATGTTGTGGTATGCCTTTACGGAGGGAGGCAGTGGTTTGTGGTATTGTTACTGGGCTAGTAATCCAGAAACCTCAGGCAAGATCTGAGGACGCTGGTTCAAATCACACCATGGCAGGTGGTGAAATTTGAATTCAATAAAAATCTGGAATTAAAAGGCTAATGATGACAATGAAACCGTTGTCAATTGTTGTAAAGATTCATCTGGTTTACCAATGTCCGTTAGGGAAGGAAATCTGCGGTCCTTATCTGGTCTGGCATACATGTGACCCCAGATTCACAAACTGTATGGTTGACTCTCAAATGCCCTCTGAAATGGGGGGCAGTTATGGGCAGGGATGGGCAATAAATGCTGCCCAGCCAGCAATACCCACATCCCATAAATGAATTTTAAAAATGCCTTTAATGGTTAATAACATGCCATTGCAGGAGAAGGATACTTGACGGAACAAGAGCCAATAAACGACTGGAGAACAGTACCACTCACACTATTACATGAAAAGTCACATAATAGTAGATTGTACATATTGCCTGCATAGAAACTGCACTCCTCCATGCCAGTGCCTTGAATATGTACATATTTCTGGGTTAACAATAAATGCTTTACGTTTAACCATGCAAACCTCCAGAGCTCTCAGTGAATCACTAAATGCGCCTTTGCAACAGAGAGAGTTCAATTAATTTTCATCAGACTGATTCAAGGAGTGAATCCTGGCAAGAAATTGAGTAGAATAGATCTATATTCCATAGAAGTTAGAAAAATGAGAGCTGACCTTATTGAAACTTATAAAATTCTTAAGGGGTTTGATAGGGTAGATTCTGGGATGATGCTTCCCGAGCTGGGAAATCTAGAAACTAGGAGGTAATAGTGTCAGAATTTGGGAATTTCAGAGACAAGGAGAAATTATTTTCATTCAGAGTTATGAATCTTTGGAATTTTCTATGCTAGAATATCAGGAGTTATGGGGATAGAATGGGAAGGCATGGCTAAGTGAAAAGTGATCTTATTAAATGGTGGAATAACCATGAGAGGGCTGAATGACTCCTATTTATTATCTTCTTATGTTCTTATTAACCAGGCATCATCTTAACCAAACAACAGCACCTCCAACAATGTAACACTTCCTCAAAATTGGATTGATGTGTCAATCACTATTATGCGCTTTCTGTTGTGCCACTGTTCCTTCTTTGTGATTCTAAAACTTCATCTTTTGTCATTTTAAGATCTTTCATTTTCTGTTGTTCCTTTCAAGGCAATGAACACATAGGAGGAAAAGAAATGAACTCATAATCTGACTCGCAACTCAGCTGTAGAATGGTTCAGCTGGGAAATCAATGTTATTTGAGTAATTGGTATGAAATCCAAGCCTTCAGCAGTGGAAAGAGTAAAACCTGACATCCATGCATCATTATTAATCTTAGTCATACACTTCTACTCATTAGGCGTCCACTAGATATTACTGCTATATCATAAGGTGTGAACGGAATTAATTCACTTTAACTAAACTTACTTTCCACTTCAGACAAATGAACATTTTAATAGCTTGTTTCCATCGTTACAAGCAAGCCAGAGAGGTCCTTGGAGTTGGCAATTCAATAAACTGGAAACATCAAAAAATAATTTCAATTGTTCTGACAGTTAGCAAAACAAAAATAATGTTCAGCATCACCAGGATGAATCCTTTGTAATATTATAATAAATAAAAATGAGAAGACCTTAATATACAATCTTTTTATGAAAATGTACTTCAAACAATCTGCCATCCTACTAAGCAATAGCTTATTCTATTGGAATGATAATTATTTGTGCTGGTAGGCTTACATGAACTGCATTCAAAATTGTTTATTCAGCAATAGCCATTTCAAACTTAAGTAGGTATTTATGTCTGTCAGTCATAGAATATCTTTGAGCTGCTAACAAATGTTCCACTAATAATGCACAAGAATGTGTTACTGAGCCAAGAAATAAGGGGGAAAACTAGAGCAAACTTAAAACTGTTGCAGAAGATGTATGATACAGAGGGGATTAATTCAAAAACAGCCAACGGCTTCAGCAACAGTTCCACAAAGTATTTGGGAAATTATTCTCCTCCTGAGAAACTACACTTTTGTTGTAGCAGTGTTTGTGGAAGTACTGTGGAAATTATTTGAAGATGTTGGAGTAAATTGCTGGATTTGGCAAGGGTTATTGCTTCATCGATATAGACACTGCTTAGAGAGAGGAGGAGAAGGAGGAGAGTTCTTCCCAGAAAGCCCTGCCTACCATGGATTTAAGAAAACACTCCTCTTATGTACACCTCAGCTAGTGACAATGACTGAAGGATCTGAAATTCAGCAAAGATGTGCTCAGCAAAGAACTCTGCCACCTTCTTCAACAAGATCCATGGTGGGTGTCACACCAGAGAGACGATGGTGCTGCCACTGGGTGTCAAGATCTCTGTCTCTGTAATCTTCTAAGCAAACAGATCAGTCAAGGCAGGAGCAGGTGACATTGCAAACATAGTGTAGTACACCACCCATCACCACATCAGGGAGGTGGTACAGGTCCTGTACGTGAGGAGAGGCAAGTCAATCATTTTCTCCCTAAGCAGAGATAAAGAAGATGGGCTGGGCTTCGTGAGGGTAATGGGATTGCCAATGTTGTAGGGAGTCAGCAACTGCATGCATTTTGTTCTGCGGGCTCCACATGTCAACAGGAAGTGAGACAAGAACCATAATGGTTCTACTCCATTACCAGGCAGTTGGAATGTAACAATACACAAACCATCATGCAAATGCTGTTATCCTAAAGGAAGAAAGCAGGTTTGATCCCTGCTGAGCCAGTGACACACATGAAGGGTGACACCTCAACAATTCTAACAATTTGTTGGATGACAGATTGCTGTGTTTCTTTCTGAGCCTCCTTGATTCTTTCAACACTGAGATTTGGAGTCACGATAGCAGCAATCTGAGCCTTACCATCTTCAGCTGTTTCATCAATGACCTTCCTGCCATCATAATTTCAGAATTGGGGATATTTGCTAATGATTGCATACAGTCTTTGTCCATATACAGGATGACCTGGACAACTGTGAGGATTGAGCTGTTAAGTGGCAAATAGCCAGACAGTGACCATCTCCAAAAAAAAAGAAAGCAAACATCCCCCGTGACATTCAATGGCATTAGCACTCCAGAATCCCCCACTATCAATATCCTGAGGGTTATCATTAACCAGAAACTGAATTGAACCACCCATATAAATACTGTGTCCACAACAGCAGGGTGGAGACTTGGAGTCCTGCGGTGAGTAACTCTACCTCTTGAGTCCCCAGAGCCTATCTACCATCTACAAGGCACAAGTCAGGATTGACAAAGGGTCATCCGGACTCAAAACGCAGCTCTTTTCTTTCCTTACAGATGCTGCCAGACCTGCTGAGATTTTCCAGCATTTTCTCTTTTGGTTTTTAACAAGTCATGGAATGGAATACTCCCCATTTGCCCAGATGAGTGCAGCTCCAACAACAAGAAGCTTGACACCATCCAGGACAAAGAAGTCTGCTTCAATAGCAACCCATCCACAACATTCAACATTCATTCCCTCCACCACCAATGAACAGTGACAGCCATGTATACCAACTACAAGATGCACTGCAGTAACTTACCAAGGCCCCTTTAATAGCAGCTTCCAAACCATGACCTCTACCACCAAGAAAGACAAAGGCAACGGATGCTTGGGAACTCAAACGCTTGTAAATTCCCCTCTAAGTCACACAGTATCTGACTTTAAACTATATTGCCATTCCTTCACTATCACTGTTTCAAAATCTGAAATTCCCTCCCCATCAGCACTGTGGGTGTACCCATACCACGGTCTGCAGTGGTTTAAGAAGGCAGCTCACTGGCACTTTTTCAAGGACAATTAGACATGGGCAATAATTGCTGGCCTAGCCAGCGATACCCACATCCCATGAAAGATTTTTTTTTAAATCTAAGGACCTCATGAATTCTGTCTGAGTTCCCACTGTAAATCTCAGACATTGGGTAGGCCAGCGAAGCTACAAATGAAGCCAAATTTGTTTCTGGCCAGCAGAGGGAAGTTGTTAGGGCCCAGCTCGGTCAAAAGCCAGCTGATAGCAGGAGATGGTACCAAGGCGCATGTGCAGATCTCTGTGCTCACAGAGCACAGAGATCTGCCACTGTCTCTACACCCCCCCCGCTACCACAGAGTTCCACAGGCTGAGCTCCCTCCTGCCCTGACACATCCCCCCCACCCTCCTGGACCACTCAAAAACCTCTCTACTCCCATGCTGGGTCTGGCCAATCACCAGTTGAAGAGTGAACTGCAGTCCACCCACTCGATCACTGTTGTAGAAAGGCAGCACACACGCCGCCTCCAATCAACCACTATTACACGTGTCAGCAATTCTATCACCCGGCCAATTGATTGCTATTGCCGAGTGCACAGCAGTTCCTTCCCCTAATGGCCTGTCTCAGTCTGGCCCCACCATAGCATTTAAATATTACAATCAGCCTTGCAACCTTCTCGAATGATCACACTGCATATAAGGTGCTGGTAAGATTGTGAGAGGCAAAAAATGGGGTGCAATTTCTCAGCTCTGTCGCAATCTTACCGGCTCAGCCTGCCTATTGGCTGGCAAGGCGAGAAGGTAAGTTTGCCCCCTCAGTCTTACATTCATTTACAGAGTGAAACATCACAAACATTCACCTCATTACTCAACAACATCACTGTTTTATTACGTGTCTTTTTATATGTGTTCAAGTGAAACCTAATTAATGCCCTGCACCTGCATACACTTAGGCAGAATAGATATAGAATTAACACTGGACATAAGTGGAGGCTGCAGGAAGTGGCTTATGGGTTTGTTTGGTGCCTCAATGATGAGATCTTAGATTTATATGTTGAAACATTAACCATTCATTGTTAATATTTAACTATGTGCAGATCTCAGTTACTGGCATGCATGGTGCTGCTTTCACCATGCAGACTCCTGAGTCTATTACCATGTGACTCCATACATCATACCATGGCAATTCTCCAGTCCCATGTTAACCCTTGCCCTGAGGGTCTTTATATTACAATGTCATGCAGGCACACACAACAGGTGTGAGACTGCAATTATTGGATGATGTATGACAGTGAGGTGGAGTATGTGAATGCTTGGCCTGAGGCCTGAGTGCGAGGTACTGTGGATGAGTGAATGATGGAGGTGTGATTTACTGAGTAATGTACAAGGTTGGTGATATAGCAAGTCTGAGATGTCTTTATAGATTAATTTACTGATCTTCACTACCCTAAGAGGACTCAACTTCTAGCTGACAGTATTCAGAAACAAACTCCAAGCGTTCCCTGTTCAGCTGTTTCCCTTTTGAGAGTATTCTTTAAGAGCCACCAGACACCCTGCAGAAACACAAATTCTCTCCCTCTGTTGAATTCCATGATTAAGGTCTCTCATGCCAGGTCTTTTAGCCTGGGAGCACTTTTTCTTGCACGGTGCTCCCAGGCTGTTTAGCTTCGACTTGAAGCCACTTGCACTACAAACAATCAACAGCAGCTTCGTTATAATGAGGGCAGTTATTTATCAAAAGAAGCAGTTTGCCTTTAAGAAATGCAAGCTGGTCACGCTTGGCTGAATGCTACAACCATGGAAATGAGGAAGCAGCAAGCTTGCATGCTGCCTGCATCAAGAGAATTAAGCACAGGCTGCGCAAAAAGTCACAACAGCTAAAGAATTCCTAGCCATGAAAGTTTTACTGGTTACTGTTCTAACGTTGTAAAATATCCTGTACACTCATTGCGACAGGTAAAATCTGTTACGTGTCAGTTTCACTAAAGCATGAAAGACACCCAACTCATATAGCAAAGGGCAATGTTTTATATTCCAGTGCTAATGACAGTTTAACCATTTTCTAACTAGCATGCCCTCTGGTACTGTACTTTCCAGCCTGTTACTGCACTTTGATGTTCGGCAATCTTAGATGCAAATTTGTCATGAAAGAAGTGGTACATGTTGTCATGTGATTTACAAGTCCCTTTGCAGATGAGAAGCACACATAACCAGAGTCCTGAAAGAATAAAAGAGAAGCAATGTGCTCTGATGTGGCATTATTGCATCTCTATGACGTTACAGAGCGCTTTGCGAATAATGGACTACTCTGAAATGAGGAGCATGTAGATAGATGCAAGAATCATTTAGCATGCAACAGAATATCATTAACAAGAAGATAAATGATCAGTCTTCTAATTTTTTCTGGAACTAATTGAGGGAAACACTTTGATAAAGTGACCTGAAAATTTCCCACTATTCTTTGATTAGAAACAGGTAATTTACCTTCAGTGAGTCATTGTCCCATTCAATGATGATCAGACTTCCCTCAGTACCATGTTGAAATGTCAACTTAGTGGATGTGTTAAAACCGTGTTTATATCTACACATAGGAGGAGAATAGAATCATAGAATTGTAGGGCATCCGGCACAAGAGGAGACCATTCAGCCAATAATGAGCATCCTGAAACTTTGAAAGAAAGGTTGTGCTTAGTCAAACTTTTCTTCTTTTTACAAAACCTTATTAGTTCTTCCCCATCAAGTACATTTTCAATTCCCTTTTAGATTTTATAAACTAGAAGCTGTGAAACAAGAAAAGGCACATAAAAGTCGCGAACTAAGGGAATGGATGAGTGTGATTAGTTGTCTGATTAGGCCATGGGGGGGGGGGCAAGTTGTGAGTATGAGGTATGAGTTCTGATATAAATTGTTGGGAGATGAGTGATGAGTATGATGACATTATCTGTAAGGTTAGTGTACAGTTGGAGGGCTGTGGCTTTTGAAAATACATTCCTTGACTGACCGTTTATGTGAGGTCAATAAAGTTTTTGTGGCATCGCATCCAGGCCTTTGGGGCTAGCCCACTACTGTTCACCACCATAACCCTCTGGTCCCATTTGCAAAGTTTATCTGGAGAGTCTTCTGGTCTGACTGGACAGATAACATCTCTCACATCCTGCAGCAAGGCCTCCTCTGAAAATTTCAGAAGCTCCTTTCCCATCTCAAAATGTAACCGCCAACATGCAATCTACGAAATACAGATTGTTTTTAAGTATGCATGCTAGCTTTAACTTGTGCTAGCCTTTCATTATTTTATGCTCCTGCTCAGTACAACTACTCAACAGAATATTTAGCGCTGACTGCTGATTTATTGTGTTCAGGGTCTAGCCAGGGTTCTTTGGGGTTTATCTATTCTCTCAAAGTAAGCTGCCCGAGACTGTAAATTGTTAGTCTCCATCTGCAGCGCCTATTAGGATCTCGGCATGAGGTTGGAGCATCTGCTCCCTCCAGATCACTGTTACTTCATCATGTGAAGTTACATTATCATTGCATCAGCATCATGTGTCATTGATGTTAACCCTTTGCTCTAAATCTCCCTCCAGGTCTTTATCCCTGTCATATTTACATACTCCTTGATGAAGTATGAATCCTTTTACTGGATTCTTCTGATGGTATTCGCGCCAATGTGTCAGCTGTCATTTGATACTTCCTGTGATCCTTCTCTGTTGATTCTGGATGGCATCTTGGCAACTTTGTCCATGTTCAGAAGAGTGGCTGGTGGCTTACTAATTCCAATTTGGAACCGCAATCCCGTCACTTCATATGAGACTTTTTTGTACACCTAGGTTGCTGCCAAAGCTTCTTTTTCAGTTCTGTTTCTGAAAATGAACCTGTGGAATGGTAGACTGGACTCGGCTTGCTGTCTCCCTATACTTGAAATAATACTGCCCTCAGACTTGTTTATGAGGTGCAATAGTTGTTACCATGGTTGCTAACTCTGGGTTGTTGCCAACATTTCAGATGAGGTCCACATCCCAGTACCACTGTTGACCCAGTACAGCTGTTTCAGAGACTCATTTGATAGGAACTTGCCCAATTTGTTGACCATTGCAAGGAATCTTTGAAAAGCTCAGCAATATTCCCGACTTGTAGGAATTTTCCAATTACTTCCAGCCAGAACCTTCCAGCCCTTCACGCCAGTGGGATCTTCCAATCCCGCCCATGGTATATTCCTTCTGTGAGTTTCTCGGTGGTGAGTATAGACTCAACAGGAAACCCTGTTGATAAATGTGGGTCATGATGTGGAGATGCTGGCATTGGACTAGGTAAACACAGTAAGAAGTCTCTAAACACCAGGCTAAAGTCCAACAGGTTTATTTGGTAGCAAAAGACACTAGCTTTCGGAGCGCTACCCCTTCATCAGGTAAGTGAGAGTTCTGTTCACAAACAGGGCATATAAAGACACAAACTCAATTTACAAAATAATGGTTGGAACGTGAGTCTTTATGGTACCTTTAAGACTTGATTACCTGTAAAGACTCACATTCCAACCATTGTTTTGTAAATTGAGTTTGTGTCTTTATATGCCCTGTTTGTGAACAGAACTCCTACTTACCTGACGAAGGGGCAGCGCTCCGAAAGCTAGTGGCTTTTGCTACCAAATAAACCTGTTGGACTTTAACCTGGTGTTGATAGACTTCTTATGACAAATGTGGGACTGGAAGATCACTCTGTCAACCAGTGGAAGCTCATCTCTGCCATCATGAAACACATGGCAGATTGCGTGGAAAATCCCGCCCTCTACGAGGCCTCGAAATTTGATCCTCAGGGTAAAATCTTACCAAAAAACAGCAGAAAGTTAGTTTTGGCATGAAAAACCGTGTTTCCTACCAACACACCTGCGTGTTTTCGGGCCGAATCTTATGCCTCATTAGTGATTAATTTTATGTCCACAAGTTTCATGCTGCTCCAGTAGCATGTTCCCTCTGATTTGCCTATCCCTCAATGACTTAGCTGCTGCAAGTACTGGGGAGATCCTTATAAACGGCTCCCCAGCCCTTGTTCCACAATGATTCCAGGAGATGGCAGACACGTAGGCAATGCCTTGCATTTCGGAGGCGTCCCTCACAAGGTTGCTGGATGGAGTGGAGCAGAGGGGGAATACGCACTATCCCCACTCCAGGAGATGGCCTTCCAGCAGGGTTACCTGAGATGCAGTGGCAGCCCTGGTCAGTGCAATGCACGCCAGAAGAGGATAGTGCAGCAGTGTTGGAAGAAGATGAATGATCTTTGCTTAACCAAGGTAAATGAACCACCCCCTCTTACAAGTTGTCAGCAGTTTTGAACGACAGAACGTTTTAAACTGCACTATTTTTCCAGTTAGGGCAAGCTGCTCCCCTGTTTGACATTGTTCTCACTTGTGTAGCTTGTTCCTGCTACTTGGATGACATTTCAGGATGGTGTTTGGCATGCCTTGCCCCATTTTGGCAGTATCCGCCTTTGGCACATTTTCTTTCTCCTGCCTACATAAGAATGGTCTCACCTGATCTTCTCCATATGACTTTGCTTTCTCCACAAACAAATGCCCAATTTTTGTTTTCTAAGCTCATGATTTATAATGTTAAATGCTAAAGCTTTTGTTAATGTTAAATCCTCTCTTGTCTGTAGGAGATCTAATAATGTTTTGTCTGGGTGCCCAAATATTGTCTGATCAGAAATCAATTCCTCATTTAAGATTCCATAATCACTGCTCCCTACCAGCCTGTATAGAAGGTTAATGAACAGATTCATGCTTTGGGCTGGTCTTTGCTTTCTCTTGTTAAATGTTGTCCTTTCTATAATTAAATTTCTGTGAACAATGAAATGTGAATCAAATGTTTGGAGAACATTTTCGTGAGATACTGAAGTCTCATCAGCTCCCTGCATTGCTGCCATGTAGGAAGGAACAGATCCAACTGCATAATGTACCAATCTGGTTTTCTTGATCTTGATCTTTTTTGAGTAAATCATTATCAATTCTATATCTCATGAACCTCTCTCTTCAGTTTTCCCAGTTCTAGCTTTCAGCACTCCAAAATGGAGTGATAGTGTAGATTCCAAGCTTCTACTGAGTCGTTGCTGGTTGCTGTTTCATGTCCGTGCTCACCATTGTCTGGACTCCAGGTATGTGTCTTAGCTTGTACCTGCTACAGGGCAAAAAGAGGCCATTTAGCCCATCAAGTCAGCATCGACTTTCCAAAAAAAGCATCTCACCCACTGGCATTGGGGGCCTCCCAATGGGTCCCCTTTCTTGACTCCTTCATGATCCCTTTCATGCCCCACCCATCTTATGCCCTCCTCCCTTCAGGCCTCATGCCTTCAAGCCCCACTCCTGTTCAAAGCCCACCTCATTGGCACTGCCTTTAGCACTCTAGCAACGTCCATCTAGCAGTGCCAAACCGGCATCCTGGCAGTGCCCATCTGACAGTGTCCACCTGGTACTGTTAGCGTGCCAGTTGGCACTGCTAGGTTGGCACTTCCAGGTGGGTACTGTTCAATCATGTCCCCAACCACTCTATGGCTTCACCAGCCTCTGGTTCCCTCGGCATGGTCATCATGCCTGGTCCCCATTGGTAAAGATCAGCAGTAATTCTCGTCAAGTTCTCGCTGTGCTCAAAGGTTGGAGAATTCAGGGGCAAACAGAATCCAGTCTCGAACAGACTCAGCATATTTAAATACTTGATTATATGTGCTAATCTGATTATCACATTCACTGCGTTACGTCTGTGCACGATGCTTGGAGGATCACAACGAGGATTTGTGCCAGCACTGAACACACCAGACCCCTCATCTGCAATTCTCTGACCCCACGCCACATCAACAAGATCTGTACCGGGCATAATGCAGCCAGGAAATCGAAGCCCATGTCATCACCGACTTCCAAATCAACTCTAATACAGTACAAATGGCAGAAAAGCTCCATAAACCTTTCCCCTCAGGGCGCTGAGAACAATTACCATAGGCACTGTCATAGAATCCCTACAATGCAGGAGGCCCACTGGGTTTGCACCAACTAGCCAACAAAGCATCCGACCAAGTCCCTATCCCTGTGACCCCCCCACCCCTCCCCCAGGGAAAAACCACACAAACACGAGGAGGACGTGCAAACTCCACACAGTCACCCGAGTCAGAAGTCGATCATACATCCCTGGCGCTGTGAGACAGTTGTGCTAACCATTATGACACCTCATACTGTCAAATGGTTTAATTCAGTTCAGACCATGGATTGAACGTGGCACATGCCTTCAACCTCTCTGTACCTCTATCGTAAGAGTCTCATAAAGGGCTGACTTGCTATCTTCAAGATATAAAGGCAGAAAGTGCTGAAAACATTCAGCAGGTCTTGTGGAGAAAGTAAAAAGGGTTAACTTTTCATCTGAAGAATTAATTTTACTGGAACAACTTTGCTCCCATGCCGTTTGATCCCTTTCTTAACACTTCAAACCCCTCCTGCCAGCTCCCCCGCAACCCCTCTTCCCTCCCTCCCCCCAAAACAATAATTGAGACTGGAGTCTTTGTTTTTGAATCCTGGACTATGCTTATCAAATACCAGCTTAGGTTTTGTTATTTTGTTTTAATAAAAGACTAATGACTTATGGGAAAGTTTGCTTTTGATATCTGTTCAGTGACCTCTGCTGAAATATCAAATCAGGACAAAATCGGGTTAGCAGTGGGTTGCTGACACAATCTGGTGAGCCACTAAAGCCCTGTTGGCATCTGTGGAAACATGTCCCAGATTTAATGAGTGCCTCCAGGAGAGGAGGAAAGAAAATTGGGTAAGCAATGTATTTCCAAAAAGCGGCTCATAAAACAATTCTTTAATATGACTCAACAATAAATGTTTGATTTTTTAAATGAAATAATACTGAAAGTAATGGAACAGTACTAAACTATCCATAAATTAAAGGATATTTTTTATGTTTATACCCAAGGAACTCTTACAAATTATGCTAATATTGATTACTAAAAAGACAAATGTGATGCAAATAAAACAGCGACAATCAAAAAATGCAGACACATGCTCATCAGTATATGCATTTACAGAATGAAAGTAATTGGGAACATTTTGGGAATTACTACAGCAAGAAGCTGGGTCAATCTTAACTGAGGTGAAATACATTTATAGTCATTATATATTTAGCTGCTTTATTCATAGCTATGTTTGGCCACATCTTTTGATATTTTAAAGAGGACAGGCCTCATGAGATGCAGTACAATTTATACCGGTCAAGTTTTAATTGGCTGTATCTCACGGTGAAGAAAATAAAGTGTTTCCATAAAATGTGGTACCAGCTGGTTATGTATGTCACTAGGGCTAGCAAATCTAGTTCAGTTCAGGTGGATATTCTTTTCAATTGAAAATCGAGGAAAACAGTTGCAGGTTCTTTTTTCTTTTGAACACATTCCCTTTTTATTTTTCTCATCTTATCCCTTGTTCGCTAAATGTGGTGGCGAGGTTACAGTCTTGAAAGAAACAGAGGCAGATTAGAATCCACCGAATGACAGAATGGGACAAGGTACAATCAGTACATGTGTTTAAATAGTTAAAGTGAAAAAAAACTTACTTTACCAATTCTGTGCTTTTGATAGTCTGAAAATTCAATAGTACACATCTTCAAAGGAGAAGGATCTGTGAGAAGAGTCTAACTAATCTCTTCAGATGCTGAAATATTGAGTTCACATCTATACATAGATCAATTACTTCAAAATAAGTTAAAACCTCAGGCTTGTTCAAAGATACCATACAGTCGAGCATTCGCTAGACATGCATTATACATGACTTGGTCTAACATGCCAAGGAACATCTCTTCTTTCATTTTCCACTGATCTGGCTAGTGATCGCAAAATGCTTCATGAATTTAGTTCAGTCAAAGAGTTCACTTTGGCCCTTATGCCTCAGCCCCAGAGAATGGGACTAATATTGATAGACTACCTCAATAAACTAAGCCAGTCATTCAAATCACATCGGTCCCAAAGGTGAGGACAACTACATCATTAGGGTACGAGACTCACTTTTGATGACATGTCCTTCTTCTGAGATTTCTTGACTTGGGCCTTTCAGAAGAATCTGGCAGCATCTCTAATTCAAAGAGAAAATCCAAGAACTAGTCTTAATATATAATTTATAGAAATATTATCAATTGAAATGAACCATCATTCCAGTGTTCCTCAACTAGAATTCATACCACTAACTTTAGACTCTCCTTCCTACCCTGGATCATTCACACTACTTAAAAACTTTTGCTTTTGTATTATTTTCAGTTTTTCCTCAAAAAGTTCAATTGGCAAATGACATAAATATATCTCCAGCATGTATTAAAGGAATATGGGGTTCAAATATGGATATCCTCTGTGAGAAATCTTTGAACTGAAACAAAATAAGGAGAAAAGGACAAAGCAAATCAAAAATACACAAAAAGAAAGATATCATGCAAGAGCAAAAAGGAAAGGATCATATTTATATCACAATTTCCTAAGGTGACATTCTCACATGAATTTTTATAATCCTATAATGAGAAGTTTGAAGGTGAAGGGTATTTTTTAAATCTAGCGGGCGAATTGTCTACTTCCTATCCGCCAGCCACCACCCCCATTATACCAAACGGGTGCCACTAGCGTAAGTATTGAAACTCAATGTTTCTCTTCTGTTTGTGGCAGAAATAGGCCCACAACAATAAAGAAAAGGTCAAGACTAATGAAGGATGGCAGGCTGAGGTTAGCATTGTTACTTCATATCGCCAGGGGCCCAGGTTCGATTTCAGCCTTCGGTGACTGTGTGGAGTTTACACATTCTCCTTGTGTCTATGAGGAATTCCTCTGGGTGCTACTGTTTTGTCCCACATGCATGTACAGGTTACAGAAATGGCCATACTGAATTGGCCCTTAGTGTCCCAAGATGTGTGAGTTTGGGGGATTAGCGGGATAAATGTGTGGGGTTACGGGGATGGGGCATAGGGTGAGCCTAAGTAAGAAGTTCAGTTGGAGAGTTGATGGGCCAAATGTCTGCCTGTTGTATTGTCAGGATTCTATGATTCTATGATACAGGGGCCTGCACTGTACATCTGAGGAGAAAGGTTCCTCAGAGGATACAATGTCATATCATTCCTCCACCATTGTAGATACTCCCACATTGTTGGGCTCACGATTATGTTTGGGGTCACAACCTGGTGAACACATGAAAGATGCACCCAAACAGTTGATGGAAGCTGTGGTAGCTTAGATCACTGACAGTCAGAGGATGATGAGAGGCCAGGTTCATGGTTAGCCCCAAGCTGATGATGGACTTCAGGTGTTGGCAACATAGAATCTGCTGGAGTTATGGTGAGAGGTTAGAAACATTGGGCACAGCTATTAGAGGATATGTGCAGCCATGCATTGATGACGGAGGAGTCCTTCCAGATGATAAGTGCTGCAACGAATCAGGTATTTGTGCTTGGGCTTCTTCCATCAAGTGGTTGACTTATCATAAAAATCCAGATCCCGCAGAGTAGACACAGGATACCTCTGATACACAAAAACCTGCATGCCATCACCTTGGCCATGAGCTCAACACTGCAGTGGCAAGGTGAGAGAGGGACGAGGCGCTTGGAGTCTCCTCCAGTTGGTTCTTGTGTGCTGCTCATTTCATTCCAAACCCTGCAGTAAACTGCGATCAGCAATCAGTAAAACAGAGTATATTAACTTACCAATGAGCACAACTATGTTACCATTGTTCTGTGTAGGAAGCACCATGTTAAAGATGTCTTTCCACTGGTAGGATGCAGAACTGATGTCGCTCATTGGTGTTCCACTCAAGTGACCGCTCCCGATTCTCTGACCTCACCTCGCCTTACAGCCTGCTGCCGGTGACCACATTAAATTTTCCCTATTATTTGCATTTCAAAGGAAAGATATCACACTAATAATAGATTGCACAATTAAAAAAAAATCAGTGAAATCCCTGGAAGCACCGCATCAATTTTCTTCACCTTTTAAATTCAATTTACATGACCTTTTGTAAATGTAATCACTTGACTAAAGCGTGGTTTGAAAAAATTTGTAAGAAAGAACTGAGATATGATTTATATTCTCTCTGTGACATGAACCAAACCGTCAGTTCATTCAAGGAATAGAAATCTTATTATATTACTCCTTGCCAATGCACTGAGTGTCTATAGTTTTGCATTATGATTTGCATAAATTATATTATTTTGATTTTTCAGAATTATGGCTTAAGAAGATAACGTGAGCAAGATTTTAACTCAAAAAGCTCATTTACTTCCACATCATTAAAAGTGTTAAAAGAGGATAGCTCTTTGACACTACTAATCTCACTCTCACCAACAGATGTATATTAAGAATTGTTATGGTTTTTCAGTTATTCAATCTACTGAAGAAGTTGATTATTACCAATATTTTAGAGACAGTCTTGTAATTTTGCTTTGACTCTCTGTGATAATATAATGACGTCCCAGGTTACTAATGCAACTTTATAATCCAAACTATTCAGCATGTGTTGTCCAGATAATTCCTTGGTCTCTGTAGGACTGATTCATCTGGCTAGATTTCTGTTTTTGTGTCACCACTAGCACCAAAGGTTTCGGTCGTCCCTCTAGCCTGCCACGCTGCTGACTAATATCTGTGCTTTGAATGCACTGTCTAGCCTATGTCCCTGCTGCTGGCTAGTATCATTGGTTTGAATTCTCCCTGTAACTGGTGCACCTGCTGATATTCAGGTGCTTAAATGCACCTTGCAGGCTCTAATCCTACTGATATTCAAAGTTGGAATCCACCTTGCAATGTGTCTCTTTGAGAGTAATCCATGTTTAAATGCTCCCTCGAGCCTGCTGGTAATGAGCAAGGATTTGAATCCTCTCTGAAAGCATCAGTCTCTAACCATATTCAGGTTTTATTCTCCTCTGATGTCCCTAAATGTCACGATGTGGAGATGCCAGCGTTGGACTGGGATAAACACACTAAGAAGTCTCACAACACCAGATTAAAGTCCAACAGGTTTATTTGGTAGTAAACACCACTAGCTTTCAGGGTTTGCCCCTTTATCAGGTTGACCCACCTGATGAAGGGGCAAACCCCGAAAGCTAGTGGTGTTTACAACCAAATAAACCTGTTGGACTTTAATCTGGTGTTGTGAGACTTCTTACTGTGTCCCTGCATGTAGTCAGGATTTGAATCCACACCTACATCAGCCCCCAGTTCCCAGCCAAACTCTCCGTCCCAATTGTCATTGGTGGGACGAAATCTGGTGCTGCCAGATTTGCCAGTGTTCTGCATTTTAATTGCTCCCTGCAGTGTTCCCCCTTTAGGCATTTGAGGTTTGGATAGTTGAGTAAGGAGGCAAGATTCAATGTGTGCCTTGAAGGATGAGAGGTAGATAGTTACAGAGGAATTTCCACTCCAGTTAAGGACCAATGAAACTGAAATGCACAGATGTCATTTGTGGGGCATTTAAAATTGAGATTGGATACAGAGTTGGGATTGGAGGAGTAAAGAGATCATAAATAATGCAGGGCCGGAGATGTCATGGCAATAGGATGGAAGAAAACCATATGAAGACGAAAGATGGAGTATTTTAAAACCGAAGCATTGCCAGACCCAAAAGTCAATATAGGTCAATGGAAATCATGGGCAAATGACACCTGCTACAAGTTAGGATAGGAGCAGTGGAGTTCTGGATAAGCTGAAGTTAATGTAGGTGGAAAATGCAAGATTAGCCAACAGAGCATTGGAATAATCAAATCCTGGGATAACAAAGGCAGGGATGATGATTTCAACAACAGATGGGTTAGGATTAGTGATGTTATTGAGGTTTAAATTAAGTCTTGGTGATGAAGTGGAAATGTGCTTCGAAGCTCATCTCAGAATTAAATTATGACAACCAAGGTCGTGAATGGTCTGGTTCTGCCTCAGACTGTTAACAGAGAGAAAGATGGGATTGATGGGTAGGAAATAGAGTTTGGGGTAAGGATCGAAGACAATTGCCAAAATATTGCTAAACATTATGGCTGGCGGGTGGCACAAACAGATCCCACCGTCAACGAGCTGCCTTCTGCTGCTGTGAAACAAATTTGGAGAGAGGGAGGAAACTTCCACCTAATGGTTTTATTCTTCCCAAAATTTACTTGGAGGAAATCTCTGCTTATTCAGTGCAATGACTTTTATCCTCCACAGAAGCAAATAGTACTAATCACAATTACCACATGTTCCCATATCCCCTGATTCTTTACACAATCTAATTCCAAATGTTGACAGAGGTGGAGAAATTCTACAGAGCTGTTCCTGCTTCAACAGCATATTTACACACTGTTCATGTATAAGCAGAGTGTCCATCATGTTTCTAACAAAGTAATGCCAACAGAATAGAAGCAAATCTGCAGAATTTCCCACGTAATGTTTTTGTCTCAACCACTAATTCTGGAGATGAAATGTTATGGAACTCCATTAGCACCAGATTGGCCATATACAAATGCAAGGTCTATTTTTCTTAAAAAAAAATTGCCTTGTTAAAATAAGAAAGAGGGAAATATCCAGAAGTTTTCATAGTTTAATCATTATTTTTATTCTT
Organism: Carcharhinus amblyrhynchos; assembly: GCF_965287045.1. Classification (NCBI taxonomy): domain Eukaryota; kingdom Metazoa; phylum Chordata; class Chondrichthyes; order Carcharhiniformes; family Carcharhinidae; genus Carcharhinus; species Carcharhinus amblyrhynchos. The sequence goes on along the minus strand of NC_137336.1, from coordinate 23,828,672 downwards.
ACAATATTTTATCCTGTCTTTATTCATTCAGTACTTAATAAAAAGAGTTAATTGTCATATCAGGCACAGTTTCTGACAGGAATCTTACTTCACCTGTTACTTCTGGCATAAACTAAATCACAAAGATAGGTACAAATATTTGGTGCATTCATTCAAAAACATTTCATCTTAGCATCAAAATGTATCCTACATGAAATACAAGTTTTTGCTTCCGTTACCCTACCCAGAAGTCCATTCTGCGTGCCCATTCTTTGCATGAATAAAAAGTTCCGAACAAGTTTTAAATTTATCTTTCAATAGTTTCAACTATTGTCCAATTGTCACGCTTAAACATGAAATAGAATTGTGCTAATCTTTTCTTTCTTGTTTGCTATTTTTTTCACAAATCTCTATAAGATTCCTTTTCAGAGTTCATATATTGGTATTTTCTGTTCTTACATGATAATTCATTGTATCTTCTTGTTCTAAGATTCTTGTACAAGTAAACTATAAGTATAGATCCATAATTAATGGATTACAGTATTTAAAAATACTGGATGATGTCCCTGTTCATTCACTTTTTCTCCAAAGTAAACATGATCAACTGTAATATTCTTTTCATCACTGTGTTAAGGCCTAGAGTTATCCTTCGAGGATAAACCCTAACTATGTAACTGAATAAAGAATTCTTGTAGTGAAAGAAGTATAGAATGCATATTTTGTACTTTTAAAATGTTCTTTATTTATACTGCATTAATTCTGATTTCAAGAATTACACACTAGCCAACAGTAATTTATATTTACATGCAGAAATTTGCTGCAGAAAATTTTAGTCAAGAAAATATTCCTTATGGCCCAACTCATTTATAATTAATATATTAATATCTCCCTATTAGTTTTTCTTATTTCAACATTAACAATCTTCAAAATAGCGGACATGAAACATTGATGGGATGGTGTCCACTCATCTTTTGCATTTTTCAGCGGTTGGAAAATGTGCATATTGTGATGACAGAAAAAAGGCTACTTTTTCAACTTATAAGGCTAATGAAAACTACTACAAGAAATAAAGTAAATCTCTCCCCCCCTGAAAAAAAGCTTAATAATAGCTATCCTACTTGTTTTTATAACTGAATAAAGCAAAACACAAAACAGTTTCTCTATCAAGTGTGCATTGGATTTTTCCATTAATATTTACATTATTGTTTAAACGCCTTAGCTTGAACCATGAAGCTGCTTGAGCATTCGCATTACATTAAAATACAAATTAGAAGTTAAAAATGTCTTTAAGAAATCTGTTTATATTTACAAGAGTTCATCCCAGGTGATGGGCACCAACAAGATGAATATTATATACAGTTGGTAACATGACTTGAAATATGATGAAGGATGTTTCTACACATGAAGGCTGTATTAAAGGGGAATGTTTATGAAGTCCAAAAGTCCTACAAATGTAGAATCCTTATCTTTTTTCCTCAAGTGTTCAAGAATATCATTTGTGAATAACGTTTTGCTCTAAAGTACTGCCATGAGTTGAAGTCTCTTCTGTAGAGATTTGCAGTTTGACTATTTATTTAAAAAGCTGTGAATGTTAAATATTAGTCCAGAGAAATGTTATTACATAATTTATTGTTGGTCTCTTTTGCAAACTGGTCAGAAGCCATCTTAAGCAGCTCCTTGCCAAATTTTGCTTCCAGCAGAGAACATGATAAGACTTTCCAGTTAGTTTAGTGAGACTTGATGCCATCTACACAATGTGACTTTTAAGGATGGTCATTAACTGCTGGTGGCAGAATTCATATTTTGCAATGCAATCCAACATGCAATGCTCTTCAAAGCAGTTCTTCAACTGTTGATTATTCTCCAGCAGAGAAAGGCTGTTCACAAACAACGCCATTAAACACTTGGTGGACGAAAATAACTTTACAGTTAAAGGACTTCATGTTATATTAACATTCCTCTTCAAATTCATTCCTGACCTCTAATTTTCAATTTTTACAGTTTGGTCAGCTTTGAAATATGTTTGCATTGTTTTATAGATTTGTTGTATCTGATCCAAAAGATACACATCTAAAAAAAAATTGAGAATTTTTAACCTAAGAGATATATAATATAGCTGCTAGAACATAAGATTTTAGATTTGTTATACTTTCAAATAAAGTAATATGTTAAAAGTTCTGTCCACTAAGATCTGAATATATTCAAATAATTTAATTATTTATGTACTCACTTTTTAAAATTGTAATTAATCTGACCATATTTATTATATATCTGTTTCCTGGCATTGCAGGACATGATATAAATTCAAAATCAGATTTAATGCAAATTATATTTACTGCAGAAAGGAATATCTTCAATCCTTTATTACTTAAGCTAAAAGCAAGTAACCAACTTGTAAAACAGATAGAAAAATTCCACTTTATAATGAAAATGGCAAACCACTGAGATTGGGGAAGATGATCATACATGATCTTGTAGCTATTTATGCATAGATGGTTTTGCCAATAGTTGCTTTGATGCCTAAATTCATGTTAAATTAACATGTTTAGATATGTTGCTTTTTTATCATCTTGACTTTGTTATTTTTCTCAAATAGTTAAATTAATGATAATTTGAACTATTTTGACACCAGAACGTAAGGTTTTGGTACCTAATTTGGCTTTTCAATGCTGGTACAGGACAGGATAAGAATTTAATTCTATTTTTGATCCTGGCAACAGATTTAACTGTATATTGCGAAATGAAAACTGCTCTGTTTTTGGATTAAATACTTCAATAGAATGTGATGTCAATTCATCATTGCTTTTTAATATTGGTGAATAACTAGCCTGAGGTGTCTCATTAGCACAAGTAGGCAAAATTGGCCAAGTCACATTAGACATCAGGCGATCTTGACTGACTGTATGTGAATGGCCCTAAGATGTGACATGTTGAAGCTGCTGTGTTAAGAAAAACACAATTAACAATGTGTTTTCATACTATTAGAGCAGGAATGAAAAGAAAGAAATGTGCTTAGACATCTCAAAATACGAATAGGAAGGAAAATTGGGAGTGGGATAGGGCTGGGGGGAGATAGCAGGAGAAATAGCTTCCTCTGGGAACATATGAAAAGAATATTAAATCATTTTGATCCCTGCAGAAATTTTCAAATATATAGAAATGAATTTTTAATTCCTGGAAAACTCAGTTTATTGAAAGATGTGCAGGTTAGGTGGATTGGCCATGCCAAATTGCCCCTTAGTGTCTCAAGATGTGTAAGTTAACAAAATTTGCCACGATAAATGTGTGGGGTTACAGGAATAGGTTTGGGTGCGGGTCTGGATCAGAAAGTACGTGCAGACGCGATGGGCCAAATGGCCTCTTTGGCTGTGTAGAGATTTTATAAGATCATTTTAACTTTCATGATCTGGTGTTAATCTCGCTGCCAATTGTAGAACCCATGAGATAGAAATCAAGCAGGTTCTACAATGGAGGCAACAGCAGGGATGATCCCCTCCATCAGATTATCACCCAGATGGTGAAGGTAAAAATAGCCCGAGAATTAGTTTTTATTTTATTCATAGATATGGAAACAAAATGGGGTATGAGAACTGCCATGATCACACTGCTTAGCCACATTACAGATGCATTCAAAAAGATATATACATTCCTTTGCAGATCAATATGTTATTACACAAAGTGATCAGAGCAATTTTCAACCTTACCACCAGCTTGCCTGAGGCTGAACCTATTTGCAACCTTGGTGTCATGTTTTCTCATGACATGAACCACTTATTCACACCATCATTAAGACTAACATCACCTCACTTGCCCCTTCTTCAGCTCATCTGCTGCTAAAACCCTCATCCATGCCTTTGTTACCTCTAGACTTGACAATTCTAATGAACTCCTAGATGGCTTAAGTAATTCTATCTTCTGCAAACTTGAGGTCATGCAAAACTCAACTTTCGCCAAGTTCACCTATTTTTCTGTGCCCGTTGACCAACATTTGCTCCTGCTTAAGCAATATCTCAATGTAAAAATTCTCATCCTAGTTTTCAAACACCTCCATGACCTTTCCTCATTCCTGTCTCTATCACACTAGTCTTACACCTACAAATATTTCCAGTTCAGGTATCTTGAGCATCTCTGATTTTAGTTGCTTCACTATTGACGGCCATGTCTTTAGTTGTCAAGGCCCCAAACTCTGAAATCCCTAATTCTCTCCGCTTTTCTATCACATCTCTCTCATTTAATGATGCTCCTTAAAATATATTCTTTGACCAATCTTTTGGTTACCTAGCCTAACATCTCTAGCTAAAGCTATGTGGTTTGGTGTCACACTTTTGCTTGAAAATGCATCTTAGATACTTTATTATGTTAAGGGTACAAATAAAAGCAAATTGTTGTTGCCATCTTAATACAAAATCATACCTAGAATCATCAAAACCATTGGCTTATTTAAGGGTAAGAATGGAATGGATTTATTGTACTAGATCCGTATAAAATGATGCAAGTGAAGTAAACTTATCAGTTCCATTCTTCATACAGATTCCAACTACCTTAACTAAGACCCAGGTCTAAAACACACATATCTCCCTTCCTTCTCGATGACTACCCAATATAGTAATCTCTATAAAAATGTTCCATAATTGGTCAGGGATTAGTTTAGTGACCAGTCAAAATGTTGACACCTGTATTAGTGCACGTTATTATTATGTTTTGGCGCTGATGAAGTATTGTCAAACTAATTATTTTTTCTAATATTTATGATGCCTAATTCTAACTGTACTGCCTGCTAGATAGAAAGCTGAATACCTCATTTATTACTTTTCTTATCACATACTTTGAAAAAAAAATCACATCCCCTTTCAAAATAATATATAAAGTATAAAGGAACTTTTCTTTTAAAAATAATTAAACCATTATGATTGCAGTAGATTTGTCACATGATATCATCGCCTTAGTCAGTTATTTAGTACACTTGACCCATCTAACAGTATGGCAAAGTAGCTATGTACAAACTGGAGACATGTCTGAGTTAGGCAGCTCTGACACGAACAAATCTATCCGTTAAATTGTGAATAATATAGGAGGTAAATGTCACAGTTGAAAGAAGTTTAACTGCATTCAGAGTGACACTCCAGAAATGTGAATCAGGTAGGACTATCAAATACCAATTTTAAATTCTCAAGCCATATTTCAGTAGTAAATTCTTTTAGCTTTATTTAACAAAATAACTCATAAAAATGGAACATCTTGGTATTTATTATGAATTTGAACTTAATTAATTAGATTATGAAGTATTCCACTTTAAATGGAGAGTGTGCTTTCATATTTTTTAATAAACTAACATTTGCAATGACTACAATTTGTGTTGCATTCAAAATATATGCAACGTATTAGCACGTAATGTAGTTTTCATACTGGTACTAGCATAGTACACATTTTTGCCTCATCAATGTTTATTTAACGTGCAATTTTAGCTGCTGGGTTTACTTTATTTTTGTTCGAAGTATACTGAGTTTACTGAGTGCAAAATTCAGAATTATGTTGTGTGCACACCTCCTAAATTCAAGAAAAATACTGCCATATACTTCAAGTCCATGGCTGTCTCAAAAGTACCAAAATGTTTCATCTTATATCTGTTTATGGCTCTCCTTGTACACTTGAAGATCTGTTAGTAGTTACCTATACCCAATTCATTATTAATCCTGATAATTCCTAAGAAAAGTACAAACAAAGCATTCCTTATGTAAACATTTATAAAGTATTGAAACCAAATCAAAATATTGCATGAATCTGCACTATAACTAAAAATGCATACTACTACCTGCACAACTATATATATTTACAGACTGTTGTGAAACACATTACAATCAGAGAAATTGCATTAATGTGTTCAGAAGCTTCATCAAGACACATAACACCTGAATAGCTGGCTCCATGCAGAAACAAGAAACACTGATAAGAATGAAAACTTAATGTGGCCAACGTTCATTGTTATTTATACTTTTTTTTACTTTGTCTTTTTATCAATGTGTATTAGTTAGGAACTAACTTACACTTCCCCAACTTATTTCTAAAACTTAATGTGGCCAAGGCTCATATTTATATAGTGCATTCTTTTTAATCTGTCTGTTCTGTAGACATATACTAGACTTATTTTACTGGAAGATTATTAAAACCTCTGAGGGAAAGACCAAGGGAATGGGGACTGAGTTACTCTTACAGAGTTGGCATAGGCACAAGATCTGTAAATGTTCTCCTTCTGCACAGTAACCAATCTATGATATCAGCAAATGAAAGACATTCAATTCTCAAAGGCAGATGGCAGCCATAACTAGGCTTGGCGCAATCCTGCAGAATGGAGGTGGCAGGAAATAAGAGGGCCAGTGAAAAGGTACTAGACCCACTTTGTGAACATAATCCATATGTTTTGCTGAAACATGACTCAATGGTTCCCAGTTTTGCTTCCGGCAGCAGTGCACTAACATGAACTGAACTGTTTCATTTTCCCAATCTATGCTTTGAAATTGCCTTTTGGCCCTCCTCAGTCTGTTAATAAGATCCTAAAGGAGCTTAATGAGCAGTTAGTTGGAGCAAGCAAGTTGTCGGTTCACTTCCCATTCACTGCCCAGCGTTTTCTGCAGTCATAGGGATATTGACACGTCCTTCGGAACATTACTTTCAACATGTGCCCAATCCTGACCTCATTCCAACAGGTGATTGAAAGTCAAGCTACCTGCACTATTCTATGTCATTATACAGAAATGGTTACCGTTATCATCTGTCTCGCTGGATTCCAAATTTAGTCACGGGGGAGAAAAGATAGGTGCATTGTACACCATTTCGTCCTGCAAAACAAATTTTCATTCTCAGTATCTGAGATATCTTCATTCTATTTATTTAGATTAGATCTAAACCCTGGATTACTAGCATGGGATGAATCCTTCTGACAGGACAAAATATTTTTAACTATTAAAAACTGTAAGTTTACTGGGTAACATACTCTTCAGCACCATTTATCTTACTATTTAAATTTTTGTTACTGCTCTCATACACCAACAGTGCCCACATAGGACTTAATATATTTACCATTTATAACTCAAACTTTCCAACACAAAATCAAAAATTAACACATTCCTTTTTTTAATCTACATTGAAGACATACCCAAAATTTATAAAAATGCATGAAACTGAACTGAAACTGTCCTCTTTACATTTGTTCCATAATAGGAATATTACATTGAAGGATGTATTAACTGTAAACAATTTAAAGTATTTAATGTTCATCTTTGCCCTAAAGATATTTTCCCTTTGTCATAATTTATTTTGCAATTATGCTTACCAGGTTCCGTAGATCTATTTAGGAGGAAAGGGAAATGGTGATCATAGATGAATTAGAGACATCCCATGTCACTTAGGAAAACATACAAAAGGTGTGTTCATAACACAATGAAAAGAATTGATGCTTTGGTCCATTACTAATCACTTAATTACAAGGTTGATGTGAGCAGGGTTAGGCCATTTGGCCCTTTAAGCCTGCTCCACCATTCAATAAGATCATGTCTGATCTTGTTGTGGTTTCAGCCCCACATTCCTGTCTGCCTCCCATACCCCTTAACTCCCTCGCTGAACAAAAATCTGTCTAACTCTGTCTTAAATAAATTTGAAGTCCCAGCCTCCATTACTTTCTGGGGAAGAGAATTCCACTCATCAATTATGCTTTGGAAAAAAAGGTTCTCATCATCACTGCCTTAAAAGGGAGACTTACATGTTTTTCAACTTTGTTGTCTAGTTTTAGTCTCTCCCACAAAAGGAAACGCTCTCTGGGTATCTACTCTATCAAGTCCTCTCAGAATCTCATAAGATTCAATAAGATTACCTTTCACTCTTCTAAACTTCATTGCTTCTCGGCCTTTTGGCTAAGATCAGGTGTAGCATCGACATGCTGCACTTGGTTGAAGTCATTAGGTTACATTTCAGCTTCTTTTGAAGCAATTTTTTAAAGTGGCATCTCGGCCTTTTGGCTAAGATGCAAATAAGATCAAGCCTTGGAGGAGGAGTTACACCTACTCCAATCAGCTTGGATCATGTAGATCAAACCCAAGACAGGAGGTGAGAGCCCTGTCTTGTCAGCTTGGATCGGGAATGTCCCAACTTGTTGGGACTCTGAATTGGCTTTAATTTGACTTGATTGGATTGGAATAAAGTAAACAAAAAAAACTTCATTAGGTATTGACCTAACCTATTCAACCTTACCTCATAAGATAGCCCCTTCAACCCAGTGAAATTCCTCCGAAATGCATATAAAGAAATAAGGGAGACCAAAATCGCATACATTACTGCAGATGTTGAACCATTGATCATCAGGGTTGATACCTACAGATGAAAATGTTTCCACTAAGTTGCATGAAAAAAAATGTGTGGAACAGTGCTTTCCTGTGTATAGCTGCAGTAAAGCTTCCCTACTTTTATATTGCAACTTTTCTTGCAATAAACACCAACATTTATTTTGCCATCCTAATCACTTGCTGCACCTATATACTAACTGTATGTGATTCATGTACCAGGACACCTAGATCCCTTTTACCACTGAGTTCTGTAGAAATTCTCCTTTTAGCGTAACATTTTTATATTTTTCCTGCCAAAGTGAAAAAGTTCACATTTACTCACTTTATACTTTATCTGCCAAATTTTTGCCCACTCACTTAACCCGTCAATTTCCTTTTACACACTCCCTATCTCCTCGACAATTTACTTTCCTATTTATCTTGGTGTTACAGGCACATTTAGATACCCTTCATCCAATAATTCCTATAGATTGTAAATAGTTGAGGACTCAGCACCAACCCTTGTGGCACTCCACTAGTTACAGCTTACCAATCTGGAGAATACCCACTTATCTTTAATCTCTGCTTCCTGTTAGCCATCCAATCCTTTATCCATGCTAATATATTACAATCTATATCATGTTCTCTTAACTTGTGTAGTAACTTGTGATATGGTACCTTATCAAATGCCTTTTGGAAATCCAACACTATTGGTACCCATTTATCCAAAATATTCTGATGAGGCATTGGACTGGATTTTACTACTGGCTTGGGACCCTGACTTTGGGGCCAAATGGAATTCTCAGTCCACACTGCCAGCAGTGGGACCAGCTCATCACTGGAAGAGGCCTACTAATTAGTCACCTCTGGTGTCACTGTTGAATTAAGGATGTAGATGCTACTGGCCCAATCAAAGGACTGGTAGCTCTGAATCTTCAGCAGCTCCATTGGAAGAGGTGAACATTACTACACAGGTTGGGGATCGACAGACCATTTCAAGTTCAAGACTCCCTTGAAGAGGTAAGTAAAAAATTTAAGATCAGTGGGCCAAGCAGGCAGGTTCCTCCTGGATGGCCCATTGGTACAGGCTTCCCGGCCTATGGTCCCCTTTTTGGGTCATGTCTCCAGCTCCAATGGTCTCCTCGATAGCACAAGGGAGGTTATGTCCATGAAGCTGGCAGTTTCCCTATGGGATGAGGCTTGGGAAAAGTGCCCATAATAGGAACTTTAATTATTAAAATTGGCTGGCTACCTCTATTTGCCAAGCAGTTGATCCACATCTAGTCCCACCACAGGTAACCTCCCCAATGGCGGAACTATACATTGCAGAGCCGTCCAAGTGCAGCTCTCCTCTATCTCTCTGGCCCCCCCCACCCCCGGTCACTACCTTAGGACAGGAAAATCCTACTAAGTGTTTCTGGCAGGAATAGGGAATATCTCCAGGCCACTAAGATGCCTCAATGTTTCCTTCTTTGATCATCAGAGTGGACACCTACACAGCTAAATTTTGAACCAAGTTGCATGAGGAAATGCATGAAACAGTGCATTCCTCTTTTTCTTGGCTTCTGTTTATGAAGGGCACTTGTTTTTATATTGGACAAAGACTGGGACAGCTATAGGTTATCACAATGAGGATACCTATGTTAAGATCTAGCAAATAATCAATCAGCTCCAAAAAGATTGCAACATTTAAAATTTATCAATCAGACATAACTTTTGTAGCTTTGAAATTTACTGTTAGTTCTTTAGTGCACATGATGGATGAGTGGGATCAGCTGTTATCCCTATTCACAGTCAATGAAGAAAAATAATTCCACGTTTTATAAATATGTTAATGACATAATTTCCACAAATTCAAGGTGCATGATCTTTAGCATGATTGATACAGTCATTTGAAACACTGTAATGTATATGCAAATACCAAAAAGCCATGGGGTTTGGATTTGATGTAATTTTACAAGATCTATAGGAAGCAAACATGGTACTGCAATTTTAGTTCTAAAATTATTTTGCAGGTCTTAAACTTTGAATCATGGTGACTTCAGTTGGAATGGTTATATTATTTTGTTTATGTTAATAACAGCTCCTAATCATCTGCATGCCTCGTTGCTTCTCAGCCTTTAGAATGAAGGCTGTTTTGACAATCTAGAACTGTGTCTTGAAGATGCTTAACATGATTATAAAACATTATTAAAGTTCCTACGTAATCATTTACTGAAAACCCAGAGAAGGGACTTTTGTTCTTAAATTAAACTTTACAACTAAATGATGTCATCAAGTGATCCATTCTATTTCAAATCTTTTAAACTAATATAGGTTTTGAAGTGTAGACTGGTTCGCTGCATAAATTTAAAGCAAGATAAAAAGTGACATCGGAATTAAGTGTGAGAGATGGAACTACAAACACAGGAAAAAGAGTTTCAATTAACATAAATTATACAATGAAGAGTACAAATAGAGCCAGCCATTAAGGAGTTAAAGTGCATGCAAAATTTGTCCTGAACAATCTCAGTTTCAAAACGATGGTTCCACCTTGTTGCAAAACAAATAATGTGTGGAAAGACACTGTCTGTGCACATTCTTCAGCTTAATTCACATAATACAGCCAGTAGATCACATTGAAGAATCCAAAAACAAGTGGAAATATCATCCGTGACCATTTATCAATGGCATTCACATCAGTCAAATCAGGGATGTTAATTTTCAGCTGGGAAGCACGCCTCCGTAGCCTACTCTTCTTTTGGGCCACATGCCTTTCCAAGGCGCTCCTTCCAAAGTTGTGCCTGGACAATCCTGCCTTTCTGTACTGAATGCCAGAGCTGTCGTATGGCATCATGGTGCTTCTGGGATCAGTGATACCCATTGTGATCTCAGCAGCACTCATTTCATTCTTAATTTCAAGTGTGCTCAACAGAATATTTTCATGTGGATCCATCTAAAAATAAAAAAGAATAACTCTATGAGACAAGGAAACAGAATTTTAAACATTTTTCAAAACAAAAAACTTACCTGAAATTGCACAAAATTTTTGAATTGGGTGAATTTACACTCCAAACTTAATATTTTATGGAATCTCACATGATATTTCAAGCAATCTCATATGATGTGACTTAACGGTAATCTTGGATAGGAACCAGTTTTATCATATTACTGATGTCCTACCAGACAGCTGAACTGACTGCCAAGAAGTTGGAAATCCACCTGTTAAGTAGGGAAAGCACACTCTCAGAAGGGGTGGTGAAAGCACCAGCCTCTCACGGTGGCATGGCTGAAGCTCTTCAATTTCAGTGTTCAAAGCTTTTGCAGCCTGTGAATTTCACCGTAGAAGGATTCCCAGCTGTACACTCATTCAGTTGATTCTGAGAGTTGTTGACAGCTTAGGAAGCAGTTGCACTGACTGTTAAAGTTTGAATGGTTGGTTAAACCAGCAGTTAGTGATCTATTTGCATACGCCAATTACATATCCGACATTTCCAAGGGAGTTCCTTGCTTGCCTGCAAACCTGCCTAGGAAAATGAGGATGTGGAAGACATGATTTCAGAATCATGATCCAATGGCATTAGGGAATTTAAATAAAACCCACCTCCTGTCGTCCGTTAAAACTCCCCCAACTAATCTTTCTACTTGTCATGCAACAAGGTTAACAAGGTGCACTCCACATGAGACAGAAAGTGAGAAGACAGACAAACTTAAACAGAAAAGCAGATAGAGAAGGAAAAGAACAAAAGAGAGAAAAGGAGACATTAGCAGAGATTGGCAAATTTTAGTCAGGCCAATTAGTGTTTTCTTTGTGTTTATTTAGCTGGGGGCCATCAGTAGCTGCAGTAAATGTTGCTAAAACTTGCTCATAACGGTCTAGCAAATCCCACACTTTACTATTATCAACCCAATGGGTCAACTCCAATTTAAATAGCAGAAGCAGCATGCAAGAGGCAGAACAAAGCAGATCAAATCAAAGTTCCGCATACCTGCCAGGTTCAGTTATGAATAGTGGTTGGCAGCTAAACAATTAAATGGAGCAAGTGGCTCCACAAACACTCATATCCTTAATGAAGAGGGAGCCCAGCTTATCAAACAAGGCTGAAGCATTTGCAACCATCTACAATTAGAAGTGTCGAGCGAATGATACATTTTGGCCTCCTTATGGGGTTCCCAGGATCAGCCAGCCAATCTTCAATCAATTTGATTCATTCCGCATTTTTAAGGCTGAAGACACTGACCAGGGCAAAGGCAACCTCACACAACATAAGAACATAAGAACATAAGAAATAGGAGCAGGAGTAGGCCATCTAGCCCTTCGAGCCTGCCCCGCCATTCAATAAGATCATGGCTGATCTGTCGTGGCTCAGTTCCACATTCCCGCCCTCTCCCCATAACCCTTAATCCCCTCTCTTATCAAAAACCCATCAACCCACGTCTTAAAAATATTTAGCGAGGTAGCCTCCACCACTTCAACAGGCAGAGAATTCTAGAGATTCACCACCCTTTGAGTGAAGAAGTTCCTCCTCAACTCTGTTCTAAACCGCCCCCCCTTTATCTTGAGGCTGTGCCCCCTAGTCCTACTGTCCTTTCTGAGCGGGAAGAGTCTCTCCACCTCTATCCTATCCCTCCCATTCATCATCTTATACGTCTCAATGAGATCTCCCCTCATTCTTCTAAACTCTAACAAGTACAAGCCTAGTTTATTCAGCCTCTCCTCATAGCTCAACCCCCTCAACTCCGGTATCAGCCTAATAAATCTCCTCTGCACTCCCTCCAAGGCCAAAATATCCTTGTGTAAAACTGCACACAGTACTCCAGCTGCGGCCTCACCAATGCCCTATACAGCTGCAGCAAGACCTCCCTACTTTTATATTCAATCCCCCTCGCTATGAAGGCCAGCATCCCATTCGCCTTCCTGACCACCTGCTGCACCTGCACAAGGACCCCGAGGTCCCTCTGCACCGTCGCCTGCAGTTTTTCTCCACGTAAGTAATAATCCTTCCTACCATTATTCCTACCAAAGTGGACCACCTCGCACTTGCCAACATTAAATTCCATTTGCCATTTCCTGGCCCATTCGCCCAGCCTATCTAGATCCTTCTGTAGACTCTCCACACCCTCCGCACAATTTGCCGTTCCACCAATCTTGGTGTCATCAGCAAATTTCGACACCCTACACTCGGTTCCTTCCTCCAGATCATCTGTATAAATGGTAAATAGCTGAGGCCCCAGCACCGACCCCTGGGGCACTCCACTAGTCACCAACCGCCAATCCGAATAGCACCCATTGACCCCCACTCTCTGCTTCCTATTTGACAACCAATCCTCTATCCACGCTAACACCCTACCCCCAACTCCATGTCCCCTGACCTTCTGTAATAACCTCTTGTGAGGTACCTTGTCAAACGCCTTCCGAAAATCAAGAAAGACCACATCCACCGGCTCTCCTCTATCCACCGCCCTGGACACATCCTCATAGAACTCCAGTAAATTTGTCAGACACGACTTCCCTTTAATGAAACCGTGCTGCGTCCGCTCTGTCAAGCAATTCCTCTCAAGATGCCTCGCTATTTCCTCCTTGATGACGAATTCTAACATTTTACCTACAACAGATGTTAAACTAACTGGCCTATAATTCCCCGCCTTTTGCCTGGCACCCTTCTTAAACAACAGCGTAACATTAGCCGTTTTCCAATATTCCGGCACTTCCCCGGAATCCAGCGACATCTGGAAAATAAACACCAAGGCATCCACTATCACCTCCACATGTCAACTGTAGCACCAAAGAACTGTACTCCAGAACTAACTGTGTTCGTAACCAAGCTATTCCAATCGAACTACAACATTGGCAACTACCTGACAAAGTGGAGAATTGCCCATGTATGTCCTAATGACACAAAGGAGGACAATCTTTTCCTGTAACATAGGTCAGAGATGGAGATGCTTGCTGAAGATTTTGGTGTTCAGTATGACTGGCAGCTTCTCAGATACTAAAGCAGTCCATGCTCGTATTCAATAAGACCTGGATAATACTCAGGTTTGGGCTAATAAGCAGCAGATAATATTGTGCTACACAGGTGCTGGGCAATGACATTACCCAACAAGACAGAACCTAACCATTTCTCCTTAAAATTCACTGGTATTACCACACACTATTAAGATGGTTTGACATGTAAGGATTATATTTTCAATCAATAGATGACAAAGGAATGCTTAGCCATGGAATTATTTTATTTACTCTTCAGCAAATGTTCAATCGAGAATGACTGCAAGAAGGTAGAACAGAACTAACACTATTACATAATTTTCCTCATTCCTCCCTTTGTAACAGCCATGAAAATATTGATGAATCACCTAAGTATCCCAGCCAATGCATGAATCAAAAGCCCTCTGAAATGCTCTTTTGAAAAAACTACCTTGGCTTCTGCTCTTATCTTCTCGTTGTTGGCTTTTGCTGCTTTCTCTGCAATCTTCTTTTGACGCTGTGGCCCTCTTCCAAAAAATATGTAGTTAACCAGGGCATACTCCAGTAGGGCCAAGAATACAAACACAAAGCAACACATCAAGTACATATCAATAGCTTTAACATAGGGGATCTTTGGAAGGGTCTCTCGCAGATGGGTGTTGATTGTGGTCATTGTAAGTACCGTAGTAATACCTGTAAAGGATTATGTAATTATGGTCACCAATATTTATTTGTTAGCATTTCATATTAGATATTATCATTTATAATGCTAGAAAATTAAACCAAAAACAACATGTTTTCAACGACTATATTAAAATAGCTTACACTGCATTCCAACTTTTTCAATACTTCCATTAAAAATTAATCAGTAGTCTATCATGATGGGCTGAATGGCATCCTTCTGTGTTGTAACAACTTTGTGATTGATTATGGGTGGGATTTTTTGGCCATTCTGCAGGATCTTCTGGTAACACTGATGACAATTCCTCGCTACGGCACAAGTGGACACGAACAATGGGAAACCCTGTTGACAGCAGTGACAAAGATCTCCAATGGCAGGATGCCTCTGTCATTGCAAAGAGAGTGGGATGGAAACTCCTACCCGATGTTTTTTGTGCCTAAATCAAAATGAATAAAGAACAAGGAACAAAGAAAGGTACAAGCCCTTTGGCCCTCCAAGACTGTGCTGATCATGATGCCCTAACTAAACTAAAAAATCTTTCTGCCCTTACTCGGTCTGTATCCCTCTACTCCCTTCCTATTCATGTACCCATCCAGATGCCTCTTAAATGTTGCTAATATGCCTGCTTCCACCATCTCCTCTGGCAGCACATTCCAGGCACCCACCACATTCTGAATGAAAAACTTCCCCTGCATATCTGCCTTAAATTTTCCTCCTCTCACCTTGAAGCTGTGCCCCCTTGTAATTGACACTTCCACCCTTGGAAAAAGCTTTTGACTATCCACCCTGTCTATGCCTCTCATAATTTTGTAGATCTTTATCAGGTCTCCCCTCAGCCTCCACCTTTCCAATGAAAACAATCGTAGTTTATTCAACCTCTCCTCACAGCCATCACCCTCAAGATCAGGCAGCATCAATAACAATTTACGAGAATGAAAAGCGCTGCATGATCTTCTAATTCTTGCACTGAATAGGTTACACCCAAAGTTGTCATTGTGGGAATTCATGTCAGTTGAGACCCTTATAGAGAGGTCAAACTTGAATATGTCAATTGGCCTTTGAGACAACTGATTACCTTCTCTAATTGGAGTGATTCTAATTGGGAACTGTAACATTTTTTAAAGTTTTTCTTCTGCCTTGGGAAGTTCCTGATTTGCATCAGAAAACTGGATTAAGTCCTGGGCAAACAATTATTTTTCTTGTCCACCTTAAGTAGTACAAGACACACAGAGCCACTGATATGTTGAAAAAATTAAGCTGTCAGAGTATCCGGAAACCTGACTATAAAGTATGAAAGTACTGAATAGCATTTAGGCAGTAAAAATCTTATATTTTCTGACCATGTTCTTGAATAACATGTAATGATCACAAATAACACAAGTGGCTGAGAGTGGGATTTTCCAGCCTTTCCCACCAGTGGGATTTTTTTAGTCCCACTAAAGGTGACCCTCGTAGCAAGTTCCCCAGCGTAGTGGCTAGCAAGCACCGCAAATGGCCACTGACTCTGGTGGGACTGGAAGATCCTACTGCTGTTTAATGGCGGCCACCTCCACTGCTTGAAAACCTGCCATAGGGATCCCAGAAAATCTGTTCCTCAATCAAGAAACTACTTGGCAGAGATCCCTAATTGAAAAGATACTCTAAAATAACAACCTTGCATCTGTGAAAAATTCTTGTGAGGTAATTAAAATATTTAAACATTCCATTTCAGTTTTAGGATGCAAAATAGATATACTTCACGACAAGTTGTCAATACAAGAGTTAATTCGAAAGCATTTTAAGATCTGTGTTGGTAATAGTGATCCTACAGAAATAAATGGTCTTTAGGTTCAACCAGTGGTAAATTATCCATGTTTCCAGATTGCGGTTTGCATATTTAGAGATCTTAATTATTTATTTTCAAAATTATTCTCCAAGTGAAATATATCGCACAGAGGAACAAAAGAAATTGTAGGTTATAACAGTAAGTATGGTAGCTTGCAGATACTTAAAAAGACATACCTAAAGCAACTCGTGCAGCAGATGCATCATAATTGATCCAGAAGGAGACCCATGAGAGGATGGTGATCAAGATGGAGGGCATGTATGTTTGCAGAATGAAGTAACCAATATTTCTTTTAAGCTTGAAACTGAGGGAAAGCCTGGGGTAAGAACCTGGAAAGCAACATTATACAAATAGTTTAAGTTCTGGCAGTGAATTGAATATTAAGTCTGATGTATAAATGCATTGCTGATGTGCAAAACATAACACACATTTCTATCTCTTTGATGCTCTTATAGCTTTACAAATTGTAAACCACATTATTCATCAAGTATTTCGACAAATGGTGAATATCAGAGTGCATGGTTCCCAATAAAATTTGATTGTTGCACATGGTGGTATGTTTAATTTTTTTTAGCAGAAATATTGCCTGAACAACAATCCAAAAGTTAACATTCTTAATGGGTAAGGTGATAAACCTCAAGACGGAAGCTCCAACATTTTACAGCAACATCTGAGACTAGAATTTAGTGCTGCAACAGCATCACTCTGGGTTCAAGTCCCACTTCAGGACTTGATGGCCATGGAACATGCATTCATAATGTGACCCAGGAAGTTGATTGTAAATCCTTCCAATATGCCCAGTGACGGGCAGTAAGAGCAAGAGAGTTTCCTGGCCAGCCATACTGCAGAAGTCAATGACAAACCACTACAATACTTTGTCAAGTATAATCATGCACCAATCCAGTGGAAGTCCATAGTTGCCAATGCCCTCTTAGGGCATGGTACCTGAAGGAAGAGGATTAAGGAACAACAAGTTATATTTACATAGTGTTTTCAATGAAGTGGAATGTTCCAAAGTGCTTCATGTGTTCCAAGGTGATTCATGCAAGATTAATTTGGACAGAAAAGTTTTGGAGATAAAATGACTGGATATTGCTTCAAATTATTTTACAATATTGAGACAACGATAAACAGGAGAAGACATAAAACTAGTTTCCATGCCTGAAAGAGCAGATAACATTTATATACATATGTAACAGCCAGTATGAAACAAGACTGCACCATCAAATTCATGAGAAATGCTCTGATCTTAGATATTTTAAGATTGGGTATATATCTTACCAACATTTTTGCCTGGAGTAATATAGTATTACCAGAACATAATTTTGTGTATTTAATATCTTTCTTTCCTCGAGATCAGACCTTGGAAGCTAAAGTTCCAGGCCAGTTCTTCAGTATAAAAATATAAGCTGTTTGTAGAGATAAAGAATATGTTTGTACTGAGGAGGGCTGTTCAGTTGATGTTTGGTAGTTTGTTTTTTTTTCTCTTTATTCTTTCATGGAATGAGAGCATTGTTGGTGAGGCCAGCATTTGTTGACCATCTCTCATTGCCTTTGAACTGAATAGCTTGCTGGACCATTTTAGAGGGCAGTTAAGATTCAATCAAACTGCTGCAGGTCTGGAGCCACATGCAGGCCAGAGTGGGTAAAGATGGCAGGTTTCCTTCCCTTATTGACATTAGTGAATCAGATGGGTTTTATATGTCCCTAGAGCAGTTGCATGGGCCTCTACATTACTAATCCAGTCACACTACCACCAAGCCCACCATCTTCACATACAATCCCTATTCCTATCTCCTTAGAATAGAAGAGCAGGGATGTACTTCTGAGGCAGTAAAGAGCTCCGGTTAGACCCAATTGGTTCCCATATCTAGGGAAGAATGTGCTGGCCTTGGAACGGGTCCAGAGGAGATTCACAAGAGTGATCCTTGGAATGAAGAGCTTGTCGTATGAGGAACAGTTGAGGACTCTGGGTCTGTACTCATTGTTGCAAGGCCTGGATAGAGTGGGCGTGGAAAGGATGTTTCCACAAGTAGGAAAAACTAAAAGCAGACAGCACAACATCAAGCTAAAGGGACAATCATTTAAAACAGAGATGAGGAGGAATTTCTTCAGCCAGAGTGGTGAATCTGTGGAAGTCTTTGCCACAGAAGGTTTTGGAAGCCAGGTCGAGTGTCTTTAAAGACAGTGATAGATAGATTCTTGATTGATAAGGGGAGCAGGGGTTATGCGAAAAAGGCAGGAGAATGAGGATGAGAAAAATATCAGTCATGACTGAATGGCGAAGCAGACTTGAGGGCCGAATGGCCTAATTCTGCTCCTACGTCTTATGGTCCTCACAACAGGAATCCAGTGACTCAAAGGCAGAAAAGACAGGAGTTGAGAGAAGCTAAATTCAGTGTGTCAGAGAGAGAAGTTGAGGGGAGGTGGATTAATCACTCTAAGATAAACTGCAAGGTTAGTGAGATAGTAATTAACTGAGTAATCAGCAATAGGACTCAACCTAATGATCAGTTTAGCAGAGGAAGACCGAATTTAAGGAACTGATCTGTTTGCTTTACAGTTGAAGAAACAGTGAATTTAGAGTGCAGTTTTTGGTTGTCTCTGGGACCGACAGAGTAAGACAAGAAGCATCAAGTGAATGTTCAGGAATCAAGCTAACGGTGACTCTTCACTTGTTTGTTTGGGTATATATCTTATCAACTTTTTTGTCTGGAGTAATATAGTTCACTTTTCTTGCTTGAATAAATATTTTATTATTTGTATTAAAATTTCAGTAACTGTGAACTCATTCAGTAACTTTCCTCCACAGTTTCTAAAAAAAAAGTTAGGGTCAATCATAGAATCTCTACAGTGCACAAGGAGGCCATTTGGCCCATCGAATCTGCACAGACACACCTTGTTTTTATCTCACGCAGGCCCTATCCCTGTAAGCATATGTATTTACCCTGCTAATCCCCCTAACCCTACACACCTTGGGCCACTAAGGGGCAATTTAGCATGGCCAAACAACCTGACCTGCACATTTTTGGATTGTGGGAGTAAATCGGAGCACCCAGAGGAAACCCATGCAGGCATGGGGAGAATGTGCAAACTCCACACGGACAGTCTCTCAATGCTGGAATTGAACCCTGAACCCTGGCACAGTGAAGCCAGGTTTCATTCTGGGATCTTACCTTTGCAATGATAACAGCAATTGAAATTGTAACATTACACAAACCAAAGAAAGTAGCTAAAGTAAACTTGAGTTCCTTAACTTTAGTCACCTCCCTGCATTTCTGAGGTGGGGAAACATTTGACTAGGTAGGATTGTGAGGCCCATTACCCTCTGACCTGATTCCTCTCTCATCAGTTCTGACTACCCCTCTGATCACCTGACTGCTCCCTATCCAGATAGGAATAACTAAATTAGACGGGAGATGCTGTGCTATGCAATTCTCTGACAGCCTTGAGTGGAAGACCTGGAAGATATACTCAATAATGGCAGGTTGGGAAAACCTTTGTGGGCTGTGACAATGCGTGTAGCCTTGGAATCTTTTGTTCACACATACAGAGTATACACATTGTTAGGTACCTGTAGAGAAAACAACATTCTTGGAAATTAGGTGATAATCGACAATAGAAAACTGTGGTAACTCAATCTTCTCCACTCCAGTCACTGCTCGAGTCCCACCACGCCAGTAGAACTCAATGTCATCTGTAGTGTATCCATCTGGAAGAAAAATGGGAAACTGAATTGTTGGGGAATAGATGCCATCTATCATGTTTGACATTTGACTTTTTCAGCAATAATCAAGATTCAAACACTTACTGATGGTATTAACTATACTACTTGCTATTTAAGGTCAATTATGAAGGAACATGACATATTTTAAGAAATGAAGAACCACAGAAGTTACAGCATAAAAGGAGGCACCTAGGTACCATTTCTAATTCCACTTTCCTGCACCTGGCCTATTGCGCTATAGCTTACAGAACATAAGGTGCAGATTCAGGTACTTTGTAAAATAATTTAGGGTCTCTGCTCCACCACCAACAGAGGCAGCAAATTCTAGGCACCCATTATCTCTGCATAAAAACATTCTTCCTTATGTTTCCTCTTCATCTTTTGCCACTTATCTATGTCCCCTCGTTCTTGAACTTTCTGCCAAAGGAAACAATTTTATCCTGTCCACTTTATCTTTTCCCCACAAACGTTGGCATACCTTAATCACATCACCTCTCAGCCTTCTTTGTTCCAAGAAAAATAACCCAACTTATCCAATCTCTCCTCATTACTACACTTTTCTAGCCCTGGCAACATTCTTGCAAATCTCCTCTGTACTCTCTCCAGAGCAATTACGTTTTTCCTGTAATGTGGTGACCAGAACAGCATACAATACTCCAGTTGCAGCCTCACCAGTGTTTTATACAATTCCAACATTATATCCCTACTTTTATATGTATAACACTTCCCATATGTATAAGACTTCTTTACAACCTCATCTACTTGAACTCTGCCTTTAGGGACTTGTGTATTTGTATGCTAAGATGTCGCACTCACCTATCCATGTTTGTATATTCTCATTTATTGTGTACTCTCTAAAACTGTTTGACTTCCATAAATGCACAACCTCACACTTCCCTGTGGTAAATTCCATCTGCCACTTTACCATTCACTACACCAACTCATCTATATCATTATGCAAATTATAGCTATCCTTTACACTATCCACTATTTGACCAATCTTTGTGTCATCTGCAAATTTCCCAATCATGCCCCCCACATTCATGTCCAAATCGTTGATATATAACACAAATGGTAAGGGTCCCAACGGCAAGCCCTGTGGAATACCACTTGGAACAACCTTCCATTCACAAGGGCATCCATCGACCACTACTCTTTGTTTTCTGCTATTTAGTAAACTTTTTAATCCAGTTTGCCATATCACCCTGTATTTCATGGGCTTTTACTTTTATGATAAATTTGATATGTGGGACCTTTTTAAACACCTTGTTAAAATCTATGTACACAACATCCACTGCACTACCCTCATCAACCATTCTTGTCACTTTATTAGCCAAACCTTTCCTTTAATAAATCCATGCTGACTATCCCTTACTAGTCAGGCCTTTCTATTCAATATTTAATCCTAACTCTCAGGATCGATTCTACTAATTAGCCCACCACCAATTTAAGACTAGCTGGCCTATGATTGTTTGGCATTTCCTTCCATCCTTTTTTAAATAATTGAACTATGTTTGCATTTCTCTAGTCTTCCAGAAACTCTCCCGCATCTAACGAGGGCTGGAAACAATCCACCTGGCCCTGATGACTTATCAACTTCCAAGAATCCCAACCCTTTGAATACTTCCTCTCTCTTTGTGATTATCCTGTCCAATATCTCAGTGTTCCTCCTGGACTGCTATATCTGCATCATTCCTTTTCTTTGTCAACATGGAGAGAAAACATTCTTTTAAAACCCTTCCCACAGCTTCTGCATCTACACACAAGTTCACTTCTTTATCTCTGATAGGTCCTAATTTTTCCTTAACTAACCTTTTACCACTAATATACCATTTGGGTTTTGTTTACTTGCAAATCTTTCTTCCTGTCCTCGCTTTGATTTCCTTATTTACTTTTTTACTTCATCCCTACATTTCTTATATTCATCTAGGCTCTCTGCAGTGCTTAGTTCTTTGTGTCTATTGTACACTTTTATTGTTTGGCCTTCCCATGTATTCCTCTAGAAAACCAGGGAGCTCTAGATATGGCAGTACTATTATTATTTTTGGAGGGGACATGTCTACTTTATATGTTTAGGATACCACTTTTCACTCCTTCCCACTACTTTTCTACTGATTGATCCTCTAGGAGTGCTGTCCAGTCCCCTCAGCTAAGTCTCCTACTATTATTGCCCTCTCGTTCCTACAGGCAGAAATTTGCCAACATATTTATTCTTCTCTCTCCTTTTCACTATTTGAGGGTCTGTAGTATACTCCCAGTAGTGTGATTGCCCCTTTTTTAGTTCTAACCTCAACTCATAAAACCTCACAAAAGTTTGTTGACCTGTTTAGTACATCATCCCTTCTCACAATTGGAATTGATTCTTTAACCATTCGTGCCACCACCACTCCTTTTTATATCCCACTCATGCATGAAGACTCTATAACGTGTAACATTACAATTGGCAATTACTGGCTGTGGTACTACTGGACAAACATTTTGCGGGAAATTTTAACTGCCCATCCCCTCACCCAAGATGTGCAGGCGGGAGTTGGACAGGTGACTATATTAGCAAGGCAAGAAGTCTCACAACACTAGGTTAAAATCTAACGTTTATTTGGAATCATGAGCTTTCAGGGTGCTGCTCTGGTGATGAAGGATCAGCGCTCCGAAAGCTCATGATTCCAAATAAACCTGTTAGACTTAAACCTGGGTGTTGTAAGACTTCTTATTGTGCCTGCTCCAGTCCAACACTGGAATCGCCACATTTTGTTAGCAAAAGTCAGAAAAAACTGCTGGAACAATAGCTATATTGTTGGGCAGAGTATGAAACAAGAAATTATTGGAACTTATAACAAAGGAAATGTAATAATTGTGGGGGACTCTAATCTTCATACAGACAAGAACAATCACATTGGCAAGAGTGGTCTCGAAGATAAATGTGTAGAATATTTTAGTCACAGATTCTTGGAGCAATAGGTTGCAACTGGAGATAAATCTATCTTGTATTGTGTATTGAAGCAGGTTATTTAGTGATGTCATAGTAAAAGATCTACTGGGTAATAGGGAATATAATATCACTGAATTCCGTGTTAACTTTGAAAGTTACAAGCTTCAAATGCAAACAAGAATCTTAAACTTTAACAAAGCCAATTACACAGGTATGAGTGGAGAACTGGCTAAGGTTAATTGGGTAAACAGTCTAAAAGATATGGAGACAAATGAACATTGGGAAACATTTAAAGAAACAATAAAACATGTTCAACAAAAATACATTCCGCAAGACACATCCATTCTTGACTCATTCAAGAAGTAAAAGATAGCATTAGACTAAGAGAAGTTTAAACTGTTGCAAAAAATAAATAACAAGACTGAGGATTGGGAGTGGTTTAGAAACCAGGGAAGTTTGTCCAAGAAGTTGACAAAAGGGGTAAAATAGAATAAGTATTAACTAACTAAAACTATAAACACAGGTTATATATATTTATAAGCATATAAAAAGAGTAGCTAAGGTAACATTGGTCCCTCAGAAACAGGGGAAACTATCACAGGGAATGAGAAAATAGCACAGGCATTGAACAAATATTTTTTGACTCCCTTCACAGTCAAAGGCACTAGTTCCATATCAGAAATAAACAGTATCCCGGGACCTAAAAAGAGTGAGGAAATTACAGAAATTATTAGCAGAGAGAAAGTATTGGAGAAGTTTAAGGAACTCAAATCTGACACATCTCCAGGACTCGATGGCTTGCACATTAGTGTAAAAGATAGCTGCAGAAATAGTGAGTGTGTTGGCTATGATTTTCCAAAATTTCTTAGATTTGGGAATGGTTCCAATACATTGGAAGTTGGTAAATGTTGCATCAGTTCTCCAGAATGGAGGGAGATAAAAATAATGAACTACATACAAACATACAAATTAGGAGGTGTAGGCCACTCAGCCTTCAAACTTGCTCCATAATTCAGTAAGATCAAGGCTGATCTCATTTTCACTTCAACCCCACATTTCAGCTTACCCCTGATAACTTTTCACTCCCTTGTTAATCAAGAATCTATGTAGCTCAGCCTTGAAAATATTCAAAGACTCTGCTTCCATTGCTTTTCAGATGCTCATGAGCTCTGACAAAAAAAATTCCCCTAATTTCTGTATTAAAGGAACCAGTTGGCTGAATATCAGTTGGTGAAAAATTTATGTTATTGAAGTTGAAGTCAATTAATTCTTAACAATGCATTTAAAAAAGCATAATATGATTAAAACAAGTCATGGTTTTACTGACAGGAAATCCTGTTTGACAAATTTATTAGAGTTTTTGAGGCTGTAACTGGAGGGATAGATAAAGACGAACCAGTCACTATTGTATACCTGAATTTCCAAAAGCTGCCACGCAAATGGTTAATAGGAAGATAAGGGCTCATAGAGTTGAGAGTAATATTTTAGTATGGATAGAGGATTGGTTAACAGGTAGAAAGCAGAGAGTTGACATAAATGTGGCTTTTTCAAATTGGCATGCAGTGAATAGTGGTGTGTCGCAGGAATCATCCAGCAAGACTTTTGGACTATGCAGTCAATTACAGTGTAAAGTATTATTTCTGTGAACACTGTAGTGAAGTGCACAATCATGGAGACTTTCATGATTGCTCTGCTGGAAGATCAGACTGCTAGCATCATGGCTCTGGAGTTTCCTATCTCCTCAGTTGTTCAATACATGAAGAGCACAGATGGAAGTGTAAGGATCATAGTTTGAAGATTTCAGGGACAATGCAGAAGGATAAACACTGCTCAAAGTTTCATACCGCAATTATCTACTCCATGGAGGATTACAGGCCTGTCAGCTCCCTTACAGCAAGCTCTTATGACTAGAAAAACACTTCACAGGAATATTGGAGTAAGACAACAAGTACAGAGACCCACTCAAAGGGATTGCATTAGGATAATTTAATTAAGCTCTAAAATGCGCAATTTGCATGTGATCTGAACAGTTTTATTTGGTTTGCTTTCATGTTGGCCTTCATATTCATTGTTAAGGGAATAATGAGCTAATAGGGCACGTAGAAGGTAGGAGAAAGAAGTAGGCTGTTTTTCTTTATTCTTTCACAAGATATGGGCATCACTGGCCTGATGAGCATTCATTGCTCATGCCTAACTGCTCTTGAGAAGTTGGTAATTAGCCACTGTCTCGAACCCTTGCAATCCATGTAGTATAAATACATCCACGGTACTGTTAGGAAGGGAGCTACAGGATTATGACCCTGCAATAGTGAAGGAATGGTGACAGAGGCTGGAATTCTACTGCCCCATTCACCACGGGAATCAGAGTGGGTGAAAGGTGGACCATGGAAAGATCCGTTGACCTCAGATGGGATTTTATGGTTTTGGAACAAGCAAGGCTGTAAAATCTTGCCCATAGTTCCAAATCAGAATGGCATATGGCTTGGAAGGGAATTTGCGTGTTGGTGTCCCCACGTATTTTCTGCCTTTATTTGCTGGGACTGCTGATGTATTGGGTGGAAAGGTTTGCTTAGGATAACTTCTCAATAGTTTTTTGCCTTACAACTGGAAGCATTACTTGATCTTAGCTTTCTTCATTATCTCCTTGTCATCCCGTCTTTATCGTGCTCCTGCAATTCTTCCTCCTGTGGCAGCTCTAAGGGTTGGTCCCATGAGTAGCATAATTATGTAGTATGCAGCAAACCATTACAAACCTGGGACTTATTCAGAGCTATTTTGCAGGATTGCACTGTATCAGTTGTGGCACAAGAACCTTTGTCTGAGGGCACCTGTAGCTATGGTTTGCCAAATGAAGTTTTCAATCTGTGTGGCTTTCATTGTATTAGTGCTCTTGTGTGTGTCTGGGTTCCTTCCAGGAGTCATGAGGCCATTTTATAGAGGATACCCACTGTCCCTAAGGACTTAGCCTGACATCCATTGATCTGCCTCAGATACGGACAGCCTCCATATGAAGACCTCATGACTACTGCAGACTTGAGTTATATGCTGCCTTTGGTCACAATCCAGTTGAAAATTCAGGAACTGCAACTCCTTCTTGTAATATAACATAACTGATGTATTTCAAGAAGAATGCAGGGCAACATTTGGGCAGTCATGGTGATCTTGCAACTAGCAGTTCCACTGAGCTCAATCCTTTTCAGCAGCAACTTCTAAGCTCTCTCTTTGTTAAGAGGGTGTCTTTCAACTGCTTGATTGGCATTTGGATTGCAAACCAGATGAATTTGCTGAAGTTACCTGTTGTAAATGGGCATAGAAATTGAGGATTAGTTACATTAATAACCATAGACAATGCTATCCATCCAATGCTTCTGAGACAGGGTTGTTGCTGCAACAGGTGATACAGCCTTCCTGGTAAAGCCACATTACTTCTCAACTTGATATAGGAAAGCCTAGTACAGGAGACTCATTTGCTTGTTTGGCAACTGAGGATGAAGAGTAAGAGCAAGGGACAGTTCTTCTGCTGGCTGGCTTATCTCTGCATCAGCAATTAATTAATGAAAGATTCTGTTGAATCATCCTTTCCTTCCACAATAGACTCAACAATCCCTCATGCTTACTTGACAAATTCTTATACCCAGCTGCTTAATTGACCAAAATGTTTAATGTAAAGAAAATAATTCAAAGCAACAAACTGGTTGATCACAATGTTTGTGTGCAGTGATGCTTGAGAACTAAAAATCAAAGTTATGTAAACTCTTTAGTGGCCTGTCTTAGCTCAATTGTCTAGTAGGTGCTCATATGAAAAGCTCCACCACTTATAACAGTATGTGAGATGGAAGACTGCTGAACTTTCACTAAGAGTAACTGAGATGAGTATGATGAGTAAATTGAGGAACATTGGCAAATGGAATTTGGTGCTGGCAGACAGACTGGCCAAGTTGGATGAGTGACCTCAACACAGGCACTCCTTTTGTACCTGACAGCAAGGGAGGAGGAGTGTTGCTATCATGACAAAACAGCATCTGTGGGGCGACACTTTGGGACTCCTTTTCCATGGTATATTTCATGTGTTGAAAACCAGAGGAGATGAAGATGCCTAGAGCAAAGATGGGGCCAGCTGGAATTACTGTCAGACTGATTATCAAAGGCTTCAACCTCATGGTCCCTATTGCACTGCCGATAAAGCTGATCACACACTCTTTGATTCACGATGTTTCTTTGGAAGAGTCCATACAAATTGAAGCTGCATTTATCCATACTCCCTGATGTAGTAGACAGGTTCTTTGGCAGTCAGCAGAAGACTCTAGTAGTTTGTTGTAAAGCTATTTTCTTTTGTAGATTTTGACCCTGAAAATCATTTGCATCCTTTTCAGGAAGCTTAGGATGCAAGCTTGCCCTCCAGTGTGCCGATTCATGGGCTGTCCCCATCCAATACATACCCCCCATACAATACGGGGTACCAGTTTCTGAGATGGTGTAAGCAAGAATAAAGGTGAGTAATGAAGCATATTCAAAACAGTTCAGTTACATACAGGTGAGAGTGGCAAACTGAAACTTCTTTATTTTTCTTATTGTCTGTAAGTTGAGGTGTGGCATATTTCCCTCAACCCTCTGGTTATGAAGTCAATTTTAAAGTGACTCACTGCTAAAGCTCTCTTAAGCATGAAATCAGAAGTTTTGTTTATTCTATCCAGGGAAGGTCATCACAACCAACTATACACACAAGTGCACATGAAGGAGATAGGAAAGAAATAAGTTTTACAATTAGGAATAACTTAAAAAAAAAGAAACCCAAAGACATGGATAATAATTCATGTGAATGTTAAGAGTCCAGAATGTCAGAGTCTAATGAGGGTTTCTTCACATGAGTTAAGGTTCAGCAGTTGCTGAATTTCTTCAAAGTTGGTGATTTCACAGCAATGAGGTTGATATACAGAGATTTATTTTCTCAACAGTAGGAATCTTATTGAGAACCATGTTTTGAAGAGGTTTAGACTTGGAGGCAAGATTTGTGGCCAGCCTGGAGTGCTGGTTTGGAGTTGACAGGCTGAATGTTAACAGTAGACAGCCCTGGCAGTTCAGAAATAAAACATTAAAACATTCCAAAGGGGTTGCCCATGGATGAGTCAGTTTCAGGTTAATGATCAGTTTCTATGTATCTGGTAAAAATCCATTGTTCACCTTGAGATAGAGGCTGACTATTAGTGGTTCCTTGGGTATAATGAATTTTGATGGCTCTCTCTTTGTTATAAATCCAGGCTGTTGAGACAGACCACCTGCTACTTCCCCTTGTTTCATTGATTATAATGGCTCCACACAATGGTAGCTGTGAGATTCCACAGGATGAGGGTTGAGTTTTGTCTGTATTTGCTGTTGGAAGTTTCCAGAACTGTAGCCAACTTGTAAATCATGTGACATGTAGCAGCCATGTTCTTGGTCCAACAAAGTCCATTTTTAAATAAGCAGAAAGTAAGGTTTGATTTCAAAAGTTTATGATCTCTTTCAAGTTTTATTGACATGGCAGTCAGTATCAAGGGTAAGAAGAAGAACGTTGAGTAAGGTCAAGGCTGGTTAACTTTTTCAAGCAGATTATCTCATGCAGAAAGCTATCAGTGAGAAGAGAAAAAAAAGTGTAAGGAGGCCAAATGTTTTGTGGTTCTGGGCCTTTCACCCTTACCAGTTGCAAAAGTTCTGACTTGCCCCCTGCCCACAATATCCTCAGAGGCCTCTGCCAACGAGTATAGGATCTGATGAATGATCTCCTTCTTCATATCTAGTAAATCTTTGTTATTGTGTTCCAGCTTGTTCTGCAAGAAGAAAGGAAATGTGTGTGGGTGGGTGAAAAGCTGTGTAAAGTGATTGTCAGAACGAAGTAAATCTATTGGTATATGAAAGATGGAATAAATCTGTGGAAGTGAGACGTGAGTGGAATGATTCTGAGGATAGTATCAGGTGCAAGGTGTGCCAATAGCAACAAAAAATAGGTTTGGTTAAGCATCCTGTTGTGATTGGAGGAGAGTTATCAGAAGATTTGTTACTATGGGGTCACAAATGGTGTGGAGTTAAGGAGTTAATAAGAAAGAAGATGTGATCGGTGCAACTTGTGGGCCGAAGGGCCTGTTTGTGCTGTAGTGTTCTATGTTCTATGTGAGTAGAGTCTTATCTTAGCAGCTCTAATGAGTTCAACAGTCCCACTGGTGCCAGGTCCTGAGTGCAATGCTCCTGACATTTACTTGTTTGAAAATCTCTCACCACTGCGCCATACCACTTACCATCAGAAGGAAGTAGCAGCTCGTTCCTTCTGGTGATATCTGCATATCACCAGCAAACCGTCATAACATCTGAGGGCCCCACAACATTTTTATTGGTTCTTTTCACTTTTTTAATGGAAAATCAGCGCACAGCAGCCCACATCTTCCCTTTTCCACCTATCCAATCAGCAAGATGTCAATCAAAATAGCCAAGACAGTTAACAGCTCTTGTTGAGGTCACAGTGTGCACACTTAAGTGGCACTGATTTTGTGCCATCATCGGCTGATAAGCCAATTTCTCAACTATAGTGTTGGATGTTCCTCACACCATTAAACTTGATTATTTGCAAAGTGGGAATAGACAAAATCTAGTCCTCCTTTTTGCTTCTTCATAGCTAACCGATGCTCCTCACTTATGGAGCATTTCTATCATTATTGGCTGCACAGTGAAATAATAAAGGAAAAAGTAGGACAAGTTAATGTGATTCTTTTTAGGAAAAAGTCTCATTAGGGTCTTCATTATGATGCCTTGGTCATTTATGAAGATACTATGACTAGCTTTTGATGTTTTATATTACTTTGAACAAACATGAAATTGTAATGATACAAAATGATCATGGGACTTAGGAAGATAGAGGGTTATAGGTAAGCCTAGTAGGTAGAGATATATTTGGTGCAACTTGTGGGCCGAAGGGCCTGTTGTGCTCTAGTTTTTTGTCTCTAAAAACTAGTTTCATTTGAATTGTTATTTCATTGGATAAGGGAATGCAATCACAAAAAAACATTTTGTTTATTATGTAGCCCTAAGTTTGGAATTTGTTGACTGAAGCTGAAATTCATAGATCTTAAAGTGTACATCACTTGTTGTGAAAGGATCCGATAAAAATAAGAATGTAGTATTCTATCATTAAGGCACATCTTGTGGCATAGTGGGTAAAGTCCCAACCTCTGCTGCCAACCAGAAGCTCCTGGTACAAGTCCCATTCGAGGACTTGATGGCCATGAAGGAGGCATTCATAACATAGCCAGATAGGTTGATTATCAACTTATAAATCCTTCCAATAGGTCTACAGTTAGAATGGGGTTGGGGAGGGGGAGGTGGGGGTGGCTAGCTATGGAAACAGATGCAAGCATATACTTTGCCTCACGTGTCTCT
Source organism: Carcharhinus amblyrhynchos (assembly GCF_965287045.1). Classification (NCBI taxonomy): domain Eukaryota; kingdom Metazoa; phylum Chordata; class Chondrichthyes; order Carcharhiniformes; family Carcharhinidae; genus Carcharhinus; species Carcharhinus amblyrhynchos. Next base: position 23,797,861 of record NC_137336.1, on the reverse strand, counting down.
TCTTATAGTCTCTGCAGTGGACATATTCCAGATCTAGAAGCCTCATCTCCATGTCCAAACTATTATATGAGGGAAAGGCAGAGGGAGGGCGGGGGAGGGGTGTTGGAGAGGTGAGGGTCGTGACATTGCTCCCACCTGTGGGAAACTCAAACTATTACAGCAGTTTCAATTGCTGTTGGCATTTCCAGAAATGCTTTCATTATAACTGTTTTTTCTTTATTCTTTCTGGTGCTGCTCCCAAGGCTACCATTTGTTGCCCATCCCTAATTGCCCTTGAACTGAGTGATTTGATAGGCATTGCAGAAGGGCTGGAATCACATGTAGGCCAGACCATGCAAAGACAGCAGATTTCCTTCTCTAAAGAAAATTAGTGAACCAGATGGGTTGTTACAACAATTGATAATAGCTGTTTTTAATTCCACGCTTGCTAACTGAATCTAAATTCATTCACCTTCCATGATGGAATTTGAACTTACATCCTCAGATCGTTAACCTGGGCCTTTGAATGACTAGTTCAGTGACATTACCGTTACGCCACCACCTTCCCTTATTAATGCATGACTATTTTTCACAACCTGTCATAATCCACTGGGAGAGGGGAGGGAGCTGTTGTAAGTTCACAGTTTGATTGACAGCTCATGAAAGGATTGAATGGTCTTGATATGGTTATGAATACAAATATTAGCTTTATAGGAGAATGAGTACTTTTGGAGATTTAAATGTATGGAATGTGCTTTCATGAATGAGAGTGTGTTTTTATGTGGTGAAGTCTATAATAGGTATTTTAAATTTTATTCAACCTAATCTCAGCATGGCTCCTAAGATCTGTCCATGTTGGATGCTGGATGAGTTTGCATGGAGGGTGTAAGGGGAAAAAGTGGTAGGTGGGAAGCAGAAGGGGATATGCGGGTGGGTGTTGGGTGGGTCATGAGTTGTCACTACGTTGATATCTGAGCCAAAGGGGCCCATTGGTGTGGGTGTATGACATTAGTTGGCATAAGTTGGCACTAAGTTGATATATGGGCTATAAGGGGGCGTGGGTTAAATGGGGGCCTACATTGGTATGTAAGAGTACAGAGATAACTGGGGGAATGAGTTGACACGATGTTAGTAAGGGGCAAAGAAAGACAATGGGGTTGATGGGGGGCAAGGGCTGACATATGTACAGACATGGGGAGCGGATGGGAGAGTGAGAGGAAAAGGCTAGAGGTCGGAATGTTTAAGAAAACAAATGGGACAATGTCCCAGAGAACCAAGACAGGCATTTTAATCAGCCTGTATTGGCACCCATTGTGGCTGCTCTGGTCTGCACCCAGGCTAGAAAGCCTGATTCCATCCCCCGCCTGCCCCTCGCCAGGAACAAAGATCCTGCCACTAGCGGCACTTTTTCCCGAGGCAGATGTGATGAGCAGGGCAATTGCCAGTTTTTGCACATCTGCCTCCGGTTTAAAATTCCAGGCCCATGTATTTGAAAGTGATGTACTCTGACCATTCAAACACTGAACATTCAGAATCAATTGAGAATTTCTGGGAATGCTGTGAATTGTTCTTACACTTAAAGGTAGAATAATTGTGTACTGGTTTGAGTCAGATAGTGATTCTTTAAAAACAATTATTAACAAATCAGGAAAACTTGTTTGGCCTGCTGAAACTATGACAGAACAACAATAATACACTTGTACGATATTGAGAACTGGGTACAGAAACATAATTTTTAGTTTCCTGACACAACATTACTCAATTGAATTTACTTGTTGGTTATGATTTATTTGAGTTAACAGAAAAAAAACATTCAAACAATGTACCCATGCATTAGCTCAATTATATCATTAAACAATAAAAGACTCTCCTAATTATAGGGGAAAAATCCCTTCAATGCCTCACCATTACCTGGCACCATCTTGCAAATCTCCCCAGTGTGGTTAAGGGATTAAACTCATGGTGCCTCTTCATAAGACAGAGCAGGTTGCAATACTGAGTCACAGAATTAAAGTGTTATTTCAGCTCCAGTTCCTTTTAAACTCACAATGCTGTCATAATCTTGGATTGAGACAGTAATAGTTCATGTAATTTGTATGCAATGAAACCTACAGATAACAGGCTTTGATCCATTCTAACTTGTTCATAGTTCTTAATTGTTTACTAAATCCAATTTAATAATAAAAAAAGAAATTTCTCTTCTCGGCATCCTCCAGTAAGACTCTTAAGTGCAAAGAAACAGCTTTACAACAGATTAATAGATTTTGTTTTTCTGAATTATATTAAAATATAATTCATGAAAATTGTGTTCAATAATGTTTAAGGACATTTAGACATTTAATACAGTTCGACAGAGTAACAGTTATATGCAAAAAATAACATGTAGAAAATAATACGGCAAACACGCCTTATACTATTTAGATAGTTTAAATCATTCAATATTTTCTCATGTCAATGGTAACTTTAACACTTATACAATCAATATTAGTATATTTTTATTATAAATAATCTGTTTTATAGTTCAAATAAGGCTATAAGTAAACAGTTTGTGTTTAACACCATGTGTATCACATAATGTGTGATGGCACCACATTGTATTGGCAGTAAGAAAGGCTACTGAGTTCACTATGTCTAACAACCCGGCAGTTGGAATGTCTCTTTCCAGCATAGATGAATCCACATGACAATCTGGAAACTACCAGATGGTCTGATGTTGCACCAGAATGACCATGTTTTTAAAGATGGCAGATGGGATAAATACTTGGAAGACATTCAAGTTCACAGAAACACAGATACAGATTCACATTACCATCATTGTATAATTGGTACAATGTGGGTAAAATTAATAGTTATCAAATAACCATCAACCAGCAACATTACTGTTCTGAGGCAACTTCATTAAAGGTGTTTTCCCATCACACTCTCATCACCATGCATTAGATAATATATAGTAAATAACCTAGGATATGGTCTAAATGGAGCAGAAAGTTAGCAATTTTTCATTTCCCTGACAGATTAGAATCTAGAGAAAGTGATGAAATAAAAACCTCTAGGCAACTGTAAGGATCTTGTGCGAAATAAATCTGAAAGTGGGAATCTCCATCATGTCTCAGTAGTCATGGACACATATCAAACTTCAACCTGTGCACTAGATTGTCTGTTTCATTCAGATGATTCACAGAATCAACTGCTGTGGAAAACAAAAAATATTAACATTAATGCAAAGGAGGTTGCTTATTTGAGTTTCTCTTTAGGACAAAGAAAGAGGACTGTATTCTTCATCTGGCATGCACCATTACTGACCTGAAAGTTTTTGGAGGTGATGAAAATAGAAAAAATGCTCCACAATGAAGAATTATCATTCTTATCTTGATGTGCACATAATTCTTTCTTGTTAAATTTTAAAAAAGTCCAAATATTAAGTGCTGTTATCAGCATGCTATGGAAGAGCTGTTAATGATTTCTTCATTTCTTGACTGCCAGTATGAAAAGTTGAGTAAAAATAACACTGGTTCAGAGCTAATATACCAGGTAAATAAATGACTTCTCCCACGATAAGTTTGGAAGAAGGGGGCGTTTAATTAGGCGGGAGAATAACAGGTGGGCACCATGCCACTTTTCTGACACTACTCCAATTAAGTCTGTTTTGGTAAGACTCATGGAATGTCCATTTCAATCCTCATCCTGCTGCTGGTATTCACCCAGCAGCAGGCAGGAGACTCACTATGCAGGAAGTCCATGAAGCAAACCCTGCTGGAGTTCCTTCTCGCTGCTGGTCCCCTATCCCCATCCCTCCCAGGCAATGACCCACTCCCAACATCACTAACTTGTGTCTGGGTCCATGGCAATCCAATTGGGTGGGTGTTGTATCAGCAGCAGCCACCAGTTTTCTGGTGGCACTACCAAGCAATGAAGTGCTACCAGCTTCTGATTGGTGGGTGAGGCTTCTACCCCCCACCCCGCAGCCCCCTGTGGTTTTTGGTCCCAGGGAAATCTTACGACTGCAGTATGAGTGCCTGATTGGCACTTAATGCAGTGGGCCTTCCTGAAAAGGAGCAACACGGGACTATTGCCAGCTCTCCAGCCAGTGGGCCAGATCCTGTCACTACATTAAATGTTGCTCACTTTTTCACTGACTGGAGCCAGAAGATATATTAACAACCTGATTGCCAAATAAACAATAGTATATGTGAAGAAAGAGTTTAATCAACTGAAGATCAAACAAAATTATTTACTGTAATAAATGTACTTCCTTATATTTTACTTTGAATAAAGTTTAGCTATCAGATACAAAAACAGGTTGGAGATCTTTGTATTTGGAAGTGGCGATTGATTCAATGAGGAATAATGCAGGAATTCACCCAGCAACAGGTTGGAGACTTGCCATGCAAAATGGTCAAGAAGCAAAACCCCTGTTGGAATTGCTTCTGTCCTCGCTGCCGATCCTCACTCCTTCACCTCAACTCCCAACCTGTGACTTCCCCCACAACTCACTGATGCTACGTTCCTTTCAGAAAGGTTCTATTGAGTCACAAAGCTATCAGATGGGGTCATGAATGAAGCCCAGTCCATCAGGCAAACCAGCCTCCCATCCATTGATTCTGTCTATACTTCCCGCTGCCTTGGAAAAGCAGCCAGCATAACCAAGGATCCGATGCACCCTGGACATACTCTTTTCCACATTCTTCCGTCAGGAAAAAGATACAAAAGTCACGTACCAACCAGACCGAAGAACAGCTTAAGAACATAAGAACATAAGAAATAGGAGCAGGAGTAGGCCATCTAGCCCTTCGAGCCTGCCCCGCCATTCAATAAGATCATGGCTGATCTGTTGTGGCTCAGTTCCACTTTCCCGCCCTCTCCCCATAACCCTTAATCCCCTCTCTTATCAAGAACCCATCAACCCGCTTCTTAAAAATATTTAGCGAGGCAGCCTCCACCACTTCAACGGGCAGAGAATTCCAGAGATTCACCACCCTTTGAGTGAAGAAGTTCCTCCTCAACTCTGTTCTAAACCGCCTCCCCTTTATCTTGAGGCTGTGCCCCCTAGTCCTACTGTCTTTTTTGAGCGGGAAGAGTCTCTCCACCTCTATCTTATCCATCCCATTCATCATCTTATACGTCTCAATGAGATCTCCCCTCATTCTTCTAAACTCTAACGAGTACAAACCTAGTTTATTCAGCCTCTCCTCATTGCTCAATCCCCTTAACTCTGGTATCAGCCTAGTAAACCTCCTCTGCACTCCCTCCAGGGCCAAAATATCCTTGCGCAGGTGCGGCGCCCAAAACTGCACACAGTACTCCAGCTGCGGCCTCACCAATGCCCTATACAGCTGCAGCAAGACCTCCCTACTTTTATATTCAATCCCCCTCTCTATGAAGGCTGCCATCAGACTTTTGAATGGATTATCTTATATCAAGTTGATCTTTCTATACACCCTAGCTATGACTGTAACACTACATTCTGCATCTCTCTTTTTCTCTCTATGAAAGGTATGCTTTGTTTGTATAGCATGCAAGAAATAATGCTTTTTACTGTTTACTAATACGTGGCAATAATAAATCAAAGTCACATGGCAAAATTATGGAAAAGATTAAGTGAAAAGAAGATGGGTTATTAGGGATAGACATGGCACAATCCAAAATATAAAAAGCTGGAATGGACTTTATAGTATATCAAGTTAAATAGTAAAAATCGTCTTCAGTAGTTGAACTGTTTAAAGCTTTCAGTGTATTACTTGCCAACCAATTTTACAGTCTGTAATGTGGAGGCGTACAAACTGATTAGAAAAAGGGCTTAAAATCCAAAATATAATTGGCCTCCATTCTGGGAATAGCTATAGATGTTATTTCTTCATTGCAATACAAATTACATGATACATTGTTGCCTTAGCTGCAATCAAGTGGTTGTCATGGATTCAAATTTCAGGGAAATTTAATATTAAACTTACCAGTGTTTATATAGTGTAAGAATTTATGTTTTTCAGAGACATGTATTTATTCACACCCAAACTGACTAGTTATCTGAATTGGTTAGATCACCCAACTTCTGTTGTGTGTACAATTATGTCTTCATTCTGTACATCACTTTCTGTGCCAATTAATATCATTTATTTCAGTAAGATTTTTGAATTAATATATCAGTTGCATAAATTATCCAATTATCAAAATAATGTTGTTTTCCCACTGTTCCTGTAAAATAGAGTACAGTAAAATGTACTCTTCATAAATGTTTATAAGGAGTCACACAGATTTTGAAAAGGAGGAATATTAAAGGATATGAGGAAAAAGTAGAGGAATGTGATTAGACTGAATGACTCATTCGAAGAAAATTGCAGTTTGATGTACTTGTAATTAATTTAGCAAACATAAATCCCCAAAGTTTTGTTGTCTATGATTTTATTCTCTGATTTTTATTTTGGTTTAGTGTTTGATGGCAATGATAAATCCCAAAAAAATACTCAAATGAATTGTGGTTGAAATCATCTGTTAAAATATATCACAAAATAAATTACATTTCTAGAATGTCTTAAGAAAAATTAATTCCATTTTGTTATAATAGAAACACAATATGTTTATCCCAGCAATAATCTGCAACCAGTTTGATCACACACCACATCTGAATTCAGAAATTGTTGCAGGTATGTTCAGGTTTCATTCATTTACAATAATCATATTTTAGGTGCGCAATCATTCAACGCATACATAGGACCCTTAATTTTAAGTTTAATGTTATTTTCTTGTTAGTGTTTGTGTGTATTTATTTGGTGTACAAATAGATTTAAATTGGATTATACCACCACTCCTCTTGATAGCAGATGAAATCCCAAGATTAACTCGTGAAAACATATCAAGTTCATGAATCTAAAAACATCCATTTAAAACAATTTAGCCATCTTCTATAAAACATAATAAGTTGGCAATCATTTAGTTTTCTACACAGATGAAAAACATTACTGTAGCAAACCACTAAAGTATGGAAACAGCTTATCCTTGAACAAACATTTTCATTTAGCCCTCAAGAGGTCAAACAAATCATTATTAGTTTGAACATCGCAAAGCTGCATTTTTTGATAACATTTATTTGCTACCATATGGTCCCTGGGCATGTTTGTCTTGAACATTGTTACTTAGTTGGGAAGAAGTCGAGATTGGGCTGGTTCTGTTCCAAAGTAATGTGTTTCAGAATTCCATTTTAAATTTAATTTTGTCTCAGGTTTCACTTCTTTACTTTCATTGCAAAATTACTTCACCTTCTTGAGAGAAAACAATTGAACTATTGATAGAAAACTGTGACAATAAATTGGTTTAGGTAAGCACCTTTCTTGATGTAACAACTGATTATTTTTCAGAAAACTTAAGGCTGGGAGTGACCAATTGTCACAAGTTGCATGTTTTTCTTTCCAAGTGTCGTGCTTTGCAATTCCACTGATTGAAATAAATGTTTTTTTCAAAGCTGTTTTAAATTGAAATAGATCAAGATTTTTTTGAAGCATATAATTTATAAAGAGAAACTCTAGGGCCATCAGAGAGACAAGCTATTACATTCATTCTACTGTGGGCAGGATTTAAATCTCATTCAGCCTAATGGTCCGAGCCTCTCATCTCTCATGATTGCAATAGTTCTACATAAAATAATTGGGGCAGTGTAATTTAACTGCTGGTTGGCCAAAAATCATAATACCAAACCCCTTCCAATTTTGTACTAAATAGAAAGACTAAAACTATCATTCATATGAGAAATGAAACTGTCACATTAGTGCTGTGGGAGTAAATCCTCTGAATTTTGAGTTAAGGTGCATTAGCTCTGAGCAAAAAAGATTAATGTTATAACCATTGCCAATTTTATACCTTCTCTGGTTGTCATTTTTTTAAGACTATGGAGCATCCATGGAGGATGAGTTGGATTTCGGGAATAACAGGCTAATTATTTTAGACAGAATCTCCTCCTAATGAAGCCATGCTGACTATCCTTGATTAATCCTTGCCTCTTCAAGTGGCGATTACTCTGTCCCTCAGGGTTTTTTTCCAACAATTTCCCTAATATTGATGTTATACTCACTGGCCTGTAATTGCCTAGATTTCCCTACTTCTCTTCTTGAAAAATGATACCACATTAGCTGACCTCCAGTCATCTAACACCTCACCTGTGGCGTGACAGGATTTGAAAATTAGTGTCAGGGCCCTGCAATCTCCTCCCTTGCCTCACGCAGCAGCCTAGGATATATCTCATCTTGGCTAAGTGAGTTATACACTTTTGAGCCCACTAAAGCACAGATGCAAAATAAAAGCAAAATACTGTGGATGCTGGAATTTGGAACAAAAACAGAAAATCTGGAAAATCTCAGCAGGTCTAACAGCATTAATGGGGAGAGAATAGAGCTAACGTTTTGAGTCTAGATGACCCTTCAGAGTAAAATACTCATTTAATAGTTCACCTATGTTTTCTTGGCTCCACACAGGTTGCCACTTTGGTCCATTATGGGTCCCACTGTTTACCTGGTTACTCTGTTGTCCTTAACATACTTATAAAACACAAAGGATTTTCCTTTCTTTGATGGCCAGTCTTGTTTCATGCACCTCTTCGCTCTCCTAATTTCCTTTTTAAGTCCTCCTGCACTTTCTATATTCCTCTAGGGCGTTCAGTGTTTTTAGCCCTATGTATCTGCCGTAAGCCTCTCTTTTTTTCCTTTATCCAATCCTGTATATCCTTTGACATTCATGCTTCTCTGGATATTTTGGTCCCACCCTTTACCTTTGTGGGAACACATTGGCTTTGTACTTTCTCTATTTTCTTTTCGAATGACTCCCACTATTCTGATTTGGGATTTCCTATAAGTAGCTGCTTCCAGTGCACTTTGGCTAGATCCTACCTTATCCCATTAAAATCCCCCAATTCAGAACCATTATTTCTGGTCCATCTTTGTACTTTTCTATATTTATCTTAAATCTTACCAAGTTATGATCATTATCACCGCAATGGTCCCCCACTGAACTTCTATCTTCTGCCTGGCATAATTTCCTAAAATTTTCTAGAAGCCTCTCTAGTAGGATTTTCCATGAGCTGGCTCAAAAAGCTCTCCTGCTTGCACTTTAAGAATTCCACCCCACCCTAAGCTTTCACACTTTGCCTATTCCAATTAATATTGGGGAAGTTAAAACCCCCATTACTATTACCCTGTGTTTTTACACTTTTGAGAATTGCCTAAACATTTGTTCTTTTGTTTCTCCCTGACCTATAGTACATCTGACTCCAACTTTTATTTTAAAATTCCACCCCTATGGCCTCAAATGAGAAGCCTGCTAAGATATCATCCCTCCTCACTGCAGTAATTGACTCCTTGATCAATATTGCTATTCCCCACCCCTCTTGCCTGAAAGTTTTATACTCCAGAATATAGCGCTGCCAGTCCTGCCCCTTCCTCAACAATGTCTGTGATAGAAATAATAATATAATGCTTCCATGTGTTAATCAAGTCCTCCAGTTCACCTGCCTTATCCGTAAAGCTCTTTGCATTAAAATAAATGCCATCCAGCCATGCCTTATTTCCTTACAACATGTCTAACTTTGCTCTACCTTTCAGACTGGCTTGGGTTTTCTCTTATATTTGGCTGTGCATCACCTCCTACTGTACCTCCAACTCCGTAACTCACTCCCTGCTACCACACACTCCAAATGTCATGCTTTGGTTTCCACATTAATAAAATAAATAATTTCCATTGTTATCTTGAGGAGTTTGCGCTTTTGCCATTGTATTTATTCCTCATAAGATTTACATTCTGGACATTATTATACACAAAAAGATAAACCCCATTGAAACAAGTAAACATCTTTGCTTGTGAATGAGTTTTTTCCCCCTTTGGTCTATTCATTTAACAAAGTTACTGAGTTGCCAAACATTACTTTTAAAACACATAATTAATAGTTCATGCTAATGCTTATTTGACTTGCTATTAAAGTTGTGCTGTCAGGCTGAGGCTAAGAAGAATGATGTGAATCAGTAGAATACTTACAGCTCTCGATTTCAAGTGTGCAGTTTTGCTGATCAAGTGGATATCTTCGTAGATCCATCATGCAAGCAGCTGTTGTGGTAATTCTGCAAAGAAAATGATGATTCAATAGGCAGCTGTAGTACAATGTTTAATTGGACATTCTTAAAAATGGAATTATTTCAAGTTTTTTGGGAGGAAGCTGCATTTGAAAATCCTTAAAGGTTCCTCACCTTTCTGAACATAAGCTTTGATATTCTCAAAATAGTTGAGAGATATCAATTGTAGGGATGTAACAGATTTGCATTTTTTGTATCCGTAGTAATGAAAACTCTGGAAGACCACCAATCACTAAAGGGAATATCTATTTACTTTTGGATAGAAAAACTACTTACAGGCAACATTTACAAGATACAGCAACAACAATCCATTACTCCTACAAACTCCTAGTCCAGGCAATAACTGTGGGTTTAAAGCCCAAAGTCTGATTTGAACTGTGCACGCATCCATTCTATTGGACGGGAAGTCACGTGGTCTCCGAGATTCATCAAAACCTCAGATGACAAAGTCATGTGGTCTCCAAAGTTCACTGCGCCCTCCAAAGTTCACTGCGCCATCTTTCCCCCTTCAGGTCCCTTAACACCTAAAAATATTGACACCAATATCCCAGATTATCGGGACACTTCTGTTTACGTTGAGAGCGACAAAGTATCACGATAGTTGGCGTTTCTCCTCAGGGTTGTCTTGCTCGGGCCAGCCTTTCCATTTCTCCTGGTACAAGTACATCCTCAGCTGCTTCTTCCCCAGCCCCTGCAGCAGCAGGCACACAGGCTTTACAATGGCCTGTTCGGTCCTCTCAACAGAGCAGTGCTAACAGCAGGCATGTTTAGGATTGGTGACTCTACCTGTTTCTCTGAAGGCTTTTTTATCAAATGGTCTAAGTCTTTTCTCAGGATTTTATCTTGTATGATACTGGCCCAGTCTTTGCTATAAGGATTCCTGAGACCCAGCTTGGGCCACTTCCAAAGTTCCTGATGAAAACTGGGTCATTCACCTCAAATGCTCTCTCCACTTTTGATGAGTCATGATTTCTTTTTGAGTATCTTGCCTAGACTCCATCCTTCCTGCCAAATTTAGGAAGAGGAAGCTAACTCTGGTACACAACGGATGCCACATCAGAATTCTACTGGTGATATATCTGTTGTTGAGTGTGGGATGGTTCTATATGCTAATAAAAATTGTGTGATCTTGGTATCTATGGATGTTGGCAGATTTGGAAGTTTGTACGGCCTGTTCCGTCATGATCTACAGGTGGCATGGAGTTGTTTTGGTGCTTAATGCCATTGAAGGTCGTGAATTTCTGAAACTCAATGCTGGTAAAAGCAGTACTGATATCTGAAACCAGGACTTGTGGTACTTCACGAATGCAAAAACATTGATGCAATTTTCTATCCATTGCAAAAGAGTCGTGGACTTCATCTGGTGGCCATTTATTGAGTTTAAGTGCTTGTCCACTATTAAAAAATACATTGAGCCCATGAAAGGACCTATAATGCCCTGCCTGAGAGGTTGCAGTAGGAGCTCAAGATTTGGAAGTCACAGTTGCTCTCATTGGTGTGAACGCGACTTCAGATTTTCCCTGCACCTTGCCGGTGATGTTATCAGGTTCATGTCCATAATGTGCATGAACCTACTTTGCATGCATTTCAATACCCTAAAACATCCCCTCCGTGTCCCCAACCACACCCCCCAACCCCCAACCGTATCTTGACTCTTAACCATATCTTCAAACCATGCCAACGTGACGCAGGCATAAACCTGTCACAGGGGTCTCCCTAGGAGCATAAAGATAAGTATCATTCAGGGATGTTCCAAACTCACAATATTCTGCCAGCTTCCTTACTCTGGCCACAAAACCTACAATAGATTCTCCCGGGGTGGTCCCCATTGAATTAAATTTGTACCTCTTGAAGAATGATAACAGTGTTTTGGATGATAATGCTTCCTGACCAAATCCATAGCTTGATAAATGATTTTGAATTAGGAGCCTCTGGATAAGGCAAATTTCTTATTACACTGTATGTCTGGATGCCTCAAAGTGTGAGCAAAATAATCCCTTGCTGCTCTTCCATCTCTGTATTGTTTGCTCTAAAAAATAACGCATATCTTCCATGTATTGTACCCAACTATCTTTGTTTGCATCAAATGGTTTGAGCTTATTAAAAAAATAGAATGACGGTATTTCTCTTGTCGCTTATTAAACTGCTTTGAATCAGAATGGAAAGGGCTTCCTCTTATGGCCTCTGCAATAGAGCACAATTTTTTTCTCATTGTTGCCAATGTAGGAACTCTGGACAATCACCAGTGGAGGAAGGCAATGACTATTTATTTACAGGCATAAAATCTATTTACTGGCAACTATTTACAAGATGCAGCAACAGTAATCCATTACTCCTACAATCTGCTGGACCAGGCAGCAACTGAGGAATTAAAGTCCGCACTCTGCTTTGAACGCATGTTCCCATTCTATTGGGCACAAAGTCACATGTTCTCCGAGATTCACCAAAACCTCGGACAAGAAAGCCATGTGGTCTGAGGATCACTGCTACAGTATTGGCAAAGCACAACAAACCAAATTTTATTAATCCTGAACTGTAGCATAAGGTGTCAGCCTTAACTTAGTGGTAGCAATCCCATCTTTGTGCCAGAAAGTCATAGGTTCAAGTCCCACAACTGAGACTTAAGTACTAACATCCTTGACTCACAGTAGCCATACCATTTAACATTTTCTCTTCTGTAGTTGCCAGCAGTATTAGTTTTATAGTATTTTAATAATGAAACAAGAAGCTTTCACCATTTCGTATTTGGTTTATAAGCATATTGCATTTTGCAACTGAAAGACAAAACTGTTGACTTCTGCTTCTCAACACCATTTACTCCCGCTTTTATTTGTTGTTATTTTTATATTGAAAAACTACTGCACTTCAACAACTGTCACTTATTTACTATTCCTCTTATATTAAAGATGCTTTGAATGTCGTACGATAAAAACACCAAGTGAACAACAAGACTAAAAATGGGTAAGCTTAGATGGTGAACTCAAGATATATTCATAAAAGAGGATCTCAAAGTTTCTGAAAGAGGTGGCAAGCCAACTGAGTAGACAATACTTGAGGGTAAAAACGTTTTGGTTGAACAAGCAGTTATCAAAGCTAGAATACAGCCAGTGTGAGGGGAAAAATTAGGAGGCAGAAGAAGATAAAGGTAAGGCATACTTACTTTTATGCTCCCAGGGAGACCCCTGTGACAGGTTTATGTCTGCGTTACATTGGCATAGTTTGAAGATATGATTAAGAGTGAAGATTATAGTTTTTTTGGGCAGGGGTTGTTTAAGGATATTGAAATGCGTGCAAAATAGGTTCATGCCCATTATGGACATGAACCTGATGACATCACCGACAAGGCGCATTCTCACCAATGAGGGCAACTGTGACTTCCAAATCTTGAGCCCCCACCGGCAACCTCTCAGGCGGGACTTTATAATCCTTTCATAGACTCGATGCATTTCTTAATAAAGGACACAAATTAAAATCGATAAATAGCCACCAGATGAAGGAGGCAGAAGGCTGCAAAAGATATGGTGAGACATGGGGTAATTTGAAAACAGAAGAGAATTTCAGAATCAACGTGGCTGGAAGGAAAAGTGATTTTGCATGCAGCATTCATGTTCGCACCAACAGCAAAAATGGGCAGCCTAGCAAACACATCTGAACATTAGCACTGAATGTTCAAAAGTATTGTGTGTTTCTATTGTGAATGGGAAAAAAGATTTCATCTTGTGCTCCAGACTTATTTGCTGGAAAATTACGCAATATGGAATATTGAAAACAACTAGAGATACCAGCAAATTAGATGTCGTCATTTTCAATTCATAGAAGGATTATCAAAGAGAGAACTTGAATAGTTGAAGGTTAGGGATAGGATAGCTTGGAGGCACCTTGGCTGTCTCTTTGACACTCAAGGCCTATCTGATGTAATTTTTAGACAGCCTATCAATTGAAGAGCAGTCTACTCTTAAAAAGGAATAAAGGTTCTCACAAATGCACTTTGGGATCTAATGCTCAGTCTAGGGTGAGGTGTAAATACATTGAGTTGTATTAGGCATTGAGTGGTCTAATTAGTAGTCCTTAAAGGAAGCACAGAAAGCTGCTCAAGAAACAGCCAAAATTTTGGGTTTTTATTTTTGTGGGCCACAGCTCAAAGTTCAAATCTGGTCCCAAGGTAAAATTGGCTCAGGCAGCAAGGTTGAGCCAGATAGGTTATTCTGCTAATTTTTTGTCCCAATAATTAAATTAAATTAAGTTATAAATAATTGATTAGAAAATGATTTGTCTTTTACCAAAAGGGCACAGCATTCAAAACTGATTACAAGGGAAATCACTGAGTGGTAAGAGAACCAACTGATTTTATTAACCCAATCTGACCATTTTTCATTAGTTTCGTAACTTAAATCTTTGATATCTTTCCACTGTTTCCTGAATTAGGCATTGCTTTAACTTCATTACAAATAGTTCAAGTGAATTAATTTTTACTACATGGGGTGAGACTTTATTCCATAAATTCACTCTAAGAATGATGATGTTTGTTAAGTTTAACTTGTGGATTTAAAGATTGGATGGCATCATGCCCCTTTTTGGGGGTTCAATAATCGGCTGAGCTTCCAATACGTTAATCAGAGAGCATAAGCTCACTATGAACTGTCCACTGTACGTCCAAGAAATTGGTATCCAGGGCCAATGCCCAAAACAGCATTAGGAAGTTTGCCTATTCAAATCAGGAGCTTAAGACCTGCTTGACATTCTCTCTGTAATATTGTGCTTCCAGCTGCACTGAGGAAAATCATGGACCACATATATCCTAACATGATCCCTAAATAGGCCACAGCTAACAAGCTAGGTATTCAAAATATACTTTACCTGGATGTGAAGGCAAAAGTGCTCCTCCATGTTCCCACATGTAAATCACACAGACCGCTGCCTGTTACCACTCCCTGGTTCCCATAACATTTTCTATCCTCCTGCACTTAGCTGCCGCCATTCATCTGTTTCAGGCACAGGACCCGGATGCATCTTTGCCTGTCTTTCCCAACATGGCAAACAACACATTCCCAGTACAGGATTTGTGTATGCATGACACCAGTAATATGAAATGCTTTGACATTTGTTTTACACTTGCAAAACAGTAATGGCATCAACCTATTACTAGGCTTGTGTGTTAACAAAAGTACAATGTTAAATGGCATGGTAATTTGCACAGTTGTACTTCAAGGAAGCTTGATGAAATTATAATAAGTATAATTGTAGGATGCCATTGATGATTACTCCAGAGACAGGTCAGTCATGAAATGTTATAGTCAGCTCAATTTTTATTCCCAGACTCACAACTAATAAAAGTATTAATAATTCCCAAGTAGATACATTTTCATGCTTCACAATAGGATGAACTTCATGCTCACTATTAAATAAGCTTGTTTATGTTTATAATCTTCTGGATGTTATTTCCCATGAGATTATAGCTGCATGCAATTTGATTTAAAGTTGGTTAATCACACAATGGTTTAGGGAAACTGTGACTGTTCAAATTTGAATTGGTAACACAAGACCAACTGGCATATCTAGTCATTTAATAGAAATTCATTTTTTAAGTAATTAAGGGAACATTATTGCATTAATAATATCATTTAAAAACAGTTGAATCCGATAGTTCTGCTGAAGTTAATGAAACTTTTGAGCATTCTACTTTCCAAACTAGGTAGCCAAATTTATACAAGGTACACATGAGGTCAAAGAGAATTAAATCATACCTATAAGTAGTTTGCAAAATGTATGAGATATGGGCTGCAAAATGGCCTAAAACTGGGTTGTGACCCTTGTGTGTCTTGAAGAATTTTTTAAAAATCATGTTCTCTGCAGCTATAAGCAGCTTTGGTTTGTTTCCATTATTGTCAGGCTGTCAGCTAAAAGTTCTTTTATTACTACTTCAATGGTTTAAATTAAATTTTATTTATTTTTACTCCAGGCTTCAGATACTTTCTTTTATGACCCTGCATTGTGAAGGGGAAGATTGATTGACAAGTCAAAGTCAGGTTGTTCCTCCCCAGAAGAATTCAAGGACTTACTTTCAGTTCTAGTTTAGAAGGGGATGGACATCAGACTGAAAAGTGTTTCTCTTTCCCTGGTTTTGGAAATTCTGCTGTTAGCTAGAAGCAAGGTTCCTTGCCTTCCTGGATTGGAAAACGGCTGCTGATGGTTGGCTTGCCTAGAGTATCTCTCCCTGGTGTTTCGGGAAGCTGGTCTGACTTCAAGCTGGCGTGTGTGTATCAAGAGGGTTGATTGAAGTCACAAGGATGCAAAGTTGGGGTTTCAATTAATCAAGCAAAGGATTAAGATCCATCATCATGTAAGCATTGTATTTTCTGTGCTAAACCTGTGGCAAGGGTTTTGTATAGGGAAGTTTGTTTGATTGGAACATTTTGTATACTTGTTAAGGGTTACACAATATCATTTTTTTTGTTTGTAATTGGTAAAAGTTATGGCTAATTTTCTTTCTGTACATGTTAACTGTATTCTTAAATAAACTTTGTTTGATAACAACTTCTTCGTGGGTCAGTTGAATCATACCTGAAGGGAAGCATCACATGGTCATCCTAGCCAAATTCAAAGTGCAAAACCTATGATCTAGGTGGAAAAACACTTCGAAGTTTCTGACCTGAATTATAATAGGGTGCAGGATTCACCATGTGTGATTAACCCATGACTATTGTTTCCAATGTAGGCAGAATGTAGGCTTCACACTGCCTGTACATTAAAATGATTTCTGTATGTAGCCACGGCTATGTGCACAGCTGAGTAACTGCACATCAAAGCAGGAGCTACAAAAATGTACAAGAGGAGAACTGCTTAAATCTAGCCTGCACTGCTTAAAGACATTCACCGCCTCTAAATAAAGAAAATTACAGCTCAGGAACAAGCCCTTCAGTCCTCCAAGCCTGCACAGACCATGCTGCCCAACTGAACTAAAACACTCTACTTTTCGGGGACCATATCCCCCTATTCCCATTCTATTCATGCATTTGTCCAGATGCCCCTTAAAACTCACAAATATATCTGCTTCCACTACCTCCCCAGGTAGCGAGTTCCAGGCACCCACCACCCTCTGTGTAAAAAACTTGCCTCGTACATTTCCTTTGAACCAATGCCCCCTAGTAACTGACTCTTCCACACAGGGAAAAAGCTTCTGACTATCTACTCTGTCCATGCCCCTCATAATCTTGTAGACTTCTATTAGGTCGCCCCTTAGCCTCCATTGTTCTAGTGAGAACAAGCTACGTTTCTCCAAGAACTTTATTCTGACTGCAGCAGATGCTGGAACGTTCTGTGGTAGAGTGAATTGTGGCACAGCAGGGAAGGCAGCAGCATCAAAATTCTCTTTGCTGCACATGGAGAGAAGCAGCGGAGACAGAATCATAGAATGATTGCAGCACAGGAAGAACCATTCAGAATGTTGAAACCATGCCAGCTCTCAGAGCAACTCAGTTACTCCCATTTCCTTGCTTTTTCCCATTCACCCTGTGTTTTACTTATCTTCAAATAGTTATCCAATACTGTTTTGAAAGCCACAATTGAATGTGCCACCAAAGTTTCATTATATGCATCCCCGATCATAACCATTCACTGTGAAAGAAAGCTTTTCCACATATCGTCTTTGGTTCTTTTGCCATTCACCATGTATTCGTGACTTCTTGTTCTCAATTCTGCTGCCAGTAGGAATAGATTTTCGTTATCTATTTTGACCAGACGTTTCAGGAATTTAAAATCTGCAGTTTCTCATGGTGAAGGTGCAGCAAAACTTTGACTGCTATCAACATACCATACATTTACCTGCTTGATGCACTGAGTATGATTGCACATTGAGGGACTACAAGCCTTTCTAGTTTTGGCACATCTCTGAATTTACATTCTGTGCCAACAAAGTGATGTAATGTGCACAGTGCCCCATGGAGAAGCCTGCAACGTTTGTGAAGCTGCATACTCAATGTAATTACCCTTGTTCAGCATGCAAAGTCTCAGAGACCTTCCTCATGCAACACTAGATGGTAAACTGAGAGCTAATGAAAAGCTCCTTTAGCTTTGGAAGCAGAAGTTACTGCACACAAGGCAAGGCAGAATCCTCGAAGTCATACCTTCACCTGTATCACAAGGCCTTCACAAGGCCTTCACCTGTATCACAACACTCACTGCAGCTCTCAACAACTTCAAGTAGCAGTACAATACTAATCACAAAACATGAACTAATCAGAATAAATCAATCAGCAACTAACCCAAAAGTAGTTGATAGATCCTTTGAATGGCAAAGGCAGGGCTGCCTCCCTGCTGATGAACACATGTTCAGTTGTGCAGGATTAGGAGAGAGCATTAGACCGTTCAGGTAAAAAATGGCATAACAGGTGTCAAATCAACATTATATGCTGACTGTCACCATGACACCATTCTGCATACTTCTGGTGTTCTCCTGAACCTTCGCTAAAAGCCTACTCAGAAAGGCATCGGACACAGCTTGGATCAGAAGTCTTCCAGCTGACACATACACTATTTTGGTACCAAAATGGCACTTGTCACAACGGAAATATGTGACTCACCTGATGAAGGGGCAGTGCTCTGAAAGCTTGTGCTGCTAAATAAATCTGTTGGACTTTAACCTGGTGTTGTCAGACTTCTTACTGCGCTGTAAACCTCACCAATGCCTTTGTTACCTCTAAACTTGAATATTTCAATGCACTTTTGCTTGGTCTCCTACATTCCACCCTCCATAAACCTGATGTTATTCAAAACTTTGCTGCCTCCATCCTAGATCAAACCAGCTTCTGTTCACCCATTACCCAAGTCCTTGCTGACCTACATCAGTTCTCGTTAGGTAACATTCAATTTAAAAATGCTCATCTTTGTTTTCAAATCCCCCCTCCAAGGCTTCACCTATCCTTAGCTCAGTAATCTTTTCCGGCCCTAAAGTTCTGTGCTCCTCTAATTCTGCGTTTTGAGCGTCACTGATTTTAATTGCTCCACTAGTCGTGGCCATGCTTTCAGCTTTTGGCTTTGGGGACTTGAGCAGCAGCTGGAATCACAGCGGTGCATTCGTGATCATGAGTGCTATGTGCATGTTCCTGGAGGTGGTCAACCTACAACTTAAGACTGTGCAGGGAAAAAGGGAAGGGATGACTGCGAGAATGTTGAGAAGAATCAGACAGAGAGTACAAGAGTCCCCTGAATGCATCTGTCTCCCTAACTGGTATTCAGTTCTGAATACTCATGGAGTGATGATCCCTCTTGGGAGTGCAGCTCGAGTCAAGTTCACAGGGTCAAGGGTAGTTCCGCTCAAAGGGATGGAGGAGAGGAGCAAAATTGAGAAAACAATAGTGGTATGAGGTTCTGTAGTGAAGGAAGAGGGAAGAACACAGGTGTTTCTGAAGCCACCATGATTTCAGGATATGTTGCCTACCTGGCACCAGAATGTCATTGAGCAGCTGCAGAAATTTCTGGGATGGGGGGGCAGTGAGGGGATGGATGAACGGTCAGACGCTGCGGTCCATATCGGTACCTACAACATAGGTAGAAGAATGAATGAGGTTCTGCAGGCATATTTTAGATAACTAGGAAAGTGATTAATATGTAGGACTTCATATGTAGTAATCTCTGGAATGGCTGTGGTGCCATGCACTGGTGAGCATAGAAATAGGATAGAGAAGGTAAATGTGTGCTTGGAGAGATGATAGTAAGGAGGGAGAGCTTTGTTTCCTGAGATATTGTGATCAATTCTGCAGCAGATGCAACCTACATGTTGCACTTGAACAGAACTGGGACAAGTGACTTTGTGACGTGTTTTTTTCATGCTGTTGAAGAGGATTTAAATTAATTTGGTGGGATGTAGCATTGGAATGGAGAAACAACCTTCACAAAGGGCAGGAAGAGACTATGGACTGAGATAGTAATAGTGAAAAGGGCAGAAAGAGGGAAGAATTTCTGTTCAGAGAATTTTCTTGATCAGTGTATTTCCGATCCAACAAAGGAGGAATGGCTGTATCTGGTTCTGGGAAAGCAAATGTCAGTAGAGAAACATTGAGGGAACACTGATCACAGTATCATAATATTTAGATTAGCTTGGAAATGGAGGAGTAATTTGTAAAGTGAAAATATTTAATTGAAAGAGGGCCAATTTCTATGGGTTGAGAACAGGTCTGGTCAAAATAAGCTGGAAACAAAAATTGGCATGCAATATTGTCTTTGAACAATAAGCTGCTTTTAAAGAGAAGACGGTTCGGGTATAACTAAGCGGAAACAGTTGGGCAATCAAAGCCAGAGTTCCTATGATGAAACATAAACTGGGTACATTAAAAAGAAACATATGTCAGATGCAAGGTTGATATTACAAGTGAGAATCAGACTGAATATAGAAAGCTCTGAGGAGAAGTGAAGAGGGAAATTGACAAAAAGTATGAGAAGAGACTGGCAGCAAACATAAAAGGGAATCCAAAGTCTTCAATAAGCAATTAATAAAAAAACTGTGTTGATTAGGGACCAAAGACAAGACCTATACAAGGGGCAAAGAGCGTTGTTAAGGTACTAAATTAAAATTTTGTATCTGTCTTTATTGAGGAAGGAGTGCTACCAAAGTCAGTGTGAAAAAGGAGATAGTTGTGATACAGAAATAAAAACCGAAAATTCTAGAAATACTCAGCAGGCCAGGCAACATTTGTGGAGAGTTCATCTTAATTTCAGTTCAATGAACAATTTCACACTCCACAGATGCTACCTGGCCTGTTAAATATTTTCAGCTTTTTGTTTTATTTCAAAATTCTAGCACCACTGTATTTTGCCTTGTTGTAACTGAGATACCATTGGATTAAGACTTGAAAGAAAAGAGGAACAAGATAGGGAGGCTGTAGTTAAAGTTGCTAAGTTACCACAAAAATCACAGAATTGTTACCAAACAGAAGGCAGCCATATGGCCCATCATGTTTGCACCAGCTCTCACCATAACGAACAATCTGACTTAATGCCATTCTCCTGCCTGTCTCACATAACCTTGCACTTTGTTTCTATTCAAATAATTATCTAATGACCCCCTGAATCCCTGAATTGAACCTGCCTCCACCATATTTCCAGGTAGGGCACTCCAGACCCGAACCAGTCACTATGTGAAAAAGTATTTTCTCACATCACATTTGCTTCATTTGCAAATCACTTTAAATCTTTGCCCTCTTTTTCTCAATCGTTTTATAAGCAGAAACAGTTTTTCCCTATGTACTCTGACAAGCCTCCTCATTATTTTGAACACCTCTATCAAATTTCCTTTTAGCCTTCTCCTCTCCAAGGAGAAGACTTGCAACTTCTCCAATCTATCTTCATCACTAGTTTCTCATCCCTGGAGCTACTCTTGTAAACCATTTCTGCAAACTCTCCAATGCGCATCTGTTGTACAACTTTAATTCAAACACCTTCCAAACATTTCAGTTTAGTGAGACAAATAAGGACAGTAATTCATTTATTTCTTTATTTAACACTTCTAGTACCAACTCAAACATAAATAATTGCAACTCATTCTTTACTGAACTTTAACTCTAACTGAACATCATCTTTCAACTGAACTTTAACTCTCACACTACATATTCACTTTAACTAAACATCAACTATAACTATTTAACTGAAAATAGATACTACTGAGTTAGGAAAACCTTGGCCAAGAAATATCCTCAATGTAGAATCTATCTTATCCTCTCTGAAGTATCCTTCAGGTGCAAGGTCTTGTTGCAATGGTTGATCTCTTCAAGTTATTGGTGCCAAACAAAGGACACACATGTCTTTTTAGCCACAATTCTCCACTTGCTTCTGGAAGATTCTGTGTCATCCAGCCAACTGTGTAACCAGAAATGATCACATGACTTGAACATTCAGTGAAATTACTTTTGAGTGACGTTATTGCACTTAACTCATTTGACATGTCCCTTACACAGTAGCCATAAAAATCAGAGCTACAGTGTCTTGGTTAATGTAAATAACCTCCTTTATCTGAGAAGCTTTGGATCACAGCTCCCAGACCAGAACCTCTTTACGATCTGCATCTGGTTTTAATCCATAAATTGACCAAAATTTCCAACATCCTCAGCTCTCAGCCAGAATAGCCATATTAAAGTCACAATCATCATTATTGTTGTTAAATTATTGCTGTCACTGTTCTTTCGCCATCCACGCATCCTTATGTGACCAGGACTAGTTGGGATGCATTCAAGGATGCTGAGGGAAGCAAGGGTGAAAACTTCAGAGATACTGGCCATAATCTTTCATTCTTTTTTAATCCTATCATAGCAGTTTAATTTTATTTGGGTTTTATCGGAGAACTCAAGAATTGCAACTGGTACATTCTTGTTTAAAAAAGGGAGTAAGGATAAACCTGGCAACTACTGGTCTGTCAGTTTCACCTTGGTGTTAGAATTGATTATCCAGGACAAAGTTAACAGTAACTTGTGCATTAATTAGGTAAAGCCAGAACAAATCTGTTAAAGGCAAATTGCATTTAACCAGTTTGATTGCACTTTTGGTGCTGCTGGAAGTATGGTGGAGGCAGGTTCAATCCCCAGTCATTCAGGAAGGCATTAGATGATTATTTGAATAGAAACAATTTAGCAGAGAAATTTCATGGAGTAATATTTGTAATTCCCTCATTTATGAGTTTGCCCAAAGTTTGAAAAAGAGGGAGCAAACTTATCAAAAAAATTCTAAGTGCCGAATGAGCATGAAAACAGGAAAGAATCACACCAATTTTTTGGGTGAGCTCCCAGGCGCAATTGTAGAGAAAAACATAAGGCAAAATGTGATTTTCACCAGTGAGGGATATGAGCAGATGCAATTCATGCTGGGTAGCCTGCTGCTGAGTTGTAGGGCACTATTGTGCATGCAATCCAATCTCCCAGTGCATTGGGGGATCTAGCACTGCCGCCAGCCTCCCGAACATCACACCCCCCCTCCCCCACCACATTGTACATCACTCTCTCCTCTAATCACCAGCCCCGATTGCCAGCACCCCCCAACTACCCTTCCCCACCCCCACCACCACCATGTCCTCCGGATCGCTGGCCCATCACTAGACCCAATCTCCCACTCCCCTGCTGATCTGGCCCTGATTGCTGCGCTGGCCGATCCTCCATGCTGAGTACATTCTCCATCTCCCCATCATAGCGCCCCCCACCTTCAGGGCCCACACCTTTTGCTTAGGCCATATCCCTTGGCAATGTACCTGATGGGCAGTGCCAGGATGCTAGGCTGACAATGCCTGGTTCCAGGCCGGCACTGCCCGAGGGGCACTGCCCGACCTTTCCCCCAACCACCTAAACTCCACATTTCAAGCTACCAGATTGCAATGAGTATAAGGAAGCCTTAAACACTGATGCTACTGCCGCATTCAGAGATCTTTATCAATTAGCCTTATAAGAGCTAGCATAGGAATTCTATAAATTGGTAACTACTTCCATTGCTCTTCATCATGGAGATTAGGAACTTATAAAGCAGGTTCAACTGTAAATACGGTAACGAGTTAATGCATCAGGCAGCCAAGAAAGGCTAAGAACGTCCATGATTAATTAAATTGTAACCCTACCTGACAGTCATTACATAAAGGCCACTGACAAGTGCTCTTGGTTGGAATGATTCCAAGGCATAAATACCCATAACGTACACAGAGAAAGACTTCAGTTCAGCTGCATCAGGATTATAAATACATTTTCAAGAAGTATGGTCATGAGACTGCATTATATGATCCCCTGATGCAAGGCTTACATAAGCATTGTCCAACCACCATGTTCACATAGGAACTGACTTTGTTCATCTAACTTCTGTGGACATTAAGGTGAATGTCTAAGTGAGAAAATATAGGCCTGTGGAACACAATGGAGATACTTGATGATGGGGGAGTGGGGCATCTGTTACCCTTGATGACCGTGAAATATTGCATTACATGGAAAAGCCATGCAGTACATGAGACATTTAGGGATAGAGGGAAAGGTGCAAAGTACATACAACGAGTGAACACCTGTGCCACCATTGTGCTTTCTCAGTACTTCTGGATTTTCCTAGACCAACAGATCCATGTGGTGCTTATGTTCATTTCAACCTTCTCCCTGTCGTCTTCATCTTATCTATTAAAATCCTTCTAATCTTTCCTCACTCATCTGTTTAAGTAGCTTCCTCTTAAATACATCCATGATAATTACTTCAATGAGAATTCCTTAAACATTCAGTAGGCAAAAAGTTTCCCCTGGTTTTATTTGTAACTATATTTATCACTCTGACTTCTGGCCACCACTGCAAGTTGAAACGACTTCTATACGTCAACCCAATCAAGCCATTTCATAATTGGGTCACCCCTCAGCCGATTTTTGGGAGAGAAGAGCCAGAGCCAATTCAATCTTTCTTGAAGATATAACTATTTAGTTTTGAGATCACTCTGGGAATTTTTTTCCCAGTTTCTCAACCTACATTTTATAATAGAGATTCAGAACTATTCCCTATACTCCAAATATTATCTAAACAAACTTTTATTGTTTAACATACTTTTCAATTCTCTCTCTAGAAATCAACCAAAGCGTGTTGTTAACTTTTTTATAACCTTATTAACCTGCACTGCTGTTTTGTGATTTGTGTACCTGCACATGTGATGGAAACTATGACTTCTAAGCTTGTATTTTTTTGAGATGGGCCCTACTTAAAAAGGGAAACTGAAAGGGGAAACGGATCCTTCCAGTTTTTAAGGAAACTAAGAATGGAACTGATTTTGGAAACGACAATCGCGAAGGAGGCTGAAATTGATTGAAGCCATACAACAGGACATAGAGCCATAAGAGTTCAGATGATGACTCTAGTGGTGCAGTACACATAGGCTGAAGAGGCTAGATCCAGAAACTGAGCATAGGCAAATATACAGCTGTTGCCAATGCTTCTGTTACTTTGAGACAACATTAGTGGATCTATACCATCTAGGCCACCATAAGCAGAGGTGGTTCTGCAGACATGAGCCATTTTTGGTGAACATCATGTCTGTGGAGCTCAAATTGGTTGTGGGCTGCTGTTGGCTGGAGATCGGGTTAATTCCTAGAAGAGGAGGTGTAATTATTTTTCAGGAAGGAGTTTTGATGGGCTTTGTGCCTGAGGTTAAAAAGTTAAAGTTTAAAGGTTATTTATTCATCACAATTATGCTTATATTAACACTGCAATGAAGTTACTATGAAAATCCCTTTGTTGCCACACTCCGGCACTGTTCGGATGCACTGAAGGAGACTTTAGGCCAATGTACTTAACCAGCATGTCTTTCAGACTATGGGAGGAAAGGGGAGCACCCGGGGGAAACCTACGCAGACACAGGGAGAATGTGCAGAGTCCACACAGACAGTGACCCAAGCCAGGAATTGAGCCTGGCTACCTGGCACTGTTAGGCAGCAATGCAAACCATTCTGCCACTGTGCTGCCCCATTATTAATGGGGCATTATTAATGAGATTAATGGCACATGCTGAGTGGACTGCTGAGACAATTTGTAAGATCAATCTTAGTTGTGTTGTGCTATTTAACATGTAATTTATAACAATAGAATTTAGTGTTTCCTTGTTTGGCTCTTGTATAGTAAAATTTCCTCAGGTTCCTATCTTTCTCTAACCTATTTAGATATCTACTTCACAGATAATTAACGTAATCTTGCTTCCAAATGTACAACCACACTTAACAAAATTAATGCTCATTTGGTAATTCAATGCCCATTCTGCAGTCATCTTCTACTAAACATGTCCTCACCAAAGTTCAAATGTTAAAACTGTACTTTCAATTCTTGGGTCCAAATTGTTTATATAAACAGTGAACAGCAATGGTCCCAACATTATTCATGTGGGACACCAATTTCTACCTTTTGCTAATCTATTCTGTTTTCTTCACTTTGGTGCCAGTGGAATATAGCAGCTTCATTGCAATTTGGAAACACTTTTGTAATTTTTTAGGGTTTCTTCCACTGAATTACAGAAGTTCAACTCCTACAAATCTACCTAGATTTTACCACAATTTGAATTGAGCTACCCGTTATGCAAAAAAAAATGCTGTCATAAAATATTCATTTCTTTTGCCTGTATTGGAAGAGAAAGCACAAAAGGATCTCAGTTAAGATAATCTGCCCATTAGAAAGAGCAAAAATCTGAGAAGAAATGCAGTTTAACACAAGCATTATCCCATTAACTTATTGTATAAGTGAACTGACATGGTTATTTCAAAAGTGATAGTATGCCAGAATTAAATCTTCTGCTTGGATTGAAAAAGAATAAAAATGCTACTTTTAGTTGATGCTAATTTTTGTTTGAAAGGATCTCAATTTATTTTTGTCTGCATATACAGTTGTGCACTAGATATTTGTTCAGTTCTGTGCTGGTAAAAAAGCATCATGTGGAACCAACTGAATTGCTTCGAGATCAAAAAAAAATGATCAAGCATTGGAAAATTGATAACAAATGGACAAAAGTTAACAATGCTTTAGCCAGGCAATAAAATTACCTGTCACCATAAATCACCCATGGTGCATAAGGTCACCTAATGTACGCTATTACTAAATTATTTCACACTCTCATGAGGGTTTTTAAGAGCCTGTTCACAATTAAAGTGATTACATAAGCTCTCCAGTGATCTATATATATTTTAATGCCATGTCTGTCAGTTTAAAAGACACTGTATTAACTCGTTATTGTAGTTAAGATATATTACAACAAAGAATCTTCCAATTGTTGGTAAGAGAGTTAGAATCAAAATAGCTTTAGTGGTTTGAATGCTAATGTTATTTAACTAACTTTAAACTGCAAGGTAAGTGACACAATTTATTAAAGATCAAAAGTAGTACTAATATCCTCAAATGCTCCAATTTGTTAAATAAGTTGAAGCTCAAGAATATTAAATTGAAGACCTAACAAATTAACTTTGCCAAAGGCAACAAAACATGTTTAAGAAGAAATGCTAAAGTGACAAGGTGTCATCTTTCTGTACCTAAGCTTGTAAATACATCAAATATGAAATCTCTGTTTAAAAGAAAGCCATCAGCTGTTGCAGTAAAAATAAAGACAATGTACATTTTCTTTTCAATTACAGACAAAAGTACACATTGTGCTTTCCTGCTGAATACCAGTGATGTACTATTGCAGGATCTCAGTCTTGTCTGAATCATTTTTTCCATGAAACAGCCCTAATGAAAGTCTTTGTGACAATTCATTTCCAATAATCTACTCTGTTGTCTAAAACCAAACAACAAAGCACAAGACCATTCTAACCTTGTTCCTGGAATGTACCCAGTGAAGCACAAATGCTTCTTTCTGTTTGTTTTCACATTTCATTCTCAATGTCACCAATTTAGGTGAATTATTCTTAATAGAATATTGAAATGGTTGTAATACATGATTCATAATATACAGCATGGAAACAATGGGTGGAATTTTTTGCTTTCCAAAGTGTGATGTCGCAGAAGCTGTCGATCAGTGCGGTAGGTTCTCACATTAAATCGCTTTTCATCCCATCATTTATGAAGTAATGAGCAGCATGTTGTATCTCATGTTGGGATGGTCTGGCTTTAAATGGCACCTGCACACACATTTACTCTCTGCAGCCATGGACTTGTTGTTGCAAGTACCAGAATGGCCCACAGAAGAGACAAACCATTTGCACCTAAGTTCAACAACAAAGGTCTGGCAGCACTCCTCCAGGCAGCCGAGGACCATTGGGAGTTCCTTTACATCTGTGATGGATACCAGATGTCATCAACATTACCACCATGGTTTGGGAGGAGAATTCAGGACACTCAGCACCTGTAGTCCTCAGAGAGGACTGCTATCAAGTGCCAAAAAAGGATGAATAAACTCATACACTCTGCCATGCTAAGTTAACTTTCTCCTGATTCTCAGCTCACACTCTCACAAGGCATTCACAGGGATCACACAAATTACCAGTACAAGGGACATCATCACTAAATGTCTCACACACACACACTTTCACATCTTCATCTCGTGTCACATCCTGCACAAGTCCAACCTTCAGCCCTTACATAAGTCCACTCAGCACACAGCATCAAGCATGCTTATCATCTGCTTTGGCATCCAGCCTGCTCACAGTCTGTCCATCTGTCTTTGTGCAGGACACAATGTCCCACAATAAGAGAGAGAGATCCCAGACAGGAAAGGGGATGCCTTTGAACACCCTTTGAACAGCAGGTGACAGAGCTAGCTGGTGAACAGATCACTCCTCAGACATTCTGTAAATAACACTGATTAATGCTTGTCCTCTTTGAAGCACCTTGCAACGCTTGAGGCATACTGCCATGAATGTACCGAGGCTTTTAGTGCTGCTCCCATGTTTTGAAGGCTGTCACAGGCTTAAAATTTTGGCACAATGCTTGAAAAGATTGTAAATTGTATTTCTTCACAGTGCATGCTGGTGGAGATGTCATAAAAGAACAGCCATATTCCTAGCTTTCCAAGGATGAGATCATCATCACTCAAGGTTGTTACTACTCATTCTGAGAAAACATCCTTAATTGACATTAAATGCAGGATGCTGGAACAATGAGTAGCACTACTGCCCCACAGTGCCATGGACCTGGGTTTGATTCCAGCCTTGAGTGACTGTGCGCAGTTTGCATATTCTCCCCATGGCTGTGTGGGTTTCCTCCAGGTGCTCTGGTTTCTTCCCACAGTCTAAAGGTGTGCAAGTTAGGTGGATTAGCCATGCGAAATTGCCACTCAGTGTCCAAAGATATGTAAATTAGGTGGATTAATTATGGTAAAAGTATGAGGTTACAGGGATAAGCCGGTGAGATGGCCCAGGATAAGTTGCTCTTTTGGAGAGTTGGTGCAGACTTGATGGGCCAAATGGCTTCATTCTGCACTTTATGGTTTTGTGCACATGCTGAGGTGTCGATGTCCAAGATGCATAGAGGACATTGGTGAAATAGGCTCGTGTAAGTTAGTTATCCTCATCATCCTGGAACCTTGTGGCCATAAAGGTCTCATGGACATGTCTGCTTATGCTATGGCTTCTTCTTCTGGGGCTTCACTATCCTCACTCTCATTGAGTTAATCCCTTCTCAATAATCTCTTCAACAGAGAAGACCTGCAACTTCTCAATCCCTCTATGTGGCAACTCCCTTTGGAGCACCAGGTGCAGCAAGTCACAATGATGTGACCAGCCTTCTGGAGAGAGTACTGGAGAGTGCAGCCTAGCTGGTCCAGGCACTGGAAACACATCCTCAGCATGCCAATCAAGAAGCATGTCACGAACGAGTTGCATTGTACCTTTCACCTGAACCACTTTGTGGCCACCAATTGGGTGTCCTTTGCAATGGCTTAAGCAGGTAATCTTTGTCACAAGTAAGCCAATCCTGAATGCACCAAAGGTCCTCAAAGATCTGCAGCACCGGCTGACTCAAGATGCAAGAGTTGTATGGGCTCCCAGGATATCTAGTACGTACCTGCACAGTCTACTTTTGGTGGTCACAGATCAGCTGTATGCTGAGAAAGTGAAAGCTTTTTTATTGATGAATCACTGTGGCTACTGCAACATGTACAGTCGACAGTGTTCTGCATTTGTGGGAAGTCAGAGATCACTGCAAGGCCTACTGTTCTAGCAGCCTAGCCTGGCTTCATCCAGGGAGAGCTGGATGTAATTGTGTGTCTTACTGAATAGAGCATTGGTGACCTCTTGAATGCATTTGCGAGCAGAGAAATGAGATATTCTGTAGAGGTCCACAATGCAACCCTGGAATGAGCTACACACAAACACATGGATATGGTGGTCATCTTTAGAGCCATTGACAATGGATGACCTCCCAGACCATGCAGTATCAGATCCTTTCAAAGGATTTGGCTGATGTGAGACACCACATCCTTTGACAAGCAAATGTGTCTATAGCACTGTCTCTCTTTCATCTGGAAGTACACCTGGGTCATACCAACTGCCTCCGTGAAATTGGTTTCTCTGCCTCAGCTTCAACACCTTCATGGAGCCCTACTGAGCTGTGTTCCTCAGGATAAGGCTCTTCCCTTTGCCCTGCCAGACAGCAATGGGCCCTTCTTCTCCTCCTCAGTTGCATGAGATCCATTAAAAAAAAGCAGCATTGTCTGCTGCCTCCATTCTGCACTCATCCTTGTCTCTGTGGAAAAATTGAACAGGGACATGATTGAATTTAACTCTGTAATGATCACCCTCCATTGCCAAGCTAGGGAATCTTATTGAAGCCTTTAGGCTGACCTCCTTCAAGACTTTTCTTCCACAAATCCTTGCTTGCAGCTTAGCACAGCCTTAAGGATCAATGGAAGCTGACTCCCTTGTCTTCCCCACCCAACAATTCTACAGGCATGACAGTGCTCCACAAAGCATATTGGGCTGGATGAGTACAACTAGGTGATATGAGTCTTAATCAGGGTACTGTCAGGCTACCCTCTTTGGACTATAGCCCAACTTTACATTAATTTAACAGCTGTAATTGGTGAAGCCTGTAAAACCTAAATCTCTCAGCTGTGATGTGTAGAGGTCTTTAGAGAGTTTTGCCAATGTACTTTATTCATTTACATAAGAACATAAGAAATAGGAGCAGGAGTAGGCCATCTAGCCCTTCGAGCCTGCCCCGCCATTCAATAAGATCATGGCTGATCTGTCGTGGCTCAGTTCCACATTCCCGCCCTCTCCCCATAGCCCTTAATCCCCTCTCTTATCAGAAACCCATCAACCCGCGTCTTAAAAATATTTAGCGAGGCAGCCTCCACCACTTCAACGGGCAGAGAATTCCAGAGATTCACCACCCTTTGAGTGAAGAAGTTCCTCCTCAACTCCGTTCTAAACCACCCCCCCCTTATCTTGAGGCTGTGCCCCCTAGTCTACTGTCCTTTCTGAGCGGGAAGAGTCTCTCCACCTCTATCCTATCCATCCCATTCATCATCTTATACGTCTCAATGAGGTCTCCCCTCATTCTTCTAAACTCTAACGAGTACAAGCCTAATTTATTCAGCCTCTCCTCATAGCTCAACCCCCTCAACTCTGGCATCAGCCTAGTAAACCTCCTCTGCACTCCCTCCAAGGCCAAAATATCCTTGCGTAAGTACAGCGCCCAAAACTGCACACAGTACTCCAGCTGCGGCCTCACCAATGCCCTATACAGCTGCAGCAAGACCTCCCTACTTTTATATTCAATCCCCCTCGCTATGAAGGCCAGCATCCCATTCGCCTTCCTGACCACCTGCTGCGCCTGCAAGCTGGGTTTTTGCGACTCATGCACAAGGACCCCGAGCTCCCTCTGCACTGTCGCCTGCTGCAGTTTTTCGCCACTTAAGTAATAGTCCTTCCTACCATTATTCCTACCAAAGTGGACCACCTCACACTTGCCAACATTAAATTCCATTTGCCATTTCCTGGCCCATGCGCCCAGCCTATCTAGATCCTTCTGCAGACTCTCCACACCCTTTGCACAATTTGCCGTTCCACCAATCTTGGTGTCATCAGCAAATTTTGACACCCTACACTCGGTTCCCTCCTCCAGATCATCTATATAAATGGTAAATAGCTGAGGCCCCAGCACCGACCCCTGGGGCACTCCACTAGTCACCATCCGCCAATCCGAATAGCACCCGTTGACCCCCACTCTCTGCCTCCTATTTGACAACCAATCCTCTATCCACGCGAACACCCTACCCCCAACTCCATGTCCCCTGACCTTCTGCAATAACCTCTTGTGAGGTACCTCGTCAAACGCCTTCTGAAAATCAAGAAAGACCACATCCACCGGCTCTCCTCTACCCACCGCCCTAGACACATCCTCATAGAACTCCAGTAAATTTGTCAGACACGACTTCCCTTTAATGAAACCGTGCTGCGTCTGCTCTAGCAAGCACTTTCTCTCAAGATGCCTCGCTATTTCCTCCTTGATGACAGATTCTAACATTTTACCTACAACCGCGTTAAACTAACCGGCCTATAATTCCCTGCCTTTTGTCTGGCACCCTTCTTAAACAACGGCGTAATATTAGCCGTTTTCCAATCTTCCAGCACTTCCCCGGAATCCAGCGACATCTGGAAAATAACCACCAAGGCATCCACTATCATCTCCGCCATTTCTTTCAGAACCCTCGGATGCATTCCATCCGGTCCTGGCGACTTCTCCCCAATCAGCCCCTCTAGTCTGTTGAGCACCGCCTCTCTAGTAACAGTAATGTCATTAAGACCCTCCAGTCCTACCACCTTTCCATCTCTAACACCTGGCAAATTATTCACGTCCTCCTCCGTGAAGACAGAAACAAGAAAGTTATTTAAGACCTCAGCCATATCCCCATCCCCTAGCACTAAGTCCCCCTTCTCATCCTCTAAGGGTCCAACGTTCACCCTAGCCAGCCTCTTCCTTTTTATATATTTATAAAGACTCTTGCTATCCTTTTTTATATTAAGCGCTAGCCCAGCTTCATAGTTTCTCCTACCCTTCTTTATCAACTTCTTTGTCAATCTTTGTTGACATTTAAACCTCTCCCAATCCTCTTCTCGCCCACTACTCTTAGCTACTCTAAACGCCTCCGCTTTTAATTTAACACTTTCCTTCACCTCCTTCGTTATCCACGGCTTATTACCTCTCCTCCTACTGTCCTTTTTGACCATCGGAATAAATTTCTGCTGAGCACCGAGAAAGATCTCCTTAAAGATCCTCCACTGCTCCTCAGCAGACCTACCTTCCAACGCGCTCCCTCAGTCCACATTCACCAATTCTTCTCTCATCCTACCGTACTCCCCTCTGTTCAAACAAAGGACGCGTGTCCGGGAACCCACTTTCTCCTCCTCCATCTGCACCAGAAACTCCACCATACAATGATCGCTCTCCCCAAGAGGATCCTTCACCGCAAGGTCCCTAATTCTACCTGCCTCATTACATAACACCAGTTTGCCCGTTACAGTTGGATCCTTCTGACTTTTAAATAACGAGGGGACAAATGGTTATTGTTGTATCTGTCCAATTCAGATATTGCAACCAGCTTCTTAATCAAAGTTTTAACAAAGTGTTTTTTACTTATGAGAAGAACAAAAGACAGGTACAGAGATAGTGCAACAAATTTTGTTAAATATAGTTAACCCATAAATTACTCACTATGTAGACAAAAAAACATCCAGAATTCAGCTATACTACGCATAAAGATGGCCTGGTAGGCTGTAGATCCAGTCTGTGAGTCCCTCTGGTTCCTCTTTGCAAAGGTGATTCTTGCTAGCTATTTCTTCCTTGCTTGCTTCCTTCCTTCCATCTCTGGTCTGATCTGGTCTCGGTCGTCTTCCATCTTGGGTCATTGCTCTCAAGATGTCTGGAATGCCATTTTTATCCTCCTTTGGCCACACACTTCCTTGTTCCACCTGCCCTTGACCTTCTGCCAATGGGGTCACAGAAGGTGAGATCTCAGTGACTAATGGTCTAGTTGATGACCTGTTGACAGGAAACCTGAGCCCGCCCCGGGCGCCTTGGAGTCTGGCCCCATCTAAGCTGCAGATAATGCGACCATGCATATGAAATAGGAGTGATGGTCATTTGATGAGTTATCAGGGGTTGCAGACAATAAGCTGGTGCATATTAAGTAGGAACGATCATCACTTGATGGGTTATCAGGGGCTGATCCAGACATGCCCAAACAGCCTGTTTGAGTTCTGTATATTTGAACTTTGGCCAAGTCCGATTTTTGCTCAAACTGATCGTAGTTTAATTTAGAGTGTCCAATTCTTTAATTTCAAATGTCCAATTTTATTTTGGGCTCAGCACTACATTATTCATAACTAATCAGTGTTTTGCACCAAACCCGAACATGTGCAAATCCTTCAATTGGCATTTAAATCTTCATCACAAGTCTCAGTGGAACATTGCTCTCTCAATGTCCTAAAGTGTAAGTTATTAGGTTAGCCCTTCAACTGGACAAAATGCGTGGACTTCTCCCACAGGTCGCAGACCCTTCCCAAGACGATTTTGTTCCAAGGTCATTTTTCAACTGCGTCATTCTATTCGACTTTTGATGTGGTGCTGCTCCATTTCTACTTTTGAGACTAGCTTCCAAAACCACCTCCACATCATGTCCAAATCCCTCCTATTGTCCTGGAAGAGCATCATGTGCAAAATTTGCTCCCTCTGATCACTCTCTGCCTCCCAGTCTGATCCTGGACCCCATTGTAATTATTGTAGCTATTGCTGCTTTGCCTCCAAACTGTTTTCTGTGGATGTCCTGATGCCCCATTTTGATTTCACCCCTCCCCATCTTGACACCCTATGTACAGTGACCAATCAATACCCCCTACTATGAAACCATCAGTGCTCCCATCTTCGTTACCAACTCCCCAATTACAGGTTGCAGATGCATCTCCTGACTGTGACTGTGCTACCTCTGGCCCAGCACAGACAGGCCCTCCCTCTCCCTAGACTGGGACAAAGACATGTGTCCTAGTCCCAGTCTTGTAGTATGGTGTGCAAAACCGTAGTACTGCTTCAGACATTTGCCCCAAATTCTGTTTACCCTCCCTGCCCCCAGCCATATGTCTCTGTCCACTCCTTCCCTCCTGTCTTGCAGTCAGGCACCATCCCCAGTCATATGTCCCATTCCATCCCTTATTTCCCATGCTTTAGCCAGACACCCTCTATAGCCATGTGTTTCAGGCTACCCACTGCCTCTTAGACCCATTGCAACTCTTCCCCACCAATCAAGCCTCTGCCTTCCAGTCCCTTTCTTTGCCTCTGTGTTGTCTCACCACAATAGTCTTCTGTCAAGTGTGTACCCTTTCTTCCCGCTGGTCTTCCCTGAGTGCCCCAGAATGGAATCAGAGGGCCCAATTTTACCATTGTGTTGCACCTGTTTTTGGACGTGAAAACTTGGTAAAGTCAGGTGTGAGGTAAGTAGTGCGATCCGTGCCTGCCTCCGCATCGGTTCCCCTTTTACTAAGTCCCAAAAATGGCAGCGAGCGGGACCATGCCTGAAACGGGCGCAATGGTCATTTAAATGTATTTGCATGCATGCCCAACCTTCTGGGCACTCCCCCCTTTACCACCACATTTGTCTGTCCAGAATCAGCGCAAAACAAACATACTCCATAGAAGTCCAATTCAGGCGCTCTAGTTAGTGAGGAGATAGGTGCCTAGCATCTGACGGCTCTCTGCTTGAGACTGGTGGCAGGGAGAAGGTAGATCCGCTGCCACTCTGCTTGAGACCAGTAGGGGAGGAAGGGTGATCTGCTCCACTCTGCCTAAGACCAATGGAGGGGAAAAGGTGTCCACTGCCACTCTGCCTGAGATCGGTGGGGGGAAAGAGGCCCATGATTGATTTGGTTGGTAGGGGGTGGGGGGACAAGGGGGTCAGTAATGTTGTGGGGATGGGGCAATGTCTGAGGGAGCCAGTGGGAGGCATTATCTGGCCTGGGAGAGATGTGGCGGAGGAGCAGCGTTCATTTTTTTCCGCACATGTTCAGTTGGAGGTGCCGATTGGAGCTGCAGGGTGTCGGGCACTTTAAATCCCACCACAGGCTTCTGCAGCGATGTATGGGGGCACCTCAGAACGGGTCTAACAGTCAGATGAAACGTTCCCAGTTTCAAATCCGCCCAGCACTTAGAATCAAAATGGTAAAATAGGGTCAGAGTGTCTGCGAGCATAGCACAGTGAAGGGTAAGCAAGTGCTGGGCACACAAATCCTAAAGTCACAAATGAAGCGCAATTCAGCAAGCATACATCAGTTATATTTAATCTTGAATCATGTTGGTCTAATATATTACCAGCAAATTTGATTTGGAATGAGAGCACGATTCCGGTGAGCTACTTTTTAATGAGCATTCACAAGTTGCAAAGGCAAGCAAATATGGTTCCTGACATGGCACAATGAGCAACGATGCCATGAAAGCCAGTGCAGAAAAATCACAATCCAATTTTACGCTGGTGGGAAACAACTTTTGGCTATGTTCAGAATTTTCCACTTCTGCCCACCAAGATGCCCACTGCTGGTGGGACTGAAAAATCCCACCCAACCACAAGTCCCAACGTTGCTGTTGTTCTTTATATTCAACTGGAGAATCCATCCATTCCATTTACTTCATCTCAGCTGATCCTTTTGCATATCTTTGTCTCAACCATTTCCTGTGGTAGCGAGATCACATTCTAATCATTCTGAGTAAAGACTTTTCTCCTTATTTCCTATAGGTTTAAATAGTAACTATTTTGTATACATATTGCCCATAGTGTTGGGTCCTTCCACAAGCGGAAACATTCTTTCCAAATTTACCTCAATCAACAAGTTTTCAAGGCCTCCATCAGGTTACTGCTATGTCTTATGGTTTCAAAACAAAGCCCTAATCTATTCAATCTTTCTCAATAATGGTATTCTGTCAGTTCGGATACCATCCTTGGGTAAAGCAGGGCGGGTGGCAGTGGTGGTGGTGGTGGGGGGGGGCGGGGGGGGCGGTTGCGGTGTCGCAGTTGCAGCCTCACCAAGTTCTATATAAGTTTTTTTGAATCCAAATACCTAGAAATAAATCCCACTGGATTTGTCCCCCAATTTTAATTGTTGACTTCTCATTGTTCACTTGTATCCTTAGCTCTTTGCTCTTCAACCCATTCAGCCTCTTATTTTCTACGGAGGGATTGATCTTTCTATTTTTCTTGCCAATGTCCATCACCTCACATTTTTCTATGTTGAGGTGCATTTGCTACTGCCTTGCCTGCAAGTTGCAAATTGTTGGATTTGTGTTCTGCAGTGAGGCAGCAATGCTAACAACTGTGCCACTGTGCTGCCACTTCTTAAAATTTTTTATTTTTAGAAGACATCAAAGCTTCCCCTTTGAACTTTCACTGCAGTGCTTGCCCAAAACTACAAGGACAGGTAGGCACCATTATAGGTGAGAATTAACAATTAAGATTTCAGGCAACATTTATTTTAAGGAAAATATTACTAAATCAATTACACAAGAACTGAGGCCAATGTACATTATACTATTGTAGAACATAATTACAATTCTATGGCTATTTTTAGACCAATGTGAGTATTGAGAATTTTATTTGCATAAAATTATCCAGATTGCAAAATTAATACTTTCAAAGGGCAAGTATCAAGGAACATGAGAGTAATCTGAAAGTGCTTAGTTCGTTTCACTTTTCTGGGTTAAAGGAAAAATACACAGAAGTATCCTCATGAATATCATTACAGATCAAGCTATTAATAAGTTTTTTTTAGTTTTGGTTGAAATATTTCTTGTATAGATAAAATAAATAAAGTTTTTAATAATGTACAAGAACAATTGGAAATAGAGATCACATTAAAACCTGGCTCTGCATCCGCTGGTGACAACTAGCCCATATGGTCCTACTGTGTCAGGTAGTACAGTGTGCATGGATGTAGAACTATCTCTGCCTCCACAAATGTACCTTCAAGAAAATCTGCCAAAAATATGATGCCAGGACACTGCTGTGCTGTCCAGTGCTGCTGTTTATAATTAAGCTACTGGTGAGCTATGAGGTTTACTGGTGACACAGTGCTTTTAATGTGGAAATTGGCATGTTGCAACACTGCTGGAATTTTCAGTAGGTCAAACCATCTGCTCACTGGAAGGTCAAGTTGTCTCCTAATATTTATGCCAAAGTTTCACTTCATAGATGTAGTGTGCTTAAATATGTTTGAGCAACAGTAAGGCACATTCATAAATAGCAGAAAAAAACTAAAGATACACACAAAATACAAAAGTTAACCAAAAAGAGGCCCAAATTGAGATATTAGTAATGTGCCAAGTATCAAATGTCATGCAATAATTAAATTGTAATTTTACCCCAAATTATTCATCAGTAAAACAATTTATATCAGTTTCTAACTTTACTTTAACCTATGTCCAATGAGGCCACTTATTAAATAGGGTGGCATGGTAGCATGATGGCACAGTGGTTAGCACTGCTGCCTCGTAGTGCAAGGATCACAGCTTCAATTCCAGCCTTGGGTCACTGTCTGTGTGGAGTTTGCACATTCTCCTGTGCCTGCGAGGGTTTTCTTTGGGTACTCCAGTTTCCTCCAACAGTCCAAAGATGTGTGGGTTAGGTTGATTGGCCATGCTAAATTGACCTTTAGTGTCAGGGGAATAGCAGGGTAAACACCTGGGGTTACAGGAATAGGGCCTGGGTGGGACTGTGGTTGGTGCAGACTTGATGGGCTGAATGGCCTCCTTCTGCACTGTAGGGATTCTATCATTAATTTGTAAATTACTTCCTTATGACCGCAGGAAGTACCTTTCATTTGAACACAGTTGTAATCATATTTACCTACAATTATTTACCTACTACTATTTCTACCCCTTTCCTTTTATTCACTTAAATAATCTAATCTTGAATGTTAATGTAAATTTCACTTCAATCAACAATTTTTGAATTGGATTCTACAGCCTCTCACCTGTATGTAAATAATTTTCTTCTGCCTGAGTACTGCATCAACATTTAATCTTGTATTTAAAATCACAGCAAAGTAAATTCTAGATCCAAACAAAAATGTTTTTGAAGATACCCTGATAGCTTAAAAGTGATAGTTTTTAAAACATATTTCATTAAAATTGTCCTTCGGTTATAAGCCCCGAGCTTGCACAGAAAGGATGGCTCACAATTGGCCAGCACTGGAATTGACCTCAATGCAGAGTGTTAAGAGTAAATGTTCCGCCACTTGAACCTGCTCTACCATTTAATAAGTTCACAGCTGATCTAATTGTAGCCTCAACTCCACATTCTGCCTACCCCTGATAACCTTTGAATCCCTTGTTAGTCAAGGATCTATCCACCTTTGCCTTAAAACATTCAATGGCACTGTCTTCACTGCTCTCTCATGACTCTACAAGACTATTTCTCCTTATCTATATGTTAAATGTGAAACCCTTTATTTTTAAACCGGGTACCGTATACAATCCTTTTCTGCTGTTATAATCCAGGTCAGAAATTCCAAGATGTTTTACGGAATTAGCCTAGATTATAAGTCTTGCACTTTGAAGTTTGGCACAGATAAGCAAAAGATGTTTCACTCCAGGTATGATTCAAATGACCCACCAGGGTGCTTTTATCAACGTTTAATTAAGAATACAGTTAACATGTAATAAAACAATTAGGAATAACTTTTACCAATTACAAACAAGAAAAAAAATGACATTGTATAAACTTTAACAGCTATGAATATTGTTCCAAAACAAGGTGCCCCCCACAAACATAATTCCCGTTACAGGTTTAACACAGAAACTAAGTATGCTTATGTGACGCTGGATCCTGCAGCTTTGTAACACCTGCTATGACTTAGTCCTTTGGACAGAGAGTTAAAACTGTGACTTCCCTGTCCTGGCACTCCCAGCACACCTCAGGTAGTGATAGAGCCACTGCTAGTCTCTAGCTTTTAGCCAACTTCAAGAGACAGAACCATCCCTTGCCTCTAGTTACTAGCTAGTCAGCCACCAAGAGCTAAATTTCCAATACCAGTGAGATACCCAGAAACACACTGTTTGCAGTCTGGAGTCTAACAGTTTCTAACTGGTCAAACTGAAAATGAATCCTTGGATTCCACTGCTCACTTGACCATGACCTGTTAATTGGTATTCCCCTTACAATGTAGGGCCATAAAACTCAAACTCTAGGAGACTGCATTGGGTCCAAATTAGAATTAAACAAAAAGGCCTAATTTCTGCCTTCAGCCAATATCACAGCAATGACACACAAAAAAAAATGCTCAGAGACAGGATTAAAATAGATTCCTTACAGGCACAGTAACATCACACTACAAGGGGAAACATCATTTCAGCATCCACCCTGTTCCTTGAGGATCTTATAAGATTTCCTCTCCTTTTCTAAACTCTAACAGATACAGGCTCACACTTGACTGAGAGAAAGAAAGACAGAAATAATTTTCATTTCAAAGTTTCCTAAAATTTTTTTACAGTGAATGGATTACTTTCAAAGGATAGACAGGCACTGTAGTTTGTGGGTAAATTTGGCATGCAATATACACACTGTCAGGTGCCACAAGTAGCAAGAAACAAATCTATTTTTGATGGTGGTGGCTGAGGAATGCATCAATCCTGAAGATGCACCATCACTCTCAACTAACATAAAGACACTTTTTACAATAGGTCCAACATCACAGATAGAAACAGTGGCTAGAACAGCTTAGCTCAGCGCACAGCTAGTTATGGAGTATCCAGTGCCTTTTGCCATTTTTGATATCATGTGGAGTGAATCAATTTGGCAGTTTTGTCTTCAGCAAATGAATGCATAATGACCTCCATTTAAAGAGTGGCCAATGTCATGAAGGTCCAAATATAAAGATCAAAGAATAGATGCAGGCAACATTTGATTGTGTGTGTCATCAGGGATCCCTGGCAAACTGGAGTAAATGGGAACTGAGGGAAAACTTTCCTCTGATTGGAATCATGCGTAGTGCAAAGGAAGATGGTTGTGATTGTTGACGATCAATCATCTCAGTCTCAAGACATCATTGCAGGACTTCCTCAGGGCAGTGTCCTAAGCTGAAACATATTCAGCTGCTTCATTGATAATGTTCATAAGGACAGAAGTGAAGACGTTCACTGATGATTGCATATTGTTCAGCACCATTTGCCTGTCCTCAGATACTGAAGCAGTCTATGTCGATATGGAACAAGACCTGGTAAACATTCAGGAATAGGTTGATAAATGACAAGTAACATTCACATCACTGAAGAACCAGGCAATGAACATCTCCACTAAGAGGAAATCTCCCCTGTACATACAATGCCATTGCCACAGCTGAATTCCCCTCCATCAACATTCTGGGGATTACTGTTAACACAGGAAGGTAGTGGTATATGAGGATGCTGTGAGAGTTGACAGAAGGACAATGATAAGCATATGCTCTGAGTAGAAGTTCAAATGAATGAGGGTATCACAAATTTCTCAGGTGTACAAGACTACGTAAAGATGCATGGCACATATTTCTGAATGCCCATGCTCCTCTGGCACATCCTCCTTGTCAGTCTCCTCCTGTGAGAAATCCTATTCTAAATATCTTCTGGTGCCATCTGTCATCCTCTTGGAGGAACCAGGCTGAGCACAGCACAGCACATAGAGCAGCAATTGGTTTGCTCTATGGTTGCACTGATAGATAGAAGCACTTATTGCATACATGCTGAATGAGTGGAAGCCTTTACAATTAACAAATACAGAGGGTGGTTAGTCCTTAGGTGACTTGATCGCCACATGGATGCAGTCGTGGTGCAGTTTCTAGGTATCCAGATCCAACTTGTCGTAGTCCTTCCACCCTGGCACTATAATTAAGAAAGTCCACCAACACCTCTATTTTCTCAGGAATCTAAGGAAATTTGGCATGTCCACTACAACTATCACCAATTTTTACAGATTCATCACAGAAAGCATCCTTTCCGGATGTATCAGAGCTTGGTATGGCCTGCTCTGACCAAGACTGCAAGAAATTACGAAGAGTTGTGAACATCGCTCAGTCCATTACGCAAATCAGCCTCCCATCCACTGACTCCATCGACACTTAGTGCTGCCTCAGAAAAGCTGTCAGCATAATCAAGGATCCCACGCACCTGGACATATTCTCTTCAGCCTTCTTCCAATGGGAAATAGATACAAAAGTCTGAGATCACTTACCAACCAACTCAATAACAGCTTCTTCCCTGCTGCCATCAGGCTTTTGAATGGACCTACCTTATTATAAGTTGATCTTTCTCTACATCCTAGCTATGACTGCAACACTACATTTTGCACCATCTCCTTTCCTTCTCCCCTACATCCTCCATGAACGGTATGCTTTATTTGTATAGCGCGCAAGAAACAATACTTTTCACCGTATACCAATACATGTGACAATAATAAATCAAATCAAATTGCTGACATGCGGGGCCTGAAGAAATCTGGCCTTCAAGATGAAGCCAATAGCCTTCTGGGATTGACTGGCTCCATCCAGTTCAAAACTGATACTGGGGTGCTTTTCGTAAAAAGGCATCCATGGCCAGGCTAATGCATCTGTGGGCTTTTAATTGTGAAATTGCAGTTGAGTTCTGAAAGAAGCCATAAACATAGACGGTCACCATCACCATCAATGGCACTGGGTGGACCCAATTCCAAAGGCGTTAGGTTGTCCTCTATCAGAACCCACTGGTCAATGACCACTTGATGTGCTACTTTTGTAAATACTGCAGCTCTGACATGTTGAGCAAGATGACCCTAGGCTATAGATTCTGTACAAAGGGTAGTGTTTTTTTCTGGGTGCAGTCGTTTGGCCATTCCCTTCTGCTTCTGGATATCATTATTGCAGACGTTGCTGCCCCTGCAGCTGCGGATGTTGGGCTGTAGCACCCTGCATTTCCTTCTCAACGGCCAACCCAACTCAAAATACATGGAACGCAGCTGTTAAGGGCAATGCTGTCGGTTCTCTTCAAATAGTCTCAACACAATGAAGCTAAGACCTTCCAGTAAAAAAATCT
The DNA here is from genome assembly GCF_965287045.1 of Carcharhinus amblyrhynchos. Classification (NCBI taxonomy): domain Eukaryota; kingdom Metazoa; phylum Chordata; class Chondrichthyes; order Carcharhiniformes; family Carcharhinidae; genus Carcharhinus; species Carcharhinus amblyrhynchos. The sequence goes on along the minus strand of NC_137336.1, from coordinate 23,755,286 downwards.
TCTGAATGGATGCTAAAAGGAGATGCTCCCATAAGTGCTTTCCTTGCACTATCATTAACCTATTTGCAACTACTTTCCTTCTTTATAGCACTGCAGGTATTGTGGCTTGATAATTCATCTCTTGTACAGATCCCTTCCTTAACTTGCTAGTTGCAGAAATAACAGGCAACCAATGCATTCATTGCTGGTTACAATTATGAAGTTTTTCAGTTTATGTTTTGGACTGAGTCTTTAAGTTTATATTAAAATGAAGAGGGCCATGTGACTATTCAGAATCCTGCCTGACAACAAGCATAGCTAAGTTAAATGACCTGATTGGCAAGTTATGAAGTTCTCACACCTACAGCAGGATTTTTCAGATAGAACCATAGAAAATTACAGCTCAGAAACAGGCCTTTTGACCCTTCTTGTCTGTGCCGAAACCATTTTTTGCCTAGCCCCACTGACCTGCACTTGGACCATATCCCTCCATGCCCCTCTCATCCATGAACCCATCCAAGTTTTTCTTAAATGTTAAAAGTGACCCCGCATTTACCACTTTATCCGGCAGCTCATTCCACACTCCCACCACTCTGTGTGAAGAAGCCCCCCCACCCCCAATATTCCCTTTAAACTTTTCTCCTTTCACCCTTAACCCATGCCCTCTGACTTTTTTTACCCTCTAGCCTCAGTGAAAAAAGCCTGCTTGCATTCACTCTATCTATACCCATCAAAATCTTATACACCTCTATCAAATCTCCCCTCATTCTCCTACGCTCCAGGGAATAAAGTCTTAACCTATTTAATCTCTCTCTGTAACTCAGCTTCTCAAGTCCTGGCAACATCCTCGTGAACCTTCTCTGCACTCTTTCAACCTTATTTACATCCTTCCTGTAAGCAGGTGACCAAAACTGTACACAATACTCTAAATTCAGCCTCACCAATGCCTTATACAACCTTACCATAATACTCGATACTCTGATTTATAAAGGCCAACGTACCAAAAGCACGCTTTACGACCCTATCCACCTGTGATGTCACTTTTAGGGAATTCTGTACCTGTATTCCCAGATCCCTCTGTTCAATTGCACCCTTCAGAGTCCTACCATTTACCCTGTACATTCTACTTTGATTTGTCCTTCCAAAGTGCAATAACTCACACTTGTCTGCGTTAAATTCCATTTGCCATTTTTCAACCCATTTTTCTAGTTGGTCCAAATCCCTCTGCAAGCTTTGAAAACCTTCCTCACTGTCCACTACACCTCCAATCTTTATATCATCAGCAAATTTGCTGATCCAATTTATCACATTATCATCCAGATCATTGATACAGATGACAAACAACAATGTACCCAACACTGATCCCTGCGGCACACCACTCGTCACAGGCCTCCACTCAGAGAAGCAATCCTCCACAACCACTCTCTGGCTTCGTCCATTGAGCCAGTGTCAAATCCAATTTACTATCTCCCCATCTATACCCAGCGACTGAACTTTCCTAACTAACCTCCCATGAGGGACCTTGTCAAAGGCCTTGCTGAAATCCAGGTAGACAACATCCACCACCTTCCTTTCATCCACTTTCCTGGTAACCTCCTCGAAAAACTCTAATAGATTGGTCAAACATGACCTACCATACACAAAACTGTTTTGACTCACCCTAATAAGGCCCTGTCTATCCAAATATCTGTAGATCTTTTCTCTTATCACACCTTCCAATAACTTGTCCACCACCGATGTCAAACTTACTGGCCTATAATTTCCCGGATTTCTTTTGGAACTTTTTTAAACAACGGAACAACATGAGCCACCCCCCCCAATTATCCGGCACCTCTCCTGTGCGTACTGACATTTTAAATATGTCTGCCAGGGCCCCTGTAAGTTCAACATTAGCCTCCCTCAAGGTCCGTGGGAATACCCTGTCCAGTCCTGGGGACTTATCCACTTTTATTTGCCTCAACACAGCCAGCACCTCCTCCCCTTTAATCTGTAAAGGTTCCATGACCTCCCTACCTGTTTGCCCTATTTCTGTAGATGGTGGACTCTGGACTGGTTCCTACAGATTGGAGGGTAGCTAATGTAAGCCTATTGTTTAATAAGGGAGGTAGAGATAACACAAGGAACTATAGACCAGTGAGCCTATGTCGGTAATGGGGAAGTTGCTAGAGTCCATTACCAAGGATTTCATAACTCAGCATTTGGAAGGCAGTGGTATAATCAGACAAAGTCAGCGTGGATTTACAAAAGGGAAATCATACTTGATGAAACTATTGGAATTCTTTGAGGATATAACTTGTAGCGTTGTCTGAGGAGAAGCAATGGATGTGGTTTATTTAGACTAATGGAAGACTTTCGGCGAAATTTCACATAACAGACTACTGTGTGAAGTTAAAGCATGTGGGATTGCGGGTAATGTTTTGAGATTGATAGAAAGCTGGTTAGCAAATAGGAAGTAAAAAGTTGGTGTAAATGGGTCTTTTTCTGATTGACTGTCAATGGCTAGTGGGGTCCTGCAGGGATCTGTACTCGGACCTCAACTATTTTCACTATATATTAATGATTTGTAAGAGGGGACTGAACGTATTATCCTCAAATTTGCCGATGATACAAAGCTGATTGGGAGGGTAACTGTGAAAAGGATGCAGAGATAATTATTTGGATAGGCTGAGTGTGTGGGCATATGCATGGCAGATGCAGTGTAATGTGAATAAATGTGAGGCTATCCACTTTGATTGCAAAAATCAGAAGACAGATTATTACTTGAATGGGTGTATGTAAATTGGAAAAGGTAGATAGTCAGCGAGACCTTGGCGTCCTCTTGCAGCAGTCACTGAAAGTAAGCGTGCAGGTACAGTAAGCAGTAAAGAAGGCAAATGTTATGTTGGCCTTCATAGCGAGAGGATTTGAGTATAGGGAAAGGGATGTTTTGCTGCAATTGTATAGGTCATTGGTGAGCCACATCTGGAGTATTTTGTGCAATTCTGGTATCCTCATCTGAAGAAGGATATTGTTGTCATAGAGGGAGTACAATGAAGGCTTACCAGTCAGAGTCCTGGAATGACAGGTCTGTCATATGAGGAGAGACTAAGCCGGTTAGGAATATATAAGTTGGAGTTTAGAAGAATGAGAAGGGATCTCATAGAAACTTATAAAATTCTAACAGGATTAGATAGGGTAGATTCAGAAAGCATGTTCCCAATGGTGGGAAAGTCTAGAACTAAGGTCATAGTTTGAGGATAAGGGGAAAATCTTTTAGAACTGAGTCGAGGAGATCAAGGGATATGAGTGTAAATTAAGAGACGCGGATCCTCAAAGAGACCTTGGTGTCCTCATGCATCAGTCGCTACAAGTAAGCAAGCAGGTAAAGCAAGCATTAAAGAAGGCAAATACGCTGGCCTTCATAGCTAGAGGATTTGAGATAGGGGTAGGGATGTTTTGCTGCAATTGTATAGCACATTGGTGAGGCCACACCTTGAGCATTGTGCGCAGTTTTGGTGTCCTTATCTGAGGAAGGATGCCTTTGTTATAGAGAGAGTACAACGAAGGTTAACTAGGCTGATTCCTGGGATAGCAGGTCTGTCATATGAGGAGAGATTAAATTGGTTAGTATTATATTCACTGGGGTTAGAAGAGTGAATATTTATAAAATTCTAACAGTGTTTTAGACAGGATAGATTCAGAAATTATGACTGCGATTCTCCCACCGCGACCCACAACTTTTCTGTCGGGTCGTGACAGGAGATGCATGTCACTGGCCTTGAACTGGGATTTGCACATGCACATGCACCGGGAACACAGGCGCATCTCCCAGAGTCGGTGAACAGTTGTTAGTCAGACCACGCTGGAAACTGGTGGGAAGGCATGTAAGTAATTTAAATCTTTTAAAAATATGCTTAGCAGCTCATTATCGAGAACGTTCAGGTCCTGATTGAATCTCCCACCCCACCAGGAGTACTTCTGGAGACCATGCTGGAATGGGGGGGGGGGGGGGGGGGGGGGCGGGTGGTGGTGGTGGTGCTCCCTGGGCAAAGGTACCTGGCAGTGCCAGCTTGTGTCCCCGCCACTATCCAAGGCAAAGTGCCCATGTCCAGAGCCCACCTTGGCACTGCCCATCAGGCATCGGGCAGTGCCAAGCGGATGGGCCTACTGTGGGCAAGGCTTAGGGGCGTTCGGTGGGGGTCCCACTGCCACTGCATGGTGATTGGTCTGGGATGGAGGGAGGGCAGCATTTGGGGTGGGCTGGTGGGGAGTGGGTGGTGGTCTGCTTGGGGGGGCGGGTGGGGGGGGGGGGGGTCAGCGAGGGGGGGTCTGCCAGAATGGTGGAGGTAGAGGGGATCGCCACTGTTAGGGGGAGGTGGGCTGTGCATCGGTGTGCTCTGGGACTGGGGGTCAGGGCTGGATCCAGGATTTGCAGCGGGAGCCACGATTGGGCCGTGGGAGCTGTTGGAGGGACACCTCTATGGGGGTCCCAGGCTGGCCAGTGATCGGGCTGGACAGCAAATGGGGACTCTGACAGATCGAGACCACTGCACACGCGAAGAGTTCCAGAACTGTCAAACTCCAGTGCACATAGGCCCCACCTCCTTTGGGTTTTTAATGATATTCACAGCTGAGACCTCTGCAGTGCACAGAGTGCGGAGACTTGGGTGAGAAACTGAACTGACAAAACAGTTGGGATTTAGAACAGTTTTCCCACCAATTCAGCACTTTTGGGAGGATTGCTACTCTGCCCCCACCCCCCATGTTCCCAATGGTGGGGGAGTCCAGAACCTGGGGTCACAGTTTGAGGATAAGGGGCATCTCTTTTGTATACCCAACAAGTAAACAAACTCAAATTAACTTAGGGACAAACTAGAAGGGGCAGCCCCCCAAAAGATCATCAAATCCAATGTCATTATCCCCCCCTTCCCCTCCATATTCCTTGTTTCCAACATGTTATGATCCCTGAATAAACCAATAACATTTACAAAAATTCCAATTATTTACGAAAAAGGATGACATGACAAGTTTTTTTTTAGATTTTTGTTGAATTGGTCTATTCAGGGATCATGACATGTTGGAAAAGCAACTGCACCCATAAATTGGCTCCTTACTGGTGTTTTGATTGCTTTAATACATTGTACTTGTACCCATGACATTTGGCACCACATTGTCAACCCATTTTGGGAAAACCAGAGGGAGATGGGGAGATGTTGGATCGCTGGCCTGACTTCCATTTCCTTGATTTTGCCAGCACATGACATACCAATCATGACTGCAACTACCCATTTAAATGCCACCCAATAACTGGACATTGTCAAGAATCTTCTACATATTTCTAATTTTCTGCATTTTGTTTTTGTAGATTTTATTTTTGCTTTTGTTTCACAAAAGTTGTACGAGTGTCATCTGTGAGAATTACCTTGCTGGTTTACAGGATAATTAAATCAGTGCTGAAGTGTGTACTTTTAAGGATATATAATCAACTTACAGTACACAAAGGTGTCTAAGACTGTCACTTTAAGTTACTTGCATCATTGGACACTAATTTAACCATTGTAAGGCCTTTGGCTTAAGTTGATAAATGTAGTTTAAGGAACAGTAGTCTCCACCTGCTTAGAGCAAGTTTTATTGACAGGGAAAGAATGAATAGATAGGATTACAATAATTAACATCAAAAGATGCAATTTAGATTGGAGCATCTTTAGGTGCATGTCAAGACTACCACAGCACTGAAAAATTTCAAGGGTTGTCTTCAAAAATTTAGTTACTGGCATTTCAGCAAAAATCTTAAAATGTAAAATTTTGTCATGTCATCCTTTTTAGCAATTAATTGGAATTTTTGTAAATGTTATTGGTCTATTCAGGGAGTCATGATTGGCATGGAGCGAAACGTTGGAAATAGAACACAGAACATAGAACATTACAGCGCAGTACAGGCCCTTTGGCCCTCGATGCTGTGCCGACCAGTGGAACCAATCTAATGACCCTCTAACCTAAACTATTCCAATGTTATCCATATGCCTATCCACTGACCATCTGAACGCCCTTAAAGTTGGAGAGTCCACAACTGCTGCAGGCAGGGCATTCATGACCTTACTACCCTCTGAGTAAAGAACCTACCTCTGACATCCGTCCTATAATTACCACCCCTTAATTTAAAGCTATGTCCCCTTGTGTTAGCCATCACCATCCGAGGTAAAAGGCTCTCACTGGTCACCCTATCCAATCCTTTGATCATCTTGTATGCCTCAATTAGGTCACCTCATAACCTTCTTCTCTCTAATGAAAATAACCTCAAGTCCCTCAGCCTTTCCTCGTAAGACCTTCCCACCATACCAGGCAACATCCTGGTAAATCTCCTCTGCACTCTTTCCAATGCCTCCACATCTTCCTTATATTGCGGCCACACCAGAGTTTTGTACAGTTGTAACATGACCTCACGGCTCCGAAATTCAATCCCTCTACCAATAAAAGCTAACACACCATACGCCTTCTTAATAACCTTATCAACCTGGGTGCCAACTTTCAGGGAGCTATGCACATGTACCCCGAGATCTCTCTGCTCATCAACACTACTAAGAGTCCTTCCATTAGCCCTATATTCTGTACTCCTGTTACTCTTACCAAAGTGAATCACCTCACACTGTTCCGTATTAAACTCCATCTGCCACCTCTCGTCCCAGCTCTGCAGCTTATCTATGTCCCTCTGCAAACTGTAATATCCATCCTCACTGTCTACAACTCCTCCAACTTTGGTGTCGTCAGCAAATTTACTAATCCATCCTTCTACACCCTCATCTAGGTCATTTATAAAAATGACAAGCAACAGTGGCCCCAAAACAGATCCTTGAGGTACACCACTTGTAACTGAACTCCAGGTTGAATATTTCCCACCAACCACCACCTTCTGTCTTCTATCAGTTAGCCAATTCCTGATCCAAACTGCTAAATCACCCTCAATCTCATGCATCTGCATTTTCTGCAATAGCCTACCATGGGGAACCTTATCAAATGCTTTGCTAAAATCCATATACACTATATCAACTGCCTTACCCTTATCCACCTCTTTGGTCACCTTTTCAAAAAAAAATGATTGTGGATCTACCCAAAATGCACTTGGAAAGGCACTTGGCCACAATATCACCTTGCTTGCAGAAAAACATCATGGAATGGCATGGAGTGAAACTTTGGAATCATTAGGGGGCAATTCTCCCATCCCAACGCAGTAATTTATTAGTGTCGTGGGCTGAGAGAATCGCGTGTGCGCCAATTCATGGGGTTCCCGATAAGCACGCATCTCCAAGCGCCAGATATCCGGTGGGGTCAGGGACACGCTGGAAACTGGCGGGAACAGCAGGTAAGTGATTTTAATCTATTTTTAATCTTATTTTAATGTTATTAGTGGGCTAGGTGCTGAGTCTCCAGGCCTGCAAGCATGTTCCACCGCATCAGTGCAATTTCACTCCAGCAGGGTTCAGATTAGCTCTCCACTTTTGGGGAACTAGTGGGAGACGCCGCTGGAGTGAAGGGGGGGAGGCACCCCAGAGGGTCAGATGGTGGGAAGGTGGTGGCTCCTGGGCAGGGGCACCCTGGCAGCGTCATGCCATTAATCGGGGAGGGCTGGAAGGCAGGTGGTCTGCTGGGGGGCTGCCTCCCGTGGAGGGTGGGATGGGGTTGGGGGGAGGGTCTGTTAGGGGAGTGGGGATGTCTGCGCGGAGAGGAGGATCTGCCTCCAGTTGGGTGGAGGGTGGGGGAGAAGGTGGTGTGGTGGTGGTGGGTGGAAATCTGCTGGGGGGTGGGGGGGTATCATCATTGCTGGGGAGAAGGGGGGCTGGAGATCGGTGCACTCCGGGTCTGGAGGGAGGTCAGGCCTGGCCCGAAAATGATCGTGGGGACCGCGATTGGGCTGTGGTGGGGCGTTGGAGAAGCTTTTCCCTATTGATGTTGATTGTTCTAAGTTCAACCATTTCTATTACCTCTGTCTTGCCTGTTCCTGTAGGAATGGTGCTAGTGTCCTTCACCGTGAAAACTGAGACAAAATATTGATTTAGCATCTCTGCCATTTAAGTGGTCCCCACTATTAACTTTCTGTTTTCATCTTCCAATGGACTAACAGTCACCCTAGTGACTCTCTTTGTTTTTATATATGTATAGAAGCTTTTGCTATCCTTCTTAATATTCTGCGTTAGTTTTCTTTCGTAATTTACCTTAGCTCTTTTTATTACTTTTTAGTATCCCTTCATTTATGTTTGAAAGTTTCCCAATCTTCCAGCCTGCCACTAGCCTTTGCAATCTGGTATACCTTAGTTTTTGTCTTTATATTGCCCTTGACCTCCTTGTTTAGCCATGGATGTTTTATACCCACCTTATCATCTTTATTGCTCACTGGGATACAGTTTAGTTGTGAGTACATGAGTACCTCCTTAAAGAATGGCCACTGCTCATTTGCTGTCCTTTCTTTCAGCCTTCCTGCCCACTCTACTCAGACCAAATCAGTCCTCATGTCTATGTAATTTCCTTTGTTTAATTCTAGAACACTAGTATGGGACTCCACTTTCTCACCCCCAGACTGAATTTTGAATTCTATCATACTATGGTCACTACTCCCAAGAGGATCCTTAACGATGAGGTCATCAATTAATCCCTCATTACAAAATATCAAACCCAGAGTAGCCTGCTCCCTGGTTGGTTCCACAACATACTGTTCCAAGAAACAATCTCTAATACATTCAATGAACTCTGTCTCCAGGCTACCCTTGCCAGTTTTCTTCTTCCAATCTATGTGCATACTAATATCACCCATGATTATTGCCATACCTTTCTTGCAAGCCCCCAGTATTTGTGGTTTATACTGTGTCTCACTGTGGAACTACTAGAGTTTCTATGATTCTATGATTTCTACTGCTTGGGGACCTATAGATTACTCCTACCAAATACTTCTTTCCTTTGTTATTTCGTATTTCTACCCAGACTGATTCCACATCTTGATATCCTGTTCTTATGTCATTTCTCATTACAGCATTGATCTCTTCCTTCACTAGCAAAGCTACACCACCTCCTTTTCCTTTCAGTCTATTTCATACAATCATATTGATTTTTGGCTGAGAAGCTTCAATATAAGGAAGGGTGAGGTCCATCTGGATTACAGGCATATCCACTTCAAAATGTTCAGAGTTTAACAAAAGGATGTGCACCAGAGGCACAATGGGTTCAAGAGGTACAGAAGGTAGATGGAGAGGTCTATGAGGGAACAAAGCCAGAACATTAAGCTCCTCTAGGACAAAGTGGGTTTCCATACTCACAAGGAGGGTGCAAGCTGGTCTTGCAGTGAGAGTTCTGCATCACTGTTTTCCAACTGCAGATAGTACTATAAAAATTTAAAATGAGGAGAAACTCGACTTCTGATGGCTTTGTTGGTGGACTGGAGATTAGCTGCATGCACTTGGGTAAGGTGGGGTCTGGTTAAACACAACGGTGAGTTCCCAAATGGGGAGAGAGGCAGAGCTGAGATATGTTAGGAACTTTTCAATTGCAGGGCAGGGAATCAGGAAAATGAAGCAATGATGTCCATTCACTCAAAACTAATCCTTCAGAATGGCATGAATCAATTTCCTTATTTTAACTCCCTGTTTCCATGAGTCATAATGAACTCCAGAGCAACTGGGTGAATGGACAAGATCCAGAAACCTGAAAGAAAGTTGGTACTGGATGGTTCATTGAAGAGAAGCCTCAGCAGCACCCACCCCACTCCCTCTTCAGATAATCTCTTTACCTGAATAAACATTTACCTCCATGTTTATTCCCAAAGTGTAGTATTAGAGTGCAGTAAAAGAGGTTTCCAGTGCTTGAGCTGAAAGCAGCACATCCAAGTGTCTTGCCAAAGCATTCTCATAGCAATCAGTCATGTTGCGAGTGGGGTCTTAATACTCACTCTGCACTGGCCATCATTTCAGAGTAAGAAGTCTCACAACACCAGGTTAAAGTCCAACAGGTTTATTCAGATTTATTTGCATTCGGCCTCTGATCTTTGGGTAAACGTTCTCCAAGGCGGCCTTCATGACATATGACAGCGCAGAGTCGCTGAGCAGGAGCTGACAGCCAAGTTCTGCACACATGAGGATGGCCTCAACTGGGATCATGGGGTCATGTCACATTATCTGTAATCCCCATGACTTGCCTGGGCTTGCAACATCTCACTTACTGTCCAGTCTGGAGACATCTCTTTAACCTATACTTAATGCTATCGCCACTCACATTAAATGCACGTTTAAGAATTGATTAGCTGTAAAGACTCACATTCTAATCAGTATTCTGTAAACTGTGTGTGCCTTCGTATGCTCTGTTTGAGACCAGAACTCTCCACTCACCTGACGAAGGGGCAAACCCTGAAAGCTTGTGGGTTTACTATCAAATAAACTTGTTGGACTTTAACCTGGTGTTGTGAGGCTTCTTACTGTGTTTACCCAGGTTCAATGCCGGCATCTCTACATCATCCTTTCAGAGGCAGGTGCTTAAACCCACATTCATTGACATGTCATTGAAAGAAAGATCTTTAGAGATTAATGTTGACACTTTATATTTCTCAGTGATACGGTAGAGGCAATCAGGAAGATTTATCATTGCCTGCATTATCGCTGATAGGCAGGCGAAAAGAAGACTGCAACAGAGGTACCAGGATCGCAAAAGGGAGGAGAAATACTCTCAAGACCATGGGCCAGCAGGGCCTCTTCCGGATGTAGAGGATGAGACTCACAGAAACATTATGCATAGATGGCTTGCAAGACCCAGAAATTGCATTGCATTATCTTCAGATGAGCAAGAACTGGTGTCACTGACGGTTCCACACAGCCAAGGAGCTGGTAACTCATGTTTGCCACATCTTTGGAATTGGCACCACTCAATCTGGGAGGGTTTACATTGATGTGGATATGCTGGCGTTGGACTGGGGTAAACACAGTAAAAAGTCTGACAACACCAGGTTGGACTTAAACCTGGTGTTGTCAGACTTTTTACAGAGTTTACATTGCCAGTGTATCAGCCACTCTGAACATCTACACCAGTGGCTTCTTTAAGGGCTCCATTGGAGGCAACTGTGTGATCTCTCAACCATGAGGTTACAGACACTTTTTTTTTACCAAGGCTCACAACTTCAACAGAGATCAAGTAAGCCAGGACGCCAGAGCACTGGGCTTTGCTGAGTTAGCCAGATTCCCACAAGTGTAGAGTGCAATTAACTACACTCGTATAAGCTCCTAGGCAACAGGCATTCCAACACATAAACTGGAAAGATGACCTTTCAATGCTTGGCTGATCATTCAGGTTTGCACTAGATACCCAGGAAGCACCCATGATTCATACATCTTCGGTAGATTGCAGATCCCAGGTATTTTCAAGGGAACAATATATCTGGCTGAGCACTCCATACAGTCCCCAAAGGGTCCCATGGATCATTGTGGCTTGCTGTGTGCTGCACATTCTGGTGCTACAAAAGGGCGAGGACTTGCCATTTGGTGAAATGGAGGTGTGGCATATCTCCTCCAACGATGAAGATCTCGATGGAGACGAGGGTAATGAGTCTGAGGAAGCCGAGGCTGCAGGGAAAAAGGCCATAGCATGCATGAGCACCAGCAATGCTATCCCTCTCATTTCGCCCTTGCATTTCAATGAGAGTGAATAGTTACACATCAGGCTCGCATTGTCCTGATTGTTAAAGGATGATGAACCCTTGCCAGCATGTGTCCTTTCTAAGAGGAGGCACAAACTGAAGGATGGAGTCCTAGCATCAGATGTCAGAAGGTGTCCCTACAGCATACCAGTCACAATGGCATCCTGCAAGAGCCAGGACAATGCTCTTGTCACTGTATGCCTTCTTTGTGATAAAGGAGAGATTCATCATCAATGAGATCTATCTCAAAGAAGAGAACTGCGCGGTCTGTGTAACACTGATGGTGAATCAGATAAGTCACAGTTGGGACAAAGCATCTGATACCATCCCACTGCTGCAAATCCATTCAGAGATAAGTTTCCTCCACAACCCACACTCCCAATCATCCCCCCCCATCCCCCACTACTCCCAACCACCCCCAGATTGTCTAAAACAACCATGTATGCTTCCAAAACACGCTCAAAGCCTCTACTGGCTGCCAGAAATCAACATCTAGAATTAGCATGCATCGTCAGCAAGTGCTCAGGTGGACAGATGCACAGCGCTGCATATCCAGTTTGTGGTGTGAGCTTCGTCCCTGCAAGACACACAACTGCAGGGTGAGAGACACTGAAGGTTGAACATTAGACTGCTAATAATATGATCGGGAGGGGCTGTGCTTCATCACCTTAAGGTGGCATGGTGACCCACTTACTGGTGAGCTTAGTGATGTACATTCTGAAGTGGAAATGACTGGCTGACAACAGCACACACAAAATCTGAGTATAGGGTTATAGAATGAAAGCCCTGCCCAGAAAAAGAGAACACATGGAATAGCACATTATCTCAGATTTCACTATGTGCAAACCACAGAATCATAGAATCCTTACTGTACAGAAAAAGGCCATTCAGCCTATTGAGCCAGCACCAACAACAATCCCACCCTGGCCCTATTCCCATAACCCCACATTTTTACCCTGTTAACATAAGAACATAAGAACATAAGAAATAGGAGCAGGAGTAGGCCATCTAGCCCTTCGAGCCTGCCCCACCATTCAATAAGATCATGGCTGATCTGTCATGGCTCAGTTCCACATTCCCGCCCTCTCCCCATAACCCTTAATCCCCTCGCTTATCAAAAACCCATCAACCCGCATCTTAAAAATATTTAGCGAGGCAGCCTCCACCACTCCAACGGGCAGAGAATTCCAGAGATTCACCACCCTTTGAGTGAAGAAGTTCCTTCTCAACTCTGTTCTAAACCGCCCCCCCCCTTTATCTTGAGGCTATGCCCCCTAGTCCTACTGTCCTTTCTGAGCAGGAAGAGTCTCTCCACCTCTATCCTATCCATCCCATTCATCATCTTATATGTCTTAATGAGATCTCCCCTCATTCCTCTAAACTCTAACGAGTACAAGCCTAGTTTATTCAGCCTCTCCTCATACCTCAACCCCCTCAACTCTGGCATCAGCCTAGTAAACCTCCTCTGCACTCCCTCCAAGGCCAAAATATCCTTGCGTAAGTGCGGCGACCAAAACTGCACACAGTACTCCAGCTGCGGCCTCACCAGTGCCCTATACAGCTGCAGCAAGACCTCCCTACTTTTATATTCAATCCCCCTCGCTATGAAGGCCAGCAGCCCATGAGCCTTCCTGACCACCTGCTGCACCTGCAGGCTGGGTTTTTGCGACTCATGCACAAGGACCCCGAGGTCCCTCTGCACTGTCGCCTGCTGCAGTTTTTCGCCACGTAAGTAATAGTTCTTCCTACCATTATTCCTACCAAAGTGGACCACCTCGCACTTGCCAACATTAAATTCCATTTGCCAGTTCCTGGCCCATTCGCCCAGCCTATCTAGATCCTTCTGCAGACTCTCCACACCCTCCGCGCAATTTGCCGTTCCACCAATCTTGGTGTCATCAGCAAATTTCGACACCATACACTCGGTTCCCTCCTCCAGATCATCTATATAAATGGTAAATAGCTGAGGCCCCAGCACCGACCCCTGGGGCACTCCACTAGTCACCAACCGCCAATCTGAATAGCACATTGACCCCCACTCTCTGCCTCCTATTAGACAGCCAATCCTCTATCCACGCTAACACCCTACCCCCAACTCCATGTCCCCTTACCTTCTGCAATAACCTCTTGTAAGGTACCTTGTCAAACACCTTCTGAAAATCAAGAAAGACCACACCCACTGGCTCTCCTCCATCCACCGCCCTTGACACATCCTCATAGAACTCCAATAAATTCGTCAGACACGACTTCCCCTTAACGAAACGGTGCTGCGTCTGCTCTATCAAGCAATTCCCCTCAAGATGCCAGTGCCCTGACCGTTAAATGTCAGGGTGCCCCCTGATATTAAGGGGCAACTTATCATAGTCAATCAACCTAACCTGCACACCTTTGGACTGTCAGGGGAAACCGGAGCACCCAGAAGAAATCCACACAGACATGGGGTGGACTTGCAAACCCCACACAGTCATCCGAAACTGGAATTGACCCAAGGTACCTGGTGCTGTGAGGCACCAATGCTAACCACTGTGCCACATTTCTTCTTTCAAGAATGCAGACAAGATAGGAGAAAACCTCTGCCTCAAACTTACACAGCCAAGAATAAACATGGCATAATCCTGCCAAGCATGTGAATGAGGTTTAGAACATAGAACATAGAAAAACTACAGCACAAACAGGCCCTTCGACCCACAAGTTGCACTGATCATATCCCTACTTACTAGGCCTACATATAACCCTCAATCCCACTAAATCCCATGTACTCATCCAGAAGTCTCTTAAAAGACCCCAATGAATTCGCCTCCACCGCCACCGACGGCAGCCGCTTCCACTCATCCACCGCCCTCTGAGTGAAAAACTTAACCCCTGACATCTCCTCTGTACCTACTCCCCAGCACCTTAAACCTGTGTCCTCTCATAGTGACCATTTCAGCCCTGGGAAATAGCCTCTGCGAATGCATTTGATCTATACCTCTCAACATCTTATAAACCTCTATCAGGTCACCTCTCATCCTTCGTCTCTCCAGGGAGAAAAGACCGAGCTCCCTCAACCTATCCTCATAAGGCATGTCACCCAATCCAGGCAACATCCTTGTAAATCTCCTCTGCACCTTTTCAAATACACTTAAGTACACTCGTACACTTAATGTTAAAGTGGAGATGTCAGTGGTATGGAGAACGATTTGGCAAAGGATCACACACTGTGCTGATACGGAAGCACAGTATACAGGTGAGAGGCTATGATAGCACCATCTGCAATAATTGGGCACAGGTGATTGACAGCAACATAGCTCAACATAAGGATGAGGTATATACAAGAGATGTGAAATGAATGTGATCCCAATTACATTTGCATACATTATATATATTTTTTGAATATTCATGCCACTGTAGTGCTCCAAAATCTCTTTGGTAACACTACCACTATGTCCTGATGCTTCCTCGACATCCATAGTGGAGGTGGAGGCAGTCTGCAGATTTCTATACCCTATAGCCTATGATGATCTTGGTGGGCGTCTTCTGAAGGGCCAAAACTTGGAAGGTCCCAGCCTGCTTGAGTTTCCTACTGGCAGGCAGGTGCATTCTCCTCGCTCCATACAGCTGGAGGCGACGAACTCACAGGAAGATGTGATTTGGATTGGCCAAAGTGCCGGAGTTGTCTGGTTCGATAGTCCTGGGGTATTTAGCTGCTGGTCCTCCTCCTTATGGGTCCCAATAGCCCCTGACTGAGAAGAAGGGGCAGCTGCAGTGACATCTAGATGCCCAGTCTCACTCTCATATGGCCACTGATGGATGCCACCAAGTGCCACTGTGATGGAGTGCTGCTTCTGTTGAAGTGCAGGAATGATGTTCTGGACCAATGTCTCCACAGCAACTGCAAACCTGTCAGTGTTGACTTCAGTGCCTTAGAATGTCAGCCCTATCAACTCAAACTGAAAGTGGATAGGCTCCTCCATCATCCATTCAATCTAAGGAATGCAGCTGACAACCCTTCCAGATGTTTCCTCGGGATTGCCCTCCAGCTTCGTCAACTGAATTAGGTCAGAGTCCTGATGTTTGTCATTGGATTCAGCAGAATCACTACCTCCAGAAGATCTTCCAAGTGCTGGTGACCTCAGATGTCCCTATCTCCACTGCTGTGCACCAGATTGTGTTCACCAGATTGTGATGCCAAGACCTAGAACTAGGTCCCATCGAGGTATATGTCTCTGTGCTGATAGAGGGTAGTGGGTGAGCACTTTGAGGAGTCATCTGCTGTGGTGTCCTCTCGTTCCTCATCCAAGGTGTTGTCAGCTAAGGGCCTGGCTTGTGGATGCCCTTGGTAAACTTCCAAAGGTGCCTATGAAAGGAGAGACCATTCTTGCATGACAGATAGCCGAAAAAGGACAAAATATTCACAGTATGGTTTTCTGATGGCTGAGCTCGTGCAGGATCCTCACTTAGGTATGCACTACCCACCTCACCCTCAGTGCAGGCAAGGTTGACATCCTCTCCATCAGCTTTTTGGCACATTTCTTTAACTTTATAAGGACCTTGATGTCAGGCATTCCACCCCTGCGGGTTCTATTTAAGTATGGCACCCAGAGAGAGGAAGCAGTGAACCGATGGTGAGGCAGGCAGGGTAATCTGAGGCCACCTGCTAGTGACTGCATGTTTCACGTGCATGCATACTTAATGAGTTGGGAAGCTGACAAACTGGTATGAAAACCCACCGTTACAGCCAACAGGCAAAAGGCCGTTTCTCATGTCCACTCCCACACAGTGCAATGGGGGAAAGTCCCAACCATTGACTCTGACTTCTTGTGGAGTGTTGCCAATTTAAATTTTTCACTGAACATTTCAAGTATTACTGCAAATTAAAATGAACTGGAATTTAATTATCAAAACTTATAAATGAAAGTTCAGTCCAATAATGGCCAAAACGCATGATGTAATCTGGGTGAGGGGCCTCTATGTCCATTGCCAAGTGTGCCTTGGTAGTACCACCACAGACCGAGCTGGCTGGGTTCTAATGGATATAGCTACTAGACTGGGACTATGACAGGCAGTGAGGGAACTAACAAGAGGGAACTTGACAACATCCTCACCAAACTGAATGGTGCAGGTGCATATGTCCATGACAGTATCATTAGGAGTGACAGCTGCATTGTCTGTGTGGAGAGGAATTCATATCCCATCACTGAATGCCATATTCATATTGAGGATATCCTACATCCTGTTTTATGGCTCTACCACCATGCTAAATTGGATAGACTTCGAACAGATCTAGCAACTCCAGGCTGGGCATCCATGAAGTGCTGTAGGCCACCATCAATAGTAGAATTGCATTCAACTACAGTCTGCAACCTCCAAGGCCCAGCATATCCATCCCCCAGTCTACCATTGCCATCGAGTCAGGAGATCAACCGTGGTTCAATGAAGAATGTAGGAGGGCATGACAGGAGCAACAAGCATACCTAGAACTGATGTGTCAATCTGGTGAAGCTACAACACAGGACCACTTGCATGCCAAACAGCTTAAGCAGCAAGTAGTAGAGGAAGTGAAGCAATTCCACAACCAGTGGATTAGATCTAAGCTCTAGAGTCCTGCCACATCCAGCCATGAATGGTGGTAGACAATTAAACAACGCGTTGGATTCGGAGTCTCCACAAATATTCCACCCTCAGTGACGAAGGAGCCCAGCACATCAGTGCAAAACACAAGGCTAAAGCATTCATAATAGCTTTTAGCTGAAGTGTCAAGTGGATGATCGATCTCAGGCTCCTCCGGAGGTCCCCATCATCGCAGATGTCAGTGTTCAGCCAATTCAAAAAGCAAAGGCCCTGACAATATTCTGGCAAAAGACTTGTGCTCCAAAATTTGCCACGCTCCTAGCCAAGCTGTCGCAACACTAGCATCCACCCAGCAATTTGGAAATTTGCCCAGGTATGTGCTGTACACAAGAAACAGGACAAATTCAAACTAGGCAATTACCAGTCCATTAGTCTCCTGTAGATGATCAGTAAAATGATGGAAGAGGTCATCAACAGTGATTTCAAGTGGCACTTACTCAGCAATACCCTACTCATGGATGCTCCGTTTGGGCTTCACCAGGGTTACTCGGCTCCTGGCCTCATTGCAGCCATGGACAAATGGGCTGAATGCCAGAGGTGAGGTGATAGTGACTGTCTTTGATATCAAAGCAGCATTTGGCTGAGTATGGCCTAAAGGAGTCCTAGCAAGTCATTGGGAATCAGGGGAAAAAACTCTGCTGGCTGGAATATTACCTTGCACAAAGGAAGATAGTTGTGGTGGTTGCATGTCAATTATCTCAGCTCCAGGACATTACTGCATGAGTTCCACAGGGTAATGTTCTAGTCCCAACAACCTTCAGTTGCTTCATCAATGACCTTCCTTCCATCATAAGGGCAGAAGTAGGGGATGTTCACAGGTGACTGAACAATGCTCAATACCATTTGCAATTCCTCACATTCTGGAGCAGTTCATGTACAAATGCAGCAACACCAGTACTATATCCAGATTTGAGCTGACAACTGGCGACTAACATTTGTGCCACACAAGTGCCAGACAATGACAAGAGAGGATCTAAATCATCGCCCCTTGACATTCAATAGCATTACCATTACTGAATCCTCCACAGTCAACACTCTGAGGGGTACCAATGACCAGAAACTAAACTGGATTAGCCATGTAAATACCAGAGCAGATCAAAGGTTAGGAATCCTGCAGTAAGTAACTTACCATCTAACTCCCAAAGCCTGCCCACCATCTACAAGACACAAGTCAGGAATGTGATGGAATACTTTATACTTGACTGGATGACTGCAGCTCCAATGACATGAAAGAAGCCCAACACCATCCAGGACAAAGCAGCTTGCTTAATTGCTACCCTGTTCACAAAGATTCACTTCCTCCACCACCAACAAACAGTGGCAGTGGTGCGTACGATTTACAAAATGCACTGCAGGAGCTCACCAAAATTCCTTAGACAGCACTTTCCAAACCCATGACTATTGCCATCTAAAAGGACAAGAACAGCAGATACCTGGGAACACCTGGGAGTTCCCCGCCAAATCACTCACCATCCTGACTTGGAATTATATCGCCCTTCCTTCCATGTCGCTGGCCAAAATCCTAGAATTGTCTTCCGAATATCATTGTGGATATACTTACATTTCAGGTAGCTCACCGCTACCTTGTGAAAGGCAACTAGGGAGGACAATAAATGCTGGCCCATAAAATGAATTCAAGAAAACAATGTAGAACTAAATGGAAAACATTTAAATTGGTATTCAATGGTCAAGGAAAATATATCCCGCTAAAACAAAAGAACAAACAAAGCATTGGTGAGACTGTGTGGATAAATAAAAACAATGGGAATAAGTGACAATTCGGAAAGATGCATATGTTAGGTGTAGTGACTTTAAAGAGGTCCACAAGGTAGACCAATTAGAATATGAGCTCTCTGATTGAGGCAGATATAGCTGTCCAATTTCGGAGTCCTGTAGAGGTATATAAGTTAAGTTTTGGGGTTATCGGGATTCAGAGTTTATTCTCTACTGTGAAGTACCTGCCTGAGCATTACTAACACTTGTAAAGAAATCTGGATTTGGTGACCATCAGCCTAATGGGAGTTATTTCATTCACTATATAGACAGCAGAGCAGTGCAGGAAAAGAAAGAACATGAAGCAATTAGGGGAGAAATCATAAAAAACAATTAGGAAAGTAAAGAGGAACTAAGAAATGAAATTAACCAGGAACATAAAAGACAATTGTAAAGTATTTTACAAGCATATTATTAAAAAAAGGAAGGTTCTGATGTGAATAGGGCGATTAGGATACACAAGATAATACTACAGGATATATTAGAGAGGCAGTAGAAAATTCAATAATTACTCAGCTTTCGTATTTACCAGGGAGATAGAACAGGTTGACACTGGATGATGGGATAAATTTAAAATAAAAAATATATTGAATAAACTAAACAAATTCAAAGAGCTTTGCCAAAAAGAGAGACATACTGTTGAGGTTTTTTGGCTTGCATTGATCAGGACAAATGCAAGAATGCTCATTTCAAATGAATCTACATGAGAAGAGGGTGCTGATTCGTTGGCAAATCAACTCTGACCAAGGTTTTCCATGGAAAAAGCAATGGAACTATAGGCTCTCCAGTCTCTGGGGCAATTCAAAAATGACACAAGGCTTGAACATATTTCTTCTGTTTGCAGAGAACGGTTCCTGCTTATGAATGTAAGTTACTCCTGGTAAATGTAAGTAAACCATTGGTTAGGAGGCTGATTGTCTTAAATTAGTTATTGCTATATCTATGAACACACTCAGGACTGTTCAGCAAGTGTTATCCAATCACAGAATCGTTTCTAACAATAGATGTTTTGTTTTGGTTTTGCAAGAGTGGGCTAGTTGAATATAGTCTGTACTTTTCAAAGGGGTTAAAGCTCCTGCTCTGGATGCATCTGGGTATTTTTAAAGAATTTAGGAAAGAAACAGCAAAAGCATTACGACTTAAAATTGATAATTTTTTTAGAAAAAGGTGCAGTGCCAAAGGATTGGTGGATAGCTAATTAAAAATTACGAAGGGGGGTCAATCAATCCCAGAAAATTATAGAGCAGTCACCTTAACATCAGTGTTAAGAAAAATATGGGAATCCTCACTAAAGGAAAGTATCTATAAGTGTGAAATGTAACAAATAATAAGAATGCATTTCAATAGGTAAGTCCTTGCTCGACCAATCTTATTTGAGAAGTAACAGAAAGAGAAGACAATGTGAATGAAGTCGATGTCATTTATCTGGATTTTTAAAAGGCCTTTGATAAGATGCCTCCTAAAAGCCTAATGAATAAGTTAATGTGGAGTTAGGGGACAAATGGCAGGACTAATTGCTCCTTGGTTTCAATATAGAAAGCAGAGGGTAGGAGTAAAGTAGTGTTATTCCAAGTGGTGGAACATGGGAAGTGGTGTTCCACTGTTATTCACAATTTACATTAACGATTTGGACTTTGGAATCAATTAACACAATCTTTAAATTTGTACATGGTACCAAATTGGGTATAAATACTGAGGAGAACTGCAAAAAATTACAGGATGACTTTAATAAATTTTAGAATTGTCAAACAATTGGCAAATTAAGTTTACCACAGATAAATGTGAGGCAATGCATTTTGATAGGAAGAATAAGGAAGTCACTTATTACTAGGAAGGTACAAGTCTAGATGGGGCAGTGGAAATGGATGTTGAAGTACAAATACTTGCAAATCAAGCATTAGGCTTTATTTTGAAAATGCTGGAATTGAAAGAGGGAAGTTATGCTAAGCTTGTATCAAATTATGCTTCAACCATCCTTATGCAGTTTTGGTTATCATATTATAAAAAGGATATAGAGGCACTGGAGTGGGCACAGAAAGATGTAAAAGATTAATACCAGAAATGCACGGGTATATATATCAGGAAAGGGTTGATATACTGGATCTTTTCTCAAAGAAAAACAGTTAGGGATGACTTATTAGAGCTCTTTAAAACTGTCAGCTAGGTTTTTGAGGAATTGCAGACAGGACCCAGATGCTGAAGTAATGCCCCTCAGATCCACTTTTTGTTGGTAAGGAAAAGGGGAACTCAGTAGGACCATTTAAACTCAGTGCTGAGTTCAAACAGACCACACTCAGACTGTTTCTAGGGTCTTAATCCATATTGCTTTAAAAAAGCAAGAAAGGTATATGTAAATGTCAATTCTGACATTTTTTAAAATTCATCTCCATGAGGAAGCTGCAAGGTCTGGGTCATTGAATATATTTAAGGCTGATTTAGACAGCTATTAGATCTAAAAGGCAGCAATGGTTATGATGGCAGACAGGGAAGTAAAGTGAAGGGCACAATCAAATTGGCTATGATCTCAGGAACAAGCTTGATGGACCAAATAGCCTACTCCTGTTTCAACTTTTATGACCACACAAGTGCCAAGCAATGCCCATCTCCCACAAGTGAGAATCTCACCACCTCCCCAACCATTGGCCAGAAATTGAACTGGACAAGCCAATACAGCAGCTAAAAGAGCAAGTCAGAGACTGGGAATCCTGTGCTGAGTAACTCATCTGTCTCCCCAAAGTCTGTCCACCATTTGCAAAGCACAAGGCAGGAGTGTGATGGAATATTCTCCGTTTTCCTCAGTGATTGTAGCTCTAACAACACTGAAGAAACTATACACCATCCAGAACAAAGCAATCTGCTTGATCAGTGCATCTTACATCACCTTAAACATTCACTCCCTCCAATAGTGGTGCACTGTGGCAGCAGTGTGTGTCAAATACAAAATGCTCAACAATTCACTAAGCCTCCTTCAACGCACCTTTCAAATCCATGACCTTTATCACCTAGAAGGACATGGGAGCAAACTTGTGAACACTAACACTTGCAAGTCCACCTCCAAGTCACACACTATTCTGACTTGGAATATACTGCCGTTCCTTTGCTGCCAATCGGATCAAACCTCCCTTTCTAACAGCACTAACAGAGTACCTGCACCAGATAAACTGCAGCGGTTCAAGACAATGGCTCACCTCCACCTTATCTCGGGCAATTCAGATGGGGAGCAAATGTTAGCCAAAGCCTACACCCCATAAAAAAGTCTTAAAAAATTATATCACATTAGTATGTGAATTCTGGCCTCAGGTTCCTGGATGAAACATTATTTTTCTGGAACAAAACATCCACTTGGAATTTGAGGTTATCAGAGCTAGAAATTACTTGGATACATTGATGTTATTTTACAAAGAACTCCATGAAAAATATTAGGCAGTGTAAAGTTCAAAAATAGTTTCAAATAATTCCTTCACTTCTGAAGACTTAGCAGATGTTGGAATGCAGAAATGAATTCCAACTTGAGTATAGATAATGTAGGTTTCATTCATTAACTGCTAATTGGGATAAAGTTCAGTTCCTCACTGTAGTTTTTGTTATAAGCTATGAAAGTTTTATGTTTACAGATGTCAGGCATATATGCAGAAGACCATTCAGGTCTACACAACAAGATTTGAAAAATCAAATTAGACTTTAATGCTACTTTGCTTTATAAAACGGAAAACTGGTACTAACCTGAGACCATATAAAACTGTACCATCTGGGTGCAAACGTATCATTCGATTCTTTACAGTGACTCCATGCACAAAAGACTTTTTATCATTAAGAAAATATGTGTCAGGAACCCAAAGCTGGTCAGCCACTCTGTTATCCAATGTGAGATTCAAAGGTATTTCTGAATAGCTTAGTCGTTTGTCCCGCCAAGCCTGTTGAAAGTACATCGTCAAAGTGTAATCCTGAAAAAGTAAAATATAGGAAATTATGTTTGAATTAAAAGTACCAAGGATGCCAACATCTATTTTTTTAAAACATCAAGTAGTATCAATGTGATCTACAAATGTTAAAATACCACTAAATGTTTCTGACTAAAATATAAACATTGCAAAAATATTCAATGTTACATGATAAAAGTAGTATCAGCAGTTAGTTTTCCATTTTACATTCAAAACATGTAAGAATAATTCTTCATCATTAAAGGGTGGACTTGTACATAAAATAAGCATTTGTGCTTGATTCTATTCAATAGGGGGAAGACGGCGACATTGTGGTAATGTCACTGGACTAATACTCCGGAGATCCGGTCTAATGCTTTGCAACACGGTTTGAATCCCACCATGGCAGCTGGCAGAATTGTAATTATTACATGTTGCTGTCTTGCATACCATTTCTGATATTTGGATAACTAGATGCCATTTCCAAAGGATACCCAAATGAACTGGCCAAACAACAATGCTAGAACACAAAAATGTAAGGAATAGGAGAACTAGTATGCAATACAGTCCATTAAGTTGTCTGCCATTTAATAAAGCAATAGCTGTTCTTCAACCTCAACTCCAATTTCCCACCCTGTCCTCTGAAAGCATCAGTTGTTGCAGTAACTAATTTTAGTATTCATGGAAACATAGAATGACTTCAGTACAAAAGGAAGCCAATCAGCTTACCGTGTCTGAATCAGCTGTCCACTGACTCAGTTAGTCCCATTCCCCCTTTTACCCAAGTCTTAACTCTTTTTCTATTTAGATAATTATCCAATTTCATTTTGAAAGCCTTCCGCAGACCCCCACATATGTATTTCAGATTCTAACCACTTGCTGAATGAAAAATGCCACCTCATCACCACTTTTAATACTTTTTCCATTCATCTTAAATGGGTTCTCGATCCTTCCTCCAAGAAGAAAAGTTTCTGACAGTTCAGTCCAGACATCCCATAATTATGAAAACCTGTATCAAATCTCATCTGAAATGTCTGTTCACAAAGGGTTACGGTCCCTGCTTCTCCAATCTATTCATGTAATTGAAGTCTCTTAACCCTGGAACCTGTCTTGTAAATCTTTTCTGCACCCTCTCCAATGCCTTCACATCCTTCAAGTGTGGTGCTCAGAATTGGTCACAATATTCTTGTTGAGGAAGAACCAGTGTTTTATAAATATTCATCATAACCTCCTTGCTTTCGTACTGTCAGTATTTTAAGCCCAGGATCCCATTGCCTTATTAACTGCTCTCTCAACAAGTCCTGCCACTTTCAATGATTTGTACACATATACTCCCAAGTTATGCACATCCTTTCTTTATTTCACGTACTTGTTTTCATTTTTCCTATAAATACTTCACCCTCCTCCACATTAACTTTCACCTGCTACCCCCTCCACCAGTCTATGTCCTCTTGAAGTCCATTCACTGTCCCCCTTGCTGTTTGTATTACTTCCAAGTACTTGTCATCTGCAAATTTTCAAATTGAGATCTGTTCACAAAGTCTAGGTCATTAACATAGATTAAAACAAAACTGTCATCTTCACACAGGCTTCTGGGCCACCCGACTGCATATCAGTCTAAAAACACCATTCACAACGACTTTTTGTTTCTTGTCACTTCGCCAATTCATGCTGCCACTGCCTCTTTTATGTGTTTCTATGTTTGTATTCAATACCACTACTTAGCTTCCATGCGCTATATTAACTACTCTCAATAGGCCTTCCACCTTCAAAGATGTATTCAAACCACCTCCCTCATGCACCCCCCCCACCACCCAACCACCACCGCCACCACCCACCCACCCACCCCCAGCCCTTCATACTTTAAAAACTGCTATTAAAATGCATCATCTCACTCTTGTGTTAAATTCCATATATATTTTAATGTAGGGAAATGTGAGGTCATCCACTTTGGTCCCACAACATGTATAGAGTAAGGCATTTTTTCAATGGTGAAAAGTTAGTAACAGTGGAAGTCCAAAAAGACTTTTGAGAGTACAGATGCAGAGGTCATTAAAATGTCATGAGGAAGGACAGAAAATAATCAAAAAGACAAAAGGAATGCTGGTCTTTAGAGCTAAAATACAAGACGTTAGAAGGTGTCAGTTATAAACAGCTCTGATTCAACCACACCTGGAGTACTGAGAAGCTTAGGAAAGATGGCTAAAGGCAGTGGTTCCTGACCTTTTCAGTGATACTTCAATGAGACAAACAATACCACAGCACACCCACTTTTTTTTCAGCTGAATGATAAACATCACATTTACTTACATTTACTATCGATCTCTGACAATGGTGTGAGAACAAAAATGTCCAGCTAACCAGATGTTTAATATGGGGAGGAAACGGATGAATGTGGAAGAGTTTCCAATAGCAACAAAGCAGAGCAGATGCCTTAGGATGCAGCCAGATTGGGGAGGGGTGTGGGGTTAGATCAGAGAGACTTCAACTTTCTGAGCAGGCAGGGCAAGCTGATCTGCTGTTGGAGCTAGAAAGAGAGCTCCTTGCAGGAGGCAGGATGAGCACGTGTGTGCACAGTTTCCATTTCAAGATAAGTGAAAAATGTCAAAACAGAAGCCTGAGATTTCCGTCAATGACAAGTCCATCTTCCTAGGCTCGCTTAACCACTGCTTGTAACCTCTCACAAGGTACAAGCTGTCAATCCATTAGCCCTGGCACCTAAACAAAACAACTGCACATTTTCTTTCCAATACCCCTTTTACAAAATACTCTGACACTATAATTTAAAAAAAAATTGTAGAGGCAAGGCCACAGGAGAAATACTGTCAATGATGATTGACTTGAATGAACTCATTTTTTAAAAAATTGCAGTGACTATGGGGGGGCATGCGGGAAAGGGGTGGGGAGTACCGGGGGCAGGGGGAAGCACAGTACCTGACTGACAGGAAAAAAAGGGGAGGAAGCAACAATTTAGAGATTAAAATTGATTTAAAAAGAAATTAGAGGTGCAACTGAACTGGAAGGCAATGGCATTATCATCTCTACCTATCTCAGGCTGATCTAGGTCGGCTGTTCCCTGCTGGCTGGGCTGGGCGCAACTTGCAAAGTCCTCGGGCACCAGACCGCTTGCCCATTCAGTATTTAGATTACAAAGCGTTACTGTTAGCTGGAGGGGTGGCCTCAGACTGGCCAGCTCTCAGACGAAATCCAGACGTGGACATTCCTCTGAGCTAGAGAAACTGGCTCAGCCATCAGCAGATTCCCTTCCCAACATGATCTCCTCTTTCACTCAAAGACTCCTCACAAAGTGAATGCCACTCATCGAGAGACATTGAGAGAGAGGGAGAGAGGCAATGCGTCTGTCTACAACATTTGAAAAGTAGTAAATTCAAGCTAATTTATGAAAACAATATTTCAGTTGTTTTTAAACAGCAGCCAGTTTCTGTGATGTCTCCCTGAATGGGAAGAAGTAACCAGCATGACTGCGTCCCTGGTTGAAGGGAGCCTGAAGCGATGGATGGAACTTCTTGGGCGGCTCGATGTTAGGGTATGTGCGCAGCAGTGCCAGTGGCAATGGCACACTTGCACGCTTCTCGCAGCACACAGTTGAGTATCACTGGTGAGGAAACAAGAGCACCTGGAAGAAACCCATGGAGACACAGGGAAAGTGTGCATACTCTACACAGACAGTCACCCAAGGCCAGAATCAAACCTGGGTCCCTAGCACTGTGAGGCAGCAGTGCTACCCACTGTGCCATCGTGCTACACTAAATGGGAAAATAAGTACTCAGCATTCACAGTTCTTCATGTCACTCTAAGAATTTTTAGCACAAAATGTTTTCTAACAATCAGAGCTGATAACAAATCCTAAGAGATTTTCAATTGAGACCCATGGACCTGAAGGGCTTACTCATGCCAAAAAACATGTTAAGAACAAATAACTGCATCTGTTACATAGGCTGAAGGGACAACCAAATTTTTAAAAATGTATTCATGGGATGTGGGCATCACTGTCCCATCCAACATTTATTGCCTATTCCTAATTGCCCTGGAGAAGGTGGTGGTGAGCTGCCTTCTTGAACTGCTGCAGTCCATATGGTGAAGGTGCATCCAAAGTGCTATTAGGAAGGGAGGTTTCAAGATTTTGACCCAGCGACAGTGAAGGAATGGTGAAATGTTCCCAAATCAAGAAGGTGCGTGGCTTGGAGGGGAATTTCCAGGTGGTGCTGTTTCTATGCAGCTGCTGCCCTTGTCCTTCTAGTTGGTAGCAGTCGTAGGTTTTGAAGGTGGTGTCTCGGAGCCACGTTGAGTTGCCGCAATGCAATTTGTAGGTCATTTTCCTTGTCCCTCTCTCTTAAATCTTCTCTCTGTCTTTCTTTTCTGTAATTCTTTCTCTCTTGATTTACAAGAGATTTTCTTTCTTTTATTGTGGACAACATGAGAAAGCTAAGAAGTTGAAGATGGTTGACAACACTGATAATAAAACTGCCCATAGTTTTAATACATAGTAGCTTCATCATAGCACTCTTTAGCTGGAAATTACTGCACATCAAAATTGATGCGAGATTTCTTCAAGTAGAAGAATGATTACATTTTCATAGAGGCGATGTTGAGAACTCTCAAAGATGAAAAGAAAGGAATACAAATGGGCTCATTTAATAATACAATATTTCTAAGGTGAGGCAATCATGATGATTTAAGTATCTGTTTAAATTTATGAAAAATCAACCCATTATCCTACTGGAATGGTTCAATTCTTTATCTCCAAGTTAGTTTCTTCTTTCTTGCTTTCTCTGCACTTTGCACCATTTGCAGCTGACCAACATTCTTCCAGGATATGCACATATGTTACATGAAGTGGCTGCCAGTGTGTCCCCAGGATGATTCCCCCATCAAATCTGCTCTCCAAGCCTCCACACCACTGTATTTTGGTTCTAAACTAGAATCCATAAAATATTAGAAATCAAAAGCTCACAAAAATGCTGCAAAATCAATAAAAAAAAAACAAAATACAAAAGAAGTTTGCAAACATTAAGATTAATCTCATTTTTTAGGTCGACTTAATGAAAATAAGGCAAAGCTGCTACTTAAGACCAAGGTCTTGTTCGTCTAAACACCAAAAACATTATATTAGTTAGTGGTATAATCATCCATATGTTTTACCCTTACCAAAAAATGCAAACTGTAAGTCAAGGAAAATGGGAGGAAGTTAGATCAGTAGAACATCGACAGCATTCTAAAAAAGAGGTTGGATTGAGGCCTGCTGAAAATGTAGGGGGCGATTTCCCCCCCCAAAAATGGAATGTGTTGAATGGGTGAGTGGTGGAGGCAGGTTGCCTCACATCCTTTTAGAAATATCTGGATGAGCAGTGGCACGTCTTAACATTCAAGGCTATGGGCCAAGTGTTGGTTGGTGGGATGAGGTAGGTGTTCAGGTGTTCCTTGCATGTCGTGCAGACCTGATGAGCCAAAGGGCCTCTTCTCTACTGTATCATTATAAGATTCTATGATACTGTAAAGGCATCACAGATACAGCCTGTACTGGCTTAATACAATTCAGATTTCATGATGAGTAAGCAGTTGTCAGCAAATTGAAGTGCGATAGGGTACATGTCAAAACCTTCTCCTAATCATTCCGAACCCTTCAATCCTCTATTCTCAGTGTCAATAGGTAGAAATTAAACAGCATCAAAACATACATTCAATTTACACAAACCTACAGTTGAAACATTCTGACAAAAATAATACCTAGAACTCCAATCACACCCAGTGACTGGTACATGGGGCATGCACTACCAGTCCCAGTTGTATAATGCAGGCTGCACGTGCGACCTGCACTGCATGCTAATTACAGTGATTTTTGTGTATTATGGTGTGTGCAGCGAGTACAATCAAGCTAGTCCCTGGTTGCCCACCTATCAGGAATGAGAAAATACCTAGGTTTCAGAAAGCTGCT
Source organism: Carcharhinus amblyrhynchos (assembly GCF_965287045.1). Classification (NCBI taxonomy): domain Eukaryota; kingdom Metazoa; phylum Chordata; class Chondrichthyes; order Carcharhiniformes; family Carcharhinidae; genus Carcharhinus; species Carcharhinus amblyrhynchos. Next base: position 23,726,401 of record NC_137336.1, on the reverse strand, counting down.
TTAATGCAGCCTGAACCTCCTACAGAAGGAGTACATTCCGACTTCAGAGATATGTTTGAAGAAGAGCACGAGTGTGGCCCAAGCATTAGAGGCCTTAGAATAGGCACTGGAGAGAAGATACCACTTTTCACCAAGGGCATGAAATCCTTCAGACATTTACTTAGGAGGCAGCGTGAAGAAATCACTATGAAAATTGTTGTCCCATTTAACTAGAACAACTTGTATTTATAAAATGCCTTTAACATAACAAAACCAAGGTGCTTTACAGGAACATTATAAAGCAAAATCTGACACTGAGCTATAAATGGAGAATGGCCCAGATTTTCCAGGCAGCAGTAAACCGGTGGTGCTGCACAAAAAAAAGTTGGCATTTAGTTTGTTCAGAGCTGCAATGCTGTAGCAGGGCTTAGTGTCAGGGCAAAAAGTGAAGTATTCCAGTGTGTATATTGCAAATACTTTTCAGACTGAAGGAGATGGTAGGCAGTGGTGTTCCTCAAGGGTCAGTGCTAGGAACACAGCTTTTTGTTACAAATAAATGACCTGGATGTTACAGAGTAGGATTTAAAACATTTCCCGATTATACCGATCTTGGAGGACTGGCAGGATGATATGGATCACTTGTACAATGACATAGAAAGACTAGAAGAATAGCAGATGGAATACAGTTGAGAAATGTTAGGTAAAGCATTTTGGAAGAAGGGACGGGAAGAATTCTAAACGGTGTGCAGAAACAGAGGGGACTTGAGTGCATTGATATTTGAAGGCAGCAGGATCTATTGTGAGCAAAGCATATGGAATATTTTTTATTCATTCATGGAATGTGGGTGTCTCTGCTGGGCTAGCATTTATTGCCTATCTTTGCCTATCTAAGAGCATTTAAGAGATAACCACATTGCTGTGGATCTGGAGTCACATATAGGTCAGGCCAGGTAAGGATGACAAATTTCCTTCCCCTAAAGAACATTAATGAACCAGATGGGTTTTTACGACAGCCAAAATAGTTTCATGGTCATTATTAGACTTTTAATTAAATTCGGCCGAGGTTTAGCCTGGCTTTCCCAAATTTGGCTGGCAACATCAAGTTAAAACAAGAAATTCAGAAGAGGGATCATGATGTTCAGGGACATAATGGAGACTTCAAACCAGGATATATAATCCACATAAGGAACTTTAGCAAAGGCTACCTGTGGATTCTGGGAGTTATTCTCAAGAAAACAGGACCAGTGTCTTATAAGGTTAAAAACCAAGGAGGAGGCCTTAAAGGAACATGTCGATTACCTCCATCACAGCAAACCCCCTGCAGAGGCAACTGTTTCTACCGAACTGCCAACATTGGTGTCCTTCCCAGCCACCTATGCATGGGAAACTCTGCCCTCTTAAAAACTCAACAGCCAGTCATCTGGACAATGAAGATTCTGGCTCGGACATGCAGACAGAGACAATGGACACCCAGTCAGAAGTCATCACCGAGGATGAACCCTTTGAGGTGTCTCTTCAACACTCCTCACGGAAGAGGTGTTCACCTATTCTTTACGTGCTGCCAACCAGATCCTACAACTGATGGAGATAGGGCCATGGGCAAAGCGATGGAGAAGGCCCCGTCATCATGGGAGCAAGGGGGAGTCCTTGGACTGTGATAACCTCAATGAGGTCCGTAGAGAAATTACTGATTGATCTCCCTGCAGTACTCACTGAGTATGAGTTCCACTGATAACAGGCACTGGTCTGCCTAGCTGCAACTCATTGCATGAGCCTTTTATAAGGCAGGCTTAGGACTAAGCCTGCTGAACAGTCCCCAGGCAGGGACAAATGTATGTATACCAAACTAGTGGTTTTACTTTGCACCTGGTAATGAATAATGTTCCTTTCCAGTGAGACTTCCTGAGTCATTACAGTTACAACCAGATAAGAAGGGGGTGACTGGTTGGTCACAACAGGGGTTTTAGTTACATTCACCGAATTTTGCATTAGGAACAAGGGGGCAAGCTGTGGGTGCAGCGCACATCAAATGTTGAACGAATACTTCACAACAGTCTTCACCCAAGAGAATGAGGATGAAGGTATGGAACTCAGCGAGAGAGACTGCAAGGCTGTTAAGCAATTTGACACAGTAAAAAGTCTGACAACACCAGGTTTAAGTCCAACCAATTTATTTGATAGTAAACTCACAAGCTTTCGGGGTTTGTCCCTTCGTCAGGTGAATGGAGAGTTCTGGCCTCAGACAGAGCATATAAAGCACAGACAGTTTACACATTACTGATTAGAATGCAAATCTTTACACCTAACCTGCTGTTCAAGTCCTAAAGTGGCCGACAATGTGAGTGGAAGGAGCACTGATCACAGGTTAAAGAGATGTGCATTGTCTCCAGACAGTACAGTAAGTGAGGTTTTGCAAACCCAGGCAAGTTACGGGGGTTACAGATAGTGCGACATGAACCCAAGATCCATGTCGCACTATCTGTAACCCCCGTGACTTGCCTGGGTTTGCAAAACCTCACTCACTGTACTGTCTGGAGACAATACACATCTCTTTAACCTGTGATCAGTGCTCCTTCCACTCACATTGTCGGCCACTTTAGGACTTGAACAGCAGGTTAGGTGTAAAGATTTGCATTCTAATCAGTAATGTGTAAACTGTCTGTGCTTTATATGCTCTGTCTGAGGCCAGAACTCTCCATTCACCTGACGAAGGGACAAACCCCGAAAGCTTGTGAGTTTACTATCAAATAAATTGGTTGGACTTAAACCTGGTGTTGTCAGACTTTTTACTGTGTTTACCCCAGTCCAACGCTGGCATATTCACAAGCAAATTGGCATCAGGAATGACAAGGTATGGGAGGTGTTGGCAGGCTTAAAAGAGGACAAATCTTCAGGTCTAGATGAATTGTGTCCCAGGGAAGGGAGGAGATCGCAGACACGCTGACCCAAATGTTTAATTCCTCTCTGGCCATGGAAGAGGTGCCAGAGGGCTGGAGAACAGCTAATGTGCTTTCGCTATTTGTGAAGGGTTGTAAAGATAAAGTAGGGAACTACAGATCAGTGAGTCTTTAATCAGTGATAGGAAAACCATTGGAGAAAATTCTAAAGGAGAAAATCTATCTCCACGTGGAGAGGCATGGTTTGATCAAAGATAATCAGCATGGTTTTGTCAGTGGGAGACCATGCCTAACAAATTTGACTGAATTTTTTTGAGGTGACCAGCTGTATAAAATCAGTTGATGTAGTTTATATGGATTTCAGCAAAGCCTTTCACAAGATCCCACATGTGAAAGATCCCAAGTGCATTTGCGTTCTTTATAAGCCTCCCATGTATGACAAGGTCCGACATGGGAGACTTATAAAAAAAGCAAATGCACCTGGAATAAAAGCTTCACCAGCATTCATTGGCGAGTAAACATGGTGATGCCCTTACAATCATTTCACCAGCATTTTAATGCCAATGGCAACTTTCAAGAGACAGGAGCAGCACTGCAAACATCAGTGTACTCATGGAAGTATGCCTGGAGCATTGCAAGGTGCATCAAGGAGGACAGCCAACAATCACTTGCTCTCCTTTGACTGCAGGACTGATTTAAATCCAGACTACAACATTTCTTCAAAGGTTACCTCTCATGCACAAAGAGTGTTCTGGCCTCATTCTCAGGCTGAGTCCCCAGCATAAAATTGTGTTTTTAGGATGCTGTGATCTGTCACCTTTGTCTGATCATTGATAAGCATTAATGACCCAGTCTTTATCTGGAGCTTGTGAGGTGGCCCTGTCAATCTTGACACTGTCTTTAAGCATCAGTCAGTAATTTTGTTGATGATAAACAGCACACGTCAGGTGTACTGGAGCTTTGACCTCATCCCATGAAAGGCCTCCAATTTTTCATTCTAGCAGATTAAGATAAATATGATGAAACCTAAGACAATGTTTCGATTATTATTGTCACATGTATTGGTATACAGTGAAAAATGTTGTTTCTTGCGCACTCACGACAAAGCATACCATTCATTGAGTACATAGGGGAGAAGGAAAGGAGAGGGTGCAGAGTGTAGTGTTAGTCATAGTTAGAATGTAGAGAAAGACCAAATTAATATAAGGTAAGTCCATTCAAAAGTCTGTTAGCAACAGGGAAGAAGCTGTTCTTGAGTTAGTTGGTATATGACCTCCGACTTTTGTATTTATTTCCCGATGGGAAGCGATTATGCCCAGGATACATGGGATCTTTCATTATGCTGGCTGCTTTTCCAAGGTAGAGTGAATGGGTGGGAGGCTGGTGTGCATAATGGACTGGATTACATTCACAACCCTTTGTGGTTTCTTACGGGCTTGGTCAGAAGAGGAGCTATATCAAGCTGTGATACATCCAGAGAGAATGAATGCTTTCTATGGTGCATCTGTAAAAATTGGTTAGAGTAGTAATGGACATGCTGAATTTCCTTAACTTCCTGAGAAAGTAAAAGCATTGGTGAGTTTTCTTAATTATAGCATCAGCGTGGTGGGACCAAGACAGATTGTTGGTGGTCTGAACACCTAGAAACTTGAAGCTTTCTACCATTTCCACTTCATTCCCATTAATGCAGACAGGCGCATGTTCTCCACTACTCTTTCTGAAATTGATGACTATCTCCTTCATTTTACTGACATTGAGGGAGAAATTATTGTCATTGCATCAGTTCAACAGATTCTCTATCATTTTCTCTGTTTTATCATTTTTGAGATCCAACAGTGGTGTCATCAGCAAACTTGAAAATTGAGTTGGAGGGGTATTTGGTCACAGGGTCATAGTTGTATAAGAAACACAATAAGGGGTTAAGAACAGAGTGCATCTGTGTTGAGGATAATCGTGGAGGAGGTGTTGTTGCCTATCCCTACTGATTGCAGTCTGTGGATAGGAAATCTAGGATCCATTTGCAGAGGGAGGAACCGAGCTCTAGGCCACAGAGTTTGGAGATGAATTTTGGAGAAATAATAGTATTGAAGGCTGAGCTGTTGTCAATAAATAGGCGTCTTACGTAAGTGTCTTTATTATCCAGGTGTTCCAGGGTTGAGTGTACAGCCAGGGAGACGGTGTCTGCTGTGGATCTGTTGTGGTGATATGTGAATCATAGTGGATCCAAGTAATCTGGTGGGCCGCAATTAATCGTTGCCATGACTAACATTTCAAAGCACCTCACAATGATGAATTTCAGAGCCACTGGCTGACAGTCATTAAGACATGCTGCATGGCCTTTCTTTGGTGCAAGAATGACGGTTGTCTTCTTGAAGCATGTAGGGACCTCAGATCAGTGTAGGGAGATGTTAAAGATGTCTGCCAGCTGGTCCATGGAAAACCTGAATGCTCTTCTGGGTTTCCCATCTGGACCAGTTGCTTTCTGTGGGTTGATTTTCAAGGAGGCTGATCTGACATCTGTGATGGTGACCTCGAATACCGGTTTTGGCCGAGGCTTCCAGGGCAGAAGATGCACTCTTGCTGATGGCCCTGTCACTATCAGGTAATCATGTTGATTGCCCTCTTACTGAGAGTGAGCACAAGGATTTTTTCAAGCTATGTGAGCAAGACCTTTAGGTGCAAACCAGCATCCTCACATGTAATAGGCTGGCATCATGAAGCTGGGCACACAGCTGTAACATTTCATAGTTGTAGCCATCATGCAGATATTTTATCAGAGTCATCAAGTGCTAGCTAGGTCTATAGCTCTGCATCACACTGGTGTAGAGGGGGAACTATTGTAGGGACAATATTTAGCCATTAATATGAATTGTCCAACCACATGTTGATACTGCAACTGGATTTTCATGTTACTTCTGTGGACATTAAGGAGACTTACTAAACTAAAAGTGGAGGAAATACCATTGAGCTGAGGGACACAAGAGGAAATAAGTGACACTCGAATGACCTCAGGGCATTGCATCAAATAGAAGAGTCATTCATTTGGCGAGACTTTCAAATAAACAAAATATATTTACAGACATGTAAAATATATTCATTGAACTCTCAGTATTTCTTAAGTTTCCTTATCCTATTCTATATCTCAACATCCACAGCAGAAACAGAGGCAGCCTGTTGACTGCTATGTCTTGTTGTTCGAGATGACTTTGTGGCAGGCTTCCCCGGTAGCCCTGAGGCCTGGGAGGTCCCGACCGGCTTGGATTTCCTTATGTGAGGGTAGGTGCATCCTCCTCAACCTGTGCAACTAGAATTGTTGGGGTCACAGACAAATAGAATTTGGAGCAGCTGGTCAGACTTGGAGTCCAATGTGGATTGTTCTGGGATGTCTAGCTAATGCTCCTCCTCCCTACAGATGTCTGAAGGACCCTCTCTGATTCCTTGAAAAGGGTCTCTTGGTGAGAGATTGAGGTGCTGTATCCCCCTTTCACATAGCCATGATGACTAGTGCAATGGTGTGCAGGTCCGAGCACATATCCAACAAAACTGCTGGCCCAGGGTCTCCATGGTTGTCATCAACTTTCTAATAGTAACCTCGATGCATGGGCATGTTGATGCCACAACATCAGAGAAAATGTGAATGGGCTCCTCCATCCTCTGTTCTAAAATGGTGATGACCTCTGACAAACTTACCTGCTGTACCTTTGCCAATCTTTAGAGTTCAAATATCACTCTGAGAGGCCAATGTCAGAGGCTTGTCATCGGACTCGGGCTCTGTGGGACCCTGGCCTTTAGAAGTCCTTTTGAGTGTTGGTGACCTTGACCTGTTGCAGAACTGTTTTTGTGTTGTGCTCACTAGATGATGACCCCCAAGCCTGCTCTAGAACTAAGTCACCCTCGAGTGTGTGTCTCTGTGTGGATGGAGGGTGCAGGTGAACAAAGTGAGGGGTCTTCTTTGGATGCTTCCTCAAGATCCTCGGCTGAAGTGCTGTTTGACTTTGCCTCTGCCTTTTCTTGCTGGTGGCTGCAACAGAGAGAAGAGATGATGAGTGAGTAGCTGGCGAGCCACCTATATTGAATTGCATTCGGTCTCGGCGGTGCTCACTGGCTTGTTAGGAAACATTGATCGCTCTTTTGCTCATGTCCTTGCCAGCCAGCCCTGCTGCCTGTTCCTATAAGGGTATGAGTGACTCAATTGTCCACTTCTGTCTAGGATCTCTCCATCTTGTTGTCGGCAATCTTGCCCTGTGTAAAGGCAGATGGATAGACAGTGAACAGGATGGATGAAAAGCAGATGACAAGCATTCCTGCGTGCACTGAGTGGGCCTATATAAGGGCTGAAGCCATGACTTCTACAATACGTCACAAGAGATGAAAATATTAGTGTGTGTGATAGAATCAGTGATGATGTTCTTTGTGCTAGTATGTGTGAGATCCCTGTGGATTATGAACCTGCAAATGCCTGGTGGCCTTATGAGTATGAGTGGAGGGTGAGGGGAAATTTGACTTATCCAGGCAGAGCAAACAAAATCGTTCAACCTTTTTCATCTCTAGAGAGAGATTCTTTTCTGAGTTTCACAGGCACGTAAATCATCAATGGCTCCCTATCAAGCCTCTGCAACGAGGTTGGTGGACCTCCGGCTCCCATCACGGTGCTAGAGGGCCCCTGCTAGTCCTTGACTGCCTGGGGCAATCTCTCCAAGCATATTGTTTCTAAAGTGCAGTGCTGAGCGTTTGTCTCTTCAGGGAGCTATCACTCTGCATTGTTCTGCATTGCATAAAGTGAATGCGTGTGACGGTACTCTTTAAGCATAGTACGCAGAACTTTGACCCAATGAAGTAATGGCAGGGTGAACGAATCCCATCCTGCCCCGAGATATGACAAGTTACTCATTTTGCATATACAATGAGCTGATGAGTGGATAATCTGATGCAACGACCCACTCCACCAGCTCTGATAGTTGTGCTGTATTTCCTACCCATCACTGCACTTAGTCATTTGAGTAGAAAGTTCTGCTTATTGTTTCAACATCCGGCGCAATGCATTTTTAATGTCTCGTCCTTAAACTGTTGAGGTTTTCATTATAGGAAATCTCTAAGACAATAGAAAATAGCCCTCTCTTCACACTCCCCTGGGAATGATTTGTTTGGTTCGCACCTCCGCCTTGCTCTACCTCAATTCAAAATGCAAAACTGCCAGTCAGTTAAAAGTTGAAAAATCATATTTTCAACGATAATGGGCAAATCCTTATAAAGTTGGAAAAAGTGAAGTTGTTTTCCTTGGAGAAAAGGAAGTTGAGGGGCGATTTATTAGAAGTGTACAAGATTATGACAGATTTGGATCATGTAGACAAATCAAAACATAAGGGATTCGGGGATACAATCTTTTGAGTTTTTGGGCAAGATGTGCATAGGGAATGAGATGGGTTTTTTTATGCAGCAAATGATGATGATGGAAGCAGAAGCAATCAGTGATTTCACAAGGAAATTGGATGGGCACTTGGATGTAGAGCAATGGGGGTTGAGGGGATTGGAATTAACTGGATTACTCTGTGGTGAGCCGGCATAGACTTGATGGGCCAAATGGCATACTGTTGTGTCATAAATGATTCTATGACTTCAAGCCATGTCACAAGTTAAAATCATGTCCCTGGAATTCTTTATGAAGATTTTTTATACAATAGAATCCCTACAGTGTAGAAGGAGGCAATTTGACCCATCGAGTCTGCACTGACTCTCCATCAGAGCTCTGGCAAAAGGTCATCCTGACTCGAATCATTGGCTCTGTTCTCTCTCCCCACAGATGCTATCAGAACTGTTGAGATTTTCCAGCATTTTCTGTTTTTGTTTCAATTCCAGCATCCGCAGTATTTTGCTTTTATTCAAACCATCTTTTTCTTTGTCTTTTATAAATTAATTTGTAAGTTATCCTGGCATTCTCAATTCATCAACATACTAAATTTCTTGCCTTTACACCTTTCTATTTGATGTTAGTCATTTGTTGGTTTTCTGTCTCTAATCCCTTTAAACCAGTCAATACCAACACAAGCTTGTTTTCCAGTATATAAATTATGACAGTGATATTATAAAATCAAGAAATATTAAAGCACCTTTTTCCTGGCAGTCTATTAAATTTCAATTTCTACTTTCTCTACTCTAACAACATACAAAGGACTTCACAAAATGCAACACCAAATGGCATAAGGACAGCTAGTAAAAATAGCAAGAGTTTTTATAAATAGCAAGAGTTTTTATAAATATATAAAAAGGAAGAGGCTGGCTAGGGTGAACATTGGACCCTTAGAGGATGAGATGGGGGACTTAGTGGTAGGGGATGGGGAAATGGCTGAGGTCTTGAATAACTTTTTTGTTTCGGTCTTCACGGAGGAGGAAGTGAATAATTTGCCGGGTGTTAGAGATGGAAAGGTGGTAGGACTGGAGGGTCTCAATGACATTATAGTTACTAGAGAGGCGGTGCTCGACAGACTGGAGGGGGCTGATTGTGGACAAGTCCCCAGGACCGGATGGAATGCAGCTGAGGGTTCTGAAAGAAATGGCGGAGGTGATAGTGGATGCCTTGGTGTTTATTTTCCAGACGTCGCTGGATTCCGGGGAAGTGCCGGAAGATTGGAAAGCGGCTAATGTTACGCCGTTGTTTAAGTAGGGTGCCAGGCAAAAGGCAGGGAATTATAGGCCGGTTAGTTTAACGTCTGTTGTAGGTAAAGTATTAGAATCCGTCATCAAGGAGGAAATAGCGAGGCATCTTGAGGGGAATTGCTTGATAGAGCAGACGCAGCACGGATTCGTTAAGGGGAAGTCATGTCTGACAAATTTACTGGAGTTCTATGAGGATGTGTCTAGGGCGGTGGATAGAGGAGAGCCGGTGGATGTGGTCTTTCTTGATTTTCAGAAGGCGTTTGACAAGGTACCTCACAAGAGGTTATTGCAGAAGGTTAGGGGACATGGAGTTGGGGGTAAGGTGTTAGCGTGGATAGAGGACTGGTTGTCAAATAGGAGGCAGAGAGTGGGGGTCAATGGGTGCTATTCGGATTGACGGTTGGTGACTAGTGGAGTGCCCCAGGGGTCGGTGCTGGGGCCTCAGCTATTTACCATTTATATAGATGATCTGGAGGAGGGAACCGAGTGTATGGTGTCGAAATTTGCTGATGACACCAAGATTGGTGGAACGGCAAATTGCGCGGAGGGTGTGGAGAGTCTGCAGAAGGATCTAGATAGGCTGGGCGAATGGGCCAGGAACTGGCAAATGGAATTTAATGTTGGCAAGTGCGAGGTGGTCCACTTTGGTAGGAATAATGGTAGGAAGGACTATTACTTACTTGGCGAAAAACTGCAGCAGGCGACGGTGCAGAGGGACCTCGGGGTCCTTGTGCATGAGTCGCAAAAACCCAGCTTGCAGGTGCAGCAGGCGGTCAGGAAGGCTAATGGGATGCTGGCCTTCATAGCGAGGGGGATTGAATATAAAAGTAGGGAGGTCTTGCTGCAGCTATATAGGGCATTGGTGAGGCTGCAACTGGAGTACTGTGTGCAGTTTTGGTTGCCGTACTTACACAAGGATATTTTGGCCTTGGAGGGAGTGCAGAGGAGGTTTACTAGGCTGATGCCGGAGTTGAGGGGGTTGAGCTATGAGGAGAGGCTGAATAAACTAGGCTTGTACTCGTTAGAGTTTAGAAGAATGAGGGGAGATCTCATTGAGACATATAAGATGATGAATGGGATGGATAGGATAGAGGTGGAGAGACTCTTCCCGCTCAGAAAGGACAGTAGGACTAGGGGGCACAGCCTCAAGATAAAGGGGGGGCGGTTTAGAACGGAGTTGAGGAAGAACTTCTTCACTCAAAGGGTGGTGAATCTCTGGAATTCTCTGCCCGTTGAAGTGGTGGAGGCTACCTCGCTAAATATTTTTAAGACGCGGGTTGATGGGTTTTTGATAAGAGAGGGGATTAAGGGTTATGGGGAGAGGGCAGGAATGTGGAACTGAGCCACGACAGATCAGCCATGATCTTATTGAATGGCGGGGCAGGCTCGAAGGGCTAGATGGCCTACTCCTGCTCCTATTTCTTATGTTCTTATGTAAAAAGCTTAGTCAAAAAGTTAGTTTTAATGAGTATCTTAAAAGCTACCCCACTTTTTCTTGTTTCCTGTCTTTAAGAAAAGTCAAATATCCTTCAATATTCAAATATTCTGTCATGGTCACTTTGCATCTAAATTTCTGTAAGGGCCATCATATCATACTCATTTATTTCTATTTGTGCTATCAATTCTTCCATCTCATTATGAATGTTGCATGCATTCAGATAAGGAGCCTTTAATTCCATATTTTTACAATTTTCCCTATTCTGACCTTATTTGCTGGTACACTTTGTGATTGTACAGTCTGTCCCTTCCTGCCACACTTTGGTTATCATTAACTTTGGTAGTTCCCCAAGGTTCTGTCATTTGATTTTCTGGGAGACATCCCTCAGGGATATCATCTGAACTCACAGCATCAGTTTTACATTTATACCAATGAAACCCAACACTATATTTTGAAGAAAAATTCAACTACCTTGTTTAACCAAATGAACTTTGTCACAGTATTTCATTTGTTTTAAGCAAAACACAAACTTTTACAAGAGGTTATTGCAGAAGGTCATGGAGTTGGGGGTAGGGTGTTAGCGTGGATAGAGGATTGGTTGTCAAATAGGAGGCAGAGAGTGGGGGTCAATGGGTGCTATTCGGATTGGCGGTTGGTGACTAGTGGGGTGCCCCAGGGGTCGGTGCTGGGGCCTCAGCTATTTACCATTTATATAGATGATCTGGAGGAGGGAACCGAGTGCAGGGTGTCGAAATTTGCTGATGACACCAAGATTGGGGGAAAGGCAAATTGTGCGGAGGGTGTGGAGAGTCTGCAGAAGGATCTAGATAGGCTGGGCGAATGGGCCAGGAAATGGCAAATGGAATTTAATGTTGGCAAGTGTGAGGTGGTCCACTTTGGTAGGAAGAATGGTAGGAAGGACTATTACTTACGTGGCGAAAAACTGCAGCAGGCGACGGTGCAGAGGGACCTCGGGGTCCTTGTGCATGAGTCGCAAAAACCCAGCTTGCAGGTGCAGCAGGTGGTCAGGAAGGCGAATGGGATGCTGGCCTTCATAGCGAGGGGGATTGAATATAAAAGTAGGGAGGTCTTGCTGCAGCTGTATAGGGCATTGGTGAGGCCGCAGCTGGAGTACTGTGTGCAGTTTTGGGCGCCGTACCTGCGCAAGGATATTTTGGCCCTGGAGGGAGTGCAGAGGAGGTTTACTAGGCTGATACCGGAGTTGAGGGGATTGAGCTATGAGGAGAGGCTGAATAAACTAGGCTTGTACTCGTTAGAGTTTAGAAGAATGAGGGGAGATCTCATTGAGACGTATAAGATGATGAATGGGATGGATAGGATAGAGGTGGAGAGACTCTTCCCGCTCAAAAAAGACAGTAGGACTAGGGGGCACAGCCTCAAGATAAAGGGGAGGCGGTTTAGAACGGAGTTGAGGAGGAACTTCTTCACTCAAAGGGTGGTGAATCTCTGGAATTCTCTGCCCGTTGAAGTGGTGGAGGCTGCCTCGCTAAATATTTTTAAGAAGCGGGTTGATGGGCTCTTGATAAGAGAGGGGATTAAGGGTTATGGGGAGAGGGCGGGAAAGTGGAACTGAGCCACAACAGATCAGCCATGATCTTATTGAATGGCGGGGCAGGCTCGAAGGGCTAGATGGCCTACTCCTGCTCCTATTTCTTATGTTCTTATGTTCTTATATATGAATTAAACAAAACAAGCACCATTAACTTAACAGTATGGTTTGTAGCTGCATATATTAGGCACTCAAGTTTCCTTCTTGCTTCCCCCAAGAATTTTCATTTCAAACATACCAATCTTAAAGTTGTTTACTGCTATAGGGATCATCCATAATATGCCACAGTGCTTTGGACAATTTGCTTCAGCGTTAACAGTTGTCAATAAATACAATAGGAGTTTATTGTGAAATTTTGTTAGCTTTAACCTTAGCTAATTTCCCTGTGCACTTTAGCCTGTAGATATGAAATCCCAATGGTCCCCAATTCTGCTACCATTCCCTAACAGGATCATAATCTCATCACCACATCTCTTGGCTTCTCTATTTTTGCTAAATTATCAGTTTGCTTATCCAACATCCAGTACAGGATTAATTTCCTACAATTAAATCATGGGAAACCAGAAGCCATTATCTTCAATCGCTACTCTAAATTCCACTTCCTAGCAACTGAGTTAATCTGTCCCCTTGGCAACTGTCCAAGGCTGACTGATTGCAACCTCGATACTATTTGAGCTCAAGGAGAGCTTCTGACCACATTCTGCACCATTACGAAGACTGCCATTTTCACCATTCTCCTTCATCAGTTCATCTCATGTCTTTGTTACCTGTAGACTTGCCTATTTCAATGCACTGCTTACTGGCTGGCCATCAGCATTCTACTTTCCACAAATTTGAGGACTTCTGCTACCTATGTTTTAACTTGCAGCAAGTCATGTTCACCTGTCATTCCTGTGTTCGCTGATGAAAAAGTTACGTGGATTAGCTGTGGTAAATGCATCCTCTGAAGCAACATTAACATTTTAAAATTCTCACCTGAATTTGCAATCACTTCATGGCCTGGTATCTCCCTATCCTTGTTAATGTCCTTCAGCCCTACAACCATCCAAGAAATCGGACTCATCTAATTCTGCCCTTTTGAGATCCCCAAATTTAATTGTTTACCAATGGTGATTGTGCCTTCAGCTGTCTGAAGCTCTGGAATTTCCTCTCTGAACTCTTCTGTCTCCCTTGGTTCCTTTAAGATGCACCTTAATTTCTTTCAAGTTGCTTACCAACTGCCTTAAAATATCTTATGTGGTGAGTTCATTGTTAAATATTGCTTTTTTGCACTCCTGTGAAGAGTCTTGATTTTGTTGTTAAAACATTTTATATTAATGAATGCTGAATGAGGAGAACATGGAAGATGTGCTTGGTGGTGGCCTCACACTGGAGAGAGCAGTAATAGTGGAGGGTCCATTGAATACAGGGGCCTGAGGGGTGCATTGTGAAGATCCCAAAAGTTCTTGGAGGGAGGGGAAGGGTTGAGAACAGAGATGTGTGAAATAGATCAGACATTGTGGAGGACTCTGTCAGCCACAGTGGATGCAAATTCTCAGTTGAGGAAAAGGGAAGGCGCATCAGAAATGTTCATATGGAATGCTACATCATCTGAACATATATGACAGAGAGGTGGAAACAGGATGAACTGATAATTTCATGCATGTGAATTGTTGATTTGAGTTGATTGTTTGCCAAATTTTAATTATAGAACAACAATAGTTTTGAAACAAAACCAATCAAAATGTCTTGAGGATGCAAATAAACAGACATGTCTCTGTGAGTAATACGTCTGACTTTGCTATGGATAGGCAAACTCAGCCATTCCAATCTGTTCTGCCATTCAATTTAGAGTACCACAACTCAATTTATCTCCTTTTGTTTGACTTTTCTTGGATATCCACAGAATCCCAAACAGTGCAGAAGGAGGCCATCCCGCCCATTGATTCTAGACTGACTTTCCAAAAGAGCACTCCACCCAGGTCCTCCCTCCACCTTATCCCTATAACCCCATGCATTTACCACAGCTAATCCACCTAACTTATTCATCTTTGGACACTAAAGCACAATTTAACATGGCCAATCCATCTAACCTGCAAATGTTTGGACTGTGGGAGGAAACACACACAAACATGGGGAGAACATGAAAACTCCACACAGACTGTCACCCAAGGCCAGAATTGAACCTGGATCCCTGGCATTATGAGGCAGCAATGCTAACCATGGTTCTATCCTTACATAAAGGAAATATATTGATCTCAGTTTTGACCATTTTAATTGGCCCAACATCCTTAGCCTTTTAGGGAAGTGAGTTTCAGATTTCCACTATGTTGTGTAGAAAGACGCTTTTTGAATACATTCTGAAATGATATTGTTCCAATTTTATAATTTTGTATTCTGTTACTAGAGGAAATAGTTCATCTGCACCTAATTTTTGTATTCCTTTATATTTTAAAAATGTCATTTAGATTATTCTTTAACCTTCAAAATCCCAGAAATAGAATCTAAACTTTTTGCAACACATCCTCTTAATATAATTATATAAGCCTTGTGATGTATCTGCTGAATAGCACTGTCCAAGACAAAAACATAGGGGGTAATTTTCCCAGCCTGCTGCACTGCTCGAATAGCATAGTGGGCCGAGAGACATCAGAAGCAGCCACTTCGCAGGATTCCCGCTGGATGTCAATGCATCTGCGCATCTCCCAAACTAAGATTTTTTGTTATCAACTCCGTGCCGGAAATCAGCGTGAGCTGATTAGCAAATTGAAATCTGAATTTCAATATGATTAGTGGGCCCAGGATGGAATTTTCCAGGCCCGCTAGGATCTCCTCCCCCAACCAGAAGTGGCTCCGTCTGGCGGTGTTTATGACAGCTCCCCACTCACGGGGTACGGACATCCAACTTCGATGGAGGGAACAGAGGCCATTGAGGCCACCCCTTCCCCCTGGGAGTTCAGAGATAAGGGACTACACTACTCCAAAGGGATAAACTGACACTGCCAAGGGGTGTGGGGGACATCAGAACTGTCAGGGGTGCATGAGTAAGGGGGGGTGTTCAGAGAGATCGTGGCTGGCTGGTCAGAAGGTGGGGGTAAGGGTTGGGAGGGGATGGATGTCAGGCATAGAGGCTGGCCTGGGAAGCCAGCAAGCAGGGGGTGGGTGAGGGGGTTGGTGTCACAAGGCCAGCGATGAGGGTTTGCAGAGCTGGTCAATGATCGGGCTGGGCAGCAATGAGGAGGCCGGCAAAGGCAAGGCCACTGTGCATGCGCCGATCTCCGCATTGACGGACTGGCACATGGACAGTGTCCCACTTAGTGCTATACTGACAACCTCTCGGGTGGAAATAGGCCCCGCCCCCTACTTTTCAGAAGAATCACTCTAGGGCAATCTGTGATGCACAAAGTGTGAGACAATCGCTTTGGTAAGTACGTTAAAAAATTGGCGGGATTTATTCTTATTTTAGAACATAGAACATAGAACATTACAGCCCAGTACAGGCCCTTCGGCCCTCGATGTTGTGCCGACCAGTGGAACTGATCTAATGACCCTCTAAGCTAAACTATTCCAATGTTATCCATATGCCTATCCAATGACCATTTGAATGCCCTTAAAGTTGGCGAATCTACTCCTGCTGCAGGCAAGGCATTCTATGCCCTTACTACCCTCTGAGTTAAGAACCTACCTCTGACATTCGTCCTATATTTATCACCTCTCAATTTAAAGCTATGTCCCTCATGTTAGCCATCACCATCTGAGGAAAAAGGCTCTCACTGTCCACCCTATCTAATCCTCTGATCATCTTGTATGCCTCAATTAAGTCACCTCTTAACCTTCTTCTCTCCAACGAAAACAACCTTAAGTACCTCAGTCTTTCCTCATAAGACCTTCCCACCATACCAGGCAACGTCCTGATAAATCTCCTCTGCACCCTTTCCAATGCTTCCACATCTTTCTTATAATGCAGCGACCAGAACTGTACGCAATACTCCAAGTGCGGCCGCACCAGAGTTTTGTACAGCTGCAACATGATCTCATGGGTCTGAAACTCAATCCCTCTACCAATAAAAGCTAACACACCGTACGCCTTCTTAACAACCTTATTAACCTGAGTGCCAACTTTCAGGGATCTATGCACATGTACACTGAAATCTCTCTGTTCATCCACACTACAAGGAGTCTTTCCGTTAGCCCAATACTCTATAATCCTGTTACTCCTTCCAAAGTGAATCACCTCACACTTTTCCGCATTAAACTCCATTTGCCACCTCTCAGCCCAGCTCTGCAGCTTATCTATGTCTCTCCGCAAACTGTAACATCCATCCACACTGCCTATAACTCCTCCGACTTTAGTGTCATCCACAAATTCACTAACCCACCCTTCTACACCCTCACCTAGGTCACTTATAAAAATGACAAACAGCAGTGGTCCCAAACCAGATCCCTGCAGTACACCACTAGTAACTGAACTCCAGATTGAATGTTTCCCATCAACCACCACCCTCTGTCTTCTATCAGCTATCCAATTCCTGATCCAAACTGCTAAATCACCATCAATCCCATGCATCCATATTTTCTGCAGTAGCTTACCATGGGGAACCTTATCAAACGCTTTGCTAAAATCCATATACACCACATCAACTGCGTTACCCTTATCCGCCTCTTTGGTCACCTTCTCAAAGAACTCAATAAGGTTTGTGAGGCACGACCTACCCTTCACAAAACCGTGTTGACTATCCCGAATCAAATTATTTGTCTCTAGATGATTATAAATCCTATCTCTTATAATCCTTTCCAAAACTTTGATCATAACAGAAGTAAGGCTCACTGGTTTGTAATTTCCAGGATGGTCTCTTCTCCCCTTCTTGAACAAGGATTCAACATTTGCTATCCTCCAGTCTTCCGGCACTATACCTGCAGCCAAAGGCTCTGCAATCTCCTCCCTAGCCTCCCAGAGAATCTCAGGATAAATCCCATCTGGCCCAGGGGACTTATCTATTTTCATACTTTCAAGAATTGCTAACACCTCCTCCTTATGTACCTCAATCCTGTCTAGTCTAAAAGCCTGTACCTCAGTATTCTCCTCGACTACATTGACTTTTACCTGCGTGAATACTGACGAAAAATATTCATTTAGTGCCTTTCCTATCTCTTCAGGCTCCACACAACACTTCCCACAACTGTCCCTGGCTGGCCCTAATCTTGCCCGAATCATTCTTTTATTCCTGACATACCTATAAAAAGCTTTAGGGTTCTCCTTGATCCTACCTGCCAAAGTCTTCTCATGTCCTCTTCTGGCTCTTCTCAACTCTCTTTAGTTCCTTCCTGGCTAACTTGTGACTCTCCAGTGCCCTAACTGAGCCTTCACGTCTCAACTTTACATAAGTCTCCTTCTTCCTCATCACAAGAGATTCAACTTCCTTAGTAAACCACGGTTCCCCTGCTCGACCACTTCCTCCCTGCCTGACAGGTACATATTTATCAAGGACTTGCAGTTGCTGCTCCTTGAACAAGCTCCATATTTCAATTGTTCCCATCCCCTACAATTTCCTTCTCTAACCTATGTATCCTAAATCTCGCCTAATCGCCTCATAATTTCCTTTCCCCCAGCTATAACTTCTGCCCTTCGGTATATACCTATCCCTTTCCATCACTAAGGTAAACGTAACCAAATTGTGGTCACTAACACCAAAGTGCTCACCTACCTCCAAGTCTAACACCTGGTCTGGTTCATTACCCAGCACCAAATCCAATGTGGCCTCGCCTCTTGTTGGCCTATCTACATACTGTGTCAGGAAACCTTCCTGCACACATTGGACAAAAACTGACCCCTCTAATGTACTCAAACTATTGCTTTTCCAGTCAATATTTGTAAAGTTAAAGTCCCCCATAACAACTACCCTGTTACTTTCGCAAGTCCCCCATAACAACCAACCTGTTACTTTCGCTTTCTCGCACATTGAGAACTTGGAATTTTTTGGGAGGATCCCAGCCAAAATTTTCATTGCAATGCCATAACTTAACATAGGCAGAATCTGACCAAAACTGTAGAATTAAAATCATTTCTTCACTGAATTCTCATCCTCACTAATCACGCAGGCTATCCATCAGTTCAACGGGACTGCCGATACTTGAAGCTGAATTTTTCATTTGCTGTCTCACACATCACAAGTTTCAGAGCACAAGTAGTGAAAACAGGGACTGCAATCAAAACTCCTCACAAAAGGATGTGGAACACTCCATGCAAGTGACTCTTTCCATGGATATAGACATCATGGCATTCATCTATGAAATTTTAGTCTCTCTCCAAGTATGCACAATGTAGTTGAAAAGACTTCCATCACATTTCACACATTGCTCCAGAATTAATTACCTTCCTTGTGGAATACCCCAAGGCCCAGGATCTAAATCCAGTTGAGCAGAGCTTGGAATGCTCCAAGAGAATCAGAAACTTGGAGTACGCTGGAGACTTACCTGAATAGTTAACCAGGAAACAGTAGACAGACTAAAACCTAGTCTAATATCTGAGTAACTAAAAAAATTAGCTCCTTAATCAAAGGGGATGCCTTACCCCTCCCAACTGCACTCCCAACCACAAGGCTATCCACACCCCTACAGACCAAACCCAGCTACTCCCCACATACCCTACCAGATGGAATTATCCCCTGACCAACCCCCAGAATTTAGAGGGATATGGGCCGATGCAGGCTTAGATGGGCATTTTGGTCAGCATGTACCAGTTTGGGCCAAAGGGCATGTCTCCATGCCATAGATTCTATGATTTTATGCCCAATTACACCACTCTATGCTCCCCCACCTCCAAACTAGTCATTCATGGGACCCGACCTCATGACCCCCAACTATCCCCCTCCACCCAATCCTGAACCTGACTATCCACTGACTAAGCCCTGACAATCTGACTATCCACCCCATCAATCCCACCTTATCCTCCCAACCATTTATCTACCTATCCTCTGCACCACTTCGTCATCCATTCACTAACATTCAAACCGGACATTTAAATATAACATATAGCAACTAATGCCATAAAAAAGGGACTGTCTTCTGCACCTATTTTCTTTGCAGGTCTCTGCAGGGACTCCTACGGAGTTACTTCTTTTGGATTCCACATTGGAAGCCAAACCCTTGCAAATATAACCAGACATGTGTACAGTTTGTACTGATGAGTGCTGGACATAGCAGTTTCGAGGCTGATCAAAAGTTTTGATTAAGTTATTTGGTGGGTTCAAAATAAGGGAGAAAGTAACAAATTCTAAACGGGGTATGGGAATGCATGAAGCGTGGTAAATAAGATTAACAAGTTTCAGGTATAGACTGTCAGGTGGAAATATAACGTGGCTGTAATAGAGAGCTGGCTCAAAGATGAGCAGTACTGCCTATTAAATACTCCTGGATACAAGGTGTGCAGGAAGAGGGGAAAGGGAAGAAAGGGGGAAGAATGGTGTTAATGATTAAGGAGGACATTGCAGTGTTGGAAAGAGTTGATGTCCCAGAGGGGTTAAAGACAAAGTCTATCAACTTGAGTTTTAGTTTGAGCTAAGGAACAAAAAAAAGATGCAATTATATTGCTCAATAGGCCAACAACTACTGGGAACAATATAAAGGGGAGATGTAAAAATTGCAGAATAGTTATAATTGAGGAATTTTAATTATGTTTATATAGGTGACTGGGATAGCACTAATGAAAAGGATAGAGAGTTCCCTGAGCACGTTCAGCAAAATTTTCTATGGTAGTATGTTTCCAGGCCAACAAGAAAGGAGGGGAACTCCCTTCACCAAAATTTGTTTATTTACAAACTCTAACAGCAGTATACAGAGTGCTTGCAGTTAGCCTCCAGCAGCATCAGAGTAACTGACACTCCTGGTTAAGTACAGGCAAAGACTCCCTGATTGGCCCCTCAATTGGATCCTTAATCAGAGAGTTCATGCTCTAATAAGCCAACCTCAATGGCCTAATTGAAGTCATTACAGGAACTTAACTGCCAGAGTGTGACAGGCCGGGACAGGAAACATAAATAAAAAAATGTGACACAGCAAATCCAGGGTTGTAAACAACTGTAAAAAATCAAAGCTAAATGTTTTTTATTGGAATGCATAAAGTATTTGCAACAAGGTAGATGAGTTGATGGTACAGATTGCAACATGAGTTTGATGTATAAGCTATTACAGAAACATGGTTGCAGAGTGACCTAGACTTGGTGCTCAATGTTCCATGGTATATAATGTTCCAAAACAACAGGCCAAAGGGGAAAGTAGGTTGGGTAGTGTTATTAATCAGAGCAGTGCAGTCATGATATAAAGGCAGTGGATAGTGATGTAAAATTGGTTTGGGTTGAAATCATGAAGAGCAGGGGAAGGAAGACAAGGATGGGAGTAGTCTACAGATCCCCAAAATGTGATTTCTCAATAAGTCAGAGAAAATAGGAAAATATCAGGGGTATGTTTGAAGGAAACTGCAATTATCACGGGAGGTTTTAATTTGCATGTTGATTGAACAAACCAAATTGGCAAGGGTAGAGTAGAAGAATTTGTGGAGTGCATCAGGGATTGCTTTTTAGAGCAGTACATTGGGAAACCTATCCAAGAATAGACTATTTTAGATTTGGTTTCGGGTAATGAAAAAGGATTCATAAGAAATCTTGTGGTCTCCAGGGGGATCCCCAGAGAGTAGTGATCACAACATGATTGAATTGCAGATACAATTTGAGGGTGAACGACTTAGGTATATAACCAGTGTCTTCAACTTAAATAAGGGCAATCATAACAGTATGAAGGCAGAGCTACCTAAGATGAAGTGAGTACAGGTCATGAGACGAGCAGTGGCAGATATTCAAACAGTTGGTCCAAAATGCTCAGCAGGAGTTTATTTCAACCAAAAAGAGAGATTTCACGAGAAAGAGGCAAAATCCATGGTTAACGAAGGAGGTCAAGGATAATGTTAAATTAAAATGCAGAATATACAAAGCGGAGGACTGGGAAGTTTTTAGGATCTAGTAGCAAAACACTAAAAAGTTCATGAGAGAGAAAATAAATTTCTGAGAGAAAATTTGCATGCAGCAGAAAAACAAACAGTAAGAGTTTCTACGGATATATAAATAGGGGGCAGGCGGCTAAGATAAATGTGGAACATCTACTAAATCAAGCTGGGTATGCTAAATAATTTTTTTGCATCAGTGTTCACCGTGGAAGACATTGGAACTATCCTGAAATTTCAGATGGACTGATTTCAAATAACATGGTACAACTTATAAAAACCAATCACAAGGGATAGAATATTAAAGAAACTCAAGGGGCAAGTGGACAAGTTGCCAGGACCCGATGAACCGCATGCTAGGATTTTAATGGAAGTGGCTGCAGAGATAGTGGACCCATTGGTTGAAATTTTTTGTAAATTGCTAAATTCTGGGATGGTACCAGAAGATTGGAAAACAGCCGATCTAACTCACTGTTCCAAAAGGAAGAAAGGCAAAAGAAGGGGGACAAAAGGTCAGTTATTGTAATATCTACTATTGGCAAGACGGTGGAGTCAATAATTAAAGAAGAAATATCTAATCATTTAGGAATATAATCAAACCTAGTCAACATGGTTTTATGAAAGGTAAACCTTGTTTAACAAATTTTCTCAAATTATTTGCGGATGTAACAGGGAGAGTAGGTGGAGGGGAACCTGTAGATGTGGTGTATTTAGAATTCCAAAAGGCATTGGACAAAGTGCCCCATAAGTTGCTGACACATAAAGTTAAGGTCCATGGAATTGGAAGAAGTGTGTTAGCATGGATTGAAAACTGACTGTCATGTAGAAAACAAAAAATTGGAATAAATGGGTCCTTTTCAGAATGGAATACGACAGGGATCAGTTCTTGGCCCACAGTTGTTCCCGACTTACATTACTGACCTGGAGGAAGGAACAGAATGTAAGGTTTCTAAATTTGCCAATGATACAAAGATAGATAGCAGGGCATGTTGTGATGAGGTTATTGTGAATCTGCAATGGGAAATAGGTAGATTAAGTGACTGGGTGAAAATCTGGCAAATTGAGATTAAGTGGGGAAGTGTGAGCTCATGCACTTCAGTAGGAGGAATCAAAAGATTATCTAAATGAAGAGAGACTGCAGGTGAGTGAACTACAGAAGAAATTAAGTGTACCAGAATCACAAAAAGCTATAAGTAGGCCTAACAAGTAGTGAAAGCAAAAGGCATTTCAGCCTTTATTGCAAAGGGATTGAAATTTAAAAATAAGGAGGTTATGTTGCAATTGTACAGGTTGTTGGTGAGGTCTCACCTGTAATAATGCATACAGTTTTGGCCCCCTTACCTGAAAAGGATATAATAACATTGGGGACAGTGCAAAGGAGATTCACCAAGCTAATTCTTGGGATGAGAGGGCTGTCTTACAAAGAACAACTAAATAGTCTGAGTCTGTATTCTTTGGACTCTAGAAGAGTGAAGGGTGACCTTATCCAAACATAAGATCTTGAGGGGGCTTGAATGAATAGATGGTGAGATATTTTCACTGGTGCAGGGTATCAGACAGCGGGGCATAGCTACAAGATAAAGGGATAGTCATTTAAAACTGAGATGCATGGATTTTTTTTCTTGCAGAGGGTGGTGAATCTTTGGAATTTTCTGCTTCAAAGGGTGGTGAATCATCAGAAGTATCCAAAATAGAGGTGGATAAATACTTAATAGACCGAGGAATAGTGGGCTATGGGGAAATGTCACAGAAAGGGAGTTGAGGCTAGCGTAGATCAACGATGGTCGTATTTAGTGAGGGAGGCCTGAAGGGCCTGGTGGATAGTCCTGCTTCTATGTCTTATGTTCTTGTGCTAGACTTGGTTCTTGGGAATTACGTGACGATACTGAGACTTTAAGAAACATTTTTTTTAAATCATATTCTCTGCAGTTTGTAAGCAAGTCTTTTGTTTTTATAATTGGTACCAAGCTGTCTGATTAGATATTTATTGCTGCTTAAATGGTTTAAATGGGGTTTTGTTTATTTTTACTCTGGGCCCAATGTACTTTCTGGGAGTTTATGATCTTTTGAAGTGTTGTGGGAAGATTGATTGACTAATCAAAGTCAGGTGGTCCCTTCACAGAAAGATCCAAGGATTCAATTTCAGTTTTACTTAGACGCTGTGTGGGATCCAGAATGAAAGGCATTATTTCAGTGCCTCCTTCCTTCATATTATAAATTCTGCCGGCTAGCTGGAAGCAGGACTTCTTGCCTTCCTGCAGTGAAAATTCTGCTGTTGGTAGTTTGTTAAACTAGAAGCAAGGATTGCCTCTTTCTCTTGCAGTGGTTTGCTGGCTAAAAGCTCGAGGCCAACAGTGACTTTTTCTCTACCTTGAGGTCTGTTGGAATTTACAAGACTGGGAAGTCAGAGTTTTAATTCTATCCAAAGGATAAATTCACAGTGGGTATTACTAATCTGCAAAACCACGTGAGCATTCTTATTTTTCTGTGCTAAATCTGGGGCAGGTGTATGCTTATAAGGAGGTTTGTCGTATTGGAATAGTCAATTTAATTGTTAAGGTTTATACAATATCATGGTTGTATTTTTCTTGTTTGTAATCGGTAGAAGTTATTGCTCATTTTCTGTGTGTTAACTGTATTATTAAATAAATTTTGTTTGATAAAAGCTCCCTAGTGGGTCATTTGAATCGTACCTGAAGTGAAACATCTCATGCTTACGCTAGCCAAATTCAAAGTACAAAACTTGTTCTTGGCTGACAAGAGTCAATTCAATTGAGTCTTGGCTGACTTCATAAAATACTTTGGAGTTTCTGACCTGGATTATAACAATTATTAAGGCCAAGTGGATCAAGTAGGAGAGCATTTAGGGGATGCTGATCATTGTATCATAAGATTTAGGTAGGCTCTGAAAAAGGACAAGGGACAATGTAGAACAGGGATAATTAACTGGGGCAATTTCAAAGGGGTAAGAATGGATCTGGGACAGAAAAATTGAAATTGAGGGCCATCAGGCAAAATGATAACTGAACAGTGTGTTGCCCTCAAATAAGTGATAGTCAGGCACATTAAATGTGCTATTCTCATGAAGGAGAAAGTAGGGGAAATAGATCAAGTCCTCCCTGGATGATGAAGAGATAATGATTAATATAAAGAACAAAAAGCATGTTTATGCAAAATGTCAGGCAGTAGTATTCCATCGGCACAGCTGAGGACTTGAGAGACCATGTCACAGCTTAAAAGCACATGGTGGCAAATTTTACCATTCTGCCTGCCATGGGAATCATAACAGGCGAGTGGCAGACCATGTAAAGGTCTTGTTGACCACGAGTGGGATTTTCCATTTTGGGGCGAATGTGGCCAGAAACTTCTGCCCACAATAATTCAAAGTAAAAGAATACTAAAAGGAGCTGAATATCCTGGAAGTGGATGCTTGCTGAAATCAGCTGAAAGCTTTGTTTAGAAGAAGATACAAAGGCGAGTCTTGAGAAAGTTTGGAAAAATTTGTGTGATAATCATTTGGGAGGATCTGGGGAGAAATCCACAGAAGTTCAATTGAGTAGCATCTGCCACATCATTTCAGAGTGAGATGTGTCTGATCACAGTTGGACTTGGTAGTTGGACACAGTAGTACTTACTGAGATTATTATAGCACACAATATATTTTGTAACCTGTGTTATCCTTAAATCTGTGCAGATCTGTGAAGATAATTGGATGTAAAGGAGTATTTTATTGTAGTCAATTATTTTATGGTTAATAAATGTTATTCTGTTACTATAAGCTAACTGGCAGCCCTGTGATTCTGTTCATCCACAATTTCTAAAAAAAAAGTAGAAGTTACAGTCATTTGAGCAAGATTCCATTCTGGGACCATCTGGTCCAGTAGTAATTTCACCAAGGATCAGAATTTTATCAGTTGTTAACATTCATAATCCCCTTTGAACGCTGGCCACTGCAGTCTCTAGGCAGGTTTTTACCTGTTGCTGGGCAGATCATATCCTACCTTTCCTTGTTAAAATTCTTGTTCCTTTTCTTACTGGCAGATCCATAATACCTACTTCCTTGTTAATAATGGATTCTAGCATTTTCTCCACTACTATCTTTAGGCTAACTGGCCTAGGATTTTGTGTCTCTACTCTTGCTTGAACAGGGATGCTATGTCAGCATTGGTTAGGAACTTGCAAGAATCTAGGGAATTCTGAAAGAACACAATCAATGCACTTCTTTCCCTGCAACCATTTCTTTTAAAATTCTAGGATGAAAGCAATCATGTCCATGGGGCTTGTCAACCCGTAGTTCTCTCAGTACTTTTTCCTTGGTGACTGTGGTTGGCTTTAAATTCTTCCCTCCATTTTACCATTTGATTTTCAAATATTCTTTGGATTTTTTTTGTGTTTTCTACAATGAAGACAGACAAAATCTTTTCAACACTTCTGCCATTTCCTTGTTTCCCCATTACTAATTCTCTAGTCTCACCCTCTAAGGGATCAATACTTACTTTAGTTAGAAACTCTTACTATCAGGTTTTATATTTTTAACCATCTTTCTCTTATACTCCAGTTGCTCCCTTCTTATTTTTTTCAGCATTTTTTGCTGGTTTCTAAAATCTGTCCAATCTTCTCAGCTGCAATTACTCTTTGTAATATGGTACACTTCTTTTCTTTCAATTTGATAGAATCCATAACTTCCATAGTCAGCCACGGACAGTGCATCTTTCTCCTTTAGTATTTCCTTTTCTGTAGAATACATCTTTGTTGAAAGTTATGAAATATCTCATACCACCTTAAATGTTTGCTACTGTTTCTCTACTGATTCACCTTTTAACCTATTTTTCCACTTCATTTTAGTCAACTCTGTCCTCATACAGTTATCACTATCAAACAGCATGTGAAATTCAATAATGTTATGATTACTCTTGCCTAGAGGCTCCTTCACCGCATGGCCATTAATTAATCTTGTCTGACTGAACATTGCCAAGTCTAAAATAGCTTGCTCCCTGGCTAGTATTAAAACACACAGCTAAAAATGTATTCCTAATAAATGGTAAGCATCTAGTATGCTTTTGACAATCTGATTTGTCCAAATCGTTTTGAGATTAAAATTACCCATGAGTATTGCAACATCTTTCTTCCGCACCCCTACTGTTTCTTATTCTTTAGTGCAGCTACTATTAGAGGGTTAATAAACTATTCCCACAAGTAACTTAACACTTCCTATTTCTTATTTCTTCCCAAGCTGACTCTACATCTTGATCTGCTAAACCAAGGTCATCTCGAGTTACATAGCTACCCCACCATATTTCTTGGATTCTTGATCTTCCCAAATGTCAAATACCTTTGAATATTTAGATCCCAGCCTTTGTAGCCTTCAACTATGTCTCTGAAATGGCCATCAAATCATACATATTTATTTTTATTTATACACTCAATTAATCAATTTTGTCGAGAATACTGTGAGCATCCAGACACAGAGCCTTTAATTTGTCTTTTCACTTTGAGAAAACTCTGGCCTTATCTGTTGATACGCTTCTAAGTTTATATGCTCTGCCCTTCCTGCCATGCTTTGGTTATCATTTTGCTTTCTCCATTTTACAGGATCCTTCACCCTCACTATTTAGTTTAAAGGCCTTTCTAACACCCAAGTTGCATGACTCGCTAGAACACCGGATCTATCATGGTTCAGGTGGGGACTTTCCCAATGCTACATGACCCGGTGCACCGTGATTCTTCCATTTCTCCCACACCCTTCTTTGAGACATGCATTTACCCAATGCTAATTTGCTTGTGGCTCAGGTAGAATCCTAATATTATTGTTTACGTTATTCTGCTTTTTGATTTATCTCTAAGCTGCTCAGAATTCCTAAGCAGAACCTCTTTCCTAGTCTTATGTATATTATTGACATCCAAATATATCATGAAAATTGGATCCCCCCTCTTGCAGTGCAAACTCCTCTTCAGCCCTGAGCAGATGTCTCGAACTCTGGCACCAGGCAGGCATCACAGAATTCTGGACTCTCAGTCTTGGCTCACAGCCCTGGTGGCAGAAAAGACACAAAGGTACAGTCTTGAGGGGGAGAACTGACTGGTGGTGATTTAACCTGAGGACGACCACACTTCAGGTGAGGGGCAAAGTTGAGAAAGCAGACCTTCATGAATAACCTCAGCTAGTACAGGAATTGGATCTATGTTGCTGGTGTTACTCTGCATCACTAACCAGCTATCCAGCCAACTGAGCTAAACTGACCTATACTTTCCCATATCATTACTACCCCATTTCTATTTATTCCCGTGGCTTGCTCTGAAAGCAACATGATTTTAAATCAGAAACCACGAAACTTAGATCCCCGAGCTCATCATAGGTGGTATTCCAAACACTCCAGCACTCAGTATTTTTCTCTTCTTGCATCACCAACAGCTCTTGCTGACTTATGGTTTGCATTCCCTTTGGCTCAGCCTATAATTCCTAGAGTGAATACTTCTAAGCTGTTCCTTTAAACAGAATGAATGAATTAAGAAAGATATTTGTATAGTGTCTTACACACCTTCAGGATTTCCCAATACCTCTCACAATAAAGTCTTGAATTTATCTAATGCCTTTCACAGCCTCATGATCTCCCACAGTGCTTTACAGTCAATGAAATACCTAAGAAATGCAGTCACCGTTGAAATGTAGGAAATTTGGTAGTCAGGTTTGACTTCCTCCAGCAGTATAACCACAGCTACGTCTAAGAAGCTTAGATCTCTCTGCCTTATATTTACCTGACAAACATTTTCTGATGTAAAATTGATTGTAATATTGCATGACGCTAATGAAGCCCTTTTAAGTAACACAGCAATATGTTATTTTCTACCCCGATGGGCGAGCTCCGAATCAGAAGTATTTTCAATGCCCTCAATGCACAAAATGCTGATCCAGAAAATTATGGTTGGGTCAATATCATCATGTGCACTCAATCAGGAATGGAGCCAATTGGAAATTCAGAGCTTGGGTGATTATAGTAGAAGGGTGTTCATTGCCCACTGCTATCATTTTTCACCTGATTGAAATTTATCATAAAATTAAAAATATTTAAATATCAAACCTGTTTTGTTTTTAAATTCTATCCTGTTCCATTGTTTCCTTGGAATTTGCAGATATTTTTTGTACTAACAATATCTTAGAATAGTGAATATCGCAATGATGCAACCTAATGTTTATACAGAAACAAAATCTTTCAAGCACCTGTAAATATTACAAAAGTGTAGATTTCTTTTTCATTATTCATTATGTCTAGTAAATTATAAATTTCCTTATTCCTCATGACTTCATCAGCATCTAACTGCTAAATTTTAATGAGATCCAGCTGACATGTTGAGTTTATTTTACTTTTTTTGAACCTTTAATCAAAAACCACAGCTGACAAAGATATTTCAGCACAGTGATAGAAGGGAAATGTAACTTTGCAAAGTTCTTGGGAATCAGTTACAACATAGAACCTTAGCTTGGAGCATGTGACAGCTCATTTTTCTTTCATGCAGCCATCTCATATTACTATGAAGAAGCACATCAGTGAGCAGAGCCGAGCCTTGGCTGACAGCTAGCATCCCATGACTTGTTCACCAGTATTGCAAATTAAGTAGCCGATCCACTGGAATAGATGCAGAAGTTAACTCAATGCCACCTGGGGATTCAATTAATAATTTCATCAGGAGTAAATTCCTACAAGTGCCTTATTTCTTTCAACAATGAGAAAATAACTTCAGCAGCTTTAACAAAAAAACTAGCAATAAAATAAGGTGGTTATTATGATGCACACAAATACAAATCGATGGCACATAATAGCAAGTAATTTACTCAATAAAGAAACAGAAGGAGCAACGCAGATTAATTATATTCAAAAGCTTTCAACTTTTGCATGTCCCACTGCCAGCCAGAACAGAGAATATGCCATTCAGCCAAATCTCCATTTACCGGATAATCCCAGCCCTGGGCAACGTCAGACAATTCCAGCAGCAGTACAGGTTTTATAAAATTGCAAGGATCATTGCAAGTTGAAAGCTTTTGAATATAATCAATCTACTTGCTGATCTGGACCAATCTTGTCACTGCTTTCCAAATGTTCACAATGATTACATCCTTAATAATTGACTCCTGCGTTTTCCCCACTATCAATGTCAGGCTAAAAAATGCTACACTAATTCTATTTGCTCCTTAGTGAGCAAAATTAAAGCTCATTGTATTGGGGATAATATAGAGAATTCGTTGACAGACAGGAAGCAGGGAATAAACAGGTCCTTTCCAGAGTAGTAGGCAGTGACTAGTGGGGTACCGTAGGGTTCAGTGCTGGGATCCCAGCTGTTCATGATGTACATTAATGATTTGGACAAAGGAATTGAATGCAATATTTCCAAATTTGCAGACGACACTAAGCTGGGTGGCAGTGTGCACTGTGAGGAGGGTGCTAAGAGACTGCAGGCTTGGATAAGCTGACTGAGTGAGCAAATACTTGGCAAATGCAATATAACGTGCATAAATGTGAGGTTATCCACTTTGGTGGCAAAAACAGGAAGGGAGATTATTATCTGAATGGTGGCAGTTTAGGAAAAGGGTAAGTGCAACATGACCTGGGTGTCACGGTGGAACAGTCGCTGAAATTTGGCATGCAGGTGCAGCAGGTGCTGGGGGAAATTAATGTCATTGCTGGCCATCATAGCAAGAGGATTTGAGTTTAGGAGTAGGGGTATCTTGCTGAAGTTATACAGGGTCGTGGTGAGACCAGCATCTTGAGTATTATGTGCAGCTTTGGTCTCCTAGTCTGAGGAAGGACATCATTGCTATTGAGGCAGATCAGTGAATGTTCACCAGACTGATTCTGGAATGGCAGGACTGACACAAGAATAAAGACTGAATCGACTGGACTTGCATCACTGGAATTTAGATGAATGAGTAGCGGTCTCATGGAAACATATAAAATCCTGATGGGTCTGGACAGGCTCGATGTGGGAAGAATGTTCCCAATATTGGAGAAGTGCAGAATTAGGGGTCACAGTCTAAGAATAAGGAGTAAGCCAATAAGGACAGAGATGAGGAAGAAAGTCTTTACTCAGAGTTGTGAACCTGAGGAATTCACGACTACAGAAAGCTGTTAGAGCCAGTGCATTAGTCATGTTCAAGAGGGAGCTGAACGTGGCTCTTGCAGCTAAATGGATCAATGGGTATGGAGAAATTAAAATTTAGCAAATGTATTATCTAGTTATCAGGATTATGCAAAGGGTGACAGGTAAGATGTCATTCCATTGAAGATGCTTTTCCAACAAAGATGCTTATGAGAGCTAGACCAAGAAGGGATCTCATGGTAACAACATCTATTTGGGTATACATGATGTTGTTAAAATTGTGCTAAGCTGCACAAGTTGCTGAGTTCATAAGTCAATGATTACAGATTTAGACAATGTCAGTGGATCTAGATCGCAATGCTAGTGATGTGGTGAATGGGTCTATGGTGACTAGGTTTGTAATATCAAAACAGGTGCATAGTTATGTCATTGCTATTGATGTGCAAGCCCTGTAAAGCCATCACAATGGGAAGGAATGCTTCAGTGTATATGTGTAAACTTGCTCAGAACTGTTTGCCCAACTCACCGAAGCATGTGGCCAATTCACAGATACAATAGGACGTAAAGTGATATCACTTTTGTGCCCATACATATGCAGACACAGTGAGCCACGAGAAGGAATCCTATCATACCTATCACAAGGCTTTGTATTCACTGTAGCTTTCTGGTATGCTGCTCAAAATAAAATATTAAAGATACAGAATTAAGCATGTTGTCAACTGAGCCAAGCTTACACTTTCTGCAACTTTTTATTGTGGTCCCACATCACTAGCAAATGACTTGAAAAGCTTGTATCAAATAAATTGGACATTAGCCATATCTTTATTATAAACTACTGATAAATATTGTTTCCTAGTGTTTTTTTTAATCCTTTTAGTATTGAATGTTTTAAAGTTTAAAAATGCACTGCATTCAAATTATGTTCTGGGGACATATCTTGCCCAATTTTACATTGCGGTTAATACAGAAGTAGTAAATGTGTTAAAAAACAGAGCAGACATAACATTTACATAATATTGCGTATTACCAAACCTTGTCAATTGATTCAATTCAGGATTATAGTAACTAAAACATTTCAAATGTCCAACTGTTTAATTTTTGTAACACACTAAGCACTAAAGTGTATTAATTTGTAGTTGAGAAATATTCTTGCTCCATAATTCTGTTTACGCTGCAGCTCTGCAATCTATGCACTACTGTCCAATTAAAATTTGAAGCCTAGTAGCTGATAACGAGACAAAAATTGCGTTCATGCTTAATGAAGAAGCTAAATAACAAGGAAAGAAATGGAATAAGTTGTTCAAGTAAGAACTGGCATTGCATAAGATTCCTACTGAATTCTGAATTATAATATTTGGGAGCTGTGATGCCTAGTGACAAAAGCAGGGCTTTTTCCCAGCCTAGTCTATGCTCTCAAAACCCTGGTTCAGCATTTGATAATGAATTTAGAAAAGATAAAGGGTTGAAATTTATGGGCCACCCGCAGGGAAGAAAGCAGGTTTGCAAATC
This sequence comes from Carcharhinus amblyrhynchos, assembly GCF_965287045.1. Taxonomy (NCBI): domain Eukaryota; kingdom Metazoa; phylum Chordata; class Chondrichthyes; order Carcharhiniformes; family Carcharhinidae; genus Carcharhinus; species Carcharhinus amblyrhynchos. The sequence continues at coordinate 23,694,287 of NC_137336.1, read as the reverse complement.
TTAACATAGTTGGCCTGCTCACTCAGCGTTCTGCCTGCTTCAGACCCACCATGATGTTACAAGCAATAGTGGAGGCACCAGGTAGGCCACCAACCCTGATCCAAACTCTGTACCACGTTTTCTAGACCTCTGCTTAGCTGAGATATGTGCTTGCCACATGAATGAAAATTTCTATGGTGAAAGGGGCTCAGAATCTAATGACTTCCACTACCTCAAACCTAAAAGCAAATTACAGAAGTAAAATCTTATGTGTGGGTCATCACACTTTTGGCTGTTCCTTATTGCAAACACTAGTCCAACATCTGCTAGCTTTAATTGTTGTCAAAAAACTGTTATGAAAGCTAACCATATGTAAAGTGAACCTAACCTCATAGTAATATTGCAATGACTTCAACAAGATCTGTGAGGTTGGTTTCTTAGAGTTTGAGCTCCCTGATTGAGGCCATAATTGATGGCCCAATCAGGGAGCCTCACCTGTATATAAATATGGGAGTGTCAGGTCCAGGTACTCTGAATTCTGACTTTGTACCCAAAGCACTCCTGGGAGTGGAATTGAGTTTGTAAATAGAGGGAGTCCAGTCAAGGGACACTGGCCTCTGAGGAGTTATTTGAAATACCATAAACTTAAGTAATACAGAATCCATTCTGGATTATACAAGTCTGAGACATCACAATTGTGTAGCTCCACCTTGTGCCCATTTTTTTCATTTAGTTAAGAACATAAGAAATGACAGAAATAGTCTGTTTGCCAACCCTCCCCACCCCCCCATCCTGAGCATGCTTCACCATTCATTAAGATTATGGCTGCTCTGATTGTGGCCTTAACTCCAATTTACTATCCCCCAACTCTCATTTCTTTTGTAGATTAAAAGTCTGTCTAACGTAGCATTGATTATTATTCTGTCCTTCATTACTCATTGGGTTGTTAATTCCAAAGATTAAAGACACACTGAATAAAGAAATTCTTCCTCATCTTCATCTTAATTCAGATAACTATTATTTTGAAACTGTGCCTTCTAGTTTGAGGTTCCCACACAAAGGTAAACATCTTCTCAATATTTACTCACTCAAACCTCATTAGAATCTTAAGGGCAAGATCTAATGGATGCCAGGATTTCCATATCCACCACCTGAAGAGTTGCCACATCACACATCCCTGCTGATCACAACAACTCCACAGGCATTTAACATTCCAAGGAGCATTAATTGGCTGGAGATATGATTTCTGCCTCTCTCTTGGACTGAATCCCATTCAGAGATTTAAAGTCCTTGGATTTAAAGTCCTGGAACTCAGGATCAGGAAAATGTGTGGGGGCAGGGTTAAGTTTCATGAAGAGGAACGGAAAAGAGGTCCAATGGATGGGGATCTTGATGGAAAGACCAGGAGGAGGGAGCACTTGGGGAGAGAGAACATTTAACGTGGATAGGGAGCTCTTGAGGTCAGTGTCCAACTACTCACTGGAAACCCAAGCAAGGTGACCTATCAGGCATCCCCCACCCCTATATTTCTCCCAGACTCAAAATTGAGGCTGGCGGGGAAGTGGTCCTTAAGTGTCTAATTAGGGCCTCAAATTGAGGCGAGGTGGGCAAGTTGCCCTAGGTCCTGCCTCATTCCCCTTCAAGATTAACAAATGGTAGGGGAAGACAGTTGAGTCACCAAAAGGCCATCCATGACCCACAGCAACAACATTTCCCAAAATTCCTGAGCACCATATCTGTGACAATGAAAGCATTACATAGCTCGACCTATAATTCTGTTTTCATTGAATCTTGTCAAATCTGTAATCATGTGTATATAAAATGTTCATTATGCACAAAGATATTTAAGCTAACCACTAAAGCTACAACTGAAAATTGGAAAAAGAGGGCAAATAATAAGATTGAACTATCTGAATATACACAAAAATATATGCAGAGGTTTGTAGTACCAGTACAAATGTGAACTTTACAATATAACTTGAAATTGGCAAACTGATAGTTAACAAAATTGCAGAAAACATAAAAACAATGGTTATGGAGAATAGATAAAAGTAACAATGTAAGCCACAGTAACAAAAACAGAACAAAAATCGTTTAGTCTCTTCGTTTTTGAATAAGCTCAGTTAATTATCATGTAATTCATCTCAAAAGCAAATATATGGTTATATAGCAAAGCATGAGAAGGTGTTCATGTATGGTATGTTACTATTCCAGTAATTGTGTCTTTTATCAGACTATGAGACTGTGATGTGTGACTTTGTTCACATTACGCTTGTATTTTTTTAAAAGTGAATTCACTCTATTAATGTCAACTTGTTTTCAATTGAGATGCAAGACAAGATGCTGACCTTTCAGATCATTTGGATTATTTTAAGTTATTATACTTCTTAACCCCAAGAAAAAGTTGATTTGAACCCAGCACTATACCCTTGAGATGTGTGTCTGGGAGAGACAGGACATTTGCCTGACTGATGTCAACGAACAGCTGTGCCACAGTGCAGCTGGTTAGAATTATGGATAATAGCTCATTTGTTTCCTTTCTGATTGATATCCAAGGCAAAGATCAATTCCCAAACTGAATAACACCAAAAAATGAGCATTATTTATTATACAATATTTTAAAATGACATCATTCATATAATAAATAATTGTAATATTTTTCCATGAGCCAGGCTTAATTACCCAAGGCAGAACCATACTGTTGGTTGAAATTAAAAAAAAATTGTTGCTGATCCTGACCTCAAAAAAATCCTCTGGGATTACCAAAGCTACTGTACTTCATTTTATCGGAAAGCTAGGATCTTTTATTCCTCAGGCCTTCACCTTCTTCCTGTAATGGTCAGGATAACAGTAAAGATAACAGCACCACTCTCCCATGGCATTCTCAGCGTTAACATTTGATTAACATGGAACTGAATAGTCACTATTTGAAAATATAGAGCAGTCATAACCTTGAGCAGAAATCAAAGTACAAAAACAAAATCATTTGGCGGTACAAAGCTTGAATATTGCTGAAAAAAAGATCTGTTACCAAAACAGATCTTGCACTCATCAGGACAATTTGCAAGGATACCAAACGTAAGAATTTATACTTCATGAGAAGAGAGAGTGCTCATTGGTTAGTAAGTGGACTCTGATTGATAGAGGTGTTGCCTTGGAGAATGTACTGGTCTTAGCTGATCATCCACCTTAATGTCACATTCTGAAATTATCCCCATTTCCCTTGATATCTTCAATATTTAGGAATCTATTAATCTTTGTTTTGACTATACTCTATGACTGAGTCTCCACAGTCTTCTGGGGTAGAAAATTCTAAACATTCACCACCCTTTGAATGAAGAAATCTTCCCTCCACTCAGTCCTAAATTGCCTGAATGGTCAAGAAATGCTGACCTAATCAAAGATGCCCACTTTCCATGAAAGAACTTTATAAAATTCCATCGGTACTTCAAAAGGCACTAAGCACAGCTGGAAATATATTGGAGACTCTGTCTCCAGTGTGAGTGCCATGATGTCTCAGGGCTTTGCACTGATGTCTGCCTTCATGGAAAGAATAGTCATCATAATGAAGCATCAGGTGTAGTAGGCAACCAAGTTATTGCTGGCCTTAACCAATGACCTGTAAATCAGTCTGTCAGTTTAAATAAGATGAGGAAAACCTCACCGTGGAATATTCAGCACTTCACAGAAGTGCAACAAGGTGCTCTCCAGCATTTAGTTAGTAGAAAAACAAGAGTGGGCCACAAGAGGAAGTTCAAGACACTCCAATTCCTCCCCATCTTGCACCCCACACACCCTCAGAGTCCCATATGCCGTGTCACATCCCAAAAAATGTCTGTCCCCATGCAGGCCCTTTTAGGCCACAAAATCCAGAGGATGTCCATCGTGACCATATCAACTGTCAGAGCAGAGAAATGAGGAGCCTGCCTCAAGCTCTAAAGTCACAGCAGTAGCATCACATGGAAGCAATAGGAAATTAAAAAGAAAGATGTCAGGTGGGATTTTATGACCACATTTATACTGAAACTATTAAATGCCATCTGAGGTTAACGGACCTTCCCGTTCTGCACCCCTCACCAGCTCTAATTCCCATGGCAGTGGGCCAGGAAAATTCCAGCCATCATTTCACAAGGGATTTAAACTGGTCATTTACAGTATGTCATATTGTCAATGCTTATGAACCATAAACTTCAGTTCAGATCTCCACTGTCCAGGCATCTCAATCGTTTTCTCCTGTCTATCAATCAGCCATCAGCCTTGAGGAAAATTGTACGACTAGGTCAGAATGGATATCAATGAATAGAAGGATTATAGAGTGGAGAAATGTTTTGCATCAGCAGTATATGTTGGTGTCCCATATGAGTTCACACTCAGGTTAGCTAAATCATGCATGTGAGTCCATTGCAAGCATCTCTGGAAAATAGGTGAACATATGCAAAGTCACATTAGGCTCCTTCTTCCCATCATCATTTTTATGTTTGTCCTTTGAGGTGAAGAAGACCATGTTCATCATCTCAGGTGTTAAATAGGATACCAGTGGATACAGAGATGACTTCTAATGTTAATCTGTACATGGAAAGTTCTGCTGCAATTAGGACAGGGTACCACAGGTGAATGCATTTTGGATTGGTTTCTGGCTTGAGATTTCTTTGCCTTGCATTTTTACTCTGCCTCTGATGTCCACTACCTAGAAAAGAATGCTGCACCAGTTTTTATTTGGTTGAACCAGATGTATGGATCCTGGGTGAATTTCTCCCAGGGCTCAAAGTCGAAATCAAAACTCTTAAGTGTGTTCTTACACTGCTTGGACTGTGATGAGAGCACACCCCACACTCAAGCTCTCCATATAAGATTTGGGGAGCATATATCAGGATTTTGGCTTTATGACCAGCCCAACTCAGGCTGCAGAATTGTCAATTTGGTGTGGATGCTTGGCATGCCAGCTTGGGTAAGCACTTCAGTATCTAGTATTTTGAGCTCAACAACCAGAGTGCATCAAGGGATGACTCCAGTTTAAAGCTAGGAGTATTAGAAGTAAAACGGATGCGTTAAGGGCGAGGTTAACATGTAGAATTGTGGTATAATAGCCATCACAAAAATAAGAACATAAGAACATAAGAAATAGGAGCAGGAGTAGGCCATCTAGCCCTTCGAGCCTGCCCCGCCATTCAATAAGATCATGGCTGATCTGTCGTGGCTCAGTTCCACTTTCCCGCCCTCTCCCCATAACCCTTAATCCCCTCTCCTATCAAAAACCCATCAACCCGCGTCTTAAAAATATTTAGCGAGGCAGCCTCCACCACTTCAACGGGCAGAGAATTCCAGAGATTCACCACCCTTTGAGTGAAGAAGTTCCTCCTCAACTCCGTTCTAAACCACCCCCCTTTTATCTTGAGGCTGTGCCCCCTAGTCCTACTGTCTTTTTTGAGCGGGAAGAGTCTTTCCACCTCTATCCTATCCATCCCATTCATCATCTTATACGTCTCAATGAGATCTCCCCTCATTCTTCTAAACTCTAATGAGTACAAGCCCAGTTTATTCAGCCTCTCCTCATAGCTCAACCCCCTCAACTCCAGTATCAGCCTAGTAAACCTCCTCTGCACTCCCTCCAAGGCCAAAATATCTTTGCGCAGGTGCGGCGCCCAAAAATGCACACAGTATTCCAGTTGCGGCCTCACCAATGCCCTATACAGCTGCAGCAAGACCTCCCTACTCCCAAATGTGTTTAAAGGAGGGGCAGGATTGGCAGCTCAACATTCTGGGATATGGAATCTTCAGGGAAGGGGACAAAAGAAGAGGAGGCATTGCAGTATCAGTTAAGGCATCAGTTACTGCAATAAGGAGAGATAATATCTTGGAGGGAGGATTGAATAAAGCTTTGTGGGTAGAGCTTAGGAATAAAAAAAGGGCAAACATATTGCTAAGTGTTTATTATAGACCTCCCAGATAGTTAGCATAAAATTGAGGAGCAAATGTGTGCACCATTCGTGGAGATGTGTAAAAACAATAGTAATAGGGTAATTACATTGGAAGATTTTAACTTTCCCAACATTAATTGGGATAGAACTCTACAGTGCAGAAAGAGGCCATTGACCCATCAAGTCTGCACCAACTCTCTAAAAGAACATGCTGCCCAGGTCCTTCTCTCCACCCTCTCCCCGTAACCCCACATATTTACTATAACTAATCTGACATAGCGTTAAGGAGTTGAATGGAGTGGATTTCTTGAAATGTGTACGGGAGAACTTTTTAGATCAATATACACAGGATCCAGCAAGGGGCGGCACAGAGCTGGACCTAATTTTGGGGAATGAAGCCAGAAACGTAGTTGTGGTGGTGGTGGGGGAACATTTTAGTGGGATGACACAGTGATTAGCACTGCTGCCTCACAGTACCAGGGACCCTGGTTCGATTCCCAGCTTAGATCACTGTCTGTGTGGAGTCTGCACATTCTCCCCATGTCTGCATGAGTTTCCTCTGGATGCCTCGGTTTCCTCCCACAGTCCAAAAGATGTGCTGGTTAGGTCATGCTAAAAAAAATCTCCCTCAGTATACCCAAATAAGCACCGGAATGTGGCGACTAGGGGATTTTCCTTGCAGTGCTAACGTTACTTGAGACATTAATAAATAAACTTTAAACTAGTGATAGCAGCTAAAACGTGGTTAAATTTAAGCTTATTGTGTAAAAAAATAGATAAGTTGCAAAAAAACAGTATCTGTTTGGGGAAGAACGGATTTAAAAAAAAAAGCAGGATCTGGCCAAGTTAAACTGGGAACAACTACTTGTGGGGAAATCTACAGAACAGTAGTGGGGGGAGGAATTCAAAGAGGAAAGGGAGAGTACAGATCCAACATCTTCTCTCCAGGGTGATAGGAAAGAGTAATAAGCCCAAAGAATCATGGATGACAAAGAACAGAGATGTTCAGGATAAATGAGAAGGAAATTAGAAGCTTTAGGCAGGTACAAGGGAAGCAAATCAGTGGAAATATTAGTGGAGTACAAAAAGGGCAGAGTGGAACTTAAGGAAGCAATTAGGAGAGCAAAGAAGGGATATAAGAAAGCTCTGGCTGGCAGAAGTAGGGAAAAATCCCAAGATATTCTATAAGTGTATCAATGGGAAGAGGACAACCAGGGAAATAGTAGAACGCATTGTGCCCAAGATGGCTATCTATGGATGGTGCCAGAGGACATCTGTAGAATGTTGAACAAATGCTTCACATTCGTCTTCACCCAAGAGAATGAGGATGAAGCTATGAAACTTAGGGTGAGAGACTGAGAGGTTTTTGAACAAACTGACATCAGGAGTGACAAGGCATTGAAAGTGTTGACAGGCTTTAAAAAAGTGGATGAATCTCCAGGTCTGAATTGTGTCCCAGATCGCTGTGGGAGGCAAGGATGGAAATCACAGGGGTTCTGACCCAAATTTTTAATTCGTCTCTGGCCATCAAGATGCCAGAGGGCTGGAGAACAACTAATTTGGCTCCATTATTTAAGAAGGGTTATAGAGATAAGCCAGGAACCACAGACCAGTTAATCTCACTCTGCTAGGAAAATTAGTGGAGAAAATTCTGAAGAATAGAACCTGTCACCACTTGGAGATGCAAGGGTTGATCATGGATAGTCAGCATGGCTTTGTCAGAGGGAGATCATGCCTAACAAATTTGACTGAACCTTTTTCAGGAGGTGATAGAAGTGTAGATGAGAGTTGTGCAATTGATTTAGTCTATGAATGCAATTAACACTATGGTTAGCACTGCTGCCTCACAGTGCCAGGGACCTGGGTTCGATTCCTGGCTTGGGTCACTGTCTGTGTGGAATTTGCACATTCTCCCCGTATTTGTGTAGGTTTCCTCCAGGTGCTCTGGTTTCCTCCCACAGTACAAAAGGTGTGCAGGTTAGGTGGATTGGCCATGCTAAATTGCCCCTTAGTGTCAGCAGGACTAGCTAGGTAAATGCATGGGGTTATGGGGAAAGGGCCTGGGAAGAATTGTGGTTGGTGCAGACATGATGGGTTAAATGGCCTCCTTCAGCACTGTAGGATTCTATGATTCTACGATTCTCCCATCCCACTGTGCCAAAAAATTAAGTGTGGGGGGGGGGAAACAGCTGGAGTTGTGAGGGCCACAGAGCTGGCCAGTAATAAAGCTGGCTAGCAATCGGTGAGGCTGTCAGTATGGGGCTACTGCGCATGCGCTAATCTTGGCACTGATAGTTTGGCACATGCACAATAGACTGCTCAGCATGCTGATTTCAGCCTTTCCAGTGGGAATAGGCTCCACCTCCTCAAATTAATGATATTCACGCCAATGGCCTCTGCAATGCAGAGTGGGTGGAAGATTCTTGTTTGAACTCCCACTGGAAAAAACCATCATGAATTATCAGTTTTCACACAAATTCAACACTTAGAATTTTTTTGGGAGATGTACACCCTCTATGCATTTCAGCAAAGCCATTGACAAGATCCCACATGGGAGACTTATAAAGAAGGCAAGTGCACATGTGATACATTCTAATTTGATAAGGTGGATTCAAAATTGGCTGAATTGTAGGTTGGTTTAGCTCAGTTGGCTGAACAACTGGTTCATGCTGTAGAGCAATGCCAACAGCGCACATTCAATTCCTAAATTCTCATAGCGGCTGAGGTTATTCATGAAGGCCTGCCTTCTCAATCTTTTCCTTTGGCTGAGGTGTGGTGATCCTCAGATTAAATCACCACCAGTCAGCTCTCTCCCTCAAAGAGAAGAGCAGCCTATGGTCATTTGGGACTTGGCAACTTTACCTTTAGTTGTAGGAGACAGAGTGTGATGACAGAGGGCTGCTGCAGTGACTCTCAGCTAGTGTCTAGTGGTGCACCACAGGGATCTGTGCTGTGTTCCTATTTTTCGTCATTTATGTAAATGACATGGACAACTCTGTGGAGGTTAGGATTAGTAAGTTTGCAGAATACCCATGACCTGGTGGTTAACAGTGAGGTTGAATGTATACGGCTACAGGAAGATAAGATGGGGTAGTCAAATGGGCAGATGTGGCAAATGGAATTTAACCCTAAAAAGTGTGAGGTCATACATTTTGGAAGGAGGAATTTGACAAGGAAGTATTCAATTAACAGCATGAAGCTGGGAAATTCTGGGCAACAAAGGGATCTTGGTGTGTTTGTCCATTGATTTCTGAAGGCAAAGGGCATGTTAGTGGGGTGATGAAAAAGGCATATGGAACACTAGAATTTATCAAGGCCACAGCTGGAATACTGTGTGCAGTTCTGGTCGCCACATTAAAGGAAGGATGTGATTGTACTGAATGGGATGCAGGAAAGATTCACTGGGATATTGCCTGGGATGGGACATTTAAGTTATGAAGTGAAGTTGGGTACGCTTGGGTTGTTTTTGTTGGAGCAGAGAAGACTGAGGGGCAACCTGATCAAAGTATAGAAGGTTATAAGGGGCATGGATAGAGTGGATAGGGAGCAGCTGTTCCCCTTAGTTAAAGGGTCAGTCATGAGGGGACACAAGTTCAAGAACATAAGAACATAAAAAATAGGAGCAGGAGTAGGCCATCTAGCCCTTCGAGCCTGCCCCGCCATTCAATAAGATCATGGCTGAACCGAAGTGGCTCAGTTCCACTTTCCCGCACTCTCCCCATAACCCTTAATTCCCTTGTCTGTCAAAAACCTATCTACCCGTGTCTTAAATATATTTAGCGAGGTAGCCTCCACCACTTCAACGGGCAGAGAATTCCAGAAATTCACCACCCTTTGAGTGAAGAAGTTTCTCCTCAATTCTGTTCTAAACTGCATCCCCCCTTATCTTGAGGCTGTGCCCTCTAGTCCTGCTGTCCTTTCTGAGCAGGAAGAATCTCTCTACCTCTACCCTATCCATCCCTTTCATTATCTTATACATCTCTATAAGATCCCCCCTCATCCTTCTAAACTCCAATGAGTACAGATTCAAGATGCACAGCAGGAGGTTTAGGAGGGGATGTGAGGAAATTACCCAGAAGGTCATAGCAGTCTGGAATGCGCTGTCTGGGGGAGTGGTGGAAGTGGGTTGCCTCACATCCTTTGAAAAGGATGAACACTTGGCACATCATAAGATTCAAGGTTTTGGGCCAAATGCTGGTAAATGCGATTAGGTACGTAGGTCAGATGTTTCTCACATGGCGATGCAGGCTCAATGGGCTAAAAGGCATCTTCAGTACTGTGTGATTCAATGACTCTGTGATTAGAGTGCAAGCCTATTATTCTGCTAAGTGGGGAGTTCAGTGAAGTGGAGGTAAAGGTCTTTGTTTCACTTGTTTTTTCTGTCTTTCTCACCCTGTAGGTTGTGGGTTAGGTTGATCGCCATGCTCAGTTGTCCTTGGGAGATTTGCAGGATAAATCATAGGGCCTGGGTGGGATTGTTGTCAGTGCAGACTCAAAAAGCCAAATGGCCTCCTCCTGCACTGTGGGGATTCTATAGGGGGGAGGAAGATTTTATTGAGCAACATAAAGCCCTGGTTAGATGACATGTTAAAAGTCTGACAACACCAGGTTTTGTCAGACTTTTTACTGTGTTTACGCCAGTCCAACGCCGGCATACCCACATAGATGACATGTGGCATACTGTGAACAGATTTAGGCACCTCACCTTAGAAAGAATATTGATCTTTGAAAGAGTGCAGTGTAGATTCACATTGTCAAGGCTTCAAGTGTGAGCTTATAATGATTACATAAATTAGCTTTGTATTCTGTGTAATGTAGAATTTTAAGAGGTGATTTTTTTGAGGTTAAGACTGTACCCTAGATAAGAAGTCTCCTGTTGGTGGGGGAATCTAGGATAGGAGAACATAATCTTAAGATCAGAGCCAGGCCATTCAAGGAAGAAATTAGGCAACATTTCTTCATGCAGTGATAGGTATATGGAGCTCTCTCTCACAGAAAAAAAAAACTCAATTAATAGGTTAAATAGCTTGATACCAGCCATGTATATTAAGGGAGATGGAATCAAGGCAGATGGATGGAGTTTGGATACAGATCAGCATTGATCTTGACAGAACAAGCTTGAGAAGTGAACAGACTACTCTTGTTCCTATGTCTGTGATGTGAACACATACTTCAAAGCAAATGAATTGATATCTGCAGTCAATTCCATTTCAATTAGCAACTTTAAAGCCACTGGAGGAGAAATAATGCAGCTGCCACCAGATGTGTTTTAGGGCAGGAAACTATCTGAGCAGAAAGACAGAGCTGGTTTGCAAAGTAATCATTGTGGACTCCTTCCAGTACAATTTAAGACAGGGTTAGTAGTGCACTTATCCATACCTAGGAAGAAAAAACTTTTTAAAACATAAAACAATGAGGAAATAAGACACTTATCACTGTAAGCTTTATAAAACTGAGAAACTGAGTGAAGGATTGATAATTTTCAAAATCAATCCTATTTCAATGGATTAACAGATATGAATGATGCAGAAAGTACTGAAATGTGGCAAATATGAAAAATATTAAATGATCACACATGGACATAGGCTAAAAGTTCACATTGATATTGTAAGGAACAGAGAAACTCAGTCTTCAATATGGGAAACTTCGTGATGAGGTGTTGCTTTGTCTGTATATGTCATTTTGTAATAATATCTCACTATAGTTAATAAAACAGTGGAATCATTGGACATTGATAAAGTACAATGGTTGTATCTCTGCAAGATTGAGCATACAAACTTGTATTTGAGCTCATACTATGAAATCTTATATAAAACATCAAAGTGAATGCAAAGAAAATCATCTTTTTCAAAAAAGTTCAGTAATCCTCGTCAGTTTTGCTTGCCTTTGCTGATGAATGCAAGGCTTTTGATTAAGAAGGCACTTTCTCTTCAAGTGTCACATGATCTGTAACCACTGCTGGTCTTTTATCATTTGCTCGAAAATTAAAACGTATAGTATCAACTGCAACTCGGCAGAATACAAAATTTTGCTATTGTAGTGAATTGGTTGTCATCTGTTGCTTATCTCATCCAATCAGATTCAAAATTATGATTATACTCCTGTTAAATTAAATAAATTGATCATAAGTTACACGGAGTCTTGAAATTTCTATTGTTTTTTACCATTTTGAGAAAAAAAAATCAGTTTTGGGGAAAATGGAAATAAATGCAATTGATTAAACTGTGTGGTATAGTTTAATAGAATGACAGTTTTATAAAATAACTCTTTTTGAGGATGGCATAGAGTAAACTATATGTCATGTACAGGCTTAGACAATTAGTAACTGCGCTGATAGAATACAGAAATTCAGCCACTCCACAGCGGCTGTGTACTTAGAGGAAAAACTGAAATAAAAGTGCCTCCTTTTACTAATTCTTTTCGTTATGTTTTAACTGAGTTATTAAACAAAAAAAATTGTTTGATAAAAGCTTCCTAGTGGGTCAGTTGAATCATACCTGAAGTAAAACACCATATGCTCACCAATGCCAAAAGCGAATGCAAAATGTAGGCTAACTTCACAATACACCTTGGAGTTTCTGACCTGGGTCTTAACAATGCAGTATTCTCTGGTGGCACCATGGAGTTAAAATGTGCCAGATTACCTCACTGTATCAGTTCAATATTTACAGCATATCATATTCTAACATCTGATTTCCTTAATTTGCTGCCACCAAGCAGATGGTTGACAATACATTGAAACTATTAGGACCCTCAGATCATTTTCATTTTTCATACACATCATTTCTTTTAATTTATGTAATAGTCTCTTCCTAGATTTTCTGTCCTCATGTTAATCACTTTACATTGAATTTAATCTGTCACTTGTCTTCCAATTTCCAAGTATATCAAGTCCTTTCATTGCTGTCTCTCTAATGATTTCTGAAAAATTCATGCCAGGACTTCAACAATTCCCTCTGTTAGTTCCTTAAAGATCCTCTTGTCTGGAATCAGAAACCTTAAGTTTTGCTACTTTGGTAAATCAAGAAGTCATACCAGTGCAATGGTATACAGGACCTCAGCCAATTAAGTGAACACACTTATTTTTTCTTTTAACATAACCAGAACAGGAACAAATAGTAAGCAACACATTTTTCTGAAAATACTAAGTTTTTTTTGAATGGTTGCCTTTCACTTAGTCTACCAATCAGTAACAAGTGCTGGTATGACATTTTACAAACGTAATTGAAGAATTCAATTCTTCAATTACACAGTTCAATTCTTCAATTACACAGGTAGCACAGTGGTTAGCACTGCTGCTTCACAGCTCCAGGGTCCTGGGTTCAATTCCCAGCTCGGGTCACTGTCTGTGTGGAGTTTGCACATTCTCCTCGTTTCTGTGTGGGTTTCCTCCAGGTGCTCCAGTTTCCTCCCACAGTCCAAAGATGTGCGGGTTAGGTTGATTGGCCACACTAAGAAATTGCCCCTTAGTGTTCAGGGATGTTTAGGTTAGAGGGATTAGTGGGTATGATATGGGGGTAGGGCCTGGATGGGATTGTGTTTGGTGAAGACTTGATGGGCTGAAGGGCCTCTTTCTGCACTGTAGGGTTCTATGATGAATTCAAAATCTATTAATCGAACCAGTTACACATTGACATTTTTTGATTATAAAAGAGAAAAAGCATAAATCAAAACATCAAGTACGGATTAGATTGTGCACTGCGTGAAAAATACCTAAAATTGGATTTCAGCACTGCAAGCCCACCTGGCAATCTTCAATTGGTTGTCAGGGTAATTCTTAGTTTACTGAGGATTATTTAGTACATATTATCTATTGCAGAATCACATCTAACACTGGATACTGTGAGCAGGATCTTGAGTCTGCACTTTCCATCTGCAGGATCGCCGGCAGGGGCTCAAGATCCACCAAAACCCAAAAATTGCGAATCTCAGCGACGAGATTATGATCACAGATTTTCACCGCTGCTTGCCTGCAACATGGCATGAACCTGATTTCAATGAAGTTTAATAAAACTAAATGTAAACACCACACCCCGCCCCCACCAGATTTTGTCCCTTTGTTGGTATCACCAACATAGCAGAGCCAATCTGTGCCAGGGGCTAGTGTCAGGAGCAGGCCTTAGGAGGAACCTTATCTATTTCGGAGTCTCATCTATTTCTAGTCCTGTGGTTGTTGGTTTGACACTGATGCTGGGTTAACTAAGTGCTGCTGTCTTTGTCAAAACCATTGGGTTAGGACTGCTTTGGCCATTAGCACCCATAATGCGAGATTACGACTTGCAAAAGTACTTATGTTTAGAGTTAGCTAGATCAAACTCTTGCGGTTGTGGCCATTGTTACTTTGAAAATGTTGTACAGCATCAGGTAATTGGTTGAATCAGTGTTAGCTCAGCAATTCTCCATTTTTAACAGCTCAGAAGGAAAACAAACAACTCCACAACTCAACTGTAACACGACGTAGTACAAAGAAAGACTGTTGTGGTTGTTGGGGGTCAATCACCACAGTCCTGGACATCACTACAGGAGATCCTCAAGATAACATTCTAGGTCCAACCATTTTCAGCTGCTTCATCAATTATTTTCCCACTATAATCAGGTCATAAGTGGGGATGTTTAGTGATCAGCACCATTTGCAACTCCTCAGACACTTAAGTATTCTGTGTCTACAATCAGCAACATTCAGGCTTGAGCTGATAAGTGCAAATTAACATTCGCACCACACAAGAGCCAGGTAATCACCATCTCCACAAAGAGAGAATCTAACCATCTCCCATTGACCTTCAATGGCATCATCGTCACAAAATCTCCCACTATAAACATCTGGGGGTTATCACTGACCAGAAACTAAACTGGGACAGCTAGATAAACACAGTGACTACAAGATCAAGTCAGAGATTGTAAATTCTGATGCTTAGCAATTTGTGTAGCCTTGCACAAGAGGTTTAATAACGGTTTAGGTGTTAATGAGAGTTAGTATAGAGAAAGAAAACTTGCAAACAAAATAGTAGACATAAATAACATATTTAATTGGGGAAAGATATAGCAGAGAAGGTTATGCATCTGGTTTGCAGTATGTGGGAGTTTGTGGACAGTGAGACTGTCCCAACTGAACATATCTGCAGTCAATGTCTCCATCTCTAATCTTTCCAGTTCAGAGTCATTGATGCGGAAAGAAATTTGAGATACTTTGACACAAAGGGTGCAGGAGTATATGAATAACAATTACACCTGATGCAGAGATGCAGATTCAGAACAGGTTCAGTGTGACCCATAGTGCAGTCTAAATGGAACCCAGATGAAACAGCAAACAAGAACATGCAGAAATTGATCCTATTCAACAGGTACAACTTATTTGCCGCCTAACAGGATAAAGTTGAAGACTATCAGAAAAATAGCCAGAATGTGGTCCATGGCACCTGGAGCAAAAAGTCTTCCAAAGTTTGCGGGGGTGAGGGAATGGAGAGAGGTAGAAATCAGAGGAGGAGGAAGTGGAGGGGAAAGTATTATGTAATGTAGTAAATGTAAGAATGGTAGGGTATTCAATAATTAAGGGGCAGATTTTATAAACAGAATTGATAATCAATGTTGCAGGATGAGGTACATTTCAAACTGGCCTAAAAGGACATTGGAAAGGGAGGGAAGTCATGACTAGGATTAGTCATGTTTTCCCATGCTGGGACCAATAACACTTGACAGTGTAGGCAAAAGATCAGCTTGGATCAGTATTCACTAGTTTTCTATATCTGACTTATCTCAGAGCAATGCAGAGAGGATGCTAGTTCCAGATCTACAACTATTATTGAAATACTTGAAAACATCTCAAAACTTCACATGACTTCTGTATTTCAGGACTTACAGGATTTTCAACACACATGGTTAAAGTTCAAGACCCAGGTCCTTGCTAGAATCTTTCCAGTTTTCCGAGCTCTCTAGCTCCACCAACAAACTTAAGCAATCACATCAACATCGCTCATAGGAAAAGGGTGGGTATCCTCAATCACTATCCTTGAACTATCTTGTCTGCTCACTACCAAGAATCTTGCATTCCACTTTGCATTGTCATCCGACAGATAAGCATTGGTACTGAATAGCTATTTGATCTGCTTTGGACCTGATTTCAATAATGCATATTTATGGCCATGATTTGGTTCAAGTTCAATTTCTAACCTAAAATTGTAGTGCCTTTGCATCTGTTCTTTTGTCAATGTATGCTTTTACTTTACCTTGTCTCTTTGAAATTTCATCTGTTTTCACCCTAACATTACTCTGGCAGTGACTGCTTAAGAATGGTCAATGGCATCCAAAAGTTAGAACCCATCATGTGTTTGACTAGTGTTTTTCTGGTCAGAGTGTGTGGACTAGATCAGTATGTGCAAAGTAGGAGTGTAAATGGATTGTTCAAATGTTTCCCTTCTGATATATAAGCTTGGAAACTGGTCAGTCTGTGATGTCATCGGTTACTTTGAAGACTTCATTCAGTCTAGATCCAGCCAATTTGGAGTGAACAGCTACCTAATAAATCTGTTCTGTTGTTAAATCCCAAAACCATTTGCTGTTACTTTCTATTCCTTTATCCTGCAACAAGTGCCACAAATATAACAGGATCAAAAGAAAACTGGTGACAAAGAGCGGATTTTAACTTTTCAACTAAAAGAGATGAGAAAAATTGAAGTAGCACTTACCTACGAAAGACAACAAGAAGACCCGACATCGGACAAAGTCAATGGCAGGTTAAACAATGGCACCTGACATTGGACCAGTGATGTTTTCAGTAGAAAAGAAAATCCCTAGCTAATTAAACTGGCACTCCAAGGAATTCAGGCTGCAGAACTCGCCACACGTACAATTAGAATAGGCACAGGAGAGAAAAGATTTTCATACTGCAGCAAGTCTTTAGAGAAAAATAGCTGCTACAGTTGGTTCACATTGCCATAGAACCGAGACCAGTCTCCATCAAAATGTGCAGTTGCACAATTTACAGTGTTAATGAAAAATGGCTGGAAATTTTGGCAACATTGGGCCATTTGAGAAAGAATTTGAGAATAGGGAGATTTATATAGAAATTATTATTACACCCAAGCCAATAAAATACCCAAGGATATTGCATTCTCTGGCTTCCTAAGCACTATTGGTAGTAAAACTTTTAATCTACTAAGGAGCTTATTTTAACCCAAGAAACCTGGTAGTAAAACTCATCAATAACTAACCAAAATTTTAGAAGATTATTATATCCCAAGACAATTGAACATAGGGCAATATTTGGTTTTCATAAAAGGAATCAGTTAGATGGAGAAAACATCGCAAAGTTTGTTACGACCCTTAAGCACCCCACAGAGCACTGTGAATTTGGTGACTTTTTGGATGATACTATCCGAAATGAAGCTATATGGAAAAGATTATAACAGAACAGAATATAAGATTTAAAACAGCCTTGGAGATAGCCATTTCAATGGAGCTTGCTGCAAAAGACAGTTCTCAGCGACAAGTGTGCAAGAGAATCCATGACATATGCATAACTAGAGGAAGTCTATCCAGCAACACACTCGTCATTGCTGTGCAAAAAAGGGCCATTCACAGGCTGAGTGCTGGAGCAAGATTAGCCAATGCAAAAATTATGGCAAATTTGGGCACACAGCTGGGGCTTGCTGGAAGGAATCAACTTCTGCAGAGAATAATGTTTCTAAGAACAACTTGGATACAGCAAAGAAAAATAAAACAAATTTCACCAAAAGAATTTAAAATATAGAAAAGGACAAGGTAATCGAAAACCTTACACACAAATCTGATGAAGAATTAAAGCTAAATGCATTATCAATTCAAGCCAAATCGCACCAAAGGTAGAGTTTGACACAAGAGATACTTTTGCACCAACATCAGCAAGAAGTGACACTGAGGTGCCTGTGATCTAAACTGGACACTCCTTAAAGTGACATTGTGCATTACCTTTTGTGATGGTATATAAAAGACATACCTCACTCTCAAGATGAGACTCTTCCACTTATCAAACTGATGAAGTCTCCCTCTTGGATGAGTTAAACACCTTTGTAAAATGGTTCTCCTTAAAGTACAAGTTGTACTTTTCCCCTCAAGCTGGGCATGGCATTGCAACACATTCTGTACTTCCACAATTTAGGCACTGGTTTGAAGTTATCTGACCATAAAAAAGGGTGGCATGGACAAGTTGGGCTGAAGGGCCTGTTTCCATGCTGTAAACCTCTATGACTCTATGACTGGGTATGTGTTGAGGATATTGGTGAGGTCTCCTTGTCCATAATCCTTGCATTTGAGCAAGCTCTATCTCTGACTCTGAGTCTAAAAATGTATCATCGTGTAACGTCTTCACAGCTAACATGGTATCTTTGATTTAGGTTGACAATGTTGTGGCATTTTCCACGTTAATCATTCCCCTCCAATTCGATTTTCAAGTTTGCTAATGACACTACGGTAGTAGTTCAGATCTCAAACAATGATGAGACAGAGTACAGGAATGAGACAGAGAGACAGGTGAATTGATGCAGCAACAATAATTTCTTCCTCAATGTTGACAAAATGAAGGAGATTGTCATCTACTACAGAAAGCGTAAAGGAAAACATGTCCCTGTCTGCATCAATGGGGATGAAGTAGAAAAGGTTGAGAGCTTCAAATTTTTAGGTATCCAGATCACCAACAACCGGTCCTGGTCTCTCCATGCTGACACTATAGTTAAGAAAGCCCACCAATGCCTCTACTTTCTCAGAAGACTGGAACTCAGAAGGAAATTTGGCATGTCAGCTACGACTCTCACCAACTTTTACAGATGCACCATAGAAAGCATTCTTTCTTGTTGTACACCAACTTGATATGGCTCCTGTGCTGCCCATGACTGCAAAAGCCCAATCCATCACACAAACAGTCTCCTATCCATTGACTCTGTCTACACTTCCCACTGCTTCAGCAAAGCAGCCACATAATTAAGGACCCCACGCACCCAGGACATTCTCTCTTACACTTTCTCCCGTCAGGAAAAAGATACAAAAGTCTGAGCTCACGTTTCAATCAACTCAAGAACAGCTTCTTCCCAGCTGCTGTCAGACTTTTGAATGGACTTACCTTGCATTAAGTTGAGCTTTCTCTACACCCTAGCTATGACTGTAACACTACATTCTGCACTCTCTCATTTCTTTCTCTATGAATGGTATGCTTTTTCTGTATAGTGCGTAAGAAACAATACTTTTCACTGTATGTTAATACATGTGACAATAATAAATCAAATCAAATCACTCTCCATGAAGCGATATTCCCTAATTCATGTAAGTGAAATCTTTACAATTAATTGGTCACGCAAGTTAATTGATTAGTGCACCAAATTCATATGTAGAAACCAATGCCACATATTGTTTAATGAGCTCACCATTTCCATGGCACCTTTGAAGGAATGTATATTGTTTGATCATCACACTTTCCTTTGGTCTGAAGTATGTTTTGAGAGGACTTACAAACGGATAGACTTTCTATGAGCTACTCGACTATAGTTTCATAATGGATCTCTGCTACATCCAGACTGTAAGAAGTCTCACGACACATCCAGACTGTCCATCAGTGTAGTGAACAAGTAAGTTTTAAACCCCGAAGTCCATCACTCCCATGACATGGGAGGATCACCTGTCAATTCAGGTTCTGGACCAGTTAAAAATAAACTTTGTTCAACCATCCTCTTTGCCAAAGTTTGTTACGTATTCGCTGGTTTACTGTCTATCTTATATGTCTGATTTATCTCAGAGAAACGCAGAGGACACTAGACCCAAATTGACAATAGGTTTATTGACAATACTTTAAAACATCTCTAAACTTACAGGATTTTCCACACACATGATTGCAACTCAGAGCACAGGTCCTTTTTGGAATCTTCTCAATTGTCTGAGCTCTTTAGCTCCACACCAGACTTAAACAATCAGTATACTTCCCATAGATCAGAGAACCAACTAGCATAATCAAACACAGATCAATCACTCTTTGAACATCACAACAGGAACACAGAGCTAAAGTATAGAACCTCAAGGGTTGTTTCTTTGAGATGAATAACTGAGCCATATGAAAATCGATGAGAAATAAGCAGATTAATGAAGTGAATACTGCTTGAAGGAGCGATGTGGGAAAAAGAGGTTCTATCAGAATGTGCATCTCCTAAACTAGCTGGGGCTAGGATTCAAGTATAAAGGATAAATGGGGTGGACACAAGAAGTTTAAACAACTAAATGGAGGATTGGGAAGATGGGACGTGGAAAAGGTAGTATATAACTAAATAATATCTTGGAAACAAATGAAAGGAAAAGCAAGTAGAATAACAATCAGCAACTATGCTTCAGGCACAAGTAAAAGGAAATCTGGAAGGTATAAAATAATTAAACTAGTAGAGAGAAATAAAAAAAATGTCTGAACAAAATATTAAGAGTAGAAGGACAGGTTAAGGTGCGTGCCTCTTTATACTTTTGTCATACTTTATGTTAAACATAAAGAATAAATTGAATTAATTGCAGGCAGGAACTCAACTTGGAAGATACATTATGATAGTCATTACTGAGGCATGGCTTCAAGGTTGTCAGAAGCGAAAACTTAACATGTGAAGTTATAAGGTCTATGAAAAAACAGAGAAAGTGGTAAAGGCAGATGCGCAGTCTTAGTAATCAATTTGAAACCTATTCAATGATAAAAGGCAATCTAACAAGAGACAATCAGGCAACATAGACTTCATGGGTAGAATTAAGAAATAGAAAAAGAGTTGAACATTATATTGGGAGTTGAGTATAAGCCCCATGGTAGCAGCTATGAAGTAGTCGACTTCATACAGGTATTAATGAGGGATTTTTAACTTTGTTATAGATTGGGATAAGCTGAAATGTCACAACATGTCATGTCATGTCACAACATATCATGTCATGTCACGACAGAAAGGTAAATCAAAAGGTTTTTTCCAAGTATATTAATTAAAAGTGTATGGCCAGGAATAATGTGGACCACTGTAAACCAATAACAGGAATATGGCTAATGAAACTAAGAAAATGGTGGATATGCTGGATAAGTACAGAATAAAACTCCAAGGGTGGGATTCTCCCAAAAAAAATGTTAAATTCGCATGCTGATGGGAGTAAATCCTGTTGGTTTTCTCAGCGGAACTTTCAAAATACACGAGCAGGAAACTCGTGAAAAAAATCTGTGGGCAGGGCTTATTCTCATAAGCGAGGCCAGCTGCATAGTGCTGAGCAGGCCACTGCATATGTGCTGATCTATCAGCACCAAGATTGGCACATTCACAGTAGCCCCGCACTGCCGGCCTCCCAATTGCTGGCCAGCTTGGCAATCCTGCATCGCTGGCCTTCCAACCTCCCCCATGCCCCGATCGCTGGCCCCCCGGACGTGTCTGAGCAAGCCCTTTCCACCAGCAATCCTGACCGCCCTCCCCCCTCCCACTGCTCCCCCCCCCACCCCGCCCCACCCCCTCCAACCTCAGCACCGATTGCTGGCTTCCCTTCTTCTGTCACCACTGAGTGCAGAGTGGCAGCAGGGCCCCCCACCCCTGCTCTAGCCACACCCCTTAACTCTGCCTGATGTCCAATGGGCAGTGCCAAGATGCCCCGCTGGGCATTGCCACTTTGCCCCTTGGGCAGTACTGGAGGTCAGGCTGACATTGTCAAGCTGGCAATGCTTAGGGGACACTACCCCCTTTGCCCATGACCTCCTGGGGCATCCATGGCCCCCCTTCACTCCAACAGGATCGGGCTGCCAACTCCCCACAAATGCGGAGCTATTGTAAACCCTGCTGCAGAGAAACATTCCTGGTGGGGTGGGCGGAAAACTCTAGCGGGTCCAGAGATTTCAGTCCTGGGCCCGCTAATGAAATGTAAATTCTAATTTGAATAATTAATACAGCTCCACGGTAGTTTCTGGTGCGGAGCTGATGGCACTAGAAATCAGGCGGCTGGAGACTCACCAAGGCCATGGTGCCCAGCAGAAAAATGGCGAAATGGTCTCTGCTTTAGCAATGCAGTGGGCCAGGTGAATCGCCGCCCCCCCGCCTCCCCCAAGGGTTAAATAATGAGGAATAGCTTTGCAAAGTAGTATCACATTCCCTTGAGTTTAGAAGGCTAAAGGTTGATCTGATAAATGTTTTCAAGATAATAGGGTAGATACAGAGAAACTTTCGATTGACTGGGGAATCTAAAATAAGAAAGCATTGGAAGTAATTTTACGAAAAAAAATCTAAGTGCCGAACAAGGGAGAAATCAGGAGAGTTTCAGACACATTTTTAGGCAGGTTTGACAATATAAACCTATGGCATTTAGTGCAAAAAACGTGATTCTCGACAGTGGGGAGGGGTGCAAAGCCTCAGCTTGACTGTGAAGCTAGCTGCTGAGTGCTAAGTGCATCACTGCGCAGGTGCCTGAATTCTCAGTGTACTGGGAGTTCTCCTGCCACCCGCTCCCCCACACAGACACTGGGGCTCCCACCCCACAGACATCGCCATCCAATGCTTTCCCCCCTCCCCCCCAACCCCACCTTACAGACATCACCAGCACCCACTCACGTCCCGCAGAGTTCTCTTCCTCCCTCCCTTATGGCCGACTGCCCCCTCCCCCCTCGTTGATTGCCCCCACAGCATCCCTGCAAACCTCTGTCATTGTTCTCCACCTCCCCACACCCCTCACGATTCCACTCCACTCTGGTTCAGCCCCCACTCTGGCTCCGCACCCTTGGCACTGCCCCTAACACAAATATGGTACATTTCAGGAGTGAAATCAGAGAAATCTTATACACACAAAGGGCAGCAGAAATATGAAACTCTATTCTGAAATCGGTAATTATCAATTTTATTTCTGAGATGAATATATTTTTGTTCGCCATAGGAATTGTGACACTAATAAATGAACTTTAAATAAACGTTTCAAGGGTGTCATCTAGACTCAAAACATTGGCTCTATTCTCTTCCCACAGATGCTGTCAGACCTACTGAAATTTTTCAGCATTTTCTGCTTTTGTTTCAGTTCTAAAATGTTTACCACTTATCCTCAAACTATGAACCCTAGTTCTGGGCTCTCTCACCATTGGGAACATTCTTTCTGAATCTACCCTGTCAAACCCTGTTAGAATTTTTTAAAGTTTCTATGAGATCCCCTCTCTCTCTTTTAAACTCCAATGAATGTAATCCTAACTGACTCATATGACAGACCTGTCTTCCCAGGAATAAGCCTTCCCTGGGAAACAAACCTTCACTGTACTCCCTTTGTAGCAAGGCACCCTCCTTCAGATAAGAACACCAGAACTGCACACAATACACAAGGCATGGCCTCACCAACGCAGTAAATTGCAGTAAAACATTCCTTCTGATGCTCAAATCCTCTCACTATGAAGGCCAACATATCACTTGCCTTGTTTAATGCCTGTTGTACCTGCGCACTTACTTCCAGCAACTGATGCACAAAGACACCAAGGTCTCGCTGAGTATCCACATCTCTCAATTCACACATTCCAGTAATACTCTGTCTTCCTATTATTGCTACCAAAGTCGATAACCTCACATTTATCCACATTATATTGTAGTTGCTATGCATATGCCCACATACTCTTCTTGTCCAAATCATGCTGAAGCATCTCTGCATTCTCCTCACAGCTCACCCTCCCAACCCAACTTTGTATCGTCTGCAAATTTGGAGATAACACATTTAATTCCTTCTTCCAAATCATTAACATAGAATGTGAACATTCAGGGTTCTAGCACAGATCCCTACAGTAACCCACTAGTCACTGCCTGCCAATCAGAAAAAGACCCGTTTATGCCAACTCTTTGCTTCCTATCTGCTAACCAGCTTTCTATCTATCTCAAGATATTATTTGCAATCCCATGCGCTTTAACTTTACTGTTATGTGGGCCCTTGTCAAAAGCCTGAAAATCCAAAGAAACAACTTCCACTGGTTCACCTTGGTCAGCTCTACTGGTATATTGAATTAGGTCATTTTTCAGCCAAGATATCACTGAATATGGTCAAATGACTGCACAGGCTCTGACAGAAAACAGAAATTCCAAACATTATGGTGACAAATTAATAAAAGCAAGGATGCTGGAGATCTGAAATAAAAACAGAACGTGCTGAAAAATCTTGGCAGTTTGGCAGTACCTGTAGAGACAGAAATATAGTTAACATTTCAATTCCAACACAATTCTTCTTCTAGAGTTTTGAAGAAGAGTCATACTGGGACTCTAAATATTAACTCTGTTTCCTTCTCCACAGATGCAGTCAGACCTGCTGAATTTTTCCAGCGTTTTCTGTGTTTATTATAAGTTATCAAGTTAGTTACATTCGTTGGGCAGAATTTTCTTAGTGTCAAATTCTAAGTGTCGAATGGGTGAGAAAGCAGGTCTTCTCACCCATTTTTCCAGAGAGCTGAGTTTCCTGCTTTACAACACTCCATACAATCCAGAACTGATGGTAATCAGTTTCATGCCAGGAGGGGAAGTAGGCGGAGACTATTCATAGCTGGCTGTAGACAGCGAGCGGGTACTATTTTGCTCGCACCCTGATCTCCCAGTATACTGTGCATAAATGTACTGTGTACGATACTGTGTACAAACTCCCCTCCCCCCCACTGACACTGCCAATACCCTCTCCTCAATCGCCAATCCCAAACCCTGCTCGCCATCCGTTCTCCACCTCCCCGCACCCCCCCACCCTCCACCAATTGCTGGCCCCAAACCCCAATCGCCACATCCTACTCATCCTACTCAGTTCACTCGGTCTTCACGGAGGAGGACGTGAATAATTTGCCGGGTGTTAGCGATGGAAAGATGGTAGGAGTGGAGGGCCTGAATGACATTATTTTACTAGAGAGGCAGTGCTCGAAAGACTGGAGGGACTGATTGTGGACAACTCCCCAGGACCGGATGGAATGCATCCAAGGGTTCTGAAAGAAATGGCGGAGGTGATAGTGGATGCCTTGATGATTATTTTCCAAACATTGCTGGATTCCGGGGAAGTGCTGGAAGATTGGAAAACGGCTAATGTTACGCCACTGTTTAAGAAGGGTGGCAGGCAAAAGGCAGGGAATTAGAGGCTGGTTAGTTTAACGTCTGTTGTAGGTAAAATGTTAGAATCCGTGATCAAGGAGAAAATAGCGAGGCATCTTGAGGAGAATTGTTTGACAGAGCAGACACAGCACGGTTTCGTTAAGGGGAAGTCGTGTCTGACGAATTTATTGGAGTTCTATGAGGATGTGTCTAGGGCGGTGGATAGAGGAGAGCCGGTGGATGTGGTGTTTCTTGATTTTCAGAAGGTGTCTGATAAGGTGCCGCACAAAAGGTTATTACAGAAGGTCGGGGGCATGGAGTTGGGGGTAGGGTGTTAGCATGGATAGGGGATTGGCTGTCAAATAGGAGGCAGAGAGTGGGGGTCAATGGGTGCTATTCGGATTGGCGGTTGGTGACTAGTGGAGTGCCCCAGGGGTCGGTGCTGGGGCCTCAGCTATTTACCATTTATATAGATGATCTGGAGGAGGGGACCGAGTGTATGGTGTCGAAATTTGCTGATGACACCAAGATTGGTGGAACGGCAAATTGTGCAGAGGGTGTGGGAAGTCTGCAGAAGGATCTAGATAGGCTGGGCGAATGGGCCAGGAACTGGCAAATGGAATTTAATGTTGGCAAGTGTGAAGTTGTCCACTTTGGTAGGAATAATGGTAGGAAGGACTATTACTTACATGGCGAAAAACTGCAGTGTGCAACGGTGCAGAGGGACCTCGGGGTCCTTGTGCATGAGTCGCAAAAACCCAACCTTCAGGTGCAGCAGGTGGTCAGGGAGGCAAATGGGATGCTGGCCTTCATAGCGAGGGGGATTGAATATAAAAGTAGGGAGGTCTTGCTGCAACTGTACAGGGTACTGGTGAGGCCGCAGCTGGAGTACTGTGTGCAGTTTTGGTCGCCGCACTTACGCAAGGATATTTTGGCCTTGGAGGGAGTGCAGAGGAGGTTTACTAGGCTGATACCGGAGTTGAGGGGGTTGAACTATGAGGAAAGGCTGAATAAACTAGGCTTGTACTCGTTAGAGTTTAGAAGAATGAGGGGGGATCTCATTGAGACATATAAGATGATGAATGGGATGGATAGGATAGAGGTGGAGAGGCTCTTCCCGCTCAGAAAGGACAGTTGGACTAGAGGGCACAGCCTCAAGATAAAGGGGGAGCGGTTTAGAACAGAGTTGAGGAGGAACTTCTTCACTCAAAGGGTGGTGAATCTCTGGAATTCTCTGCCCGCTAAAGTGGTGGAGGCTGCCTTGCTAAATATATTTAAGACGCGAGTTGATAGGTTTTTGATAGGCAAGGGGATTAAGGGTTATGGGGAGAGGGCGGGAAGGTGGAACTGTGCCACGACAGATCAGCCATGATCTTATTGAATGGCGAGGCAGGCTCAAAGGGCTAGATGGCCTACTCCTGCTCCTATTTCTTATGTTCTTATGTCCAACCCAAGATCACCACACCTTTCTCGAACATCAGTCCAACCTCCAATCACCAGATCCCCCCAATCATCAGCCCCACCAACCAGTCCCCTGCAGAGATCCCCACTTCCTTCCCCTTCTATTAATCTATCCCCCCATCTACGCCCAACTGGTCCTGTCCCCTTAGAACACCACCTCCATTTGGCCCACCCCCTTGCACTTTTCAATGCCTGGTGGGCAGTACCAGGTGCCCACCAGGGTGCCCACCAGGCAGTGCCAGGGTACCTATCAGGCAGTGCCAGGGTGCCCAACAGACAGTGCCAGAGTACCTGGTGGAGAATTCCAGGTAGGCACTGCCCAAGCAGTAATGTCCACCACTGCACCCAACCACCCGGGTTGCTAAAATGGCCTCCAGTCCCACCGGTGTGGTCCAACAGGGACAATGCATGATCCTGGCCAGGAGGACAAATGAGGTCAGAAAGTTAAGTGAGCCTGGACTCAATAATAATATTAAAATTAACTGATGCATAAATAAATCAGCCTCATGTCCTTCCTGGGCATGATGCTGATTACACTGGCAAAACACAGCGGCACAGAACTGGGTGGCATGGTGGCACAGTGGTTAGCACTGCTACCTCACAGCTCCTGGGACCCGGGTTCGCTTCTGGCTTGGGTCACTGTTGGTGTGGAGTTTGTACATTTCCCCCGTGTCTGCATGGGTTTCCTCCGGTTTCCTTCCACATTCCAAAGATGTGCTGGTTAAGTGGATTGACCATGCTAAATTACCCCTTAGTGTCAGGGAGACGAGCTGATGTAAAAATGCATGGGTTATGTTTGGTGCAGACTCAATGGGCCAAATGGCCTCCTTCTGCACTAAGATTCTATGATCCTAACAATGCATAAAGTTTATCTATCAGTCACAAGTAGACTTACATTAACACTGCAATGACGTTACTGTGACAGGTCAGTAATATCAGGAGACAAGAGAAATCGGGCACAACTCAAAATATTAGCCTTTTGCTCATATTTCCCATCAGCTATGCTAGGGTGGAAAAATCCCGCTCATAGATTCGGTATGTTAGGCAAATGGATTGCAAAACTATCAGTAAGGACAATTGCTCACTCACTGGATGACCAGCATTATCCAACACGATTATAATCTTCAATGTTTACGACTCCTTTCATTAAGCATTATGAAGGTGAAATCACAAGAAATACCTCAGAATATACTTCCCTAATTTGTTACAATATAACCATGAAAATACATTAATGGGTTATTGCTGTTTAGGACAGAAAATCAGATGAGAGAAGAGGAATAGCTAAATAGGAATGCTGTAGAGCACAAGCTTAAAACATTTTTTATCTTCACCCACTGCAGATCCTCTACAGAAGGTCAAGCAAAAAATTCCAGGCCATAATTTGGACTGAGGAATTAGATTGCTAGAAGTGCCATCATTTAAATAAGTAAGATCCAGTCTGTTTCAAGTAGATTCAAAAGTTCCCAAAGCACTGTTTAAAAAATGATTGCCAGTTATGTGTGCCAATAGTGATGGTTTTTGATAAGAGAGGGGATTAAGGGTTATGGGGAGAGGGCGGGAATGTGGAACTGAGCCACGACAGATCAGCCATGATCTTATTGAATGGCGGGGCAGGCTCGAAGGCCAGATGGCCTACTCCTGCTCCTATTTCTTATGTTCTTATATTCTTATGTTTAGTTCAGTGCTGCCACTTTCACGTCTGAATGCGAATGTTCTGGACTCAAGCTCGCTTCAGAAACATGAATCCACAATCTAAGCTGGTAGTTGCATGCTTCTGCGTGAATGCTACTTTACTGGAGGTGCACTTTTTCATTTAATCATAGAATCCCTACTGTGCAGGAGGAGGTTTGGCCCTTTGAATCTGCACTGACTCTCCAAAAGAGCACCTTACCTATGTCCACCCCCAACCCCATGCATTTACCATGGCCAATTCACCTACCCAGCACATCTTTGCACTATAGGGAAAAACTGAAGCATCCGGAGGAAACCCACACAGACGTGGGGAGAATGTACAAACTCCACACAGGACATGAACCTGGCACTACGAAACAGCAGTGCTAATCACTGTGGCACACCTTCCTGTTGCGATGTTAAATGCAAGCTCTGTCAGTTATCTCACATGAATCTAAAAGAGGCTATTGGTACTGTATGAAGAACAGCAAGAGGCGTCATGATCAATGTTTATTCCCTTGCAACCATTACCAACTATCACCAGAACCAAAGTGTAATTCATATCACTGAGGGGGATCTTGCTTGTATGTAAATTAGCTATCTACATTACAGTAGTAACTATTTATTGTCAAATGTTTTCGACATCCAAGGTCATGATTAGCACTAAATGAACGAGTGTTCTTTCCTTCAGTTACAACAGCAATCACTCATCTAATGTGCTCGACTTCCTATTTTGATGCCCAGTATGTGATGGGCATATGGTAAATACAAATAGACTGATCCAAATTTTTTCAGGATTTTTGTAAATAAACTTGCAAAAGTTTGAGACAAAAACAAAAAGCTTCTCCAATCCACTTGATTGAAGTTCCTCATCCCTGGAACCACTCACAAATCTTTTCTGCACCCTTTTTAATGTCTTTTTAATTCCTTGTAAAGTCTGATGCCCAGACTTGGATGCAATATTCCAGTTAAGGCTGAATCACTGATTTAATCATAACATCCATGCCTTTGTACTCCATGCCCTTATTGATAAAGCACAGAATTCCAAATGCTTTATTCACCCCTTTTCAAACTGTCCTGTCACCTTTATTGATTTGCGCACATATCTCTGCAGGATACTGCATCCTCTTTAGAATTGTATATTTCATTTTTTATTTTATATTCCTCATTCCTTCTAATAATATTAATTATTTCACTCTTCGCTGCATTAAACTTTACCTGCCAGGTGTCCACCCATTCCACTGGTCTGCCTATATCCTGTTGAAATTTAGCACTATCCTCCTCACAGTTCACAAAACTTCCAAGTTTTAGGTCATCCATAAATTTTGAAATTGAGCCCTGTACACTTTCTCTAAGTTATTGATATATATCAAGAAAAGCACTGGTCCAAACACCAATTCCTGGGAAGCCACACTACACAGGGACGATTCTCCCAGCCTGCGTAGCGGGGCAGGAGACATCAACGGAGACTGGTAGCGGGCTTGCCACTGGGTGGTACAGCCTCCATGCAGCTCTAGCCACCAGATTTCTGGCATCGTTAACTCTGTGCCAGAAATGGAAGCGGAGCTAAATAAATTATTTAAGTGGGGATTTGCATCCCATTAGCAGTCTCTGGGCCCACAAATGTCTCCCCACTTGCCAGGAGTGTTTCACTCTTGCAGGGTTTACAACTGCTCCCCATTAGTGGGGAGCTGACGGCCCAACTCCGCTGGAGTGAAGGGGGGTCCATGGAAACTTCCCAAGAGGTCAGGGGTAAGGGGGTGCCCCCAAGGCATTGCCAGGTTAGCAGTACCAACCTGGTGCTCTGGTACTTCCCAAAGGGCCAAGTGGCAATGTCTAGGGGTCACCTTGATACTGCCCACTGAGCATCAGGCAGTGCTGGTGGGGGCAGCGGGTGGTGGCCCCTGGGGACAATCGGTGGGGGTGAGGGGGTCTGTCTGCCACTTTGCATTTGGGATCACAGGCAGAGGGACAACAGCAATGTAGGGGGATTGGAGGAGGGGGGGTGTCAAGACCTGCAATCAGGGGAAGGGGTCGGAAGGTCAGCGTTGCAGGGTTGATGTGCTGGCCAGTGATTGGGCTGGCCAGTGATCAGGAGGCCGGCAGTGCGAAGCTACTGCGCATGTGCCAATTTCGGTGCTGACAGATCAGCACATGCACAGTGGCCCAATCAGCGCTCTGCTGCTGGCCTCTCCAGCGGGAATAGACTTCACCTCAGCTTTACAGCATGATTCATGCTTGAGCTCTCTGTGATGCACAGAGTGTGGGAGATTTATTTAGAAAATCCTGCTGAAAAAAAATTGGGATTTACTTCAGATTTTACGCAAATTCAACGCTTAGAACTTTTTGGGGAGAATCCCACACTACATCTTTCACAACCCAATAAAAAACACCATTCACCATTATTCTGTTTCTATCAGTCAACCTGCTACATATCCATGCTGCCACTGTCCCTTTAATTCTATGGGTTTTAACTTTGCTGACAAGCCTATTAATGTACGTTTTAACAAATGCCTTTTGAAGTTAATGTAAACCACATCAACCGTATTACCCCATCCTCTCTATCGTCAATTTATACTGGCTTTCGTTTATTAATTCACACGTGTACAAGTGACTATTAATTTTGTCTTGGATTATTGTTTCTAAAAGCTTTCCCATCTACAAGGTTAAACTGACTGGCTGACAATTGCTGTACTTATCCTTGAACCCTTTTCAAAATAAGCATGTAACATTTGTAATTCTCCTGTTCCATGACACCACCCCTGTTTTTAAGGAGGATTAGAGGATTGTGACGGTTACTTCTGCAGGCCTATAGGACATGCCTGATGGTGTTATTATACTATTTTGGCTTTTCAACTCTAATCAAATCAATTCTGACCTTGCCTCATCCCTTTCCAACATGATGGAAACATATAATCAGGATGGTAACAGCACAGAAGGCCATTCAGCCAATTGTGTCTGTGCTGATCCTCTGCAAGTGCAATACACCCAGTGTGACTTTAGTGTACCTTTAGGAAAGGATTTTTTTAAAATCTCTGGAGCTCTCACAGCTTCACCATTTCTCATTGCCGAGCTGACTACCAGATGTCATTTTATTGCTCCTTAAGCTGTTTAAACGGAGGTTTGTTTATTTTTACAATGCGATATTTTATGGATCTGTATTATTTGGAGAAAAACTGGTTGGCAGGTCAGATGACAGGAACTCCTTCATTTTCAGTTCAGAGCTGCAAGTTTGAGTTTTTAGAAGGGACAGCAAGCTAAAAAGAAGTGCTTCCCTCTCCCTGTTTTATTTGAAAATTCCACTGGTTATCTGAAAGCCTCTTTCTGAAAGGGAGAATCTGCTGTTGATGGTTGCTTAGAGTCTACCTGGGGTTCTGGGAAGCTGCTCGGACTTCAAACTGTTCTGAGTCTTTCAAGAGAACTGCAGAATTCATCCAAAGGGCTCAATTAAAATCTCACGTGAACATTAGCCTAGGCTGTATTAAACCTGTGTGAAGGGCTTGTTGATGGGATTGGTTTGATTTGAAAACCTTAGACATATTTGTTAAGGGTTATATATTATGTTTTGTTTTTCTTTGTAATTGATAAAAGTTATTGCTAATTTTCTTTCCATACACATTAACTATATTCTTAAACTTTGTTATTCCCTATTGGGTTATTTGAATCATACCTGAAATGAAACATATCGTGCTTATCCTAACAAATTTAAGATGCAGAACTTATGATCCAAGTGGGCTCCATACAACACTTTGGAGTTTCTGACCTGAACCACAACACCAGTGCCTGCCTTTTCATAAAATCATAGAATCTACAGTGCAGAAAGAGGCCGTTTGGCCCATCAAATCTGCACCGACAATAATCCCACCAAGGCCCTATCCCCATAGCCCCATATATTTACCCTGCTAATCCCTATAACACTTTATCATGGCCAATCAATCTAACCTGCACATCTTTGTACTATGGGAGGATTTTCCTCATAGTGCTGTAAACCTCTATGACTTTGACTCTTCAACATTTTCCTTTTCCAGTAAACTTAATACAATAATTTCACTAGTGTCTTCCTAATCAATGCTTCACACCACCTCTTTTCTTTTTTTCCTATATTTTCTGAATACGTGTTTCCTTGACTACTAAGAACATAGTCCTCACCATTTTTAAGCCATTTGTCCTTTACTGCCATGTATTCCATATTCTCACATGGTTTGATTACATACTTGCATTCTAAACCAGTCTTTTAATTTTTCATAGTCCTTCTATCTAATATAGTATTACTTCCTTTTGTAGCATTATCCACAACTTTAGTGCTTTAGTCGCTCTATTCCTCTTTTGCACTTCTATGTACTCATGCCCATGCTCTTTCCAATTTAATTTAAAACCTAAACCTCCCAACCAGTGATGAACCTGCCCCTGAAGCCCTGGTCCCAGTCCCATTGAGGTGTAATCTCTCCCAGAAATGATTCCAATACCCCAAGAATTTGAAGTCCTCTCTCTTGCACAATGTATTAAACTACACATTTATCCTTCCCGTCTTCCTATTTCTACCTTCGCTGGCATAAGACACAGTGAAAGTTTATATATTTATTTGTCACAAGGAGGCTTACATCCATACTGCAATGAAGTTACTATGAAAATCCCCTATTCACCACAATCCAGCGCCTGTTTGGGTACACTGAGGGAGAATTCAACATGGCCAATTCATCTAATTTGTACATCTTTGGACTGTGGGAGGAAACTGAAGCACCCACGCAGACATGGTGAGAATGTGCAAACTCCACAGAGACAGTGACCCGAGCCAGAAATTGAAGCTGGATCTCTGGTGCTGTGAGGCAGCAGTGCTAACCATTGTGCCACCATGCCGCCCTAACAGGTGTTCATTCGGAGATTATCTTTGTTGGGAAAATAATATCTTTCAAAGCAATATTGTGTTTTTTAATATAGAAGAGCACTGCATGATCTGGACACTTGATGCTGATCTGGATTTGTTTTTCAAAGGTCATAAATTCACCTTGGATTGGGGACAAACTTGACTTCTAAGAAATAATCTGACCTCTGCATGGTACTTGATGAAAATCTGTTTATTTGCTTGCTTTGAACTGCAATCATTTTAATTCATGGGAAAAAACTGAAATGCAAAGGCTAGTGATTTACTGGAAATCAGAGCCAAGCTTAAAATTTTGAAGTCAGTCTTGGAATAAACTGAGAAAGGAAGCCTATCTTACCACACTTTCTCCCTCTCTGCCTTGTCTGTGTGGTTCTTCAACCTGCTGTCAGAGAATCTCCATCTGGGTGTAACTTCTCTGCATCTAGACTTGCAAAGCTGAGACAAGAGGAATTGATCCAGCTTTATATTCTCCTCTACACTGAAGTCTCATTGGTGAGAACTTCTAGGCATCCACCAGAACCATTGGCAACTCACATGAGGGAACTCCAGACTGACAGTGTAAAAGCCCTGCAAACTTTATCCTTTATTTCACAATGTCTATCCTCTAAAGCCCATCTCTATATGTCTATCTTTTATTTGAGTGTGCCTCTATGCTGGAAAAATTTTTAAAATGGGATAGATTGTTATACTTCCAGAGTACAATGGTGTACTAACCAATTCTTGCAATTTACTAAAAATAAGTTTTGTTTTGTAATAGATAATTGTTCTGAGTTTATTGAAAGGAACCTAGTTAAAGTCATTTTTATTATGTGTACAGATAGAGATGGCCATTTTGGTGAGCAAACTGAACTTTTAAATTAATGTTACAACCATGATACTGCTAAGGCTAGATAAAAAGGTGCACTCCTCCAATCCCGGTCATAACATCTTCCAGATCTTACTTTTTAACTTCAGCTCCAGCTCCTCTAAGCCTGATTGTAGGACCTCAATACCTGCTACCACTGTGCTGTTGGTACCAACTTCTACCACAACTTTTGGTTCACTCCCTTTCCCCCTGCAGTATGGTGCTCTTTATCTTGGCATCAAGTAGGGAACACATTTTCAGAGATGTGAATTAGGAGACCACAGTTAGTACTACCTATGTACAACTCATAATCCACATTTCACTGCAAGCTTTCATAGGATATGAAAATACAGTCTAAAGACAAATGTACACATTAAAAGTTATAGAATCACAAAAACATGGCGGATTTTCACAATAGCTCCATTAGTGTTAATGTCAGCCTATCTGACACAAATAAATAAACTTTAACATTAAAATGTTTCGGCCCATTAGGCCTACACTGACAATAATCTCACCAAGGTCCTATCCCTGTAACCCCACATATTTTCCCTGCTAATCCCCCTGACACTAATGGGCAATTTATCATAGCCAATTAACCTAACCTGCACATCTTTCAACTGTGAAGGAAACCAGAGCACCCAGAGGAAACCCACAAAGACGTGAGGAGAATGTGCAAACTCCACACAGACAACTACCAAGGCCAGATTTCAACCCTGATCCCTGGCGCTGTAAGGTAGCAGTGCCAACCACAGTGCTATCGTGCCTCCCAAATATCTGATCTGATTCTAAATTCTCCACAAGGGGAACTGAAGTAAAAATAATCTTGTCATTTTTATGCAGGTCTGTGTTGTTGAATGACATGCAAGGAAGAAATCCAATTATTTTCTAAATGAAATGTCCCTGGATTTGTAGCAACACAAGCAGTGCACTCTTCTCCCATATCATGAATACACACACTAACCACACGTAAACAAATGCAAACAGACAAGATAAACTTGCTATTTCTCCAACATTTCTTTTGTTGCCTATGTTGGAAGCTCTGGGATGAAAAAATCCTTCACACAAAAAAACAGCCATTTCGGAGTGCATTACTTTACAAATGTTAGTTAACTAATTGAAAAATTCAGCAACATTGAAGTGTTTTTGAAAATTCAAAATAATTGAAAACAAAAACTTTCAATATGTGAACTTCAAATATGCTGTAAACGTATATATAAAATATATATAATTATTAGTTAAACAGATAAGATTCTCATTTGGCATATAAATAAAGCTTTGACAGTGACTGGAGCTAAAAAGCACAAGAACTAGGAATACACCATGTGGTCATTTGGTAGTATAGAACTTGAGTATTGATGAAAAAAGAGACATGTCAGAGCTTCAGAATGTCCCTTTTTAAGCAAAATACTCCATGCAGGAAATGGTTGCTGCATATAATTATAGAAACACAAACTGACAGATAAGACTAAAATCTCATTCAATAATTAATTAATCAATATTAAAAATGATATTTTGGTGCTACGATACCCAATTAATCTGCATGATGGTACAATATTTTAGTGATTATATTGTTAGACTAAAAATCCAATGAATAGGAGTTTAAATCCCACCATTGCAATTCAATTTCATTAACAAAAAAGCTGTCAGATTGTTCAGTCATTAGTGGTTGGGGAAGAAAACTTGCTATCCTTACCAAGTCTAATTGACACATGACTCTAGCTCTTACAATTCCTTGGATCCATAGCTGAATAGTTGCGTTTTATTTTCATGTTTTATTTTCATTACAAAAATTATTTTCAATTTTAAGTCATTTTGCTGTGGTTGTTTTGTATTCAGTCTACTAAACAGACATAGGACTTGTTTAATAATCAGTTACTCCTTGAGTTCACTTTGAGCAGTCGTCAAAAAATCTTTGATCTGAAGTGTCTCATTTACATCCAGTTCTTGACTTAGATCAGAAGTCAATTTTCTAATCTATGCTTCTTGTGCATGCTGCTCCTTGTTGGAATGCCCAAACAGGTAACCAGTGCCATAGTGGTTTGCTAGAGCTTTTGTGAAGGGTTTAAATTAATTTAGCGAGGGGGGTGGGATCATGAAAGAAGGTTCAGCAAGGGAAATGTAGAACATGTAATTTAAAGGTTAGTTAAGACACAAGAGATTTTGGCAAGATTGAATGGTAATTCTTTGAATGAAAGAAATGTGATGGAGAAGGCAGATGAGTTGAGAGCACAAATTAAAACATGGAGGGCATATGACGCCATTGCTGTCACTGAGACATGGCTGAAGGAGGGTCAAGATTGGCAGGTCAATATTCCAGAATATAGGATCTTCAGACAAGACAGGTAGGGAGGTAAAAGAGAGAAGGGTGTTGCAATTCTGATTAGCGATTACACCAACAAAGAGGGAGAACAACTTATAAAGATTTTCAAATAAATTCATACGGGTAGAACATAAAAACCAAAGAGGTGCAATCAAATTATTGGAGGTTTTCTATCGGCCCCCTAACAATCATAGAATCATAGAGCTTTACAGCATGGAAACAGTTTCTTCGGCCCAACTTGTCCATGTCGCCCTTTTTTTTTAAATCCCAAAGCTAATCCCACTTGCCCACATTTGGCCCATATCCCTCTATACACATCGTATCCATGTAACTATCTAAATGATTTTTAAAAGATAAAATTGTACCCGCCACTGCTACCACCTCTGGCAGCTTGTTCCAGACACTCACTAACCTCTGTGTGAAAAAGTTGCCCCTCTGGACACTTTTATATCTCTCCCCTCTCACTTTAAACTTATGGCCTCTAGTTTTAGACTTCTCTACCTTTGGGAAAGGATATTGACTATCTACCTTGTCTATGCCCCTCGTTATCTTATAGACTTCCATAAGGTCACCCCTCAGCCTCCTACACTCCAGAGAAAAGAATCCCAGTCTATTCAGCCTCTCATTATAAATCAACCCATCAAGTCCTGGTAACATCCTAGTGAATCTTTTCTGCACCCTTTCTACTTTAATAACATCATTCCTATAATAGGGTGACCAGAATTGCACACAGTTTTCCAAGTGCGGCCTTACCAATGTCTTGTACAACTTCAACAAGATGTCCCAACTCCTGTATTTAATGTTCTGACCGATGAAACTAAGCACGCTGAATGCCTTCTTCACCACTCTGTCCATCTGTGACTCCACTTTCAAGGAGCTATGAACCATGTACCCCTCAATCTCTGTTCTGTAACTCTCCCCAATGTCCTGGTTCAATCTTGCAAAATGCATTACCTCGCATTTATCTCATTTAAACTGCATCTGCCATTCATCAGCCCACTGGCCCAACTGATCAACATCCCGTTGCAATTGGAGATAACCTTCCTCACTGTCCACCATGCCACCAATCTTGGTGTCATCTGCAAAATTATTAACCATGCTCCCTATATTCTTATCCAAATCATTAATATAAATGACAAATAACAGTGGGCCCAGTACTGATCCCAGAGGTACACCGCTGGTCATAAGCCTCCAGTTTGAAAACAACTCTCTACAACCACTCTCTGACTTCTGTCAAGAAGCCAAATTTGTATCCATTTAGATACCTCACCCTGGATCCCGTGAGATTTAACTTTATGCAACAACCTATCATGCCGTAACTTGTCAAAGGCCTTGCTAAAGTCCATGTAGACAAAATCAACTGCACTGCCCTCATCTACCTTCTTAGTTAGCCCTTCAAAAAACTCAAACAAATGATTTTCATAATCAATTTAATTAATTAATCAATTTTTGACATGATTTTCCACTCACAAAGCCTACTGACTATCCCTAATTAGTCCTTGCATATCTAAATGACTGTAGATCCTGTCTCTCAAAATACCTTCCCACAATTTATCCACAACAGATGTGAGGCTCACTGGCCTGTAGTTCCCAGGCTTTTCCCTGCAGCCCTTTTTAAACAAAGGCACAACATTTGCCACTCTCCAATCTTCAGGCACCTCACCCATGACTATCGATGATTCAAATATCTCGGCTAGGGGTCCCGCAATTTCCTCCCTAGCCTCCCACAACATCCTGGGATATACTTCATCAGGTCCTGCAGATTTGTCTACCTTGATGCACTTTAAGACTTCCAGCACCTCCTTCTCTGTAATATGTACACTCCTCAGAAGATCAATATTTAATCCCCAAGTTTTATAACATCCACGATTTTCTCAACAGTAAATACTGATGAGAAATATTAATTTAGAATCTCATCCATCTCTTGTGGATCTGCACATAGATTACCTT
The DNA here is from genome assembly GCF_965287045.1 of Carcharhinus amblyrhynchos. NCBI lineage: Eukaryota > Metazoa > Chordata > Chondrichthyes > Carcharhiniformes > Carcharhinidae > Carcharhinus > Carcharhinus amblyrhynchos. Next base: position 23,656,225 of record NC_137336.1, on the reverse strand, counting down.
GTTGAACCTTAAGAGGCCCTACTCTCTCCCTTGTTACTCTTTTGCCCTTTATTTATTTGTAGCACTTTGGATTCTCCTTTGCCTTATCTGCCAAAACAATTTTGTGTCCCCTTTTTGCCCTCCTACATTCCTTATGCTCTTCAAGAGACTCAGTTGATCCCAGCTGCCTATGCACATCATGTGCCTCTTTCTTTTTCTTGACCAGGGCCTCAATATCCCAAGTCATCCAGTGTTCCCAACTTCTGTCAGCCTTGCCCTAAGAATCAGAGAGAAATAGAAGAGCAGACATGTAGGCACATTTCTCAAAAGTGTAAAAGTAATAGGATAATGATAGTGGGGGACTTAAACTTCCCCAACATTAACTGGAGTCATCATAGTGTGAAGGTTTAGAGGGAACAGAATTATTAAAATGCGTTCAGGAGAACTTTTTAAGCCAATATGTACAAGAGAGATGGCAGTCCTGGACTTCATTTTAGGTATCAAGGGATATACAGCATTGGATAAAGTAAAAGAGGGAGGGTTATGGCAGATGTTATGGGCTCAAAACAGCAGAAGCCCTAGAGGACAATAGAATGTGAAAGAAGGAATTTAAAAAGGAAATTAGAAAAGCAAAAAGGGGACATGAAAGGATACTGGCAGGTAAAATAAAGGAAAATCCTAAGTTGTTTTACAAACATATTAAGGGAAAAACAATAACTAGGGAAAGAGTGGGGCCCATTAAACAACGCACTGGAAATTTGTGTATGGAGCCAGAAGACATAGGTAGGGTTCTAAACGAAGTCCATGGGAAAAATTTTACAAAGCGGGCATCAAAATGTCGTAAAATTGGACGTGAAGTGTCTAGCGGGAATGGCGCCCGATTTAAAGTTGGTTTCCACTTCACCATGGGAAGAAAATGGGCACCACCGGGAGCCTGCCAAAACCAGGCCAGACGTCAATTTACGTGTATTCACTATAATGTCATTAACAGACCTTCATGCCCAATCACCTCAGCTCGCCTGCCTTTACCACCTCGCTCACAAAACTGGATGGGACTAGAAAATACCTCTGGAGCTGCCTGAGTGTGAGCGAGCGAAGAGATAATTCTCAGCATTCAAAACCTCCATGCTGCTCAGAGGGGGCTATTTTGTGGTGGCCATGTTTTGTCGGGTCAGGGTAAACTGCAAGTGTGTGAGTGGGATGGGGGGGCACTTGTTGCTTATGGGATCCAATCTCGGGTTGAAATGCTGACCTCGGATCATAAGAATCATTCATTGTCCTACTGCACACAGCTGGAAGCACTGTTGCAGGTGGAGGTTTGCGGCTAACTGTGAAAACTGATGGTGATTCAGTTTCAGGGCTTTTAAAGCAGCATTGCCTGTGACCACTATTGCACAGGTTCTTGGTCTCTGCCTGTGAGTGGGGGGAAGGGCTGTATTACAATTCTGGAACCTGTGGAGGGGTTACGAACAGGGTGTGTTTTTGGGGGCTACAGGGGGTGGGTGGGGAGTCTATGTTTTTGGGGGGCTGTGGGGTGTTGTGTGTTGCTGGGCTGGGCAGTGAGCAGCATTCTTAAACTTGTCCATCTGTCTCTCCCCTTCTCCCAATTCCCAACAACCCCCCCATCCAGATTGACAAGATCGAGCTTAGGAGGAGGTGTCGGCGGATGAACTGCAAGCCGAGGGGGCACAGGTCTTACATAAGAAAATAAGAACTAGGAACAGGAGCAGGCCATCTGGCTCCTCGAGCCTGCTTCGCCATTCACGGTTGATCTTTTTGTGGACTCAGCTCCACTTGCTCGCCCACTCACCATAACCTTTAATTCCTTTACGGTTCAAAAATTTATCTATCCTTGCCTTAAAAACATTTAATGAGGTAGCCTCAACTGCTTCACTGAGCAGGGAATTCCACAGATTCACAATCCTTTGTGTGAAGAAGTTCCTCCTCAACTCAGTCCTAAATCTTCTTCCCCTTATTTTGAGGCTATACCCCTTAATTCTAGTTTCACACGCCAGTGGAAACAACTTCCCTGCTTATATCTTATCTATTCCCTACATAATCTTATATGTTTCTATAAGAGCTCCCCTCATTCTTCTGAATTCCAATAAGCATAGCCCCAGTCTACTCAGTCTCTCCTCAGAAGCCAACCCTCTCAACTCCAGAATCAACCTAGTGAATCTCCTCTGCACCCCCTCCAGTGCCAGTATATCCTTTCTCAAGTAAGGAGACCAAAACTGTACACAGTACTCCAGGTGTGGCCTCACCAGCACCTTATACAGCTGCAACATAATCTTGCTGTTTTTAAACTCCATCCCTCTAGCAATGAAGGACAAAATTTCATTTGCCTTCTTAATTACCTGTTGCACCTGAAAACAAACTCCTTGAGATCCCTGCAGAAGGACATCCAGGTCAGACATTTAGGAAGGATAGACAGGAAGAGAAAGGAGGGGTAGCTCCGTTAATAAAAAAATAACATCAGGACGGTAGTGAGAGAGGGTATAGGCTCTATGGAGCAAAATGTGGAATCGTTGTGGGTGGAGATAAGGAATAGTAAGGGGAGAAAGTCACTAGTGGGCATGGTTTATAGGCCCCCAAATAATAACTTTGAAGTGGGGCGGGCTATAAATAAGCAAATAATGGATGCGTGCAAAAAGGGAACGACAATAATCTTGGGGGATTTTAACCTGCATATTGATTGGTTGACTGAAGTCAGATGCAGTGTACTTGAGGAAGACTTCTTAGACTGCTGTCAGGATATTTCCTCGAACAGTATGTTACAGAGCCTAAGAGGGAGTGAGTTATCTTGGATCTGGTCCTGTGTAATAAGGCAGGTAGAATTAAAGATCTTTTTGTGAGGGATCCTCTTTGGGATGAGTGATCACAATATGGTTGAATTTCTAATACAGATGGAGGGTGAGAAAGTAGGGTCCCAAAGCAGTGTCCTCTGCTTGAACAGAGGGGGGTACGATAAGATGACGGCAGAATTGGCTAATGTGGACTGGAGCGCAGACTAGTTGGCAGGACAACTGAGGAACAGTGGAGGATTTTTAAGAAGATTTTTCTCAGTACTCAGCAAAAATATATTCTGGTGATAAAGAATGAATGTAAGCAAAGGGATAACCAGCCGTGGATAACGAAGGAAATAAAGGAGTATTAAATTAAAAACTGATGCGGACAGAGTGGCCAAAACTGGTGGGGAATTAGAAGATTGGGAAAGCTTTAAAAAACAACAAAGAACGACTGAGAAAGTGGTAAAGAAAGGAAAGATAGATTATGAAACAAAATATAAAAACTGATAGTAAAAGTTTTTACAAATATATAAAAAGGAAAAGAGTGGCTAAAGTAAATGTTGGACTCTTAAAAGACGAGAAGGGGGATTTAATAATGGGAAACGAGGAAATGGCTGAGGCCTTAAACAAGTTTTTTGTGTCGGTTTTCACGGTAAAGGATACAAATAGCTTACCGAACATTGACGGTCATGGGACCGTAGGGGGTGAGGTCCTTAAAACGATTACTATTACTAAAGAGGAGGTGCTTGGTAAACTAATGGGACTAAAGGTAGACAAGTCCCCAGGCCCGCATGGAATGCATCCCAGGGTACTGAAAGAAATGGCAGATGTAATAACAGATGCGTTAGTCGTAATTTATCAAAATTCGCTGGACTCTGGGGAGTGCCGGCTGATTGGAAAACAGCTACTGTTACGCCGCTGTTTAAAAAAGGAAGTAGACAAAAGTCAGGTAACTACAGGCCGGTTAGCTTAACGTCGGTAGTTGGGAAAATGCTGGAATCCATCATTAAAGAAGAAATAGCAGGACACCTGGAAAAGGATGGTTCAATCAAGCAGACGTAGCATTGATTCATGAAGGGAAAGTCATGTTTGATGAATTTACTGGATTTTTATGAAGATGTAACGAGTGCGGTTGACAGAGGGGTACCGGTAGATGTGGTGTTTTTAGATTTCCAGAAGGCGTTCGATAAGATGCCTCACAAAAGGTTGCTGCAGAAGATTAAGGTACACGGAGTTGGAGGTAAAGTGTTAGCGTGGATTGAGGATTGGTTATCTAACAGGAAGTAGAGAGTTGGAATAAATGGGTGCTTTTCTGGTTGGCAGTTGGTGACTAGTGGCATACCATAGGGATCGGTGCTGGGGCCTCAACTGTTTACCAGATATATGGACGATCTGGAGGAGGGAACCGAGTGTAGGGTAACAAAGTTTGCTGATGACACGAAGATGAGTGGGAAAGCGAATTACGTGGAGAATGCGGAAAGTCTGCAGAGAGATTTGGATAGACTGAGTGAGTGGGCAAGGATCTGGCAGATGGAGTATAACGTTGGCAACTGTGAGGTTATCCACTTTGGAAGGAATAATAGTAAAATGGACTATTATTTAAACAGTGAAAAATTACAACATGCTACTGTGCAGAGGGATCTGGGGTTTCTTGTGCGTGAATCGCAAAAATTCAGTCTGTAGGTACAGCAGGTGATCAAGAAGGCAAATGGAATGTTGGCCTTTATTGCGAGGGGGATGGAATATAAAAGCAGAGAGGTCTTGCTCTAATTGTACAAGATACTGGTGAGGCTGCAGCTGGAGTACTGTGTGCAATTTTGGTCCCCTTATTTGCGAAAGGATATATTGGCCTTGGAGGGAGTGCAGAGAAGGTTCACCAGGTTGATACCGGAGATGAGGGGGTTAGCTTATGAGGAGAGATTGAGTAGATTGGGCCTGTACTCGTTGGAGTTTAGAAGACTGAGGGGAGATCTTATAGAGACATATAAGGTAATGAAGGGGCTAGATAGGGTAGAGGCAGAGAGATTCTTTCCACTTAGAAAGGAAACAAGAACTAGAGGACACAGCCTCAAAATAAACAGGAGAGGGGGGGGATCAGTTTAGAACAGAGTTAAGGAGGAACTTCTTCTCTCAGAGGGTAGTGAATCTCTGGAATTCTCTGCCCATTGAAGCTACCTCATTGAATATGTTTAAATCACAGGTAGATAGATTTCTGACTGATAAGGGAATTAAGGGTTATGGGGAGCAGGTGGGTAAGTGGAACTGAACCACTTTCAGATCAGCCATGATCTTATTGAATGGCGGGGCAGGCTCGAAGGGCTAGATGGCCTACTCCTGCTCCTATTTCTTATGTTCTTATTATACTCCCTCTGCCAGACCCTCGCCTACTCACTTAGATTATCTACATCCCTTTGCAGACTTTTAGCATCCTCTGCACACTTTGCTCTTCCATCCATCTTAGTGTCATCTGCGAATTTTGACACACTACACTTGGTCCCCAACTCCAAATCATTTATGTAAATCGTAAACAATTGTGGTCCCAACACTGATCCCTGAGGCACACCACGATCACTGATCACCAACCAGAAAAATACCCACGTACCCCACTCTTTGCTTTCTGTTAGTTAACCCATCCTCTATCCATGCTAATTCATTACCATAACACTGTGCACCTTTATCTTATGTAGCAGTCTTTGGTGTGGTACCTTGTCAAATGCCTTCTGGAAATTCAGGTACACCACGTATACAGGTTCCCCTGCACTGTCCATTGTACATATAATGTTCTCAAAGAATCCCACCAAATTAGTCAAACATGACCTGCCAATTATGAACCCATGTTGCTTCTTAGCAATGGGATAATTTATATCCAGATGTCTCGCTATTTCTTCCTTGATGATAGATTCAAGAATTTTCCCGACTACAGAAGTTAAGCTAACCGGCCTGCCTTTTGTCTATCTCCTTTTTTAAACAGTGGCGTCCTACTGTGGAACCCTACAGAGACCCCGGCAGTTCTGCACGCAGGTGTCCTGCGAGCATCTGTCAGACATTGCATGCTGCCGAAGGCTCCGGCTCCGAAAGGAGACAGTACAACACCTGTGCCATTCGTTGCAGGACCTGGCACCTCGGGGCACGTGGGGCGACCCACTCTGGTGCCTGTGAAACTGACAGCACAGGGTTCTTGCAGACTGTTGGGGAGACCTTTGTGGTATCTCACAAGTATCTATCCGCAAATGTATGTGGGGGGTCACAGATGCCCTGTATGCCCAGGCTGGCCAGTATATTAAATGTGACCTGGACCAGGCCCACAGCAAGCCCAGGCTGCAGGATTTGCAGCCATCGCGGGATGCCAAATGTACAGGGAGCTAGACAGCATCCATGCCACCCTCACAGCCCCCGTTAAGAATCCAGCAAGATTTGTGAGTAGAAATGGCTTCCATAAATGTGCAGTTGGTGTGTGACCATTAGCTCAACATTATGCATGCCTGCGCCAGACACCCCGGAAACGTGCAAGACAGCTTCACCTTGAGGAGCTTGGATATCTTGGGGATCTTTGAGGAGGAGCCCAGGGTACAGGGATGGCTTGTGGGGGACATGAGGTACCCACTTCAACTTCACTGATGATGCCTGTGCGGAGGCCTGAGATTGAGACAGAGACTCAATATAGTGGTGCATAAGAATCCTCAAAATGTGTTTCAGGTACGTGGACCACTCTAGAGGGCCCTCCAATCTGGCCCCCTGATATCGTCACACATTGTGGTGATGTGTTGTGCCCTACAGAACCTGGCACAGCAGGAGGAAGAAGAGGAGGAGAATGACAACAAACAGTAACATCACCCAAGCATTGGAGGGCTGGTGGCAGGAAGGGTCAGGCATGCGAGGGCAGCGAGGGAGGCCCTGAGCAGCGCATGGTTTGGCCACAAGGAGCCTATGTTGCCACACATTGGTTCCATCCCCATCAAGAACATATCTATTGCTGTCTTAAAGACACTCAATGACTTGGCCTCCATAGTCTTCTGCGGCAAAGAATTCCACGGATTCACTACTCTCTGGTTGAAGAAATTTCTCCTCATTTCTATTCTAAAGGATCATCCCTTTGGCCTGAGGTTGTGCCCTCTGGTTCTAGTTTTTCCTACTAGTGGAAACATTTTCTCCACGTTCACTCTATCCAGGCCTCACAGTATTCTGTAAGTTTCAATGAGATTGCCCCTCATCCTTCTAAACTCCAATGAGTACAGACCCAGAGTCCTCAACCGTCCCTCATAAGCCAAGCTCTTCATTCCGGGGATCATTCTTGTGAACCTCCTCTGGACCCTTTCCAAGGCCAGCATATCCTTCCTAAGATGTGGGGCCCAAAACTGCTCACAATACTCCAAATGGGGTCTAACCAGAACCTTATACAGCCTCAAAAGTGCATCTCCACTCTTGTATTCTACATGAATGCCTTCATAACTGCCAACTGAGCCTGCACGTTAACCTTAAGAGAATCTTGAATAATGACTCCCAAGTATCTTTGTGTTTCTGATTTCCTAAGCATTTTCCCATTTAGAAAATAGTCTATGCCTCCATTCCTCCTTCCAAAGTGCATAACCTCATACTTTTCCATATTGTATCCCATCTGCCACTTCTTTGCCCACTCTCCTAACCTGTCAAAGTCCTTCTGCAGCCTCCCTGCTTCCTCAGTATTACCTGTCCCTCTACATATCTTTGTATCATCTGCAAACTTAGTAATAGCGCTTTCAGTTCCCTCCTCCAAATCATTAATGTATATTGTGAAAAGTTGCTGTCCCAGCACTGACCCCTGAGGCACATCACTAGTCATCAGCTGCCATCCTGAAAAATACCCATTCATGCCCACTCTCTGCCTTCTGCCAGTCTGTCAATCCTCTATCCATCCATGCCAGGATCTTACCCTTAACACCATGGGCACGTAACTTATTTAACAATCTCCTATGCAGCACCTTGTCTAAGGCCTTCTGGACATCTAAATAAATCACATCCACTGGTTCTCTTTTATCTAACTTCCTTGCTACCTCCTCAAAGAACTCTAGCAGATTTGTCAGACATAACCTCCCCTTGACAAAGCCGTGCTGACTCAGTCCTACTTTATCATGCACTTCCAAGTACTCTGCGAAATCATCTTTAATAATAGACTCTAAAATCTTGTCAATGTCCTGTCTGCTGCCTCCTTCCTTTCTTAAACAAATGGGAGATAGAAATCTTATTTCCCTTCCACACCACTTTTGCCTTTGTGGTGCAGCGTTTTGGAAGCTCGTTAAAAGCACAGCAGGTCTGACAGTTTGTAAAGAAAATGGAAAGCCTGCTGAAGAATATGGAACATTCCGAATGGTAAGTGTAAAGAGTTTACCTTAACGGTAAACTGACCATTGTGTTGATCAGTATTGTGTATTTATTTGCATGCATTACGGGCTTTTCCTATAGTAGAGGAACATAATGCAGTAAAAATGTTACAAAATTTCCTGTTAGCTGTGCTGTCATTTTCACTACTTAACTAGCTCTAGCTGATTTAAAATAACTCAGGTTTGGATACTTGAAAAATACCTACACTTAATCCCTTACATTCTTTGACATGTACATTGCTTCAAAATTGAAACAAACATCTTTTGCTCATCTCATCTGAAAGGTAGTCTATTGTTTGAACAGGTGGTGAGGAGGCAGTAGTGCAGTGGTATTGTCACTGGACTCTTCATCCAAAGACCTCAAGTAATTCTCTGGGAATCTGTATTCGACCATGGCAGAGATGGAATTTGAATTTAGAGAATAAAAATCTGAAATTAAAAGTGTAATGATGATTATGAAACCATAGTCCATTGTCACAAACAACCATATGATTTGCTAATGTCCTTTAGGAAAGGAAATCTACCTGGTCTGGCCTACATATAATTCTGGATACGTAGCAATGTGGTTGGCTTTTAAATATCCTAGCAAGCCATTCAGTTATATTAAACCATTGTTAAGTTTATAACTAATGAGATTGCACAAACCACCCGACAGTGACTTGTGAACTGGAATTGACAATGGAAAACTCAGCCCTGTCAACCCTGCAAAGTTCATCTTAATAACATCTGGATGCTTGTTGAGATTGAAAGAGCTGTCCCACAGACAGCAATGATATAATCATATTCATGAAAATGTACCTTACAGATAATGTCCCAGATACCACCATCACCATCTCCATGTATGTCCCGTAACCAAGGTATAAGATAGAGTATTGTATCAAGTATATATATTTTTAAAATTATTTTACAGGATGTGGAAGTCACAGGCTAGGCCAGCATTTATTGCCCAGTCCAAGTTGTCCTTCAGAAGGTAGTGGTGCACTGCCTTTTGAACAGCTGCAGTCCCTGAGGTGTAGGCACACCAACAGTACATCAAGGAGCCCTAGTAAATGGGAATCGGGATAAAACTCTCTGCTAGTTGGAGTCATATCTAGCACAAAGGAAGACGATTGTAGTTGCTGAAGGTCAAACATCTCCGTTCCAGGGCGTCATTGCAGGAGTCCTCAGGCTAGTGTCCCAGGCTTATCCATCTTCATTCAGTTGCTTCATCAATGATCTTCCTTCCAATGTAAGGTCAGAAGTGGGGATGTTGACTATAATGTTCAGCACCATTTGCAACTATTCAGAAACTGAAGCAGTCCATGTCTGAATGCAGCAAGACCTGGACATTACCCGGGCCTGGGCCGGCAAGAGGCAATGAACATTTGTGCCACACCATGAACCTTGATAATCAATGGTATTACCACTGCTGAATCTCCCATTGTCAACATCAGAAACTGAACTGGATTTTCCAAATGCAACAGAGATGCAAACATTATAGAGTAGTTATAATGTGGGACTTTAATTACTTGAAATGTAGGTAGGGATAATAGTAGTATAGAGAGCAGAGAGGGACAAACTTTCCTAGATTGTATTCATGAAAATTTTCTACAGTAGTATGTGTCCAGACCAATAAGAAAGGATGACTGTTAGATTTGTTCTTGGAAATGAAGTGAACAAATGGATGAAGCATCAGTGCGGGGGCATTTAGGTGACAGTGATCATTGTGTCGTAAAATTTAGGATGACGATAGAAGAGGACAATATACAATCTAGAATTGCATAGACTGTTATGGAAAAGGAAAAAGGTGGTCTACAAAAAATGATTTTGAATGGGGGCGGAGGTATATTTTCTTAAAAGAAGGCAGGATCTGGCTAAAGTAGACTGGGCATGTTTCTTGTGGGAAAATGTACAGCAGAGCAGTAAAGGACATTCAAAAATGAAATGCAGAGAGTACAGGTTCACCATCCTTGTTTTCACTCTCTCCTGATGGTTATGGGCATTCTTCTCCAGTGGGGACAGAAGAAGCCATGAGAAATCTGATGGTATGACTCCTGTAGATAATGGTAATTTAGCATGGCTAATCCACCTAACCTGCACATCTTTGAACTGTGGGAGGAAACTGGAGCACCCGGAGGAAGCCCATATGGGGAGAATGCGCAAATTCTACACAGATGGTGATCCAAGCCGAGGTCCTTGGCACTGTGAGGCAGCAGTGTTAACCACCATGCCATCGTGCCGCCCACAATTCTGCTCTGACCACAGGAGAGGTGTTAAAGGACTCGAGGACAGCCAATGTGATATCATTATTCAAAGTCTGAAAAGGATAAACCAAGAAACTACAGGGCAGTGCATCTAACCTCAGTGATGGGCAACCTATTGGAAGCAATTCTGAGATATCAAATGAGTCTGCGTTTGGAGAGGCATGGCTTAAACAAAAAGAGTCAGCACGGTCTTGTTAAAGGTGGGTCATGTTTCACCAATATGATTGAATTTTTCAAGTGGGTGACCAGGTGTGTATATGAGAGTAATGCATTTGACGTAGTTGACTTGGACTTCAGTAAGACTTTTGATAAGACCCCACATGGGAGACTGACAGCGAAGGTAATTGATGAGGGTAGGGCCGTGGATATTGTCCAAATGGACTTCAGTAAGGCCTTTGACAAGGTCCCTCATGGCAGGTTGGTGCAGAAGGTGAAGTCGCATGGGATCAGAGGTGAGCTGGCAAGGTGGATACTAAACTGGCTCGATCAAAGAGACAGAGGGTAGCAGTGGAAGGGTGCATTTCTGGATGGAGAGCTGTGACAAGTGATGTTCCTCAGGGATCAGGACTGGGACCTTTGCTGTGTGTATATATAAATGATTTGGAGGAAAATGTAACTGGTTTGACCAGTAAGTTTGTGAACAACACAAAAGTTGGTGGATTTGCGGATAGCGATGAGGACCATCAGAGGATACAGCAAGATAAAGATCATTTGGAGACTTGAGTGGAGAGATGACAGATGGAACTTAATCCGGACAAATGCGAGGTAATGCATTTTGGAAGGTCTAATACAGGTAGGAAATATACTGTAAATGGCAGAACCCTTAAGAGTATTGATAGGCAAAGAGATCTGGGTGCACAGATACACAGTTTACTGAAAGTGGTATTGCAGGTGGAAAAGGTAGTCAAGAAGGCTTATGGCATGCTTGTCTTCATCGGCCGGGGCATAGAGTTTAAAAATTGGCAAGTCATGTTGCAGCTTTATAGAACCTTAGTTAGGCCGCATTTGGAATATAGTGTTTGATTCTGGTCGCCACACTACCAGAAGGATGGGGAGGCTTTGGAGAGGGTACAGAAAAGATTTACCAGGATGCCTAGTATGGAAGGCATTAGCCATAAGGAGAGGCTGGAGAAACTTGGTTTGTTCTCACTGGAAAAATGGAGGTTGAGGGGCGACCTGATAGAAGTCTACAAGATTACGATAGGCATGGACAGGGTGGATAGTCAGAAGCTTTTTCCCAGGGTGGAAGAGTCAGTTACTAGGGGCACAGGTTTAACATGTGAGGGGCAAGGTTTAAAGGAGATATATAAGGCAGGCTTTTTACACAGAGAGTAGTGTCTGGAACTCATTGCCGAGGGAGGTAGTGGAAGCGGACACAATAGTGACTTTTAAAGGATGTCTTGAATAGGATGAGAATAGAAGGATATGGTCCCCAGAGGGGTAGGTGGTTTTAGTTCAGTCAGGCAAAATGGTCGGTGCAGGCCTGGAGAGCTGAAGGGCTTGCTCATGTGCTGAAATTTTCTTTGTTCTTCTTTGTAAGGGCTCATGGATTGAAGGAAATTTGGCAAATTGGATCCAGAATTGGCTGAGTAGCAGGAAGAAGAGGGTGCTGGTCAAATGGTATTTTTCTGACTGAAAGTCCTGTGTCCAATTGCGTACCACAAGAATCAGTGTTGGGGCCTTTGCTGTTTGTGGTTTATATAAATGATATAGATATGAATGTAGGAGGTTGATCAGCAAGTTTGCAGACTCCTCGGAGGAAGCAGATGAAGGGACCTCTGAGGGCGGCACCAGTTTGGCATCAGCTTCCACCTCACACTATCCCAGAGACACTCACATCAGTGGGTGAAGTTAGTGACGAGGCATAGGTCACTCATCTGGCCCCAGGCTACATGCTGCACCTCTGCAATCACTTCTCTCTCAACTGCTGGACATGCAGCAACAGAGCCAGAGAATGCAGGAGGGGCTGACAGCCACATTGGACCGACTGCGAGGCTGTTAGGAGGAGTCCCAAAGTTTTCATGTTGACTAGCTATTGCCTGTCTTCTGTGGTTCCCAAGCCAACACTGCAAGGGTATTGTCCGTGGTGGAGAGCTGGGGCAGGGAATCCTCACCAAGCAATAGACGAGTCACAGCAGGCCATGGCCAACTCCCAAAGGGCCATGGCCGAGTTCCAGAGGGTCATAGCTGAGGGCCTCAACAGGCTTTTTGAGATTCTGCGACCCATGGCTGAGAGGCTCAAGAGCTTGCAGGAGACACAGTGGGCTATGGAAGCAGCCCTTGAGAACGTGGCCCACTCACAGAGGGTCACAGCAGAGGGGCTACAGAACGTGGCCCAGTTTCAGAGGGTACTTGCTGCTGCCATTGACAGGTCACCCCGATCGCCATGCACATCACAGGCCATGAGGCACAGAAGGCAGCTGGCCACGTCCACCTTTGATGTCCATCCCAAGAGACACCGAGACACAGCGATAGGCCACGTAAAGTTAAGAAGTTGTAGCGGCACTAAGGTTGCACAGGTGAAGGGCAGCACTAGGTAGGTAGAATAGTTATTCACTTTGAAGTCTCATGTTCACATATTTGAATATTATTACTTATCATTAAGACACTTCTTTTGGCACAAATAAATCCATTTCACCACACACTCATGATTAATTTATTTCAGATTTGTCTCCAACAGGAAAGTCCTTACCCCAGAGGGAAATGAAATTTATGAAATATGAGAAGATGAAATATGAGTGTAAGCTAGTTAGTAATACAAAAGAAGATAGGAAGAGGTTTTCTTTCAATATATAGAAGGTAAGAGGGAGGCACAGAGACAGGAACAAAGCAAGGTTGTGTCGTTGCCTCAATTCATTTTTGATCTTCCTTATTGCCATGCTCCACTTGACAATAGAAAAGATCTCTTCTGGACTGAAGCTTATTTATCAAATGGACAGTAAGCTATTTTATCCTAGATGGCTATATCAAAAACTACAACCATCCCAATGTCAGTCATTGATGATGATACGCTAAGTCCTATGGCAGAAAAGGGTCTCCAGAGAATCCTCAAATGTATTTATTGAGGCATATGAGAAGATGGGACTGACGTTCCACATTCAAAAAAGCTAAGTCCTCCCTCAGCAAGCCCCCAATGCACAAGCCCCAACGCAATGATTTGGATTCATGATGGGTGCTTGGAAAATATGTAACACCTTCAAGGCTAGTAGAAGTAGGGGACCCTGGATGACTCAGGATATTGAAGCCTTGGTCAAAAAAAGGAGGCGTGTGACATGCATAGGCAGCTGGAATCAAGTGGATCTCTTGAAGAGCAGAGAGGTTGTTGGAGTAGAGTGAAGAGAGAAATCAGGAAATCCAAGTTTACTCTTTTTTTAATCCAACCTTAAAATAAGATAAACAAAAGATTAAATTTAATGTGGGTGCCCATCATCCACAGCAAAGTCTAATTGCACCCACACCAACCTGACCTCCAGAAGTTCTGATAGAGTTAAGTTCCTAATTGACAACAGGAATCCAGTCACTGGAGTTCTTGGCTCCACTGGAGTCACTAAATTGGTGCATTTCCTACCTTGAGCTACAATATCAGTATCACCATTGGGAGCAGTGACCACTGTCGGTATTGGGAGCAAGTGTACTCAACTCATCCCACTGTCCAGTCCATCAAAAGTAACCTCCCATAACAAAATGATCACATTGACAACATCCTTACCAACATGGCAAGATATCTATCCATGTTCCAGTATTCCAATGCCAGCCCCATCTCAGCTGGAACAATCTAAGATTTGACATGAAGATTATGTCTCACGTGCAAAGCTTGAATACGCCACTCCTTCTCCAAAGCCAACTTTGGTTTCTTCATAATTTCTGACTTAGTCTCTTCTCCTATAACTTTTATTCTGATTAAGAATAGCTATTCCTTGCTTAACAATAGCGAAGTGATCACAGCAGTTTCAGATTGCAAACCCAATCAGTTAAAATCTTTGGAGTAATTATAGAAGCAGCAGGAGCAGAGAGAAAGAAGGTCAACAGAAACAAAAGAAAAACATTTACAAAGACAGAATAAGGAACAAATGGGACCTGAAATCCATAGCCCTTCTGGTATACTCTCAATGTAATTAAGGTGGGAGGAAAACAAAGGGTCAAGATCCAGATATATTGGGTCATTTCTAACCATAGGTAGATTTCGAGTGGTTGGCAGGAGCAGGTCCAGATATATTGGGTCATTTCTAACTATAGGTGGATTTTGAGTGGATGGCAGGAGCAGTACTTGCATCCCCAGCCCAAGTTGCCAGATTTCCTAACCAAATGACTTGCAAACACCATTTGGGAGTCAAAGATAACTTATCAGCTGAAGAGAGAGGAACAATTATTCCAGTGGTTCCATTGCTGAGCCAAGCTAGAACTTCTTCTCCTGGGAGTGGGGTGAGAATAGCATGCATGATGTCGACAGTAAACCTGAAGATTTTTCTGGGCCAGGGAGACGCATTTCACCCTCCTTGGAGACACACAAATCTTTCTGTTTATAAAAAGAAAATAAAACTACTTTTCTCTGATTGGTCCATAGTTATCCAATTCAGAATTGCTGGTTTGGCCATTTAGTGTCCACTGTCGCATTTGGAAATAGTGTTCAATTCTGGTTGCTACACCAACAGAAGGATGTGGAGACTTTGGAGAGGGTGCAGAAAAGATTTATCAAGATGTTGCCTGGTATGGAGGGCATTAGCTATGAGGAGAGGTTGGAGAAACTTGGTTTGTTCTCATTGGAATGATGAAGGTTGAGGGGCGACCTGATAGAAGTCGACAAGATTATGAGGAGCATGGACAGAGTGGATAGTCAGAAGCTTTTTCCCAGGATGGAACAGTCAATTAGTAGGGGGCATAGATTTAAGGTGTGAGGCGCAAGGTTTAAAGGAGATGTATGAGACAAGTTTTTTTTACACAGAGGATGGTGAGTGCCTGGAACTCACTGGCAGGGAAGTTTTGGAAGCAGATACAATAGTGAGGTTTAAGCGGTGCCTGGACAAATATATGAATAGGATCGGAATAGGGGGACATGGTCCCTGGGAGGGTAGGGGTTTTAGTTCAGTCGGGCAGCATGGTCGGTGCAGGCTTGGAGGGCTGAAGGGCCTGATCCTGTGCTATAATTTTTTTTGTCCTTTGTTCTACCGTGTGGCAAAGCACATACAGCACAGTGCTCTGTCACTGGTATCTGAATGTGTCATAAATGTGTCATTGGGATTCTATGAGAGATTAGACCTTGACAAGAATCTTGAACGAGATTTCCACCTGAATCAGGTAAACACAGGGCAGAGCAGGAACAGAGCAGTAAAAACAGCTGTATAATTTTTGAGCTCCCACTACCTCCTTCACACCAGGGAAACAATTTAAATTTTATATTATTTCATTTAATGTTAGAATGAACTAACATAACTACATGTTATAAACCCATATTTCCTTGTTGTTAAATAAAACAATGCAACACAAAAGCAATTTCAAAATTAATCCCAACTCCCTGAAGTTTATCAACCACCTACAAGGTACATGTCAGGAGTGTGATGGAATACTCTCCAATTGTCTGGATGAGTGCAGCTCCAACAACAGTGAAGCCCATCACCCAAAACAAAGGAGCCCGCTTGATTGGAACCCCATCTGCCATCTTAAACATTTGTTCCTTTTGCCAGGGATGCACTACGGCAGCAGCATGTACCATCTACAAGGTGCACTCCAACTCTACCAGCTAGGACAATGACAATCATTGCATGGGAACACCACCACCTGCCAAGTTCCCCTCCAGCCCACACACTCATGCTGATCCAGCTTCATATATTCCGCCATGCTAAAGCTTCACTGGCAAGAACCTCCAGACATCTGCTGGGATCAGTGGCCTGCCTTCACACAATGGAGCTCCAGATCAACAGCATGGAAACTTTATCCACTTCTTATAAAGACTTTTTCTAACCACCCATCTCTGCAGAGACCGTGTGTGTGTCTGTGTGTGTGTGTGCGTGTGTGTGCATGTGCGTGCGTGTGCGTGCATGCGTGTGCATGCATGCACAGGGAAGGTAAGAACAAATAGATAGCTATACTTCCAGATTACAATTGTAGACGGAGAAAGGACGACTACAACAATGATTTTAACAACGATAGTGACAATATTGGCTTTAAAATGGCTAATCTGGCTGAGAATTAAGCATGCTGGGATTTTTGGTCAACTTATAGTTAAAACCAAGTGCAGATCGGAAAATTACTCAAAGTCAGGATCGGGCCAGGGAACTGTGAAGCTTCCTGTGTTGACCAAATGGAACTAGACACAATGGTATCAAATTTTATTGCCTTTATGTGAGAGAGATTCCATTTGAACGAAGCACAAAGGCATCAATTACAAGTAATTTCATTGGCTGTTTGAGCTGAGTGATCAGTTTCCAGTTACACAATTGGCTGAATAACAGAGAATCTTCTTGCACATGTGATATAATTTATAGATAAAAGACATGTGCAGTCCTTTGTTTCTGGTGATAACTCAATAGAGATTCACCATTGTAAGAAGCATGCCCTGAAGAAATTCTTCAAAGACTACAAAAATAGATTCTACATCAGGGATATTCTTGGTCACGTTTTTTTCTTAAACCTACTAGTGCCTATTTTCAGTTAAATAATTAAAGTTAATGTTCAGTGAGTTCAGTAAAAGAGTAAGTGTTGCAACTGTTAAGTTAGTACCAAAAGGGCCCAATTTTACCATTGCATCACGCAAACTTGGTAGTTAGGGGTGAAGTGATTAGCGCGATCTGCGCAGATGCCCTCTTTACCAAGGCCCGAAAATGGCCATGATCTGAAACGCGCCCGAAACGGGTGCAACAGTGATTTAAATGTATTTACATGCATTTAAATTGAATTAATAGGCTACCCGCCTAATTTTACCAGCATTTCCCCCTTTACCATCGTATTCACCCATCCTGGTTCAGTGTGAAACAGACATGCTGGGCAAAGATCAGTTTTGGGCACTCCAACTTCTGAAGAGGGAAGTTCTGAGCTTCCAATGGCTCTCCAACTCAGATCAGTGGTTGGGGGGAAAGGAGGGAGGGGGGCCAGCTCATTCTCTGGTGGATGGGAGGGCAGAGGGAGGCCCAATCATTCTCTCGTATCATGAGGGGGGATGGAGGTGGGTCAGATGTATCTCTGGTTATAGAGGGCTTGGAGGGGGGCGGGGGGCAATCATTCCCTGGTTCTAGGGGGGAGGTGTCGATCATTCTCTGTTGGGGGTGTTCGATTGCTCACTGGAGGGGAGGGGTGAAGGAGGTCAGATGGTTTTCTGGTGGGGGGGGAGGGAGGCCTGATCATTCTCTGGTTGGGGGGTGGGGAGGGAGGACAGATGGATCTCTGGTTGGGATGGTGGGGGGAAGGGGGTGGGGGCGGGGGCAGAGGGGACCACTGCCACTCCGCGGGCGATCGATGGGGGGGGTGCGGGGGGCAGCAGAGGATCGCGATCGGTCTGGGTAGTTGGGAGGATAAAGGGGACAGTTATATTTTGGGGATGGGGTGATGTCTGTGGAAGCCATCGCTCCCAGGCCGCAAAAAGCAAATAAAGCAGCCCAGGAGCGATGTGACAGGGGTGCATTTGTCAGATTCTTTTTCTCACTGCACATGTGCAGTTCATAGCTCCGATCGGAACTGCAGCATTTTGGGTGCGATAAGCCCTGCCCACAGCGTGATTCAGATTCGGGGGTTCGGCAGCACGGTAGCACAGTGGTTAGCGCTGCTGCTTCACAGCTCCACAGACCTGAGTTCAATTCCTGGCTCGGGTGTCTATCTGCGTGGAGTTTGCGCATTCTCCTCGTGTCTGCGTGGGTTTCCTCCGGGTGCTCCGGTTCCCTCCCACAGTCCAAAGATGTGCGGGTTAGGTTGATTGGCCATGCTAAAATTGCCCCTTCGTGTCCTGAGATGCTTAGGTTAGAGGGATTAGCGGGTAAAATATGTAGGGATATGGGGGTAGGGCCTGGGTGGGATTGTGGTCAGTGCAGACTCGATAGGCCAAAGGGCCTCTTTCTGCACTGTTGGGTTCTATGATTCACAATTTTTTTTCAAGCTGAGTGCATATGGGGGCACCTGAGAGCAGTTTTCCAAGTTGGATCTGAATTGCGCCAGATTCAGCACTTAGTATCAAATTGGACCCAAAATGTTAAATAAAGGCAATTGTTGAATGAATTAAAGAGTCAGCCCCTGTTCTTGTTTGTCTCATTAAACTGGATTGCTTGGAGGGTGTTTAAATTAATAGCCAAGTAATACAATAATGTGTTAACCAGATCTTGCAACTTGTTAAAAAGGTTTGCTTTGTAATAAATCAGTCATTTTGAATTTATTGAAAAAAGTCTGATTGAAGTCTCTTTTATTCTGGGGACCAGTAGTGAAGGTAATTCGCAATTTTGGGAGTAAATCAAACTGTTAAACGAATGGTACAACCTGTGGCGTCATGGAGCTAGATAACACCTGGACTGTAGCATCATAGAACCATAGAATCCCTACAGTGCAGAAGGAAGCCATTCGGCCCATTGAGCCTGCACCCACCACAATCCCACCCTGGCCCTACTCCTGCAACCCACACATTTATCCTGCTAATCCCCCTGGCACTAGGGTCAATTTAGCATTGCCAATCAACCTAATCCGCACATCTTTGCAATGTGGGACGAAATTGGAGCACCTGGAGGAAACTCACGCAGACACGGAGGGAAAGTGCAAACTCCATACAGTAACCCGAGGCTGGAATTGAACCGGGTCATTGGCACTGTGTGGTAGCAATGTTAACCACTGTGTCACCGTGCCGCCTCTACTTCCATCCCAGTCATAATTGATACCAGCTGAATCGTCTTTCTGCTAGGATTGCCAAAGTCCCAGAATTGGCTTGAAGTCTCTAGAAATTCAAGATCAATCCCCAGACAGTGCTGTCTGCAACACTGGAGAAAAATAATCAAAACATTAAAAATTATTGTTTTTGTCATTTTTCAACATTTCTCTTTACCAGACATAGAAATAATGAAAATGGAGAAACGAAAGGCTGTGTGGCTGCCAGTTAAGCATCATCCAATTGGGTAATGAGCTTTCTTGCTTTCCAATTGGCGTTGGAATGCAGTGCAGCACAAGGATGGATTTGTTAGCCAACTAATGACAAGAGAGTAGGGTAAGTCATGTGATTAAATCTCCAGTAATACATTTAATCAGTTGGCAACATGACTTCCTGCCCCATCCTAGACAATAGAGATGTTGAAACTCAATGGGTGTTAGAGGAATATAAACTTTTGTATTACGATAATCCTTCATCTCAAAACTTAAAGTGTGAAAGCCAAAACACAGGATGTGTATCAGCCTAACCCACCAATTTATTTGCAAAAGATTTTTGGATTTGTATACATCACACTATTTGTACTACTTTCAAATGTTAAAACAGAAGCTGTTCAGATTATAAACACAACAGAAGATTCCATCTCAAAAGCTACTGAACCAGCTGCTAACCCTTTGCTCATCAAGAATCTATCAAGCTGTGCTTTAAAAATAGTCAAGGACTCTGTTTCCACTGCTCTTTGTGGAAGAAAGTTCTAGAGACTCACAACTCAGAGAAAAACATTCTCCTCATTTTAAATAAGCAACTCTTTATTTTTAAAAATTGACCCCTAGCTCTATATTCACCATTAAAAGGAAACATCCCCTCCACATCCACCCTGTTAATACCCTTCAGTCTCCCAACATACTGAGAATCCTCTGCTTTTACCTGACCTTCATTTCAGCTACAACACCAGCTCAGCTAAGAAACAAAAAAGAGTTAATCTTGCAGGTCAAGATGAACTTTAATCAGAACTGAAGAAAATTAAAGGTGTAATATGTTTTGAGTCAGTGGGAAGGGCTAGGGTAGGGGCAGGGAGAACAAAAGGGAATGTCTGTGATATGGTGGAGCACTGAGGTAAATGATAAAAGATTTTATGGTGCAAGTGTTCGGTAAGGAAACAAAATGCATTAATAGCTATACAGAAAGCAATAGATGTAGTGTGAATGGAAAAAAAAGTGATATAAGTGTAACCCAGCAATAAAGGCATATGGAACAAGATTGAAGCAGAGACCATGATCTAAAATTGTTGAACTCACTGTTTATTCTAGAAAACTATATCATAATGAGTAGAAGGATGAAGTGCTATTCCTTGAACTTGACTTGAATTTCACTGGAATACTTAGGTCAGAGTGGGAGCAAAATGGAAAATTAAAATGGTAAGTGACAGGAAGCTCTGGGTCATGCTTGTGGATTGAACAGAAGTTCTCCATAAAGTGGTTAACCTGTCTGCACTTGACCTCCCTAGTGTGGAGGAGACTACATTGAGTAGACTACATTGAGTATATTCCTGTATTCCTTGTATACCTCCATGCAATCCCTTGATTCCAGCTGCCTGCACCTGAGCTGTGCCTCCTTCTTCTTCTTGGCCAAAACCTCAAAATGTTTTGTCATCCAGGGTTCCCTCCTCCTGCCAGCCTTGCTCTCACCCTAACAGGAACTTATTGACCCTGAACTCTAGCTATTTCTCTTTTAAAGGCCTCCCACTTGCAGAGATCCCTTTGTCTTTAAACAAGCTACTCCAATCAACCCTAGGAAGTTCCTGTCTAAATTCATCAAAATTCACCTTGCCCCAGTTTAAAATTTGCACCTGTGAACCAGTTCTATCCCTTTGCATAACTATTTTAAAATTAATAAAACTATGGTCATTGTGACCAAATTCCACCCACAAAGCCTCACTGGATGATCCCTCAGCTATTTTATCCCTGACTACTGTTGTGATGCTCCCTTTAATCAAAAATGCAATTCCCCCTCATTTCTTTCCTCCACCTATATGGCTATAAATCTCAGTCCCATGTACATATCCATGCCCTGAGTTCATGAGCCATACCTGTCAGCCCTCTTGCTATGAAATAGATGCAATTTAATCCAGGTTTTCCTCGCTCCCTGATGTGCTCCCCCCTATCATTTCTATTCAGCTTGTGTTGCAGAGTACTGCATCTCTTTTCAGCCCCTCATTTGCTTCCCTGTTGCTGAGGATCCGCACCCCCACCCCCTGCCAATCTAGTTTAAATCCTCCTTTGTAGCACTGGCAAGGAAATCCACCTCCCAGGATATCGGCCCCACTCCAGTTCAGATGGAACCCATCCCTCTTAAACAGGTCAGCCCTGCCCCAGAGAAGATCCCAATGATCTAAGAATCTGAATCCTTGTCCCCTGCACCAATTCTTTAGCCCGCACCAATCTGCCATATTCTCCTGTTCTTACCCTCACTAACATGTGGCACTGGAAGTAATCCAGGGATTACCACCCTCAAAGTCTGCTTCTTAGTCTTTTTCCTAGCTCTCTCTATAATCAGGACATCATCGTTATTTCTATTTACACCATTTGTGCCAAAGTGCATAACGACTCCTGGCTGCTCACTCTCCTCTTTGAGAATGTTCCATAGCTGCTCCAAGATATGCTTGATCCTGGCACCTGGGAAGAAACACACCATCCTAAACTCCTGTTTGCGGCCACAGATTCTCCTGTCTGCTCCTCTAACTACTGAGTCTCCTATCACTACAGTCTTGTTTAGCTTTACACTTTCACGCTGTGTCCCAGAGTCAGTCGTAGTGCCACAGATCCGGCTACTGCTGCTTTCACCTAAATGGTCATCCCCCTCCGCCCGCCCCACTCCCCCTCAACAGTATGCAACAATCTTGCCCCTCGTAAACAAGTATGGCCGTAGGGGACTCCTGCACAGTCTGCCTGCTCCCTTTGCCTTTCCGGTGGTCACCCAGCTACTCTCTGCCTGTATCTTAGGTGAGACCACCTCAGTAAAACTCTCATCTGTAAAGCGCTCAGCATCCCGAATGATTCTGAGTGCATCCAGCTCCAGCTTCCTAACTTGGTCTCCCAGGAGCTGCAGCCAAGTGCACTTCCCACAGATGTAGGCATCAGTAACAATGGAATTCTTCCTGAGCTCCCACATACTGCAGGAGGAGCATGTCACTGTCCTCATTGCCATCCCAACTGCACTAAGATTAAAGAGGAAAGCTAGGACACCTGTGATTACCTGTACTCTGCTGATCAACAGATTGGGATTGTTTTCCTTGGAGCAGAGGAGACTGAAGGAAGATGTGATTGAGATGTATAAAATTATGAAGGTCATGGACAGAGTAGACAGGAAGAACATTTTCCCCTTTGGTGACCGGGACATATATTTAAGATAAAAGCAAAATACTGCAGATGTTGCAATCTGAAACAAAAACAGAAAATGCTGGAAAATCACAGCAGGTCTGACAGCATCTGAAGCGAGAGAATAGAGCCAACATCCACTAACTAGCCCCATACTCCTCCATCTGGCTGAACTTGTTTCCTCACTCCACAATTTCTGCTTTAATTCATCTCACTCCTCCAAGTAAAAGGTGCGGCTACGGGTATCCACATGAGGCCCAGTTATGCCTGTCTCTTTATGGGGTATGTGGAGCATTCCCTGTTCCAGTCCTACTCCAGCCCTCTCCCACAATTCCTTCATCGGCACATTGATGACTATTTCAGTGCCACATTATGGTCTCATTTGGACCTGGAAAATTTCAATTCCAATTTCCATCCTTCTGTCACCTTCACGTGGTCGATCTCTTCCCCTCCTTAACCTCCCTGTCTCCATTTCCAGTCATATACTACCCACCAGTCTCCATTACAAGACTGCTGACTCCCACAACTACTTGACTACAGTTCTTCACACCCCACATCCTGTAACCTCGAGTTTTTCCACGCACTGTGGTTGACAGGGCTCTCAACCATGTCCAGACAAACCCCCAGGCCAGTGCTTTCGTCCCCTCCCCTCCCTCCCAGAACTAATATAGGGTCCCCCGGTCCTCAATTTTCACCCTACCAGCCTTCACATCCAAAGGTCCGCTATTTCCAACAACTCCAGCATGATGCCACGACTGAACACATCTTCCCCTCACTCCCCCTGACAGCATTCCATAGCAGTAATCTCTAAACTGTACATCTCTAAACTGTCTGTGCTTTATATGCTCTGTCTGAGGCGAGAACTCTCCATTCACCTGACGAAGGGACTAACCCGAAAGCTTGTGAGTTTGCTATCAAATAAATCGGTTGGACTAAAACCTGGTGTTGTCAGACTTTTTACTGTGTTTACCCCAGTCCAACGCCGGCATATCCACATCAGCATTCCATAGCAACCATTCCCTCTGGGAAACTCTGCTACACTCCTCCATCACAGGCAACACCTCACCCCCTGCCCATGGTACTTCCCTACCCAATCATAGATGGTGCAACACCTGTCCCATTACCTCCTCCCTGCTCACCATCCCAGAGTCCAAATGCTCCTTTGAGGTGATGTGGTGTTTCACATGCACCTCGTGAGGGTCCCGAGTCCATGGAACTCTTGTTGAGTTAGATAGTTTCTTGATTTACAAGGGAGTCAAAGAGTATAGAGAGTAGTAAGGGAAGTGAAGTTGAGGCAACAATCAGATTAATCATGATCTTATTAAACAGTGCAGCAGGCATGAGTTCCTAATTCATAATGTTGGCATGTTTATATATTCTTTCCCTGGCATTAAAAGACATTCACTAATGTATTTAAGTGTTGCCCTGGTTTATTAGTGCTGAAGAAAATGGGTTGGTATCAAAAACATTTTTAATAAGAGTGTCTTGTCGAACATCAGTGAGTAACTTCATTTTAGATCACCGAAAATGATTTTTAAAAAACTATAATCATTTGGTCATTTCATTGGTGTACATTAGTCAGTTCGAGCAAATTAATTACTTGTGAAAAATGCTAATTTTTCATGATTATCCCATTAGCAATGGTATAAATAAAACTGCAGCAGGATATTTTTAAATACACAAAGGAACATACTGCAAAGGATATTACACTCGTATGCTACACAATTTTATGTACACTCGTCAATTTATTAGTAAATTTGATTGTTTTTCTTAAACATGCAAGAACTCCTCCAAGTAGTCAAATAGACCAATGAACCTAAAACAAAGGTTTAATTTTCGAGTCTTCTAATGTGCTGCAAATGGAGGCAATTGTTGGGAACCAATCATGTTTAATAATTTGCATATGAGGTAACCAGTTTTATAGGTGAACTGGTTTCCAATACAATGTTTTGCTGCATTTGAAGAGATGGCCAGAACCAAACAGACAACGCGCAAGTCAACCGGCGAGAAAGCTCCCCGTAAGCAGCTGGCTACCAAAGCTGCCCGCAAGAGCACTCCAGCCAGGAGTGAAGAAGCGTCACCCCTACCGGCCCGGCACTGTGGCTCTGCGGGAGATACGCCACTACCAGAAATCCACCAAACTGCTGATCCGCAAGCTGCCCTTCAGCGCCTTGTGCGGGAGATCGTTCAAGATTTCAAGAGCGATCTGTGCTTCCAGAGCTCGGCTGTCACGGCCCAGCAGGAGGCCAGCGAGGCTTACCTGGTGGGGCTCTTTGAGGACACCGACCTGTGCGCCATTCACACCAAGTGAGTTACCATGATGCCCAAAGACATCCAGCTGGCCCGCCGCGTCCACGGGGAGTGTGCCTAAACTGACCCGGACCCACTTTCAAACTTTGAATAGTGCGAGAAAAAGGAACCAATACAATGTTTTCTTAAAAATCATGATAAATGTTCTTAGAAACTCAATTTTCACTCCATCCCCTTTATGGTTTTGGTTTATTTCAAGTGAATTATGCTGGAAAAACGAGTGCAACCTATTACACTTAAGAAGATGACTGCAGTACCATTTTTTGTATTCCCTGGGATCTGATTAAGTATATCCCAGGACATTGTGGGGGGCTAGGGAGGAAACTGCAGGTTCCCTAGCAGAGATATTTGAGTCATCCGTCATCACAGGTGAGGTACCTGAAGATTGGAAGGTGACAAACGTTGTGCCTTTGTTTAGACAGTAAACAGTTTAGGCGGTAGACAGAGGGGAACCAGTGGATGTGGTGTTTTTAGATTTCAAAAAGGCGTTTGATAAGGTGCCTCATAAAAAGTTGCTACAGAAGGTTAAGGTGCACGGAGTTCGGGGTAAGGTGTTAGCGTGAATAGAGGATTGGCTGTCTAATAGGAAGCAGAGAGTTGGTATCAATGGGCGCTATTCTGATTGGCGGTGGGTGACTAGTGGAGTGCCGCAGGGATCGGTGCTGGGGCCACAGCTATTTACCATTTATATCGACGATCTGGAGGAGGGGGCTGAGTTTAGGGTGACGAAATTTGCTGATGACACGAAGATGAGTGGAAAAGCAAATTGCATGGAGGGTGTGGAAAGTCTGCAGAGGGATCTGGATAGGCTGAGCGAGTGGGCGAGGACCTGGCAGATGGAGTATAATGTTGGCAAGTGTGAGGTTATCCACTTTGGCAGAAATAAGAGTAGAAGGGATTATTATTTAAAAGGCAAAAAGCTGCAGCATGCTACGGTGCAGAGGGACCTGGGGGTCCTTGTGCACGAGTCGCAAAAACCCAGTCTGCAGGTGTAGCAGGTGATCAAGAAGGCGAATGGAATGTTGGCCTTTTAAGCGAGGGGGATAGAATATAAAAGCAGGGAGGTCTTGCTGCAACTGTACAAGGTACTGGTGAGGCCACAGCTGGAGTACTGTGTGCAGTTTTGGTCACTGCACTTGAGGAAGGATATATTGGCCTTGGAGGGAGTGCAGAGGAGGTTCACTAGGCTGATACCAGAGATGAGGGGGTTGGACTATGAAGAGAGACTAAATAGACTGGGTCTGTACTCGCTGGAGTTTAGAAGGATGAGGGGGGATCTTATAGAGACGTATAAGATAATGAAGGGGATGGATAGGGTAGAGGTAGAGAGATTCTTCCCGCTTAGAAAGTATAGTAGGACTAGAGGGCACAGCCTCAGGATAAGGGGGGGCGGGGGGGCCAGTTTAGATCGGAGTTGAGGAGGAACTTCTTCACTCAAAGGGTGGTGAGTCTCTGGAATTCTCTGCCCATTGAAGTGATGGAGGCTTCCTCGCTAAATATATTTAAGTCACGGGTAGATAGTTTTTGATAGACAAGGGAATTAAGGGTTATGGGGAGAGAGCAGGAAAGTGGAACTGATCCACTTCAGATCAGCCATGATCTTATTGAATGGCGGGACAGGCTCGAAGGCCTACTCCTGCTCCTATTTCTTATGTTTTTATGTTTTTATGTTTAAAAAGGGTTGCAGGGAAAAGCCTGGGAACTACAGGCAGGTGAGCCTCATATCCGCGGTGGGTAAATTGTTGGAAGGTATGTTGAGAGACAGGATCTACAGGCGGTTAGAGATGCAAGGACTGATTAGGGACAGTCAGCATAATTTTGTGAGTGGAAAATCATGTCTCACAAATTTGGTTGAATTTTTTGAGGGGGTAACCCAAGAAGGTAGATGAGGGCAGTGCAGTTGATGTTGTCTACATGGACTTTAGCAAGGCCTTTGACAAGGAACCGCATGGTAGGTTGATGCATAAGGTTAAATCTCACGGGATCCAGAGTGGGGTATCTAAATGGATACAAAATTGGCTTGATAACAGAAGATAGAAGGTGGTTAGAGGGTTGTTTTTCAAACTGGAGACCTGTGACCAGCTGTGTGCCTCAGGGATCGGTGCTGGGTCCACTGTTATTTATCATTTATATTAATGATCTGGATGAGAATTTAGAAGCCATGGTTAGTAAATTTGCAGATGATACCAAGATTAATGGCATAGTGGACGGTGAAGGTTATCTCAGATTGCAACAGGATTTTGACCAAACAGCAACGAAGAGATGGTGATATATATCAAGTCAGGATGGTGTGTGACTTGAAGAATTTGAAAGTGACGGGATTCCCATGCAGCTGTTGCCCTTATATCCCTAGATGATGGAGAAAAAGAGTTATTTTGCTTATACAGGATCAAGCTTTTGTTAAGAATGTAGTTTGAAGAATTTAATATGAACGCACTCATAAATTTGTTAGTAATAATACAGTGCATTATCTCTGGAAGCTGTGTACTTTTCATTAAAGTTGAAGAATTGATCCTCCTTTATGTGCAATAATTGAATGACTATCAACCGAATTAATAAGAGTAATACTGACCCAAATTGAATAACGCTTGAATTGGGATTCCATACTGATGCAGTGCCACACTGCATGCAATGTGTGATGAAAAGCAGTTTGGTTCTCCGGCCATTGTGATTAGAATACTACAGTAGAGTCATAGAGGTTTACAGGTTTACAGCATAGAAACAGGCCCTTCAGCCGAACTTGTCCATGCCACCCTTTTTCTTAAACCCCTAAGATAGTCCCAATTGCCCGCATTTGGCCCATATCCCTCTACACCCATCTTACCCATGTAACTATCTAAATGCTTTTTAAAACACAAAATTGTACCCACCTCTACAACTACCTCTGGCAACTTGTTCCAGACACCCACCATCCTCTGTATGAAAAAATTGCTTCTCTGTACATTTTTGTATCTCTCTCTCTCATCTCACCTATGTCCTGTAGTTTTAGACTCTCCTCTGTACATTTTTGTATCTCTCTCTCCTCTCACCTTTGCCCTGTAGTTTTAGACTCTCCTACCTGGAACTCTTTCCCTAACAGTATTGTGGGAGTACTTTCACCATGTGGACTCCAGGGGTTCAAAAAAATTACACCATTAGCTCAAGGGATCTTTTCCCAAAGGTAGGGGAGTCTAAAACTCGAGGGCATAGGTTTAAGGTGAGAGGGGAGAAATATAAAAATGTTCAGAGGGGCAATTTTTCATCCAGAGTGTGGTGAGTGTCTGAAACAAGCTGCCAGAGGTAGTAGTAGAGGCGGGTACAATTTTGTCTTATAAAAAGCATTTGGGTACGATAGGTATAGAGGGATATGGGCCAAATACGGGCAATTGGGATTAGTTTAGGAGTTTTTAAAAAATGGACATCATGGACAAGTTGGGCCAAAAGGCCTGTTTCCACGCTGAAAACCTCTATGACTCAAGGGAAATCAGAGATAGTCATTAAATGTCCATCTTAAACAAAGAACAAAGAACAAAGAACAACCCAGCACGGGAAACAGGCCCTTCGGCCCAACAAGCCCGCGCCGCCGCATCACCCTACACCTATTCTACCCTGCGTGTCTACGAATAGAACCCCTGACTTAGCCAAATTGACACTATTCTCCCCTGAATCTGGCTAAGTCAGGGGTTCTATTCGTAGACACGCAGGGTAGAATAGGTGTAGGGTGATGCCAGAACATCACAATTTTGTTTTAGACACAACCTACAATTTCAACATGCAATTCTTAGCAAAAACAAAATATGAAACATATCAATGATAGAACTGTCAGAAAATGACACTGGGTGAATACAAAATTGACCAGAACTGGGAGAGGAACAGGGAAATGAAGCCCTCGTATATGTAACTCTTGGTAACATCTGGATACAACGGTGCTCCTATTGGCTATCATGAAGATCTGGTTTGCTCAGGTTGCCCACTTTAAGCTCTGCTGGAGTAGAGCAGTTGCACAGTATTACGTCAGCAGCACTTATACTGTATAGTATATACCTTCAAGGATATTTTGTTCCTTTTGAAAGAGCTATATATCACATGTATCATTTATTGCTCAGCTTGGCAGAAATTCATTCAGGTAAGTACACCCAAAAAGCAGATGGGAAATTTTCCTATTTTCCCAACTGTTGAGCATTTAGTTTTTCTTGTCATATATCATGTGATATAGCTCTTTCAAAAGTATCAGTCATATTCACCAGATAAAAGGTACTGATGTGTAGAACTTGAGCAAGGAGGGAAAATAACATTTTGCACCATAATTATGGAACTGACCACAAGAGTGGCTATATAGATATTTTACAAAGATACCAATGTTAAAAACATATCATAGATGTTCCTACTGAAACATGTAGGCCAGGATTCTCCCAAGAAAAATTAAAGATGTGTAGGTTAAGGGAATTAGGGGGGTAAATATGTGGGGTTACAGGGATGGAGCCTGGGTAAGATATTCTGTTAGAGAGTTAGTTCAGACTCAATGGGCTAAATGGCCTTCTTCTGCACTGTAGGGATTCTATGATTCTGGCACTCCTTCTGCACAACTCCCACTCAACAATGAAATATTTGACAAAGACCACTGCATGCATAAAGGGCTGAAAAATTCTCCTTCCTGCATGACAAATCTCAATTCTGAGCAAGAGTTCAAAAACATGTCCCTCCGCACCATACAATAAAGTATAATATTCTCAGGGTAGACCTTTAATTAAATCTACAGACAACAATTATTTTGTTTTTCCTCACAACTTAATTATCTCTATTTCAGACTTAAACAAGACAAAGTATCAGTAATAATGGATTAAAAGTCTGCTGCTTAGCTCTGTTCCTAGCATGCTGCTTGGATTGATAGCATACAGGCCTGTAGCTTCAACAGGTTGGTATCTCATTTTTAGGTAAGTTAAGTATACTTCTGATAAGCACTTCTCATCCTCATACAGTCCGCATTGAAAAAGGCTTGATGGTAAGGGCAGAAGGAGGGATATGCCAAAATACGAGTTTACACACTGTGATGTTCCTGCTGATGCACCTAATGAATACTCATTTTTACGCTGCTGATTCTATTCTGATTCAATCCTGTTTAGCATAATGATAGCACCATTCGATGGAGAACATCCCCAAATGATAAGTGAACTTTGCCTCCACATGTGTTATGCACGGGGAGATAACTATCCTCTTTGCTCATCTATTGTTTACTGCAATAAGATGCATTTTTGAAGACTACTTTAATATTGAGTCCTATGACGTTAAAAAACAGAAACAAAATAGGCTTTCTTGTAAATTAAGTTAAAAGAAAGAATAAATATTTCTCAACAACCGAAAAATTAATGCACAAACACCCATTTCTCACTTATGCATATACACAAGATGATTTCTAAAGATGCAACATGCACTTAGATTATTTGAAGGGTAAAATAAGGGGAAAGCAGGTCACTTTTTTTCAAATATACACAGTCCTCAAGTTGCTGATTAAAACATTGCAGGCCTAAAGGATTCTCTCAGTTCATTGAAAACAAAGGTTAGACATTTCTGGCTTTTCAGGTGAAATTGTGTTTGAATCTCTGTAGTGAAGAAATATAATATTGCAGGTAAAATGAATAAACACAAAGAGTAATTTTTGAAGCAAGGTCCTCCGTTTTGTTAGGCTAGGCAAGGCAACTAGATGGTTTCCCTCTAGTCTTTGTATCCCAGACTAACTTACTGGATTATCTTTGTGGATCGATATGATTTAGTGATCTCAAGCAAGTTTTAGTCATGTGACAACATACTGATGTATTCAATCACTCACACAATAGATGAACGGCAGGTGGAATTAAAACACAATAAATGATATCCCAACAACATTCTAGTTCTAGCTATGGTTATCTTCCTAAAATGTATTTAACTGAAACTCCATCTTCATGGAGCCCGCCAGTCTGGTAGCAACTGTCAGGTTAAATCTCTTCCACTGAAATGGCATGGGATAGTCACCTGTGGGGAGGGGTCCATATACATTTTAAGTAACTTCCCAGAAATATTTTCAGACATGTTTATCTATATAGAAACCACAAAATAAATCATGTGACTCTTTAAAGCCCATTTTGTGAAGGTACAGTGTTGAGATCCCATATTGCTTGATACAAGTTAAATATCCATCTCACGAAAAGCTCTACAGGCAGATGATCTGACTGCAACACATGGTGGTCACTTGTACCAAAAGCATCATGGATAGAGGCATCTGCAACAGGCAAAGTAAAGAAGACCAGGTTAAGGAGAGTGGAACCAGAGAGTTAAAAAGAACATGTAAAGGAGCAAGACTCAGAGCAGAGTTGAAGAGTTAAAAGAATGTGAAGCAGTGAAACTTGGACACAGCCAGAGACACAGGAAAGCTGTGAACCAATCAGATTTGGAGAAAATCATGTGCGATATCACAGGAATATCGGAAAGTGATTGGTTGGTGAGTATTTCGCTCAATTATGTTTCAAAAACCGGTACAATTTATTTGTAATTGTAAAGATTTTCAAGTAGCAATGGTAAAGCTTATTGGCAGTAGCAGGGCTTATTAATAAAGATTAATTGAGGTAAGGGCAGCACGGTGGTTCGCACTGCTGCCTCACAGCACCAGGGACCCGGGTTCAATTCCATCCTCGGGTCATTATCTGTGTAGAATCTGCACATTCTCTGCAGTGGGTTTCAGAGAACATAGAACATTACAGTGCAGTACAGGCCCTTTGGCCCTCGATGTTGCGCCGATCAGTGGAACTAATCTAATGACCCTCTAACCTAAACTAATCCAATGTTATCCATATGCCTATCCAATGACCATTTGAACGCCCTTAAAGTTGGAGAATCCACAATTGCCGCAGGCAAGGCATACCATGCCCTTACTACCCTCTGAGTAAAGAATCTACCTCTGACATCTGTCCTTTAATTATCACCCCTCAATTTAAAGCTATGTACCCTTGTGTTAGCCAACACCATCCGAGGAAAAAGGCTCTCACTGTCCACCCTATCTAATCCTCTGATCATCTTGTATGCCTCAATTAGGTCACCTCTTAACCTTCTTCTCTCCAACGAAAACAACCTCAAGTCCCTCAGCCTTTCCTCATAAGACCTTCCCAGCATACCAGGCAACATCCTGGTAAATCTCCTCTGCACCCTTTCCAATGCTTCCACATCTTTCTTATAATGCGGCGACCAGAACTGTATGCAATACTTCAAGTGCAGCTGCACCAGAGTTTTGTACAGATGCAACATGATCTCACGGCTCCGAAATTCAATCCCTCTACCAATAAAAGCTAACACACTGTACGCCTTCTTAACAACCTTATCAACTTGGGTACCAACTTTCAGGGATCTATGCACACGTACACCGAGATCTCTCTGCTCGTCGACACTACCAAGAGTCCTTCCATTAGCCCTATATTCTGTAATCCTGTTACTCTTTCCAAAGTGAATCACCTCACACTTTTCCGCATTAAACTCCATTTGCCACCTCTCAGCCCAGCTCTGCAGCTTATCTAATGTCCCTCTGCAAACTGGAACATCCATCCTCACTGTCTCCAACTCCTCTGACTTTAGTGTCATCCGCAAATTTACTAACCCATCCTTCTGCACCCTCATCTATGTCATTTATAAAAATGACAAACAGCAGGGTTTCCTCTGGGTGCTCTGGTTTTCTCCCACAATCCAAAGATGAGTGGGCTAGGTTGTTTGGCCATGCTAAATAGGCCCTAATGTCAGGGGATTAGCAGGGAACTATGTGGGGTTATGGGAATAGGGCCTGGGTAAGACTGTGGTCAGTGCAGACTCAATGGGCCAAATGGCCTCCTTCTGCACTGCAGGGATTCAATGATTCTATAATAATTATGTAAATGCCTGGATTATAGAAAAATTCAAAAGCTTTAGATAACCCTTAAGTAATTAACATGTAGGCATAGGAGAAGGAGCTGATTGATGAGTGAGTCTACTTTACTTCCTAGTCTCCCTGCTATTAGTATATTATTCAAAAGTAATGTTAAAATACGGTAGGACAGCTTATCCGCACAGAATGCCGATCCTGTTGCATGTAGGCAGCCATGGCCTAAATGAGCACATGTGCAGGAAGTGTCTGCAGCTGCAGAAACTGGAGTTCCAAGTTTCAGAGCTCAAGCAATGGCTGAAGTTACTGTGGCACACCCGCAACACCAAAGAATACATGGATAGCATACTTAGAGAGGTGGCCACGCCACAGGTTGGGATCATGGAGTAATGAGGGAATGGATAACCAATAGAAAGTCGAGGAGGACCAGGTAAGTAGTCTGAGTCTATATCACACAAGAACAAGTTTTCTATTTTTGGTAACTAGTCATTCCTCAGAGAGCATGCAGCAAGAGCCATGTTCAGAGCTCACTGCATGAAGGGAAAGGAAAAGGAGAGGAAGAGGAATAGTGTTCGGGGATTTGAAGGAGAACAGATTAGCTTTTCTACAGCTGTACACATGATTAGGATGATGCTTTGCTTCCATGGTGCTAAGGTCAAGGCTATCAAGTATAAGGGCAAGCTGGTGGCGCAGTGGTCAGCACTGCTGCCTCACAGCACCAGGAGGTTCAATTCCCAGCTTGGGTCACTGTCTGTATGGAGCTTCTATATTCTCCCTGTGTCTGCATGGGTTTCCTTCCACAGTCCGAAAGACGTACTTGTAAGGTGCATCAGCCATGCTAAATTCTCTCTCAGTGTACCCAAACCAGAGTGTGGCGACAAGGGGATTTTCACAGTAACTTCATTGCAGTGTTAATGTAAGCCTACTTATGACACTAATAAATAAACTATAAACACAGAGCAACAGAAGTACATTCTTAGCGGGAAAATTGAACAGACACAGATCATGGTTCACACTGCTACCAACAAAATAGGTAGAAAGAGGGATGAGATCCTGAAGGCAGATTTTATGGAGCGATGTAAACTGAACAGAGAAATAGGAGGTTAGAGTCGATGAGGTTAGGACATAGTGAGAAAGCTAGTATAGGCTGGAGAGATTCAGATTCCGGAGGCACTGCAACCAGAGAGTTGTTGGGCGCTGGAACACAATGCCTGAAAGGATAGTAGAGGCAGAAAACCTTAACTCAATGTATTTGAATATGCACCTGAAGTGCCATAACCTCCAGGGCTATGAACCAAATGCTGAAATAGAACCATAGAACATTACAGCACAGAAACAGGCCTTTTGGCCCTTCTTGGCTTGCCGAACCATTTTTCGGCCCAGTCCCACTGACTTGCACCTGGACCATATCCCTCCATACCCCTCTCATCCATGTACTTGTCCAAGTTTTTCTTAAATGTTAAAAGTGAGCCCATATTTACCACTTCATCTGGCAGCTCATTCCACACTCCCACCACTCTCTGTGCGAAGAACCCTCCCACCACTCTCTGTGTGAAGAACCCCCCCCCCATATTCCCATTAAACTTTTACCCCTTCACCCTTAATGCATGTCCTCTAGTTTTTTTCTCCTCTAGCCTCAGTGAAAAAAGCTTGCTTGCATTCATTCAATCTATACCCATCATAATTTTACACACCTCTATCAAATCTCCCCTTATTCTTCTATGCTCCAGGGAATAAAGTCCTAACCTATTTAACCTTTCTCTGTAACTCAGTTTCTCAAGTCCCAACAACATCTTTGCAAACCTTCTCTGCACCCTTTCAAACTTATTAATATTCTTCTTGTAATTAGGTGACCCAAATCTGCACACAATACTCTAAATTCAGCCTCACCAATGTCTTAGATAACCTCACCATAACATTCCAACTCTTATACTCAATACTTTGATTTATAGAGGCCAATGTTCCAAAAGCACTCTTTACGATCCGATCTACCTGTGACGCCACTTTTAGGGAATTATGTATCTGTATACCCAGTTCCCTCTGTTCTACTACACTCTTCAGTGTCCTACCATTTACCTTGTATGTTCTACCTTGGTTTGTCCTTCCAAAGTGCAATATCTCACATGTCTGCATTAAATTCTATCTGCCATTTTTCAGCCCATTTTTCTAGCTGGTCCAAGCCCCTCTGCAAGCTTTGAAAACCTTCCTCACTGTCCACTACACCTCCAATCTTTGTATCATCAGCAAATTTGTTGATCCAATTTACCAGATTATCATCCAGATCATTGCTATAGATGACAAACAACAATGGACCCAGCATTGTTCACAGGCCACCACTCAAAGAAGCAATCCTCCACTACCACTCTCTGGCTTATGGGTTTACTATCAAATAAACTGGTTGGACTTTAACCTGGTGTTGTGAGACTTCTTACTGTGTTTATCCCAGTCCAGCGCCAGCATCTCCACATCAGTTCTTCCATTGAGCCAATGTCTAATCCAATTTACTACCTCTCCATGTATACCTAGCGACTGAACCTTCCTAACTAACCTCCCATGCGGGACCTTGTCAAAGGCCTTACTGAAGTCCATGTAGACAACATCCACTGCCTTCCCTTCATCCACTTTCCTGGTAACCTCCTCGAAAAACTCTAATAGATTGGTTAAACATGACCCACCACGCACAACGCCATGTTGACTCTCCCTAATAAGTTCCTGTCCATCCAAGTATTTGTAGATCCTATCTCTGAGTACTCTTTCCAATAATTTACCTTATAGGCCAGTAAGTTTCACGTCAAATTTCCCAGAGTCTTTTTTAAACAATGGAACAACATGAGCTCTCTTCCAATCATCCGGCATCTCACCCGTGGATACCAACATTTTAAATATATCTGCCAGGGCCCCTGCAATTTCAACACTAGTCTTCTTTTAGGTCCGAGGGAATACCCTGTCCCTCCTGGGGATTTTTCTACTCTGATTTGCCTCAAGACAGGAAGCACCTCCTCCCCTTTAATCCGTATAGGTTCCATGACCTCCCTACTTGTTTGCTTTATTTCCCTCGACTCCATGTCAGTTTCCTTAGTAAATACGGATGCAATTTAATATCTGTTTCTTTTGATTCGATACAAAGCCGACCACTCTGATCTTCAAGAGGGCCAATTTTATCCCTTACTATCCTTTTGCTCTTAACATACCTGTAGAAGATCTTAGAATTATCCTTCACCTTGACTGCCAAAGCAACCTCATGTCTTTTTTTAGCCCTCCAGATTTACTTAAGTAGTTTCTTGCACTTTTTGTACTTCTCAAGCATCTTATTTGTTCCCTGTTGCCTATACATGTCATACATCTCTCTCTTCTTCTTTATCAGAGTTGCTAGAGAACAGCCTGTCCCAATCCACGCTTTTTAGATCCTTTCTCATTTCTTCAAATTTGGCCTTTTTCCAGTTTAGAATCTCAACCGCAAGGACCAGATCAATCTTTATCCATGATCAAGTTGAAACTAATGGCATTATGATCACTGGAACCAAAGTGTTCTCCTACATATACTTGTGTCACTTGCCCTAATTCATTTCTTAACAGGAGATCTAATATTGTATCCTCTCGAGTTGGTACCTCTATCTATTGATTTAGAAAATTTTCCTGAACACATTTTACAAACTCCAACCTGCCTAGACCTTTAATAGTATGGGAGTCCCAATCTATACGTGGAAAACTAAAATCCCCTACTATCACAACTTTATGTTTCTGGCAGTTGTCTGCTATCTCTCTGCAGATTTGCTCCTCCAATTCTCACTACTATTCAGTGGTCTATAATACAACCCCATTAATGTGGTCATACCTTTCCTGTTTCTCAGCTCCACCCATATAGCCTCAGTAGACAAGCCCTCTAATCTGTCCTGCCTGAGCACTGCTGCAACATTTTCCTGACTAGCAATGTCATGCCATCCTACCGCCCACTTCCCCCCCCACCCCCACCCTTCATCCCTCTGCCTCTATCACATCTGAAACATTAGAACCCTGGAACATTGAGCTGCCAGTCCTGCCCCTCCTGTAGCCCAGTTTCACTAATGGCTATAATGTCATAATTCCACGTGTCAATCCACGCCCTCAACTCATCTGCCTTCCCACAATACTCCTGGCATTGAAATAGACACACCTCAGAAGATTATTACCACCACACACATACCCTTCTATTTGTGATTTTGCATGAACAATCAACATCATTTACTTACACCCCCCCGCTCTACTATCTGCTCTGGCACTCTGGTTTAAACCCTCCCCAATGACACTAGCAAATCTCCCTGCAAGTATATTGGTCCCCTTGTAGTTCAGGTGTAACCCGTCTCTCTTGCATAGGTCCCATCTGCACCAGAAGAGGTCCCAATAATCTAGAAATTTGAAACCCTGCCCCCTACACCAGTTTCCCAGCCACATGTTCATGCACCTCAGCATCCTACTCTTACCCACACTGGCACTTGGCACAGGTAGCAATCCTGAGATTACTACCCTCGGGGTCCTGCTTTTTAACTTCCTACCAAGCTCTCTATACTCACTCTTCAGGACCTTCTTACTCTTTCTTCCTACGTCATTGGTACCGATGTGTACCATGACATTTGGCTGATCACCCTCCCACTTCAGAATGCTGTGCACACGATCAGAGACATCCCTGACCCTGGCACCCGGGAGGCAACAAACCATCCAAGAGTCTCTGTCACAACCACAGAACCTCCTGTCTGTACCTCTGACTACGGAGTTCCCTATCACTACCGTTCTCCTCTTCTTCCCCCCTCCTTTCTGTGCTGCAGAACCAGACTCAGTGCCAGAGATCCGGCTGCTGCAGCTTGTCCCAGGTAAGGCATCCTCCACAACAGTATACAAATCAGTATACATGTTGTGGAGGGGAATGGCCACAGGGGAACACTACTCTGCCGGCTCTTTCCCCTTCCCTTGCCTGACTGTAACCCAATTACCTGTGCTCTGTGCCTTTAGCGTAACTACCTCCCTGAAGCTACTATCTATAAACTTCTCATTCTCCCAAATGATCCGGAGGTCATCCAGCTCCTTGTCAGTTCCCAAATGCAGTTTGTTAGGAGCTGCAGCTGGATGCACCTCCTGCAGGTGTCATCAGGGAAACCGGAGGTCTCCCTGACTTCCCACATCCTGCAAGAGGAGCATTCCAACATCCTGCCTGTCATTCTTTCTATTCTGAAGAAACAAAAAACTTACCGTAACCTACCCTTGCCTCTGCCTGTTCACGCCAAAGCCTGTTTGAGCCAAAGCTGTCCCACTCTGCTCCCTCTCACTCTGCTGCCCGCTGGATAGAGCGGCCTGCTTTATAAACCTTCCACACGCTACTGGCTGATGTCAGGCGCCTGCACAGTCTCGCGTTCCACTTGCTGCCTCCCTTGCTCCTACGTTTTTTATTTATCTGCTCTCACCCAAGTCCTTTTTTAGGTTAGAGGAGGGGGGAGAGTGGGAGACTCTACACATGTAGTGTCGCGAGAATCCTCCCTGTTCAAATTTATTGTGCTATAACCTTCCCAGGCCACCCCACAGCCTACTTCCAGCTTACTGAATAAAAAACCTTCGATAAAAAGTAAGGTAGAAAAAAGAAATCAATCTCTTACCCTCAGCACTCCTGACACGAATCGCTCCCTCTCTGCTTTGCTCCAGTCGAACAATGAGGTCGATCCTCCCAGGTAAGTAACTTCTAAATTAAAAGAAAACCTTCCCAGGCCACCCCGTGGCCTGCTTCCAGTTTACTGATTTAACTGAATAAAAACTCCAATAAAAAGTAAGGTAGAGGAAAAAAATCAATCTGTTACCCTCAGCACTCCTGACACAAATTGCTCCCTCTCTGCTTTGCTCCACTCGAACAACCTTGGGAATAAATTTGGGATTTGACAAAGTAGCTACTTTTTTGGCAATGCAAACACGATAAGTCATGTGGTCCTTTTCTGTACCGTAAATGTTCTTTGATTCTAAGCTGATTTTCATTGTGTTTGTTCTCTCTCACCCCACTGCACGAGCAGTTATAATTGCTAGATTGGGCCTGTAGCAAGTTGAGAGAGAACCAGCTACAGGCCCAGTCTGGATTACTTCAGGAATCAGCCAGCTTATTGTGGTTCTATTGAGTTACACCTTGCGATGGGCAATGAAGCCCCCTACCCAGAGTACATTGAGAGCCTTGATATCCTCAATGCTTTTTCCAAATGGGGTTCAACATGGGTTTTTTTATTCTTTCATGGGATGTGGACATCATTGGGCAAGGCAATTATTTGTTGCCCATCCCTAATTGCTCAATAACTTGACAATCAGCCACATTGTTGAACCACTGCAGTCCACTGGATGTGGGTACTACCTCAGTGCTGTTAGGGAGCTCCAGAGTTTCGATTTAGTGACATAAAGGAACTTCAATGTATTTCCAAGTCAAGATAGTGAGTGGCTTGCAGGTGGTGGGTTCCTATGCCTTCTGCTGCCTCATTCTGCTAGGATTGTAGAAGCCATAGGTTTGTAAGGTGCTCAAATTACTTGCTTCAGGATTCCCAGCTCTGACCTGCTCTTGTAGCCATAGTATTTATATGGCTGCTTCAGTTCCGTTTCTGCCAATTGTAATCAACCCCTACCCAGGTGTGGAATTGAGGGATTTAGCAACGATAATGCAATTGAATGTCATGGGGACATGATCAGATGGTCTCATCTTGGAGATGATCATTGCCTGGAACTTCTGTGCTGCAAATGTTACTTGTCACTTACCAGCCCAAGCCTGAATGTTGTCTCTGTGTCATTGCATATGGGCAAGAACTGCTTCAATATCTGAGTTGTCGCAGATTATGCTGATCATCATCAGTGAACATCCCTATTTCTGATCTTATGATGGAAGGAAGATCATTGATGAAGCAACTGAAATCATTTGAGCCTTGGACACTACCCTGAGGAATTCCTGCAGCACTGTACTGGGGCTGAGATGATTGATCTTCAACAATTACAACTACTTCCTTTGTGCTCGGTATGATTCCAGCCTGATTCACCAATCATCACCTGATTCCATTCAATTTTGCCAGGGCTCCTTTCTGCCACACTCAGTGCACGCCTTTGACATCAAAGCAGCATTTGATTCTCACCTTATCTCAAGTTCAGCTCTTTAGTCCAAGTTTGGACCAAAGCTGTAATAAGGTCAGGAACCAAGTGACCCCGGAGGAGCTCAAATTTAACAGTGAGCAGTTAACTGCTGTGAAAGAGCTGTCAACAACACCTCCCATCACTTTATTGATGATCAAAAGGACACTGATGTGGTGATAGTTGGTTGAATTAGATTTTTCCCATTTTCTGTGGATAGGACATACCTGGGCACTTTCCCATATTGACAGGTAGTTGCCAGTTTTGTCGATGTATTGGAACAACTCGGCGAGTGGCGTGGCTACCTCTGAAGCACAAGCCCTCAGTACTAAGTACATTTACTTCAGTTGTTGGGGGGGAGGGGGAAGAAGATAGTAATCAACAAGCTCTTTCATAGAAACTGGAAGTAGAAGTAGGCTATTTGGCCCTTTGTGCCTACTCCACCATTCATCTTAATCATGCTGATCTTCGAATTCAATATCCTAACCCCCACCCCCCCAATCCTTCCACCCATATTCCTTGAACCCTTTAGCCCCAAGAATTTCTTCTTGTAATCAAACAACATTTTGTCCTTAATTACATTCAGTGCTAGTGAATTCTACACATTCACCACCCTCTGGCTGAAGAAATTTCTTCTCACCTCAGTTCTAAAAGGTTTATCCCTTATCCTCAAACTATGACCT
Source organism: Carcharhinus amblyrhynchos (assembly GCF_965287045.1). Lineage (NCBI taxonomy): Eukaryota > Metazoa > Chordata > Chondrichthyes > Carcharhiniformes > Carcharhinidae > Carcharhinus > Carcharhinus amblyrhynchos. Next base: position 23,615,680 of record NC_137336.1, on the reverse strand, counting down.
CCTAGTTCTGGACTCCCCTACTACAGCAGACATTCTTTCTGAATCCACCCTGTCTAACCCTGCTAGAATTTTGTAAGTTTCTATGAGATCATCTCTCACTCTTCTAAACTCCAGTGAACATAACCCCAGCTGACTTAGTCTCTCCTCATATGGCAGATCTGCCATCCCAGGGATCAGCCTGGTAAACCTTTGCAGTTCTTCCTCTCTAGCAAGCACATCCTTCCTCAGATAAGGATACCAAAACTGCACACAGTACTCCAGGTGTGGCCTCACCAATGCCTCATACAATTGCAACAAAACATCCCTATCCCGAAACTCAAATCCTCTCGCTAAGAAAGCCAACATACTATTTGCCTCCTTTACTGCCTGCTGTACCTGCACACTTACTTTCAGCAACTGATGCACGAGGATGTCAACTTCTCGTTGAGTATCCTGCTCTCCCAATTTACATCCATTCAAGTAATAAGCTGTCTTCCTACTATTGCTACCAAAGTAGATAACTTCACATTTATCCATATGATACTACATCTGCCATGCAGATGCCCACACACTCAGCCTGTCCAAATCACTCTGAAGCATTTCTGCATCCTCCTCACAGCTCATTCTCCCATCCAACTTTGTATCATCTGCAAATTTGGAAATATTACATTCAGTCCCCTCTTCCAAATCACATATAGTGTGAACAGTTGGGGTCCTAGCATAGATCACTGCGGAACTCCATTAGTCACTGATTGCCAATCAGAAAAAGACCCGTTTATGTCAATTCTTTGTTCCCTATTTGCTAACCAGCGTTCTATCCATCTCAAAACATTACCTGCAATCCCATGTGCTTTAACTTTACAAAGTAATCTGTTATGTGAGGCATTGACAAAAGCCTTCTGAAAGTTTAAATAAACCACATCCACTGGTTCTCCTTGGTCAACTCTACTAATTATATCATCAAAAAATTCCAGTAGATTCGTCGAACATGATTTCTCTTTTGTAAATCCATGCTGAATTTGTCTGATTAGACCAATGCCTTCCAAATGCCGAGTTATGAAACCTTTGATAATAGACTCTAGGAACATCCCCAGTACCGATGTTAGGCTCACTGGTCTATAATTCCGTTTTTTCTGAACCCTCCTTTTTGAATAGTGGGCTTACATTAGCTACCCTCCAATCTGTCGGAACTACTCCAGAGTCCAAAGAATTTTAGAAAAAAAACACTAATGGATCAACTATTTCCAGGGCCATTTCCTTAAGTACTCTGGGATGAAGATTATCAGGAGCTGGATATTTATCCACCTTCAATCCCACCAATTTCCCCAAAACCATTTTTCTACTAATGCTGATTTCCTTCAGCTCCTCGCTAAAACATTTATCTCTCAGCACTTCGGGCACATTATTCATGTCTTTCTTTGTGAAGACTCAAGCAAGGTACGAATTTAATTCCTCAGCCATTTCTTTATTCCCCATTATGAATTCTCCTGTTTCTGACTGTAAGGGGCCTACATTCCTTTTTGTCAGCCTTTTTCTCTTTACATAGCAATAAAAATTTTTACAGTCAGTTACAGTCAGTGATCCATCCTTCTTATTTTTTTTCTGCAACAAGTTGATGCAAACAAGCAGCTTACTCAGCAGTTCCAGAGGCAGTTGAGAGTCAATCACATGGTTCTGGGTCTGGAGTCAAATCGAATCCAGATTGGGTAAGGATGGTAAGTTTTTTTCCTTGCAGGATATGACTGGATTTTCATACAAACCCATTGGTTTCACTGGTGTCATGAAAGTCAATTCTGATATCAGCTTATTATTCCAGATTGATTTAATTAATTGAATTTAAGTTTTCTAACTGCTTGGGTGGGATTTGAACCATATGCTTAAAGTGCAATTGAATTCGTTTTGCAGCATATAAATAACTCACCAAACACAACATTTGAATTGATCCATTGTTTTAGCTTCACAAAACCTTATTCTTGTCCAGAACACGTATGGATAAGAGTGCAGAAAAAGATTTCTTGGAACATTGCTGCTAAAATTAATTTTCAAATCATTATCTAGTAATATTCAGCTGCAAATGAATATAATATGAAGCAACTACAATATAACATATCTTCCTGTGTAGTTCAATTTTCCCTGCAGTGCCCTGTAGGAACTGTAGATTTATTTTGTTTTTAATCATAATTTTAGTCTTCTTTTATTTAACTTTTCTTGCCTGAAAGTTCTGGTCAGTTCTGATGTTGGAATGGGAAATAAGAAATTGAGCAGTCTGAGTTCACATTCAATAGTACTTCCAAGTTTCCCACTCTAATGTGCATCAGTAACTTTTAAACTTTCTGTGTTGTAAGAGATAGCTTTATGAACCATGATTTAATGAGGGAGATGCTATCCCAATTGTATTTCCTCAATCCATCTCTGATTTTGGTAGTTAAGAGGTCACATTCAATGGCAGTGGAGAAAAATAATTGAACAAAAATAAACAAAGAACAACACAGCACGGGAAACAGGCCCTTCGGCCCAACAAGCCCGCACCGCGCCAACAACATGGTATTTTAGGAATATGAGGATTATAAAAAGCATGAGAAGCAGAGGAAAGAGGGGTACAGTAAAACTAAGAATCAGAACTGGACACAATTAGGATTTAAAAAGTGTTAATGTTATTAACTATTATTTTACCAAATAAATTAAAATTCCAAAGTAAAAATTGTACTATTTAGGCTATATACTCCACAGGCAATGATGCAACAGGAAGCCCAGATAAAAGTTTGTAGTTAAGCTTGAGGTGATCCTTAGCCAGATCACCAAGTTGTCATAATAACCAGTTATGAACAAATAACATACTATTTAAAGTAGATAAAGTTTGAGATGCAAAACACTTGCTCTGTGAATAAAGCCAAACTATTCCATGGATTTTGAACAAACAAAACTCAACTTCATTATACAAGATCAAAAGGATAAACCAGTTACAAAATCTACCTAACATTCAGGGTTAATGGGAAGTATGTGTGAATTAAAAGTGGTTGAAAGCACCGCTCAGCACAATAAATGGCAAATGCAACCAAGACAGAATCCATGAATTTTTCAGCATTATTGTTGTCGGGGTGGGTGTTGGGAGTCAACCAATCTCACTGAAACTCTGGGCAGGATTTTCCAGTTGCGCTTGCCCCAATACCAGAAAATCCCTCCAGTGGTCATTAGACCTTTGCATCGTCTGTATACTGTCCACCATGATTCCCATGACAGATAGGATGGGAAAATTCCTCTGTCTTTCTCATGAGGAATTCCAGTCTTCACTTTCAAAGACTTAATCTGGTCGGGGTTAGAAAGCAGAAACTGTTAAAGGAGGATGGAAGGTATTGGATGTAGGTAGGGGTAAAAAGTAAACAAAACAGCACCCCCATTCCCCCCACCAAATGCAGAATCATCACAACACCCCGCTCACCCCACCGATTGCTGTTGAAGAGCAGCAGCGGTCTTCCCCTCCCCCCCTTCCATTGTTGTGCAGAGCACACATCTAATGGCCCGTCCCTGGTCTGGCCCTGCTCCTCAGTAAGCCCCACCCCCTCTAACTTTGCCCTCTTGACACTGCGTGGTGTCCAATGCGCAAGGCCAAGGTACTTGGGTGCCCAGCTGGCACTGCCCAAAGGCACCTTCCCTGGTCCCTACCCTCCCAAGGGAGCCTCAATGATCTGCAGTTTTAGGGCGATACCATCACGACTGGTCGCCATTGATGGAGGACCATATGTGATCCTCGCCAGAGAGAGCCTTCTCTGGCAAGGCCATGCAGGCAAGAGAGCCCAGACAATTCTGTCCCAGGCTTGCTAATTCTATGTAAATGAAGATTAAAATAAACTTAAATAACACATTCAGATTCACACCCATTTTGGGTGTTAGATATCTGGTGCCAGTAAGATCGTGAGAGGAGAAAAATCGGGCACAAACCTTATTTCTCAGCTCTCTTGTGATCTTACTGACTCATCCCACCCATCAGCCGGCAGGGTGCAATGGTAAGATTGTCCCCAAGGTCTTTCATTCCAGGGTGATACTATTGACCCACCAGGAAGCTTTTATTAAAACAAAGTTTATTTAACAATACAGCTTAACTATCACAAAAATAATTTGTGTAACTTTTACCAATTGAATACTTAAACATGACAAGGTACAATTTTTAACTGCCAACTTTTCTCTCATACTTGCAATTTAAGCAGCATTCCTCAGACTCACACTCCTCTTCAAAATCGTTAGCAAAAACACAGGCTTAAGTGCTGGTAAATGTTAGCAGTGCTAGAGTCTTTTAACACTTCTGGAGAGATAACTATTTTCTAGCAGGTCCCAAACTGCAATCTCCAGAGGGAGAGAGAAAAGAGCTCCCGCTTTTTGCAAATCCATGGAGAAACAGCCTCTACAAGCTTAGCTCTGCCCATTCACATGACTCGGCCTCTTATCAATGCGCCTAATTAAACCCTGCTCTGAAACCCCAAGGGACACTCCCAAAAAAGTAAACAAAACTGGTTCAACTCAGATTTAAACAAAACTGCATCTGCTCAGATTAAAATAAACATCTAATATTTAGGATCAACAATGCTTCTGTACTCTCAGCATGTGGGCTGCCTAGTAGACAGATCGACACTGTAAACCAGCGTTGAATCTTAAACATATCTTTCACAAGAAACATAAAAACTACGTTTCTCAAAGGCACAATATTGTCACACCTCTCCCATTAAAAAAATGAAGCATCATTATAAAAAGATGGCTTCATTTTCAAAGTTTCCAATTTCACACTATTAGTACTCTATAATGCACTATATAAACATGCACATTTTATTAAATTGAAGCAAGTATAACAATAGTGTAATTCAGTTCGGTCTTTTTTGTTCCACCACTGACCATTTTTTCTTTTTTCAAAGTTGTGATAAAGCATTGACAATCCCACTCTCTCTTCTTTTTTTGACATGTCACTGTTGTTTAGCCATCTTTTCTTTCTTTTCAAAGTCTGTTTTCAATCCTGTTTTACTTAATTCCAAGTTCAAGCTCAATTTTGTTGTCAGGGTTGAAAATTAGTTCTGGTAATATCTTCAGAGAGCTAGGCAGGATTGGAGGATATGGTTTTTGCTGGGTACCCATGCTTTTATCAGCTGTATAGATTCATTGTCCCAGCAGTTCATTTTAAATGATGCTACAGTTTCATCACACAGTCTCACTTCCCACCATCATTTTTTTTTGTCTGCAGTAGTATAATACTTCTGTTTCTCAATCTCCATCTTCAGATCACGTTTGATTGCTGATTGATCGACAATTTTCTTCTCATAGATGGTGAACTGTTGTTGACAATCCTGCAGTCTATGCTCAGGTGATTTCAACAACTCAGGAAAGAGCTCCAAATTAGTCAACTTTTCTTGCAACTGTCATCTCCACACCTGCTCACCTTCCTTACTCACATCGTTGTCCAGTATCAAGTTCTCCTTTTCTGCCTTCACCAGTTTTACATTGCACTCTATTCATGTCATCATTACCTGAAATTGTCACTATCCACAGCTCTCTGAAGTGTTTGATCGAGACTTTTACTTGCTGTATCTCAGACCGAGCAAATGTTAGCTTCTCCTTCAGAACCTGTGCCAATGTGAGTGGATTAAGTCTATATGGATATTGCGCAGTTGGAACAGTATTTTCTGCACCTACATCAGGCACAATTACTTCTGTGTTTTTCAGTTTAATCTCACATGTATCTCCATGTGATTGTAACACATTCAGGTCCTTTTGATAGTCCTCTGGAAGGTAACTCAATAATTTATCTCAATTTATGATTACTTTCTCATTATCCATGGAATGTCAAATTCAGAATCATCTGAATTTGTTTCTTCACTCTGAATTGTTTCTTCTGCTTTCCTTCGCTATCAAAACACGGTTTGAGCATATTAACATAACACACTCTTGAGTTTTCCATCTATCTGGCATTCTTATCAACTAATTCACCTCACTCAATTTTCTTTCAATTTGATGTGGCCCACTAAACATTTAAAGGTTGATCTACCACTGGCAACAACTTTCACACTTTATCCCCACGAACAAAACTACGAATTTTTGCTCTCTTATCTGTTTTATTATGCGCTGTACCACTTTTAAATACTGTCTAGCCAACTGACCAGCCCTAGTTAATCTTTCCCTAAAATGTAACACATAGTCCAAAATGTTGTCTCAGAACGCCAACTTTCTCTTTGATCAATTTAAGTGGGCCTCTTGCCTCATGACCAAAATTAATTATAATGAGCTGAATTTAGTTGATTCATTAGGTGAATCCCTGATTACAATAAGTACAAATGGAATTCCATTATCCCAACCCTCTGGATAATTCTGACGATAGGCCCTCAGCATGATCTTTAAGGCATGATGTTACCATTCTAATGCTTCCTGCAACTCTGGATGGTATGCAGTTGACTTAAATTATTTAATTCCCAAGCTATCCATAGCTTCCCTGAATAATTTTGACATAAAATTTTATCCTTGGTCATATTTCTGCAGGTAGTCTGTATCTGATAAGAAAATTAAGTAATTCCTCTGCAACCTTTTTAGTTGTAATATTACATAATGGAATTGCCTCCAGAAATCTGTAGCCACATCCATTATGGTTAATAAATACCAATTCCCGCTTTTCATTTTAGGGAGGGGTCCTATACAATCAATTAGGACCTCATAAAAGGTTATTCAAATGCAAGAATGGATATCAATGTGCTAGTTTTATTAACTCTTGAAGTCTCATAAGAACATAAGAAATAGGAGCAGGAGTCGGCCATCTTGCCCTTCGAGCCTGCCCCGCCATTCAATAAGATCATGGCTGATCTGTTGTGGCTCAGTTCCACTTTCCCACCCTCTCCCCATAACCCTTAATCCCCTCTCTTATCAAAAACCCATCAACCCGCTTCTTAAAAATATTTAGCGAGGCAGCCTCCACCACTTCAACGGGCAGAGAATTCCAGAGATTCACCACCCTTTGAGTGAAGAAGTTCCTCCTCAACTCCGTTCTAAACCGCCTCCCCTTTATCTTGAGGCTGTGCCCCCTAGTCCTACTGTCTTTTTTGAGCGGGAAGAGTCTCTCCACCTCTATCCTATCCATCCCATTCATCATCTTATACGTCTCAATGAGATCTCCCCTCATTCTTCTAAACTCTAGCGAGTACAAGCCTAGTTTATTCAGCCTCTCCTCATAGCTCAACGCCCTCAACTCCGGTATCAGCCTAGTAAACCTCCTCTGCACTCCCTCCAGGGACATGTACGGCAAAATTCAACTACATCTTTATGCAGTACATGCCAATAAAAATGTTTTTGTATTTTTGCTTGAGTAAATGACCTCATTCTGGTACCTCATGTGCTACCCACAACAACTCCTTTCTATAACCTACTAGTAATACAACTTGATCAATTTCTATCCATTTTGCATCTGCCTGAATATGTAATGGTTTCTACTTTCGCATTAAGACATCATTTATATATCAAGACTCTTTTTCTGATGCTTTCTGATATAACTGCTTTATCTGTACATCTTTCTGTTGTAATTCTGCCAACTTTCCCAAACTAAAGATATCTACTTCATCCTCCGCCTGTTCTTCCTCAAACATCTGACCAAAAATGGTTTCTAATAACTGAACTTCAACCTCTTTATCTTGTTAGTGTGGAGATTGGCACATGTTCATCCAGAAAGAACTCTTCAAATGTACACAGTGAAAATATAACAAAACCTACTCCAAGTTTTAAATCAAAGAAAAGGTTTAATAAAGAAATCTCATTGCTCCAAGACTGAGGCCTCACCCTGGGTCATTTCAAGAAAAACACAACACTTCCCAACAAGTTCTTATTTAAGCTGGTCAGCTAATCACCACATCATTCTGTCATTGGTTTCCTGGTTTACTGGATCAGCTGACCCTTATAGCTTGTTACCATTGGTCACATTACAACAAATACAATGTTTTTACATGTTACATTCTAAAAGCATATGCACACTGCCCACCCCTCCTCCCCAATTGCCTGGCTCCCAATTGCTGACCTTCCTGAACACCCCCCCACCACAAACCACTGGCCTACAAGACCCCCTCCACAGTCCCCCCACTCCCCAGGCCATCCCCAGTCTCTTACCCCTCCAGCCCCACGGCCAGCCCTGATGGGCAGTGCCACTGTTGTCAGTTTGGCACTGCCCAAGGGGCAACATCCTTTCCTCAGACTTTTGGGGAGGCCAGCAGAACGAGGATGCCTGTTCCCCATTAGTGGGGAGAAGTTGTGAGCCACATGTGCAGGGTGGTGGGGGGGGCAATGAGAATGCTAGTGGGCCCGGATAATACCGTCTCAGGCCCCTAATCATATGGAAATCAGCACGGAGCTGATTACGGTACCAAAAAATGCATTTGGGAGTCTCCTGCTGCTCAAGCAGCACAGCAGGCCAGGAGAATCCCAGCATTTGGCTTTAAAGAGCAATTGTGACTAAGAGTTAAGCATGCTTGAATTTTAGTTAAACACAGGTGCAAGCTACAAAGTGTCTGCAAGCTGTGACTTGACACTGTGATGACCAAATATGGGAAATTGAGTTAGCCTTTGCAGCACCGATATAGGTTGGAGCTGTGTCCTACCAGCAGTCTTGGATGAGTGTTGTGGAGTTGTTTACAAGTAACTCCATTTACTGATTGGACAATGTGATTGGTTTCTGCTTACACCGCTGACTGAATGCCAGAGAACTTTTGGAAGATTCTGAATAAAGGCATGTGTTTCAACTCTTTGTCTTCAGTGATAATTCAGATCACAAGAGTGCCCTGAGGGAATATTTTTCAGATAAGGACTGATGCAGATGGAGGATGAGAAAGTAGGGTCCCGAACTTGTGTTTCTGTTTGAACAGAGGGGAGTATGATAAGATGAGGGCGGAATTGGCGAATGTAGATTGGAGGCGCAGATTGGTTGGTAAGACGGCTGAGGAACAGCGGAGGATTTTTAAGGAGATCTTTTTCAGCACTCAGCAGAAATATATTCCGATGGTAAAGAAGGACTGTAGGAGAAGAGATAACCAGCCGTGGTTATCAAAGGAAATAAAGGAGAGTATTAAATTAAAAGCTGATGCGTTCAGAGCGGCTAAAAATAGTGGGCAATCAGAAGATTGGGAAAGATTTAAAAAACAACAAAGAATCATTAAGAAAGTGATAAAGAAAGGAAAGGTAGAGTATGAAGCTAAACTAGTTCTAAATATAAAAAATGATAGTAAAAGTTTTTACAAATATATAAAGAAGAGGAGATTGGCTGGAGTGAATGTTGGACCCTTGGAGGACGAGAGGGGGGACTTAGCAGTGGGTGACAAGGAAATGACTGAGGCTTTAAATGAGTTTTTTGTGGCGGTCTTCGCGGAGGTGGACACAAATAGCTTGCCGAATATTAAAGATGGAAGGATGGTAGGAGGTGAGGTCCATAACGCGATTGCTGTCACTAGAGAAATGGTGCTTGATAGACTAATGGGACTGAAAGTAAAGTCTCCGGGACCGGATGGAATGCATCCCAGGGTTCTGAAAGAAATGGCTGAGGTGATAGCGGATGCCTTAGTAATTATTTGTCAAAATTCGCCAGACTCTGGGGAAGTGCCGGAAGATTGGAAAATGGCTAATGTTATGCCGTTGTTTAAAAAAGGTAGCAGACAAAAGGCAGGGAATTATAGGCAGTTAGTTTAACGTCCATAGTTGGAAAAATGCTAGAATCCATCATCAAAGAAGAAATAGCCAGACACCTAGAAAAGAACAGTTTGATCAAGCAGACACAGCATGGATTCGTGAAGGAGAAGTCATGTTTAACAAATTTATCGGATTTCTATGAGGATGTGACTAGTGCAGTAGACAGAGGGGAACCGGTGGATGTGGTGTTTTTAGACTTCCAGAAGGCATTTGATAAGGTGCCTCACAAAAGGTTGCTGCAAAAGGTTAGGGTGCACGGAGTTGGGGGTCAGGTGTTAGCGTGGGCAGAGGATTGGCTGTCTAATAGGAAGCAGAGAGTTGGAATCAATGGATGCTATTCTGGTTGGCAGTTGGTGACGAGTGGCACACCACAGGTATCGGTGCTGGGGCCTCAACTGTTTACCATTTACATAGATGATCTGGAGGAGGGTGCTGAGTGTAGGGTAACAAAATTTGCTGATGACACGAAGATGAGTGGAAAAGCAAATTGCGTGGAAGGCGTGGAAAGTCTGCAGCAGAGATCTAGATAAGCTGAGTGAGTGGGCAAGGACCTGGCAGATGGAGTATAATGTTAGTAAATGTGAGGTTATCCACTTTGGTAGAAATAATAGTAGGAGGGATTATTATTTAAAGATCAAAAAGCTGCAGCATACTACGGTGCAGAGAGACTTGGGGGTCCTTGTGCACGAATCGCAAAAACCCAGTCTGCAGGTGCAGCAGGTGATCAAGAAGGTGAGTGGAACGTTGGCCTTTATAGCGAGGGGGATAGAATATAAAAGCAAGAAGGTCTTGCTGCAACTGTACAGGGTACTGGTAAGGCCGCAACTGGAGTACTGTGTGCAGTTTTGGTCGCCGCATTTGCAAAAGGATATATTGGCCTTGGAAGGAGTGCAGAGAAGGGTCACTAGGCTGATACCGGAGATGAAGGGGTTAGCCTATGAGGAGAGATTGAATAGACTGGGTCTGTACTCGTTGGAGTTTAGAAGGCTGAGGGGAGATCTTATAGAGACATATAAGATAATGAAGGGGATAGATAGGGTAGAGGTAGAGAGATTCTTCCCACTTAGAAAGGATAGCAGAACTAGAGGGCACAGCCTCAAAATAATGGGTGGCCAGTTTAGATCGGAGTAGAGAAGGAACTTCTTCACTCAAAGGGTGGTGAGTCTCTGGAATTCTCTGCCCATTGAAGTGGTGGAAGCTACCTCGCTGAATAAATTTAAGTCACGGGTAGATAATGTTTCTGATAGACAAGGGAATTAAGGGTTATGGGGAGAAAGCGGGAAAATGGAACTGATCCACTTTAGATCAGCCATGATCTTGTCGAATGGCAGGGCAGGCTCAAAGAGCTAGATGGCCTAATCCTGCTCCTATTTCTTATGTTCTTATAAGGACCACAAAGATGGAATCTACATTGGGAATGGACCTGACCACTTCATTTTACACCGGATAGAATCTATTTTCAGTTAAAGAATTAGAGTTAATGTTTAGTTAAAAGGTTAATATTCGATGAAGAGTTTGTTCTATGAAAAGAGTTTAAGTGATATAACGATTGTAAGTTTGAGTTTGGTACCTAATATATTAAATAAACATAAGTGTGTTTAAGTGAATCTGAGTCGACTTCTGTCCTTTTGTTTGTAACATTAAACTATGAGGCCAGTAGCGGAATAACAATCGTTACCTAGGATAAACCATATCCCTGAGAAAGATAATTCTTCTGTAACTCCTACCATCACCTTACAACTTTCACCAGAATCTCCAACTTTACCTAACGTAACACTAATCTTTTCACCATTAATTTCACATATTTCCACCTTTTCTGGAAATATTCCTTCTAAATTACATATCTCCTAGTTGACTCGATCCCATACTGCTTAAAATCTTAACTTCTTTATCTACTCCTCCTGGTACACAAGCAAACCTTACCCACACAAGTAAATTCTTTAAAGAGATCTGACACTCACTTATTAGCCAATCCCTGACCAGGCTGTACATTATTTTGCACCTCTTTAGCTTCAACTCTGGCTTAATTTACCATTTCAAGCAATCCCACTGGCTTATCCTGTTTTACCACGTCTGTCTTCCTAATGCTTTTCTTAATACTGTGACTTTGTGTATCCAACTTCATTACAATGAAAACATATGAGGCTTTTTATTTCTCTTCCACCCTCACATATTTTCTTTTAAACCTGAAGTAAGCTATCTTTACAATCTCCAACAAGGTTTCTTTTGCCTTTCCCACCTGAGGATTTTTCTTCCCCACTGTCTATCACCAAACCTTGATTCATGCATGAACCAATGCAAAATCATCTACCCTTTTTGATGCTATTTTTGCAGTTTTACACATTTGCACTCAAGTCTTTCCAGTTCCTGAAATTACAATTCTCTCTTTTTCCCTTTATTTTGCAATTCAAACTCTCATTGTTCTTTTTTATATTTTAATTGTAATTCAAACAGTTTCAATTCTTTTGCTCTTTGTTGCCTCCCACTTCTTTTACCACTCCCTCTCTTTTTTTACTTCAAATTCTAATTCAAGTTGTCTCATTTCTTTTTCATGTTCAAATTGTTTCATTTGTTATTGAATTCTGGACAATTCCAAGATAAACTGTGTTTCTGGCAATTTTAAATGCTAAGCTATCATGGAAATTCTCTTCCGTCCTCATCCCTTCAAGTAACATCAACTGCAGCTTGTTTGCTAATTCCAAAAAGCTTTGCTTTAATCACTTTTGGTAAACCATCCCAAGTGACTCCTTCCACACCCAGGAAATATTTAGCCATTGAAAAACCACCTGAAAAGAAACAATGGTACTCAACACTCACTGATTTTGAATTCAGTAAACCTAAGCAAATCAAAGAATTATCGTTTTTAATCCCACAAGAGTCCCCAATTTTGTTAGGGACCTGATCGCAACTCCAAGGTATACTGTGAAGTTAGTCTAGGTCCCAACTAGTTTTGATTTTGGCATTAATGTGAGGATAAAGTGTTTCACACCAGGTGTGATTCCATTGATCCATTAGGAAGTTTTTATTAAAACAAACTTTATTTGCAATACAGTTAATTATAACAAAAAGTTAGCATAACTTTTACCAATTGAACTACTTAAACATGGCAAGATACTAATCTTAGCTACTAGCCTTTCTTTATTAGTTGCAATTTAAGCAATCTTCCTCAGACTCAAACTCCTCTTCAAAACACATAGTTAGCAAAAACACCCAGGCATACATGCTAGTAGGTGTTGGCAGTCCTAGAGTCTTTTAACACTTCTGGAGAAAGATACATATTTTCTAACAAATCCCAAACAGCAATTGCCAGAATGAAAGGGGGAAGAAAAAAAGAGCTCCTGCTCCTTGCAGATTCAAGCAGAAACTGCCTGTTTGTCTCTGTAAGCTTAGCTCCACCCAGTCACATCACTCTGCATCTTATCAATCAACCAAATTAAACTCTACTCAGAAACCCCAGGGGACAACCCAAAAAAAGAAGCAAAACTGCATCAGCTCAGATTAAAACAAACACTACAATATCTAAGATCAATTATGCTTCTGCACTCTCAGCATGTGGGCTGCCTAGTAGACAGATCAGCGCCATAAACCAGAGTTGAATTTTAAATATTTCTTTCACAAGAAAGATGGCATAGTACATTTTTTAAAGGCACGGTATCATCACACAGTTGTTAATGTTTCTGTCTCAGGGATAGCTATATAAACCATGCACCTTAAAGCTAAAAGGAATCTACAAATAAATATAGGCCAAGCAGTAAAGGAGCGTGAGCATCAAGGAAGAAGGTAAAAGAGGGAAGGAGCTGACAGATGTTTGATCAGGAAAAAAGCCTTAATTTTATTGCTCTTAGGTTGTTAGTAAACAACAATAAATAGAAGTTATGGCAGATCACCTCAACCCTGTTAAATTCACATCCTGTGCCAGATGGGGAATTCAGGACACTTCTCATGTCTTGGACAATGGCATGTGCAGGAAGTATTGCCAACTGAAGGAGTTTGTGCTCCTGGTTTCAGGATTAGAGCAGTTGCTGACATCACTGCAATGAATCTGGAAGACTATCAGTTACATGGATCTATATTTCAGGAGGTTGTCACCTCATAGCTTCAGAGTGGATAGGCAGACAGGAAATGGGGATCATCAGACAGACAAAGAGGATCAAGCAGAAAGTACAGTATATTAATGTACGAGATCGGAAACCCCAAGGTATATTATGACGTTAGACTAGAGCCCAAAAATCTGCTTTTTTAGCACTAACATGAGGATAAGATGTTTCATTCCAGGTGTGATTGATACACCAGGGAGTTTTCACCAAAATACACTTTATATTACAATATAGTTCAACTATAACAAATGAATCTGTTTAACATTTGAACAACACTTAACAAGGAAAACCTAACTCTATTAGTTCCAATCCAAACAATATTCATCTTATAGACCAAATCATAAAATCCTACTGTGCAGAAGGAGGCCATTCAGGCCATCGAGTCTGCACCAACCACAAGCTCACACAAACCCCATTCCTATAACACCATGCAATTACTCTAGCTAGTCCCCCAGACACAAAGGCAAAATTTAGCATGGCCAATCCACCTAACCTGAACATCTTTGGACTGTGGGAGGAAACTGGGGCACCCGGAGGAAACCCACACAGATACAGCAGAATGTACAAACTCCACACAGACAGTGACCCAAACAGGAATCGAACCCGTGTCCCTGACACTGTGAGGCAGCAATGCTAACTACTGTGTCATCCCTGTTAACAAAAATCACAGGCTTACATGCTTGTTCTTGAGTACAACAGTCCTAGAGCTTTTGGAACACCTCTGGAGAGATGAGAGGGGGATCACTCCTTTTAATCAGCTCCAGTCTGCAATTGGTCTGTATTTTAAAAAATATAACTAAAACAATTTTTACTGCAAGTTTAGCTCCACTCATCAGCATATTGCTCTGTCTCTTGTCAATAAACGTAATCAAAACCCTGCTCTGAAACCCCAAGGGAAACATAAGTAAACAAAAAAAACCTTTTGTTTAGGCAAACACACCATTCACTAAATTTAGTCATTATCCCGCTTTCTTAGCATTTGAGCTGCCCAGACCAATCAGCACCATACAAAATAGAACTGACTTTCAAACATATCGCCTGCATGAAACATAATAAAACTATATTTCTTAAAGGCACAGTATCATCACAAGTAGTCCCCCAGGTCATCTTGCTCTATTCAGTTTTGAATACTGAGGAGGGCAATGGTTCCTCTGGAAAGTACAGCCAAAGCTAAACCAATGACATCAGGGTAGCTCAGCTGTACAGGAGCAGTTGGAAAAGGTCAAAGTTCAGAAAAACAATACTAACAGGGAATTCAATCGTAATGGGATCAGACAGGAGCAATCATGACAGTGTGATTTCAAAATGGTATGTTGACACCCTGCTGCTGCTGTTAAGGATGTCACTGAGCATCTGTAGAACATTCTGAAAGGGGATGAATGAACAGCCAGTGGTCATGATCCACATATAGAAAGAAGAATGAGGTGCATGTTTTAAGGAGTTAGTAAACAAATTAAGG
The DNA here is from genome assembly GCF_965287045.1 of Carcharhinus amblyrhynchos. Lineage (NCBI taxonomy): Eukaryota > Metazoa > Chordata > Chondrichthyes > Carcharhiniformes > Carcharhinidae > Carcharhinus > Carcharhinus amblyrhynchos. The sequence goes on along the minus strand of NC_137336.1, from coordinate 23,600,452 downwards.
ACATCAAAGGCACAGTGTTAACCTCTGAACCATTCCCATTACCACATGCTTGTAGTTACAGAAATAAGAGGACAGTACTGATGAATGTGTGGCTGGAGAGATGATGCAGGAGAATGCAAAAACAATGACATAAGAAACCAAAACATGGGTAAACAAAATCCAGACCCCCCAATCCCCCCAAAGCCTGCTCCGGCATTCAATACAATAAAGCTGATCTTTTACCTCTATTCTACTTTCCTGCTGTTCCATGTGTCCCTCAATTCTCCAACAGACCATAAAAACTAGTATCTCAACTTAAATATATTTAACAAAAGAGCAATTGCAATCCTTAGTGGCAGATGATTCCAAAGATTTCATAATCCTTTGAGAAGTTTCTTCTCAATCCTACGTTATCCTGAGATTGTGTGCACTCGACCTCTCCCCATTCTAGATTTCACAGCCACAGGAAACAACCTGCTGTGTTCAAAGCCTTTCAGAATTCTGTAAACTCCAATTAGATCATTTTCCCTCATCGTTCTGAAGTTCGGGTATAGGACCAATTTACTCAGCCTCTCATCACATGAAAATCTGCTTATTTCAAGAAACTACCTAGCGAAACATCACTGCAACACCTCCAAGACAAGTATATCTTCCTTAGGTAGGGAATCAAAACTATGCAGAATACTCCAGGTATGGTCTCACCAAAGTTGTGTACAAATGTAGCAGGGCTTTATATTCATGCACTACATACTCCTACAATAAGGGCCACCATCCTTCATGTCTTCCTTACTGCTTGCTGTACCCGCATGCTAACTTTGTGTTCCTGGCACATATATGCCCAAATCCTGCTGAATATCAACATTTACAAGTTTATAAGTAAATATATTCTGATTTTCTGTTCCAACGACCAAAGTAAATAACATCACATTTCCCACAAAATATTCCATCTGCTACCTATTGGCCACTCACTTAGCCTGTATAGATTTCTTGACAACCTCTGTGCCTTCCACACAGCTTCCATTTGTCAGCAAATTTGAATATATATTTCCCAGTCTTTTCACCCAAGTCGTTAATATAGAATATAAGTAAGAGGTCCCAGCATCAATCCTTGCAGCATTCCACTCGTCACAGCCCAATATGAAAATGTCCCATGTATCACTATCTTTACTTCCTGTCCATTAACCAGTCTATCCATGCCTGTATATTTCCCCTAATTCCATCAGTCCTTATCTTGTGTATTAACCTTCTATGTTATTCTGGAAATTGAAGTATACTGCATCTATCTGTTTTCCTTCATCTATCCTACTAGTAACATCATCAAACAGATAATAAATTTTCAAATAGCATTTCCTTTTAGTAAAACCATGTTGACTTGTTCTAATCATACTATGTTTTTCCAGATGTGTTGTGAGGACTTCATGAATAATAGATTCCAACATTTTCCCAACAACTGATGTTAGGCTGACTGGGCCGTAGTTCATTATTTTCTCTCTCCCTCCTTTCTTTAATAGTAGTGTTAAATTTGCTAACCTGTAGTCTGTAGATTCATTCTAGAACCTAGGAAATTTAAAAAAAAATCATAATCAACACATCCATTATCTCTGCAGCTATCTCCTTCAGATCTCTAAGACGTAGGCCACAGGTCTCATGGAGTTGTTAGTTTTTAGTCATTAGGTTTACCCAATACTTTTCTCTGTTGATATTAATTACCTGAGGTTCCTCACTCTTATTAGCCCCTTAGTTGCTCTCTATATCCACATGTAATTTGTAGCTTCGATTCTGAAAGACAAAAATATTTGCTCAAAGTCCCATAATTCCCTCCATTTCTGCCTCCAACTGACCAATGTTTACTTTACTTAATTCCTCCTTGAAAAACCTCTTGAAATCTGTTTTATTTTTCTATTGTTAGTTAGTTTATCTCAATCTATTTTTCTATATCATCTTTTTGTTGGCCCTTTCTATGGTGGTTTCTATAGCACTTCCAGTCTTACTGTCACTCTTTGCTACATTACAAGTCTCTTCTTTTGTTCTAAAACTATCTTCAATTTTCCTAGTCAGTCAGAGTGGACCTTTGTAGATGTGTTTTTGTTTTTTAATGAAATAAATTTTTGCTGAAGAGGAATGTTTTTCATTTTATCATCATACCTTTTAGTTTACTCATCCTATCGAACTTTGCCAGCTCTCCCTTTGTATTTTTAGATTCTGGGACATGGGGATCAGCTCTGGGGAAGGTGAAACCTATACAAGTGGATAATCTGCACCTTAACAGGGCTGAGAAGAATATTGATGTGGGGAGATTTGTTAATGCTGTTGGGGAGAATTTAAAGTAGCTTGACAAGGGAATACAAAACTAAGAGTAGATTCAAAAGGGAAAGGTGCAAAGCTGCAAATGAAAAATAGAAAATTAATAAGTATGATAGTCAGACAAAACAAAGATTAGAAAAGTATACGGCAAGGAGTTTTGTAGTGCTAACAGTGTATGCTTTAATGTAAAGAGTCCAATAAATAATACAGATGAACTGAAGGCAGAGTAGGCCTGTAGAAGCACAGCCATTACTGAAACAAGGCTTAAAAGGGGCAGGAATGGACGTTTATCATTCCTGGTTACAGGATTTTTGGAAAAAACAATAGATAAAAACAAGGAAGGCGACGAGCAATATTGGTTAAAGAGACAATTAAATCAGTGAGTAAAATGATCAGCCAAGAGGATCTCAGTTTAACACATAGTGGCGGCACAGTGGTTAGCACTGCTGCCTCGCAGCGCCAGGGACGCAGCTGGGTCACTGTTTGAGCGGAGTCTGCATGTTCTTCCAGTATCTGCATGGGTTTCCTCTGGGTGCTCCGGTTTCTTCCTACAGTCCAAAAGATGTGCTGATTAGGTGCATTAATCATGGTAAATTCTCCTTCAGTGTGCCCAAACACATGCCAGCGTGTGGTGTCAAAGGGATTTTTACAGTTACTTCGTTGTAGTGTTAACGTAAGTCTACCTGACACTAATAAATAAACTTTAAAAAACATATGGCTTGGTTGGAGAAAACTAAAGGCGCAGTCACACATGTGTGAAATTGATCTCCAAATAGTCTGAGATGAATAGAAATGTTCTGAGAGGTGCAAACTAATAGGGCAATAATGCAAACGAAATTTCAACTAATTTCAAATATTAACTGGGATAAAAATCAATGAAAAAGCACATGGGTATGATTTTTAATAAATAATTTTCTTTTCACAACATGGAGAGATGATACGAACATTGTAATTAAAGGGAAGGGTACGCAATGTTGGATGGGATAAACAGCGCAAGAGGAGATATTAAAGGGTTTAAACCTTACAAGTAGGTAAACAGAGCATAGAAATAAATTGGTCATTCATGCATTGGCAGGCTGTGGCAAGTGGAGTACCACAGGGATCGGTACTCAGGCCCCAGCTGTTCACTATATAACAATGGTCTGGATGTGAAAACAAAAACTAATATTTCCAAGTTTGCCAATGACAAAGCAAAATGGGAATGACTGTTGTGGCATAATGGTTAGCACCGCTGCCTCACAGCGCCAGAGACCTGGGTTCAATTCTAGCCTCAGATCACTGCCTGGGTGGAGTTTGCACATTCTCCCTATGCCTGTGTGGGTTTCTTCCGGGTGCCCCAGTTTCCTCCCATAGTCCAAAATGTGCAGGTCATGTTGACTGGCCATGCTAAATTGCCCCTGAATGTCAGGGGGACTAGCAGGGTAAATACATGGGCTTATAGGGATAGGACTTGGGAGAGATTGTTGTTGGTGCAAGCTCAATGGGCCAAATGGCCTTGTTCTGCACTGTAGGGATTTTATTCTATGAAATTTTACGAAGATGCAAACTGGCTTCAGGCAAATTTGGACAAACTTGGCAAATGGTCAAGAACATGGTAGATGGAATATAATGTGGAAAAATGTGAGGTTATCTTTAGCATCTGTTCCTCTACTTTGGTGGGAGGAACAGATGTGCAGAGTATTTCTTAAATAGTGACAGATTAGAAAGTGTAGATGTGCTAAAAGATCCAGATGTCCTTATGAAGACTAACATGAAAGTGCAGCAGGCAATTAAGAAGGCTAATTGTCAATTGGCCTTTATCACAAGAGGAGTACAGGAGTAGTGAAGTCTCGCTTCAATTGTATAGAACCTTGGTTAGACTGTATCTGAAATACTGTGCAGAGTTTTGTTCCCTTGCCTTAGGAAGGATAGGTTGCCATAGAGAGAGTGCAATGAAGGTCTCCAAACTTGTTCCTAGGATGGTGGGACTGTCTTGAAGAGAAATTGGGGAAACAGGACTTGTATTCTCTAGAGTTTCAAAGAATGAGAGACAATCTCATTGAAACCTAGAACATACTGAAAATGAAATACAGGCTAAATGCAGGCAAGATTTTTCCCCTAGGTGGGGAGTGCAGAACCAGGGGACACAATTTCAAAATGAGGGGGAAGCCACTTATGACCAATGGACTGAATGACTCCTGCTCAAGAGAATCAAGAGGGGAAATAGCAGAGGCTCTGATGATCATTCCTTAATCTACTTTGGCTACAGACGTGGTGCCAAAGCAATGAAGGATATGTAGAGTTAACATTGTACAGAAACAGAGGAAAGGGCAGACCAAGTAATAACGGAGCAGTCAACCTCTGTGTCTGGAGAATAAGAGGAAAAGTCTCACTGATGGTATCAATTACTATTAAGAAAGGCATAAACTAATCAAGGACAGTCAGCACGGATTTGGTAAGGGAAGTTCATGTCTGACTAACTTGATTGAAATCTTAGAGGAAATACATGTAGACTGCATGTTTCATACAGTCTACATGGGTTTTGGCAACAGTTCTGACAAGCTTCCACATGATAAAAGCAGATGCAATCCAAGGGAAAATGGCAAGTTGGATTCAAAATTACCTGTGGCAAGAAACAAGGGGTACTAATTGATGGACATTTGTGACTGACAGCTATTTTCAATGGGGTTCCACAGGCTCAGTATTAGGTCGCTTGGTTTTTTTGTACATCTGCACAATTTAGATTTAAATTGGACCGGGCATAATTGAAATGAATGCAGATGTTACAAAATATTGATAATGTAGTTGATCATCACAAAGAAAGATTTACACTGAAGGAGGGTATCAATGAAATGCTAAGATGGGTAGAAAAGTGGCAAATGGCACTCAAGCCAGAAAACTGAGAATTAATAATATTGGGAAAGAGCAAATAAGGCAAAGGAACACAAAATAAATAACTGGATACTGATTTACATACAGTAACCTTGGAGTAAATGTTTACAGATCCAAACGTGGCAAAATGGGTATGGTCAGTAAAAGAAGACAAATGGCATAGTTTCCATTATTAGCTGAGACATTGGCCGGGGGTAGTGTGTGAGGGGGCGGGGGGGGGAGGTGTCATGCAGGAAACATACAAAACACTAGTTAAGCCAAAGCTACAGTACAGAGCACAGCTCTAGTCCCCATATTACAGGAAGGATGTGATCGCACTAGAGAGGTCTCAGAGTGTATTTATATGGATGTTGCCTAGATTGGACTTTTTTTGCTAGGGTTTTTTCTCTGCAACAGAGGAGACTGAGGGAAGAATTAATTGAACCATACAAAATTATAAGATTCAAGGGAGGACCATCCTACCCATTTTATTTCTCTCAGTAGAAGTCAATGGCCAGGGCAGATTTAAAATATTTATGGCAGAAGTCGAGGACAATTGGGAACTTTTTGTTTTACATAGGTGCTCAAGATCTGGAACTCACTGCATGAAAGAGTGGTAGAGGCAGGAAAACATTTAAAAATTATTTTGTTATGTACATGAAGTATTGTGTCCTACAAGGCTATGGACCAAGGGCTCAAAAATGGGATAAGACTGTATTGCTCTTTTATGGCTGGCATAGACACAATAGCTAAATGGCCGTCTTCCCTACCTGGGCAGCATGGTAGCACAGTGGTTAGCACTGCTGCCTCATAGCACCAGAGGCCCAGGTTCAATTCCTGGCTTGAGTCACTGTCTTTGTGAAGTTTGCACATTCTCCCCATGTCTGCGTGGATTTGCTCTGGATGCTCCAGTTTTCTCCCACAGTCCCAAGATGTGCTGGTTAGGTGGATTGGCTATGCTAAATTGATCCTTAGTGTTGAGGGGACTAGCTAAGGTAAATACATAGGGGTAGGGCCTAGATGGGATTGTGGTCAGTGCAGGCATGATGGGCCAAATGGCCTTCTTTTGCACTGTATGATTCCACATTAAGTTTCTATGGTCCTACAAAACCTTTCAACTCACAATGCAATACAATTCCTTCCTACAAGAATGCCTCTACATGTCATTCTGTTTACACAGAAGATCAAGATCTCCATTTGCACTGCATTTAAATCCAGAGGATAAAATCAACAACTAATGAAATTTATAAAGTGCACACCTCACATTATTCTAAAAATAGTACTCCCAAGAATTAGCCTTTTGGCTAAGATCAAGTGTAGTATTAACATGCTATACTTGGTTGAAATCATTAGGTTACATTTTGAATCTCTGGAATTCTCTGCCCGTTGAAGTGGTGGAGGCTGCCTCGCTAAATATTTTTAAGAAGCGGGTTGATGGGTTCTTGATAAGAGAGGGGATTAAGGGTTATGGGGAGAGGGCGGGAAAGTGGAACTGAGCCACAACAGATCAGCCATGATCTTATTGAATGGCGGGGCAGGCTCGAAGGGCTAGATGGCCTACTCCTGCTCCTATTTCTTATGTTCTTATGTTCTTATGTTCTTATGAAGCAATTTTTAAAAGAGGCATCTCGGCCTTTTGGCTAAGATGCAAATGAGATCAAGCCTTGGGGGAGGTGCAATGCTTACTCCAACCAGCTTGGACCATGTAGATCAAGCCATGTCTTGTCAGTTTGGATCAGGAATGTCCCACATGTTGCAACTCTGAATTGGACTTGATTTGATTGAATTGGATAAATTTAAAAAAACTGCACCAGAGTATACAGTTCCAGGTTTCTGATACTTTAGTACAGTACACAGCTCAAATCTTATCAGTATGACAATTTGAGTCATATGATAGTGTCAGCACACCAAAAACATTCCACAGAAGAATTGCTTCAGCAGAATTTAACAATTGAAAATATTAAACTCACTTATTGTTTTAAAAAATTCAAAGCACATTACTGCTAAACTTGTGACATGACTAAAATCTATTGATGACATTCTTGTCACAGATCAACGGTCCCTCATTCTAGAACAGTCCTGAAAAAAAATTGTATAAATCAAGACATTTAGTTACATTTTAAAGATTCCTACAACTCAGTCTGTAACATTACAGCAGGTGCTTAATTCAGAATGGTGACACTGATCAGTAATGAGTGATATTATTACCAGCCTTTCCTCAGGGGATATAAACTTATCTGTAATGTAGTCAAAGCTCTTAAACCCCAATAATCAAGTCACTTTTATGGGTCATTAAATAAATTTACTCTGTGATAACAATATCATAACTTCCCTCAGTCTTTAATGCAATTTTTGATTTATTTATTAAAACAAAAACAATGAAAACGTAGAAGACTAAGCTTTGTTTGGATTCAAATGACGCATTGAACTAACAACAAGCTTCACAACTGCAGTTGAAATTATCTGAACTTTTCAATCAAGCTGTAATATTCATTTTCAACTAAGTATAAAAGTCAAAATTACCATTGCTGATATTAGTTGACAAACACACTGCACCACTGTGACATTTCTGTGCCCAATATTTTAATGGGCATGAATTAACACTTGCATTAAAAGACAAGAGAACTCAGTACATTAAGAATTTTTCTACTAATGTCACCAACAGTATGCTCTATGTTATATCCACCATTGCATTATACTTTAATTTAATGCCTCAGCAATATTTTAAATGCTCGGAAAATTGGTACAAAGATCTGCAATCATGAAATACATATTCTGAAACATATCTGATATAAAACAGAAATATAAGTCCATTGCCATCTCAAAACATTCCAAATACAGGTACATAATTTTTGTTTGCTTTTGAAAAAGGGAGGAAAGAAATTTAACTTGCCTGTAGTGCAAAATGGACAGTAGTGAATTAGTGAATACAGTCCACTTGATTTTATTTTAAAAGAAATGTTGCATGGCATAAAGATGGGTTGTTCATTTGCTGTCAGTCAAAATTGGGCTATTGATTTGGAATGCCTTCACCACCTTGTTGCTTATTTCCGGAATTTTTGGTTGTGCATCAGATTTTCAGCATTGCAGATTTTTCTTTCTGGCTTATCAAAATATTTACTTATACAATTTCAATGTATTCATGTTTTGGCAACCTATAATTTACTTTTAATCTCACGCAACAAGCATGGAAATAAACTGTGCAATGCATTAAAAAATGAAGGGGAAATATTCTTATTTACTGAGAAATATGCTGTCTCACCAGTCAAAATAAATACATTTGAAAGTTAAACAAATTTCCAGCGGTCAAGAATCTAGATCTGTCTTTACTGTGTCATGCAGAAGATTGATGTACTCTGGATGTAAAATAACATGAAGATGATGGTGAAATAAACTTAAGGTCAGAACTGAAATGTTGTAATATATTCTGATCCAAAAAGAAAAATAAAGTTGTCTGAATACTCTAGGAATAATATGATAAATACTGGCCAACAAAGAAAACAATTTAGAAAACATGTTAGCTGGTGGTAACTTGAGGTGACCAACTATTACTTCCATAATTTCAATCATATATGCAAGCACAAATTATTAAATAAGTTCCACTTCATAATAAAGCATAATTATAGGAAGAATATGACAGTATCAGAATTATGATCCAATGGTGATTCAAGAAGTGTGACTATTCAATTACAAACTTGCCAAAACCAACTAAGGCAAAGTATCTCAGCAACAAGTATGTACAAGTGTTTGATACACCCTTCAGGCACTTAGAAGCTGTCTTTTTTTCTCCCTTTTTAATCAATATCAGTTAATATTTTTAAGTGAGGCTTGGGAGTAAATTTGCACACCTGTTTACTAAACAAATGGATATTTTCTCTCATAGTAAATGCTGGAAATGAGCGAGTTTACATATATGTTTACTAAACAAAGTTGATATTTTTTCTCTCAGCAAATGCTCGAAGAAAGCATGTTTCCAATTAGCAACATAATCAGTACTTACGTTTTTGATCTACTTGGTCAATAAACCAAACTTTTCCATTTTTAAAGAAGCAAACTGTTTTATATAAATTCCACCTTAGGGGTTCCTGATATGTAAACAAGTTGTTACCCAAATTGCCAGTTTCATAATTTGTTATAAATCACAAGAAACCCACTTGTATGTTCTGCCTGGCTACAAGAACAGCCATTTTTTAAAAAACTCTGCATAGTCTGAAGCAAAACTTCAGCATTAAGATAACAGTTGAGATGCACAAGATGTTATATGGGTTCACAATTTTGCATTCACAATGTGTTACAAATCAGACAGCCCACCAGCAGCATCTGTTAACTTTTTGAAAAATGTATTGCTCAGTGATTCTACATTGGATAACAAAGACTGCATGAAAAAAATTAATCAAATTCTACCTAATCAAGTATTACATGTTAGTTTAATTGGCTAGGGAGAAAACATTAGAAAACAAACTAAAAACCAGTTTTGAATAATAGAATGAAGAGGTGTAATGGTAGTTGCATCCAACAGTGATCGCTTTTTCATTTGTAACCAACTTACTTAAGGCTTACTTAATGCTTACTGAAAAATGGACAATATTGCAACCTATTTAATAAGTAAATCTGCAAAAAACAAACTGCTAGCTTAATTATTCTTCCTGTTGACTGCCCTGATTTTCAACAGCTGCTACTAACCTTCGTGGAATACCTGATGATATTGTAACACTAGATGGCAGTGCCAGAGGTCATTATAATGTGGCCTATATAACTGCCCTATAAAACTTCAGAAATTATGTTTTCCTAAAGAGACAACAATATGTTATATTAAAAGTGTTGGGCACAATCTTTACTTAGCTGTTATTTATTGTTACTACATTTTAAATTATGTCTAAACAGTATTGGAATCCTTGTCCTGGCCACAGTTAAAAATGGAGTTTGGTATAAGGTAGGTCATGATTTATTATAAATGGTATGCAACAAAATTCTGCCACCGCGTTCGCACAGTAAAAGATTTCAAACCGATTCAGAAAATACCCGACTTCCATTATATCCAGTTCGGTTACTTTTATTTTACTTTCTATCAGATTCCTTGATCTGCTGTAAATCTAAAATGATAAAAGATACCGAGAGTATCTATGACAGAACTGACACAATCGGGGCGTGATTGGTAGATCTGACACACAGAAGCATCAGTACCAGTAGTTCATGCGAGATAACACGCGTAGCTACCCGAGTTTCATCTACAACATCTGGTGACCTTGAGGTAGCGGTGAGTGTGGGGGAACTCCTCTGTCGAATAGCAAGTTTGCAAGCGCTGGGTGTTGTGCATTTTAAATGAGTTGGAATGACAACCTCCTTTCTCATGCACTCCAGTAAAGGCCGATATATCCAATGTGCATCGGAATTAAAATTGAAAAGCTTGAAAAGCACGGACGCGTGGCCCTGTCAAACGATAATATTAACTCCACCCCTCAGCAAAGAGAAACAGGCAAGTTCAACACACACATGTGTATGTGTGTTTATTTATCCCTTTGGATAAAGACGTCTAAGCCAGATCAAATGCTGGATTTCAATAGTCTTCAAGCAGCAGCTCGAGTGTAAATTGGAGGCTAGATTCATTGTGCTAAGTGTAAAAATCAGCAGGGGACGCTATTGCACGAAGTAACAAACTCCCTCCAGTACACTACCTTGACTAAAGGTTGCTTACAATTCCTCTCTGCTCAGCTCTTCAAACCAATGTCTAGTGCACAGGCATTCCAATATCACAGCATCCCCCCCCCCCCCCCTCAGCCAAAACCACAAACTGACTAAGGCTTCGTGTGTTTTGCTCATAAAATTCACATCACTCGCCAAACTTACGCGGCAAATATTCCGATCCAATGCAGGCGGTGCGAAGGAAATGAGTTCGATGTCAATGAATGTGTGCACACGCAGGCTTTCGGTGTAGGGGCTACCGAAAACCATCACTTACTGAGTGCAAACTTATCACACTATTTCCGCAAATCAGAGGCACCGTGGAGATAGTTTTGCTGGAGGACACGGGTGTACTCACCATATTGACTTCAGAAACCATGTCTATACTGGCAATGTCTATGTTCATGCCAACACGCACAGGGTCACCTGCAGACAAACAAGATCGCCCGCAATGTGATCTCTTAAATTTAACTCTTTGATGTAGCTTAGCAGAGACCAAGATCGTTTTATAACAGGATAAGTAGTTAACATGCCCCCTTCCCTCTCATTTCAGGGAGCTTAAAAATCATATTTATTGCAACACATATGACAAAACCCACCAACAACCCTTTTCCATGCAAACATTTACTGTATACTATGTGACCGGCATCTGATGTCCTAATTTACTGTGCCGATATTTTTTTTCGAGAGAGGGGAAAATAATTAGGTAACCACAGAAGAGACAGTTAAATGAAAATGCTGCTGGTTAGCACGTTTCATTCCATCTATATTAACACTAAAATAATTAGCTGAATGTGCTTTGGGGTGGAATGTGTGGCAGGACCGTCCGTTCGCCTGTTAAACAAATTATTTTGGAGCCCCTTTTTTTTAAAACAAAAAAATAAAATACCGGCACGGGGCTGGAACAACTTAAGAGCACAACTTATGAAACTGGCATCAAAAACAAACACACACACACACACACACACAAAACACCACCACAACAACAACAACCAAAAAGACCCATTAAAGATGATACTGGCGAAAGTGTGGATGGAATTCAGTCAACTTGAGATGATTTTAACTTTTAAATCATTGACAGAGCCGTCACACACACACACACACACACACACACACAGTGGCCGAGAAGAGGAGAAACAAGGCAATGAATAAAGGGGGGGGGGGGGAAATCACGTTAACATTTAAATCAAATTACCTCCAAAATCTGGCCTCAGACGGATGTCATAGCCCTTCAGCAGTCTGTCAACGGTCTCCTTCACCAATGACATATTACTGGGGTCATTGACACTAGAGAGGGAGAGAGAGAGAAGGGAGGAAAAAGAGAAGAGTTGAGAATGTTGTTTCTCTAAAGGTAAATGTGGCATTTGAAAAAAAATGTGAAGAAGTGCAGAGAGAAAGAGAAAGACACCTCCAGCTGCCCGGCGCTATGGCTTACCTTTGTGCACAGACCATCGCCACTAGCAAGGGGAACGAGAAAGCCCTAAAGTAGCCCCTTTTCCGAACTCTCAGCATCCCTAAGTTTTCGAGATGATTGCGGGGTGTGTGTGTTTTTATTTTCCCTCCCCCAAGCCAAGGCAGCAGAAGAGGGAGAGAGACACACACACACACACACACACACAGAGAGAGAGAGAGAGAGAGACACACACACAGGATCCAACTTATTCTGACCAGTGCAGTAATTCCAAGGTGGGGGGCGCCTGCGCACACTCTTCACTCACAACATCAAAAGGCAGAGGAAGCAGCTTCACTTTGCAAAAAAAAATGATATAAATATATATATAATAGATGCAGGGCTGGGGTAAAAGGGGGAGGGTGACGGTGGAGGGGAAAGGGATGAGGTACGGGCTGGAAAAGGGAGGAAGCGGGGGGGGGGGAAACAAGATGTCTGTGGCTGTTCTTTCGAAGCAACCGTCTGTTTTCTCTCCTCTCTCTCTCTCTCTGTAATTTTGTTTCTTCTTCTTCCCTCTTTTTTTTTAAATGCTGACCGCTAAAGCATCCGAAAATGCCGGGGAGGAAGGACGACCGTGCGCTCGCCTCTTCCAAAAATCTTGGCGCATGGTGCTTCTCGTTTTAGCAATCGCTATCCTCCTCTCTCAGCCGAGTCGTCATTCCCACAGAAAGGGGGAAGGACGGGGGGGTTGGGGGGGGGGTGACACAAGATATACAAACCAAAAAGAAAGGTTAATTCTCAGAGATGTGCAGTCAATAAACGCACGCACGGCCTTCTTTGTAAAAATAAGGAAGGGGGGGGGGGGAAATAGCCCCACTGAGATGGGAGCCTGCCAGCTTCCGCCTGGTACATTAATATTCGTGACCACGCAGGGACACGTTCATCGCCTCTCCCTTTCGGATAGGGTTGGGAGGGGTGGGGGTTATTTTAAAAATAAACATTTATTTTTTATTATAATTTGCATGTGGGAAAAGGACACCGAGCTGAGGTGGTTGTGTTACTGTGATTGTGTGTGTGTGTGTGTGTGTGTGTCGGCTTGAGGCTGTGAATGGGTTGCCTCCTGCACGCGGGACTGAACCGTTAGACCGCATCGAGCGCGTGGACCCTGCATGCAAGCTCGAGCCCAATGGCTTTTTTTCAAACTCTTAACGGACGCCGGGTCACGTGGGGAGCGGGCTTGAGGCGGGAAGGGGGGGGGGGGGATTTCCTCAGCTCTCACTCACTCACTCACTCTGTCTCCCTCACCGGGAGAAGGGGCATGGAGCCGAGTTGCAGGGGCACGCACTGGCTTCACATGAAAGCTGCCCTCTGCACTGGCTGTCATCATAGGCACAATTTCACGGCGAAATGCAGCATCTTTTTTTTGAAAGAAAATGCACCATGCACGTGCGTGGAGATTTTCACAGGGATGCCACTATATATGAGGCGTCTTTTAACACTTCACCCAAAAGATTTGCAATGACCCCCTCTTTCCCGCCCAAGTACAGTACGTTTTCTTCACTCGGGAGCAAAACGTTTCGTTTTGTGTATGTGCGTGGTGTTTTGCGTTATGAGCTGGGAGCGATGAATTGAAAATTATCCACAAGGATCTGAAGCCCGATTGAAGTTTTTTTTTGAATTTGGAACAAATTCCAGTCTTCGATGACGATTGCCTTTTTGGAGGAACTGGATTCAGGGAATGCAGTGCCTTGATGTAACTTTGAAAGTGGGAAAACTTCGAGCTGCCCCCATCCAAGCAAAATTTGTAACCCTTGAGGTCTGTAAAAAAAATTACAAGGTGCACTTGATGAGCAAAATGAGGATGCCACAAATTGAACAGTTCTTACGGCAGTTTTTGCAATATTGCGCCTGCTTTCGTCAACAGGTGGTTGTGGCTGATTCTGAATTTATTCAAGAGGTGTTCGAGGAATCGAATAGGGATTTTTTTTAAAAATTCATACCAGTTATTTTGTGTTTTCTAAGGCGAGCTCTCCTCATCCAAATCCCACAACTTGTTATGTAAGCTGAACCATAGCATTTTGCAGTGTTCGGCACCATGGTTACAAAATATTTCACAATTATTAGCGCAAGTTTTGTGCTAAAGTCCTAACTGCTTAACATTTGAGTCAAATAATTGCCAGAGTAGAAGAAAAATGGTGCATTTAGTTTGCCTCCTATCTTCCTGGTAGCCATATATAACGACTTGTTGGCTAATCGTGGCAATCAATCTCTATCATTTAGTCTACAGCAAACCAGCGCAGCGAAGAAAACTCCAGTAGTAGAAAGTTAAATACCTAGCAATTTATATTGGGTCAGGAAGGGGGAACTTGGCTAAAGATGTTGAAGAACCAATAATTGTCCCACCTGGATATATTCACCAATGAATGGCATACAACCTCAAAAATTCATGACCATTCAATGTGTCACTACATGTTTCAGGACCCAGCCTGACCATTTTTTTCTTTTCTGTGCAAATGGGTAGCAAATGTTACCATTTTCAATGATTCATACTTTAAAACTCCTCATTACTCGAAAGTAGACCAGATTTTGTTATATATAGTGTATTGGTTCTCGCACTCTTCTTCAGAAGGTCAGTTTGTTTTTTCAGGAAAACACTGGATTAATAAGATCATGCACAAGATGGATCATTGATGAACAGATTAACCAAGCATTGCATAATTCTCACATCTCAGTTGCAGACAAGCAGGGTTTGTGAATTGTAAACAGCTTGTAATCTAAGAAATGGGTGCATTTACAGACGATTTTAAGCACAGATGATAAATTACCAGCATATTTCCTAATATCCAGTATTTAAATTGTAAAGGCTGAAATGACATAATTAACTCAACTTTATTGTCAATTTATTTGATTACCACATGCAAAAATATGCTAAGAACTTTCGCAAAATTATACAACATCCATTCAAGATTATTACAAAATGCCATGGGATGTGCCCGTGTCAACGTACAACAGATTATTAGCAAAAATTGAAGTGCAAGAAAATACGTGTTTTGATAATTGGAGAAAGCAAACAGAAAACAAGGATAAAGGGAATGTTCTCTGATTGAGAGGATATAATAACTGGCATTCCATCTGAAATTGTTCTGGGCCCTCAGATTTTCTTTGTATGTATCAATGACTAGAATAGAGTTGTATCCCAGTTTGCAGATCACACTGTTGAGAGACAGAATTATTTGTGTAGATGTAAATACAAAGTTACAAAAACATATATTTAGTTATTTATTACAAGTAAGGCTGACATTAACAGCGCAATGAAGTTACAGTGAAATTCTCCTAGTCGCCACACTGACGTCTGTTCGGGTCAATGCACCTAACCAGCATGTCTTTCAGCCTGTGGGAGGAAACTGGAGAACCTTGAGGAAATCCACACAGACTCATGAGAACATGCAAAGTCCACACAGATAGTGACCCAAACCAGGAATCGAACCCATGTCCCTATTGCTGCGAGTCAGCAGTGCTAACCACCATGCCCTCATACCACCACAAAGAGTGAGCAAAACTACAACAGGTTCAGTCAATGCCAGAAAATGTGAGGTCATCCTCTATTGGGGGTGGCATGGTGGCACAGAGGTTAGCACTGCTGCCTCACAGAGCCAGAGACCCAGGTTCAATTCCCAGCTTGGATCACTGTTTGTGCGAAGCCTCCTCGTTCTCCCTGTGCCTGCATGGGTTTCCTCCAGGAGCTCCAATTTCCTCCCATAGTCCGCAAGACATGCTGGTTAGGTCCACTGGCCATGCAAACTTCTCTCACAGTGTTCCCGAACAGGCGCTGAAGTACGGCAAGAGGGGATTTTCACAATAACTTTACTGCAGTGTTAATGTAAGCCTACTTGTGACTAATAAATAAACTTACTTGGATCTGAGAAAGACAAATTGTAACATTTTTCTCTAATGAGAGACTAGGTCCAATAAAGTTTGTTATGCATCTGTAAAGACCAATAAAAGCTAATGCAAACATACAAAAAAAAGTAAAAGGATAATGGAATGTCAACGGTCTGGCCTACGTGTGACTTCAGATCTAGAGAGGTTGATTCTTACTGCCCTCTAAAATGGGAAATACAGGATGGACAATAAATTCTGTCCTTTCCAGTGACACTCACATCTTATAAAATAATAAAGAAAAAAATACAGAAGTAAAGAAGTGATACTACAGTTCTGCAACCCTGGGATGGCAAGAGGCTAGAACTGCTGCCTTACAGCACCAAGGACCCAGGTTCAACTCGAGTCTTGAGTGACTGTATGTGAAGTTTGTATGTTCTCCCCATGTCTGTGTAGGTTTCCTCCGGGTGCCCCAGTTTCTTCCCGCAGTCCAAAGATGTGCAGGTTAGGTGGATTGGCCAAGCTAAATGCCTCCTTAGTATCCAAAGGTGTATAAGTTAGTTGGATTTAGCCATGGCAAATGTTTGGAGTTACGGAGGGTAGAGGTGAGGGCCTGGGTAAGATGCTCTTTCAGAGAGTCAGTGCAGACTTGATGGGCTGAATGGCCTCTTTCTGCATGTAGAGATTCCATGATTCTATTCTATGATAAGGATTGGTCAGATGTCATTTGGACACTAGACCTATGGAAAGTGCTTGGCTTTTAAGATGGTACAATGTAAAGTAACCAAAATGATTCTGAGTTTCAAAGGCTTAAAGTACAAGGACACATTGAATAACAGGTTCACTGTATAGCCCCTCCAGAGTCTGTTCTGCCATTCAATGAGATCATGGCAGATCTGCAAACTAACATTAAGTATCTGCTTTCACCTGGAATTCCTTGATACCTTTGGTTAATAAAGCCAGATTTAAAATTAACAACTGAAATCGCACCAACTGGTGTTTTTGGAAGAGAGTTCCAAACTCCTACCACAAAAAGAAAACACTGTGAATGCTGGGAAGCTAAAATAAAATCAGGAAATGCCAGAAATACTCACCAGGTCAGACAGCATCTGTGGGGAGAGAAAAAGTTGTCATTTCAAGTCAAGATCTTCAGAAGTTCTGATGACAAAATTCATCATTGCCTCCAATGTGCCAGCTCAGTATAAGACAAGTATTTGTGGCTTTGTGGCCTAGGGTCTCAAACCCAAGACTAAGGACACTGCTTGTCAGGCAGCAGTGATCTCAGAGTTCCTATGTACTTTAGAGACTTGCATATCCTAAAACAGACACATGAAAGCACAGCAGAAGCACCACTAGTGGTGCCTTCACAAAATCTTTCAAATCCAGCAACAAGAAAAGTGGCTGAACAAACAGCATCCTCGTCCAATCCAACTTGCTCTGAATACTAGCACAATTCACTCAAAAACAGCTTTCTGGGTGGGGCATTTAGTTTTATATCCTTGCTTCTGACTCATAAAGCAGCTTCTCTACTCAGAACTCAGTCACAGCAGCAGACCCTCAGGAGAAAAGCAGAAACTCTTTGGGGACGATCTCAAAGCACCCAAGAAAAGGTCAAACATTCCCACTGACTCACAGAAATCCCTGGCTTGTGATTGACCAAATATAGAAGGCTCACTGGGGAAGGCACTAAATACACCAAGAGACTTCACTGGGAATGCTCAGAGGTAAAGACAAGGTGTCAGTGGGATTGTATAATCTTTCTAACCAACTCCTCAAGATTACCTGACCCACATGTGGAGAGAGCAGTTACAGTACATAGTATTCTGGATTTTATTAATAGGGGCATAGTACAAGAGCAAGGAGGTTATGCTGAACTTATACAAGACTCTGGTTAGACATTAGCTTGAGCATTGTGTATAGTTCTGGGTGTCGCACTATAGGAAGGATATGAACTTATTGGACAAAGTGCAAGAAGAGGTTTACAGGAATGGATTCAAGGATTAAAAACCTCAGTTATGAGGCTAGATTGGAGAATTTGAGATTGTTCTCCTTGGAGAGATGAAGGCTGAGAAAATTTAGTCAAGGTGGTCAAAATCATGAAGGGGCTGGACCGATTAAATAAGGACAAACTGTCGCACCTCAAGAAAGGATCAAGAATGAGATGGCACAGATTTAAGGTGATTTGCAAAAGTAGCAACTTTGATTTGGTTTATTATTGTCACATGTATTGATATACAGTGAAAAGTATTGCTTCTTGCTCTCTGTACAGGCAAAGCATACTGTTCACAGAGAAGGAAAGGAGAGGTGCACAATGTAGTGCTACTGCCATAGCTAGGGTGTAGTGAAAGATCAACTTAATGTGAGGTAGGTCCATTCAAAAGTCTGATGGCAGCAGAGGATAAGCTGTTCTTGAGTCAATTAGCACATATCCTCAGACTTTGTACCTTTTTCCTGATGGAAGAAGGGGAAAGGATGTATGTCCAGGGTGCACGAGGTCCTTGATTATGTTGGCTGTTTTTTCGGGGCAGTGCGAAGTGTAGACAGTGTCAATGGAGGGAGGCTAGTTTGAATGACCGACTGGGTACAAGACCCTTTGTAGTTTCTTGTGGTCTTGGATAGAGCAGGAGCCATACAAGCTGTGATACAACAGGAAAGAATGCTTTCTATGGTGCATCTGTAAAAAACTGGTGAGAGTTACAGTAGACATGATGTGATGTGAGAGGAAAAAGACGCAAAAATGGTTCACATCTGAAATGCATTGCCTGGTGGAGACAGATTCATTTGAGGCATTCAAGAGGCTATTAGATGACTACTTGAATAAAAACAATATGTAGGGGTGCTGAAAAGACATGGGAATGACGCTGAGCTATAATGTTCCTTTGGAGAGCTAGCGCAGACCCGATGGGCCAAATAGTCGCCTTCTGCGCCCTAACAATTCCGTGATTCTGATTCTGTTGTTCACGCATTTTACTTATCAGCCATGTCAGAACCGCATCCAACCTGAGCGGCGGCTAGTCATCCTCGGTCCCAATGTCGGTGATTCTACCTCAGTTAACCCAATGGCAAGGTTCACACCAAAGTCTTTGTAACATACAACACAATATCGTGGATGCCGGAATTCTGAAAGAAGACGGACAATGTTAGAAAATATTCATCAGGTTCGGCAGCAGGTGCAGAGAGAGGAACGAGTTTTAAAGTACCTAAAAGAAGAAAATATGTTGGCAGTGGTCCACTTGCAATGTTGGCCATTGTCCACTTTAGCAAGTGGACCATTGTCAACATATTTTCGTATGACACGTTACCTATTGCATGAGGCTTTGCCGTTTAATAGACGAGGTAATTATAAATTACATGCAACCCCCCCCCCCCCCCGCGTTTACTAATGGGAATATTATTCTTTGAAGTGTAACAAATTATTGGCGCAATTCGCTGTCCGAGCTTTTCCTCAGCGAGATGCGATGTACACGCAATTCCAGGCAAAGCGCCACACAGGATTTGTGTTGTAACCCTACTCCGTGTTTTTATTTCTTCCAAACATTGTAACAGTCAACACAAACACTGAAAACATTTTACCCGGTTTTCTCGTGGAATAATAGCTTCCAAAGACGGCGGTAATTCTGAATGGCATTGCTTCTTTGTCCCAGCCTAACTGTTGTGCAGGAATTCTTGACGGACGGAATGGAAATTAAATGTTAATTATTTCCAGCGCACAACTTCTAGCCCTATCGATTCAAAGCGCGCTTCCCTTGCATTGCATTGTTACTGGTTTAATGGCATCGACAAGTAGCATGAGCGAACTATGCAAGGAGAAACATTATTATATATCATTATGTAACTAGAATGTCATTCTGGTAGATTATGGTTAAAGCCATGACTTAGATCAGTGTGAAAGTTGGCATTATAAAATCATTGGCTTTTGATTTATAGGTAGAAGGATCTGAGATATAACTATACACATGTATAAAGACAAAAAACGTCTACTCGTTCCCATTGCTTCGACGAAAAAACTATAGCAACCATGAGTTCAACGCTGAATGTCATCACGTGAGACCAAAGCAGAATACATTGGTTGTTCGCTGTCCTGCTTTGCAAGGTTACAGCGATAGGATATCTATCATTTTACGTTAGTCTACAAACATGGACGTTCCGTGAATTAAGAAGGTTGCCTCCCTTCCAAAAGGAAGTATTTTTCTTCTCCCAGACTCCATTATTCTCTCCAATATTCAGTGTGTATGAATGCATGTGGGACTTGGGGAAGCATGCCAAGTGTGTATATAACGTCAGGAGCTTTATTGTAAATTGATCTGGTATTGGCTCAGCTAACACCAGCGAACTACACAGCTGTGGAAACAGATTTGGTTGAGTGACCCATAAGTGTTACTTTAGCCTAACATGTAAGGGTAGACTATGTGTGGTGGTGTTGGGGTCAGGGAGATGAAGATGAACATGTCCTATGTCACTTCCCTGAAAATTGTCCCTATAAATTTGCGAACTTGAATTTCCAAAGCTAACCGTGAAATACATCACTATAGTTACAAAATTATATGTATTAATTCAGATTTTACAGTTTGTTTATATTTTATTCAAACACGAAATATTCCCAAGTCAGACATTGCATTAAACGAAGATTTACAGAATTCTCTCGAATTTACAGCACAGAAACAGTCCGTTCTATCCAAGCAGCGTGTGATGTTGCTTCTTCTCCACCCTAATCAGGTTGGTTAGTAACCTATTATAGCAACCGGGACTGTTAAATGGGTTCACCTATGGATCATAGAAAATGTTTTTTTTTTGATAGCACGTTCATTGATTTAAAAACAATAGCTGCTTAAGAGTTAAATCAGGAAGTTAAACGCCGACAACGTTTTAGCTGCTCACCAACAGGTTTGACATAGGGAGCTGGGGGGTTGGGTTGGTGGTGATGGTGGGGGGATAACTGATTAACGCGAGGATTGAGCCATGTAGCAGCGAACAGAATCGTTCCTGCAACCCCCACTCCCACACCGTACCCTCCCCGCCCCCCCACCCCCTGCCACCACCACCAATTCTGATTATCTAGATTATATCTGATAAAGAGCTAAAGTCTACCACTTAAATCCCTCAAACCATCGCAAATGTGCGTGTGTGTGTGTGTGTGTGAAGAGGGGAGGAGGGTAGTGGGGGAGAATAGAGACAGAGAGAAACCCTGTGATAGTCTCGGATGGATTCGCGAAGACTGGCAATGTAAAAAGAAACACGGATAAATTAGGAGGAGGACATTGAGCTATTTGCTGGATATTTAAAATAAATATAGCATCAGAAGAGATGTCGTAATTTGCAATCTAATCTCCCGCGCGTCTGGGTGTCCATTGCCTCTGCCAGGATCCCTGACGGCTCCTCGCTAATTCCTGCCAAAAGTATCAGTGGATTTCTTGCTTTTAATCTCCCATGATGCCGTATTCGATTATTGTCAATGTTCGCCATCCCGGACCGGCTGTTAAACTCTTTAGTTTTAAACTGAGCCACTCAGTTGAGCCTCGACAGCAGCAGAGAAATAAAAGGAGAGTGGAAATTGCCTCCTCCGAGCGCAGAGGGCTCAGCACTGAGGTACTAAAGTGTTCCTTTATCGTTGCTTTTATTCCCCGTGAAATGGCACAATGACGGCAAAAGTGAGGAGGCTTACAATATGGGACATGCAAATGGTTACTGCTGACATGAGATCTGTGCTTGCAATGCCTACCAGCCGCGTGGGTTTACTGATTTTTGTCTGTTACACAGCACTGTGGTGGTGAGTCTATCTTATTTACATTTCTACTTAGTTGAATCCTTTTTATGTTCTGCCCACGCATTTTAATACGATGTCGTTTTTTTTAAATGCTGTGCTTAAATAGGTTGATAGCCAAATCCCCCCAAAATAACAAAGGCAGGCACTTTCTTCTTTGATTACCAAAGGTGCCCTTGACCTCCAATGTTAATTTGCATTTGCAGTATTGGGGAGACACTCAGAAATAGCTCTTCCAATCAAGACAATGAAGTAAGAGTCCATTCGGAAAACATCACACGTATTCTCGATAGACTCCTCGATGGATATGACAACAGGCTCCGACCCGGGTTTGGAGGCAAGCTATCGTGTTTTGTTTTCTTTTCACACACTCCCTTCAGCTTGTAACAGATTCAGACCCATATTCAACCCTTACATGGCACACTTCTTGATGGCTACGATTTCAAGTCTGAACAAATCGTAAATATTTACACTCTGCTGCAGATGGGTCCATAGTAACACTTTCGCAGAGACCGCGATGATGGTGTAACTCAATGCCGCCCTTCCATTGCCGCTCAAACTTCGAGTTTTATTCTAAATTGCATTCTATGTCCTTCACATGTGACACGTGAAGGTAACGTGCACTCAGAAAAGCGAAACCAAGGTGATTTTTTTAAAAACCTGATTTGGTTTTTCTCTAGGTCCTGTCACTGAAGTGAAAACTGACATATATGTGACAAGTTTCGGTCCTGTGTCTGACGTCGAAATGGTATGATACTGATAATTAAAAGATTGACTAATGCTATTAACCTTTTTTTAATAAACGTACTGCTAGACTTGGCCATCAACATTAACTTCCAATTTTACCGCCTGGTTTTATTATTTTGGCATCTGGGCAAAATGTCATTAAAGAAGATTATTTGCCTTAATCTGTTTGACACCTCCTGTCGCCAATGGTCTCGGTGATCATTTCATTTTTGGCAATAGTCAATGCTCCACATTCCCACAATCTCTTGGAGAAAGAAACATTTGTCTTTTTAAGCAGGCCAAGCAAATCTCTAAGTATGTCAAATCACCTGAAAGTCAGTTTGATTTTTTACAGTAGGGGTATTTATTGACACTGAGTAAATCCATTGAGCTCTTGCCGCCCTGTACCTGGCAGAATATTAATGGTCCTGGATCAGTGGTCAGTGACCATTTCTTAGTATTGCAGTGTAACATTTTAAAGTGATCTTATACTTTTACAGGAATATACGATGGATGTCTTTTTCCGTCAAACTTGGATTGACAAGAGGCTGAAATTTGATGGGCCTATTGAAATCCTTAGACTGAATAATTTAATGGTCAGCAAAATTTGGACTCCAGACACTTTTTTCAGAAATGGAAAAATGTCCATCGCTCACAACATGACGACTCCCAACAAACTTTTCAGGATCATGCAAAATGGCACTATACTTTACACCATGAGGTCAGGCATAATCGTTGGCGAAACACTACATTCTATTTGATGGCTACGTAATAATATTGAACCTGTAACATATATTTTTCTCCTCCAATTCCAGGCTCACAATAAATGCTGCGTGTCCTATGAGACTAGTAAACTTCCCAATGGATGGGCATGCGTGTCCCTTGAAGTTTGGCAGCTGTAAGTTTCAGCATTCAATGTGTGTTGGGTATTTCTTAATCAAAACTAAAAAAACTATTAACATATTAGGTTGATTGGAGGGCCAGACGAATTTACAGGGCTAATGTTCTGAAATATTACAAGACAAATTGCAGCTTTCGTTTCAGAAGAGCAAAAGGCCACTTGCATAATACTCGCTGCAAATTCACGATAATCAGGCAGTCTAGAGAAGGCTCACTAGATTGATCCCAGGTATGGAGGGATTTTGGAGAAGTTGAGAAGATTGGGCATGTATCAATTGGAATTTAGATGAATGAGAGGTGATCTTATTGAAACATATAGAATTCTCAGGCAACATGACAGGGTAGATGCTGAGTGGATGCCTGTCCTTCGAGGAGAGTCTAGGACCAGAGGACATAATCTCAGAGTAAGGCAGAGATAAGGAGGAATTTCTTCTGAGGGTAGTGAATCTGTGGAATTCTTTACAGTGGAGGGTTGTGGAGGCTGTATCGTTAAGTATGTTCAAAGCAGAGATAGACAGATTTTTAATAAGTAGGGGAATCACAGGTTATGGGGATAAGGCAGGAAAGTGGAGTTGAGGATTATCGTATCAGATCAGTCATGATCTCATTGAATAGCAGAGCAGATTCCATGAGCTAAGTAGCCTATTTCTGATTCTATGATTTATGCTGTTATAGTTTAAATCAGTTTACAATACATAGTGTAAAGCTTGAAGGTTGTGAGTTCAAATTCCACTTCAGACACTTGAGTACAAATCTTGGCTGACACTCCAGTACAGCATTGCTTGTTAAGTAGGCCCTCTCCGTTCTCTCAAAGGGGTATAAAATAGTTTTTAGCACTGTTTAAAGTAGAGCAGGGATATTATCCCTGTTATCTGGGCCAATATCTATTCTTAAAACAAACTACCTAGTCATTATCACATTACTGTTTATGTGAGTTTGCTGTGAGTAAATTGGCTGCCACTTTCCTGCATTACAGTAATGACAGCACTTTGTAGAAGTACATAATTAGCTATAAAGCACTTAGGTCATGAAATATATTATAAATGTAAGTTTTTTCCTTTCATATATCTGTAATGGTCTAATAAATAATTGGCAATGACATATACCATGCACTAAGTATATTATTCTACGCAATGGGCCTTCTTATAATCTTAACTATAAGAATGAAGTTCCAGCAGAACATAAAGATTAACTATGTCTCATACAATTGCATTATGTCCTTAAATTCACCATTAATTATTTTATATTGAAGCATTTTTATGTAATCTATTTTCCTCCATGTATCTTATGTTACCTAGGGCAGTGACTGAATTATCTCTTTTCAAATTAGTGATCACTGACCCTCCCCTATTATCTAGATTATGTTATGTAATACTCATAATATGAATATATTCTAAGTAAAGGGTATTTTAATAAATCTTTTTCAGAAAATAAATATTTACTTACAGGTAATCAATGAGATGAGTGTGCCCCCTTTTCATTGCACAGTCTGTCTATCCTTGGCAGGACCATGGACAGAGCAGAAGCACATGAAGCAGAACGCGGAGAAAACAAAGATTTGGGGAGAGCAAAGCATGGAGAAAGTATGAGGAGAGTGCAGGGAGAGCAGATGCATGTGGAGAACAGAGCAAGAAGGGCATTAGGTGAATGCAGAAATAATTGGGTCATGCTAAGACCGCAGCATAGAGAGAGGAGGAGCTTGGTAGGAGCAGAGCACAACCCTGGCTGCCACTCATTTGTATAGTCTTGTTCAAAGCAGTTTCACATTATTTTGTGCACTCCTGGAAAATCACCAAGGGTGCCCAGGATTCTATGGACTCCAGTTTTAGAGCCACTGGTCTAAGGGTGCATTTATGCTATAAAGTCTGCGAAGCAATTCATAGAAACGGAAACGTACCAGCATAAATCTAGAGTCAAGGCCAGACCTGACTCTTAAGTGAAATAGAGTAGAACTCCCCGGAGGAGATAATCTCAGACTCCTTTGGTTTGGCTCCAAGTTGAATATAGTGACAGCTTGTTTAATAAATTGTTAATAGTATTCCTTTGGCATTTTACACCTAACTTCAATTTAAATGTTTGGAGATTAGGGTTTTGCTCCTTCCTAATTTCTAAGGGATAATTCTGCCCACAATTGTATTCAATTACCCACAGCCGTCTTCTGGACTAAATTGCACCACTTCAGCTAGACAAGAGACAGGAGATGCAAACACAGTTTCATCTGGTTGGAAACAGATTAGCGGCTGAAGAATAAATACACCTTTGACCCTGTTGTAACATGATGTGGAGATGCCATCGTTAGACTGGGGTAAACACAATAAGAAGTCTCACAACACGAAGTTAAAGTCCAACCAGTTTATTTGATAGTAAATATTTTACTATAATTTGATAGTAGATATTTTACTGTCAAATAAACTGGTTGGACTTCAACTTGGTGTTGTGGGATTTCTTATTCCGCTGTAACACACAGATTAGAGGAACATAGATAGAGGTGTACAGCATTATGAAGGAATAGATGGGCTAGATAGGGAGAAACCTTTTCCCTTAGTAGAGAAGTCAAAAACCAGGAGACATAGATCTAAGGCAAGAGGGAAGAGATTTAGAACGGATTTGTGCAAACACTTTTTCACCCAGAGGATGATGGGAACTCACTGCCTGAAAGGGTAGCAGAAGTAGGAGCCCTCGCAACATTTAAGAAGCATTTAGATGAGCACTTGAAATGCCACAGTATACAGGGTTACAGACCAAGTGCTATAAAATGCAATCAGAATAGAAAGGTGTTTGACAGCTGGCATGGACACAATGGGCCAAAGGGTCTCTCTTTATGCTGTAAAACTCTGACTCTATGACAATGTGGCTGCAACTTGAATTGATATTTTCAATCTAAATTTCAGGTATAAAAAGGAATAATACTCACATGTTGGGGATGAATTAGATCTGGATAATATTGCAAAATGGGTGATCTTACATTGGCAACCTGTTTTGCATCCTGCTTGCTTTGTTTTTTCATTCATGTAAAAGAAAATTGGATAGAGAATGAAATCGGATATGACTTCTTATTGCCATTTTATGCTACTGCACAAGACTAATTTTGTCCCCATTGACCTTTCAATGTGTGTTTGTAAAATTCTCTCCCTTTTCTTCAACAGTCTATAACCCATGGCTGTGGTACAGTTCTATAGATTCTGTTACACTGCTGTACCTTGCTCACATCGTCTTTCATTTTATGTTGGTATTGATAGTGAATGTCAGTTCTGATTACCAAGGAGTTGGAATTTTCTTTGAAATGTAATTGGGAAGCTACGATCAAAAGTAGGCCCATTCATGCACCCATTTTGCTGATGTCTATTTTGACTAAAGTTTCCTGTCAAATAGATTAACATAGACCAGAATGTAAATATGATCATAAATGAACAGAAATCAGTGTAAACAATAACTGCCAAAGAAACTCACATAACAGAAAGTTCCCACAAACAGCAAAAGACAAATGACAAATTAAACTGAAATAAAAATAAAATACTGCAGATGCTGGAAATATGAAATAAAAACAATGTGTTGGAAATACTCTGCAGGCCTGGCAACATCTGTGTAAAGAGAAACTGGGTTAACCTTTTGAATCATGTATGATTGCTTTTCAAAACTGTTAAACTTTATCGCTTGTTGTTCTCTTCCTACACCTAGTGGTGCACAAGGCAGACTTTCAACTGTTTCCATCACAAGATTTTACCTTGAACAGGTTGCTAGCTTATTGCAAGGGGCTTTTAGCTTGAGGGGCATAACTCCAGCATGGCTGGCCAGGAATCTTATTGCTTGCCATTGACATGTTGGGAGGACTTTGCAGGCTGATATTCAACCTGTTTTAAATACACTTTCCTTGGCCATCACTTTCCTTGGAGTGGGACTCAAACCCAGAGCTTCTGGCTCAGAGGTTGGGACATTACCCACTGCACCACCCCTTTTAGTCATGTTAGTTTAATAATAAATATAGACTAACTTAACAAATCTTCTTTCATAAACACAGCATATATTCCTTCTTTAAATCTGAAGTTAGAAATTTCAGTCATTGTAAATATTATTTAGGGCACAGTGGCCCATAACTTCCATAGATTGGCAATCTCTGTTAGATTACCACGCTTGCATTTCATAGCTCCTGTTTCGCCCACCTTTTCTCACTCAGGCTGGGTGAGATAGGCGCAGTGCAGTACGCCACTGGCAGCATCAGTGCAGAGTAACTGGAAAGCCGAGGTCAGTCAGACCCACTTTTATGGGCAGTACTTCCGTACAGGGTATGGTTGAAGAGACAAGAGGACAGTTAAGTTTCAATTGTAAGTGCTTCACTGGGGGATGGGTGGGGGGAGGTGTGTGTAGGGAGGGGGGTCGTTGTCCCAGATCAGAGATGGTAGTGTGTATCATACGGAAAGGGGAACTGGTGTTCTGGATCAGAGATCGGGAAAGGGTCATCCCAGAGTGGGGTTGGGCGCTTGGGAGGGAGGGGAGGTGACCAGAAGTGGTTTAGTCTGGGGGTTGAACATAAGAACATAAGAAATAGGAGCAGGAGTAGGCCATCTAGCCCTTCGAGCCTGCCCTGCCATTCAACAAGATCATGGCTGATCTGAAGTGGCTCAGTTCCACTTTCCCGCTTTCTCCCCATAACCCTTAATCCCCTTGCCTACCAAAAACCTATCTATCCGCGTCTTAAATATATTTAGCAAGGTAGCCTCCACCACTTCAACAGGCAGAGAATTCCAGAGGTTCACCACCCTTTGAGTGAAGAAGTTCCTCCTCAACTCTGTTCTAAACTGCCCCCCACTTATCTTGAGGCTGTGCCCTCTAGTCCTGCTGTCCTTTCTGAGTGGGAAGAACCTCTCCACCTCTACCCTATCCATCCCTTTCATCATCTTATATGTCTCAATGAGACCTCCCCTCATCCTTCTAAACTCCAACGAGTACAAGCCCAGTCCATTCAGCCTCTCCTCATAGCTCAACCCCCTCAACTCCGGTATCAGCCTAGTGAACCTCCACTGCACTCCCTCCAAGGCCAAAATATCCTTGCGCAGGTGCGGCAACCAAAACTGTACTCCAGCTGCGGCCTCACCAGTGCCCTGTACAGTTGCAGCAAGACCTCCCTACTTTTATATTCAATCCCCCTTGCTATGAAGGCCAGCATCCCATTTGCCTTCCTGACCACCTGCTGCACCTGTAGGCTGGGTTTTTGCGACTCATGCACAAGGACCCCCAGGTCCCTCTGCACCGTAGCATGCTGCAGCTTTTCGCCCTGTAAGTAGTAGTCCTTCCTACCATTATTCCTGCCAAAGTGGATAACCTCACACTTGCCAACATTGTATTCCATCTGCCAGGGGGGCAGCTGGTGTGGTGGGTCCCCTGGAGGGTCATGTACTTGTGTTAAGAGTGTCCGGTGCAAAGCTAAGTTTGGGGGTGTAGATAGTTACTATGGAGGTAGAAGTGTTCCTTTACCTTCTAACTCTTTCAGAGTAGCTGTCAGGGTGAAACTGGCAGAACCATCTGAAGTTAATGATTTCTACCGTTTCTGTCGGATAGTTTCCAGTTCAATGCAATTGTGCAGAGGAAGTTAACATATCTGGGCAATTGCCAGATAAACCTTTCCTTGGGAACTTCCTGGAGAGATGCCCCAGAGCGCCATTGGGTACCCTTCAAATGCAAGGATGGGGAACCTGGAGGATATGGGCCAGTATGTCTAAGAATAAGCAATTATGGAAGTCTTTCCATTTCTAATGTAAGCTATGCTGTGCCATAAAAATTCATTCACAGAATCAGCAAACACAATGAAGGTCTCAAAATAATCACAATAAGCTATCCAAATAATAGGATTATTGCTCCTACAGTACTGAGCATATTTTTACACCTGTTTCTAACCAGCATAACCAGCAGGAAATTTGTGTGTCACGATCTTGGAATTCAGGGTGGAGTCATTATAAGACAAGATGTATTCTGTTGCATAAATCATTGAATGTAAAAGAACAAGGGCATTTAGACACAGCTTAATTACATACATAATGGACTTGGTGTCAGGTGTCAGCCGTGGCTCAGTGGTAGCTCTCTCAACTCAGAAGGTTGTTGTTTCAAGCACTACTATTGAGATTTGCTTACATGATCTAAGCCACCACTTCAATACTGTATGACTGTTGCATAGAATGGTTGTTTGTGTGCATTGTCAGAAGTGCACCTTTCAAATCAGATGCTAAACTGATGTTTCATCTCCTCTCTGAGGTAACTGGGATAGTGCCATGGGATCCTTTTCACAGAAAAGTGGTTGAATTCTGATCAACATTTATTTTTCAACTAGTATCACTAGCTGTGTTTAACAGTTCTGAAGGGGAGTCATACATGACTGCAGAGTATTTCCAGCACTTCCTGTTTTATTTCAAACTTCCAGCATCTACAGTATTTTGCTTTTATTTCAATTTAATTGGTTGCTTGTCTTTCGCTGTTTGTGGAACCTTTCTGTCTGTAAATTGACTGTGGTGTTCCCTTTATTACAACAGTGACTACATGTAGGAAAGTATTTCATTAACTGTGAAATATTTGGATACCCTTAGATCACGATGGACACTACATAAACGTAAATTATTTCTCAAGTGTCCCCTTTCAATATTTTACGCTGGATATTTACTTTATGCCCTGATTACATGATTTCAGGAAACTCCAACCCTAAACGTATAAACGTGCACATTTTCAGCCACTGGTTGTTGAATAACTATCAAAAGCTAGAATACTGATTATTTTTTCTACTAAGGTCAATTAAGATGTAGAAATTGCTGTTTTAGCTGAGATCAACTAATTCAGCAAAGCCTTTGAATTAAGCTTGAGACATTCCTAGTTTATGTAACTTAGACTATTATGGGAATTTCCTACACTGGACTTAATGGCAACATACATTCGACCATGGTTTTTTTCCCCTCCATGTGATGGGTATTCTTAATATCCTTGTGCAGCAGAGACAGCATATTGCAGGTGAATTTTACCTAAATATGTATTGAATTTAGTGGAAAATGACATGATTCCTTTTTGTGTGAGGATAAAGAATGGCTTATTAATAAAACTACTGCTCAGTATATATTACAGAACTTCATGCAACCTTTATGGAAATCTCAACATTGTTTACTACCAATGAGTTATAGATGTCCAGAAGTCTGGACAAATGTTCATAGATGTCCCATTCTTTTTCATTACTCTGCTCTTCCTTCAAACTGTCAAATCAAAGCACACTTACTATCTACCTTTGCTTGCAATACATTTCTGATCTATTTCTTGAATTTCCCTGGTCTCTTTTCTACATCTTGTTATTTCCCATTTCTCTCCAAATCTTTCTGCTGTTTTGTATCAGACTGATGTCTCTCTTTGATATTTCTCTTATTGTATTTGCTGTCTTTGGCTTGCTTCTTTCCTTTCTGTTGTTGTCACTTAGCTTGATATTCTCTTCCATGCTGCTCTCCCAGATTTCCACTCTAAGGGGAGTTTATGGTACTTGCCTTTTTTTTGTTATTTAAAGTAATTGGTAGCTCATGCAAATACAAACCAAGGGCCCAATTTTCCATCGAGTTCTGAAGATAAGAAATATCCCTTCTTCTCAAAAATTACATAATATATTCAGAAGTTTAAAATGTGAAAACCTCAAGACTTTGCTTGGAAGCAGATAATTTATCAACATGTTGAGAGTGAAATATAAACTGATTTGTTCTAAATGTTACATAATAGCCAACCATAACATTGTCAGCTGTAATGGTTGCTTTTAGTTTATTTTCCAAAATTCATGACTTTCTCGTACATCTTCAATATACTTGTACCTACTCTAATTCTGATAAACATGATGAATAGAGCAGTAACAGTTCAGTAAAATGCCAATATTAACTCATATCAGTAAGCATGTATAAATGAGCTCCATGAATTTAAAGGTCAATGCATTTTAGTACTCAAGTATACTGTTTAGAAAAATTTAAGAGCAGTTTCTGTTCAAAGCCAATTTGTTTCACTTATAGATCTCCCTGCTTGTATTTCAGTAGCATGAAAAGCAATATTTTTCTCTAATGGATAATTCTCATAAAAATAAAGAGTATAAAAATGGTTTTGAATGAAGATTAGCAGCAGAGAAACATGCAGCATGCATTCTTACTAAGAGACAACAGGGACAAAATTTATTAGTCTTTGAAACTAGGCGCAATTCAACAGGTGTTCAGCAGCACTGTGTCACAATAGGGAGGCTTGAACATTGTGCTGATTTTGTCCATAGGTTTTAACATCACACTTCCCAAAAAGGTGAGTCTTGAGCAACAAACATGTACCTTGATGCAATTTACATGTCAGACATAACCAATTTTGTCGAGCGCAATTGCCCATAGCTTAGTCTGACAGGGACAGGTGATCAGAAAGGGAGCAAGGCCAGCTAGACAATAGCCCAAATGTCAAAAGGAGCACTCCTGTTTATTTTGACTCCACGGAACTGGGCAGTTATGGAAGCCCTGTATCCTTTTTCTGAGCACCCCGCTTAAGGACCCCCGGTCTGGTTGTTTAAGACCTTGAATTGTAAGTCACGACTTACACATCCTATCTCACCTAAAACAAAAGACCTGGCCTAATTTAGCAGGAACCCTACTGTACATATAAATTGGATGCAGGCCTCTGCCCTGCTAAATTGGTTAACGTTGAATCAATTTTATGTCAAAATTAAAACAATGTTGAATTTTTGCCTAAGTTATTCCTTAAAAATTTTAATCAGTTTTAATTTACCTACAGTTACAGAAATTCAGGGATAAGTTACATTCATCCTATTTGAAAGTTATTGTGACAGATCTTACCAATTTCTCCACTTAACACATGATTTAAAAGCAATTTATTCCCATACATTGTCTTAGGCACATTATTATCAATATTACAAGAAGTTCCTGACAGATACTCTTGATACAATAGAAGCAAGATACTTAAGAGCTTATTCTTAACACATTGTAAAAAGTAACCAATTCAATGTGTAAATTATCTAAAGATCTCTCTGGAAAAAGCAAAGCTTTTTAATTAGTGATGCATTAAGTGGCACTATTAGTTTGGAAAATGCATCACAAATATTTTCTTTTTAGTCAAAATATTGCAAAGTTGATGTAACTACATATGGAGAGCAAATAGGCTTGGTGCCAAACGGGTATCCCACTGAATTTAAGAGGATGGACAGTCGGCTGGCTTTCATACAGAACTAGCCAACATTCAGATCCAGAGATGGGAAAGGGATGTTATTCCATGGGAGGCCTCAAGCAAGCAGGAAATGACCCAGATTTTTTGCAACTGTCAATTTTGATAACTGAGGAGTAGCTAGTTGACCCCAAAAGGATTTAACACCCCGCCCACCCCAAATATTGCTGAGGCCATTTTGTAAGTGATCTTGAGTGGTCTTATTATAACACTCGTATGATGTGCATATTTGTATCTCAAAATTACAATATTTGGGGACCTCAATTTAGGTCCTGTAATGACGCTCCTACTTGCTTTAGGTGTGCACCTGGATCACATTTTTTAACGCAGCTTGCCTCCAAAAATGTCATCAAAGTATGTTTGCTCCAGAGCATTTAATATAGCTTATAGTTTTTGTCAGAATTATAATAAAAATAGCATCCGTTGACCTGGGAGGAGTAGTGTTACCTCCAGGCAAAAGAGCAGTGGGCAGATTGAATGGCAATGTGTTTAGTGGACCATTCCAATTTTAAGGTTGTACTGCCCCATTCTCAGCGTACTAAGTCAAGTTGACCCTTACAAATCGATCTGATGTTGTTTTGATAATTTTACCAAAAGCTGAGATACTCTGTGTTCACTATTGTCGAGTAAGTGTGCCTTGGCGATATTTTTGAAACAGATTAATAAAAAGGCATGAAAGCTAGCGTAAGTCCCACTATGAAGCTGACACTAGTCCACATTTTCGCTAAGAAATGTAATCAATCCTGGTATGCCCTACTGGAAGCAGAAAAAAGTTATTCCCTAGTCTAGCCTTGTCTCTGCTATTGAAATGACAACATTCAGGATAGTGTTTGGACAATCAGTGCTGAAGTACCCTTGTAGGCGCAATGCATCCACCTCAGCCATTCCAATCATCCAGTCTGAGCAATTTGGAACATGTTCATGAATTGGCATAGGTGGACGATAGAGAAGAATCCAAGATATTTACCAACAACATCTTCACTGCAAAGTTTGTTTCTGTTGTAAAAGATAAATCCCTGAAATAACAGCAGCACTTGAAGGAATGTCATGCATCAAGTTATGTTAATGAGTGCTTCAACATGGAGCCAAATAATTAGGGCCCTGAAGGGTACTAGAATTAAAAAAATCTACATTTGTGGAAAAAGACAAATATCTACAGATTTCTTCATCAATTTTAAATTCAATAAATGAAGAAAAGCAGAAAACAGGCAAGCGAGCCGGTTTATTTTTAAAATGAATTACCTGGCACATTTAATGAAATAAATCACAGTTAGTTCATTTTTCAGTGTTCTAGAGCCACATTTCCTTTCTGTTCACCAGACTGAAAGATGGTCCATTTTAAATAAAGTACAATTAAGTTGTGGGTTTCAGAAAAATCAAGTCTACAAAAATGTTCACAGACATCCAGTCATCAGCTACGCAGAAGGGAACTTTAAGATTTAAAGTGATTTGCAAAAGAAGCAAATGCGATGTGAGAAAAAGCTTTTTCACGCAGCAGGTGGTTTGGGTTTGGAATGCGCTGCCAGGAAGTGTGGTGGATGCAGGTGGATTCGAGGCATTCAACAAGGCATTAGGTGATTATATGAGTAAAAATACTGTGCAGGGATGCAGAGGAAAAGCAGCAGATGCTCATTTGGAGATCCGGTGCTAAAATGATGGGCCAAATGGCCTTTTTCCACACCATAATAATTCTGTGAATTGTTAACTGGGCATACAATTCTTGAATTAGTTCAAATATTTGTAGATATTTATTGCTCCAGTGTGCTTTCTGTTGTTGTTCCTGTGAATCATTATTGATGTAAACAAGTATGATGATACTGTTAGCTGGTGAAAATAGTTTAATGGGTAACTTAAAAAGAAACAGACAGCATATGGTGGGAGCATCAATTGAAATATGACATTCAATTTGCAGATGCCTACCCAAGAAGTGAAATCATTTACACATGGAAGAAGGGCCCTTTGTACTCAGTAGAAGTACCAGATGAATCTTCAAGTCTGCTTCAGTATGATCTTGTAGGCCAAACAGTATCCAGTGAAACTATGAAATCCAACACAGGTAAGTGAAATTATTTTTGGAGTTACATGTTTTAACATTCAAGTACTGCTTGTTTATCATTTTATAAATGTAATACATCAAGTTTTATTTAAATTTTTACTTAATATAAAGTTCTCAGTTATCAGTCAACTGAAGGAAGAGACAAAATGCTGGAAACATAAGGTCATTGTACCCTGGACCAATAAATGCATTTATGGAATTGACTAGCTGAATTTGAATTTTTCCTGATTTTAGGATTGGAAACAGAAATACTTTATAAAATGTGTTGTAATTAATCCACAACAATGCGTAACTGGTTTGTACAGCAAGATGTACTGAGAGATTAACTTATATGCATGCAGCACAAACAGTTTTTAAATGTTATTTCCTGGCAGTACATTCCTACCTATGTAACTCTGCATATTAACAAGTACTTGCCATTTGATGAAAATTAGATTTGAATGGTAAGCTTCCAGATGGCAGGCACCTGCAACTCTCCAACCTGACTCAAACTGCATGATACAATCATGGAATCCTGCCATCTGTTTGGAATACAGTACTTGCACTGTTACTGAGTTAACATTCTACAGGCTCCCATTTTACAGCTATTCTGAGAACAACCATTAAGCTTAACCCACCAAAATATTCACATTGCTGCATATAAAGTGTTTGGAATGCAACTTGCATGACAGACGTTTATTAATTTTTTTCTCACAGTTTTACACATCTTTTATATTTGACTTAGAATTTCATTATGTATGAACTTGTAAATGTAAAAATATGCAAAAGTAAAAATATTTAAGAAGTAAAATGGAATTATTTGCTGACGAATAATTACAATTTGCCTTGACTGGTGGTTTACTTTGTTTAAATTAAAATTATTTTAAGATTTATTAAATCTGCATACATTTTGAAGGCTACTAAAAGCAGATGATAATTTCTAGATAGTAAAAGATTTTAGTGTGGAGAAGAAATTGATAAATTACTTGAGCTTCTCTCTCACATTATTTAATATGTTACTGTCTTGGAACATGCTCTTGCCTATGCTTAATGCATATAGACATGTGCCTTAGGTAAGTGACACAAAGCATTGAATTGATTTTACAAAGTACAAAAGGTGAAACGGCTGTCTGTGGTATCTCAATCTAAATGTTCATTACAGGTTTAGGATAGACTCAAAGCTTTATTATAATTCATATATTGTAGATGGTATGATTTAGGTGGCATTTTATTTCATTTTTTGAAGTGATGTTTCACTGATATCTTGACAGACTTAATAAACAGCAGATTTCCATAATCTAGGGCCCTGGTAATTGACCTCTCAGCAAGGGGAAATGGATCTTACTCTATCTAGGCTCCTTATAATTTTGTGCATCTCAATTAGGTCATCCCTCAACCTCCTCTTTTCTAAGAAAAACAGCCATAGCCTAATCTTTCCTCATAGCTATTATTTTCAAGCCCTGCAACATTCTTACAAATCACCCTCCTCTCTCCCAAGCAATTATGTCTTTCTTGTAATGTGGTGAACAGACTGTATATAAAATTCCAGCTGTGGCCTAACCAGTATGTTAGACAATCCCAGCCTTGCATCCCTGACTTTGTATTTGAAACCTCATCCAATAAAGGAAGCATTCCGAGTGCATTCTTTAACATCTTATCCTTTGCCACTTTCAAGAATCTGTGGACATGCAGTTCCTCTACCCCTCTTAATATTGTCCCATTTATTGAACATTCTCTTATTTGCACGGTGGCGCAGTGGTTAGCACAGCTGCCTCAGAGCAGTAGGGTTCCAGGTTCAATTCAAGCCTTGGGTCACTGGCTGTGAGGAATCTGCATGTTCTCCCCATATCTTCATGGACTTCCTTCGGGTGCTCCTGTTTCCTCTCACACTTCAAAGGTGTGCAAGTTAGGTTGATTGGCCATGCAAAATTGCCCCTTAGTGTTAGTAATAAGCAAGGTAAATATGTAGGCATATAGGATTGGTGGGGAGTGGGAAATAGGGCCTGGGTGGAATTGCTGTCATTTCAGGCTCAGTAGGCTGAATGGCTCTTTCTACATTGTAGTGATTCTATGATTCTTTGATACTTTGTTTGCCCTCCCTAATTGTATTATCTCACCTTCTCCGAATTAAATCCTATTTGCCACTTTGCTAGCCATTCAGCCAAGCCATTGATATAATTTTGGGGACAACAATTATAACCTTCACTGTCAACTACAAGGCCAATTTTTATCAACTTGAAATTTCCCAATCATGCCTCCCATATTTGAGTCCAAATCATTAATATGTACAACAAATAGTAAGGATCCCAACACTGGAAACCACTTTCCATTTGCAAAAACATCCATTGACCATTACCCTTTGTTTCCTGTCACTGAGCCAATTTTGGATCTAATTCTTCATCTTCCCCTTGATCCCATGGGATTTTATTTTTTTGACCAATCTGCTAGATAAGACCTTGTCAAATGCCTTACTAAAATCCATAGAGCCAACATCCACACATTATCCCCCATCAATCTTCCTTGTTAGTTTCTCAAAAAATTCAATTGTTAGTAAGGTACGACTTTCACTTAACAAAGCCATGCTGACTATTCCTGATTAATCCATGCCTTTCTCAGTGACAATTTATCCTGGCTCTCAGAAACAATTCCAATAATTTTTCCAAACTGTAGTCAGACTGACTATCATGAACCTATCCCTAGAATCTTTTTAAAACAACATTCACAACATTCACGGACCTCCAATCCTCTGGTACCTCACATGTATCTAGTGAGGATTGAGAATTGATCCATTCATCATTTACTGCCTGACTTCTGTCAGCAGCCTGGGATACATTCCACCCAGTCCTGATGATTTATCCACCTTCAAGGATGTCAGTCTCTTCATTATTTCCTCTCTCATTAAGTTTATTGTATCTAAAATTTCATGCTCCTTCTCCCTAACTAGAATGACTGCATCATCCTCTTCTTAGTGAAGATAGAGACAAGGTACTCACCTTGTATGGTCCCCATCAATGGGCCTTACACAGTGGCCTCGCTGGTAGGACTGGAACTCCTGGGCGGTCAGGGTCAGGGAACAATGCAATACCAGCCTGTCAGTGCCAGAGGTAGGGGCCTAAGGGGGCAGTACCTAAGTGAGCTGGGTGGGAGTGGGAGCCGTGCCCTCTGCATTCAGGGATTGGCTAAGGAGAGGGGTGGAGGAAGCTGCATACCCTGCAACAAGGGATTGGCTGGGATGGCGACTGATGGGCCAGGGAGGAATGTTGATGGACTGGGTATGGGGAGGGATCAATATCCAGAAGGGGTGGGGGGGTGCTGATTGGCCGGGGGGCCCGCAATCAGAGATGGAGAGGTACTGATGAAATCCAGAGGGGAGGTGACATACAGATCTCTCTGTTCTGTGATATTACCAGCCAGCTTTCCAGTAAGCTTAGGCCCTGCATCCTCCCCCTATCTGCAGGATTCAAAATTGTGCACCTTTTTTGCACTAAGCGCCATAAAATTTCATTGTGGCCTCGCCAGAAAACCTCTCCCATTTCATGCTCGTTTGGCACTTAGAATTTTTTTGGTAAGATTGCTGCAGCCGTCGCAACCCCCACCCCCACCCAGCT
Source organism: Carcharhinus amblyrhynchos (assembly GCF_965287045.1). Taxonomy (NCBI): domain Eukaryota; kingdom Metazoa; phylum Chordata; class Chondrichthyes; order Carcharhiniformes; family Carcharhinidae; genus Carcharhinus; species Carcharhinus amblyrhynchos. Next base: position 23,562,122 of record NC_137336.1, on the reverse strand, counting down.
TAATTTCCAAAGAATAAATCTAGAATTGCACCCTCTCTCATTTGGCTTGTTACATGCTAGCTAAAAATATTTGTGAAATGCAGTTGAAAATTTTGTGCCCTATGACCCCTTCACACTATTCGTATCAAATTGATATTAGGATAGTTAGCTGCTCTATTGCTTTTTGCACTCAGATATTTGCTACATATTTGCTCTTCTAACACCCTTCCACAAGTTCAGGTCTATAGTACACTCCTAGCAGTGTGTGGCTGTCCCTTTTTTTCATTTCTGAGTTCAATCTATTTGGCCTTATTTTTTGTTTTAATTAGTATATCATCTCTTCTCACAACTGTAATTAATTCTTTAACCAATAATGCTACATCCCACCTTTTTTTTATCCCCCCCATCTATTCTCCCTGAAAATCCTACATCCAAGAAAGTTGAGTTGCAATGTTTGCCTCTCTATAAGCCAAATATCCATTATGGCAATAATATCTTGCTGCCATGTGTCTATCTATGTCCTTAGCTCATTGGCTCTATTTCTTGTGCACCTTGCACCTTTAAAGAACGTTAAATTCCTGTGCTGTACATATTTTAACCTATGCTTGTTACATCTTTCAGAGTCACCCATTTAATTTCCGTCTCCTGTTCACTGCTCTGAATTCTCCCCAGGGTTTCCACCCCCTGCCAATCTAGTCTACAGTGCAAAGGTATTCATCCCAGTTCTATTCAGGCATAGGCTGCCTGGCTTATACAAACCCCACCTTCCCCAGAGCCAGTCACCGTGCCTCAGAAATCCGATGCCCTCCTTCCTCCACCAGCTTTCCAGCCACACATTCAATCACTCACTTCTCCTGTTTCTTTGCTCACTTTACTTCTTTAGATGTCGTGCTTTTCAATCTCCTTCTTAGTTCCCTGAAATCTGCTTTCAGGACCTCACCCAATTTCTCACTTAGGCAATCACATCAACCTGGACCACAAACTCTATCTGATCACACTCCCCCAGAAGAATGTCCTGCAATTTCATGCATTTTATTTCTTTAATACCTATGTAATTCAATACAACAACAACTCAACTCAGTAGAGGTATGACAAGTACAGACAGGTACAGGTAGCCACCACGCTAGGATGGTTATCATTAATGGTAATACTAAAAACACTGCTACAAATTCTGGCACTGGCAGCGGCACTGTGATTATCATTCCAGGGTTAATCCCAGCCTTTAATTCTAGGTTCAATTCCAGCCTTGAGTGACTGTCTATGTGAAGTTTCCACATTCTCTCTATGCCTGCATGAGTTTACTCCAGGTGCCCTAGTTTCCTCCCACAGTCCAAAGATATGCAAGTTAGATGGATTAGCAGGGTAATTATTGTCTCAGGATGTGTAGGTTAGGGGGAATTAGCAGGGTAAATACATGGGGTTACGGAGATAGGACGGGCATAGGGTCTGGGTAAGGTGCTCTGACGGAGACTTGGTGCAGACTCAACAGGCCAAATGGCCCCCTGCACTGTAGGGATTCTAAATTAATGATATGTATATTCTAACAACAGAATTCAGTCTGTACGTATGTAATAGACTATAAGCAATTTTCCTCTAATGATAAGATGTAATAGTAATTTAGATCATCACCATTTGCAAATTATTGTTGTATTTTCTATTTTTCATGCTGTATTGTATATTTTCATGCTGCATCCTTTATGCATTATTCAGTTCACAGCATGTCAACCAGATGAAAAGAACAAAGTGTGTAATGTAATGTTACAGAAATGTTCACATTTGTCTTTGAACAGGTGAATACATAGTGATGACAGTATATTTTCACTTAAAAAGGAAGATGGGATACTTTATGATTCAGACTTACATTCCTTGCATTATGACAGTAATTCTGTCTCAAGTATCTTTCTGGATTAATAAGGAGTCTGTTCCAGCTAGAACAGTATTCGGTATGCCTTCAATTACAACACCTTCTTACTGTAATCATTATACACTGTACAATCTTTGTTTATTTACCATCACCATGTATCCATTTTAGGTGAACACTCCATATAAATAGCCTATTTTTGTGTACAAAAAATACTAGGATGTTATCTCACTCAGACTTACATCCCATACATCATGACTGTAGTTTTGTCTCAGGTTGTGTTCTGGATAAACAAAGAATTTGTTCCTGCCCGTACTGTGGCGAGTATGAAAACTTTTACTGTTCATTTGTACATCATTTTGTGTGTGGTGACTTAGCTGAAGCATTGGCCCTGTTCCCTCATGTTGTGATTTTGCCATTTTTGTGTCACTGTACTGTGTGTAGTTTAAAAAAAACTTAAAAGAATACGTGTTTTACCTTTTTTCCTGATTCAATATGTGCTTCCTATGTACTATTTGCCTCCTTTAAACTTTTCTAGGGATGCTGTAGACTCTAAAAATGTTAATGGGTGGGAAGAGGTGACAACCGAATAAGGAATTTGCCCAATTCTGGGAGTTTGGCTTGAAACCAGTCCAGAATGGTATCCTAACACTCCCCCTATGCAATACAGTGGCAGTCCTGAATGCATTAAATCTGGACAGTCACACTCTTAATTTCTAGTGAACAAGGGCCCATGCCACAAGATGGAGAATAATTTGACAATCTGATAAAATGTTCTAAATCTGTGACCTTTTATCAGCAACTAGAAGTAAGCAATTTGATGAACATTAAGAAATAGTTTCCTCCATTGCTTTCTTGATAATGCTTATAGTGCCTGACTATGTCATATGTTGTAAAAGTAAATCAAGTAAAACATAGTATTGGCCGTCTAATCTGTTCCTTTGTTATCAATGTCAAATACCAACAATGCAAAGTAAATTAACTATTTTTCTTTTTAAATCGCTGAAGGTATCACTACAGTTTTAACCATGACTACACTAAGTATCAGCGCACGCCACTCACTGCCAAAAGTGTCGTATGCTACTGCTATGGATTGGTTCATAGCTGTATGTTTCGCTTTTGTCTTTTCTGCACTCATCGAATTTGCAGCTGTAAACTACTTCACAAATCTTCAGGCTCAAAAAGCCCGAAGGAAAGCAGCACGAACAGCAGCACTGTCAGCAGCGACAGGAGTGCCTGAATCAGAAGAGATTGTGTTGGTAAGTGAGTTCTCATCCGTTGATATGAAAAGCCAAAGGCCCGATAACAGATCATTTGTAAATTGCCCACTTAATCTTCATCTTATCCGCCATAATAAAAATGTCATTGATTTTGTTTCTAGAAGATATCTTTATATCATACAACTTTATACTTAATATCATTTCAAGTGCAATATAAAATTAGTCATAGCATAAATTTTACTCCACTGTGTTCATAAACAAAATTAAAACCAAATCACATATAGCTGCAATAGAACCTCTGAGCTATCAGCTGTAGATTGTTTCTTTGTGCACTTATAGTTGTTGCATCACGGCAATTATCTCTGCAATGTGACCATCACTCATGAATGACAGAATGTTGATCACTAGCCAGCTTCAGCGCTAATAGCTGTCATTTCACCATGAAAATAGATTTAAAGCAAATAAAACTGGCCAATGATAAAGCTTTTCACACCACCTATAGAGATTTAGAACTTTTGTTTTTAGTATTACACAGCTGCAGTGACTGCATTTTACACTTTGAAATAACTCTGGCATGAGAGAGATCAAAATGTTGTTTGGACAAAGGATAATATAAATGCCAGGAGTTTGCTGGGATTGATTTGATATTTCAGCAACCAAAAAAATTCTTGATTTCATTGTGAATTTCATTAAGACCTGAAAATGGGCAGGGCATGGATTATGATGCAAAATTAATCTGCCCCAATTGCTTCCAGTGGAGGTAGCATGCAAACTTCATGCTGCCTGCTCACTTAAATGATTGAATGTTGCATGCACAGATGTCATTCTTCTGCTCATGGTAGTGTTCTGTGGAATTGCTGTGTGAAGTTGTTCTGACTCACACTGTTGGATCCTCAATCAGTCTCAGTCAACAACTAATCAAATTTCAAATATTTTGGAAGTTGACATAAAACTTGAAGTAACTACCAACCTATCACTTTTTAACTCCTGAGTTAGTAACCAAACATTGTTACTTTAGAATATTTTATGAATCTCTGCAATGACTGTAATATTTTAAGTATACTGCTCAAATTACAAAGGACCTCGTACTTAATTACCAAGCATTTAATTACCCGAAGGGTCTAGAGTACTGTTTTGTTCCCATTCTTGTGTAAATCCAACCAGTCTTGCAAAACCTATTTATTTGTCTGTCATGTTAATTTGTATGAGATTTTGCAGCTGAAATAAAGGGGGTGATTCTCCCAAAAGTGCTGAATTGATGGGAAGACTGTTCTGGATCACGACTATTTTCTCAGTTCAACTTCTCACTTGAATCTCCCCACTCTGTGCACTGTAGAGGTCACAATCCTGAACCTCATTAAAAACCCAGGGGGACGGAGCTTATTTGCAGCAGAGTTTGACAGTTCTGGAAATCTACGTATGCACAGCGATCCCGATCTGTCAGACTCCCTGTTTGCTGGCCAGCTTGATGCTGGCCAGCCTGAGACCCTCGCAGTGCTGTCCCTCCAACTACCCCCATGGCTCAATTGTGGCTCCCACAACAATTCCCGGGCCAGCCCTGACCATCTGCCTGACCCGGAACGCCCCAATGTCCAGTCAACACCTCCCCCAGCAGTGGCAATTGCCCCAACGTCCTCACTTTAGCAGACCCCCCGTCACTGATTCCCCTCCATCCTGGGGTCAGACCCTCCCCATCTCTGGGAGGCAGACAACCCCCCTCTTCCTGCACACCCCTGCTTCAGCTCACCCAATTGCTAACCTCGCTCCAACCAGACCAATTCCCATGCACAATGGCAGCAGGCCCCACCTACCCCTACCAATTGCCTCTAGGCTCCACCCATGATAGGCCCTGCCCCTTGGCACTGCTAATGCCCCCTGGGCAGTGCCATGGTGCATCCTGGGCATGAGCATTTTACCCCTTTGACAGTGCCAGGGGGCCCAGGCTGACACTGCCAAGGTGCCCATACCTGGGGGCACCACACCCCCCCCCCACCCTGCCGTGCAACCCCCTGGGGGGGGGGGCCCTGATTGACACCCCCCCCCCACCCCGGCTTCATTCCGGCAGGATCTCCTGCTAGCTCCCCGAACGTAGGGAGCTACTGTAAACTCTGCCAGAATGAAGTACTCCTGGTGGGGTGGAGATTCAATCGGGATCAGTAAGTTCCCAATATTTACATTTAAAATACATTTAAGACAAACTTTAAAAAGATTCAAATGATTTACCTGTCTTCCCATCAATTTCCAGCATGGTTTGGTCTCCGACTGTTCTCTGGCTCTGGGAGATGTGCATGAGTTCCTGGCGCATGCGCCAATCCTGAAACAAGCCTGATGACGCACATCTCTCACCGCGACCTGCCAGAAAAGTTGCGGGTCGGGATGAGAGAATCGCCCCCAAAATTTGCAATTGCTCATTTGCATAAATACAGTGACAGTATCACACTATTCATGATAAAATGCTATCAATCAACTTTTCACCTGGCGGAAAGTTGCAGCGGGTCCTATTTTCTTCTACTCAAAAAGTTCTGTTTTGCTTCCAGAAGCCTTCAACACTCTCTGAAAGATCTAAATCGAAAAGGTTTATAATTTCTAGAGTGTTTGGCAGGGAGGTTTTTTTGACTGGGTCTGGGGAGTCAGAAAATGTAGAGGCAGCAGAAACCGAGATTTTCCATGAGGGCAGTCTTCTAGCTCCTTCTGACCCACACAAAGATTAACTCTCGCTGTTTGTAATACCTTCAGTCTTCGGATCTGTTTTCATTGCACATAAATATATATTTAAAAAAAACTTACTTTTATGCTGGTCTCCAGTTATCTCTCCAGGAACCTCTGATTAGGTGCTTTATGTTTCTTTACAACCATTTGCCCAGTCCTGCCTTCTGAACCACTTCCTTGTTTGAATAAAATTCTACAGGCAGCTATTGTTCTCCAGTTACTCAAGTCGTTATGATTGATGTGTCAGTGCTAAAAGTAAGTATTGGCATTTCGTTTGATTCTGAGACTCAATAAAATTAAGCTTGACCTAAGAATCTGTGGCTGTTCATCCTCAGGCAGAATCAAAGGCTGATCCAGTTTCGTGAGCCAAAATACAAGCCAGGACAAATTGCAATTTTGTTGACCTATTTTGATATAAACAGTAATCTCCAATGCAGAAATGTATTAATGCACATGCAAGGGTCCATTTTTAGGAAGCTAAATTTTACTAGTTGATGCCAAATCTACTTATTTAATCTAGTGGATAATCCACACAGGTTTTGCTTGGAACTGTTTAGGGAATTCTCATCCATAAAACCTTAAATTAGATTACATCGAAGTCCATTTTAGCAAAAAAGAACTCAACCTCTTTAACCTTATTCACGACTTATATTTCTGATAACTGTAATTATCTTTCTGACTTTATACTCATTTCATCAGATTCTAAAGGACCTCAAAGCAAAGCTGATATGACTAGTTTGTGGGCATTGGGAGTCATAATGGTCAGTGAGCCAGCACCTGATTAAGACCATGCGGCAGCATGTAGGAGTTTGTTCTATAACTCATGTCCATGATTGCAGCTTACAACTTTGGTAAATGTACTGTGGATTGGCTTCATGCTCAGCAGTGGATCTAACTCCATACAAGGCTGGCTCAAGTTAAAACAAAATTACACTGTTTAAATCCAGCCAATATCTCTTGAAGCAGCCAATATCTATTGAAGCAAGCTTCAATATCTCTTGAAGCAAAATTTGATTTTGAAGAAATCAAAATTTCTTGTTTGATTCAAACAAGAAAGTGGTTCAGAAGACAGGTCTGGGCAAATGGTTGTTGAGAAACATAGCTTTTTGTTCCCATTTTGACACTGGGAAATTGGCATGACCACAGAATGAGAGCAATGGATGTGGCAACAGGGAGGGTGCAGCAATGGCGTGAAGGCTGACAGAGCAGGGTTGGGGAAGTGGGGATTTGTAAGAGTTGGGCGAGTGCAGGGGAGAGAGGGAAATCTGTAAGAACAGGGTCAGGTGAACTATGTGGGGTGGCAGGGTAGTAGAGATGCGGGGAGGGTAAAGTTGTGAGAGGTAGGTGCTGGGTGAACTGAAGGGTGTCTTGGGCCATAGAGCTCTGGAGGGTCTGGGTAAAATGCTCTTTCGGAGAATGGGTGCAGACTCAATGGGCTGAATCACCCTGTAGGGATCCAGTGGTTTACTATAAGCAGAGTGGGGGGTGCCTGGAGGTTGTAAGAGTGGAGCTCTTAAGAGCAGGGTACTGGGATGGCGTGAGGGATCAATTAGGACTGAAAGCGGGTAATCAATCTGGGGAGTGGAGACCTACCTTAGACGGAAGATAGGTAGAATACATGTAGGGACTGGGGCAGGTAGTTGGCTGCTCTAGACGGGCTGCTGGCCCCTGTACAATTTTTCCTTGTTAATCAATACCTTTTTTGTTCCTGACGAAACCTGTGAGTGTGCATCATTACAGGGGTAAAGTTGAGGAGCAGACAGATGGGTTTTACTTTCCCTTTTGCAGGTTCTATTAGATGCAGCAATTGGGCCTCAGAGCTCAGTTCTTTAGACCATTTCAATCAAACTTTAGGAAGAAATAAATACACATGATCATGTCATTGGGCCTTGGACCAATGCCAGAACTGAACCACCAATGTGAACATTCCACGGAAGCCATTACTGCCCTGGAGGACAGGACCAGGAAGGTATAGTCTGGCTGCAGCAAGGTTTGGAATCTGATTTTTTGAAAGAAGAAAGAGGAACATGGAGCAGCAGGCCAAAGCAAGGGCTTCCAGCTTCACTGATGCAGCACTGGAGCCTAAGAGGTGAAAAAGAGGAAAGCCATCATATTTCAGTGGTGGGTCAAAGCATTCTCCAGGCATAGTTTGCAGACAGCTTGGGTTCAGGTAGCCACAGAGGTCAATTTAATTTGCCTGGCCCCGAGGTTCTGGCTGCAATTTCAGAAACAGTTCAGTGAGTTCACATGAGTGGCCCTACCCTCCACACTACTAACCTCACACACCATTCGAAGCTCTATACCACCTTCGCCCACTAATTACTGACCTCCAGCAATCAGGACCCATTCCATACGTTCATCTGCTCCATCCTTCCCTTGCAGACGTACTACTACTGCAAGTCTCACATCTATATCTTTCAGGTTCCACACACTTGCAGCTATTCAACTATGACAGGGATACCACTCTTGCACATTGCTACACCTTGACATTCTTTTATTTTCTCACAAATTATGGTAGCAAGTAACAAAAAAAAAGAATGGAGAACTGAAACATCTCCTAAGCCCTTTGACAGAAATGGTGCTCTGAAATATTGGGAAGACAGTCACTGTGGTTGTGAGTGGTGTTACTGAAACCAGCCAGGAAGATGTCATGTTCCATCCCTAAGCACCTTCTGAAATCTCACTTCACCCATATCCCTCAATTTGACATGAATTACAAATGCAGATGGTGTGAGCATGCATCTCTTGCATTTCACCCTTCTGCAGCTTCTTTATATCAATCCTTCACCTGTGTATTTATAACTTCTAATGCAGAAGAACTGCTACTTGATCAGTCAATGCAACCTCCCCGTGAAGGACAAGAAGAAAAGCAAACATCTGATGAAGTGGTATCATCAGATGATTCAGAGTAAGAGAGAAAGTGATCAATTAGGGTCACTGTACGCATATGTGAATGCACAGAATGTGTAAACAAGGTTAATGAGTTACAGGCACAGACTGTCATGTGGAAATACGGGCCAGAATTTTACATTGATCGAGCCTGACCCAGGATCAGGGAAAATCATATGAGTAGATGTCAGGTAATTGTCCTGATATCATGGCACTTGCACACAACATTACAGTTGGTAGGTGCACATGGAAGCCTGAAGCATACCTGCTGACAATTAAGGAGGCAATGAAGCCCATTAAGGAGGAAATTATTGGCAATTTTATGTGGCCCATCCCTTCTATGGTTGGCAGATGGGCCAATCAGTCAGGTGCCCTTAACATTTTCCCAACAAACACATTTCAGGATGGGATAAAATGACCAGACAAAAGGAGGCATTTGATGGCTAAGGTCCTATGAGGTCTGCTGTCAGGTACTTGAATTTGCAGGGTAGCTGCAGATTGCAACATTTCATTAAGCTCAATTCATTTAAACAATACTGCAGCTCCCTGAAGCAGCTCCACAACAGTTGTCAGCCTTTAGGGAGCTCACAGGAAACATCTGCCCTCGCTTCACTTGGTGCCTGCTCTCCAACCCACCTTGTGCCCCCAGCAGTGCTAAGCCTTTCTCAGTTGCATTCCATGCTAGCCACCAGTTAATTGGTCAGCCAATGTGAAATTGAGCCCTGAATTCAATCACGGCCATAAGCGTATATTGTGTCTGCTTTTGGGCCTACTGATCATGTGCAAATTTCAGACTGTGATGCTGTATCTTTAACAGAGATCTGCCTGCAAGAAGCACTGGCCTGTATATTAAATATTTTTGAATGCAAGGTGTTCAGGAAAGGCTGGAAAGGGGGAAAGAGGGAGGGATAGCAGTATTGATTAAGAATGATATTATATTGCTGGAGAACACAGATGTCCCAGAGAGGTTAAGGATAGGATATATTTGGCTAGAGCTAAGGAACATAAAAGCAATAACATGGTTCAGTGTAGTCCATAGACCACTAACCAGTAGTAAAGATGTAGAGGTACAAATTTGAAAGGAAATTATGTGAGATTCAAGAATTATAGAGTAATTAGAAAGAGAAACTGTAATTAACTAAATATAGTCTGGGGTATTGATAGTGTAAAGGGTGGAAAGGGGCATTAGTTCCCAGAGTGTGTTTGGGAAAATTTTTAGTCTGACAAGAAAAGAGGCATTGTTAGAATTAGTTCTTCAGAATGAGGTGAGCCAAGAGGATCTGGTGTCAGTAGGACAACATTTGAGAGGATTGTGATTGTTATATCATAAGATTTAGGTTGGTTATAGAAAGGGACAATGAACAATTCAGAATGAAAATGACTAACTGGAGAAAAGCCAGCTTCAATAAGGTGAGAATGGATCTGGCCCAGATCAATTGGAATCAAAGGTTGGCAGGCAAATAGCATCTGAACAGTGGGCTGCCTTTAGAGAAGAGATACTTCCGACACAGATGGAGTAAACTCCCGTGATATGGAAACACAGGGCAACAAATCCAGAGCTCCCTGGATGACAACAGAAATTAAAATACTGAAACAAAAGGTGTACTCATGACAGATATCAGGAGGACAATACAACTGAGAACCAGGCTTAATATAGAAGGTTCAAGGGATGTGAAAAAGCAAATAAGAGAAGCAGAGAGAGATAGTATGAAAAGAAAGAAAATCCAAACATCTTTAATAGGCATACAAAAAGTAGAAGGCCAGTAAAAAGAGTAAGGCTGATTAGGGACTAGAAGGGGGATTTACATATAGGGACATGGCATGGCTGAGATATTGGCTGGAAACTTACTGTGCTGCCCACCATGGGAATCAGAGCAGACAAGGTGTGGACTATGGGAAGGCCCATTGACCTTGGGCAGGATTTTACGGTTTCAGGATGAGCGAGGCTGTAAAATCCTGCCGATTAAATGAATACTTTGCATCTGTCTTTACCAAGAAACAAGATGCTCAAGTCATGGTGGAAGAGGAGGTAATTCAGACACTTAAATTGATAAGGACAGGGTATTGGATAAGCTATACTAAAGCTGTAAAGCTTTAGGGATATTGGATAAATGTACTTAAAGTTTATAAGGCATGACGACAGGGAGTCTAGAAGTGAAAGGAGAGGATGTGCAGGCACTGACCATAACTTTCCAGTCTTCCTTAGGCTTATGGATTGAGCTAGAGGACTGGAGAATTGCAAATGCTATACCCTTGCTCAAAAAGGGAGTAAAGATAAGCTCAGCAACTACAGGTCAGTCAGTTTAACTTCAGTGTTGAAACTTACAGAAATAATAATTTGAGACAAATGTAACAGCTACTTGAGCAAATGTGGGCTAATTAAGGAAACTCAGCATGGATTTGATAAGGGCAAATCACTTGCTAGAGCTTTTTCATGGTTTTAAATAAAAGTCTGATGAGGATAATGCTGTTGAGGTGGTGTTCCAGAAGGCATTTGATGAAGTGCTGCACAACAGATATTGTGAAAAAGGTTGTAGCTCATGGAATAGAAGGGACTGCAGCAATATGATTGCAAAATTGACTGAGTGACAGGAAACAGCAAGTGGTGATAAATGGATGTTTCTCAGACTGGCAGAAGGTTTATGGTAGAGTTCCTCAGGAACTTTGCTCTTCCTGATATATATTAATGAGCTTGGTATAGAATGTAGAGGTTCAAAATTTGTGGATGATACAAAACTTGGAAGTATTGTGAAATATGAAGCAGATAGTGTGGAGCTTCAAAAGAACATAGATACCATAAGACCATAAGGTATCGGAGCAAAATTAGGCCATCCGGTCCTTCGAGTCTGCTCTGCCATTCATGACTTTTTTTTTCTCATCCCCATTCTCCTGCCTTTTCCCCATAACCCCTGATCTCCTTATTAATCAAGAACCTATCTATCTCTGTCTTAAAGACACTCAATGACCTGGCCCCCACAAGCATCTTTTCAACAAAGAGTTCCACAGATTCACTACTCGGTGACTGAAGAAATCTCCTCATCTCTGTTCAAAGGATCATCCCTTCAGCCTGAGGTTGTGCCCTCTGGTTCTAGTTTTTCGTACTAGTGGAAACATCTTCTCCACTTCCACTCTATCTAGGCCTCGCAGTATCCTGTAAGTTTCAATAAGATACCCCCTCATCCTTCTAAACTCCAACAAGTACAGACCCAGAGTCCTCAACTGTTCCTCATATGACAAGTTCTTCGTTCCAGGGATCATTCTTGTGAACCTTCTCTGGAACCTTTCCATGGCCAGCACATCCTTCCTTAGATATGGGGTCCAAAACTGCTCACAATACTCCAAATGGGGTCTGACCAGAACCTTATGCAGCCTCAGAAGTACATCTCTGCTCTTGTATTCTAGCCCTCTCAACATGAATGCTAACATTGCATTTGCCTTCCTAACTGCCGACTGAGCCTATACATTAACCTTAAGAGAATCTTGAACAATTACTTCCAAGTCCCTTTGTGTTTCTGATTTCCTAAGCATTTTCCTATGTAGAAAATAGTCTATGCGTCCATTCCTCCTTCCAACATGCATAACCTCACACTTTTCCACATTGTATCCCATCCGCCACTTCTTTGCCCACTCTCCTAAACTGAACAAGTGCTTCTGCAGAGAGGTCGGTGGAATTGGCAGGTGAACTTTAATGCCAATAAGTGTGAAGTGATTCATTTAATAGGAAGAATACAGCGAGACAATATAAATAAAGGGCTACAATCCAAAAGGTGGGTGCAGGAGCAAAGGGACCTGGGTGTGCATAAATCATCAAAAGTGGTGGGAAAGGTGGATAGCACATTTAATTGTACATGACATCTTAGGCTTTATTAATATGGACATAGAGTATAAAAGCAAGGAAGTCATGTTAACATAGGACTCAGGAATAGGAGTCGGTCATTTAATCCTTCTCACCTGCTCCACCATTCAATAAAATCATGGCTGATGTTATAATCAGTCCCCAGCAAGGTTCCCAAATTTGTTAGAATTCTGAATGACATACCCTCAAATGGTATTGCTCCCAGATGAGGTTGAACTGGCTCCCCTTCTTTATTCAACCCTCTCAGTTGTCACAAAGTTAATTTTAAAGGATCCTTTCCCTCATGGATACCTTTGTCCAGTGCAAATATATTTTTTGTTTTAAAAGGGTGAATTTAAGCAGGCTTCATTGAGTTAAAGAAAGAGTGAGTTTATTAGTCCCTAACATGTGAGAAAAAAATAAAACACAACATATGTACATACTGATTAGAAATGAGAAGTATGTCCAAAAACAAAAGTTAAAAATAAAAATATAGTCCTTGCTATAGAGGGAGTACAGCGAAGGTTTGCTAGGCTGTTTCTTGGGATGGTAGGTCTGTCATGTGAGGAGACACTAAGTTTATATTCACTGGAGTTTAGAAGAGTGAGAGGGGATCTCATAGAAACTTATAAAATTCTAACAGTGTTAGACAGGGTAGAATCAGAAAGAATGTTCCCATGGTGGGGTAATCCAGAACTAGGTGACATAGTTTGATGATAAGGTGTAAAACTTTTATAACTGAGCTGAGGAGAAATTTCTTCATCCAAAGGGTGGTGAATGTGTGGAACTCATTACCACAGAAAGTAGTTGAGGGCAAAACATTGTCTGATTTTAAGAAGAAATTAGATACAACTCATGAGCTAAAAGAATCAAGGGATATGGGGGGAAGAGGAATCAAGATATTGAATTCATTGATCAGCCAGATCAAAATGAAAGACGGAGCAGGCTCGAAGGGCCAAATGTTTTCTATGTTTTAAAAAAATATAAAGGTATCAGTCTTTGGCTTTTCCGTGTGGTAGTGAAATATTGTGGCTATTACGTTGGGAGATTCCAATACTGCTGACTTCGACAGTTGAACAGTTACTTTGGAGATTCTTGCTTTTGAAGATCACTTGGAAGGAATTGTCGTCTTCTTTTTTACTGTGGCTTTGCTGACTTTATTCCAGCAATCAGAGAAAAAGAGAGGCGTTTTAGCTGCAAGCAAAGATGCCCACTGGATGTTCTTCAGCTATGACAGTACACACTAGCACAGTGGAACTAGAACACCAGACAGCATACAGAGACCATGGTTGCAATTGAATTTTTACCCCTTGTATATTTCTGGAAAGGGAAGAACACAAATATGTCTGGAACATAACTTACAGGAGACTGGTTCTACTGAGATGATAGCCTCCATTATCTCGGGAAGCATTTAAAGTTCAGTTTTTGCATTGCATCTCCTCCTTTGAAGTGGCTATTTCTGAAATAAAGGAGTGTGACATTCTGTTGTCTCTCTTGGGACCGAATCCATAAAGGAATTCCAGCAAGTGCTTGTTTCGTAGCCTCAGACAGTTTTTGCTTGCAAGTCCTTTTTAAAAAAAATAAACATACGTCTGTACGTAATTCAGATCTATGATCCATTGTCACAACACTAATGTGGTTGTGGTCTTAACTCCACTTTGCTAAGTGCCCCTCATAACCCATGACTCCCTTGTCTATCAAAAGTCTGTCTAACTCTGCTTTGAGGAAATTCAATGCTTTCTGGGGAGGAGAAACACCCTCCTTTAATGACCCTTCCAGGAAGTTAGGCTAAACCTGTATAGAACATTGGTTCATTCTCAACTGGTGTATTGTATCCAGTTTTGAATTTTACACCATAGGAAAGACCTGAAGGCATTAGAGAGTGTGCAGTAAAGATGCACAAAAATGGTTGCAGGAATGAGGAACTTTAGTCTGTGCATAGATTGGAGAAGTTGGAGCTATTTTCCTTGGGGAAGAGAAGATTGAGAGAAAAATTGATAGAAATATGCAATATCATGAGGGGAATGAATAAACAGATCGGGGGGGAACTGTTCCCATTGGTGGAAGGATTGAGAATGAAAGGGCACAGATTTAAATTAATCAGCAAAAGAAGCAATGAAATCACAAGGAGAAATGTTTTCACGCAGTGAGTGGTTGGGATCTGGTATGCATTGATTGATAGCATAGGTAGGTTCAATCAAGGCATTCAAGATGGAATTGGATTATTATCCGTCAAGGAGAAATGTGCAGGGCTACAAGAAGAAATTAGGGTAGTCACACTAAATAAATTGTTCCTTTGGATAGCTAGTTTGGACATAATGGGCCAAATTGCTTCCTTCTGTACTGTTACAATTTTGTGATGATGCTGGCTATGGAATTTCATCTCTGGTATGTTCAAATACTTCCTAAATTTAGCTGGCTTACTATTGATGTTCAAGGAGCATTTTCTGCAAGTTTGCCTTTTTTAAGTTCTAGCCATGATTTGTTACCTCACTTAGCTGACTGCAAAAAACTGAAGAAGAATTTATGAAAGGTTAAATGATATAGTGTCTGCAGAAAGAAAATGTTGAATGGTCTACATCTCAGGGCATAGAATTGCAACTGCTATGTACTCAATGGTTTATCTACCCACATCACTGTCCATTATATCATCATGGGGCTATTCCTGAGAATAAAAGGCAAAGAGGGCAGAAGAACCTAATTGAACAGGAGGCCAAGAGTAGCTTGGATTCGTTCTGAAAACTGGATGAATCCAAGCTATTAAGTTCAGGGATGTTTGAAGCTCTTTTGCATGCATTTGCAGGTCATGCATGCTTATTAAAAGGCAATCTCGCCATAATTAAGTCTCCCTTCCCAATTAAGTTATCTGTGAGCGAACAATACATGTCTTTGGATTTAAGACTGCATACAAGTGGCATGCAGCAAGCACTTGGAGTGAGTAGATCCTGTTTATTCCTCTCGTGGAGCATTGTGGAATAACACAATGATTGAGATCAGGTGGAGGCATTTGAAGAAGCAGGGAGGAGGACTGAAGGAAGGTGGAAGTCCACCAAATGGTGGGAGGCTGGGGACTTGGGACAGGGAGGGAGACAGGGTGTGAAAGCAAGAGTGCAGGAAAGTGAGAAGGACGGAAGGGCCTTGTGTCTTGTGAATGGGTGGGGGAGGGGGTTTCTAGTAAGAATGATGGGAGGAAGATGGTTCTAAAAATGCTGTCTACAGTGAGATTCTGGATGTTGAATTGGGTACAAAGGGAACAATGACAGTGAGAGGTGGGTAATCAGGTGTAGTGGAGTGGCAGATCTAGAGTGATGTGGGAGTGGTTGGGGGTACAGTGCAGAAATGGACAAAACTGGAGTCGGGATCAGGGAGGGCATGGGGCCAGTAACAGGTGTAGGCTGAGAGGGAAGAGAAGGCATGTGCAGGGTAATGATTCTAGGGTCAAGCACAACAAAGGAGTATTCTAGATAATAGAGTGGAGAGGCATAATAATATTGGGTAGGTCAAGGGACATGGGGGAAACTAATGGGCGACAGGGATAGGGTGGAAGTTAGTGGAGCCTGTTAGAAAGGCACATCATAGGCTACCCGCAGATATCTGAGAGGCAATGACAGACGTGGCTTACAAAGCCATGGTTTGTTATGACTTGTATGCTAGCTACTCTGTGAAGACCTGCATCCATGAGAACTGGGAGGCAACGCTATGCCTCGAGCATTAGAAGTGACTGACATTGAACAATTTCGCCAGTGCCTCATTCCAGGACTCCAATGGACATGTTTGGAAAAGACTCTGCCACACACAAATGCATCCAAGAGATAAAAGATGCCCTCTTCAGATGAGTTTTTGCCAAATTTGGCACAGACCCTGAGAGAAAGGCAACCAGAGCACTGTTTTCTTACAAATGGAAGAGGCAATTAACTGCATAAATGTGGTGCAGAGAGCTCTCTGGGATCAGAGCGATGCATTTATTAACAATAAGTGGTTTCATTCTATGAATATAAGGTTGGTATACGTTCACAGAAAACAAATCGTGCGTGCATTTTCCAGGGAGATCTCACACTGCCTACACACTGAACAATGTGCAGATGCCACAAGTATTTGCTCCACTTCAACTGCAGGACTGGCACCAGTGCAGAAATTGAAAAGTACCGCTGAGGACAGCTACCCATACCCAACGAAGGTAACAATAATGCAGACAATATGCCCGCTTAAAATGAGGTGCCACTTCTTGGATCGCTCAGGCGAACCGCTTCTCTACACTCACCAGAAAGAGTGACCAGCATTATTGTGGCCTACTGCATCCTACACAACTCCATTAAGCAAACACAGGATGATTTTGCAGAGGGGGAGATGGAGGAGTCATTTGTTTCCTCTGATGTGGAGGAAGAGAAAGATGATGCTGCTGATAGAGCAGTGGATGTTGCAAATACAATGTCAGAAGCCAGGGGAATGGTGCAACGCAGCAGACGGACACATGACAAAGTTATCGCCACCACATTCCAGGCCAAATGAGACACTGACACATCTGGACTACAATGTGGATTCTAATTCTCTGTTGGATGAGAGGCTGAAGTTCCCAGTGGATGCATTAAATTTATTGGCCGCATTAAACTGCACATTTTCACATTGAAACTACTGGTGATGTGATCATATTAGTCAATCTGATATGAAATACATTCCACTTGTGTAAAATGTGCTGTTCAGATAACACCCAGCAGGAGCACAACACTACCTGTATAACACTACATATTCCTGTGCCCTCTGGCACCTAGAAGGAAAAATGCTGCAAGTCTTTGGAGCGAACAATCCCATAAACATATTACGTTATAAACCACATGCTGTGTTAATTTGGCAGGGATACACTCATGTCTCACTGAAATATTCTCCAAATGGTGGAAATACTTTGTAAAAGAGCTCCGTCAGGTGGACACCATTGCAGCAATACCATGCAATGCCTCGGCTCAGACAGCAGATTCTAAGGGATGATAATCAGGTGAACACTATCCAATGGGTTGCCAGATGTGTTTCAAGGCTGCAAACTTACAAACAATACTCAAGTTTCAATCTGGCACGTCAGAGTATTTGGAGATGCCGTTACTGATGATATGGCACGATAAATGGTGCATTCTAAGCCTACATCATCCGTGACTGATCAGGAGTGAACTGAAATGATCTTAAATGCTTGCGGCCGTTGCCGCAATTACGAGCATAATGGAAAGGCAATACGCAAGAATAAGGTGAAACCAAACAAATATTTACAAGTGAGTTTCATAGATAAAGTGATTAGACATCTATGCCACCTTTATGTCTTCTGATTTCTTAATCTTTTCTTTTCTTTTACTATGCTTAGGTGCAACCCCAACATTCTTAGCTGAGGTGGAGGCAGCCTGCTGACTGCTGTGCTCCATTGCCTAAGATGACTGACAGCCTTCCTCTAGTGATCTGAGTCCAAGAGGACTCTGGCCTTCTGAGGGCCTTCTGACATGTGCAGTGCACCCTCCTCAATCTCACTTGTTGGAGGCAATGTGGTCACTGGAAAAGGGAAGGTGAAGAGGCCAGGCATCTTTGGAGTGTCCAGGATGAAGCCCCAAGGTACCTTTATAAGCACTCATCTACCCTATTGATGCACAATGGTACCTCCTTGACTCCTTGAGGAAAAGGGATGCCTAGAAACAGATTAAAGTGCCTGATTTCCATCTTGTCTAATCTTTGCTGCACTGAACTAGAGTGATGGAGCGCAGAGCCAAGTTCATTTCTGGCAGCCATCAAGTACTCTGCTGGACAAGGCCCAGCATGGCACTTGCTACCTTCCCCATTGATGAAACCATGCTCTTAGACCAAGTCCTCTAGCCTTTGCTCAAGTCCATGGGCTGCCTTAGGCATCTCTGTCTGACGTTTCACTTCCTGTCCCTGCATCTCCATCATGTCTCTTATGTCTGAATCCAGAGGGTCCTCATTTGCATGGGGCTCAGCTTTGGCTTGGTCTCTAGCAGCCTTCCGAAAGTTAGAGACTTCAGCAAATGCATTTGCTGCAAACAGACAATGATGTGCTCACCAGATTGCTGACTTGACCCTACTCTAGAATGAATACCCACCAAGGTAAATGTTTCTGCATTGGTGGAGGCTGCAGGTGGATGCTGTGATACTGTATCCTCCAGAGGATTTGGAAGCAACCTCTAAGATGGAGATGTTACTGGAACTGGGAAAAGGCTATCTCCTTGTTTGTTCTTTGACAAGCTATAAGTACCTGCAGTGGAGAATGAAAAGAATTAACTGATGGTCATGCATAAGCCCGTTTTTGAGCAATACTTCAGGATTTACACTTATATGTCCATTTGTGAATACCAGACTGGGTGTATCTTTACTCGATGGCTGTGACATTTGGTGCAAATGCAATGCTCAGTCTCAGTTCCACCTGAGAAGTTCCACGGTCCCTTCCACAAGTGGGGTGAGAATTCTTACATCTGGAACAACTCCTTCAGTCAGATTGTATTTCTGGTGATTATGAATATTTTTCTCTGGCAGGGAGACAATCAGACACTGAGACTGGAATTGTACCGACATGCCTGCCCTGATTCTGGAGGCAGGCATGTCTCGGAGAATAGCATTCTCCATTGAGCTCGAACGCGATCATGCGAAACTTGGGCAGACGTGCCGGTAAAATTCTGCCCTGAGTGTTAACCCAATGGATGTATCTCTCCTTTCTGAGCATGCATGCCCATGACAGCTTCTGAGCCCTCTCCAGTAAGTGTTTGACACCTGGACTGTCCTGCAACTGGTACAATCTTCACAGCATGAAGTGGCTCCCACACATTCAGTCCACATGTATCATCTGTTACCATAGAAACCATAGAAAATTTACAGCTCAGAAACAGGCCTTTTGGCCCTTCTTGTCTGTGCCAAACCATTTTTTGCCTAGTCCCATTGACCTGCACTTGGACCATATCCCTCCAGACCCCTCTCATCCATGTACCTGCCCAAGTTTTTCTTAAATGTTAAAAGTGACCCTGCATTTAACCACTTTATCCGGCAGCTCATTCCACACTCCCACCACACTCTGCGTGAAGAAGCTCCCCCCCCCGACTAATATTCCCTTTAAACTTTTCTCCTTTCACCCTTAACCCATGCCCTCTGGTTTTTTTCTCCCCTAGCCTCAGTGGAAAAAGCCTGCTTGCATTCACTCTATCTATACCCATCATGATCTTATACACCTCTATCAAATCTCCCCTCATTCTTCTACGCACCAGGGTATAAAGTCCTAACCTATTCAATCTCTCTCTGTAACTCAGCTTCTCAAGTCCTGGCAACATCCTCGTGGACCTTCTCTGCACTCTTTCTACCTTATTTACATCCTTCCTGTAATTAGGTGACCAAAACTGTACACAATACTCTAAATTCGGCCTCTCCAACGCCTTATATAACCTTACCATAACACTCCAACTTTTATACTCAATACTCCGATTTATAAAGGCCAATGTAGCAAAAGCACTCTTTATGACCCTACCCACCTGTGATGTCACTTTTAGAGAATTCTGTACCTGTATTGCCAGATCCCTCTGTTCAACTGCACTCTTCAGAGTCTTACCATTTACCCTGTACATTCTACTTTGGTTTATCCTTCCAAAGTGCAATACCTCACATTTGTCTGCGTTAAATTCCATTTGCTATTTTTGCCATTTTTCAACCCATTTTTCTAGTTGTTAAGGTCTGAAACCGAAACTTCCTCTGCACTAACACACTGAGACTGTTTAGAGACCCTATGAATATTACTTTTCAGTGACTATATTGTGCCACTCACTCTGGTGGAATGTAGCAGATTGTCTATTCTCTTCTGGTACTGTGCCCAGGTTCTGAGCCCCAGTGGCACTAACCCACGCTGTGACCTCCATCATCAGAAAGGAGGCCCTCCTGCTGCCATCTCTGGGAATCAAGACCTCTTTTCTTTCCCAGTGGCCTGAAGGAAAACCTGTAGCAAGTCATCACTGAACCATTGGGCCAATCTTTTTCTCCTCTGAGACATATTTGGTGGGGAGCGGGGGTTGCGGGGGGGAGATCCATTGGGCGTGAATTCGGGGGGAATCTCTCAACGGTTTGGCTGTAGTCTTTGCACCCACATAGACAGACAAACTGATGCTGGTGGATTGCAGGGAATGATGTCTGTCTTGATCCCCTTTAAATATGGTGCCCAGACTTGCCACCCTATGAGGTAATGGTAATGGCACCAACTTCCTGCCCACTCCCATCTCGTGATTCACCGCAGCCTTCAACCATGCATAATTAATTGGCTGGCAAATCTGTGGTCTTGTGTGGCAATCTATTGCGGCCCCAAGCAGAAATGTCATTCATTTTCAGACCCACCGTCTACAAACATGCTGCTACTGGAAGATTCTGCCTATAATCTCTTGCTGCACAGAATGCAGTAGTTGAAAGTATTTCCTTTTTTAAAAAAAATACTTCCAGCAATGCAGAAATGTGTTCAGTAAGCTTACTAACGGATAGCTATGAAGGCAATCCAAACAGGCATTCAACAATGACTTTGAGAGGATATTGGAAAAGTACTTGAAGGAAACAAACCCAGAGGAATATGAGGATTTAATGAGGTAATGGGACTGATGGATTGTCCCACGGAGAGCCAGCATGGAATCAATGGGCTGAATATGCTCTAAATGATTCTACTTCCACTGAACTTACAGCATAAAAAGCCAAAAATGTAAAATATTTGTGGGTGTGGGTGTTGGATGGGTGTGGTGCTGGGTGGTAGCAGCTATGCATGTTTAAGATTGGATGTTATCAGAATCTGCAGGGTCTAAAATGGTGCTAAATCAACATTCTATACTGACTGACATCATGATGTGCCATTCTGCATGTTTCCAATGTACACCTATGCAGTTATCCTTCGTAAGATGGCGAGCAGAGCTACATCAAAGGGAATGAGGTGGAATCAGCACTTAGTTACCCAGGAATTAGAAGTGGTTTCACTTCTTCTGACTTTTCTTAGGTAACTATTCTGGTAAGACAATCAGAACCATCTGAAGTTTACAATTTATATTGTACTTTTGGATGGTTTCCATTGCAGGGCAATTAAGCAATCGCCTAATGGAAGTTTGAGCTTTCAGGACAATTACCATTCAATCCTTACCTGGGAGCCCCCTAGTTATGATACCGCAGAACTGGGAAGTTACAGACCATTGCATTTTATAGGACTAATTTCCATTTTTGTCCATATTGAATAGAAGTATGAAACAAATCACAATAGCATTTCTAAAGGTTTAAATTTAGTTTACCGAATTAAATGGAACTGGTGAAACAATTAAGTCATGCGTTGTATGTGCCTCCACAAAATCTGTGGCATGTGTTTATTTGTAGCTGTTCATGGATGACTTGTAACAATTACAGGAATATATGTTTTGCACATTTGTTCCTTGTGTATGCAGTACACCTTATGTGTCATTCGTGTGTGCATGCCTCTGCTTCTGCATTTGTGTATCGCTGTATAGTTCTTTGATTTGTAGTGTTTCATTTGTGGATGTCAATGGAGCACATTTATTTTGTATTATTAAGGGCACATAGTAATTAAAGAAGTTTGGTTTGAATGAATGTATTAGATACTCCATATAATGTTGTTTTGTTCAGAGCCCACCTGAGCTGCGCAACAAGCAGATTTCAAATACATGAGCGCGGTGGTCTGGTCCTATTACGCTATGCTAACCCAGCTTTGTGGGATTAATTTTATATTCCCATCTGAGCCTCTTACAAATTGTTTAGAAATTTATTTAATGCATCCAGTAAGTAGATGATTTGTGTAATATGACTTAAAGTTGTTTGATCATGTTTAATTTCACTTCCAGGAAATATTACAAATCTTGAAACCGGACCACAGTTACTACCAGAAAAGATGATAAATTCACTATATTTTCTATAAGAAATTTTTCTTTTTTATTTTGTAGCATTCTGATTCCAATTCCAACTTAAAGAAAAGATTTAACTCCTTGGCACCTCAGAAAGAGTCAGCAGCCAACGTAGAAACAGATGCTAACAGCAATGTGCCACCAATTTTGTGTTCCCCTCCTGGCGTCGCTCCATCTGCTCAACCACAACCTGATACTGGCACAAGCAAGATAGACCAGTATGCCAGGATCCTTTTCCCATTATCATTTGGAGCATTTAACCTGGTGTACTGGATAGTATACCTTTCAAAAGACACAATGGAAATGGGAAGTAACATATAACTTCCTATGCCAAATGTTACGTGTATGTGAAGCCAAACAGTATTGTATTAGTATGTACACAAAAATAATGGATGTAGCAGAATTTGTTACAAGATAGCCACACAAGTGATGGGTTCAAATAACAAAATTTATCATAGGCAAAATATGCTACTACATTGAAATACTCTTCTACATATCTTTTATTCTTTATAATAAGTAAACATTGAAAATACCCACTGAAGAAAGAATGAACCAGAGTGACAACAGTACAATTTGACAGTGTAAACTGCACAATTTCTCAGTTGAAGGAATGAACTCAATGGACTAAGTCTGCTTTATGCAGTCTATATTCTTGCCCTGGTGGAATGTGTTTTGAGTATACCATATGATTGAATCTATAATCATAACAAGTTTTGGTTTGACTCTTGCATACCGGGAAATACTGTGGGTTGTATGTATTGGGACCTTGTAACATATTATTAGCTTTTTTTAGCTTCAATACTGAAAGATTTTGGAGACTTATTTTGTGTGCTTAGTGTGGGTTTAAGCAAAATACTGCAATATATTATAACATTTTATTTTTATCAAAGGCATTATTTGTTCACAGTTTTAATTTGGTGGAAAAGTTGTGTAAAATAATATATTTTTTTAGAAAAAGAAAATCCAAATTTTACATTGCAGCAGTGGCACTTCAATCACCTAATCCTGAAGAGGGAATAACAATTTAATTAGTGAGAAATCTTCACCATCGTAACTTATTTATGAAAATCAAACAGTCACAGCTAAAACCTGATCAACCTTTACATATATATTTGATGTTTTAACTGCATAATTGCTTAAATAATGAATGGTGACACCATCATTAATGGTGACTTGAAGGACGCAATGAACTTGACATTGGTTCAGATTTTATTACCAGCAACCTACTGAATTTATTACCAGGTTTTCTTTTACTTCAGTTTGCTCTACCCTGTCATAGAACTTCCACTGAATGGCTTCATTTTTTTTGCCTCACTGCTGCGGTGCTTTGTGTTGACTGAGATAATCAGTCACCACAACAAAATTGAATTCGACCAGTAAGAGTTGAGTAATGTACACTGTTACAGTAGGCCAGTGCCTTGAAATTTTGTTTGAATATCTTGGGGATTTTATTTTATTCTGAGTTCACGTGTGATTACTCAAATCCTTCAAGAGATTAAACAAGATAGGGGAACACAATATACAGATTGTTACTTACTAGTCTAGAGTTGAGGTCACCTGGAATTAGCTTTCTTTCCAGTTATTTACCGCTTTAAAGATAGTGAGGGGAGTCTTGGTTTTTAGCACAAAATGAGCAACATTGAATCAGCAGTTTATTTTATGCTCCACCTGATTCTGTTTTCAAATGACTTCAATGGAAAATAAGGCAGAGTAAAGCAGGTTGCCAATTCACTATTGGTCATTTCATACTTCTGCCGAAGAACAGTCTCACTCTCGTTGATATTCAACAAAACAGTTTTAAGTGTCATCCTCTATGAAGCTGAACCCCAGCTTTGATATTTAATAGGAGGGATGAGCCCCAATAAACATATATTACTAATTAAACCATGTTCTGTCTGCTCTGGATGTTAGAAAAGTAAGTGTCTGCTACAGAACCATTGAAATATTAGAATATGGCAGTAACTGTCAGTATTGGAAAATATACAGAGGTGTCTCAGTGCAATGAAAAACCCAACCCAGTGAAATGGAGCTGAATTGCGTTCATGGGTTAAGTGATAAAAATAATGCAGTGACACCCCAGGAATTTGTCACAATTCACCAACTATTGGATGCTATCTTTTACTATTCACTCCCTGGACGCTTTTCATTATATTGAAACACTCTAATAGGTTTTCCCTTAACCGTTTTTCTGTTTCAGTAAAAAAAGTCTCATTTAGCCTCTTTTATAACTGTATCCTTGCATTTTTGTACAATTTTAGTTAACCTCCACTGTGCCGTTTAATTTCTACAAGTCCAGTATGCATCTTATAAAAGTGTTTCTAGCACCCTGTTCCTGATGTGGGCTAACAAATACCTTGTGCAAATTTAGCATCACATATGTGCTCTTAATGCTCGTATGCACAATAAAGTTTATTTATTTCTGTAAAAAAATTGAAATGATTTTGCTATGAACAGGAAGTGTAGACAAAATCTTCTGATGGAGTTAATGAATTTTTATTGCAGACTAACAATTAAAGTTACAAGATTCTTGAAGAATCTTAGGTGGAAGATTATGCTGAAATTCTGCTTGTTTCAGAATATTGGTCTCAGCAGCATCTTCTGGCTAAAGTTCCTGTTCATCACTTTCTGTAGGGGATGATCATTTGTGTCTACACCGCTTAGTGCTTATGAAACTGCATACAGACTAATTTTCTCTGCACCTAAATAAGGGCATTTTTTATTCAATAAAATCAAAATGCAACTCACTACTTTCAAGTTCTTTTTAATACATCAAAATGATGACTGCAGGATAAATGAGATTTTCTCTCCAGTATGTTGTCACGGCAAAATTTGGCAGTTGCACTAATAGAATCATTGAATTTCACAGATGAATACAAAGTAAAAGAAAATCAGGTAAGTACCCTGAAGCAGAAAAAAAACAATATGAATATGTAATACCTGTTTCTGACAGAAATGGCAGACTCTATATGGAATATTATTCTGCTTTTAAATTGAGTTCTAGCATGGATCAACTTTATACATGTGTAAATAATGCACTGCTATTCTCTCCAATATGTAAAATTGTTTTATTGATTTCCTGTCATGGTGCATATTTCTAATAATTAATTTGTTCTATTCAATTAGCTAACTGCTTACAAGTGATATAAAATACATGTTTAAGGCTGTATATAATACAAATTAGCACTGGAAAATGTTTCAAACATACTACTTCGATAATATGACTTTTTTAGAAAAAGGTTTATTTTAAATTTTGACTATTATTATCTCAATTACCCAAAGACCTGAGCTTTGAAACAAATTTTAATTCTGAAGAGAAATATATCCTTAAGAAAAACAAAGATAGAAGAGTTTAGTAAAAAGAACTAGGCCAGGTCATAAAGTAGTATATGAGATATTAGAAATTGAGACAGAAAACATACTGATGTCACTTACCAATTAAAGAGTTACCTTTGTGTTGCAATATTGGAAAATTTATCCCAGACAATTTGATAATGGGACTTTTAATATAATTAACTGAGTGAAAGAATTGGCAAGTTGATGTCAACAATTTCTCTGTAGCACTACCAAATAACATAATCTTTATACATTGTATATTATAATATTTGAATGTGCCCAATCTTTCTATGCATGTACTCAAAATTGCATCCAGCACTGCTGTATATTTTGCATGCATTGCCCATTTCTTCCAGACTACTTTACTTTTATGCTCAGAAGGTTTTTTCTTTGCAGAAGTAAAATGCGATACTTTTCCTTAAAATATTTTCTGGATTCAACTTATTATATATACTACTTTTTCTCTTTGGCATGTGTATAGTGACACCTGGAGTAGTCTTTTCATAGAAGTGTTTACTTTTGTATCTTCCGAACCTGAAAATGTATTCGTAAACAATATAAATAAGCAAAGAATCTTAACACTTTAACACATGGTACACATTAGATGAAAGCTAATGATTAATTCAGTTGCAGTAGTATTTAATTTTCAATGTTCATCTCCTGCAGTGTACATTAAAGGTAGGCAAAAGCTGATAACTCATTCATGTTTTGTTACTATGTGCCTTAACTTCCATTGATGTATACCACATGAGATGAAAGCTAATATAGATTTTAATATGAATTTCTGTGGATGGGATATGCAAACTAGAGCAGTTATACAGCCAGCAGGCAATTCAATACTTAAGAGCAAGAGAAGGTAGATAGGTGATGGAGGGAATATTTTATTTACTATCTTAGATGAGTACAGTAGCCATATATATCATGTCCTTCTCCCACACACAGTGAATGCAGCAGCAAGTACTGTAGCTACTTTACAAAACAAAACTATTTATTCCAGGTTTGAATTTCTATTATGAATGAATATTATAATGGCTCAAAAATTGATGTCAAAATAATGGTAATGGTGCTTGCCATTATTTAAGTGCAAATGCTGCAGCAAATACAGGTGAGGGCAGATGTGTGATAAAATGAAAAGATTGGGTGGTGGCTGTTGGATATTTCATAGAATCCCTACAGTAGAAAAGGAGGCCATTTGGCACATTGAGTCTGTACCAACCACAATACCACACAGGCCCTATTCCTGTAACCCCACAGATTTACCCTGCTAATCCCCTTGACATTAGAGTCAATTTAGAATGGCCAATCAACCTAACCCGCACATCTTTGGACAGTGGGAGGAAACCAGAGCACCCAAAGGAAACCCACGCAGACATGGGGAGAACATGCAACCTCCACATAGGCAGTGACCGGAGGCCAGAATCGATCCTGGCTTGCTGGTGCTATGAGGCAGCAGTGCTCAGCATTGTGCCATCATGTCGCTCAATAGTTAGCTTTGTGTAAATGACATCTTGCTGTCCATCTCCCCATAGAGCGATTTAAGTGTGAATTATAGGTCAACTCACCACACATAATTAAGTCATATCATTTCAAGTACGTTCTAATGATGTGCTAAGTTTCAATTATTTGCAGTCAAATGCTCAGAGATGGAAAATGAACGATGATAAGTGTGAAGTCTCAAACTTCCAGCTTTCGATTGTTGTTGGAGATTTTAATTTAAAACATGAAAACATGAATCTTCTCTTAGTAAAAAGATAATTTAGTTCAAAGCATTTGTGCTGGTGTTTGTGCTTCACATAAGTCTCATCCTATTCAATCCTATCCAATCTACCTCATCTGAGCCTATTCTGTTCCTTTTATTCTGATGTTCCTTTCTGATTTTCTTTAGAAAGCATTTAAACTATTTGCCTCAACCATTTTCCCTAACCACTCTTTCAGTAAATAATTTCTCCTGATTTACATGTTGGATTTAGTAGTAACTGTCATTTCTTTTTCTGATGCTGAACATAATTCTAACTTACAATTCACTATTCACTCCACAATCCTTCAATTTCATTGATCAACAAAGATAAGCAGTTCTCGTTCAGATCCCAGATGCTTTGTAGAGAGTGTTATACCATTTCTATCTGACTCTTCCAGCAATATAAAGTGCGAAATACCCTGGAGATTTAATAGGAAATGACAAGCCTAACTAGCGATGGGTAACCTATGTTGACTCTTCACAGGAATTTTTTGACCATTGTGTTTGGAGCATTTGAACTGAGAATGGAGTGGGAGACAACCCACCACTCTCCCACTCCCAGTAAATCATGTCAGTAGTTTGAAACATAGGCCCAGGCTTTTGTTAAATAAATTTGTTAGATAGATCTTTGATAGACAAGGGAGTTGAGAGTTATGGGTTAGACAGGAAAGTGGAGTTGAGACCACAATCAGATCAGCCGTGATCTTATTGAATGGCAAAGCAGACTCAAAGGGACAAAAGGCCCATTTCTGTCCCTAAGTCCAAGTCCCTAGGCTCTTGGTACTTAATAAACCCTCTGTCTGTCCAAAATGAATGTAAAGAAACAGGTGGCTGGTTGTTGGCATGCAAGAATGAATTGCCCGTGGGCCATTTGCTGATAGTACATCTAGAGGGGTGTGACTGGAACAGAAAACGTGGTAAATTTTGAGTAAATCTTAGTTATGCCATCTCGACTACATGTTAAAGAATTCTGCTTGTCTAAAATGGTCTCACATCATCTGAAGTGACATGAAATGTCAATCTGTTAAAATAATTAGAAGTGACTTTTTTGTCATTTCTGTTTTATTTAAACAAAAACAGCTAATGTCATCACCTAGGGAACAATATGGAGGAACTATCAATTCTGCTGATATGTGGAAACTGAATCACCATGCATATATCTGAAGTACTCTGTGTGAAGGATGCTATCTGCTGATGTTAATTCTGCTTGTTCCTCTGTTAGAAATAGTAAATCCCTCAATATATTAGTGGTATCATTAGAACTTATGAATCACACAAAATTTAAAATAAACAAAAGAAACCAAAGCCATATTCCAATTATTACCAAATTGGATAGCAGATTTTTTGTGGAGCTAATTTCTTTCCACACAATCCCTGAAGCTCTGTAATGTTAGGAAGCCACATTTATTTATGCAGAAATCTCCGAGAATTTATGTAAAATACATCAGTGCAAACCATCAAGTCTCCCTAATATTGTGAGCTTCAGGGACTTCAGTGAAAATTGCATTCTGTGAAAATCATACACCCCTCATTATAATTCTTTGTCGCTGTGATTTTTCTATGGAAGGAAGAACTTAATAGTGGGACTTCTTTGTAAAATATCCTAAATCAATAAATAGTTAGAAGACAAAAAAAAGTTGTCTATTTGTATAACTGCACAATTAGTCAGTAATGGAAAATTGTTCAAAGTATTTGGATGCTCATTTTCCAGTGTGCTATTAATATAAAGTTCTGCAATTTATTTTCATCCATTGTGGAAATGTGCAATAACTTCTGAATTGGAATTTCCTGTAATTTGATTCTGTTTGCCTTCAAGATATTTAGTTTTTAAAAATTGCAGGAAAATGCTGTGGTGGTAAATTTCAAGTTGTTGAAAATATTGTGTCTTTGTATGTTTGGTATGTTCCTTTGATTTAAAATAAAATCTATAATTCCATTTGTCTGATTGAAGATGACTTTATGTTCAAGCATTTGTTTTGTCCACTTTACACACTTTTGATCATTTTCTTCCCATGTTTGTTAGTAAAATTGTGTGTGTGTGTGTGTGTGTGTGTGTGTGTGTGTGTGTGTGTGTGTGTGTGTGTGTGTGTGTGTGTGTGCATTTGTTTGGATGGGTGGGTGGGGAACGGCTGCTTATAGTGACTGTGGCTTGGGGGGGAAGTTACAATGTGTGGGAATTAGGGGGTGTTGATTAAAATGTGTGTCTGGGAGTACTGAAGAGCAGCTGATTATTGTGGTGTGTGATAGGAAGGAGAAGGGTTGAGTACTGTGTGTGTGTGTGTGTGTGTGTGTGTGTGTGTGTGTGTGTGTGTGTGTGTGTGTGTGTGTGTGTGTGTGTGTGTGTGTGGCGGGGGGGGTAGTGGAGGGGTAGGGGGCGGGGAGAGGGGAACGCAGGGAAGGGCAGTGAATATGTGTGGCAGGGGGAGAGGGATTGATTACAGTTTTTTTGTTGGGAGAAAGGATTTGATTACAGTATGTGTATTGGTTGTGGATAGGGGCTGATAGCAGTGTCTAGTGGGCGAGAGAGGCTGATTACAGAATGTCTAGGTGTTGTGGGGGAGAAGGATTGATTACAGTGATCGTAGGAAGTGTGGGGTGGGTGAGTATGAATGCTGTGGGCTGCAATAACAAGTAACATTGAGGTACCACGTAATGGTTGAAACAGAATTCAGAAAACAAATTTATTGCAGAGGTAGTTTTTGTATTGAATCTAGACTGCCTGCCTCTTGGAGAGCTGATGATGTCATGGGATGATCATGTGATCGTTCTCCTCAAAGGGCCATGCCACAAAAGTTTAACTATCACAAATTTATAACATCCCCTCCTCTTTATTTCAAAGCCACAACAACAAATTACTAAGATACATAGCATCATAAATATGCCGTGTACATTAGGCAATGCCACATGACCACGCAATACAAATGATAGCAAAAGCAATCTGGCGGATGTTGATTCCTCGCTAGTTGAATTTATCTTTCAGGAATGCGGCTGTGTCTTACCCTGGACATATTCTCAGGAACATCTGTAGATATTCCTTCCCTTAGAGGGGTCTCGGTTTCATCACCGGTGGAAGATCTAGCAGCAATAATAGGATTATCAGCTATTTTGTGTTCATGTGATTCGTTGGTAGTAACAGGCCCAACATCAGGAGTTGGAGATAGCGGTTCATCTTGAGGTGATTCTGACAACCCATTGCATGAACCTAGCAACTGATCAGCGTGACATCTCCAGACCACTTCATCCTCAGTTTGAACCATGTACAAGATGGAACCAGTTCTTGCCAAGACAATTGTAGGTACCCACTTTTCACTAGTAGTATATATATATATATATAACTATATATAGCTATTGGTGAACAAGCATTATTTAGCGCTCACTTGCCTCATAGTAATTTGGGACTGTTGGTTTCACTCTACTATTGCTGATGTTTCTTGGGATATTAAAATATCAAATGTTATTCTTAGTTTCCACTTCGTGAATAACGATGTGGGTGAACTCTCTGTGGTTGCATGTGTTGTATTTCTGTAGGATGCCAGAAAGCAATTAAAATTTATTTATTTGTTACAAGCAAGGCTTACATTAACACTGCAACGAAGTCACTGTGAAATTCCCCTAGTTGCCACACTACTGTGCTTCTTCGGGTCAATGCAGCTGACCAGCGTGTCTTTCAGACAGTGGGAGAAAACCAGAATACCCAGAGGAAACCCACACAGATCCTGGGAAAACGTGCAAATTCCACCCAGACAGTGACCTAAGCCACAAATCGAACCTGTGAGGCAGCAGTGCTAACTATTATGCCACCATGCCGATGTTGAGTTAACAATTTTAGGTCTCAAGATGCTATCATTGATTGTTTCAAGGATTGTGCAAAACTTACAGCTAGCCCATCATCAGATGGATGATAGGGCACTGATTCTGATACGTTGAATACAACTCACTCTGAAGTTATCTTCAAATTCTTGTGAAGTAAGCTGTGAACCATTGTCACTCCAGCTGCGAAGATCTTAGCAAGTTTCTCAATGGTTTGTTCAGTGGTGGTGGATTTCATCATGACAACTGCTGGCTACTTAAAGTACACAACAATTATGATCAAGAACATGTAATCCTCAAATGGACAAACAAAATCGATATGTAAACATTGCCATGACACTTTAGGCCATTACGTGGACGTGCCTGCGTTGGACTGAGGTAAACACAGTAAGACGTCTCACAACACCAGATTGAAGTCCAACAGGTTTATTTGGTAACACAAGTTACTAGTTTTCAGAGTGCTGCTCCTTCATCAGGTAAGTGGGAGTTCTGTTCACAAACAGGGCATATAAAGACACAAACTTAATTTACAAAATAATGGTTGGAGTGCGAGTCTTCATAGGTAATCAAGTCTTAAAGGTACAGACAATGTGAGTGGAGAGAGGGTTAAGCCACAAGTTAAAGAGAAGTGTATTGTCTCCAGCCAGGACAGTTAGTGGAATTTTGCAAGCCAGGCAAGCCGTGGGGGTTACAGATAATGTGACATGAACCCAAGATCCCAGTTGAAGCCGTCCTCATTTGTGCAGAACTTGGCTATCGGTTTCTGCTATCAGTGACTCTGATCTTACCTGAAGATCAGAGGCTGAATGCCCGTGACTGCTGAAGTGTTTCCCAACAGGAAGAGAACACTCTTACCTAGTGATTGTAGAGTGGTGTTCGTTCATCCATTGTTGTAGTGTCTGCCTGGTCTCCCCAGTGTACCATGCCTCAGGACATCCTTTCCTGCAGCGCATCAGGTAGACAATGTTCGCCAAGTTGCAAGTGTATGTACTATGTACTTGATGGATGTGTTCTCACGTGAGATGATGGCATCCGTGTCGATGATCTGGCACATCTTGCACACATCAGGGTTGTGTGGTGTTGTAGCCACTGTTCTCCTGAAGGCTGGGTAGTTTGCTGCGGACAATGATCTGTTTGAGGTTGTGCAGTTGTTTGAAGGCAAAAAGTGGTGGTGTGGGGATGGCCTTGGCAAGATGTTCGTCTTCATCAATGACAAGTTGAAGGCTCCGGAGAAGATGTCGTAACTTCCCCGCTCCAGGGAAGTACTGGACGACGAAGGGTAGTCTGTCCACTGTGTCCTGTGTTTGTCTTCTGAGGAGGCCGGTGTGATTTTTCGCTGTGATGTGTCGGAACTGTCGATTGATGAGTCGAGCGCTATATTCTGTTCTTATGCTTTCTGCATCTGGAGGTGTGTGTTGCAATCCTCCTCATCTGAGCAGATCCTGAGTATATAGTATAAGTCTCAAGTGAGTAATCAATGTCTCATTATTTATCCCCCGTGATGCACTAATGCCATCTCTCTTCTTGTGCAGTCAAAGCAGCCAAGCAGGGCAGCCCATCACCACATCCCCTGCATCCAACGGACATGAGCAACCCTGAGGGAGACTTCTTGGGCCACACCATTGGACAGGGCATAGATGTCACCTGCACCAGCACCAGCGCAGATACTCACACCTCGGTGGGTTCACGAAGTAGACAGGCTTGTGGGTCACTCACTGGTGAGCACCCCACAGCTGAATTTTCACAGCGTGGAGACAGGGATATCCCCAGAGAACCAGCACTCAGAGCTCTGGACTCTGCTGGGCGCCTGGCTAATGATGTGCTCCTGGGCCCGGCTGTCCCAGAGTTGATAGAACTGTAAAGGCGGAGTTGCAGACATGAGGAAGAAATGACAGCATCTCTTCCCCACATCCTCCGCTCCCCGCCCGCCCCCCCCCCCCCCCCCCCCCCAGCCCCCCTCCTCAGATTTCAAGGCTGCCTGGAGGAATCACATTGCCTTCTGTCTGAGGAGATGGTACCATCACCCCAGTGCAATGAGGCCAACACCATGGGGGTGGAGGCTGCATTGGAGACCTTGATGCAGGACTTACACTCTGTGGCAGGAGATGTCTGCACCATAGTTCACTTCGTAACGTCCACCTCTGAGCAGATGAACTGTATGGTGCAGGGATTCAGCGGCATGTGCAGACGCTGATGGGAATCCATGAGTGTCTGTGCCAGAGGATGGTGGGGATTTGGGACCTCACTTCAGCTGCTCTTCTATTCCATGGAGGACAACTGGATCTATCTGAGTTCCTGGTCCTGAGAGCAACACTCCTCCAGTCCTGCACACCAACGAGGGAAGATATGCAATACACATGCTGCCCAAAAGCAGGCCAGGCCACCCAAGGTCCAGGCCCCCCAGGTGTTGCCCGCCAAAGTCATCTCAGGCAACAGGGCATGGAAGCCAGCAGGCCTCCTCAACCTCAGCTGCGATCCAGGGGAAGCACCTAGATATAGTGGTAGAGTGAGGAAGATTAAGAAGTGATAGGCACCTAGCTGGCATGGGTAAAAGTAGGCACAAGTGTAGAAAGATCACTACTGTATGTAGTTACAAATAATTACTCTGCTCACTCACAGAGACTCCACCCTGTCATTTTATGCCATCAAGCTTGTTAAGTTCATGCACACATCGTGCTTGATTCCTGTGGATTGTGAGAATAACAGTGCTACGTCTTGCCCACACTGATGACAGAGTAAAGAAGCCCTGCTGCAGGCATTCCAAACCCCCACCACCCATCCACATCCTCCTCCTCCTCCTCCCCCGCACCCACCCCCCCCCCCCGCATGGAGAATGTGATAAGGATTATTTGCACTGACACGGGGGCTCTTATGGTACAAAGGAGAGTGTCCCTGCCTCTGAGCCAGATGCACTGGTTTCTTAGTCCCACCCCAAGACTTGACAGCCATGGACAATGTATTTCTAATGCAGCCTGAGAGTTTGCCTATTGACCGACAAATCCCTCAAACATGTCAAAGGCTAGCAGTAAGAATGGGAGAGATTCCCCATCAGCCATGTGATGGAAAGAAGTTCGGAACCTCTACTACTATCAATAGCTCCAGATTACAACATGCATTGGAAAAATGCATGTTGCCACAGCAACTCAGACTGGCTGAGTCAGCTGTGGCACCACTTTAAATGGGAGCGGGGGAGGTGGTGGAATAGCTCTTCTGGCTAAATGGCGAACACATGATTCAGAATGGCACTAACAGCATTGGTTGAATTTCCATTCCGGCTGAGGTAGACCCGGGATTCACCTCCCTGCCCTGTTCCCGAGAGTGAAAGGCAATGACATATCACCAAAGGCTAAAACCGCTAAAACACTCAGGATGAAGCATCGGCAGACAATGAGCCAAATAGCTGCTTTTAGGCAGAGAAGAAACATGCAATAGTTGCGCCAAATGATCTGTTCCCCTGTTGTAACTTCTACATATATATTGATTTAAGTATGTGTAATTCATTATACAGGTGTGAAAACAAAATCCATTGTTTGTGATCAGTTTAACATTAACTATAGCCAATGTTCTGTATCAATCATATATTGTTACGACCTAGTTATAAATCAGTAACTTCTTTGTTTAAAGTAGATGAAATTTGAAATCCCAGATATTTTCTGAGCATTAAGCCACGAGATTCCATGGTTTTAAACGAAAAAGATTTTTTATTACATGTCTAAAAAGAAAACACTAAATATCCAATGCTCTAAATCCAGAATTAATGTGAAGTAAACATGAATTAACCGGCAAACTGTGGTTGAATATAAACTATAAATTGTACATTAAATGACATATATAATTAAGACTAATTTTAGGAATTTACTCAGCAATCCACTAAGATTTTACTGATCACCCTGATTTACAAAGTCCTTTAAACTCTGTCTTCCTCACAAGGGACTTCAGCTTCTCTCCTTTGAGGAATTAACGGCTAACCTCTCTTCCACAGCAGCTCCAACTCAGCCTGAAGGCTCTCTTTCTTCTTCTGTCTGCAATGCGTTGACAGGCAACAAGAGCCCAGCTCAGATTGCCTCCCACAATTGCTCTTATTGGGCTTTCTCCTGTGTCCTGGTTACCCAGCTGAGCCAAGTCAACAAATGCTCTTCAGCCGCATGGAGCAGGCAACCACTGCTCATGGCTTTTCCTGTGCCCCTGCTCCCCAGCTACACAGAGCAGAAAACCACGGCTGCTCATTGCCTTAATCCCATGTCACAGCTCCCAAGTTGCGCTGGGCTAACAACTGCCACTGCTCACCCGAATCCCCTCACGTGGACTAACTTACACACTGCACATCAGGTCCCTTGATGTTCTTTAACCACAGCTTAGCCTCTTCCCCAAGGCAGGGCCCATCCCAAAAACAGAGGAAAATTCAAAATATAAATGACCTCACCATATGTTCCATTAGTGATACTAGAACATAACATATTTCATAGTGCGTTGTCAATACTTCATCACCTATATGAATAATTTCTAATTCAGAAATCTTCTAGTGAATGGAATTAGTTTTGCCTTCTATTATTCCTTGTTCGGTATTCTGTTAAAGTAATACGCATTATGCAGTACAATATTAAAAATTTTACTCAGCTATGCAACCAACTAAATCTTGTGGAAAAAAAGTAACAGCAGCAATAGTAATTTGTTCCTCTACTTGCCTAAATTATAGTATTCGTCCATTGATTGTTAGGGTAAAGCATTCTTAAAATTGTCATTATCTATTTGTTCTAATTAGGTCTTCACGTAATTCAGTGTCACCAAGGTCATGGATTAGCCCCTCAACAATTCAAGGAAAAAATGTGGATTATCCAATTAATTTTCCATTCTAACTGGGTAACCAACATCCCTGTTCTTGAAAAAGAGGTCAAGGGAAGGTGGTTTAGGTGCATTCATTGGACATTGCTGCCTATTATACATTAGCCAAAGGACAAGCTAATGAAAGCCAAAAGAAGATCCATTTTTCATCTGACCCAACAGTGCCTGCATGCTGCAGTCAGCTTACTGTCAGTCTGGGGCAAGTCATGGGGAAGAAAGGATGAGTCATGAGTTGTTGACTCACCAAATATTGTTTCTTGTTCAGTATCCAAAAGAAATTAATCTAGGAAACATTTTGATTCGATGATGAGCGGGTCAACAGTGTGTGAAATAGTTGCAACACTTCACGAAGATACACAAATGGATAATTTAAAGATTGAAGTTAAAGGAGAAAAATAATGATTAATGAATAAATTGCTTTATTTATTAAGGTATCTAAAGCTGTAATTGGACAATGTCTTTGGCGAACTGTGAGTGGAATATTCCAGCTTTGGATTGAATAAGTGATAGCTTTTTTGGGGTTTGTTAGCACAGATACATGGGATAATTTATTACAGTCTGCATAGCCAGAAATTCTGCATTTATAGAAATTTTACAAATGAATACACATCAGTAACACATTAGAGTTAATTTACTACAACTTTTAATAAGTGCCACAGCTTAAGATCTCCACTTTAACTTATTATGTAGATCAGAACTAAGGTGTAGTAATTGCACTACTACCTCTTTGACATCTCTTCGCTGTTTCTATGGATACACTGAGACTGTACATCAGTTGTGGTGCATGAAGATGAAGGATGTGAACTGACTACATAAGAAGAAAATTCAAAACCCTGGATGTTAGATTCAGCCAGCTTCACTTACATTATTACCCAATAACTGTGTCTTTCACCTACGTTAAATATAAATTGAAAAGTCAAAATCATTTTCCACTTACAGCCACTCGATCTATATATCTGTTAGTTGAATTTATTTAGCTCTAAATTTCCATTAACGGTATACATTTTTGCTCAGAATACTGCATCTCAGTTTCTGTCCCTATGAACCCCCTCCACCCTCCACTTTATCCACATCAATGAAAAAGAAGATAACATCACAAAATTGTACTTTGAATGGTTGACCAGGTTTATTGTGCAAGTTCATAATGCATGATATGTATGTTATAAAGGCGTATTATTGAAATGTGATTGGATTGTACAAAAATAATATGCATTTATGATTTCATGTATATCTGGGTCATTGCTTGTTCCACAGAAAATGCTGCTAATTTCTGAGATTTTTCTTAAAGGTTGATCACCCATTTTAGTTGGATGTTGTCTACTCAAGCGGCTGAAGAAAATGGCATTACGAGATGGGATATTAGACGTCATTTAGGTGATACGATTCACGATGGCTATCACTGGTGAAGTGAAGTGATATGGAGGAAGGCATTACACTTATATCTTACAAAGCCTTTCAATTTAATGACAAACTTCTGTCAGCCTTCAGGCAAAATAAATTGTTTTAGAATATCAATTCAATGCGAATCAGGCTATAATAGAATAATATTAGGAATGTTCCATAATTCAATATGTAGAGTTAGCTTATGGATGAATAGCCAGTTCTTGCCCAGTTAACAATTTGGATGAATACGGTTCTTGAACAAAAGGTGTTTGCATCTGTCTGTTTTTACTTGTATTACATTTTACACTTTGAGTACTATAAAATATACAAGAAATGCAACAGAACATTACATATGCAAGACAGACCTTTAGAAGATTTTTTTTGCAAAAGAAATAGCTGTATCATTAATTCAGCATTAGCAACTTAATGATACATCATTTCAACACACGCAAGAATTGCAGTTGATTGTACATATTTTTTAATGCTCCAAAGTGCCCTTCGAATAACAAAATACCATCAAACGTAATTGTGGGGTAAATCACATCAGAAACCTGGCAAAGGAACTAGCACAGGTCCGATAACTGTTGACCAAAAGTATGCAGAGCTGACAGATTATGCATCAATAACCATACAACTCTGTTTTGATGCCAATCTTGCCATTTTTGAGCTCAACTTTCTAATCTATACTCTATCTTAGCCTTGTATAGCTGAATGTGTAGGAAGAAACTCCTTAGCATTCAAAGAGATTATCAAGTGCTTACAAGTTAGTGACTGTATGAGTTCTGTTGGCTGCTGCATCAAGTGTGCAAGTGCTTGCTGCATTGTATAAAACCATAGAAGACCATTGAAGAAACAGAATTCCTACAGTGCAAAAGGAGGCCATTTAGCTCATCACATCTGCACTGACTTTCCAAAGGAGCATCTTACCCAGACTCACCACCAGCCCTGAACTATCCCCATAAAACCATGTATTTGCCATGGCCAGTGTATCTAACCTGCACATCTTTAGACTGTGGAAGGAAACTGGAACATCCAGAGAGAAAATAGGCAGACACGGGAATAACATGTAGATTCCACACTGACAATCATCTAAGGCCAGGATCGGACCCTGGTTGCCTCTGCTGTGAGGAGGCAAAGCTAACCACCATGTCACCGTATCACCTACATGGTTTATTTCTTTTAACTGCGAAAGTCAATAGCAAGTATTGTGACAAGTGGTGATTGAGATTTTGCTAACCATTCTGATCGTCATCATCATCGACTTGAGTCTGTTTCTCTTTACATATCCTGCTGACCTGTTGTGTATTTCCAACATTCTCTGTTTTTGTTACAATCTATGACTTCATGGCCTGCTTTACCTTCACTCTACTTTACAACCAAGCAGAGAGATCAAACTTTATTCAGTGAGAAGTGCAAGAGGGCATGCCAAAAGCAGAATCAGGCACACATAGCAATGAAGTTCCAATCCTTTGAAGCTACAGCTCAACATTACAACCATGCTAAATAATAGAATCGGCAAACGATAGACAGAGATAAACAATCCCTACAATCAATAGACCTGAATCTAATTCTGCAGTCCTGCCCTTTCAGTCATGAATATTGGCGGACAATTAAACAACAAACCAGAGGAGAAGGCTCCACAAATATCCCCATCCTCAGTGATGGGTAAATCTAAAGGTTAGAGCACTTGCAATTATCTCAACCCAGAGGAACCAGAAAAATGATTCATTCAGGAAAAACAGGCCACTTGATTGGCACTCTATGCACCACCATTCATTTCCTCCATCACCAGCACACCATGGCATCAGTGTTTGCCACCTACAAGATGCACTGCAGCCACTTGCCAGGGCTCCTTCTAGCACCCTCCAAATCTAACACCTCTACCACCTAGAAAAATAAGAGCCATAGGTGCATGGACACATCACCACCTCAAAGTTCTCACACTATCCTTCATTGTCTCTAAGCAAAACGCTTGGAATTCTTTCCTTAATGGCGCTGACATAGTTGCCATGCCGTCTGCATTGCAATCACTGGGTGTGAGTTAATTGTGCATCGTGATACTGCACCTATTTTCGTCGGCTATCAAATTTAACTGCTTGTGGCTTTAAACATTGGCAAGTCAATAAAAAAAGATAATTTAAACATAAAACACTGATAAGATCCAAGCCTGCAAACAGCGAATAGTGAAGAAATGTTGTACCACTAATATGATTGAATACCAGAGTGGTAGAGCTTCTCTTTTTTTGAAAACGTCTAGTGCCCTGGGAACAAGATGGTAAGCTGCTTCCGAACTAATTGGCTATGTGAGCTGTAGCGTGGAATATATTATTGAAAAGAAAAGACGTCTTCAGTTTTACTATTTGCATAGCTTTTGAACTTATAGCGTGAGAATGTGAAAATGACTGTACACTGCAACTGCCAGAAGTTCCAGAAATATCAGTGTCACAGTCAGAATTTATGCATTTTCTTATTGCGAGTGATCAGTGTGATTTGTATATAAGGGGTGTGTGCTTTCATACCTTCAGAGTGATTGTCCCAATTTTACTAATTCCAGCAGGAAGTGTTTTGTGAATTTAAAAATAACAACAATCAGTTGCACTTATCCTAAAGGCTTAAAAAAAAATTAAGTTCCACTCAATCGACTTGTCCAAGCTGTCACTCACAAAAAGGTAGTTACAGGTGAGGGGAAGCAAACACTACTATTTTATTACAGGCCTGTAATTTCTGAGATAAGTTGATGCTTTGGTCGAAGTGAAGGTCCTGTAAAGCAAAGAATTTTCAGAAATTGCAAAGCCTCTTGTGGTCGACTTTCCAGCTGGTTGGCTCACAGGTGAAACTAAATTGGAAGAGGTTGGGGAGAATCTTTCTCCCACATTCAAGGGTTGTTTGTTTATTGCATGGGCTGCTGAATCGAGATGCAGCTGGTTTTGATGGTTGTCTCATGGATTTCCTCCAGAACAGCTTCTAGATGATTTATAAAAAGGAAGCAAACATGGCTGAATTATCATGTGACAAGTCCAAAGTCCTTTTTTCACATCTTGAGAGTTTGCAACAACTAATGCTTCGTGTATAAATGACTCATTCCATTTGAAATTACCCCTTTGAATTGGTTTCAGGAAAAGGCATTGGGTTAGCTTCAGTCTGGAAAATTATTTTTGTTCCCTCTTGACGCAGGGGAAAGTTTCAGTCCACAAGAGAAGTCAGGTGATCCCCAGGGAGCCATTTTTCTTTGCATTTTGTGTTCTTTAAAAGTATAAGTTATTGACTGAAAGTTTATAATATATTGGAACATCAGATGTCTCAGTACCACCTGTTAGCACGTTCCTATGGGTATCATTCTTTCTTGTCCCTTCTACATCTTACTACCTGAACATTTTCCTTTCTGGTCTTCAAAGGACAACATGGCCGGAATTTTAATGGCACACTTGCCCCATAATTGGGGCGGGCAAGGCTTGCAGAATGGCATTCTCAGTTGGCCTCCGGTGGGATCTTACAAGGGTCAGGCAGGCGAGGCAGTACAATTCCAGCACACGTTTCAACTTCACGACCCATGGAACTCTATGTTCCACTAATCAACTCCTGCCAACAACTAAATGCATAACTGACAAGGACAATCTAAAAGCTTCTTTAATTCAGGTTTCTAATACTTTGATCTCATCAAGCGCAAAGTCCACATGGTAAGTGAAAAAGCGTGATGGAAAGGCCAACAGGAATTAACAAAGTGTCCCAACATTTCTCTAAGTCCTTCTGTCTGATCTAAAGGTTATTTTCTCTAATCTGAATATCAATGACACACAACTGCTGCAATTCTTGCAATTGGGTCTTATTACCCATGCCAGCGGGATACCTGGAGGGTTTCCAAATGGTGTTATCAGCATCTATCAGGTAGGATTCTCCCAACTGATAGATGCTAATTTATTCATAGCGGATAACCTGCTGGCCAGCCCCACTGTTCCGAGACCGGGATGCCATTCTTAAATGGCAGCCAGATCTCCACACTCAGAGACTGACTCCTCTCCCACAAAAACATAAGTGTGTCCCCCCTACTCAGACCCCCAGTCAGCCCCCACTATCTCTCAGACCTTCCACTTAGGCTCCCTGACACTGACACACTGGTCTGGCACCTTGGGTCCCATGAAGGTTTGAGGTGGTAGGTCCAGTGGCCATTTGTCCCTCTGTTACTGCCAGGCTGCAGAGGAAGGGTCCTGCAAGGCTCCTGGGAGTTGGGTGGCTGGGAATGGCAACAAGGGTTTGATCTTGCCATTCTCTGCTGGGATGGAGGTGTCGTAGCTGGACTGCCACTTCATTTGTGAAGGGAAATCACTTTTAACCAATTTATTGGAGCTCTTTAAAGGAGTCACATGCGCTGCGAATATAGGAGAACTGGTGGATGTACTGTGCAGATTTCCAGAAGGCATTTCATAAGATGCCACATCAAAGGTTATTGAAGAAAATAAAGAGTCATGGAGTCAAGGGTAACATATTGGCATGGATAGCATATTGACTAACAGGAAACAAAGAATAGGCACAAATGGGTCCTTTTCTGGATGGTGGAGGTAACAAGTCATTTTCCAAAGGATCAACTCTGGGTCCTCAACTTAGATTAAAAGCATTGATAACAGGACCAAAGGTACGGTTGTTAATTTTGCTGTGACATGAAAACAAATAGGAAAATAAGTTGTGAAGAGGACATAAAGAAGACACAAAGGGACATAGATAGATTAAGTGAGTGCGCAAAGACTTGGTAAATGTCTTTGGTAAATTTTGATAGGAAGAATAAAAGATAAGCTTGTTATCTAAATGATGAAAGATTGAGAGATTTCAGAGCTCTGAGATTCAAGGTAATCTGAGTGTCCTACTACACAAATCGCAAAAGGCTATTATGCAGATACAGCAAGTAAATAAGAAAGCTAATGGCACATTATTATTTATGGCAAGGGAAGTTGAATGCAAAAGTAGGGAGGTTATGCTTAAATTAGACAAATCATTGGTGAGATGACATGAGACCACTGAGTAGAACCTTGGTCACTTGATTTAAAGAAGGATGTAGATATGATAGAAGCAGTTTAGAGAATGTTTACTAGAATAATCCCAGGAATGAGTGGAGTGTTTTATGAGAAAAGCTAGGCTTGTATCCACTGGAGTTTAGAAAAGTAAGAGGTGACTTGGTTGAAACTTTTAAGATGTTGAGGAGTCTTGATATTAGGGTTAGAGCTGATGTGGACAAGATGTTTCCTCTTAAGGGAGAATCTAGAACTAGGGGTCACTGTTTAAAAATAAGAAGTTGCTCATTTAAAACAGAGATGAGGAGAAACTTCCTCTCTTGGGGAGAAGTGAGGTCTGCTGCCACTCTGCCTGAGATCAGTGAGGGGGAAGGCAGTTCGACTGCCACTCTGTCTGAGATCAATGGGGGGAAGTGCAGGTCCTCTGCCATCTTGCCTGAGATCAGTGGGAGTGAAAGAGAGCTCACTGCCACTCTGCCTGTGATCAGTGAGGGGGGAGGGGGGGCCTGCTGCCATCCTGCCTGAGATCAATAGAGGGGAAGGGGTCCGCTGCCACTCTGCCTGAGGTCAGTGGAGGGGAAGGGAGAAGGTGGATCACTCTACTTGAGGGGAAAGGGGAGAGGGGTCCACGATCAGTCTGGGTGGCAGAGAGTGGGGGCATAAGAGAGTCAGTAATGTTGTGAGGGATGGGGCATTGTCTGTCGGGGCCAGGGGGAGGGGTTATTTGGCCGAGGAGGGATGTAGCAGGGGAGCAGTGCTCTATCTTTTTCTTATGCACAGGCACAGTTGGAGGTGCCAATCGGAGCTGCAGGGTTTCGTGTGTGTTAAGCCCTGCCCACAGGCTTGTGCAGCATGATTTGGACTCACTGATACTTTTGCAGGCAGAGTGTGCACGGGGGCACCTGAGAACAGGCCTAAAAGTCAGATCTGAAACACTCCTAGTTTCAAGTCCACCCAGCACATGGAATCAAAATGGTAAGATAGGGCCCTAAGTGTCAAATGGGTGAAAAAATTGTAGGTTTCCTTGCAGTTATTTTCAGTGAAATAAATAATGGGAACTTACGGCACTTTGTGCAAAACAGATGCTGTAATCTGAATCTTGTCACTCAGAGCTCCCCCTGCCTTCCTCCATTAGTGTCCACCCCTGTTAGGTTCACCCTCCTCAGACATTGCCCCCTTCAGGTCCTGGCCCCTTGGATTTGCCAGGGGGCCAGACTGGCAGTGCTAGGGTGCCAGGTTGGCAATGCCATGGTG
Organism: Carcharhinus amblyrhynchos; assembly: GCF_965287045.1. NCBI lineage: Eukaryota > Metazoa > Chordata > Chondrichthyes > Carcharhiniformes > Carcharhinidae > Carcharhinus > Carcharhinus amblyrhynchos. The sequence continues at coordinate 23,518,361 of NC_137336.1, read as the reverse complement.
CCAGGCTGGCAGTACTAGGGTGCCCCATGGGTACTGCCGACCCTGTGCCTAACCACCCGGGTGCTTCTATGGCCTCCCGTCCCATCAGTGTGGCATCGCATCTAATCCCCATTCATTGGGACAATCTGTGATTCTTGGTGGTGAGGACTGGTGAGGAGCTGAAGTAAATGAACCCAGATGATAACATCCAGGGCTCACTGCTGGCATGTTAATCATGTCATTAAAATTGAAATCAGCCTCATGTCATTCCTGGGCACAAGGCTGATTTTGCCAACTAAATGGGGCCAGCAAGATTGTGAGAAACTAGGTGCAAACCCAATTTTTCGTGGCTCACCCTATCTTACCATGTCGATCAACCTGCATGGTGACCCGGTATGATCACGCCGAGAGTCTGAATAAGCAAGGGCAGGAAAGATTATCATGGGGAGGCAGGACATCCTAACCAGATCAGCTACGATCTTGTTGAATGGCAGGACAGGTTCGAGGGGCCAAATGGCCTACCCCTGCTCTTAATTTATACGTTTATATGTTTGCATGCTCTTAAGAATCCTCAGGCTGGTACAGAAAGACATCTTTATTACCTCTAACAAAAGGAATTTATCTTTCTCACAGTTCGAGATTAGTTCCCCTGCACAGTTTAATTCATTTTGCACATATTGCTAATTCTGCCAAGGCTGTGTCTTGACTAAATTATCAATCCTGCTTTATGTTCATGATGCAATTTTTCGGGTCTCTTCAGTCAGGATACATACTCTCTTCAATGTTCCACGTTACAGGAAAACAAAATAGGTAATGTATTTGTTTACAAGGGTGAGGCAGCGATGGGGGAGGCCCAGTGAAAGGCTTGAAAAGTTATTCAATCCAATTCAGTTGTGAACCAACTGCATTCAGAGAAAGCTAAAAAGAGTGACATCACAGTGAAACAGTAAGTTAGTTGGTCGTGTTCCTCATTTATCTTTCAAAACTCAAGTAACTTATTAGTAATTGCAAAGTTTTATTAGTATTAGGAAGTTTTATTATTAGTAGTACAGTTTATTGGAAGCAGTAGGTTTATTAAATATAAATTAATTAAGAAAAAATGATTAACATAATTCATATGACAGGCAGGTGGTGTGTTGTGACTACAGAATGTGGGTGCTCTTGAATATCAGTGTGACCCAAGGTAAACTTGTCTGTAGTAACTGCCTGAGTCTTGAGGAGCTTCAGCTCAGAGTCTTTGAACTCGAGGCTGAGTTGCTGATACTGTGACATATCAGGAAGAGGGAAAGTGACTTTGATAGTTTCTAACAGGGTGCAATCACACTAATTGGATCGGATCTTCTGATTTAGCTCAGTGGTCAAGGACAGGAGGGGATAACTACAAATGAGGCAGGTAAGGGATTGAGGAAACAGAATTGGAGGAGCCTCAGGCTTTGCAGCTGTGCAATCGGTTTGAGGTTCTTTCAAGCTGCATGGATAGAAGCAGTGGCAGCAGGGTGGATAAACGAACTGACCATGGTGCCACGGTACAGGAAGCCACTCAAAACGTGAAGTAAATAGGAATGTAGTTGCAGCAGGGGAAAGTATAGTATAAGACTGCCTCATGGCTACATGATTTAATTTAACCCCTGCAGAATTTTAATGAATATTCTTTCTGTTTGATTTTTTTTGTCCAGATACTTTCATTTAAATGGAGAATATTAATGACTTGAAGGGAATTGACATTCAGGCTTTACTGGGCCTTCATAGTGCAAGGGAGCTGAAGTAACAGGCAACTATTATCCTGGGGTATTTCAGTGATCATGTCATTTCTACTGTGAATATGCCAGGTCGGCGCCTGTGCACCATTAAACTCAGGATGTCATCCAAGCCAGCTTTTCTAATTTTGGTTGTTGACAGAGTTTAAACATTTTTTAAAAAAATGTACAAAAGAGAAACACATTCAGGCTACTTATTGCTGCTTGTAAATGTATTAATGACAACACTATACAATATACAATTTGGTTGTGTTTCTATTACAATAATTTAATCAATCAGTGCATTCTAGTTTTGAGGTTCATAGAACATAGAAAACTACAGCACAAACAGGCCCTTCAGCCCACAAGTTGCATTGATTATATCCCTACCTACTAGGCCTACCTATAACCCTCAATACCATTAAATCCCATGTACTCATCCAGAAGTCTCTTAAAAGACCCCAACGAGTTCTCCTCCACCACCACCGAAGGTAGCCGATTCCACTCACCCACCACCCTCTGAGTGAAAAACTTACCCCTGACATCTCCTCTGTACCTACTCCCCAGCACCTTAAACCTGTGTCCTCTCGTAGCGACCATTTCAGCCCTGGGAAATAGTTTCTGAGAATCCACCCTATCTATACCTCTCAAGATCTTATAAACCTCTATCAGGTCACCTCTCATCCTTCATCTCTCCAGGGAGAAAAGACCGAGCTCCCTCAACCTATCCTCATAAGGCATGCCACCCAATCCAGGCAACATCCTTGTAAATCTCCTCTGCACCCTTTCAATAGCTTCCACATTTTTCTTGTAATGTGGCAACCAGAACCGCGCACAGTACTCCAAGTGGGGTCTGACTAGGATCTTACAAAGCTGCAGCATTATCTCCCGATTGTTGAAACCTAGCACACTATACGCCTTCTTGACCACATCCTCCACCTGCGAGGCCGATTTAAGAGTCCTACGGTCCCGGATCCCAAGGTCCTTCTGATCCTCTACACTTCTAAGAGTCTTACCCTTGATATTATACTCCTTCATCCCATTGGACCTGCCAAAATGGACCACTACACATTTATCCGGGTTGAAGTCCATCTGCCACTTCTCCGCCCAGTCTTGCATCCTATCTATGTCATGCTGCAACTTCTGACATCCCTCCAGACTATTTGCAACACCACCAACCTTTGTGTCGTCGGCAAACTTACCGCCCCAGCCCTCCACTTCCTCATCCAGGTCATTTATGAAAATTATAGTAGTGAAAAAAAGGCAGTTTATGAAGCATTGCACTGTTCATTTACTTTTCCCTCCTCTAAGACTTGCATTGAAAATAGACGTAATCTCATTGAGAGATTCAGGTAACAGTTTAGGCAGGACAATGAAGCTTAAATGATTTATTGTCAGAAGGCCCTCAAAATGAAATTGCAATTCACTGTAATCAGTGCACACAATCATTGTCTCTAATATGTACAGAATTACACATACTTTGAAAAAATTATTTTTAACCATATAAATATCACACTTGCTGTTGCTAATTTTTTTTTAAAATGGGTGTCACAGCCGATAAGAATGACTAAAATATTGCATTTGATTGATGTATAATGACACTTTCACTGAAAAATTGTATTTGTGACATAATCACTGCAAGATTACTGGAACTTAATCTGCAGGCGATTACAGGACAATAACTCTGCTCTGCACATTATTTCATTTTAATTTATTTTGAAGGAACAATGCGCCTTGGGCATTACTTGTTGGCAGCAAAATCAGTCGTAATGTAACCCTGCTGCTAACCACCTGCCAAATTAAAGGTCTACCAGCAACACAATAAAATGTTGAACAAACCTTTGTTAATGTCTGTTTACAGGTACACAATGCAACAATATAGATTGCATTCAGGCACACGATTTGCCATTGGTTATCACAAAAATCTATTGTCATTAAATATTATGTCATCACATAGAAATATAACATTAAAATACCTTTTCAACCAACACGGGAACTAACATATAAAGGACAATATAAATACAAAGCAATACAAAAAATTACATATTCTTCACCAATAAAGAGAAAGACACATTGGTACCCTTGTTTCTCTCAAGGGTGTTGTTAACTGTATGTGTTATAGTTTGGTGTCACCAAAGTGTCACGTCTTGCTGGGAAGACAAGTACAGTGCTTATTACTTACACAAAGTGCAATATTGTGTTAATTTAAAATGTGTCGCAAGTGCCATATTGGGCATAAATCTGACTTTAATATGTGAATCATAAATACAATGTAAATCTTTTATGACAGGGACCAATAAATTACTTCATTTATGTTAAAGCATCTGTAAAATTTGATGGTTACATAACAAGGCATTAATGCCCTCCAGAGATAAGGCGAATAAAAATGGTAACAGCAGCCACCGTGACAACACTGCTTTTGCTGAAAAATTGCTTTTAGAATTCAGTTTACAAGAAGTAATGAACATATTATGAACAAAGAATTCATCTAATCATCAGGAGTTCGTTATTTTTTACCTGTCTATTTGCATTTTATGTCCTTTTGATGCCACTGTCTTCCATTTTCAGTACAACCTAAAATGAGTACAGCAATTCACACCACTTAAGCAAATTGAAGACTGGATCCTGCAGTCCTTTGTAAAATAACAAAAATGGTGAAATTAACGTCTTGTATTCATATTAACAAAGAGCCACTAGGTCATTCATTTGTTAAAATAAAACAGATCTGGATAGCAATTTCATGTGAGAAGTTGCTCAGCTTCTGCATTAATGGCAAGCAAGTTGCATTTTCTGGTAGCTGGGGGAGCTTTAATGCCCAAATTTCACGGTCCCATTATTTGCATATCCATCAGAATTGGAATTGGTATAAAAATCCATGTAAAATGAAAATACAAGAGTATGGAAATTAGAATGAGCCTTTAAAAAGCTGACACTGGCTGGCGATCGTAACCACAGGCTGAAGCAGCTACAAGTCTGTATGGAACAGTGGTTAACTCAAAGAGCTGACTGACAGCTATTTTGGTTGAATGTCTCATGACTGCTTTGAACCACATTACAAACGGTTTTAATATAGGAAAATGACATATTCTGGATGCTGAAACACTGAAATAGGAAGAATAATTGCTGGAAGTGCACAGCAGGTCTGACAGCATAGGGGGAGAACCAGAGCTGCTGTGTACTTCAACATTTTCTGTTTATAATTTACAGAGCAAAAGGTGACAGAGGCAGCTGAAGGAGACAGCGAGGTTGATAGAGGCAAAGAGGAAGATGCCACAATTTCACTGAAGCTGACCAATAGACACTAAAAGATGAAGTAGAACAAAGGGGTGACAGAATGCTTAGTACTTGTGGCAAGAAATCTAGCAGATGCAGAAACAGTTAGGGTGGAGATAAGAAATAGCAAATGAAAGAAATCACTAGTGGCAGTAGTTTATAGTCTCCCTAGTAGTAGCTACACAATAGAACAGAGTATACATGAAAAAATAATGGGGCACCTACAATAATCATGGGTGACTTCAATCATCACATTAATTGGACAAATCAAGTTGGCAAAGGTAGCCTAGAGGATGTGTTCATACAGTATATTCCAGACAGTTTCTTAAGCAATACTTTTGGGAACCAAGCAGGGAAAAGGCTGTACACCTGATAATGTATGATCAGACAGGATTAATTAAAGATCTCATGGAAAAAGATGCCCTGGGCGAGAGTGATCATAACATGATAGAATTTCACGTTTAGTTTGAGTGTGAGAAACGTATGTCCATAACTAGTGTCTAAAACTTAAAAGAAAGGCAATTTCGTGAGTATGAAGATAGGGTTGGCTCAAGCGGACCAGGTAAATAAGTTTAAAGGGAAGATAAAAGTAAACAAAGGATCATCCAGACTCAAAACATTGGCTCTATTCTCTCTCCACAGATGCTGTCAGGCTGACTGAGATTTTCCAGCATTTTCTGTTTTAGTTTGGAGGGAAGATGGTAGATGGCACTGCAGATGTTTAAAGAGATATTGGATGGAATTCTCTGGTTGTTCATGCCCTGCCATGACAATATGGTGGGTAATTAGATATGTTATATACTCAGTTTTACTTCTTAATCCCCCTAAAAATTCCCTTCTGCTTTATTATATCTGAGAGCTATTTATTTGTGTCAGGGCTACCAGGAATATGCCACAGTTCTCCATTCTCCTCAGTTCCAGCTACTCTCTGATGTAATACTCTTGACTGTAGATTCTTCACTCCTGGTTGCCTTCTCAATGCAGTCTAGCTAATTCTGCTGATTGCATTCTTTTCTACAAGGCTCTGTGAGGACCACTGTAGATTTCTTCCACCAGCTACGAGCTTCTGGAAACGTTTCAGTTGCTCAATCTTCATGAAATCATTTCACATGGAACAATCAAGTTAGCATTTTCTTGGGAATACCCCAATTTCCAGGACATATGTTCCCTGCTGTGTCACACAGCCATGAATATTAAAGGCGTCATGTCTCCAGTTCATTGGCTAAGTAAGACCACTTGTTGAGTTATGACTCTCACCATTTTGACTGTACCAACTCAGTACAATTTACCTTTTGAATTAGGATTATTTCAAGTTGGTGTGGTTTGCCAGGCGTTAGATGTTTACCAGAAATTTTTCTACTTAGAATACATGCAAAATTCAATTTCCGAAGCTGGAATGTCATCTTTCAAACAAATGAACAATGACACTCATCATACAAGCATACCGAATAGGAGCAGAAATAGGGCATTTGATCCCTCGACCCTGCATCCACCATCTATTGTTAAATCTGAAAGGGTTAATAATCACGTAAGTTTAAAAGTCACATAAGGTGCTATGAAAAAAAACCTTCTTTATAAGAGTCTTCACAAATAAGCACCAAGGCCATTAGTCTGAGAAAATTCATTAAATCAGACATTTGGAACAAAAAAGAAGTGATATACAGACACAGGCACAAGCTGGGACCATAATGACTTGTAAAAACAATGATGGATTCATGCTGATTCAATGTTATAATTAAACAAATGTAAAGTGATTGTGATTGATTTTAATATCTGAATGACGTAGCCTTAATCATTAACTCTGAGTAGATAGAAGTAACTCCCAAAACATGATTGGTGTATGCTCATTATTTGTAATTGAATTTGTAATTGCTTGTGAATTTCTGAATCCTGCAGTCTGGCTAGTTGCAGGCTGATACCTGTCACTTTCTAGGGTCTGACAAATACAGCTTGAATAAAACAGCTGTTTAAGAGAACTCTGTGACTTGGTCTGGTTATTTTAAGGGTAAAGTTGTGATCAGTTAAAAGGCTGACATCACAGCACGCAACACCATCTATCATTAATAACCTTTGATTTCCTTGCCAAACAAGAATCTATTTACCTCTACCTTAAAATATGTAATCATCCCACCTCCACCACCTTCTGAGGCAGAGAGTTCCAAAGTGGCACAACCTCCTGAGAGAAAAAATATTCTCCTTAGCTCTGTCCTAAAAGGGCAGTCCCTGATGTTAAACCCTAACTTTATTGTGGGAAAATGTGAGGTAATCCATTTGACAAGAAGAATAGAGAAACAGAATATTCTTAAATGGAGCGAGACAGCAGAATGCTGCAGTACATGGGGATCTGGGCGTTCTTGTCCTTGAATCACAGCATGTTAGCATATAGACATAGCAAGTAATTAGCACGTCAAATTGAATATTGATGTTTATTGCAAGGGAGATGGAGTATGAAAGTGGGGGAAGTCTTGCTACAACTGTACAAGGCATAGGTGGGAGACCACAAATATGTACAGTTTTGGTCACCTTATTTAAGGGTGATGTACTTGCATTGGAAGCAGTTCAGAGATGGTTCAATAGGCTGATTCCTGGGATAAGGATTTTGGCTTATGAGAAAAGGTTCAGTCGGTTATGCCTATATTTATTGGAACTTAGAAAAATGAGAAATGATCTTATTGTGTAATAGATTCTGAGGTGACTTGACAGTGTAGATGCTGAGACCATATTTCCTCCCGTGGGGGAGCCTAGTATGAGGGGACACAGTTTCAAAATAGGGGGGTCTCCTGTTTTAACACGGAAAAGAGAAGGAATTCCTTCTTTCAGAGGGACTTCTCTTCCACAGCAAGCAGCAGAGGCTGTGTCATTGAATATATTCATGGCTGAGTTGGACAGATTGTTGACTGTCAAGGGAGTCAAGGGCTCTGAGGCAGGCAGGAAAGTGGAGTTAAGGTCAAAATCTCATCAGCCATTGTCTTACTGAGTGTCAGATTTGAATGGCCTACTCCTGCTCCTAGCTCTATGTTCACAAATATTACATGTGTGCACAGTTCTGAAACTATTTTATTCCAACTCTCCCAAACCACATGGCACACACTCCTCTACTGCTAGGTTCAGCTAGGAGTTACTCTGTAAACTTACAGACAAAATGGCCCACAATGCCAAAGAGATGCTGATCACCAGCTGGGGGGGACTCCTCAATCTGGAACACCTCACGACCTAAAAAAACAGGCCAGTGAGTTGTGAAGGTGGCCTGCTCTTGCACCACAAAGTTCAGAGCTCTGATCCCTTTTTTCGTTCCATTAAAGCTAAGGGGTTAATGCTCTTAATTTGGCCATTTTCATACAGATCTTTCATAACAACTGAAACAGTAATGGAAGAAGGATAATGCAGACAACCATAAGGATGCTAAGCAGCAAAGCAAATTCTGTCTTTCATATTACGATGATGATAAAGAGGATGGTAACAATGGAAATGAAGCAGATACATTTAAATTCCAGCCCAAGTATAACTTGCTGCCAAGATCTCTTGCTGATATTCTTCTTCCTCAGTCCATTCAAACACACTGTCAGCATCACAATCACTCATTTTTCACTCTCACGCACCAGCTCAGATGTTTTCATCTCAGGGAGCAAAATAGTGCAGTGATCGAGTGGCACTGGTGATTCACAGACCATAAAGGAGCCAGAGGATTGGAGAATAGGATCCAATTAGAATTATTTGTACCACTGAAGTGTATAATTCATTGTTTAAGTGCATAAATATTACTAACATAAGCATGGACAAAACAATTGCTTGAAATCCAATCATAGGAATAATAACACAAGTAGTTAAGGACTAGAAAGAGCCACCGTGTGTGTGTGTGTGTGTGTGTGTGTGTGTGTGTGTGTGTGTGTATGCGCATATGTTGTGTGAATGTGCGTGTGTTGTGTTTGTATGTGTGCGTGTGTTGTGTGTATGTGCATGTGTGTATGCGTGTGTTTGTGTATGCGTATGTTGTATGTGTGTGTTGTGTTTGTGTGTGTGTGTGTCTGCGTGTATGTGCATATGTGTTAATGTATTTGTGTGTGTGTATGTGTTTTGTGTGTGTGTATGTTGTGTGTGTGCATGTGTGTTTGCGCGTGTGGGTGTGCGTTGTGTGTTTGTGTGTGTGTGTGTGGGTCTGTGTGTTATGTGTTGTGTGTGTTGTGCATTGTGTATGTTGTGTGTGAACTCACTTCCATAGGAGACTCATCCACAATAGAATAAGAGAAATTTAACAGAAAAAATAATTGACATTCAGAAAAAAAGTTATAAGAAGTCCTTGGAATAGCAATTATCTTGGAAAATACATGCTAAATCTGCCAATCACATCAAAGTCTGTAAGGACTTTTCCAGAAACATCAAAAAAACACAATCATAACAGAGAAGAAATTTCCAATGATATTTCTTGAGAATATTTCCCATATTTATGACCAGATTATAGAATTTAAGGTGGGAATATTTAGCTTGTCATTTTTTGAGAAACCTTTTGAAGGTTATTCTTAAAATGTAGTCATGTGACAATCAGAGCAGTGAAGTATTCTAGTTCACTGCTGTGACACCTAGAGTTTTTGTTTGTATCAACAGCTTGCGATTGTGTTCAATGGAAATTGGTAGAATTTGCAGATTGCACCTAACCAGGATGAGTGAACATGAATCAGGGGAAGCAATCTGCCTGATCACATTGTAATTTTCCATGTATCCTGCCATAATATCCTTAATGATGGATTCTAGCATCGTTCTTATGTCAGATTTTAGGTTAACTGGCCTACTGCTTCTTGTTTTTTGTCTCTCTCCTTTCTTGAAAAAGATATTACATTTGCTATTTTCCAATTTTTGGAATCTTTCCTAAATCTAAGGAGTTTTGGAAAATTTAACTAGTGCATCTACTCTCTGTGCCACCATTTCTTTTCAGACAATAGGATTAAGGCTGGCTAGTCCTGGGCATTTGGCAACCTTTAGGTTTAATAGTTTTCCTTGCACCGTTTCCCCCATGATGGTAATTGTTTTAAGTTCCAACCTCCAGTTCACCTGTTGATTCTCAATTATCTTTGGGGCATGAAGGGGGGTGAAGAAGGTGGGGTTCATGAGGGGGGAATATGAAGGGGAGGATCTGTACCACTAAACAGCTCACCAGACAACTGAGCTAAACTGACCCCCGCATTGCCCATAACACCCCTGGCAACACCTCTGGAATCCATTAATCTGAGCAACATGTATGTAATTGAACAGGATTATTGGAAGCAGAACTAAGCAGGCTATTGGCTTCTTCAAATTAAGTTTCCGATAGCTCAACTGGTCCCAGAGTGTTTTACAATATGCCCAGAAAGAATCTTCCAAATAATAGTTATATTCTTCATTCTGCATCTGGTCAGAAATGACCCAGCAAGCAGCAGAACTCTGCATCAAACAAGGAAGACCACAGTAAAGGCAAGGAAGCAACAGAAGGACCACCACCTCATTGCAGTAAGAAATGCATGTGATGGGTTCATTGCACAATGATTCAGCTGACCAGCACATTCCCCTGTCCTGTAAGCCTTTGCAGCACCCCACAATGTCTTACATGCTCCATCATGAAACTCCCTGATCATAGCTTGATCATAAATAAGGCACATAGCAGAAACATGTGCCTTATCTTGTTGCTGCTCGGCTGCTGTTTTTTTTACAACCCATGAAGGCTTGATGATTCATAGTAGCAGGGGATGTGTTTTGTTACTCACAAGTGCTATGATTCTTCTACAAGTATGTCAGAGAAGGCAGAATTCCTGAAGACAAAAACATCATGGTAATTTCCAGCACATTTTGACCATGATATGCCAAATTATTTGCACCTGGATTACAAGCAACCTGTACATTCAGTGAATGTAAACTCCCGAGATTCAGCATGTTTCAGAGTGGAACCATCCCAAGGTTTGTCATGGAGTGTCAGTTTCTGACTGGAAACCAATGTGTAGCTCGCCAGCAGCACAGTTGAATTTTCTCTCCAGGTCCTCTGGCACTCACATTATGGACATGGACTGACATAGCCAGTGAGGGCCAGGGAAGATCTGAACTTACAAACTCATTGGCGAGAACTGCAACTTCTGGAGCTTGAGCCCCCACTGGCATTTGCACAGACGGCAAGTGTGGACTCAAGATCGCCTCCACTATAATTAAAAGTGAGCAAGCCTATGCCAATTGGTGCAAATTAATCATGTGTTATAAAGAAATACAGATCAGTGAGTGTCTGCATTGGTCCATGATGTTTAAATGCAGCTTCGAATTATGTCTTTACAAAATGTCCGCACAACAAGAGTTAAGCCTAAGATTTTCTGGTGAAAAATTCTTCTTGAAGCTTTGTTGCAAGCAATTACTGGTAAATACGTCTTGTGGAGAAATCTCAAGAGCTTACTGCATTTTGTATCCTATTCAGGTTTTCAACTGTTTTCAATGTTTCCTTTCAGGCTACCTGTTGTCCAGGATCGCTTTCAAGCCCAAATAGACTGCAATGCATGCACTGTATCAAGATTCATCCTTATTACTGATACCTTTGTGGGAAGAACGGGGCAAGAACATGGCCATAACCTGCTCCTCTTATGCAAGTGGCATGTAATGAAGGATTGGTGTTCAACAGACTGAAATATGCCGTCAACATGCAGCAATCAATTTCTTCAGTTCCATTTATTCCAGTGCTGGCATATTTCCCAATCCAAGAAAAATAGAGAATGTTAGAGCCATGCCAATGTCTCAAGATAAGCATGATCTTTGAAGCTGTCTAAGTCTCTTTAATTTCTTGTCTCTATACATTCCCAATTTTACTCAAAAATCTTCATCACTAAGGGAATTCTTGAGAAAGAATATGCCTCTCTTGTGGTACGATGACCACTGGAGCAGTAGGTATCAGAAATATCAGCATTGCAATTTTATGATTCTAAGGAGACAACTACTTTGGAGATCGATGCTTCACAAAAAAATCAGGCAACATGCATAAAAGCATAAGAAGATAAGAAATAGGAGAAGGAGTAGACCATCTGGCCCCTCGAGCCTGCTCCACCATTCAATAAGATCTTGACTGATCTTTTTGCGGTCTCAGCTCCACTTACCCGTCCGCTCACCATAGCCCTTAATTCTTTTAATGTTCAAAAATTTATCTATCCTTGCCTTAAAAACATTCAATGACGTAGCCTCAATGCTTCACTGGGCAGGGAATTCCACAGATTCACAACCCTTTGCGTGAAGAAGTTCCTCCTCAATTCAGTCCTAAATCTCCCTCTTATTTTGTTGCTATGCCCTCTAGTTCTAGTTTCAGCCGCCAATCTCTGCTTCTATCTTATCTATTCCCTTCATAATCTTATATGTTTCTACAAGATCTCCCCTCATTCTTCTGAATTCCAATGAGTATAGCCCCAGTCTACTCAGTCTCCCCTCAAAAGCCAACCCTCTCAGCTCCGGAATCAACCTAGTGAATCTTCTCTGCACCCCCTCCAGTGCCAGTATATCCTTTCTCAAGTAAGGAGACCAAAACTGTACACAATACTTCACGTATGGCTTCACCAGCATCTTATACAGCTGCAACATAACCTCACTGTTTTTAAACTCCATCCCTCTAGCAATGAAGGACAAAATTCCATTTGTCTTCTTAATTACCTGCTGCATCTGCAAACAAGTCCTTGAGATCCTTGCATAAGGACACTTAGGTTCCTCTGCCCAGTAGCATGCTGCAATTTTTTACCATTTAAATAATAGTCCATTTTGCTGTTATTCCTACCAAACCAGATGACATCACATTTATCAAAATTATCCTCCATCTGCCAGACCCTTACCTTCTCACTTAGACGATCTATATCCCTTTGCAGACTTTCAGCATCCTCTGCACACTTTGCTCTTCCACCCATCTTAGCGTTATCTGTGAATTTTGACACACTACACTTGGTCCCCAACTCCAAATCATCAATGTAAATCGTAAACAATTGTGTCCCAACACTGATCCCTGAGGCACACCCCTAGTCACTGATCACCAACCAGAAAAATACCCATTTACCCCCACTCTTTGTTTTCTATTAGTTAACCAATCCTCTATCCATGTTAATACATTATCGTAACACTGTGCACTTTTATCTTATGTAGCAGTCTTTGGTGCAGCATCTTGTCAAATGCCTTCTGGAAATCCAGGTACACTACATCCACAGGTTCCCCTTTGCCCACCACACATATAATGTTCTCAAAGAATTCCACCAAATTTGTCAAACATGATCTGCCCTGCATGAACCCATGCTATGTCTTACCAGTAGGACAATTTAACTCTAGATGTCTCGCTATTTCTTCCTTGATGATAGATCCAAGCATTTTCCCTACCACAGAAGTTAAGCTAACTGGCTTATAGTTACCTGCCTTTTGTCTACCTACTTTTTTAAACAGTGGCATCACATTTGCTGTTTTTGCAATCTGCAGAAACCATGCCAGAGTCCTGCAAATTTTGGTAAATTACCACTTGTGCATTTGCTATATCTCCCGCCATCTCTTTTAGTAGCCTGGGATGCATTCCATCCGGACCAGGAGACTTGTCTATCTTTAGCCACATTAACTTGCCCAATACTACCTCTTTCGTGATAATGATAATTTCTAGGTTCTCACCTGACATAGTCTTCCTGTCATCAATTTTTGGCATGTTATTTGTGTCCTCCACTGACACAAAATACCTGTTCAATGCCTCAGACATTTTCTTATTTCCAGTTATCCTCTAAAAGACCAATGTTTACTTTCACCACTCTTTTTCCTTTTATATATTTGTCGAAACTTTTGCTATCTGTTTTTATATTCTGAGCTAGTTTACTCTCATAATCCATCTTATCATTCTTTGTAGCTTTCTTCATGGCTTTCTGCTGACCTTTAAAGATTTCCCAATCCTCTAGGTTCCTACTAATCTTTGCCACTTTGTATGCACTTTCTTTCAAGTTGATACCCTCTTTTATTTCCTTAGATATCCATGGCAGGTTATCTCTTTTTCTACAGGCCTTCCTTATCACTGGCATATGCTTTTGTTGAGCACTATGAAAGATCGCTTTGAAAGTCCTCCACTGTTCCTCAATTGTCCCACCATAAAGTTTTTGCTCCCAGTCTACCTTAGCCAACTCCTCCCTCATCCCTTTATAGTCTCCTTTGTTTAAGCACAAGACACTGGTATTGGATTTTAACTCCTCACACTCCATCTGTATTTTAAATTCAACCATACTGTGATCCCTCTTCCAAGAGGATCACTAACTGCAAGATCATATGGCAAAAAGGCAAATTGATTGAATTTGCTTCAAAATCTCTGCCTATAATGCAATCCAACTACGCCAACATCAAGTGGGAGACATTAGCAGTGGTGTTTGGAATCACGAGTTTTCATGTCTATCTATTTGGCAAAATATTTATCGTCGAGACCAACCATAAGTCACTAGAGATGATTTGGCAAAACAATTGACCAGTGCACCAATACCAAGATCACCAAGATTTTCTCAATAAAGATTCAAAGTTATGACTATAACGTCAGATACAATCCAAGTAACTTGCTGGTCTCATGGGGCACATTTAGCAGATTGCCTAACCCAGCAAAAACAGAAAGTATATCCTTGGTTCTACAAGTTGACTCAATTGACATCTAACTTGAAGATGTTCTCCAAACTGATATGGTGCATTTTGCACAACACAAACACCAACAGTCACAAAAAGAAACAGCAAAATATTCAACATTACAGAAACTGATGACGATTTTCTACAGTTTCTGTAGTGTAGAATATTTCATGGATGTGCTGAATTGAATCACACTACAAACACATGAGACCATTTTGACCCATTGAGGTGAGCAAGGAATCACCTGGTGTGCCATTTTTAAAGACAGGCAGGTCAACATACTGGAAGCTCCGTGACTTGATATTCTTCAATGACTTCATCACTCACACATGGCCATTGATGATGACTTCAATGTCATGGTTCTTACTCAACCAACAGATTGGTTAGACAATCTATTGGTTGTGTATGAACCATGACATTGAAGTCATCATCAACAAGTGAGAATCATGTCAAGAACATATGTCAAATTAGCACAAAGCAGCACTGTTATGAAGTTCTTATCCACCCATTGTCTAAAAGTGCATCCAATATTTTTGGTGTCCATAGCACTTACTTGATTATCATTGTCGACTACTCTACCTATTTATTCAAAAATTGCACAATACGTTTGGTACAATTGTTGCGGTTACAACTAAGTGCTATTTTCAGTTTATTTGTATGCCGAGAGAAATCATTACAGATAATAGTTCACAATTGATCAGTAAGTTGTTTCAGGATATTTGTGAAGAGTGGATTATCATTCATATTATTTCTTCTCCTCATTATATGAATTCCAATGGCCGAGCTGAATAAATGATTCACCCACCAAAATCTCTAATTCTCAAATGTAGACAGTGCAAGCAAGATCTACACATTGCATTGTTACATCTGAGAGTGACAGCTTGAAGTAAAATTATTCCATCACTGGCAAAGCTTATGTTTGGTAGATCAGTGCATATCAATGTTATAATGATTAACAAACTGTTAATCATTCTACTCTGTAAGAAACTAGACAGCAAACTTTAAAATAGCAAGTGAGGATGACCAACGTGTATGATAAAAATATGGTACAGAATTGTCAAGCTTAGATTTGGGACAACAAGGTTACATCCAGAATCCCACAGAGATAGATGGCAACCAGCTGAGGTGGCAAGAATTTGTTTGGAACCAAAGTCTTATGAAGTTACTTAAGTTTTAAATTTAACTTTATTTGTGTCACAAGTAGGCTTACATTAACATTGCAATGAAGTTACTGTGAAAATCTTAAAAAACTTAAAGTGCAGGGCAAGCAGTCGTGGTGACAAGGATTTCTTTGGAACAAAAATCCTATGAAGTTTACACAAAACCACAATGGTGATGCAAAGGACAAATCAGATCCTTTCTAGCTTTTCATGCATTGTAAATTTCTATTGTATCAAGGCAAGATCCTAGAAGCAACCAGGAATAACATTCAAAAATTGTGACCTCACAGCTCACTGTGAGCAATTAAAGCAACATTCACATAAGATTATCAATACAAGAGCTTGGTGTACAATCAAATGACCTCTATGCTTTAGAGACTCGTGGATTCATCAGTTATATACGCTTACATATGGGTAACTAGACATGAATATTTGTTGCATATAGCTATACTTCTTTGGAGTATCTTTAAAAAGAAAGGGTGATGTTGAAATGTGTTTTTAAAAAATGTAAGAAGTCTCACAGCACCAGGTTAAAGTCCAGCAGGTTTATTTGGTAACACAAGCCACTAGCCACTTGTGCTACCAAATAATCCTGTTGGACTTTAACCCGGTGTTCTGAGACTTCTTACTCTGTTTATCCCAGTCCAATGCCAGCATCTCAACATCATGGCCTTTAAGGAATAGTAGCGTGATATCACTGTAAGAGAATTGTGCCATATGATGCTGTCTTGGCTTCACTTTTGTGTTTGAGTAGAGCACACATATGCAGCTCTGCTGCTTATGTCTTCACGCTGTCTACCAATGCATAAATTTTCTCAAGTGCCTATTCTAAATGAATGAACCCACAATGTGCTTACATAATCCCTTATGAATGATTGGTGTTTATATCAGTACAACAACACATACAAACCATTTACTTTTTCTTTCTTCTCCAACTCTGCCAATTCGTACCGGAGCCACTTCCTCCCCTGCAACCTCAATTCGAACTGGTAATCTTCACTTTCTCCGACCTAGCGAAGCTGTTACTATCAGTTCAATCCTTCTTCCAAGGTCAAGCTGTAACTGTCCCAGCCCACCCTCTGCCAATTAACAACAGCACTTTCCTTCCTTCTCCACACAAAGCACAGCAGTCTGCTTCTCCTTTCTTTCTACTCAGGTATCACTCCCTGTTTTACCCTATTCCTTCTCCCCATTATTATCATCCATTCCTCCTTTCATTTATTGCAGCTGACTTTTCTCTCCTTCATTACCATCAATTTTCCCCTTTTTAAATGCTGAATATTTTACCAAAGTGCTCTCAGCATGAAACACCAAACATCGACATCTCTGGTGAGAACTTTTGGAATAGCTTGTTGAGATATATGTAAAAGATGACAGAATGAATCACATATTTCGGTCCATCACGAATAGAAAAACCATCTCCTACTGCCCTTCGGAATAGGACATTAGGGCAAATTTGGATTATCACCAGTTGTTTTGTTGTCACTCACCATGTCCAGGAAGAAACCTGTCCGAAGGAAGCTGTTGAATGAAATTTACAACCTAACTTTATTTCCTTCTGCTTGTTGGAAGTGACTTCTCTGCCGTTGAAAGAATATTTAACAAGCTGTCAGCATTTCTCATGAGCCACATAATGATTCACTTTAACACTTCTATAGCAGCACTCAAGATAACAATGATTATGTTACATTACTGACAATCCATCTTCAATGAAAACCAAAATAACCCTATAGCTATCCAACAAGCCACATCTGACCTCTTTACCAAGGTCATGTTAGAAACTCTTTTGGGGAGATTCTTAATCACCTATTTATTTGCTTCCGACGAGCAAATATGACATTCAAAGATGATTTCTTTCAAAGGACAACTTGCTTTGTATTGTGCTTCTAACATAATAAAATGTCCCAGGGCTCTTCGCAAGAATATAATCTGGAAAAATAATGACAATGGAGTGAAAGGAGCATTGATTAAAATGGGAGATTTAGCACTTGCTCGAAGCGATAGGTTTTAATGAGTGTCTTAAAGAAATAGAGAGAGTGAGAAAGGTATAAGGAGGGAATACCAGATGGCATATGGCATAATTGAAAATGGTGGGTAAAGGAGGGTAGTATACATACAAACCAGAGATGCAGGGATACAGAGTTTTCAAAGTATTGCAGGGTTGGAGGACATGATGTAAGATTGCTGGAATTGGTCTGGGGTGGGCGCAGTAAGAAGTCTCATAACACCAGGTTAAAGTCCAACAGGTTTATTTGGAATCACAAGCTTTCGGAGCAGTGCTTCAAAAGCTCGTGATTCCAGATAAATGTATTGGACTTTAACCTGATGCTGTGAAACTTTTTACAGGGTTGAGGTTGCAGAGCTTTGATTTGATTTAATTTGATTTATTATTGTCACATGTATTAGTATAGAGTGAAAAGTGTTGTTATTTGTTCACGGTACAGACAAAGCACATCGTATATAGAGAAAGAAATGAGAGCTATGGAGGGAGAGATTGCAACACATGAAGGAGAATTTTAAGTATTTGATTTGATTTATTATTGTCACATGTACTGGCAAACAGTGCAAATTATTATTTCTTGTGCACTATACAGACAAACCGGACTGGTCATGGAAAAGGAAACAAGAAAATGCAGAATGTAGTGTTACAGTTAAAGCTAGGATGTAGAGAAAGAACAACTTAATGCGAGGTAGGTCCATTCAAAAGTCTGATGGCAGCAGGGAAGTAGCTGTTCTTGACTCAGTTGGTATGTGACCTCAGACTTCTGTATCTCTTTCCTGACAGAAGGCGGTGGAAGAGAGAATGCCTGGAGTACGTGCGGTCCTTAATTATGCTGGCTGCTTTGACGAAGCAGTGGGAAGCTGGACAGAGTAAATGGATGGGAGGCTGGTTTGCATGATGGATTGGGCTACATTCATGATGTTTTGTAGTTTCTTGCGGTCTTGAGAAGAGCAGGAGCCATACCAAGTTGTTATACAACCAGAAATAATGCTTTCTATAGTGCATCTGTAAAAGTTGGTGAGAACTGTAGCTGACATGCCAAATTTCCTTAGTCTTCTGAGAAAGTAAAGGCATTGGTGGGCTTTCATAACTATAGTGTAGACATGAGGGGGGAGGGGGAACGAAGACAGGTTGTTGGTGATCTGGATACCTAAAAACTTGAAGCTCTCAACCCTTTCTACTTCATCCCCATTGGTGTAGAGAGAGACATGTTCTCCTTTATCCTTCCTGAAGTTGATGACAATCTCCTTCATTATGTCGACATTGAGGGAGAGATTATTGTTGCTGCAATAACTAGTTCACCAGATTCTTTATCTGATTCCTGTAAGGAAGGAACTGAGTATTAAATAGAAAAAGAATTGGAAGCTCCACTGAGCATAATGTTGAACCAATGAAGAAACTAAACTTGAGTGTTTGTCACTTCTGTATTAGATTGACTGGTTGTCAATACCTTCAAACTGACACCAACAATAGCCTGCTCATTCTCAGACAATAAGAGGTTAATGTCCAATAGGTTTATTTGGTAGTAAACACCAGTAGCTTTCGGGGCTCTGCTCCTTCATCAGGTGAGTGGGGAGCTCTGATCACAAAGAAGACATATAAAGGCACACACTCAGTTTACAGAATACTGATTAGAATGCGGGGCTTTACAGCTAAGCAAGTCTTAAAGGTGCAGACAACTTGAGTGGAGATAGCATTAAGCATAGGCTAAAGAGATGTATATTGTTTCCAGACAGGACAGTAAGTGAGATGTTGCAAGCCCAGGCAAGTCATGGAGGTTAAAATAGTGTGACATGAACCCAAGATCTCGGTTGAGGCCATCCTCATGTGTGCGAAACTTGGCTATCAGTCTCTGCTCAGTGACTCTGTGCTATCATGTGTTGTAAAGGCCACCTTGGAGAACGCTTACCCGAAGATCAGAGACCGAATGCCCGTGACCGCTGAAGTGTTCTCCAACAGGAAGAGAACAATCTTGCCTGGTAATTGTCGAGCAGTTTTCATTCATCCATTGTTGTAGCATCTGCATGGTCTCCCCAGTGTACCATGCCTCGTGACATTCTTTCCTGCAATGTATCGGGTAGACAATGTTGGCTGAGTTGCAAGAGTATGTACGGTGTACCTGATGGATGGTGTTCTCACGTGAGATAATGGGATTTGTGTTGATGATCTGGCACATCTTGCAGAGGTTGCTGTGGCAGGGTTGTGTGATGCTGTGGTTACTGTTCTCCTGAAAGCTGGGTAGTTTGCTGTGGACAACTGAGGTTGTGCAGTTGTTTGAAGACAAGAAGAGGGGGAGTGTGGATGGCCTTGGCGAGATGTTTGTCTTCATCAATGACATGTTGAGGACTCCGGAGAAGATGTTGTAGCTTCTCCGCTCCAGGGAAGTATGGACAATGAGGGTACTCTGTCCATCATGTCCCGTGTTTGTCTTCTGAGGAGGTCGTTGCTGCTTTTCACTGTGGCGCATTGGAACTGTCAATCGATGAGTTGAGCACCATATCCTGTTCTTATGAGGGTGTCTTTCAGTTTCTGGAGGTGTCTGTTATGACCCTCCTTATCTGAGCAGATCCTCTGTATATGGAGGGCTTGTCCATAGGGGATGGCTTCTTTAACATGTTTAGGGTGGAAGCTGGAGAAGTGGAGCATCATGAGGTTATCTGTGGGCTTGCAGTACAGTGAAGTGCTGAGGTGACTGTCCTCAATGGAGATGTGTGTGTCCAAGAATGCAACCGATTCCAGAGATGAGGAGGATTGCAACAGAAACCTCCAGATGCTGAAAGATGCCTTCATAAGAACAGAATATTGCGCTTGACTCATTGATCAACAGTTTTGATGCACCACAGCGAGAAACCACACCGACCTCCTCAGAAGACAAACATGAGACGCGGTGGACAGAGTACCCTTCATCGTCCAGTACTTCCCCAGAGCAGGGAAGCTAAGACATCTTCTCCGGAGTCTTCAACATGTCAGTGATGAAGATGAACATCTCGCCTAGGACATCCCCACACCCCCACTTCTTGCCTTCAAACAATCGTACAGCCTCAAACAGACAATTGTCCGCAGCAAACTACCCAGCCTTCAGGAGAACAGTGACCATGACACCACACAACCCTGCCACAGCAACCTCTGCAAGACATGCCAGATCATCAACACAGATGGCATCATCTCACGTGAGAACACCATCCACCAGGCACACAGCACATACTCTTGCAACTCGGCCAACGTTGTCTACCTGATACGCTGCAGGAAAGGGTGTTCTGAAGCATGGTACATTGGGGAGACCATGCAGATGCTAACGACAATGGGTGAATGAACACCACTCGACAATCACCAGGCAAGACTGTTCTCTTCCTGTTGGGGAACACTTCAGCCGTCACAGGCGTTCGGCTTCTGATCTTCGGGTCAGCGTTCTCCAAGGTGGCCTTCACAACACACGACAGCGCAGAGTCACTGAGCAGAGACTGATAGCCAAGTTCTGCACACATGTGGACAGCCTCAACCGGGATCTTGGGTTCATGTCACACTATTTGTAACTCCCATGACTTGCCTGGGCTTGCAACATCTCCTTTACTGTCCTGTCTGGAGACAATATACATCTCTTTATCCTATGCTTAATGCTATCTCCACTCATGTTGTCTGCACCTTTAAGACTTGATCAGCTGTAAAGCCTCGCATTCTAATCAGTATTCTGTAAACTGAGTGTGTGCCTTTATATGTCTTCTTTGTGATCAGAACTCCGAAAGCTAGTGGTCTTTGCTACCAAATAAACCTATTGGACTTTAACCTGACATTGTAAGACTTTTTGCTATGTTTCCCCCAGTCCAACGCCAGCATCTCCACATCATTCTCAGACAAGCCAGAATGACTCAGGTCAGAAGATTTTATTTTGTATTCAACAAATAACGTTGTTTATGGATGTATTTTGGATTAAATTAATGAAAGTCACCAGATTGTCGAGCTTGTTAATTTACATTAGTGCCAAATATTGAATATTGAGATTTTCTATTCAAAAATAACCAAACAAATACTGAGGACTAACAATGGAGTAAATTCAATCTGTATTTTGTTAGGCAGCAGTATGCTATGAAATTCTACCAATCATTACCTGTTGGATGTATGACTTAGAGGGAACATTAGTCATAAAAGTCCTTTTTCCCCTACTTGCCTGCCATCATTTTGGTAGTTGAATTGGCAGATTTACAACTTATTGTCTGACTGATGTTGTGAACTACTTTTGTGAAATTGTCAAACAACCTCAACCATCATTCGACAGATTTTTCAAAAGCACCTGATGATTACACAGGCGGCACGGTGGCACTGTGGTTTGCACTGCTGCCTCAGACTACCAGGGACATGGGTCTAGTTCTGGCCTTGTGGAGTCTACACATTCTTCTCATGTCTGTGTGGGTTTCCTTCGCGTGCTCCGGTTTCCTTCTGAAGTCCAAAGATGTGCAGGTTAGGCGGATTAGCCATGTAAATGCACAGGGTTATGGGGATGGGAGCGGAGGGAAGGACCTGAGCAGGATGCTCTTTTGGAGAGTTGGTGCAGACCTGATGGGCCGAATGGCTTTTTATTGCACTGTAGGGATTCTATGCTTGTGGTTAAGGAGTTGATAAAGTGCATACATGTACACGAAATGCATATCCAGTGGATTACTGACTTCTTCAATGAGTGCACTCAATAGCTAGAATTTTACCGGTACATCCACCCCGAATCCAGGGGCAAGCAAGGCTTGGCGAATGGCATTCTCCATTGGCCTTGGGCAGGATTGTACGAACCTTGGGCGGATGTGCTGGTAAAATTCTGCCCAGTATGCCAGACACCATGGCTGTCTATCTGAAAGTGTTAACATACAAACAGATTTCCTACTCTTAATTAATGATGCTCTCTTAAATACTTAGACACTGGAATTACTTGGATGATAGGACAGTTGAGGTTCAGGAAGCTCTTGACACTTCAATAAATGTTGTGGGGAAAGCAGTATGCAGCTCAGTACAACTTCACATAGCACCATGAGAAAAGGCATGGGTAGACATGAGCACTTGCCCCTTGGCAGAAAGTTAAGTAATTGCATGCTGACAGAGGCGAAAGCCTTGAAACTCCTGAGTATACCTTCTTGAAATAGGATAGCCACATGGACAGTTTGCTTAAATAAATTAATGGATGTTCTTCCTTAGATCTCTCATGCATGTCAGATTCCCTGTCCGCAACCTATTGATCTACAGAGGCTACATCTGTCCCTTGGTTGAATATGCTTACTTGTGGAGCAGTCTGGCCTCACACACACACCAACCACCAAGATCAAAAGTATACAGAACCACATGAAGAGATTGATCTTAGGTGTTCAATACTGGTAGTCCTACAACACCTTTCATATTACAACACTCAAAACTATAGAATAAAAAGGAGTTGGTATTTGCATTGAGTTCAGAAAATCCCTTATTCAAACTACCTGATTTCAGAACCACCATGCAAAGAATAATTAAAGCAACTCTGAAGCTCAGTTAACTTCAGCCTGGTTATGGTGGGACAGTGGTTAGCACTGCTCCTCACAGCACGCAGGGACCCATATTCTATTCCTGGCTTGGGTCACTCACTGCCTTGCTCCCCGTGTCTGTGTGGGTTTCCTCTGGGTGCTTTGGTTTCCTCCCACAATCTGAAAGGCGTGCTGGTTAGATGCATTGGCCATACTCTAAATAATACTCAATTCCGGTGTCTGAAACAATGGTTGCAAGTGTGAAGCCGAGTGATAATGCGTCTTCATAGCATTGGCTTTTTGCTGTTCCTCCACTGCCTGGCTAGCTTGTACTTCTTGTATATCAGTAAAGAGAAGGGTCCAAGTGTAAGGATGTGACGTGGGGAAGTGGAGGAGCCAGGATGGTAACTAAGAGGTGCATGTTTACATGATCTGAAGCTTGTAAATCAGAAAGAGTGTGGAATGAGGGTTGAAGTGGTTGTGAGAAGGAGAGTTTGGTATGAGGATACCACCATCTTCGAAGCTCTCCACACTCTCAGCAATGGCCTGCATATTTGCTTCTTGGAGGTTAGGATATGCAGGCATGCCTGTCACTCCTACAGTATGCAGCTGCTGTCTCTGTTTATGCACCAACTTGTCCTGCAAGAAAAGGGGAAGTGTGTCAGTGAATGCCATGCAATTCTTGGGTGATATCGCTGCCATTGCTGATTATCTGTGAAATCTGAATGTGAGAGTAAGGTGGAACATATGAATATTAGGTATGAGTTGCGATTGAAAGAGATTGTTAATAGGAGAATGAAGGCAATCAAACCTGGGTGAAGTGTTTGGTGCTAGTGTTGCAGTCAGTAGACTATGGCATTTAAATTTGTATATTCACTGATTTTGACCACTCTTGGGAGGCCACTGAGCTTCTTGCAGCACTGCGTTCACGTCCTCAATATTTGATTCCTGGCACTGACAACCACTTCCTTCTGAGCATGTGTCTGCAGGGACTTCTCACCCCCTCTGAATGCTGGAGGTTTCTTCTCCATCTCTTCTACGAAGATGTTCACTACAGTTCCCATGAACCTTGGAGCCTATGCTCCTGTTTCGTGCCATTCAGTGCTTACCAGATTATAGTGACTTCTTGAACGTTTGCCTGCAGTTCCTCCAGCCTCACAGTACCTCCGCTTTAAGAAGTGCAGACCAGCTTTAAGCAATACAGGTTTGCTTTAACTCATTTGAACCACTCATAATGTTAGCCCGCTGTTGATGAGTTTATCCAGTCAGCGATGTGGTTATGGCTGGGTGAACACTAAATCTTAGAAATTAGCAGTACTAAATTGGGGTGTTGTCTGCATTGCAATCAATGGGTGTGGCGTAACTGTGAACGCTGTGTCCATTGAATTTCGGTCACTTGCCGACTTACAACATTACAACTAATTGATCTCTATCCAATAACAGGCACCCTAATCTAGTATAGCACTCTGTATGCTCAGCAATCAAAAAAGGCAATTTGATTCATGCTCCTCCATTTACTGACAAGTATTTTTGATTTTAATATTATATTCCACAGTTACTCCACATTTGTTAATGCATTGAATAATGTTTATAGATTTCATCTTGCTGTCAGATTAAGACAATATAATTGTTCATTTTACATGCCTGTAAAAATTAAAATATCCAACGTTGCTGCTAGCTTCCAGCTATCAGTTTATAATTAGATCACAATGAACACACTATCATTCCTGTGGCTGTTTCATGTGATCACGTGTCTTTGGGTTTTCACTGGGTTAATCTTCCGGATCACCAGAGACCATTGAAGATATGTTTTGGAGCCCTGCGGTATTCTTGACGTGTAGATCCAAATGAGGGAATTGCCCAGGTAGTTCCAACTTCAGATGGACAGGACCTCTGCTTCCCTCAGGGAATCTAGAGACAGAGACTTTGGATAGTTCCATGGTACTTAACTGAATAGTTACCCAGGAAATTTTCAACAAATTAAAAACTAGTGTACCACAAGGGGTGACTCCAGTACTGACCCTGACCTCTCTACACCCTATCTTACCTATCCACTCACCTACCAGACCCAACTGACACACTGACTCGCTCACTGTCCTATCCTCACTATAAAATAATCCTATCGCTCACCACAAAATAATAATCTCAAGCACTTCCATTTTGATTTGATTTATCATTGTTACATATATGATTACATACATGGGATTGTAATTGTACATGGGATTTAATGGGATTGAGTGTTATAAATAGGCCTAGTAGGTATGGATATGATCGGCACAACTTGTGGGCCGTAGGGCCTGTTTGTGCTGTAGTGTTCTATGTTCTATATTGGCTTACTAGTGAAAATCATTGTTTCTTGCATGCTATACAGACAAAGCACATCATTCTTAGTGGTGAAAACTGATGCAAAACCCATTGTTAAAATCAAAGCTTGTGAAAATCTGAAGCTAATCAAGATATTAATGACTGTGACCACTAAACCTATCGTGAGTACAGCAATGTCTTCAAGGCTCTGACAATGGGTCATCCTGACTCGAAACACTGGTTCTATCTCTCTCCACAGACACTATCAGACCTGCTGAGATTTTCCCAGTGTTTTCTATTTGTGTTTGTGATGTGTTCAAGGGAATTGGTTGACTAAAGGAAGAACAGACCATCAAGATTGATGAAACTGTGACACCCAAACTACACCCACCCAGGAAAGTACCAGTAATGCTGAGAGACTAACTGAAAGCAGAGTTGGACAGGCTGGAGAAGCTTCACATCATCAAGACTCTTAGAAACTATACAGTGCAGAAGGAGGGCATTTGGCTCATTGAGCCTGCACCGACAGCAATCCCTCCCAGGCCCAATCCCCATAACCCCACATATTCACCCTGTTAATCCCCATGACATTTAGGGGCAATTTATCATCACCAATCCACCTAACCCGCACATCTTTGGACTGTGGGAGGAAACCAGAGGACCCAGATGCAACCCATGCAGACACGGGGAGAATGTGCAAACTCCACACAGACAGTGATCCGAGGCTAGAATTGTACTTGATTCCCTGGCGTTGTAAGGCAGCAGTGCTAATCACTGTGCCACTCTCAAAGAAAATTGAAGAACCAACAAAGTGAGTTAATCCAATTGTAATTGTGGAAAAATCAAATGGGGATTTGCGAGTTTATGTGGATCCAGGAGACCTAAACCAGGCAAAAAGAAGAAAGCATTATCAGCTATTCACAGTAGAAGAGATCACATGTAAGCTAGCTGATGATAAATACTGTTCAGTCTCGGATGCGAGTTTAGGCTTCCGGCAGATCAAGCTGGATGAATGTGGTTCTTATCTGTACCTTCAACATACGATATGTGTGCTGTAGGTTCTTACTTGATTTGATTTGATTTGCTTTATTATTGTCACATGTATTAATACATGTATTGTCACATGTATTAAGTATTGTTTCTTGCGCACTACACAGACAAAAATGATCAAAGGAAACGAGAGAGTGCAAACTGTAATGTTACAGTCATAGCTAGGGTGTAGAGAAAGATCGACTTAATGCAAGGTAAGTCCATTCAAGAGTCTGACAGCAGCAGGGAAGAAGCTGTTCTTGGTTCCTGAAGGAAGAAGGTGGAAGAGAGAATGTCCAGGGTGCATGGAGTCCTTAATTATGCTGGCTGCTTTGTCGAGTCAGCGGGAAGTCTAGCCAGAGTCAATGGATGGGAGGCTGGTTTGTGTTACGTTTATCTTTAAGTATTAATTCAGCACCCGAGGTGTTCCGCTGATCAGTGAAGCAGCTGTTTGAATGGTTAGAGGGTAATACCTTGACAATGTGCTGGTTTGGGGAGCCACATCAGAAGAACATGACTACAGGCTGAGGAAGGTGCTCGCAAGAGCTAAAGAAAGGAATTTCAGGTTGAAAAAGGGAAAGTGCAAAGTGGGTCTTCATGAAACCAAATACTTGGGACGTGTGCTAACAAGTGAAGAACTGAAGCTGGACCAGAGAAAAATCGAACCAGTCATGAACATGCCACCCACAGATTGTAAGAAAGACTTGGAGCGGTATTTAGGCACAATGACCTATCTGGAAAATCTACTCTGCACAAGTTCTATGAATGATTCCATAAATTGTTTCTATGCCAGATCTGACAGCACCTCTCAGAGAGATGTAGATCTCTTGTAAATCAGACCAGTTAAGGATAGTAGGTTTCCTAAAGGACATTAGCAAACCAGATGGATATTCATGACAATCAGCAATGACTTAATGATAGCAATAGATCTTTATTAAATTCTGCATTGATGGGATTTGAACCCAGGTCTCTAGAATATTATTAAGATTACTTTGTTTGATAGAAGGAGCAGGGGCACTTGGTCTTTGTGCCCAAAGGAAACATCAATGCTCTGTATCCTAGCTGGACATCCAACCCTCCTTCGTACCCTCTTCTCCCCTAACTGCTTTGCACCCACTTGTTCCAGGCAGAAAACAGACTGGCTGCATTTAAATTGAAACTTATTTCAGAGACTTAAACTTGCACTCACTGCATCCCTCTACTCACCTGAAGCCTGATCAGGGTTAAAACCACAATAACATGTGAGGTTATTCAGTTTGGAAGCAAAAACAAGAAGGCAGATTTCTACCTGAGTGGCTGTGAACTGGGAGAGAGAAGTGTGTAGTGGGACCTGGATGTCCTTGTGCCCCAGTCACTGAAGGTAAGCATGCAGGAGCAGCAGGCTTTGTTTCTTTTCCTTCAGAAATTATGTTCGGGTCTCAATATTCCTGCTAAGCTATTTTAAACCCTCTCCCCAACAGCTACTTTAATTGTAGCAACCAGAAATGTTTTATAAGAAACCCTTCTTGTTATTGGACAACTTCTCAAAAGGCCATTGTATGACCCACTTTTTTCCTGGGTGGGGGAATATGCAGAGGAAAGGGAATGCACTAAGCTCATAAGGTCTTCTGGTAATTCACGCCGGCATGATTTTCTGGTCTTGCCGATGAGACACCCCTGCTGCGAGTTTCCTGGCAGCTTGGGATGGATTCAATGGGAAAATCCCACTGATGGCTGTGGGACCAGAGACACTGTGGGGGATGCCAGAAAATCTCACTCTCTACATGAGTTCATTGACAAATTGACAAATTAATTTCCCATGTTTTTGTGAGAATATTTCAAGCTGATAAAGTAGACGCAAACACGCACTTGCTCACACACTAATACACGCATATACACACAAACACACACATCAATCATGTGAGTGGATAGGAACCTAAGCTTTCATAAGAGTATTAAGCTTCAGTAGTCACCAAACCCACCACAGAGAAAGAAACAATAAAATATCTGAATGCTGAATATCTAAATTTTGTTTGACTATTTATTATTCCATGGTATGTGGGCATCACTGGCCAGGCCAGCGTTCATTACTGATCCTGAACTGTCCATGGGAACTTGGTGATGATCCCTCTTCTTGACCTTCTGCACTCTATCTGGTGTAGGTACACTCACAGTGCTGTTTGGGAGCGAGTTCCAGGATTTTGATCCAGCAACAGTGAAGGAATGGCACCACAGTTTCAAGTCAGGATGTTATGTGGCATGGAGGGGAACTTCCAGGCGGTGGTGTTCCTGAGTATCTGTTGTCCTTGTCCTTCTAGGTGGCAGAGTGTTGGGAATTTGCTGTGGAGGGAGTCTTGGTGAGTTGCTGCAATGCATCTTGAAGATGGTGCACACCGCTGCTACAGTGCATCAGTTAAGGGAGTGAGATTTATCATTGTGAATGTGGTGCCATTCAAACAGTTGCTTTATCCTGGATGATATTGAGTTTCTTGATTGTTGTTGGAGCTGCACTCATCCAGGCAAGTGGAGAGCATTTCATTACAATCTTGACTTGTGGCCTGCAGATGATGGACTTATTTTAGGGAGTCAGGGGGTAAGTTACTCGCTGCAGAATTCTCAGCAACTGGCCTGCCCTAATAGCCACAGTATTTATATGGTTAGTCCAGTTTTGTTTTTAGTCAATGGTAACCCCCAGTATATTGATAGGAATGGAAAATGTTGATGGTCATTCAAGCATAACATCCCTCCTCACCGCTAAAAAATGTTGCAACACCCCTCCTTTTAATCCCCTTTCTAGTCTGTCTGAAAACTTTGTAACCAAGAATTTTAAGCTGCAATTTCTGTCTTTCTTTAAGCCATTTACCATGTCATATTATCAAATTTCTATCTGTGCCCTGAGCTCTACTTTATTCATTAGATGCCTTGCATTGCATTATATACAAATCATCACTGGATGATTCCTTTGTCGAAATGATTTCTTTGTTGTTTATTTTTAGCTCTTGTTTCTTCAGTATTCTTACAAATATTTTTCTGCTTTGCTTCTTTCCCTTCAGAAATTATGTTTGGGTCTCGATATTCTTGCCAAGCTATTTTAAACCCTCCCCCCAACAGCAACAGCAAACTTCCCTGTGACATGTTAGTCTCTGTCCTGTTAGGGTACAATGGACTTGACCAGTGCAGGTTCCACTTCTACCAGCACTAGCCCCAATTCCCCAGGAATTCTGAAGCCCTTCCTCCTGCACTATTTCTCCAGCCGTGTATTCATCTGCCCCATGTAGTGCTCACTGGTGTGTAAAGCCACTGAGCACAGGGAGATCAAGCCCAAGATGCAATGCCTTTTCTTATCACATTGGATCTACTTAGGACTATCCAATGGTGTATTGGTTAGCACTCTGGACTTTGAATCCAATGATCTGAGTTCAAATCTCGGTGGAATCTCAGCATGTTTTGGGGCGGCACAATGGTTAGCACTGCTGCCTCACAGCATGAGGGACCTGGGTTCAATTCCTGACTTGGGTTACTGTCTGTGCGGAGTTTGTACGTTCTTCCCATTTCTGTGCGGATTTCCTCCAATACTCCGGTTTTCTCCCACAGTCTGAAAGGTGCATTGAACCAAACAGACGCCAAAGTGTGGTGACTAAGGGAATTTCACAGTAACTTCAGTGCAGTGTTAATGCGAGCCTCACTTGTGACTAATAAATAAACTATGTTTTTCTTGTGAGGATCATGAATTGGATTCAATTTGAACTGGCTTTTGGAGCAAGTAAGGAAATGGATTCAGGATTTCCCAGTCCACTCTGTGTGTTGGGCTTAAGGGTGGAGAATTTTTTTTAAATGCTTTTTGACTGACATGTCCTTTAGCATTAAATACTTGAGAGAATTACCTGAAAATAGCATCATCTACTGTTAGTATATTGATGCTACATTTCATTAATAATCAAGGTGCTTGAGCTGTAGCAAACACTGTTTCATCTTAGCTGGAGTACATAGTTTTAAACTTTATTTATTAGTGTCACAAGTAGGCTTGTGTTAACAAAGTTGCTGTGAAAATCACGAGTAACTAGTCACCATGCTCCTGTGCCTGTTTGAGTATACTGATGGTGAATTTAGCATGGCCAATGCACCTACTGGCATATATTTTGGGCTGTGTGAGGAAATCGGAGCACCCGAAGGAAACCCATGCAGACACGGGGAAGACATGCAGACTTCGCATGGACAGTGCCCCAACCTGGGAATTGAACCCAGGTCCCAATCTACCAATCTTGCATTGACATTGTAACAGCACAGATTCAAAAGAAATACCAATTGTACCAGTGAAGTGTTTTCTATTTTCCAATTGCTTGCACATATAGATTTCTGAATGGGATTAAAAAATTAGTGCCCTGTGTATTCAATTTAGTTGAAGTATTATCATGTGAGGCAGCAGTGCTAACGATTGTGCCACCGTGCCTCCCCATGGAGTATGGTGTCCTTCCTGGGTTCCACACTTGAGGAAAGACGTGAAGCCATTGGAGAGAGACAATGCACAAGACTGCTTCCACAAGTGAAGATCTTCAGTTATTAGATTGCTTAGAGAAGTTGGGACTGTTTTCCTTGGAAAGTGAAGATTGAGAGGAGATTTGATAAAGGTATTCAAAATCATGATGGGTATGGACAGAGTAGATAGGGGAAAACTGTTCCAATTAGTGGAAGACAATATGAGATCACAGGTTGAAAGTAATTGGCAAGAGAAGCAATGGAGTTATGAGGAACAAAAAAATCACATGTTGTGGTTAAGACCTTGAATGCTGTGACAGAGAGTGTGGTACAGGGAGGTTCAATCGAGACATTCTAGATGGAATTGGATTATTATCTGCAATATATAAGAACGTGCAGGTTTATGGGAAGAAGGTTGGGGGTCTGGCATTCGGCGAATTCCTCATTAGAAGAGCCAGAACAGACATGAAGGGCCAAATGGCCTCTGTGATGTAACGATCCTGTGATTCTGTGTGGCAGCCAAATAGAAAACAGGTCTATCAGCTGAGACTGCTTGCCTGCATGAATCAACATGAGAAAAGGACTTTAAAAGCCTGGAATAACTTCCTTTGTAGCAAAAATAAATAAATGGATCTCTGTCCAGTGGGGATTGAAATGAGAATCAGAAGTAGCAACAATAGATCAGTACGTGGAATCATGCTGTCACAGGACCAAGCTGACATTTGAAAATTTATTTGTTCCTGCAAGCTTAGTTTGTGTTCATGAAACTTACAACACAGTTTTCTTTCTTACAATCAGTTATGGCATTAAACTCTACAGATAAGGTGCAATTTGGCAGTGACATTACATTGACATTGTAACAGCATAGATTCCAAAAAAACCGATTGTACCAATGAGGCCTTTTCTATTTTCCAATTGCTTGCACTTATAGATTTCTGAATGAGATTAGAAAATTAGTGCCCTTTGTATTTAATTTAGTTGAAGTATTATCACGTGCGTATGCCTTGGGAATTCGATTCAGACAGCTCAAACTCAGTTTATTACAGGCCATTAAAGAAAAGGTGGTGATATCAAACTGGTCTATGCCAGAGCAAAATGATTTTTCTTTTAAAGAGGCAGCAAATAGCTGTTCAACTTACCACCACTTATAGAACTGGCATTGCAGCTCAGCATCCCAGTTGGTAAGATCTGTGTTCATGTATGTGACCCTCAACTCCTTGAAAAAAATACCTGGATCCATACCTTCAGCGCTGTATGGGTCAGGTGCAGGATGGTGGGATTAGAAAAGCCACCTGGTGTCCTTGGACTGACATGGACAAGATGGACCAAATGGCATGCCTCTGTGCTGTAACTTTTTTATGCTTCTATGTATTGCCATGACCTGTACACCGGAAGTGACATGTCAAGAGAGTTCTCACTAATGTGGCTATAGGCATGGGTAGTGAGAGCTGCTGAAGATCTTCCAGTAAGCTGTTTAAGTTGTAGTCCTTTGTCCTCATTCGTACACAATCCAGCTACTTCACATAGTGGCAGGAGCTTGCTGACTTGGCACAAAGACTTTGGCAAACTGACCTACTCATCATCAATGAGAACATCGCAGACAACTGAAAAATGCTCGAGAAGGAATGGCATGTATAATGCCATGTCGGTCTCTTCAATATATTAAAGAAAGTACAAGCATACATGCTGTTGAGCCTAGCAAGCCCGGAGACAGTTGAAAAATTTGAATCCTCTGTCTTCCAAAGGGCCAAAAACAAGAGGGATCTGAGGAACTGTTAAAGTATTTGAACAGATATGCCCACCTGTAAAAAAATGTCATCATGAATAGACACATTTTCAGCACCATAATACAGAAACCCACTGAATTGGTACAATCATACACCTCAATGCTGAAAATTCTGGCAAAGAAATGTGTATTCAGTTCTCTGACCAAATAATTTGTAGGTGTTAATTTTTTTTTATTAGTCTCACAAGTAGGCTTGCATTAACACTGCAATGAAGTTGCTGTAAAAATCCCCTAGTTGCCACACTCCAGTGCCTGTTTGGGTACACTGAGGGAGAATTTAGCATGGCTAATGCACCTAGCCAGCACATCTTTCGGACTGTGAGGGGAAAACGGAGCACCCAGAGGAAACCCATGCAGGCACGGGGGGAACGTGCAGACTCCACACAGACAGTGATCCAAGCTGGGAATTGAACCTGGGTCCTGGTGCTGTGAGACAGTAGTGTTAACCACTGTGCCACCGTGAGACCATACAGTGTGGAATACACAGTGATGCTGTGCGCAAGCAGTTTCTCTGCAATGAAACGTTCATGTAGAACCTGCCATTAGTATCTGCATGCTGAATGAGCAGTATGAAAGGGGCACCAAGGAATTAAGGAGAGAAAAGAAAGTTTTCTCAGTAGAGAACACAACCTGCCCAAACTGCAACTTCACACTAAGGAGTTCTCAACTCCCTCAGCAGCACGGTGGCACAGCACCAGAGGCCTGGTTCGATTCCTGGCTTGGATCACTGTTGTGTGGAGTCTGCACCTTCTTCCTGTGTCTGTGTCGTGCACCCTCCAGGCGCATCGATTTCTCCCACAGTCCGAAAGACGTGCTGGTTGTGTGAATTGGCCATGCTAAATTCTCCCTTGTAGTACCCGAACAGGCACCAGATTGTGATGTCTAGGAGATTTTCACAGTGACTTAATTGCAGTGTTAATGTAAGCCTACTTATGACAATAATAAATAAACTTCAAAAATATTTCTTTAGAAAATTGAAATGAATAGAAAAGAGCTAAAATAATTCAGTGATCACAATTTGCTTTGTAAATAAAATTTCAGATGGACATCCTTATTTTTCTCTTTAAGACTGAATCTTTTATCCAGAAAATAAGAATTGGGCTTTAAACAGGAAGTTCTCCATGAGTTCATCCTTTTTAAAAGAAGTGGTTAGAAGCAATCAAGGCTGATTTTATTTCCTTGTCTGTTTCTGTCTGGCAGTGGAGGAACTGGCTTGGAAGAATTAATGAATCCGTCAGCGTGGCAGAAGCAAGTTAACATTAGTGGAAGAAGGTATTCATTTATTCAGCTTTGGAATGTCAATAATTACACTTTATTCCTTTGAATGAACATAATCGGCCATAATTTGTCATCTAATGGCACCTGTCATGACTTGCCCTTGCATATGTGGATTCTAAAATTGTTTGTGAAGCAAGTTGCTGAAAGCGCAAAATAAAATGTCACAACAAGCGAAACAGGACTTGAGAGAACAGGGCAAGCAACTGTATACCTCTTTCAACAATTTAATTGAAGGACTGTGAAATTACCAGTGCGAGGACTGAGAGGGAAATGTTAATAGAATCTAACCATCTCCCCTTGACATTCAATGGCATTAACATTTCTGAACCCCCGTCCCCGTTATCAACTACTACTGACCAGAAACTTCATTGGACCAGCCGTATAAATATTGTGGCCACAAAATGCAGGTTAGGAGCTGGGAATTCTGCAGTGAGCAACTCACCCACATACTTCATAAAGCCTGTCCTACCATCTACGGGACACAAACCAGAAATGTGATGGCATACACTCCACTAGTCTGGATGCAACTCCAACAAGACTCAAGAAACTTAATGTCAACCAATACAAAGCAGTCTGTTTGATTGGTACCCCATCTTCGGTACCCCACTTTCGTAACCCACCTTTGGTACTCCGCTTTAAGCATTCACTCCCTCCACGTCACTGCACAGTGGTAACAGTGTGTACCGTCTACAAGATGAAACCCATGCAGGCATGGGGGGAACATGCAGACTCCACACAGACAGTGATCCAAGCTGGGAATTGAACCTGGGCCCTGGTGCTGTGAGACAGTAGTGTTAACCACTGTGCCACCGTGAGACCATACAGTGTGGAATACACAGTGATGCTGTGCGTAAGCAGTTTCTCTGCAAAGAAACGTTCATGTTAGAACCTGCCATTAGTATCTGCACTCTGAATGAGCAGTATGAAAGGGGCACCAAGGAATTAAGGAGAGAAAAGAAAGTTTTCTCAGTAGAGAACACAACCTGCCCAAACTGCAACTTCACACTAAGGAGTTCTCAACTCCCTCAGCAATATGGTGGCACAGCACCAGAGGCCTGGTTCGATTCCTGGCTTGGGTCACTGTTGTGTGAAGTCTGCACCTTTTTCCCGTGTCTGTGTGGGTTCCCTCCAGGCTTACTACAGGTTCTTTGACAGCACCTTAAAACTCATGACCTCTACCACATATAAGAGCAAAGGCAGCAGATGTGTGGGAATTTCATCTCCAAGTTACAAACCATCCCAACTTTGAAATATGTCACCATTCCTTCTTTGTCATTGAATCAAAGTCCTGGAACACCCTCCATTCACAGTTAGACTTACACCATTTGTACTGCAGCAGTTCAAGGATTTCGCTCACAACCACCTTCTCAACAGCAATTAGGCATTGGCATCAAATTTTGCCATGGCACCAATGCTAACATCCCATGTTCAAACTTTAAAAAAAATGAAGTCTCCTATTAGTATTGCTCTATTATTTTTCTATTTTTCTGAAATTTGCTGACTTTTGTACTTTTCAATCTCCTCTCATTTGACTAATACAGCGTTTTAAAAGAATTCACATGTGGGACATAGCTTTGCTGGCTAGCCACCATTTATTTCCCATCCCTAATTGCCCTTGTTCACAGTTGAGAGTCAACCACATTGATGTGGCTTTGGAGTTACATGTTGGCCAGAGCAGGTAAGGACAGCAGATTTCCATTCCTGAAGGGACATTAGTGAACCAGATGGGTTTTTCTGACAATCGACAAAGGTTTTATGGTCTTTAGTAGATTCTTAATTTCAGATTTTTGTTTAAAAACCAAATTCAAATTCAAGTTCCGTTATCTGCCATGCTGGGATTCGAACCTGGGTCCCCAGAATGTTAGCTGAATTTTTGAATGAATAGTCTAGTGATAATACCACCAGGCCATCACCTCCCCCTTTTCTTTTCCTAACTCTGAGAAAATAAATTCAGCTTTTGAAGCCCCGAGCATATTGCCAGACGTCTATTAGTTGGCAAGATGACTAGAGTATGTTGTACAATAATGCCAAGAATGCAGTTTCAATATCCAGCTAGCTCAGGTAGTTCTTGGGGCCTGTCTCCTCGTCTTGTTCCATAGTGATATCATAGCATGAGCCACACATAGTAGCGCTCAACGAGGACACAATGTAGGGAGAGTATACTGCCTAGTTTCTATTCCTGCCCATATTTCTGTCAGGGTTCCATTATAGTCCCAATAACCTAACTCCATGCGGCAGCTTGTGTCTTCTTTTGGATGAATTTTAATTTGTGAATGCATATCAGAAAATGATCCCAACAGCTACACGGAAAACAATAAAAGAAAGGAAAAATAAATTCTGATTGTTATCTGAGAATTTCATACTGAGGCAGCCTTATGGATTGAATGTTTTGTGATGGTTTATAGCCCAAATAACGTTTTGCTTCTAAGCTGTGCAGTCTAACCGGTTTGGTAGGAAAATGAAAGATTATAAACAAAGACTGTTGCACAGTGTATCAGTGGCTGTTTACTGAACTGTTTCACAGTTAAAGATTTTTTTCCAGAATTTAAAATTCTTGAGATCTAATTAGTTCCAACTCAGATATTTAGTCAATATTTAACACAATACTGTGAGATATTTCTCAAAGCTGAACCAAGTTATGGTGGCTCTGAATTTCAATAAGAATAAAAACATAAGCAACTTGGCGACAGGGTCCTTGAGCCTGATCAGTAAAATCATGGCTGATCTCTTCCATCAACTCCCACTCCTGATTTCCTGAGACCCAAAATTCAATCAATCTCAGTCTTGCATAAACTCAATGTCTGAGCATCCAGCAAAGAGAGAAAAATGGCAGCAAATAGTAGAGGGCAGGCTCCAAGTTCCTCCAGCATTGCACTCCAGATCTTAGTGGAGGAGCTGGGGAAGAGGGGAAATAGGACCTATCTGCAAGAGGACAGAAAGTGCTCCAAACAACCTTTGTGATGGCAGTGTATCCAGACAATCATGGAGGGAAAAATCTAGCTCTGAGGACCTGGATGCAATGCCACAAGAAGTGCAATGATGTCACACGGTATCAATGGATGTATCATCAAATAGAGTATCCCACCAACAACACCATTAGTTTCACACACTGCTTAAATCACCATACACTTGTCATCCACCTTTCATCAATCTCTGTCAATCATCACTCATATCTGACAGTCATAACTTCACCTCACCACACTTAGCACTGTTGCAAACCTTACACTCACATCTCATAGATGGTAGACATTGCTAGCTGTTTAATCATGGCAGGCAAACTACCTGGAAAGACGGAGAGTGAGGGGGACCTAATAGAGGTGTATAAAATTACGAAGGGCATAGATAGGGTGAACAGTGGGAAGCTTTTTCCCAGGTCGGAGGTGGCGAACACAAGGGGTCACAAGTTCAAGGTGAGGGGGACAAGGTTCAACACAGATGTCAGGGGGGCGTATTTTACACAGAGGGTGGTGGGGGCCTGGAGTGCATTGCCAAGCAAGGTGGTTGAGGCGGACACGCTGGGATCGTTTAAGACTTATCTAGCTAGCCACATGAACAGACTGGTAATAGAGGGATACAAACCAATGGTCTAGTTGGGTGCATGAGCGGCGCAGGTTTGGAGGGCTGAAGGGCCTGTTCCTGTGCTGTATTCTTCTTTGTTCTTTGTTTACCCAAAAATATTGCAGCACACTCACTGACACTTCTTTCTCTTTTTTAGGACTAGGTGGCGCACATCTGGTGCCAGTAGTATTGACCTGGCAAAGAACAGGCATGGCTGCATGCCTTTACCTTGATGGGGAAGCCCATGTTTAAGTGACTGTGACTGAGACTGTGGCCAGCAGTGGAGCTAAAACCATTGATGGTGGTGGTATCCTCATATCTAATCCTCCTTCTAACCTTGCACACCTCCCTCATCCCTTAATCGCTTCTGATTCAAATATTATCAGTTTAAACCTTGATTTGTACTATGGCCATTAGGCCACACCCACTCTGGCCATCTTTTTACCATAGCCCTAATCTTGTGCATTTCACTTTCAGATATCCAAGAATTACAACCTAGCCAGGCAGTGATTGGAGAGTAAGAGATGGAACAACAGGAAGATGCTGATAAAGAAGAAACACCATCACGCTGGCAGCCAGCAGCTCAGATCCTGATTCTGCATGGAATTTTGAGGATAGTTTAAAGGCAGAATCAGCAAGTGGTAGGAAATGGGAGTGAGGTGGCAGGGACAGCATAGATACTAGCAAGGCGGAGGTTAAGGCCGCATGTGAGTTCTACTGTCGAGGACCCAGGTGCGGAGTTCAGTGGGGTTACTGACAAAAAAAGACTGATGGGTGTGCAAAATGAAATGTTTGATGCCTGGCTGGACTACCAGAATGCCTGCCCTCACTGTCAAGGAGCACGGAGGAGTGAGGCACCAATTTTAACCCAAGATCCGTGCAGAATTTTTACAGTGCAGAAGTGGTAGCCAACCCTATTTGCTCATTTGTGGACCTAAACATGATGTAGCTGACCAATGTCTTAGCTTTCACTGCATAACAAGGAGATGCCACTCAGCAACTGAGTGCTACACTGGAGGATTAGATTGAAGTAATGCCAGGCCAGCTTGCTGCCACACAAGCTCAGACTGTTGTACTGTAGCAGTGGACAGCAGTATTCAGAGGGTCTTGTAAATTGTCTACAGCAATCTGTTCTCCAAAACAAGGCTAGGATTAATGAATAGCCACCCCAGGGGCATGACAGTGGCTCTGTGAAGCATGAACCTGCTATCCTCTCTCACAATCATAGCACTTGTCCTCCCATCACTGCCACTCTGCCAGTGCTTTTGTTCTGGTCTATCAGCCAGCCAATCCAGGTTGCTGCCTGCAAGTTGAAACAGTCCAAAACTAGGTCTAGAGCTGCTCAAGGACATCTTGTGACACCATCTGTAGCCACCACTACTAAAAGTCAACAGCCTTCCATTGGCCACAAGGATAGTACTGGTTATGAAACAAGGACAGACAAAGGCATACTGAAGACAGGCAGTAAGGGAATAGACAAGGTGCATTAGTTGACGTTTGTATGCTATCTGGCACAATGTGATTTATAAATTTGGTTTGAATCTTTATTTTGTAGTGGCTTTTATTTTAGTACTGTGGACAAGAGGAGGATTTGGCAACCAATAAAGGACAGAAGGTGTGAGACTGTTGGTGAAAGGGTAATTGAGTTTGTGTCATTGGTATCTCAGTTGGACGAGTCAATCAGGAAAAATCCAGCCAAAAGGGCCTATGTTGGTTGCCTCTTCCATTTCTGTTCATTCTGCTCTTCTTCCTCCTGATGTGGTTACCATTTAGCTGTTGGCAGTGCCAAACTGCAGCATGCAACAGATCACTATGAATCATGATACATGCTCTGTTGAGTGCTGCATAACTGCTCCAGAATGATCTAAGCAGCCAGAGAATTGTCCAGGCACCCCAATTGTTTGCTCTGTCATGTTTTGTGGATCAGCATATATATATGCTGCCTATGTGCATCAAAAGATAGCCCTTTCTAACCAATAGCCATCCTTTATTTTGTTGTGGCTCAAATGTAAATGGCACAGTAGATTGCCACAAAATGAAGGCATCATTACTGCTGCCAATATACTGGCTTTAATGCATGATGCATTGCATTTAGTCACGTGCCAAGCTGGATGTTGAGGGAATGGAAACACTTTGGGTTGCAGTACATCTCAGAATTGACATATGCAGCTCACAAAACAAAGTATATGCAATCAATGACATACTGCTCCATGACAAAGACTGAAATCCTCACAATGCCATATGCACACGCCATCTGGTAACACAGAATGAAATTTATTCTGCTGCCTTGGAATACAAAGCCTCAGTCATCTCTCTTCTGCAGTGGTGGATGATAACCTGGGAGATGTTAAAATATCACCTGCTACAGTCTGGAAAATCTATTCACATTAAAGTTTATGGTCACGGCTGCCTCCACAACATTTGGAAATGCTGTCTTCGGCCTGCCTTAAGGTATATTTGTGGCTGCAACATATGACCGATTTCAATGAAGCAGTGAAATTTGACATACTTCTCCTAGTTGAGGTTCAGGCAGGATAATTGCTCCCTGAACATTCTTGCCAGAGCCCATCGCCTCCCTTCTCCTTCACCTTCAAGCAACTCGTCCTACTCTGTGACACTTCCGTTCATTCTCCCTATCATTCTGTCATCCCAGGAGAATGGATGCCACCAAGAGAAAGTGACTTGCAATTAGTACGTTAAGTCAGGACAAAGTCCTACAGCATGAGACAAACCACTCCCTGTAGCTGCAGCAACTTCAAACAACTCTGGAGACCATCTTTACAAGCACAGCAATAGCCAAGAGAAACCAATCAGCAACTAATCTGGAAATAGTTGATGATTCTTTAAGTAGTACAACTGTGGTGTCTTTCCTCCTGCTAAACATGTTTGGGTGTGCAAGGTTAATAGAGGGTATGAGCCAGACCATTGATCTCCAAAATGGCAGTGCTGATATTCAATTCGTATTACATTTTTTTTTAAAAAAATAAACATTTGATAGTCTTGTTTCTTTACACAGCCTAAAAAGCTCAGCATTTGATGCCTGAACCTAAATTCTCTTGGACTGAGTGGCTTGCTAGGTCATTTCAGAGGGCAATTAAGAATCAACCACCTGTCTCTGGAATCACATGTAGGTGAACAGATTTCCTTCCTTAAAAAGCATTATTGACTCAGATTGCCTTTTATGACAATGTTAAATATCACCATTACTGAGATTAGCTTTCAATCTGTGATTTTATTAATTGAATTGAAACTCCACAGGTGGCCATGGCTGGATTTGAACCCATGTCCCCAGGGTATTAGCCTTGATCTCTGGATTGCTAGTCCAGGGACATTACTAATACACCTCATGATCTGTTACTTTGCACACTTCCAGTGGGTATTTCTTGTGCATGTATTAATTCCCTCTCTATACTGATATCTGGCATGATAATTAGCAGATGTGAGTGCACACATACCACACATGCCATTTTGTAGGTAAAATAGCACTTGTGGTGTCATAGAGAGGCACGAAGAAGCTGATTTCAAGGCTGATATTTTTCTTTCCACAAGACAGGAGAGGACGCTCTCTGTGAGAAGTTTAGATTGGCCAGCCATGTGTAATTATTTATCTGTTGACCTCTGGGTTTATTTATTCTCCTTAATTACCTCATTGTCTGTCAGTGGAATATGTCACTTTAATTAAAAGGAGCTGCTATTGGCAGAGCTATGGACTTCATCCATCTCCTGAAAGACTACTCTGATAATTAACATGAATGGATCATTATCAGACCTACAAATAAATGTCATGTGCACTAGTTTTCACATTTGCAGTGTTGCACCAAACTGATGTCTTTGGTTCTTAAATGGTCTCGTTCCCAGTGATGTTTATTTTTATTTTATCTGAAATCGATGGCTCGTTTGTATCTTTCCGTCTCTGATCTAATTCTACCAGTTCCTAGTTTAAAATGCCATTATTTATACAGAAATCTAAACAATGAGGTCTTGAAACCGCGAAGATGTTGATCCGAGGATGGCAAACGCTAATACCCTTTAATACTAACTTCCATTTAACTTTGTGAGGTTTAGTGGCCTTATCTGCAATAGGGCTGCTGAGCCCAGTGTCACTTGGGATGGCTCTTTGGTGGAAATGAAAACGGTCACCTATTGAAAAACTACACAGAACTCTCTGCCCGCACAACTATCCTCCTTTGTTGCCACCAAACCAGAGAGTTGGTCTAGTCATTTTTTTTTAAGTCTTCCTCTTCAGAGTTCAGGGTTGATTCCAATTCAGGCAACCTGAATTCTTGCGCAGGTCAGTAAAATTTATCTACCATAACCATAATTAAGACTCCAACTGAGTCTTAATCGAGGGAATTTATTTCTTAGGGAGTTTCCACTGCTAATGTATTCCACTGGAACTCTGCACTGGCTGTGATCACTGAAATTTAGCATGGGCACAGGATACAAACAAGGACATTCCTGATCTAAAACAATAGAAAACTACTGGGAATGTAAAATAAAAGCAAAAAATCTAGAAATATTTAGCAGGTTGGGTTAACACTGCTGTCTCACAGCACCATGGGCCTGGGCTCGAATCCAGCCTTGGGTCACTGTCTACATGGAGTATGTATGTCTTCGCCCTGTCTGTGTGGGTTTCCTCTGGGTGCTCTGGTTTCCTCCCACAATCCAAAGATGTGTAAATTAGATGGATTTGCCTTGCTAAATTGTCCCTTAGTGTCCAAAGATATGTAGGTTAGGTTGATCAGCCATGGCAACTATCAAGTTTACAGGGATAGGTGCTGAGGGTAGGGTCTCGGTAAGACGATCTGTCAGAGTCAGTGCAGACTCAATGGGCCAAAAGGCCTCCTTCTGCACAGTAGGGATTCTATGGTAAGATTCTATTGGTCATTCAACATAAGAACATAAGAACATAAGAAATAGGAGCAGGAGTAGGCCATCTAGCCCTTCGAGCCTGCCCCGCCATTCAATAAGATCATGGCTGATCTGTCGTGGCTCAGTTCCACTTTCCCACCCTCTCCCCATAACCCTTAATCCCCTCTCTTATCAAAAACCCATCAACCCGCGTCTTAAAAATATTTAGCGAGGCAGCCTCCACCACTTCAACGGGCAGAGAATTCCAGAGATTCACCACCCTTTGAGTGAAGAAGTTCTTCCTCAACTCTGTTATAAACCACTCCCCCTTTATCTTGAGGCTATGCCCCCTCGTCCTACTGTCTTTTTTGAGCGGGAAGAGTCTCTTCACCTCTATCCTATCCATCCCATTCATCATCTTATACATCTCAATGAGATCTCCCCTCATTCTTCTAAACTCTAATGAGTACAAGCCTAGTTTATTCAGCCTCTCCTCATAGCTCAACCCCCTCAACTCTGGTATCAGCCTAGTAAACCTCCTCTGCACTCCCTCCAAGGCCAAAATATCTTTGCGCAGGTGCGGTGCCCAAAACTGCACACAGTACTCCAGCTGCGGCCTCACCAATGCCCTATACAGCTGCAGCAAGACCTCCCTACTTTTATATTCAATCCTTTCAATTGGATCATCATTTAACTGCACCATAGCTCCACTTACCTGCTCTTGCTCCATTTCCTTTCATACCTTTATCATATATATAAACAGTTCACAAGTATTTCTCTAGCTTATTAAAATCCCCCAAACGGTGTGTCTGTGAGCTAATGTGTGCTTCAAATGGTAATGATATTGAGTGCTGTGATGAAATATCTTGCTGAGGCGGGC
Organism: Carcharhinus amblyrhynchos; assembly: GCF_965287045.1. Taxonomy (NCBI): domain Eukaryota; kingdom Metazoa; phylum Chordata; class Chondrichthyes; order Carcharhiniformes; family Carcharhinidae; genus Carcharhinus; species Carcharhinus amblyrhynchos. The sequence continues at coordinate 23,474,984 of NC_137336.1, read as the reverse complement.
CAGCTTATTGCTCTGGGGGTTGTGGCATATCTGTAGCATAGAAGAAAAGGGCATATGATAAATCAGTATGCATAATTAACCATGTTGTCCTGCTGCAGGCATTACATTGTATTTTCAGCAGAAAATTTTGGATCCATTTAGGTTAAGTGCACAAAAATAATCAAATAAATTCATTTGACACCTGTAATTAAGTTTGCTAATAATAAGCATATAGTCCAGCTCTATTATAGCAAGATATACTTATTCATATTCAGTCTCATTTCTAACTTTGCCACCTTTCTTCTAAACTTCCTTAGACAAAACCTTATGTTGACCTCCTGTGTGATGTCTTCCCATGACTGCTTCACCTCCTGGGTATTAGGGGCTCACATTTTTGCTCAGTAGACAGCACTATGTCAGGCCCACATGTCATTTACTATAACCCACAGCTTTTGACCAGCACATTTTCATAGAATCAAAGAATCCCTACAATGCAGAGGGAGGTCATTTGGCCCATTGAGTCTGCACCGACCACACTCCCACCCAGGTCCTATTCCCATAACCCCATGTATTTACCCTGCTAAACCCCCTGATGCTAGGGTCAATTCAGCATGGCCAATCAACCTAACCCACACATCTTTGGACTGTGGGGGAAACCAGAGCACCTGGAGGAAACCCAGGCAGACATGGGGAGAATGTGCCAACTCTGGACAGACAGTGACTCGAAGCTGGAATTGAACCCGGGTTCCTGGCACCATGAAGCAGCAATGCTAACAACTGTGCCATAATTTTTAGACTAACTCCCCTGGGCTTTTTTGGTTTCTTACATACATTGTGTGGCTGGAGTAACTCACAAATGTGTAACTCTAGAAGCTTGTTTGCTATTTGACTTGATCATAACTTTTTTTCACAGGTGCTTTATGACCAATCACGTAGGTGTTCCCTTTTCACACATTCTAACATGCCTGGAATTCTTGGAAATTCAGAGTAAAATCAAAATTTCCTATGACTGCTTTAAAAGAATCAAAAAATTTAAAACACAAGTACTGCTTGAAGCTAAGAGAATTTCCAGTCCCCCTTAATCTCCAAAGTAATTCAGATCATTTAACAAAAATAGTCAAGCTATCAAACTATTTAAATATCAAACAACTATTAATAATAACTTGTGTAAACATCTTTTTTTTCTTCCTGTATATTCTCATATTTTGCTGTTGGATATTTCATTGAAATGATGAGCTTTGACATTATTAAGGGAACTCATGGAAATAATTTGCGAAGTTTGACAGTGTGAAGAAAGATAATTATTAGACACAGTTGAAATGATTACTGAGGCACCCTGTGGGGTTTAGTCCACTCATTTAGCTCCCCCAAATGATGTCATCATTGCTCATTATTAAACTGATATTCAACAAAGTGAAAAAGTAATTACCATTTTTTGTATGTGTTTTGTTTTTCACGAGGAATTCAATTTTGGGGAAATGTTACATTATTGTGATCCTTTGGTGAGCATCCCTGTTTAGGAACATAGGAACACAGGAATTAGGTGCAGAAGTTGGCAAATTCAGCCCTTTGAGTATGCTCCATCATTCAATCAGATCATGACTGATCTCTCCCTGGTCTCAAATCCACCTGCCCACCTTTCCCCCATATCCTTTCCCCCTTTACTCCCTTTTTATTAGAAATATAAATCTCCTGATTGAAACCATGTAATGATTCCAATTCCATCACACTATGGAGTTGTGAGTTCCAAAAATTCACCACACTTGCAAGAAATAGTTCCTCCTAATTTCAGTTATAAAATGACTGCCCTGAACCTGTACTTGTAATCTCTTGTTCTAGAACATTATTTAACATTGTCTTATTGGTATGTCTCCTCCTTTATGTTGTTTTTGCATTTTCTGTTTATTTCTTTTCAGTTTCTTCTTTGGAATAAACCTTCCAACTAGCTTCCTCATGAATATTTTAATGAATATATTCTCAGATCTCTTTCCATCAGTTGTCTGCACATTGTGGCACATCTGACATTTTCAATCTATAAGTTTGCCTTCTACCCAACCAAAAAAATACTGTCTCCTATTCTTAGCATTTCTTTCCGCCATCTTTACTCATGTAAATCAGAAAGGCACAGACTTAAGTGTATCTGAATCATTGCCAGTCTCTGCAATTCCTGCGGGGCAATATTAGACTTTAACTGATGTTACCCTCCTTTGTCACAATATTAAAATTACCCTGGAGGGAAAGGACAAATCTAAGTCCCTTTTATCTACAATGAATGGCTTACTCTTACTGCCTCAACCCTTACCTCTCATTCCAAGGATGCTCCATAAGGAACCTATGGACGTTTTTCTTCTTTGAATCAGGTCAACGCAGCTGCTTCTTCCCCTTATCCTCTTTCTTTCATTTTAGACATCCTGGTATCATTCTAGCCAAAACTTTCTTCAACAATAATGAAGTTGTATTTATATTGCATCTGAACATAGTAAAATGATGTTTGCAGGACTGTTATCAAACAAAACTTGACACTGAGTCACATAAGAAGATATTAGGGCAGATAACCAAAAGTCTGGGCAATTCAATTGGTCTGCAGCTCCCAAAGGAGAATCTTGCTTCAATGAAGAGGTGGAAGTTCCTTCTTGAAGCAATGAATGCTGCTCCCAGCATTAAGTTGCTGTGATGCTGCATCAGGATCATGGGTGGGTTGCCTAAACTTTTTATCTTACATGTAGGTAATGGCCACAGTTCCTAACAAAATCCAATCCATTAAATCTGCTTGTCTCTCCATAGATGCTGACTATTTCAGCACTTACTATCAAAGAGTCAGTATTTTATCCCTGACTCTGCCAGTGAACGTCTAGCCACACCAAGTTAGCTTCAACTTCTCCTTAATGCCAACTGTTCCCGTTTGGATACATGCTAAATGCTGTTTCTTCATTACCACTTGATATTCGACCCCTATGCCCCAGTGCATTAAATTTTAAAGTTTCATCCTTCTTCATAAACTCATCTAAGATCTGGATCTGGTCCACTACTCCAAACTTCAGCCTACTTTTCTTCCTCCACTCTTTGTTCTTTGACTCTGGATTCCTGTGCAATCCAACCTCACCATTATAATAGCCATTCTAAGCACTGGGGCTTTTTTTCTGGATTTTGCTTCCAAAGAGCCATTTACATGTTTGCTTCACCTCCTTTAAGAGATTATAAAAACCCATCTTTTTACCCTTAGCCTTTTGACCAAGGCTTGTCTTTTTCCTGGTTGGGTGTTTTCATTCTTCTTGCTGTTGAATTGCCTTGGGACATTTTGTACATTAGAAGAACAGCATTAATGTCACTTTGTTATTGAAGGTTAGACTCACTTCATATGAACTAAAGGAAATAGAAAAGGGACAGTTTTATTCATGCTAACTAGGTTCTCTTCAATGTGCTGTCACTGAACCCTTTGTTATTACAATTTAAATAATATCTATGGTGTTCACTTGATTATAACTTCTGAAAGTGAGGTGTTCCACAATATGGTTTCGTAAAAACTAATTTAAAATGAGTATTTTACCATATTTCAACATACTCCTACAAATTAATTTAACTTTGTGGGCTCAATATTATTATACTTCACCCCCTGCACCCTCTCCTGTGCAATCACATCCTTCATATAATGTGGCAACCAGAACTGCACACAGTACTCTCGCTGTGGTCTCACCAAAGTTCTATACAACTCCAACATGACTTCCCTGCTTTTGTAATCCAAGCCGCAATTGATAAAAGCAAGTGTCCTATATGCTTTTTTCACCACCCTACTAACTTGACCTTCTGGATGATAGTATGGAATTCAGGGAGAGAGACTGAGGCTCTTGAGAAAATTAACATAAGGAAGGACAAGGTATTGGAGGTGCTGGCAGCCTTAAAAGTGGATAAATCTCCCAAGTCCAGATGAATTGTGTCCTAAGCTGCTGTGGGAGGCAGGGGAGGAGCTTGCAGGGCCTCTGACCCAAATTTTCAATTCCTCTCTGGCCACAGGGAAGTGCTAGATAACCGGAGAACAGCTAATGTGGTTCTGCTATTTAAAAAGAGTTGTAGAGATGGACAAGGGAACTACAGACCAGTGAGTCTCACATCAGTGGTAGGGAAGCTGTTGGAGAGACCTCTGAAGGAGAGCATCTTGATTAGGGATAGTCAGCATAGTTTCATCAGAGAGAGGTCATGCCTAACAAATTTGATCGAATTTTTGGAGGATGTGACCAGATGTGTCGATGAGGGTGGTGCAATCAATGTAGTTAATATGAATTCCAGCAAAGCCTTTGCCAAGGTCCCACATGGGAGACTTGTAATGAAGGTAAATGCACATAGGTACAGGGTAATTTGATAAACTGGATTCAAAACTGGCTCAGTTGTAGGAGACAGAAGTGATGACAGAAGGCTGCTTTAGTGTATGGAAGCCAGTGTGCAGTAGCGTACCGCAGGGATCTGTGTTGGGCCCCCTATTATTCGTTATTTATATAAATGACATAGATGACAATGTGAGGGATAGGATTAGTAAGTTTGAAGAATTACGCAAAGATTGGCTGAGTGGTTAACAGTGAGGCAGAGTGTCTTGGGCTGCAAGAAGATATAGACAGAATGATCACATGGGCAGAAAAGTGACAGATGAATTTTAATCCTGAAAAATGTGAGGTAATATCCTTTGGAAGGAGTAATTTGACAAGGAAGTACTCAATAAATGGTAGGACACAAGGGCGTGCTGTAGGAAAAAGAAATTTTGGCGTGTTTGTCCATGGATTTCTGAAGGCGGAAGGACATGTTAGTAAGGTAGTGAAAGAAGCATAAGGGGCACTTGCTTTTATCAATTGAGGCTTGGATTACAAAAGCAGGGAAGTCATATTGGAGTTGTATAGAATTTTGGTGAAGCCACAGCTATAGTACTGTGTGCAGTTTTAGTTGCCATATTATAGGAAGGATGTGATTGCATGGGAGGGGGTGCAGAGGAAATTGATCAGAATGTTGCCTGGGATGGAACATTTAAGTTATGAAGAGAAGTTGGATAGGCTTGGGTTGTTTTCACTGGAGCAACGAAAACTGAGGGGCAACAAGATCGAGGTGTACAAGATTATAAGGGACATAGACAAAGTGGACAAGGAGTAGCTGTTTCCCTTAGTTGAAGGGCCAGTCATGAGGGACATTGGTTCATGGTGAGGGGCAGGAGGTTTAGAGGGGATGTGAGGAAAAGCTATTTTATCCAGAGGATGGTGACAATCTGGAATGCACTGCCTGGGAGGGTGGATGAGGCAGGTTGCCTCACATCCTTTAAAAAGTATTTGATGAGCTCTTGGCACAGCATAACATTCAGGGCTATGGGCCAAGTGCTGGCAGATGGGATTAGGTGGGAGTTTAGGTGTTTCTAACATGTTGGTGCAGACTCGAAGGGCCAAATGGCTTCTTCTATACTGTATGATTTTATGATTCAATGATTTTATGATTCTAAGTATAGATATTTTATATATAGACAATGTTATGGAGCCCCATTGACTGAAATATTCATCCAGCAAATTGTGCTAATTGAATAGCACACATATTAATTTCATATGCATTGCTCCCAACAGCACTATTATTGAATCCAGGAATGTTCTTCTGACAGGCACAGGATTAAATAAGTTGGAGATATAAAGTGTTATGAAGATGAGACTTAATGAGACCATTATCTTTTAAAATGTTTCCTTTAATTTAAAGTAAATAGAATGTCCCTAATAAGATGATAGTAAGATCATACAGGCCTATGTGATCTGGTTGTCATTGGGAAAGAGACCAAAGCTGAAAACTATTGAAAATCAACTGAAACAACATTGACACAAAAGGGGGCAGCTTTTTTTTTGCTACAGAAACATACACATATACTGAGACACTGAGAAGGAGACTGACACAATTGCTGCTATGAAAGACAAAAAGACTGTTTTTATGTGTCAGGCAACGAGCATATAGCTGGTGAGAACTGGTTGTCTGTTCAAAGAGGTGGGATATATGGAGATTGAAGGACAAAGGATTCACTGGAGTGAGCCATGCTGCTGGAATCAGTTCATGGATACACAAAAGACTGAAGGTTCTGACTTTCATAGCACACTGGAAGACTTGCCGTGGTGTAACTGGGAAAAGGAAGCCTGCTGAAAATCCAGGAAGAGCTTGGAACTTAATCATCAAGGCTGCAAATCTGTTGGGAGTGTGGCATAAAGTGTAAATGATTCATAAAGTATCTTGGTTGTGTCTATCAATGGGGAAATATCTTTCCTTTAGTTTGGTGTCTTATTTTCCTGTTACGTTTAGTCTACATTTATATTAGTTTGTTTGTTACAGTCAAAGTTTTAAATTGTGAAAGCTTATCCTACAATTCTTTCCGTCAGAGGCCTGGAAATTCAAATTTCTTTCTTCAAAAGTTATCAAATCTGCCAGGGGAGAGATGAGATAAAAGTTAAGGATGTCAGAAGAAAGTAGGAAATTTGAACATTTTGCTTAGTAGAAGGGTAATATAACTGTGGGACTGAATGTCAGTGAGGATGATAGAGTAGAGAATTACAACAGATTTTTAAAAGTGCTGGATGAATTCCAATTAGAAAAGGGAATACAATGCTGTTCAAGAATCATATTAAGAAATTGATATAAGGTTTGGAAATGGTAGATAAAATAATCCAATTGTGCTCTCCTTCCTAAACAAAATATTTCTATTTTATAAAATTCATTTTACTTATATAATTATTCACTTCCTTCTTTTAATGTAAGTTCATTGAAGTTAATGGCCTAGACATTCAATTGGGTCTGCATTATTTTTCAGGTGAAAAATAGGCACCTAAATTACAAATATGATCGATGACACTATGGTGCCTGTCTGGGACTGAAAGTGTGCCACTCAGCTCATTGAACCAAGCTCCATCCTTGATGTGCAGGCTACAGACAAGACCAAATTGGGAAGCTCACCAGAACATTGAAATATTTAAATCTAGGTTCTATGCTGGTTTTATTAGGACCATTTTGTGAAATTGGCATGTGCCACAAAGTTACCTGTCACGCGATAATAAACATGCGGGTGGGTATTATTTACTGATGGGACACCACCGACAAGTACATGCCGCATGCAACCCACCAAATGAGCATCTGATTTTGAACATTATTGCATTTTTATGAGCCTTTGTCTCTTATTCCCTCTTGATCCCTTCTTTCATCAAAAACTATCCAACTATCTCCAGGACCATTTTATGAATATGTTGTTTCTTAACTTCTTAAGAAACCTGAAATATGAGTGCCTTTAATGAAAAGGGTATTTTATTGTATGTTTTGTCTAGTTTTGTATGTTTGAATTAATTATTTAGGACTTGCTTCATTTCCCACGGCTAAGTTTGCCACAATGTAATTCTCTTTTGGTTTGTAATAGTGAGGGGTATTGCATTACAGCAATCTTTAATTTATTTCCCAATGATAGCAAATGAAAATGTTACTGTTATAAATTATGTTCAATAATACTTAACACTCAAAGTACTGCACATTAAATGAACGTTTTTTACAGTCATTATTGCAGCTGATGTAACAGAATGCTACTGATTGTCTTACTTAAGATCAGAAAGAGGTGGCACTGAGTAAGTATTTCTGTTACTTCAAAAGAAAATCTGAAAAGCTTTGTTAATGTTGCTTTATATTCTTGGGGGCACAATTGGAGCGTGCTGACATATTGGTATGTGCGGTGGAGTGGCTAGGTTCAAGGCACACATGGGACAGGATTTTCCGGCCACAACTGCCCCCAAGCCAGGAAAATCCCGCGTGCGATGAACGGACCTTTGCATGGTCCGCTCCCTGCCTGCTATGATTCCCAAGGCGGGCGGGACAGGAAAATTTCACCCTTGGTATTTTGCCTTGGCTCTCATTTATCTTAGGCCACTGGATACCTTCTCAAGGTGGCACCCTTAATTATTTGAGTGCTGCTGAACAATGGCTGATGCCATGATCTTGCTGCTGGACAGGATGAAGAGGCAGTTTCTGTGTCTACTTCAGCTGGAATAGCAATTGAACTCTGTCTGATGTTGTTAATCTGAGCCACATGCTAGCCATCTTGCCAACAGAGCTAACCAGCATGACACTCCAAAGAACTGCGAACTCGGTCACTCGCCAACAACCCCCAACCCCCCCAACTCCTCACCCCCCCAGCCCCCACAGTTACTTTTATAGAAATACTTTTTAAATGTTTATGTGTTTTGGCACCAGACACATTTATCTTTTTGCTGACAAAGTTTTACCTGGTCACACAGATGCTGTTCTGCCACTGTTGCATGGAATTGAGTTCACAGATTGTGCCTTGTTGCCTGGAAGTAGAGAGCATGTGATTATGAAATGATTCTAACTCTTCTTTTCCTTCATCTTTCTTCCTGGGATAGAACCATTTCATAATCAGCGCACCATTGTACAACATTCTGATTTGGAAAAGGCATATCATTGTCAAAACAAAAACATAAACCTATGTTGTGACCAGCTGAGGAAATTTAATGGAGGGGAATTAATTTACCCCTTTTCACCTGGTTGTAACACCCCCATCAATTATTAGCCTTTTGAAGGTGAGCCTTGACACCCACAGTGTTGTGAGGGAGGGCGTTCCAGAATTTTCACCCAGCAGCAGTGAAAGAATGGCAATATATTTCAGCTTTGATGTCAAGGGCAGTCACTTCTTCAGATCAACTCCTTTGTCCATTTTGGATCTGGAGCTGACTGACCCTGACAGAACCAAAACACACACACACACACACACACACACACACACCCCGCCCCCCCCCTTCATAAGCAGAGTTTGCTTCCAGTTGAAGAATATACATTAAATGTCTTTTTATTGTTTTTGAGGTGTAGAGTTTAAACATGACGATTGAGTTAGGTGAACTGATTTTTTCGATGCAGTTAGATATAGAAGATGTTGTAATTAATACAAGGTCCCAGTTCATTGGTAGGTTTCTGGTAAAGTTGGCTTCTCAAGATGCTTATTCCAAACGAGAGAGAGAGGGAGAAATTGAAAGTCCTCAGCTTGTTTCCTCTACTGAAAACTTTCTTGCCACCACTGTGTCATTTGTAATCTTGAGCAACTGGAAGTCTTGCCATGAAGTATTTCACCTATTGTATTTTTCCAACAGCTCTTGGGTTGGTCTGTCTGTGACAACCATTGTTTCAATTTGCAAGCAATTTATAATTTTCCATCTGCTGCCTCCCTCCCTTCTTAAACAGCAGTGTTACATTAGCTACTTTTCAGTCCTGTGGGATCCTCCCTGCTTCCAGTGATTCCTGAAAGATCACCACTAATGCCGCCACAATTTCTTCAGCTATCTCTTTTAGAACCCTGGGGTGTAGTCCATCTGGTCCAGGTGATTTATCCACCTTCAGACATTTCAGTTTCCCCAGAACTTTCTCCTTAGTGATGCCACTACACTCACCTGTGCCCCTTAATTCTCCTGGAGCTCTGGCATCCCACTGGTGTCTTCCACCGTGAAGACTGATGCAAAGTAACTATTCAGTTTCCCTGCTACAGCTTTGTTTCCTGTTATTACTTCTCCAACCTCATTTTCCAGTGGTCCAATGGCTATTTTTGCCTCTCTTTACCTATTATATATCAAAAAAACTCTTCCTATCTTCTTTTATATTACTAGCTAGCTTAAACTCATATTGTATCTTCTCCAACCAGATTGCTTTTTTAGTTGTCCTCTGCTTGCTTTCAAAGGCTTCCCAATCCTCAGGCTTCCCACTAATCCTTGCCACTTTGTATATTTTTTTTTCCTTTATGCTATCCTTGACTTCCCTCGTCAACCATGGATGCCTTGCCCTCCCCTTTGCCTGTTTCCTCCTTGGGTTAAATTTCTGTTGTGCCTCCCAAATAAATCTCAAAAACTCCTGCCATTGCTGTTCCACTGTCTTCCCTGCTTGTCTTCCTTTCTAATCAACTCTGGCCAGCTCCTCCCTCATGTCTTGTAGTTACCTTCATTTAATTGTAATACCATTACATCTGACTCCAGCTTCTCCCTCTCAAACTGCAGGGTAAATCCTATTATATTGTGATTGCCGCTTCCTAAGGGTTCCTTCACCTTAAGTTCCCTGATCAAGTCTGCCTCATTACACATCACCAAATCCAGAATAGCCTGTTCCCTAATAGGCTCTGTCACAAGCTGCTCCAAAGAACCATCTCTTAGACATTCCTCAAATCCCTTTTCTTGGGATCCACTACCTACCTGGTTTTCCCAATCCACCTGCATAGTGAAGTCCCCCATGATTATTATAATATTGCCTTTGGTTTCCTCCCTCAGTCCAAAGGACTTGCTGGTTAGGTACATTGGCGATGCTAAATTCTCCCTCAATGTACCTGAACAGGTGCTGGAGTGCGGTGACTCAGGAATTTTTAGAGTATAATGCAGCGCCGTTATAATGCGATGTTTGGGGTCCATAAAATGTTGTCGCAAAAAAAGCGGGATCATTCTAAATCAGGGTTCAGAAAAATCAGCATTCAAGTTGACCCAATGTTGACCTTACATCCTAAAACATCCCTTTATCACTCTATTTGGCCCATTTTTTGCACGTTTACCATCTGGCAAGTAAATTACCTTTTAATTAAAGATTAAGTCATTATTGTTACAGTAGAAATTAATTTTCAGTAAAGCTTCTTAATAATCAAAGCAAAACAACAACAATTTATTTCTTAAGAAAGTGATTGAGTGTTCCTTGCTTGAACGTAGCATTTTGCTGGCTGTGAGCAAAATCTAGAATGCTTCTGAGTTGGAGGAGTTTTATGTGGTCCACCTCCTGAGTCTCCAGGCAATGGAGGCTAGCCTCGAGGTGTTCAATGGTTTCAGGCACTTTTGGGGGTGGAGGCTCTTCATTATCATCTTCTTGTGGCTCGAGAACTGGTACACTTGCCTCCACTGGTGCTATAGTTACATTACGAACGATCTCGGCGTCCGTCAGATGCTCATATGTTAGGCATTCGTTGTCACAAGCATGCCACTGGTGTAGCTCTATTTTGCTGCATTCAGACAGCTTCTCTGCCTCATGCACACCTTCCTCTGTGAAGCCAAAAAAATCTGGCTCATCATCATCTTCCATGGTGAACTTTTCAGTTCCCCAGAAAGAGCAAGAAGAAGTGTCCAATGATTCATCGCGTTATATCCCGAATACATGCTAAATCGGGGCACGTAAAATCGGAGTTTCACTGTAACTTCATTGCAGTGTTAATGTAAGCTTATCTGTAACACTAATAGAAATAAAATAATAAATTAGAAGGGATGAGATCAAGTACATCTTTTCTTCTTGTTGGTTCTCACCTCTTACTGCAGACCCAGTCCAGCAACTATGTTCTTTAAGACTTGGCTAACTCAGTTAGTGGTTGTGCTACCGAGCTTTGTGGAGAACATTAAAGTCCTCCACCCAGAGTACATTCTGTTCTCTTTCCAGCTTCAGTCCTTCCTCAAATTGGTATTCCACATGGAGGAGAACTGGTTCATCTGACTTGGTGGGATAGGTGGGCAGTCAGTAGTAATCAGCAGCAGGTTTCATTGTCCATCATAGAATCCCTACAGTGGCATAAGAGGCCATTCGGCCCATTGAACCTGCAATGACACACCGACAGTTATGTAACCCAGGCCCTTGCACCACATCCCCCACCCCCCCCCCCCCGACTCCACCCTATCCCCATTAGCTTAGAGATTCACATGGCTAATTCATCTAACCTACACATCTTTGGTCACAAAGAAGCAATTTAGCAAGGCCAACCCATCTAACCTGCACATCTTTGGAGTGTGGGAGGAAACCGGAGCATCCAGAGGAAATCCACGCAGGCATGGGGAGAATGTGCGAACTCCATTCAGACAATCACCCAACGTTGGAATTGAACCTGGGTCCCTGTTGCTGTGAGGCCGCAGTGCTAACCATTGGGCCACTGTGCCACCCACATGTTTGACCTGATGCCGTGAGAGTTTATGGGAAGCAAAGTCAACGTTAAGGCCTCGCAAACAACTCCTGCCTGACTGCATACCATTGTGCTGACATCTCTACTCATTCTTCCCTGCTGCTAAGACAGGACATATCTAAGGATGGTGATGGTTGTGTCACGAACATTGTCCATCAGATATGTTTCTGTTCCTATATCTATTAGGCTGTTGTTTGACCAGGCTGACAAACAGCTCTGCCAATTTTGGCACAAGCTACTAGATGTTCGTAAGGATGACTTTGTCGGATTGAGAGGGCTAGGTTTACTGTCATTTCTGCTGCTTATGTCAAATACAGGTGGTACTTCCGATTTCATTCGTCTTTATAGGTTTTGTAGCATTTTGATGCAACTTGACTGGCTTGCTAGGCCATTTCAGAGGGCATTTAAGAGTCAACCACATTGCTGTGGGCCTGGAGTTATGGGTCAGCCACAGTAGGTAAGAATGGAAGATTTCTTCCCCTAAAGGACATTAGTGAACCAGATGGGTTTTTGAAAGAATCAACAACAATTTCATGTTCATCATTACTGATACTAACTCTGACACAATTACTGAGATTGTATGGACCCTTCTGGAACTGTCCTTTTTTTGTTTAAAAATGGACGTTGATGAACTGTTAAGATGGCTGCCAGAGGGTCCGATAACCTAGCCTTCTGAAATTTAGTTGCAAGAAATTTCTGCTCCTCTAGTATTGGATGTTGGCAAGCATTGCAACAAATCAGAGACACTCAAGGGGTGGTGATGACGTACTGGTTGTTGTCCAATGTTGTGTTTTCTGAAGAAATTCTGAAACATTGAGAGACAGTGTTTAGAATTGAAATCGGAAGGGACCAAGATTATAACTTTGAGGTAACAGTGTAGGAAAGGGAAGAGAAATCATTGCAGGCAATTCTCTGGCTACAAATGGAATGATAAGGTGAAACCAACAAGTCCCATACACCTGAATGATGGAGGGGAGTTACTGGGGGATGGTGCTGTAGTCAACATTGTCATGGTGGCAGACAGGAAAAGAAGGATGACAAAGATAGTTTACCATGGTCACAGACATTGTAGGATATTATTTGTGACCTTGATGAGAGAAATTTAGGATATATGTAAGATATATGTAAGATTTTTTGTTAATTGTAAGGGCTTCTCCTCCTATCACCCTTCAAGGCAATGAATTCCAGTCCCTACCACCTTCTGGATGAAATAATTACCAAATGCCATCAAATAATTCTGCCATATATTTAAATTATTGTTACTAATTTATTTGTGATCTATCTACTAAGGAAAATATGTCTTTTCTAGTCACTCTATCTGAACCCTGTCAAAATTTTATACGGTTCAATTAAATCATCCCTTAACCTTGACCGCTCCAAACCAAACAACTGAAGCTTTTTTCCCTTAGAGCTAAAATTCTCCATTCCTCGCAACCCAGTTGTAAATACCTTCTGTGGTCTCTCTAGTGCATCTCCTTCTTGTAATGCAATGACCAGACTGTAACAGTTTGACATGTCAGGTTATCTGAGATGACAGAAAAGGAAAAGCCAGTTGTGATAAATAACGAAGACTTATTTCATGGAAATGTACATTTGTGGGAAGGATAGAATTGGAGAAGTGGTGGGGGCTGTCAGAGGTTTGGAAATTTATGGGGCTAATGAATGAAGGAGTTTAACCCAGATAAAATGCAAGAAAGAGTGAAACTACTTAGGTAGCATATTTATTTTATCCGGTAAGTTTTTATTTCTTTTCCTGTACTGCAGAGGGATTTTAGGGGACATGGAATTGGCAAGCAGTGTGACAACTGCTTTCCTGCTGGCTATAAGCCCAAATAGCTCTCTCTTTCTATTATGCCCTTTTGTAAAGGGGATAGCTAGATCTAATTCCCTGAAGCTTGTCTCTTCAGTTGGGCTGCTATGTTTCTCCTCTTGTTTCTTTTTGTTATTTTCATTGCTGCCTTTGCTCATTTAAGCAACAACTTTTATATCCTGCTACACAAAATCTATGCTTCCCTCAGTGACACTTCCATCCTCACCCATCTCAATTTGTCAGGTGCTCAGGACATTTTTGAGGCCCACCTCAGCAGGAGTTTTCATGATTTCCCAGAGCACCTGAGTTGACGCAAATTGGATTTCCACAGCCTTCACAATTCCAATCTGAACCTCATAGCAAGCTAATTCTAATGCTATGACAAAAATAAAATACTGCAGATGTTAAACACCTGAAACAAAAACTTGAGGTTCAAGAAATACTCAGAAGACCAGGTAACATCAGTGGAAGAGAAACACAATTTCAGGTCAATGATCTTACATTAGGATTGGAATAAGTTAGAGTTGTATTGGGTTTTAAGCAAGTATAGAGGCAGGGAAGTATGGGCAGGGGGGAGAGGGAACAGGGGGTTGGGACAGGGTGAGGATGATTGTGATTGCTGTATGGAAGAACAAAGGGAAGTTATATGAAAAGCTAGATGACAGGAATAATTAAACAACACAAAGAATGATAGCTCAAGGAAAAAACAAATTTCAAACTATCATTTCCTATCCTGTTACTGATCTAGTTTCCTTCGAAGAACTTCGTTCCACAGCCTCCAATTCATTGATGTTTAAAAAGGTTTTATCAAAACAAACATAAAAAGACTTTTTCTAAATACATATATTTGAATGTACAGAATATCTGTAATAAGGTAGACAAATTAACAGTATAAATAGATGTAAATGGATACAATATGATGGTGATTATAGAGACCTGGCTGCAGGCTGATCAAAGCTGGAAACTGAATATTTAGGAAGAGTTGGATAAAAAGGAAAAGGAGATGGGATGGTGCTGTTAGTGGAGTATGAAATCAATGCGGTAGTGAAAAAGGATACTGATTCAGAAAAGCAAGATATAAAATCAGTCTAGGAAAAAGCAAGAAGGGGAGGAAGACATTAGTGGGAGTTGTCTATAGCCTTCCAAACAGTAGTAATAAGATAAGGGATGGCATTAAACAGTAAATTGGAGATGCATGCAGCAGGGGATGCTACGGTAATCTAGAGTGTGGGCAAACCAAATTGGCAATAATATCATGGTAGATGAATTCCTGGAGGGGTGTATGAGTTTTTTTGACAAGTATGTTGAGGAACTAACCAGAGAACAGGCTCTCCTGGACTTGGTATTGTGCAATGGGAAGGGATTAATTAATAATTTTATCTTTTAGGAAACAGTGACCATAACATAATAGAGTTCTTCATTAGGATGGAAAGTAAAGTACTCTAATCTAGAACCAGGGTTCTAAATCTAAATGAAGGAAATTATAAAGGTTTGAGGCATGAGTTAGCTAAGATAGATTGGGGAATAAATTAAGAGGCATGGCATTGGATGTGCAAAGGCTAAGATGTAAGGAACAAATGTATGCATTGCAACAGTTATAATTTCCTTTCTGATACAAAAAACACAACAGAAAAAGTGGCCCAACCACGGATAACAAAATAAGGATAGTTTTACATCCAAAGAGGAATCATGTAAGTAGCATGCCTGACATTGGGAACAATTTTGCATTCAGTATCAGAGGACCAAGGGATTGATTAGGAGAAGGAAAATATAGTATGAGAGTAAACTTGCAGGAACTAAAAGCTGACTGTAAAAGTTCCTATAAGAATGTAAAAGAAAGATTAGTGAAGACAAATGTAGGTCCCTTACAGTCCAAAACATGAACATTTATAATAATGAGGAAATGGCTGAGCAATTAAACAACCACCACACAAAATACTAAAGTCTGTTTAAAGGGTGTGATAACAGGACACACAGAAAATATCAATGGGATTAAACAAAATTAATATGGAGTTATGAAAGAAAAATGAGGTTTGACAAACCTACTCGAGTTTTGGAGGATGCAACTAGAAGACTAGATAAGAAAGAACCAGAAGAATGAGAAGGAATCACACTGAAATGTACAAAATTTAACAGGGCTGGACAGACTGGATGCAGAGACAATGTTTTCTCTTTCTGTGGAAGTTAGAAAAATAGATCACAGTCTCAGGATATGGGACAGGCCATTTAGGACTGAGGTGAGAAGAAATTTCTTCACTCAGGAAATTGTGGACCTGTGCAATTCTCTATTACAAATAACTGGAGAGGCCACATATCGTGAATAGATTTAAATAGGATCTTGATTTCTGGAAACAAAAGGTATGGAAGTGCACTGGGGGAGAGCAGGATCATTGTGTTGAAATACAGTATCAGCCAGGATCATATTGAATGGCAGAGCAAGCTCAAAGGGCTGAATGGCCTACTCCAGCTCTTATGTTCTACATTTCTATAGTCACCCAACTCAGCACATCTGCTTTTACCTCCTTCCCAAAATCCACAATTAGGACCACCTATTGGACACATTATTTCAACTTGTTCTTGTCCCATGGGACTGATTTCTTGCTATTTCATCTCTTTTTTCTCACCTTTTCTAACTTAATTGTCCTGAAATCCATGACTCATCTACTACCCTCCATCAGTTTAAATGTTTCTAGATTTCTGACACTAACCACCCCAGCAGCTTTCACATTCAATAGATCATTCACCACTCCCTCCAGTGTGATCCTATCACTGAACAAAGCAGCTACTCTCTTCTGCTTTAAGCATTCTGAATGGGCTACTGCTTCTTAGACCTATTTGATTCCGGCACTGGAAAATTGGATTAGAATAATTAGACGCTTGTTTCTGACTGGCACAGGCATGATGGGCTGAAGGGCCTTTCCTGTTTTGTAGATGTCTATGGCTCCACGGATTTAAGAGCTCGCTCAGATGAGCCTTGTAAAATCTCACTCAAGGCCAGTGGAGAATTCAATTCTGCGAGCCTCTTCCAGCCTGATTCCGGGGTGGGTGTGGTGGTAAAATTCCAGCCTATGGCTCTATTCTGTGACCACCCTTGACCACTTCTCATTTACCCTCCTCTCCCTTTTCGACAACACCTTCCCGTGCAAATGCTGGAGATTCAACACCTGCCCTTTTACCTCACTCCATCCCATGATCCAGGGCCCAAGCATTCCTTGCAGGTGAAACTTTGATTTACCTAAACTTCATTCAATTCGGAAAATAGTATTCACTGCTTACAATGCACCCTCCTTTGCAGAAGGAGGTCATTGAGCCAATCGAACCTGCATCAACAACAATCCCACCCAAACTCTAACCTCATAATCTCATGTATTTACTCTGCTAGTCCTCCTAAAACTAAGGAGCAATTCAGCATTGCCAATCAGCCTAACCTACACATCTTTGGAGTGTGGGAGGAAACTGGAGGACCCAGAGGAAACCCATGCAGACACAGGGAGAATGTGCAAACTCCTTACAGACAGTGACCCAAGGCCTGAATTGAACCCGTGTTCCTGGTGCATGAGGCTACAGTATCAACCACTGTGCCACTATGCCCCCAACTTTTAACTTTTATTACTTAGGAATATGCTGGATGTGTTGTGTCATATTTAGCACACCAATCACTTCAAGCATTGGTCTAATATTCTTTTTATATAGACTTTTGCATAATTTCTGTAACTTTGTAAGTTTTGTACATTCTACATTCTTAATTGACTTATACCAAGCACCAGCAAATACAACAAAACATACTTTCAAAGCAATTTATTTAATAAAAAGATTGTGAAGTGCCTCTTTTAATGAAATTCTGCAGGACATCCTGTTACCTATAGATCAATTAGACAACTGGACTGACTAATCCATGTTCCCAGCATCACGTGCTGTCTTATCTCAAATAAAGTAGACATTAAAACCAGTCTAAGGAGACTTTAAACACTGATCATGGCTATGTACTTATATTTTATACGCATCTGTATAACTTTTAGGTACTACCTATTTTGCAAGTTTTACATTAGCACTTTGTGATCTTTTTATCCTTTCTTTTAAGAGCAAAGTAACTCATTCCAAGTAGCCATAGAGAGAAATTGCATCACTCAGCAAATAGCCTGAATAAAACAAAGGGCAGAATATTCCCATCTTGCCTGCCATGGGGATCATAGCGGGCAGGACAAGACCATGCAAAGGTCCGTTGGCCTCGGGCAGGATTTTCCAGTCTTTGAGTGAGCACGGCTGGAAAATCCTGCCAATGAATCACTGATAGGGGTCTGATTTAATAAGAATCTTGCATCAATTAAGTAAATCTGAGGCAATGGGTGTCCATCATGAGAATATGATAGCATATCTTCCCTATCTTGAACAATGGGCAAGGACAGTATCATAAAACATTATTTGATCTTAGCAAAAAGTAAGTGAAGTAACAGTTACAAACTTTAATGGGAGGGATAGTCCCACAAAAAGTTGGCACTTAAAAGAGCCAGTCAGGCAACAATGAGAAATGAAAACGAAAGATGACCATTACCCTCGAGAAACCAACCAGATAGAACATAGAACATAGAACATTACAGCGCGGAACAGGCCCTTCGGCCCACAATGTTGCGCCGACCAGTCTTATTTTTTAAAAAAAAAACATTGACCCACTAATCTAAACCAATCCCTTTTCGTCCATAAACCTATCCACCAATCTCTTAAACGCCCCCAAACTAGGCGCATTTACAACTGCAGCAGGCAGGGCATTCCAGTCCCTCACCACCCTCTGGGTAAAGAACCTGCCCCTGACATCCGTCCTATAACTACCCCCCCTTAATTTAAAGCCATGCCCCCTCGTGCTAGATTTCTCCATCCGAGGAAACAGGCTATCACCATCCACCCTATCTAAACCTCTAATCATCTTATATGTTTCTATAAGATCCCCTCTTAGCCGCCTTCTTTCCAGTGAAAACAACCCCAAATCCCTCAGTCTCTCCTCATAGGACCTCCCCTGCATACCAGGCAACATCCTGGTAAACCTCCTCTGCACCCTCTCCAAAGCCTCCACATCCTTCCTGTAATGTGGGGACCAGAACTGCACACAGTACTCCAAGTGCGGCCGCACCAGAGTTGTGTACAGTTGCAACATGACGCTGCGACTCCTAAATTCAATCCCCCTACCAATAAACGCCAAGACACCGTACGCCTTCTTAACAACCTTATCTACTTGATTCCCAACTTTCAGGGATCTATGTACACATACACCTAGATCCCTCTGCTCCTCCACTCTATTCAAAGTCCTCCCGTTAGCCCTATACTCAACACATCTGTTATTCCTACCGAAATGGATTACCTCACACTTCTCCGCATTAAACTCCATCCGCCACCTCGCAGCCCAGCTCTGCAACCTGTCCAAGTCACCCTGCAAACTTCGACACCCTTCCTCACAATCTACCACACCTCCGACTTTGGTGTCATCAGCAAACTTACTAATCCACCCAACTATACCCTCATCCAGATCATTAATAAAGATTACAAACAGCAGTGGCCCCAAAACAGATCCCTGAGGCACACCACTCGTAACCGAACTCCATGATGAATAATTACCATCAACCACCACCCTCTGTCTCCTATCTGCTAACCAATTCCTGATCCAAGTACCTAAATTACCACCAATCCCATACATCTGCATTTTCTGCAGAAGCATACCATGGTGAACCTTATCAAACGCCTTACTAAAATCCATATATACCACATCTACTGCCTTACCCCTATCCACCTCTTTGGTCACCTTCTCAAAGAACTCAATAAGGTTAGTAAGGCACGACCTTCCCGCTACAAAACCATGCTGATGTTGATCATGCACCACCTAACCCAATCACAGATTGATCATACATCCCTTAAGCCAATTAGGAATTAGCCTTGGCTCATTTAAGCCAAGCAGAATGCAATAACATCAATGATCACGCTGTGGACTGTGACTTGGAAAGAGTTAATAAGCAGCAGTTTTCACCGACTAAGGCGCCCGGCAAGTTTGAAAGTGAAGTTCGCTGATCTTGTTGACCATAGGAAAGCAGAGATTACAGGGAGCGAACAGGGACTGATGCCGGAATTTTACCGGCATGCCCATCCTGGAATCTCCGGCATTCTGCATTGGCCTGAGGCAGGATCTTACGAGCCTCAGACAGGCAAGGAGGTAAAGTTCTGGCATGATTGTCAACCTGTGCCCAAAGCTGAACTGCGAAGCAAGAGCCATAGTACATTCATGAAGTACTGGTCTGCATTGATAATTGTTAATTTACAGCTTATTAAAATTTCCTGAGTTACCTTGCCAAACTGTCTCCTGTTGCCTATATAGTTGAAGTCTCAAATGAACACAAGTGGAATTTGAGTTCAAATAGTACCTAAAACTTATACAGCAGATTTTGATAATGTTTTTCCTATTCCCATTTACTTCTAGGCACAGTGAGTAGTCTCACAACACCAGGTTTATGTGATAGCATGAGCTTTCAGAGCACCGTTCCTTCATCAGGTGAGTGTAGGATTTGTTTCACATACATAGCACACATAGACACAAACTCAATTATAAGATAATGGTTTGGAATGCAAGTCTTAACAGGTAATGAAGTCTTTACAAATGCAGACAATGTGAGTGGAGAGAGGGTTAAGCACAGGTTAAAGAGATGTGAATTATCTCCAGCCAGGACAGTTAGTGAGATTTTGCAAGCCCAGGCGAGTCATGAGGGTTACAGATAGTGTGACATAAACCCAAGATCGTGAGTGAGGCTGTCCTCATGTGTGCGAAACTTGGCTATCGGTTTCTGCTCAGCGATTCTGTATTGTCGCGTATCGTGAAGGCCGCCTTGGAGAACGCTTACCCGAAGATCAGAGGCTGAATGCCCATGAGTGCTGAAGTGTTTCCCAACAGGGAGGGAACCCTCCTGCCTTTCAGTAATTGAATGCCCTTGACTGCTAACTGTCCCGGCTGGAGACAATTCACACCTCTTTAACCTGTGCCAAACCCTCTCTCTACTCGCATTGTCTGCACCTGTAAAGACTTGGTTACCTGTCAAGGCTCGCCAACCATTGAGATTGTGTCTATATATTCCCTGTTTGTGAAACAAATCCTGCACTCATCTATTGAAGGAGCAGCACTCCGAAAGCTCGTGCTACCAAATAAATCTGTTAGACTTTAACCTGTTGTTGTGAGACTATTTATTGTGCCTAACCCAGTCAAATGCCGGCAACTCCACATCATGGCTTCTCTTCTAGATTCTTTGTTTCTTTACTTCTCTAATTGCTACCCCCTTTGGCCTTGTACCGTTTTGTCATTTAATCATTCCTGTCTTCCACCCTATCACAGGCATTCCCTTTTGATCTTTATCTCTCTCTGCCTTTCTCTGTCATTGCACTTACTTAAATACTGATATATTTCTTAACTTCTTTCAGATCTGATGTAAGGCTTTGAATGACACTGACTTTGACTCATTGGCCAGTATTTTACCACCTCGCTTTGTCAAGGCTCATAAAATCCTGCCTGAGGCCAAAGGAGAATTCTGCATGAGCTGCACCTGCCCCGATTCCAGGGCGGGCGTGGTGGTAAATTCCAGCCATTGTCTTTGACTCTGTTTTCCTTTCTCCACAGATGCTGCCTGACCTGCTGAAGATTTCCAGCATTTCCTGTTTTCATAAATGCTCAATGCGATATAATTTCTGTGCTGCCATGAATACATCACTGGACATGTGAAGGTCAGAGGGTTATTGTATTGCTGTTGTCATGCCCAGTACAGCTATAAAGTAATTACAAACTTTAAAGCTATATTTTAAAAGCTAGCCACCAAGAGCTGTTTAAGCTGGTTGTAACATATCATGTGACTTGGCAATATTCAGCTCCAGACGGTCCTGAACCTCAATCAATATCTAATTAGAGGGTGAGCAAAGACAGCTACTTATGAAATTCACACATCCCTATGATAAGGATGGGCTGCTGAGCAGAAAAGACCATAACATAGCAGTTGACTCATCCTTCTGCTTCAACATGAACAACAGAGACATTGGAACTCAATATGTGTTAGACAAGTATGAAATGGATATAATCAACATTTCATTATAATGTGATGGCTCCTCATCCCAAATGTAAAGACCTTTGTATGAAAATCACAGAATGTAGAAAACCACGGTACGAGATGTTTACAGGTCTAACAGACACCTTATTTGGAAAAGGACTTTGGATTTGTAACAGGTCACATATTTAAGGCAGCCATGCTCTGGGAGGCAATAACCTAGTGGCATTATCACTACACTATTAATCCAGAAACTCAGCTAATGTTTTGAGAACCTGGGTTTGAATCCTGCCATGGTGGCTAGTAGAATTTTAATTTAGGTAAAAAAAATATGGAATTAGGAATCTACTGATGACCATGAAACCATTGTCAATTGTTGGAAAAACCCATCTGGTTCACTAATATCCTTTAGGGAAGAAAATCTGCTATCCTTCCCAGTTCTGGTATACATGTGATTCCAAAGCTACAGCAATGTGGTTGACTCTCAACTGCCCTCAGGCAACTAATGCTGGCCAGGACAATAAATGCTGGTCAGCCAGCGACACCCACCAATGAATAAAAATAAAGTAACAGCTGAAATGGTTCTGACACAGAAACTGTGGCCAAATGGCCAATGGCCTGACCAGCTAAACTGGATACAGAAATGAAGAATCTAAATTAAACAACAGCCAACAACTTGAGCAGCCAGGCCTGATAGGAATTTGGACAGGCTAGATTTAAACACAGATGCAGGTCAGGCGCAAGGATAAGCTTGGTCTTACTCTGGAAGCTAAGACCAGAGGTGCTTGAGTCTGATCAAATAATGATATTGTTTTGTGTATCTGCCAGATTCAGTTACTGTATATAGAAAGGGCTATGTGCACTCCATGCATCTGAGGACCACACTCCTGTCATCTTCCATATATGGATTGGCAATCCCATTGGCTGCTGTGACACCAGCCCGGTAACCTTATTGGCTGAAAGCCAGGAAGCCTTCCAGAAGAATGGGAAGAGGGGGATAAGAAGAAACACCTGGTGGCCACACTCAGCAAAGGCTCAACCAACTAGCAAAGACACAGCAATGACAGAAAAGGACGTGTGAGGCCAACCTTCATGAAGGAAACTTTGAGCTCCGAGGCAAACTATCGGAATTGGCAGGGATCAGTGAAGGCAAATTGCAACCTAGCCAAACTTAACTGCGTGGGTAGCATCAATCTCAAATAGATAGTACGGTGTGTTAATATGTTATATTAAGAGTTAAGACTTGTTTTTTTTTAAATAGAGATTTAATAGTAAGGATCTTTAATAAAATTAGGTTGACCTGTGAATCCACCCTTGTCCTTTGTTCATCTCATGAGTAAGAAAGAGCAGCTGGATAAAAGAGTTTAGTATAAGTTGGTCAAAGTGCAAAATGTCAGGGACAACAATACCACCTGAAACACCGTTTAACCCATCCAACCAAAAGTGTGACAACCATGCAACCAAGGTAATACACAGTTATAACTTGGAAGTTCTGGAAGGACTCTCCCCCAATCTGTTCCAATTCCAGCTAAGAACTATCTCTCTGGCAATTCAACTACAAGAGGCTTTGCAGATTACTAAGAATCATCTGCTTTGACAAAACCACTATTCCAGCTCAATTCATCCGATGAACTACAGGCCCACTACAAAAGAGACTGAAATAAAATCTTGGGAGAGATTTTACCAGTTCACTGCACTCATTGATCAGTGTGGTAAGCCATGAAGTTAGCGTGAGAGGCTATTTTCCTGGCAACATTTTACTGGTGAGAACAGGTTTGTGCCCAGAAGGGGCACGAACCTCATTAACACAAGACTGCTTGAATCTCTATATGATTACTGAGTCTAATATGATTGCTTCCCCCCTCCCCAGATGCTTCCCACCTCGCCAGCATGATGTCTCGCCAGCAAGAATGATTACTGCTCTGTAGTAGCAGAGACCGGGTGCCATGGCCAAGCCGGGCCAGGGTGGGGGTGTGGGGGGGCATCGGAGGCCATTAAATTCCTTGGGTGGTTGAGGGCATGGCTCAGCAGTGCCCATCAAAAGTGCAACTGACAGTGCCCACCTGGCATCCAGGCAGTGCCTAGCTGGGCACTAATTGTGTCACAGTCAGGGTCACAAAAGTGGGCCCTGAGTGAGGATGGGGCCTGAGTGGGGTTGGAGCTGTGACAGAGGCTTTGGTGTTGATGCTTTGCTTGTAGGTTTATGCACAATGACAAGGAGCTTTGCACAATGTCCGGAATCTGCCAGGTGACTCATCAGGAGGATCCTGATACCTTGATGCAGGTGACCTATGCTGGTGTGGGGGAATAGCAACACTGCCGATAAAGGGAGGAGGTTCCAATGTCCCAAAGGAGGTAGGAGGAGGTCTCTGAACCACCAGCAGATTGGGGCACCCTGAAAAATGGTGCCCAGTAAGTCTGAAGCCAGCTTCAATGCTTATTTAGGGTCCGTCCTATCCCTCTATCAGTGCAAAGCTCTTAACTGTCAAGAAAATTGACAGAGCGCCAGAAGATTGCAGTGCGAAGCCTGCCAAAAAGACTAACATGGAGGGCAGCCGTTTTCTTGACATTATGACACCAAGAGATTTTGGGGAAAAGTTCCGTGCTTTATCTTTTCCCTTGCATCTGTATCTATAAGTGTGGGCTTATGTGTGTGAAATGTTATGTTAAACTTTTGGGATAAGTGTGCGATGTTAAGTGATCTGTATTTTTAAAATCATAAGATCTTCCTGCTATATAATTTAAATTTGGACAAATTATTCTGAGAAAGCCCACTAACCTCACATTTAAAAGCATTTGATCACAGATAACAATGAAACACACAAACTCTGTTGGTGATATTTTTACATTGATATCTCTATATTAAAGTTGGATGGTTTATGATGACAGCTAGTCAAAGTTCACTTGAGAGGTTTATGTGCCATATCTGTCTTGAATTGAAACATTGTGCAGGAGGAGTGGA
The DNA here is from genome assembly GCF_965287045.1 of Carcharhinus amblyrhynchos. Classification (NCBI taxonomy): domain Eukaryota; kingdom Metazoa; phylum Chordata; class Chondrichthyes; order Carcharhiniformes; family Carcharhinidae; genus Carcharhinus; species Carcharhinus amblyrhynchos. The sequence continues at coordinate 23,450,211 of NC_137336.1, read as the reverse complement.
GAGGGGAAGAGCAGTCAGTCATGATGCTCGATTGGAAAATTTTGCAGACATGATGGGCTAAATGGCCTCCTTTTGCACTGTAACAATCCTGTGAGATCAAAAGGTGGGGAAGGTTTTCAATATTAGCAGGGTGTAGGGAGAAAGTAAGATTTGAAATCAGGCCATTCTGGTGAAGACATCACTTAAGATTGACCAAACATTTACTGAGAATTTTGGTTGACAAATCTGCCTATATTGTGATCAAAGCTGAAGTAAGTAAAATCCTTTGGGTGATTGTAACACTTCAAAGGCACGCTCAAACAGAATTCTAGCACAATGAATACAGATTTCCTCCTGGGAAATTACAACGAAGAACAATGTGGAATGAAAGGATACAATTAATGATGGAATTAGCCACTCAAAGTAAGAAGAACTTGAAGTCCATGCAAAACCTCAAATAAAATGGACTGAGCATCTACAAACAAAACTTGTGGCTGGATAAAATAGTTAACACAGTAAATAACCCAGTAAATAACACAAAGTGATTCACAAGGAAGAAAATGGACATAGAGCAACAGGGAGAAAGTTAGGAGAAATTACCAAACATTATCAAAAGAATGAGTTTGCTGAAAGTTTCTGAAGAGTGAAGGAAGTAACTTCAGAGAATTGATGGTGGAACCTATCTATATATCTATGCTATCGATGGCGGCAGAGTGGTAAGTTGGATGTAGAAAGGAAGATGTGCTGTGGACTGAAAGGGCATCAGATGCAATAAAGTTTGGAACAGAATTCAAAGGTAAAATAGAGGGCAACCATACAAGGATTGGTAAGTAACAATGAGAATTTTTAATGTGCCCTTTTGGGGCAAAGCTGTAAATATTGGTGGAAATTTAAGTGAATGGGACTTGACCAGTACAAGATGCACACAGCAAAATTCTTGACAACTTGTTTTTTTTGTAATCAGCAGTTTTGAAAAGCCAGTAATGCGTCTGTCCCAGAATCTATAGTTTTGTCAGGAACTGAATAAAGAAAACTCATTGTGTAATGTTCTGATTCATCAATAATCAGTCTGACAATAAAGCAGTCCAGTCATAGAATTGAGGGTGATGGTCAAGCTGTTGACTAGATGTAATGAACATGCATGTCCAGACTGAACCCATGCTTATGAATATTCTCTGAGGCAAGTGAGGTACAAGAGCCAACAATAAAAGCTCAGGATGCAGGAGAAGTGAAACTGTGGAGATTGGCTGAGGTGTCATAGCTGGATGTTTGTTAGCTACATTGAAACCCTGGAGGGTATGCAGCAGCCTAGATGGGGTCATCACAAGGATGTCAAAACCCAGAGCAGGTGGAGGTGGTGGGGAATGGAGTTCTCTGCTGCATCAATTTTAGTGGAATGGTTCAAGGGACAAAGAGGGGTGGTCACAATTACAGAAAATGCCAGTGGTGCTTTTGATTACAGTTGTCCATTGTTTGTATGGACAGATTGGAAAACAAAGCAAACAGATTCCAACAGAGAATTATGAAACAGATGAGCTGGGAGCTGAATGATGACGATGATAATGCATTCAATAACCTTGCAAAAGAAAGGGGGGTTATAATATGGGATGATATTTGGAGAAAATGGTTGATTTCAGGGTGAGGTTGTTATGGCAACAGTTACAGAGCCTCATAAAGGGATGGCAATTTTTTCTACTGTGGGAACCTGAGCAGCTAGGAATGTATGCCACTGATAATGGCAACAGCTACTGAGAGTTACATAAGTTACATCCCAATTGTAAAACATTTAACAGAAAAACTCAGGAACAATTAAAAGAAAAGCCTATGAACTATGTGACAGTACATTTATGCTATTCACTGGTTTGAAACCAACAGCTGCAGTATCAGTTCCATTCATGTCCCTTTTATATTCCAACTACACTTCCTGGCTTCGGATACATTTTCCCAGTACAAAGTTGCTGTGGTTAGTCATGAGCTTCTCACCCAGAGGTTAAAGTCTAAACCTTTAGGAAACACGTTCCCTGAATCGATTATATTTTTTATTAATGTCAGAAATAGGCTTATATTAACACTGCAATGAAGTTACTGGGAAAAATCCTTAGTCATCACACTCCAGCGCCTGTTTGGGTACACTAAGGGGGAATTTAAAACGCACCTAACCGTCATGTCTTTCAGACTGTGGGAGGAAATCGGAGAAAACCCGCTCAGACGTTGGCGAGAACGTGCAGACTCGTACAGACAGTATCCCAAGCTCGGACTCGAACCCGGGTCCCTGTCGCTGTGAGGCAGCAGTCTTAAACACTGCGCCATTACATCACTTACAGCTACCTCTTGTAGCTACTTCTTCGAGCGCAGCTGTTGTTCTCTACAAGAATGCCAATCCGCTTGAGTTAGACTTTTAACATTTTTTTCAACAATTGGCAAATTGCAGAACCGATTTTCCACTTTTGAACACCCCTCCAGTGGGTGAAGAGCAAAACAGTAGAATTCAGTCACTTTGCCCCTCTTTATTCCTCTCCCTTCATTCACTACATTTGCCTCCGTTCTTTACTTGCCTGCAATGAATTACTATTTCTTCCATATGATAAAGTGTGGGCAACTTGAGCGTGGTGTGCCCATCCGCGGGGAAAGATTGTGGGAAGTTTAAAAACAGACCAAAGCGAGCGGCTCTAAAGCCGGAGTGAAAATCTCGGATCAGAAGGTGCAAAACAACAAAAGTTGAAAGATCCCAGGAGCTGGAATCCTCGCCCGCCCTGAATCAAATTACAGTGAAATACATAAAATTTATATTCGGGCTTTTGAAGATATGTGAACGTTGTCGAATTTTTACAACGGCACATTTCTCGTCGCGGTAACAATTTATTATTTGTCTCGTCTTAGTAATATCTGCCCTACATGTGTATCAAGGGAACAGTCAGGTTACAATGGTCAGAATTTTATGCAGTTTCTAAGCACTGCCTGATATTTGCATCAGTTTAAATACGAGTGGTCAGTTACATAGTCGGATGGATTTGTTTTTAAAATAATGCAGCAGAGTTTTAATTCCACTGAGTTTCTATAAAACTGATGCACGGAAGGCTCAGGGTAATTCGCCAAAAGACAAGCGCAGCGCGGTCAGATTTGCTTTCTCATTCGGATGCTGCCTGCTCAGGCTGCGATTCTGCAATCCTTCAACCACTTTGCATTCCCAGGTGATTAAAAGATTCTGGGGAAACCCTTAAAAACTTTGTTTTTTTGTTTGTTACCTTGGCGGTGAGCTTGTTTCGAGATAAAAACACACCAGCTCGCTCACAGCAGAAAAAGGCTTGAAAGTTCCTCCCCCACTTTGGACCAACATTGGTAAAAAAAATGATTGACAACCTGGGGGTCTGCCTGGAGTAGGATGGAGATTGCACTCGTGTCGCTGGTGGTGAGGCTGGTATTGGCTGAGTTGACGCATTGTTCATGGGCTCGATCACTGCTCTCTCCATCTCTCACACACATCCAACAGAGAGGTCCGAGAGGCAGCACCGGTGATAGGAAGAATCTCCAGAGCGGCGTCTTCCGAGTCTTAATGCTCGTCCGAGTCCAATGACAAAACTTGACACCATTCTCAGAAACTGTTCTGATTCTTAATTCTGCGGCTTAAGCCGAATTAATTAAATATCAGCATAACATTCCAGCACTTGTTTGCGTATTACTTAGCTTATTTTGGTTGCAAGCTGTAAGATGCAGTGTAAACACAATACGTGGCACTTAGAAACCCTCCTGGGCGAAAAGATATGCTCCAAAATGTATGATTCCCTCTCACAAAGCAGAGACGGTACATCTGGTTTTATGATTGATGAAGGAAGGCTGTGTTAGTGCAGTGTAAACTGAGATGAGTGCATTTGCACTCCTGGGAGGTAAAGTTGCCGAGTTGTAGAACCACTTAGTGACTTAATTGTTGTTGGTAAAATGGAGTCAACCAGGCATATAGGAACAGCTGCAACAGCCTCTTCAAATACCACACGAAGACTCTGATTTCACCTCCGGCGACCTTGAAAGAAGTCAATGTTATTTACATTAAACACCGCTGCCCTTGACTTTGCCTCCAAATCGAACATTGTAAACGTCGCTAGTCTTCCATCTCAGAAGAATTGTAAATGCAGTTTCGGTGGCTGGGCACAGCAATTACAAATCGTTATCGAGGGGATAACTTACTATCATGATTCATAGAAGGAAATCGACCAGAGATGGAACATCTCCTTTGGCTTAATCATTTGTGGAAGTTGCTAAAAGCGAGTCAAATATTCCTATATTTCCATATCGTTGGAAAAAGCACTGGTACAGAAACCGACCACAACGGAGTATTTGGCTGTTTCCTATTTCACCCACCCCCCCCCCTCAAATTTCCTCACATTTTTACGCACAATGCCTGAATTTTACCGCCTCGCCCGCCCCGATTTCGGGCGGGCGAGACTCGCAGAACGGAATTCTCCGTTGACCTGGGACGGGATTTTACGAGCCTCCCCAAGTGAGGTCATTATAAAACGTGTCTTGTGTTTGTGAGCGGCAGATGAAGGCCCTCAACATTTCTCTGGGTGGTTGAGAAGATTTTATCCCCATTCAGGTTCAGGTAAATTCAGGTACAGAACTTTAATCAGAGCTGAATGTATTAACATTTATATCACTGAAAACAAATGTGATCAATGACGTTAATTCAATTGGAGCTATTGACATTATATTCTAAGTTATTTATTGGGATATGTAGTCACAAATTGATGAAATAGTGTAATTTTTTAGATTACTAGTCGGACGAGATGGGGATGTTTTACATACCTAGACTTACCTGTTGGTATCTAGGGGAGGCACTTTGCTAGGTTGATGAAGTTGGTCAATGAAAAGGAAATTGATCTCATGAAATCAACTATTTAGGGAGTACGGGGTGGAGATGGGCGGAGTTGTGCTGCTGGTTAAAAAAACACACAGTATCAATCCTTTGTCTTGTCTATTTGGAGAATCATTCCATGCTCCTAGATTAAGAAGCACTGTGTCCACTTGCCTGAGTGAGTGCAGTTCCAACAACACTCAGGAAGCTAGATACCATTCAGAACAAAGTAGCCAAGTTGATTGGCATGCCTTCCACCACTTTCAACATTCACTATCTCCACCATTGTTGTAAAGGTTTCACTCAGTCGAGTGGGCAGCTGATTACTAATGAAGGACAGCGCCAACAGCATGAGTTCAACTTTCCTACCATCTGAGGTTATTCATGAAGGCTCAACCTTGCCCCTCACCTGAGGTGTAGTGATCCTCAGGTTAAACCAGTATCAGCCAGCTCTCTTGCCTTTCGAGGGGGAGAGCAGCCTATAGTTCTCTGGGACTATAGCAACTTTACACTTGCAATGACAGCAGTGTGTGCCATCTACAAGATACACTGCAGCAACGCACCAAGGCTCCTTCCCACAGCACCTTCAAAACCCAGGAACTCCACAAGTTAGAAGAACAAGGGCACCAGATGAATGGGAGCAGCACTATCTACCTGCAGGTCCTCCTTCCAAGCCACACACCATCCTGACTTGGAAATACATTGCTGTTCCTTCACTGTCTGCTGGGTCAAAATCCTGGAGCTCCCTCCCTAACAGCACTGTGGGTATACCTACACTGAGGGACTGCAATGATTCAACAAGGTGGCTCACCGCCAATTCCTCAAGGGCAATTAGGGATGGGCAATGAATGCTGACCTGGTCAGTGACACCCACATGAACAAATAGAAAAACTGAGTTAGTTTACGAAAAATCAAACTTTAGTATGTTTTTAAACATTTCTTCTAATAATTGGGTGGAAGGGAATTTTATCCAGTGACAGGAGAATGACTGAATCCCAATTGGATTGAACAAATTGAATACACAGGGATGATGTGGCAGCATTTCCAGTTGGAAGGTAATGGAAAAAATGTATTCCTACATCAAAGCCTGCCTCTTGGTTTAAACTTCTATGCATCATCATACCTGCTTCAAATATCTTATTCGAACCTTCCAGTTCACCAATCCCAAGGTAACAGTCTTATTTTCCATGACCAATAGACAGCACGGTGGCATAGTATCAGGAACCAGGGTTCACTTCCAGCCTCCGGTGTCTGTCTATGTGGAGTTTGCACATTCTCCCTCTGTCCACGTGGATTTCCTCTGGGTGCCCCAATTTCCTCCCACAGTTGATGTGTGGGTTAGGTTGATTGTGTTAAATTGCCCCTTAGTGTCAGGGGGATTAACAGGGTTACAGGGATAGGGCCTGGATGGGATTGTTGTTGGTGATGGGTCGAATGGTCTCCTTTTGCGCTGTAGGGATTCTATGGTTCTATGAATTCCTTGACTTTATTATACACGCGTCGCGTGCAACAGATGATCTACACCGCGAGTGACACAAGAAAGTTACAGAGAGAACCAGGGAGCATATTGTCAACAAATGGGGATTCAGGACTGAACAGGAATGAGCCAGGGGAACACTGTGAATAGTTGGGCTTGATAGACTGGCATTTCTTCTGCCTGAAACTATCACCGTGCCCAGTTTCTTTAGCAACTTTTTGCCAATGTATTTTATTGAGCCGAATAACTCAAGGGATTGGTTGGTGGTGATTGCATGCTCTGAATATTTGACAAATCTGCGGGCTTCGGCAGTTCCACAGGGCCCTCCCTCTCATCTCCCCTCATTAGCACGGTGAGGTTGACTCACCCGGGTTTGATGTATGATGTGGATTCAGTGGAAATGACAATAGCCGGGCGTTAGGACCAGATGCATGTCACTTGGAGGCTGGTTGTAACCGAACGCATGCGTATGAGACGGCGAGCCGGACTTGGCTGATTTCCCTTCATTCTGTGAAACGGTCAGTAGATCAAGAGACAGTTTTCATCATAATCCTGACAGCATTATTATCTGGGACAAGGCCGAGCTGCGAGCAGTCCCAAATTACCATTTTTAAACATCACCGTGCAGCAGCAATCCATAACTCCTTGTGATGTGTGGTTGCATTCACCTGAAGTGACAAATGTTATGATTTCAAATCAGCCGGCTCTGAATGTATTTCCAGCAATCACACGGGTTCAGTGGACGGAGCCTTCCTTTTCCCAACAACAGCAATATCTCTAAATGTGTCCAGTGTTACTCTCACTGGTGGAATCCCCAATAAGACATGGATTTGTAGATTTAGAGGTGTGTGTGTGTGTTTGTGTGTGTGTGCGAGAGAGAGGGATTGAGACTCAATCTACAATGTCCAATCTATGAGTGCCTAGGAATGCTTATAAATTCCAAAGGCTCTGACATTCACCAGCCAGCAATACATTAACATGAAAGACTTCAAGTTAAAAATGTGCGGCGCAGAGAGAGAATATGTACGTTTGGCGGCGGATTGGTTCTTTGGACGTGTTTACGTTCAGTAAGTGGATCGCCTCCCCCCCCTCGCTCCCCCCCCCCCCCCTCCCCGCTCCCTCCTCACTCAAAACACAGAGAAAAAATCTGCCCGATTTGAAGTCACGGCTTATTTCACATCCGGTTTACAGACGGGCACATTGAGTGCAGGCTCGGTAGAGTAAAGCTTCCTGGAACCTGCAGTTCGCCCATCCTTCTTAGCAAATGAAATAATTCGTCGCTTCTCCTGCACGCACACACCGGGGGCAAAGGAAGGCAGCGAGACTGGTTTGAGGGCTCCCAGCAGGGGATGCTGATCAGAGGCAGGAGAGATCGCACCCGTGTATTTGCTGCTTCTCATTCTGACGCTGGTCTGCATCCCCCCCCTCCTCCCCTCCTCCCCCCCACTCCACACCTTAAAAATACAGAGCCGAGAGAGAGAGAAAAAAAGGCTTCAAGCAGCGAGACCTGTGCATTTTTGCATTTGAACTCAGCAGATTAGGAACTCGGTGGAGAAGTTTACCCACTAGCCCAGTCTTCTAAGGTGAGAAGCGCCCTCCCAATTTTCTGGGGGGAACCACATTGAGTTGTCGATTTTTTTATATAAAAGGATGCTTAAGCTCCATTGTTGCGTCGCTGCATTCGATGCTATGTGCTTTATTTTGATGTGTTTTGTAAATCATGTCAGTAATTTACACCTTAAACTTTCCAGACAGCTGTTGTTATTGTAAGAAAGCGTAAATTGCACCCTCGCTCTGTAGCTGTTTAACCCATTCAGCGCTGCCGGCTGGAATGCACGTTACCCTGTACAGCCCATACAGGAGATCTCTTCGGGTTTTTCTGTTTGAATATTTCGGCGCTGCATTGTCCAGACAGTGTATTTTTTGCTCCATTCTCTCGTGTTATTCCTCCCTGCAAGAGACAGCACTGCTTTGATTTGGGAGAGCTAGATGCCGCATCCACTTTATGGTTAGAAAACTCGTTGTACGTTCAGCTGCTAACATCTCGGATCCATTTGGATATAAACACTGTTTAAAAGGGTTTAATGCATTTCTCTATGTTATATATAGACACGGAGGCTGTTCCAAAGTAATATTCATGTGCTGTTGGCCATGTCCCTAATAGGCAGTAAGCTGGTTTGCATTGAGACCAATCCATAATATGCATTAAGGATTTGCTAGCGATGTAAAAAAAAGGTTTTACAATTTGCTGTTGGAGAGTGCATCCCTTCGATTGCTTATTTTAATATTTTTAACGATGGGGCAGCTCACCTCAGTCAGGTGTTTTCTCGTGTGGACAGGATGCACATGCCTCAGTCTAGAGTAAGGCGAGGGTGTTATTGTGGCTGTTATCAATCGGCCGGATAAAGTACAGCAAGACTGCCGAATGCAACAAGGTTAATCGGCGTTTCACCACCCCCCCCCCCCCCGCCGCTCTTTGTAATTTGGCCATGCGGAGTGCCCTTGCACCTCCTCCCACTAAAATCCATATATAAATATTTATCCCTTCCCAGTTATTCTATGAGCGAATCTACACTGGTTTGCGCCATTCTCCCCGCCTATAGCACTCTCAGCTGTCTTGTAAAAGCCTCGACGGTACATGTTTCTTTGTTTTGGGGGGGGCGGTGTTGGGGGGGGCGCTTCTGACTGTTTTATCTGAAATGGGAAGTGAATATTCTCTAATCAGATATCTTCTTTTCAGTTGGGTGGGTGTGTGTGTTGGGGGGGGAGGGGGTTACCTGTGGATGCAGAACTTTATATGTTTGGGTGTATTCGTTCATACGTTTACGTATATGCATATATTTATTGATGTATCATTTATTTATTAGAGTGTTTGTTTTGTGGATCGGCTATGGAGCGAGTTACTGCTCTGAAGAACTGCGCAGCAGTGACACTCTGCCTTCTCTTCCTTAACGCAGCGTTCCACCCAAGGTGAGCCGGCCTCTCTCTCTGTCTGTCTCTCTGTCTTACTTGCTCCGTGTCGGGTAAACTTACCGAGCGTCAATCAGTTGGAATGACTGCGATGTGTTTCTGTTTACGAGCGGGTAGCTGGGCTGATTTCAGGGTAGTGGCGCCAAGCTAAGTGTTGTGGGTGAGATCCGTGTGACTGAGGTTTTGATCGGGTGGAGTGAGATCGAGGGGGAGTTAAAACAAAAAAAGAGATGTGATTATTTCCATAAACTCCCTGAGCAATGTGGTAGAAGAGGCGGGCTACGGGCATTCAAGTGCTGCAACAGTATGTCATAGAGTTATTAAGAACAGCTAGATGTCAGGCATTGGTGTTTATTAAGCAGTGGGGTGTTTACTTATTGCATAGAAGAGGTAGAAGATAGTGAATGACAGTTGTCCCTCGCTAGTATGTCCTTCTTTGAAAACCAGTCAACCATCTTACCACCTGAAGAAGGGATCCACAATGTCTAAGAACTTCAACCAAGGGTCTTGACATGTTGCTCAAATCTTTGCCATTTGGTCGTTGTTTAACAGAATGTGGTTGAGAGCGTGTTTAATGTGCATAACTAAGTGTGGGGATTTCCTGTACTAAACTTTTTAAAGCAGTTAAGCAGCCCGCACTTGTTATGTCGTTAAAGTTGCCTGCCAGTTGTTTTGGTAGGTGGAAACATGATCATCTTCACCAACACCCCCACTCATCCATCCTCCACATCAACCCCAACAAACACAGCTGTCGCTCTGAAATCCGGTCTGCTCAACTTTAGCTTCTAGGAAATAAATGAGCAATTTTTTTTTGTAACTGGGAGGGACATTGCACTATAATTTATATTGAGGCTTTATTCCGTTGCCAGTATTCCCATGGCCTGTAGATGGAGTTGCTGTACAGTATTCCACAAACGAAGGCCTTTCTGGAGTGTAAAAATTTCATTACAGCCTATAATCCAGATGAGATTAAATCTCCTTCTACACTTCAATAAAGGTAAAGTAACAGCTCAGGGCACAGTATAGAGCCTGCACCCTGGCTGGTGATACAGTCCCGAGGCGCAGCATGACAATCCCTGCACCCAACTCGTTGCTTCGTGCTTCAGTCTGCCTGCTTTGGTTGCATAGTTTGCCCATGTGCATCTTGTAAGATAGAAACGTATTCTAAAACATGCCACATATTTGCCAGAGAGAGACGCATGAACCCATCCCCATTTGAAAGGTCCATTGATTTATAACAGTTGCTCTTCCATCATTGTTTCTGAACACTGACAAGTTCATGCATAATGTATAACATACACTCACAACACTGATAGCCGATATGTGGATTCACATTTTAAAACACTGATGTGCCGATCATTCCCCTGCTCAACACTTCAAATGATAATTGACAAAGCACGTGATTTAATTAAAGTAACTTCTGAGCTGCTGTTATGCTTTGCAAACATACAGTTCAATAACTCATGTATAATGTACATTATTAACAAGACATAATACGCTCTTTGAATATTTTTGTAGCTTCTCTCCATTTTTAATCTGACAATCGATTTTGTCTCGAAGATGCTCATTTTGCATGTAATATCATTACTCACATTTCGTGCCAATCAGATCAAAATATAAAAACAGATTTCATTTCCATTAATGTAACATCTTCTATAGATTATCTATGATTTGCTGCAAGTACGACAAAATAAATCCCACTGCACCTGTAGCAATTGTTGTTGGCGCTCCAGAAGTTTGTGAATACTTTCCTCAGGTAGGATGAGACAGACCTGATCATAGCAGCCAGGCCATAACGGGGCTGCACTGCCTGTGTGTTGAAAGAAACCACACTGCCTTCTGAAGTAGCTCCCACTATCTGAAGGAAGAGCAGGGGAATTAGTCTCATGTCCTGGTCAACATTTTTCCCTAAAGCAACACAGAACACTGATGAGTTGGTTATGTGTTTCATTTCTATTTGTGGAACATTACTCTGCCAAAAGCAATCCAATGAGTTTCCTATGTTAAAAAAAAAGCCACTGATCTTCAAAAGTATTTTGTTGGTTGTAAGTGGCCCTGAGATGGCATAAGGCATGATATGCAAGTTCTTTCTTTCCATATTAGATATGAGATGCAGCCATTGATTTTGATTTGGGATCCAATAGTTAATGTCATAAGCTAGAACACTGAAGCTAGTTTCTTACTTGTTTTAGTGTTTAGTTTCAGATTTTCTAAGAAATCGTTATTTTCAAAAGTCCAGCCTCCAAAAGCTCAAAAATGTGTCTATCAGATGCAAAACTATTTCCATAAATCTGGTGAAAGGTCGCAGACCTGAAACGTTGACTGAGTTTTTGTCTCCGAATATGCTGTTGGAGCTGCTGAGCATTTCCAGCATGTTCTGCTTTTTGTTAATTCCAGATGTCCAGCATTAGCAGTAATTTGCTTTTGTGTTAGACTATTTATGTGGCAGTTTCTAATATAGCAGTATTAAGGATAATGACAATGTGATCAAAATTACAACAAAATGATTTTATTAAAGTATGGCATTGCAAGTGAAGTGAATTGGGTGGTTAAGATTTGTTTTCTATATAAATTGTGAGCTTTACCATGTTAGTTGGTACAACTGTTTTCCCATTTTTCGCAATTACATTCAGTAATTTTTTTGGGGACAGTAAGTAATATAAAAAAAACCCCTGCAAAGACACTAAGTAGTAAATCAGGATAAATTCGACAAAACCATCGACTGTCTACATGTCTCTCCCATCTTCATTTGTTGACAGGAGAAAAAAAAATGACGTGCATTTATATAGCACCTTTCAAATCCCAGGGCATTCCAAAGTGCTTGACAGCCAATGCTTTCGAAGTGTGAACACAGTTGTTCGGGATCCTCACTTTGTAAAGGTTAATGCTAGAAAGTGGTTTAATTAAATCATTTCCTGAACGGGTACAGTTACACAATAAATGCAAACTGTTCTCTCCCTAAAAAGAAAATGGGGTTATTTCTCAATCTCATTTCCTAGTTTTCTGTGTAATCTTCAAATTTCTTTGTCTCTAAAGCAAATGTTTCCTGTTAACATTTGGATTGTTTTAAGAGCATTGTAAAGCAACTGCATGATCAGGACTCCAAAATGTGATCGAGCTGTATGATAGATTTGTTCTTGATATCCAGTTGTGTGGTAAGTAGTGATTGATGCTGACATGTGTGGTCTGTGCGAGTTTTTCTAGTTGCATGGCATCTTCCAATATATAGATTTCTTAAGGAAAGATGGCAAGATAATGGAGGATCCCTGAGTATTTAATTTAATGTATCTGGCTCTTCTACGTTTTTCCCTCCCTTCTTAGCTTTGGAATGTCTGATGAAGCCAAGAACAACATCACAATCTTCACCAGAATCCTTGACAGTCTTCTGGATGGATATGACAACCGTCTGAGACCAGGCTTGGGAGGTCTGTAAAGGGGTTTGGTTAACATGTGGCGCAGTAACTGAGACAGCGACGCACTGGAATTTTGTCATATGCAGTATGTAGAGACAACACAAGTTGGTAGTAAGATGCAGCAAATCAATCATTGCAATTAATAAGCTCAGTCGAAAAAGTTCAAGTTAATGAAGACATCAAGACTATTAAGAATTGCCGTACCATTATTGTATATTGGCCCTTTCAGGAGTGTGACAAAATTGTAATTATAGAGAACTACAGCAAGTGAAGTTTGACTTAGTAAAGGCAAGGTGTGATTTACTTAGGGAGAAAACGGCTGATGCAGAAAGCTTTTTTTATTAGTGTCACAAGTAGGCTTACACCATACTGCAGTGAAATTAGTTTGAAATTCCCCTAGTTGCCATGCCTCAGTACCTGTTCAGGTACACTGAGGGAGAATTTAGCATGGCCTTGGAACCTAAACGGCACATCTTTCTGACTGTGGGAGGAAACCGGAGCACCCGGACGAAACCCACGCAGACATGGGGAGAATGAACAGACTCTGCACTGACAGTGAACCAAGTCTGGAATCGATTCCACGGTGAGGCAGCAGTGCTAACCACTGCACCACTGTGCTGTCCAATTTTACCCAAAAGTGTGTAAAATGAGTGACTGGTTCATGAGACACATGGGAGATGCTACAAGAACATCCACAAGGCAGACTCTCAATGCCAGAAAATTAAGCGAAGAGAAAGGACCTGAAAAAGATGGTGTCAGAAAAGTAATGTTAAGACATGTGAAATATTACCTGATATCAAGCAGTAACTCCAAAGCCTGACTTGGAATAGTCAATTAAAAATCAGACCCTCTGAGACACTCTGAGTTAATATAGCGAGAAATACGATCAAATGTGTTTCTCGCTCAGACGTGATTCTTGGTGTATTGACTCAGAGTATCGAGGTATCTGGTTTTTAATTAACTATTCCAAGTTGGACTCTGAAGCTATTTCTTGATAACAGGTAATATTTCTTATACCTTAACACTGCTTTTCCGAAACCATCTTTTTCTGGTCCTTCCCCATAGCTTAATTTTCACATTGTCACTTTAACTTCGTACTTTATTCTTCAATCATTAGCCTTCTAACCAGAGGAACATATTAATTATGCATTGCTTAAAATAGCTGAAGGATGGCAATTAAATTATCCCGAATCTTTTCAAAACCACCAGGAAAATAAATGAGAATTGATTGTTTAAATTGTCAGTTAGCATTTTGGTATAATTTGCTTTAGGTACAGGTGTGAATATCTAATTTGAAATGCAAATCTCATGTTCAATATCCGTATGTAATTGCACGTATTGTGCCATTGACCTGTATAATTTCAACATCTGTGATGTGGAATTACATAAAGTACACAGCACTGAAATGGGCCATTTTGCCTTGGGTGTAGGGTTTTAATGCCCATACCAGCCTCCTCCCATTCTAATTCAACCTTCTATTTTCTCCCCTCATGTACTCATCTACTTTTCCCTTAAATGCCTCTGTGTTTTTATCATTCAACCATTCCCTGTGATAGCAAACTTTGCATTCAAACCACTTATGAATAATCCCTAGTTTCTACAAGTGGGCACATATTCCCTACTATACATTGTTATCTTTTAGGGTCAAGCTTTCTCTTTTGAAGAGAAGAGTTCCTCCTTGATATATTTGACTCTTCAACTGGTTGGAACATGCTTACATCTCCTATTCAAAGATGTCAGTTAATGTACCCCACCCTAATTTCAGTTTTGACAATGTTTATTGACATGTTTGATAACTTTGGGTGGATATGAAACTATCAATGACAATCATTGCTTAGATACTTTTTTCAATCCCAGAAATGTTTGAAATGTTCACGATTAATGCTAAATAGCCTCGGTAAAGCAATAGAACTTGTTGTCCAGGATAGTCTTGCTGGTAGCTTGAATTAGGCAAGAAGTGTTGAGAGACAGTAAACTACCCTGTTTTGATCCTTCATCAGAGCGGATAACACAAGTCAAGACTGACATCTATGTAACGAGTTTTGGGCCTGTCTCAGATACGGATATGGTAGGTATCAATTTTTCTTGATTTGTAATAAAACCCGGGGCTGTCAATCAACACACTAATTAATGGTGATATTTTTATCTCTTCTTTTTGTTAAACCTTTGAATAAAAATGGTTCTTCAGCGCGACCTTTTGTGATATTTATCAGGCACATTTAGCAAATTCTCCTGTTATGCAAAGAGCGCAGACATTAGGAAGAAGCGCACATTGATGCAGTGTCTCAGTTTTTAGGGATCAGTGTGAATTTAATTTGTGTCTTTTCATATTTAAAATATCCTGCTGGAAAGCTCCAAAGGACAGTAATCATGCATATATTGGCTATGCAGTCAATGGAATCTATGAGGGTAATGTTTCCAGTATTAATACATAAAACATTATTTAATGATTCACATGCTGTCGTCGAGAAACAGTGAAATGGAGGAGAAGTAGATGTTCTCAAAACCTAGAAGCAAATGTGTTATTATGCAATCGCCTCTCAGTCATTATGGAAATTCATGCAACTGACATTGAATTATTTGTAAGTGATGGAGTTGTGTTTCAGTTTTAAGAGTGTGGCTTACAGTTATTATATTTCTCCTGTAACTATTCAAGCGCACGTCTGTGGTAGTGATTGCATGAATGTAAAGATTTGGAACCTATCCGTTTCTGCAGGAATACACGATAGACGTGTTCTTTCGCCAGAGCTGGGAAGACGAAAGGTTGAAATTCAAAGGGCCCATGACCATTCTTCGTTTAAATAATTTGATGGCCAGCAGAATCTGGACCCCAGACACCTTTTTCCACAATGGGAAAAAATCAGTGGCTCATAATATGACCATGCCCAATAAGTTGCTAAGGATAACTGAAGACGGAACGCTCTTGTACACAATGAGGTGAGAGAAGAAACCCTTCTGACAACATTAATCTGTCGTAAACGTTACTAGTCATTCTGTGAGGCATGCCTGATTAAACAAATGGTCAGTTGTATGAGGTTGAGCATTGCACGTTTGGTAGATTTATTTCAATAGCCCTCAAATAAATTTGATTTATTATTGTCACATGTATTGGGATACAGTGAAAAGTATTGCTTTTTGCTGCTATACAAACAAAACATAACATTCATAGAGTATATTGGGGAGGCAATGGCCTAGTGGTATTATTACTAGACTATTAATCCAGAAATGCAGCTAATGTTCTGGGATCTGGGTTTGAATCCCACCATGGCGGATGGTGGAATTTGAATCCAATGAAAAATATCTGGAATTAAGAATCTACTGATGACCGTGAAATCAGTGCCAATTGTCGGAAAAACCCATCTGGTTCACTAATGTTCATTAGTGGAGGAAATGTGTCATCCTTACCTGGTCAGGCCTACATGTGACTCCAGATCCATACCAATATGGTTGACTCTCAACTTCCTTCCGGCAACCAGGGATGGGCAATAAATGTTGGCCAGCCAATGATGCCCATGTCCCAGGAATGAATATATAAAAGAAGGAAAGGATAGGATGCATAGTGTTGCAGTTAGATAAAGTAAAGAGGAAGTTTAGCTTAATATATGATAGGTCCATTCAAAAATCTGATGGCAGCAGGGACAAAGGTGTTGATGAGTTGGTCGGTACCTGATGTCAGACTTTTGTCTGTTTCTCGTGATGGAAGAAGGTGGAAGATAGTATGTCTGGGGTGTGTGCTGTCTTTGATTATGCTGGCTGCTGGCTGCTTTTCCAAGGCAGTGGGAAGTGTAGACAAAGTTAATAGATGGGAGGCCATAGGGATGGGAGTTACCATAGTCCTGAACTGTCTTAAGTTAACCTAGCTGTGACTATAACACTATATTCTGTACGCTCTCCTTTCATTCTCCCCTATGTACTCTATGAATGGTATGTTTTACTTGTATAGCATGCAAAAAAAAACTTTTCACTGTATACCAATACATGTGGCAATAATAAATCAAATCAAATGTGACCATAGGCTGGGCTCCCTGACTGGTGGCGATTTTAACATGAGCAGCATCACACCTCAGGTGAGGGGCAAGGGCTTTACAAATAACCTCTGCCAGTAAAAAGAATTGAACCCTCACTTTTGGCGTAATGTGCATCACCAACCAGAGGTCTAGCCAACTAAGCTAACCTTTAGTACTATCATAAAGAAGTACGATGACTTTGGAATGTCATGGGACAATCATTTAAAATTAGCGTACAGATACTAATTATGATTTAATCTAAGTTATTTATGGATAATTAAAATCATTCATTTTCATTATCTACTTTAACACTAGCCACTTGTCATATCCTAGATTCTAGAGAACAGTGTTTGCCTCAGGTTTTGTAGCAGCAGTAGTTTTTCTCTCAGAAGTTCCTTCCCTACCATTGTTGAAAAATTATGGCAGTCTTTTGAACGAGGCCTTAAATGAACCAAGTTTCTTGTAGTTTTACAGTATTGAGTCTGTTCGAAAGAACCAATTTAGCATGCGCAAAAAAAACTAAGAAAAATTAATTCTTTGTGTTATTATTTGTTGATTTTTTTCACTCATCCATTGGTACTGCACATGGCTGCTGCTTAGGGGACAGATGTTTTAACTCTTCCTTATCTTACCATGATAATTTACAGGTTATTTATTAGTGTCAACTAAGTGTTTTGGCTTACATTAACACTAGCATAGAATTTAGCATGGTCCAGTGCACCTAACCAATATGTCTTGAGGACTGTGGGAGGATTCCAGAGCACCTGGAGGAAACCCATATACAGACATGGGGAGAGTGTGTAGAAACCGCAAAGACAGTAACCCAAGCCAGGAATCAAACCCAGGTTTCTGGCGCTGTGAGGCCATCGTGCTACTCCTAATGTCGTTCAAAGTAAGCATTAAACTAAGCCATCATCTGTATGTTCCAATGCTTAAAGTATATACTTAAGGATCTTACAAATACTATTCAAGGGCATGGCAGTCTCTCAGTCTTCATTGATATTCCTCAATCAATGAACTTGCCCCCACTCCAAAAAAAACTAGATTAACAGGCCATTGCCATCTGTAAGACATTGCTGTGCACAAGTGATTGCCAAAACTATCCCAAAGTGCAAAATAATTGTTTACTCATACAACTGTATAATTCCATATTTTGTGAAGCTTTTTTGGATGGTTCTGAAAAATGTAGTATGTTATGTAAGTGACATTTCTTTCTCTCCATCTCAGTGAAATTGTGGATATAAAATGCTACCCTCATGTTGTCACTGGAGTGGAATGTTATGATGCTTTCTGGAGGTCCACTTTTCTCCAATTGTTCACTCTTGGACTGATCCATTTAAAGAGTTTCCTTATAAAGAATGTGAAGAGTTCTGTTTCCTTGAGATTCAGCAACATAGGATGGGAAGTAGCTTGGACTATTAGGATTGTGTACAGTAAAAATACCCCAGAAGGGGTTTTTCGTTTTAGTTCTACTAAATGCGATTACACAGAATACAATCTGAAACTTTACATGGTGATAGTATTTCGGAAGGAAGCTGATAAATGTCAATTTCAAATAATAATAGGCATTGAGAGACATCTTCAAAGACTGATAGGTTGTGGTCTTCATTCCTGCTCCACTGAGCTCCCAATTCTAGCTATGCTGCAAAGTAATTGAACAGGGGGCAAACAACTCCCTGCAGAGGAAAGGAAAATTGATGCACAATTTTACTGCTTCCGTGCTTCTTAATGTCAAGTCAAGAGGGATATTGGCAAATTGGAAATTGACTACTCATATCAATTTGGATGTGCTGTTTGTATGACGATTGCAGTTTCTAGCTTGTAACTTGAACATCAAGACGAAGCAATTTCAGAATTACTCTCATATATCTGCTACATGTATGATATAATTTGGTGAGTGGTTGAAGTCTTCCTTTGTGGTGATGGTGATCTGTGACCTAGTACATATTGATGGGCTGTGCCATCAATGTGTGATAGCTGATCTATGACACTGGTCATACTGATGGATTAATAATTGTGATGTAGTCAATGCAAATTTATACATGATAATCCACAAGCAATTACTAGGGAATAACTTGGTTGGTAAATCAGTTTGTAAAATTTTGTGTATCGTTCATGCATTATTGTCAGGCAAATGATTGCTTAACTTTTAGTTTCAGTACAATTATAACAATATAAGCTGGATTATGGAAGCTAGGGAGGAAATTGTGGGTGCCCTAGCTGAGATATTTGAATCATTGAAAGCCACGGGTGAGGTACCTGGACATTGGAGAGTGGCAAATGTTTTGCCTTTGGTCAAACAGGGCTGAAAGGAAAAGCTTGGGAACTACAGGCCATTGAGCCTCATTCTGTGGTGGAAGGTATTTTGAGAGACAGGATCTACAGGCATTTAGAGACGCAAGGACTGATCAGGGACAGTCAGCATGGCTTTGTGAGTGAAAAATCATGTCTTACAAATTTGATAGTTTTTTGAAGGGGTAACCAAGAAGGTAGATGAGGGCAGTGCAGTTAATGTTGTCTATATGGACTTCAGTGAGCCCTTTGATAAGATATTGCACAGTAGATTGTTGCATAAGGTTAAATCTCACAGGATCCAGGGTGAGGTATCTAAATGGATATGAGGGTGGTTGTAGAGGGTTGTTTTTCAAACTGGAGGCCTGTGACCAGTGGTGTGCCTCAGGGATCAGTGCTGGGTCCACTGTTATTTGTTATTTATATCAATGATTTGGATGAGAGTATGGTTAGTAAGTTTGCAGATGACATCAAGATTGGTGGCGTAATGGATCCCGATTGCAACAGGATCTTGATCAATTGGACTAGTGGGCTGATGAATGGCAGATGGAGTTTAACTTAGACAAATGCGAGGTGATGCATTTTGGTAAATTGAACCAGGGCAGGACTTACTCAGTTAATGGTAGGGCATTGGGGAGAGTTACAGAACAAAGAGGTCTAGAGGTACATGTTCGTAGCTCCTTGAAAGTGGACAGAGTAGTGAAGAGGGCATTCAGCATGCTTGGTTTCATCAGTCAGAACACTGAATATAGGAGTTGGGATGTCTTGTTGAAGTTGCACAAGACATTGGTAAGGCCACACTTGGAATACTGTATACAGTTCTGGTCACTCTATTATAAAGAGGATATTATTAAACCAGGAAGAGTGCAGAAAATATTTACTAGGATGCTACCAGGACTTGATGGCTTGAGTTATAAGGAGAGGGTGGATAGACTGGGACTTTTTTCTCTGGAGCATAGGAGGCTGAGGGGTGATCTTATAGAGGTCTATAAAATAATGAGGGGCACAGATCAGCTAGATAGTCAATATCTTTTCCTAAAAGTAGGGGAGTCTAAAAGGGCATAGGTTTCAGGTGAGAGTGGAGAGATACAACAGTTTCCAGAGGAGCAATTTTTTCACACAGCAAGCGGTGAGTATCTAGAACAAGCTGCCAGAGTTGGTAGAGGCGGATACAATTTTGTCTTTTAAAAAGCACTTGGACAGTTACATGGGTAAGATGGGTATAGAGAGATATGGCCAAATGTGGGCAATTGGGATTAGGTTAGGGGTTTAAAAAAAGGGCAGCATAGACAAGTTGGGCCGAAGGGACTGTTTCCATGCTGTAAACCTTTATGACCCTATAGTCAAGACAAAGAATTAATTGTTCAGATAATCATTTATATCACCTCAAATCTGACATTAACATTTCCAGTAAAGTAGCTTCTGATGGAACCTGCACTGCTAGAACTCCCCCCAATGCAAGCATTCATTTATACAAAGCCGGGGCAGATTACCATATGCACTTATGGAAGAATGAGAGTTTCTAGTAAACGTAAAAATTTTAAGTTAAGCGTATCATAAATTAATATGGTTTATTTCATTACTAGTGCATTGCTTAAATATTTGTCCATCTGAGGGTTAGTTAGCTCAGTTGGCTGGACAGCTGCTTCATGGTGTAGAGTGATGCCAACAGCATGGGTTCAATTCCTGTATTGGCTGAGGTTACTCATGAAGGCTCTAGCTTCTCAACCTTGCCCCTCACCTGAGGTGTGGTGATCCTCAGGTTAAATCACTGCTAGTCAGTTCTCCCCCTCAAAGGGAAGAACATCCTATGATTGTCTCGGAACGTTTATCAAAAGATGCTTTCATTACAGAATTATAATAATTTGAAAATGAAACAAGATATCCTAATCTTATTCTTAGGAAACCTTAACTTTTATATTTGATTCCAGCATTAGAGTAAGTATAAGGTGTTTTATTCCAGGTATGATTCTCGGGACCACCAGGAAGCTTTTATCAAAACAAACTTTATTTAAGAACACTGTTTGAATATAACAAAAATAATTAGCATAATATTTACCAATTAAAATTAACTATTGCTCTAATTTAGCAGAATCCCCCATAGGCATAAATCCCTTCCTTAGAAGCAATTAGCACAGAAACCAAAATGCTTACATGGGTACTGGACTTTTGGCCTTTTAACAACTCTGGAAAGTGATCCAGACAGATACTTTTGTCCTAATTTACATGCAGCAAACTCCAGAGAAACTTTCAACCCCAACTGTAGAATCTGAGAGGAAGAGATTTATTTCCTAGCAGATTCCAGTCTCCAGACCTCAGATAGAGCAAGACATACAGAGAAAGTGACTTCTCCCTTAAGACTCCAAGAAGCAGACCTCTTGAGTTCTCTTTGAAAGCCCAGCTGTACTCAGTTGTATGATCTTCCCTGTCAATCAACCTAATCAAGCCCTACTCTGTAATATCCCAGGGGAAATACGAAACAACAGAATTCTGCATTAGCTCAGTTCAAAGCAAACATTGTAACAATTAAGATCAATTATGCTGCTGCAGTGACAATGCAGTGACGTTGATTCCAGATAACATGGCTCCGAGTGCGTAGATCAGACCCTGAACAGGAAACTTGACTAAAATATATTTCTTAAAGACACAGTATTATCACATTGGAAACAATGAACTAGAAAGAATGTTATTGGTGAGAAGTATTTGATTTCAGTATGATTCCAAGCACAGACTCAACTGAAATCAGAATAAACATAGATTTTTATTAACAGTAGGCTCAATAACACAACCATTACACATGAAGTCAACTCCCCAACCAATAAACCTATCATTAAAACTTAAACTGGCAAAAGTGTCACATAGAAACTGTGATCCAAAACATCCAATTTTCATCTCATCCTTTATTAAGTCTATCTTATCTCCATTGTCTTGCTCAATATACTGACTTCAAAATTTATGTTCCCTCCTTCATAAACGTTGTGCCTTGACCCACTCTTCCTCTGTAACCCTTTTCAAGCTATGTACCCCATCTTACACCCTCTGCTATAGTGAAGTGCTCCTCATTGTGCATTCTGCAGCCCTGCTCACCAGTGAAGCCAGAGCCTTAAATGATTATGCCCTTCAGCATAATCCTCTCTCCTAAAATCCTCTCTCACATCATTTGCCTCACCTAAACAAAACCTCCACAAAAGCTGTCTTTGCAACCATGTCTAAGGCCATCATTCCTGGTTTCTGTTCAGTGTTTGCTCAGCATTTTGTGGAGTACCTTGAGATGTTTTACAATTTGTATATCATTCTTTTCTTCAGCCCTGCAACAGAAATTATTGTGCTCTTAGAGTGAATGACAACTTAAGATGCAGCCTATTCCTAGAAAGGCCTTCAGAGAAACTTGAACAAAAGTGCCTTGATAAAGAAATCATAGACCAAATACAATGTCTGTTGAATAACTCACCTCCCGTTGCCCCAAAGCCTATCTAACATCTACAAAAGGCAAGTCAGGAGTGTCATGGAATTCTCTTCACTTGCCTGGATGAGTGCAGCTCCAATAAAAATCAAGAAACTCAACACCATGTAGCACAAAGTAGCCGTTTGATTGGCACTCCATGTACCACCTTGAACATTCACTCAATCTGTTACCAAGGCATCATGGTAGCAGTGTGTATACAATATGCACTGCAGCAACTCACCAAGACTCCTGGGACAGCACCTTCAAAATTTACGTTTCTTACCACCTTTAAGGATTTGGTTACCTGATCAGCCCGTGACGTTATGGGCTACCTCACGGGCTTGCTTCAGTGTAAATCCAACTACTGCGGAGTACACAGCAACCAGATAAACCTGTTTTATTGTTACACCCTTAACCCATGTGCTATTACTTTCTATTCCTTTATCCTGCAATAAAATATAGTGGGCGGGCTTTTACAGCCTCGCCCAACCCAAGACCAGAAAATCCTGCCCAAGGTCGATGAACATTTCCACTGTTCGTCCCTCACCTGCTCAGATTCTGTGGCGATTGGGGCAATAGAATTCTGGCAGGTATATTTATACAAATATAACAGGATCAAAAGAAAACTGGTGACGAGGAGCAAATATTAATTCTTAAACTAAAAAACAGGAAGAATCAAAATAGCACTTACCATTGGAAAACAGTGGGAAGTCCGACATGGACAAAATCAACGATAGGCTAAGCAAGAGCACCAAACATTTGACCAGTCAGGTTTTGTGCAGAAAAGAAGGTCCCCAGTTATACAGACACTCTGAGGGATTCATGTCGCAGAGTTTGTCATTTGTACCATTAGAATAGGCACAGATGTAGAATTGGAGAGAAAAGATTTTTGCACTACAGTAAGTCTTTGAATAAAAATAAATGCTACAGTTGGCTCACATTGCCATTGAATTAAAACCATTTTTCACCAAAGGTGCTGTTACGCAGCTTACTACGCTAGTGAAAAATTATTGAAAATGTTGGTGCCATTGTGCCATTCAAGGAAGAAGCTAAGAATTGAAAGTCTTAGATAGAAAGATTTCACTGTTATATCCAAGCCAGTAAAATAACCAGTGATATTTTAGTCCCTGTTTTCCTAAGCACTGTTGGCAGTAAAACTTTTCATTTACTCAGGAGCTTGGTTGAACCTGAGAAACCTGGTCGAAAACGCATCAAGAATTAACCAGAATCTTAGAAGATCATTATGTCTCAAGACCATTGACCATGGTGAAGTGTTTTTGATTTATTGAAAAGAATCAGCTTGATGGAGAAATTATCACGCAGTTTCTCATCCTGAAATGCCTCACAGAGCATTGTGAATTTGGTGACTCTTTGGTTGATACTATTTGAGACAGACTCAGCTGTGGCCTTAGAAATAAAGCTATACTCAAAGATTATTAGTGGAACAGAATTTAGGGTTAAAAACAGCCTTGGGGATAGCCATTTCAATGGAGCTTGCCGTAAAAGAGTTTTCACAGCTAGGAATGGCAAGAGGATCCTTAATGTGGGTGCCACCCAGAGGAAGTCTACCCAGCAACAAGTGTGCCATCGCTGGACAAACATGGACTGAGTGCTGGAGCAAGAACAGACAATGCCAAATTTGTGCCAAGGTTGGTTACATAGCCAGGGCTTGCTGGAAGGAACCAACTTCTGCAGTAGAGTGTCTCTAAAAACAATCACATGCCAAAGAAAAATAAAACAAATTTCACCAAAGTAATTTATAAGACTGAAGAAAAACACAAGATAAATGAAGACCCTACACACAAGCTTAATGAAGAATTAATGCTGTGCGTATTAGCTATTCAGATGAATCACACCGATTTTGGGTAATTCTAAAACTGAATGGGAAATCAATCAAAATGGAAGTAGACAAGGGTGCTGCTGTTTCCCTAATTCTTGAGACACCTACAAACAACACCTGACGGATCTAACCTTAAAACCTACAAATGTTATCCTGAGGATCTGCTCAAAAAATAGTGCCTCTCTGAGGATACATCACTGTCATAGAGCTAAGTGGGCAAACCATGAAGCTGCCACTCCATGTCGTCCAAGGAAACTTTCCAGTTGTCATTGGTCATTCTTGGCTAGAGAAGTAGAAGTTGAATTGGAATGCAGTGAACGGATTAGTGGATTCTAGAAGAAACTTAGAAAGCATCTTGGAAAAATACAATAGTGTATTCAAAGATACACTGGGATCAATGAAAGGAATTCATTCAGTGTCATTCAAGATCAAACTAAAAAGCCAACCTAAATGTCTCTAGGTCAGAACAGTACCTTATGCTATACGTCCACAGGTAGAATCAGATTTGAAGAGACTCATAGACACAGAAGTTCTAAGTCGTAGAACTTGTCACTATCAGTGACTGGAACGCCCCATAGTGCCTGTAATGAAACAGGACTTCGTATTTGCGGAGCCTTCAAATCAGCAATCAATCTCATTCTCTGTGGAGATCGATACCCATTACCATTGTTAGAAGACTTATTTGCTGTCCTAGCAGGAGAAAATAGTTCAGCAGAATCGACTAGTCATAGACTTACCTGCAAATGAATGTTGCAACTAAATCTTGACACCTGCTTACTGTCATCGCTCATAACGGCCTTTTCCACCACAAACGATTGCCTTCTGGAATTACATCAGCTTTCTTTCAGCAGTTAATGAACTAGATTTTGAGCGGTCGACAATGTTATCTTGGTGACATCTTAATTACGGGCTGAAATAAACAAGAGCATTTCAGTAATCTAGAAACAATGGTCCAAAGTTTTTTGACATATGCACTGGAATTTTCCCATACCGTCCACCACGGGAATTGTAACGGGGGGAAGGGGGTGCGGACTGTGCAAAGGTCCATTGACCTCGGGCAAGATGTTCCAGTCTTGGGGCGAGCGCAACTAGGAAATCCCACCCATGGTGTGTCAGGAAAGATGAATGTGATTTCTTCCAGGCATCTATCCAATATCTAGACCAAATCAAACCTTTGAAAGCAAAGTTTTATACAAAGAACCTCAGAAGATGGAAACTATCATGGAAGTCCCACGGCCAACAAACGTAACACAACTGAGATCCTTCCTGGGGTTAATAAACTTTTATGGAAAGTTTGCTCAAATTTAGCAACCCTACTTAAACCACATCACAACTTGTTATGCGCTGAAGAAGCATGGCATTGGGCACCAAATTGTGAAAAGGCTTACAACACAGCCAAAGGAGTGCTGAAGAAGTCAGAAGTGGTGGTACATTTCAACCTGAGGTTACCATGACAACGTGCCTGTGATGCATCACCACGTAGAGCAGGTGTGGTGGTGTCACACATACTACTTCTGGAGAAGAAAGACCAAGAAGAAAGAAAGATTTTTGCATTGCGTACCTTAACAAGACTGAATCAAACAATGCACAGTTGGAAAAAGAAGCATTGAGCTGTATTTTTGGATTAAGAAAGATCCATCAATACCTTTTATGGTTATCTTTTCACATTGTTGATGGACCACCGACCTTTAACAACCACCTTCGGGTCATATAAAGGTATTCCATTGCTCACTGCAAGCAGAATTCAGCAATAAGCATTAGTACTGTCAGCTCATTTGTACTAAATCAAATATTGTCAGTCTGAAAGCTATGTCATTGCAGACTCATTGTCACATTTACCTTTGCCTGCAGGACACACACCACCAAATAATGTTTCCGATATCTTCTACATTTTGCAAATAAGCAATGTCCCAATGACTGCCGCTAAACTCTAATGACTTACCAGAAATAGTCCTGTAATGGGGAAGGCACTGGGAATGATGTGAAAGGAAAACGGGAACACATCCTGATTGAAAGCCAGAGGCGAGATTCTCCAGTCTCCCAGCCACGTGTTTCCCATTGCAGAGGTGGCACATTGTTTGCGAGTATTATCACCATCAATACCAGAATCACCTCAGGCTGTATCACCTTTCTCTCCACCAGAAACTGTAACTATGACTTTGGATCAAAAGCTGACCCTGAGATTGCTGATGAATCTATTGCTATTAGTCTACCTTCTGCTGAAGAAACTGTTGCACCTTCCAGGGTGGAAACACCTACTACAAACCCTGAGAGTGCCTCAGATTCCTGATGTGCCTAAGTACCCAGTGTGGAACAGATGCTCCCAGATCGTTTTGCTTATTAACTATGTTAAAGTTACTGTGTAATGATAACTTGCTTGCTAATGTAAGGATATCATAGTTATTCATTGTCGTGGAACCTTAGAAGTAAAGGGGGAAGGATGTTGCACATTAAAATTAATATGTGTTGCATGGTCCATTTAAGTATTGAACCATGTTATTAGCCTGTGACATCATCGTTGATTTTGTGGGCTTTATTCAGTCTAGATCCAGTTGCTGTGGAGTACACAGGTACCGAAAAACCTGTTGTTAGACCCAAAACCCATGTGCTATCACTTTCCATCCTCTTATCCTCAACAGTTGTTACAATCATATTATATCCCTACATACCTAGTATTAACTAGCGCAAGATATGTCTGTATGTACTTCAGGACTACACAAGAGCTGTAAATCTGGTGACAGATGGCTAAAGAGGTATAAAGAGGACTCTGGCTATCTACATTAAAGAAGACCATGCTGGGTGCTCTTTTCTACATTCTGACTCTGTATCTGGTAGAGACATGCAGAGCCTGATACAGATCTTGTATTTTCAGTTGGAAAATGCAACTTCTTCAATTGGAAGAAGTATTTGAATCACCCTCAAATCGGTATGGTTGCAAAGGAAATGTAAGGCTGCTGAAATAGATATAGGGTGGGATTTTACTATATTTTGTTCTAGTGCTGGGCGGACTTGAAACTGGGAGAGTTTCAGAGCCATCTATGGGGCATGTTTTTAGACCTCCCCCACGTGCACGCTGCTGGCAAAATTCTGAGCAAACCTGTTGCTCGCTGCAGAAGCCTGTGGGTGAGGCTTAATGTGCCTAAGAGGCTGCAGAAGGAGGTACTGCGCCTGTGCAGGCCTCTCTTGCTGCACATGCGCATTAACAGTAGCAAGGGTCTGACAGGCAAAGAGCTATCAGGCCCCTGATAGTGCAGGCGGCCTGAAGCAACTCACCCCCCCCCCCCCCCCCCCCCCCCACAGCCCCCCCCACTCCAGGTGCCAGGATGGCACTGCTACTCTGTCACTGCCCAAGGAGCACCTCCCTTGCTCTCGGTCTCCCTGGGGTGGCCTCAGTGGCTTCCGGTTGCACTGGTGAGGCCAAGTCCACTAGAGAGCCTGTCTGTTTCTTGCTGGTGAGATCATAAAGGTGGGTGGGCCCGGATGATTGTGCGCCAGGCTTGTTAATGACATGTAAATGCTTATTTAAATAAATGTCAGTAAATTAACCTGCTTCTCATCCATTTCCACTGAGGAGCTGACTGCACTGGGAATCTGGAGCTCATAAAATGGTGCCGGTCATGAAAACCCAGTGCCAATTGCGCTAAGAGCTTTACCCCCCACTTTACAACCGCATAAATGGTTGCAACGCAGTGGTAAACTTCCAGCCACTGTGTCAGTAGTGTTGTAAGACATCATTGTACAATGCATTTTAAAAGAAGACCAAACTCATTTTTAAACCAAATCTCAGCCAGCTTTTACCGATCAGTCAGTTCATTCCTGTGCATAAAACAATCATT
The DNA here is from genome assembly GCF_965287045.1 of Carcharhinus amblyrhynchos. Taxonomy (NCBI): domain Eukaryota; kingdom Metazoa; phylum Chordata; class Chondrichthyes; order Carcharhiniformes; family Carcharhinidae; genus Carcharhinus; species Carcharhinus amblyrhynchos. The sequence goes on along the minus strand of NC_137336.1, from coordinate 23,422,103 downwards.
GCATGATGCCAAAATCACATGGAGATGGTAGTGTGGTGGTAATGTATTTGGAATGGTAATCTGGAGGATAATTAATTCTCTGGAGACACAGGTTCAAATCCCATCTTGATGACTGATGGAATTTAAATTAAATTAATAATCTTGGAATTGAAAGCTTGCCTCAGTAATGGTGACCATGCCAACTATCATCGATTGTTGCAAAAACCCATCTGTTTCACTAATGCCCTTTAGCGAAGGAAATTTCCTTGTCTCTCCCATATGTTTTAAGGTTTATTTATTAGTGTCACAAATAGGCTTACATTGATACTGCAATGAAGTTACTGCAAAAATCCCTCAGTCGCTACACTCTGGCACCTGTTCGGTACACTGAGGGAGAATATAGCATGACCAATGCACCAGTATGTCTTTCGAGCTGTGGGACAAAACCAGAACACCTGGAGGAAATCCATGAGACAAAGGGAGAATGTGCAGGTTCCACACAGACGGTGACCCAAGCTGGGAATTGAACCCAGGTCTCTGGCACTGTGAGGCAGTAATGCAAACTGCTGTGCCACTGACTCCAGTAATGTGATTGAGTCTCAGCTGCCCCCTGCAATGGCCTAGCAAGCCACTCAGTTCAAGAGACAGTTAGGGATGGGCAACAAATGTGGGCTTTGTCAGCAACACCAACATCCCACAATAGAGTAAAAATAAAATAATTTTCTCACTCATTCATTCAGTAGAGCACAGCTCTCTGAACTGTATTCCCTGATATAATCTATCAATTGTTCATTGTAACTGTGGATGGGATTCTACGGCCTTGCAAATCCCAAAACCGTAAAATCCCATCCAAGGTCAACGGACCTTTACATGCTCCACCCTCCCCCTCTCCGATTCCCGTGGCAGGTGGGCTGGTAAAATTCCGGCCTATCTCTTTTTATTGATAGACATATGTTTAGGTGTTACTATTTGATCCTGATGGTCTGTCTTAATGATGATTCATGATGCATTGCAATTTTACTAATGGCTGTTTACATGCCAAGCTCAAAATGTATGAATTTTGATCTCGCTGAAGGCTACCAATCTTTTATGTGTTCATATTAATGATTTATGTTGGTAGTTATATATTTTATAGAATCATAGAATCCCTACAGTGCAGAAGGAGGCCATTCAGCCCATTGAGTCTGCACCTAGCCATATATACTAGATGATTCCATGAAAGTGATACATGAAAGATATACTACCTTTATTGTTTTGGACTATATAACATATTATAAATTATCTTCCAACTTATAAGAAAAATGTTTATATTTCATTTCTAGTTATACAACAATTTATATTCATGTAAACCACATTATATAATTTAGATTGAAATGTATCTAAAAATAATGGACCTTAATTTGATGTCAAAATAATTGTGTGGGTTATGGCACTACCATTATTTATGTGTAATGAATTTAAGCAAGGGGCAGATACATTACATCCAAAATTTGCTATCTGAGTACATCACAAAAACAATACCTTACTACCTGTTTCATTGTTTAACTGCAATGAATCATGTGAAGTTTCTGTATTTGGACAACAGACATGAACTAAACTAGCTCTCGAAAGTTATATCTCATCCATTTCAGACTAAATACTGTGGTAATGACATGTGAAGTACTAATTACTGCCAATTAACCCCTCTGGTACTGCAACAAGTACACTGTACTATACACTATAACAAGTATCAATTCTCATTCCTTGAACTTTTAATTGTTGTTAGAGATTATAAAAATGTAAAATTTTTCTTTCAATTTCCTTAATCTTTATTTTTGGTCTCGTCTTCTCTCTCTCTCTTTCCTAATCTAATATTTCCTTCCCTACCTTATTCTCTTCTTTTTACCTGATTAGCAACAGATTTGACCAACTTATAGTCATTGAATGTAATTTTTTTGATGGGATATCCCACGAGTTGCCCTGTTCACTTAAACCCTTTGCTGCATCATTAGCAACTTGAACGTTCAGGAACTTTCTGTGCAAAAAAAAAGCCTAAACATACAAGAGCAATTCAAACCAATGACAGACATCGTTAGATACCCTGCGTAGCAAATTAGCATCCAATTATGTTTCTATTAATATCATATCACAGTGGTAAAACAATGAGACTAAACTGCTTGAGCTGATGTTTTGGAGCAATAGAATCACAAAAATATTCAACTAAATAAATGCAAATGTTTGAATTTATTAAGTATTAGAACTGATATTTATAATGGCACTCTACATTATTTTGGCTCTATTTATAATATATAAAGGAGAGAAATTTGTTCCATGTAGAGTCACTTTGAACAATGCTGCACAGATTTGCATTGAATTTCCAGGGGCAGGCAATGCCACAGGCTGAGCTGGGAGTTATCAGTGGCATTTGAAGTGACACTGTACAAACAAAAATCTCCCGACAATGTTTCATCCTTGATCTATTTTTCCCCCCTGCAGTATTATTGTTATTATGCTATATTTCTCTTTTCATAATGTATTTTGTCATTTTGCTGTTCTTACACTTGTTTATTGCACGTTAAAATCTTCTGTGTAATTTCAATATCTGACCAGGTATTTACAACCTATATTTATTTACTTACAGATTAACCGTTCGTGCTGAGTGTCCTATGCATTTGGAAGATTTCCCAATGGATGCCCATGCATGTCCTCTAAAATTTGGCAGTTGTAAGTAAACATTGGACAATTTCTGTTGCTTGCTGTCGGCATTACAGTGGGTGTAGTGGTCGTTTCTTAGCAGAATGGACTTTGCAGTCAAGAGCAAGGCACATTCAAAGCATAGGTCCAGAATTATTACCATCATTGCCTTTTAATTTGTACATGTTCACTGTTAGGACCAATGTTCAAGGAAGTCCATTCTTCAGCATCCTTTTTAAAGAAGATAGGGTTATTGTCAAGACGTTTTTCTAGTGAAAGCAATTTCATTATAATGACTTATTTTAAAGAAATGTACCAATGAGATATAATTAGAACTAACATCCCATAGTTTGATTGTTTTAATGGGAAAGATATTTGGATTGCAATGCTTAAACATATTTAGGCAGTTTCCAATCAGTGAGTACATGCATCTATTATTGAGCTCCATTCACGACATATTATTTACAGGTAAGTTAGAATATCAGGGTGGAATGTTATGGAGGTGAAGAAGGGGGGTCAGCATCAACTTTCCAATGGGCACCTTTACCCAAGCACTATCACTGTAACTGCACATATTTACCCTGCTAATCCCCCTACCTACACGTCTTGGGTCATTAGGGGGCAATTTAGCATGGCCAGTCCACATAACCTACACATCTTTGGGCTGCCTGTTGAGAGCTACTGGCCAGCTCTTGTTGCCAGGAGTTAGTAACTAGGCAGGGTATAGGACCCACATTTTCCAATGCTGGGTTCCTTGATTTGACACTGGGGAGTCCTCACATGGGGAGTCCTCCAGCTGCGACTTGGTTAATACCAGCAGGAGCAGGATGAGACCTAGAAGTAGGCCTTAACTGCACAAATATCAGGATTCCACAATTTACTGTCTATTGGAGGAATTTTCCAGCTTCGCTCGTCCTGAAACTGGAAAATCCCACCCAAAGTTAACTGACCTTTCTGTGGTCCGCCCCTTATCCGCTGTGATTCCCGTGGTGAGCGGAGCAGGAAAATTCGCTCCCTTGCCTTTTGTTGCAAAAATTTGTTTAGGGCCAACTGATGTGGCAGGTTGGCTCTGTGATTGCTCTACACGCTATAGAAAGGAACAATCATCCTTTTTGAATCTTTAGATTTTGTTACTTAATGTCCTCTTGAGTCTCCTAAACTCTAAACCATGAAGTTTATATTTTCAGTGTGAAGTTCCTCGGTGGCAAATTTACTCACATGAATTATTCTCTGTGGGGACCAGTTGAAAATGTTACCCTGTGGACATTCTTTCAACATAGGTCTTTCCTTCCATGCCTCTATAGATATTGTAATTAGAACAAGTGCCTAATTTTAGAACAAACGAATATTAAATATTCCCACAATTTTAATTGTTACTTGTTTGTTCAGTAATTTTGTAGATTTGTTAAAGAAACTACGGGCAGGATTTCCTGGCCTCGTTCGAGTGAGAACGGAAATTCCCGCCGATGTGACCATTGTCCATTTCCATTGTCCGCCCCTGGCCCGCTCCGATTATGTGGCGGGCAGGTCGATAGAATTCCGGCATTCAATGCGGATGTATAATTTTTCCAGTTTTCTATTTTGATTAATATATTAAGCTTTACTACAAATTTGGGGATGAGTTTGAAATTTATCCGGTTCATAGTGGACATTAGCAAATTAACAGTCTATTTCACTTTCTATCTGATTTTCCTATCCACATGTTTGTGGGCGGAACTTTCTCGTCCTGCTCGCCACAGAAATCGTAGTGGGCAGGACACAGACCATGCAAAGATCTGTTGACCTTGAACTGGAAGATCTCACCCTTCGTTTTGAAATAGCAAAAATATATTTGTATAGTTTTATATGGTACCTTGATGAAACTGATTTTTTTTTAAATCATTTTTCTAAGCTGTCTTATACTCCTTGACTGCTTTTTTTTTGTGTCAGCTATGGCTCAGTTGATAGCATTCTCATCACTGAATCATTTCCGGTTCTCTCCAGGTTTGAGCACAAAAATCAAGTTCAATACCTCAGCATAGTACCGAGGGGTTGCTGCACTCTCAGATGCATTTCCTTTCAGAGGTGATGTTGAACCGAGGCCCTGTCTGCCTGCTTGGATAGATATCAGAGATCCCATGGCACTAATTCGAAGAAGAGCTGTGTGTTTACCCCAACATTCTGGCCAACATTTACCCCTCAACCAACATCACAAAAACAGATTATCGGCCCATGATCACATAATTGTTTGTGGGTGCTTGCTGTGTGCAAATGAAGTGCTGCGTTTCCCACATTCCAACGATGGCAACACTGCAAAGCAAGTGCGTTATTGGGTGTAAAGTGCTTTGAGACTTCCAATGGTCGTGAAAGCACTATATAAATACAAATCTTTCTTTTATTTACATTTAGAACCTTATATAGAATCCCTACAGTGCAGGAGGCCATTCAGCCCGTCGAGCCGCACCGACAGCAATCCCACCCAGGCCCTATCATCGTAAACCCTGCTAATCCCTCCAACATCAATATAGCATGGTCAATCGACCTCACACGCACACCTTTGGAGTGTGGGAGGAAACTGGAGCACCCAAAGGAAACCCATGCAGATATAGGGTGGGCAGGGAGGGGAGTGGGGTTGGGGGGAGGGGGGGTGTGGCGGAGAATGTGCAAACTCCATACAGTGACTCGAAGTTGGAATTGAACCCAGATCCCTGATGCTGTGAGGCATAACCAAAGTGCCACTGTGTCACCCATATTTCATATGCAAAAATGCACACATATTGCTGGATTATTCGTTTCTTGCTTCACTGTTGCAATATTCAGTTTGTTTTCCCCAGAAAAATTTCTGAAATCACAGGCACTTATCTGGACCCGCGGAGATGCCAATTACCTTCCATATGACCTCAATATGGTCATTAAGGATGTATAACTCAGGCAGAAAGTGTGAGCAGATTATTTAATCACAGCAACAATCACAATCAAGCTTGGCTGTTTTCTCACTTGACATCTATTTATGCAGCATGGGTCAATTAACTGGTCAGCAGTGGAGACAGTAATCTTCTCTCCTCCAACTGAGACTGCCTCTCAAACGCTCTTGTTGCACTCTAACTCTAGATATCAATTAACTTGCACTGGGGCAAGAAAAGTAAAGTTTAAATTTAAATTCTTATTGCAATAACAGGAATATTTTAGAGCACTACAATATTAGAGCTAACTTTCAAACATCACGATTAAGGGTTAATGACTTTATCAGAGTTCAGGCTTGGAGGGGTTATGGAGCTAAATCAACAAGTGGGGAGTTAATTAATTCTAAAATCACAGCATTGCAACCATTAATATGTTGGTTTCTCAGTCTGCCATTTCCAAATGCATTCTGTATTTTTAGTACAATGAGCCTGATCATTGAAATACACAGTTTCCATACAGAACCATTTTTTTACTTCAAAAGGTCACATTCTTCATGAAAGAAGATGTTTGATAATGTTACCTGGTATTTTTGTAAACACGAGGCAATAATCCAAATTGTTTTTCCCATAATGTGATGGCTGTCTAATGAGAAAAATCATTTTTACTTTCCATCTTAAAAAGAAATAGTCAAACATCTCATCATTAAGATGTCTCCCCTTTAACTACAAGTGCGATGAAGAAGTTATAATATTTCAATGATAATATACTTTCAAGAGGAGTAAAATTTCTTACTCATAAGACTTGATTTGATTTGCACTCAACCAGTTCTTTGAGAACTTTTATTTCACATTTCATCCAATAATATTCCTCCTCTTTTTTATTTTACAAAGCATTCTTCCCCAAACGCATTTTCATATGTGTCAATTATCATATTTCAATTTTAAACATGGGAAGAACACCGTGGTTAACCTTTTGGTTTTGCTGCTGTGTAACTAACTTCTGGATTGCATGAAAGGATGCACAGATTTTAGGGTACACTTACGCAACAACTGTAGGGTCAGTGTGAGCAGTTCTGCTTAATGTCTACATAGTTTCTGAACTTAGATTTAATACAGGAGATAACTGAGTGAAAGTAAGGTTAGACTCTCTTTCCTAAGGAACATCATTGTTCTTTGCTCCAGAGTTCACTTGAGTTCTGATTCCAGATTTACACCATAACTTTAAAAACAATCTGCCCTTCTGCGATTATTGTTCTACCAGTATATTCTTAGCCTTCATCCATTTGAAAATACTTTAACTGGTTTTTAGCTCTCCTTAACTGTCTGGTAAAGAGTGGCATGGGGAAATAAGAGCCTATTAAATTGTGACAGATGAAGTGAACGGGCCAGTGAACTGAGTTTCTGCAATTGTTCATTGTGCAAAATTTGCAGCTATGCTCACAATGCTGTGATGGACTCACCAATTAACCCATTTCACCTTCTATTTCTGAACAGATGCATACACAACGTCAGAGGTTGTGTATACATGGACACATGGAGCATCCCAGTCAGTTGTTGTGGCTGAAGATGGTTCTCGATTGAATCAATATGACTTAATGGGACAAAGCGTGGGAAAAGTTATTATTAAATCCAGTACAGGTTGTATATTTATACATATATAAAATACACATACTTTATAAAAATGGCCTCTGATTTAGTGTCAGCCTTTGCACTGCTTCAGTGTAACACTGAATAGCATTATTATCAATTGGGCTCTTTGGAATATGATAGCCATTCAGAGATGAGGCACAAATGGTTCATTTTATAATATAGAAATCATGTAATTGTTCTGAGAACACATGCTCATCCAGTTACAAAGCCCTTAAGGTAACAAAATACTGTGACCTCTTATCTTACGCACATGGTTTTTGACCCTGTTTGAGTAAATGCAAAACCCTCTCTGTAATTTGACCAACACAATCAGTGTCTGATGTGATATATTTTGTTCATGGCTCTCATAAGCTTTGGTAACAAATTGAAATAATATATCCCAATACATGTTCTTGTATTACTTACATACTTCTCCCCCAGAGACTTCTTGTGGTAAGAGCTGGAATTCTCCAGCCGTTCATGCCGGCAGGGTTCTCCAGTCCTGCCGACAGTGCACCCCCACATGCAGGTTTCCTGCTGGCATGGGGTGACATCGATGAGAATGCCCATTGACAACAGCAGGACCAGAGAATCCCACCACTAGCAAACAACGCACCACCTCCCACTGGCAGGAAACACGTAGCTGGGAGGCTGGAGAATCCTGCCTGTGAGGAAGAGATGAGTAGGACTGTCTTATCAGATTGATTGGGCAGATGGACATACATTTTACATCTCTACAAATCATTTATTCAACAGATTATGGGCAATTATTTTATATTTGAGAACATGGATTTTAACAAGCACCAAATATTCAAAATTGCACCAATCAATAAGTGCTTTGATACTTTCCAGATTTTATTAAAATGAAGAGTAAAATAATCCCACTGGTTAAATTTCAAGTGAAATGAGACCAAAACAAAACAAAATGCCATTGACTCAGCAATAGCAGCTTTGATAAGCCTTGGTTGAACATGGTGTTTGGGTTGTAGTGTCTTTGGCGATAAAGAAACTCCAGATTCAACATTTCCCAACAGTCTAATGTTTTATTCTCCAGTATATTCTATACTTCATACATATGAACTCGGTAATGAAAAGACAGTAGCCCAAAATGTTGCATTCAGTAATGGTCTCAGCGATTAAATGGGAGCACTCCAGGACAGTCTGAGCTGGGTGCCTGATTGGGATGAACAGAAGACAAAGTGACAGATGTATTCAATGTGAACTCTGTTAGTGCTTAAAATATCATATAATGTAACAGCTTGAAATCAATCATTTTTCATATGGGTGACATTTTTAGACACTCAAATTACGTAAGTGCATCTTCGGTCCCACTTACATACTGCTTTCTTTGTTTGACAATAGTTTAATTATTAGGTTAGCATAAATATACCAGGACGGTGGAATGCTGATGCAAAATTTAACATAGTGAAAGCCAGCAGCATTGCTGTTCAATTTCAAAAGTATGTGTATTTCTAGTGCAAAGTAGTGATCCCATCTTGTTGTTGCATTAACTCCCAGGTCTGGGTTTACAGTCTCGGGTCAGGAGTGCAGAAGCAGGACATTTCCTTGCTCTATGAGCATGACCAGGGGAAAAGAGGCCCAGACCGTCAACTTTTCATTCTCTGGGAGGCAGGCTGGAATATAATTCATAAATCTGCCTCGGTGCACCAGCAATTGGTTGAATTTATTTTAAAAAAATCAATAAACAGCCCTGCAGCCTCACCCCTTCTTGTCTCCCCACACACTCCACATGCTCCATCTATTCCAACTCATGTCACTCTATGCTCCTATACTCACCCCTATGATTCCTCATACCCTCTGTGCCAACAAATACCCACATATTCATCCCAGTAGCTCTTTATAGCCCCTCTACCAACTTAGTACATAAGAACATAAGAAATAGGAGCAGGAGTAGGCCATCTAGCCCCTTGAGCCTGCCCCGCCATTCAATAGTGGCTCAGTTCCACATTCCCGCCCTCTCCCCATAACCCTTAATCCCCTTGCCTATCAAAAACCTATCAACCCGCGTCTTAAAAATATTGAGCGAGGCAGCCTCCACCACTTCAACGGGCAGAGAATTCCAGAGATTCACCACCCTTTGAATGAAGAAGTTCCTCCTCAACTCTGTTCTAAACCGCCCCCCCTTTATCTTGAGGCTGTGCCCTCTAGTCCTACTGTCCTTTCTGAGCGGGAAGAGCCTCTCCACCTCTATCCTATCCATCCCATTCAACATCTTATACATCTCAATGAGATCTCCCCTCATTCTTCTAAACTCTAACGAGTACAAGCCTAGTTTATTCAGCCTCTCCTCATAGTTCAACCCCCTCAACTCCGGAATCAGCCTAGTAAACCTCCTCTGCACTCCCTCCAAGGCCAAAATATCCTTGCGTAAGTGCGGCGACCAAAACTGCACACAGTACTCCAGCTGCGGCCTCACCAGTGCCCTATATAGCTGCAGCAAGACCTCCCTACTTTTATATTCAAAACCAACCCATACTACCCACACACAACCCTTTGACCTCGCACACTCCATGCCTATTCATCTATTATCCACCATAGACAAAATTTAGGAGTCATGCTGATATAAAATATATGGAAAATCCTTTAACTAATCTCTTATGAAGATAAACATTTATAATCCCTACCCAGTTGGAGCCATCAATCAAACTGATCACTTATCAGGCACCCCGATGTGATAATTTTAGGTTGTAAAATCAGTCATGCAGCACATATAAGGACAATCCTCAGGTCTATGACAACAGAGTGAAATTCAAGCACCATTTTTTTAAGCTTCGCGCTATTTAAAATTTAAAGCCTAGAAGAACTAATTGATTGCTCTATAGTTCTGATGAGCTTTAAGAGTTTCAAAGGGTTTTGACAGTTGTTTGACAGCTTAAACAGTTCCAATGATTTTATGCGTTTTTTACTCACAGTCATATCTACTTTTAATAATCTCAAAGGGCACTTGGCTTATCCAAAGGGTGCCTTGCCTCTCCCAGAGGTTCCTTACCTCTCCCAAAGGTGTCCTGGGACCTTTTCCAAAGGAATACCTTGCCTCTCTAAAAAGATGCCATGGCTATTCAAATGAATCCACAAAGTTCAGACATGCTTTTATCCGGTCTAACCTGCACACTTCAGATTTCTGACACCTACCTCACCAAAATCACATGTAAGTGGAAGCAGCTGGTGATTTATATGGTCAGATGAATGCTAAGTATTGGTTAAAATCTCATCCGAAAGATGGTGCAACCAAAAGTGCCAGGTATCAGCCACAATGTTGTATTCACATATCCAGATCAGGCAGTCAACTCACTACCTTTTGATTCAGAATTGATTGCTACCATTCAGCCACGGTTGACACCTAAGATGTACCATTTAAAAGATATTATACCCAACGTAACCTGTGGTGCAACATTTCAGAAATTTTTCATACACAGAGTAGGTACTTTATTTTTGATGGAGAATATTTAATTCCTTTGTTTAACATATATTTGTGGGAGAAAGTATTTATAGAATACTTTTATATTCCAGCCTGCCTCCCAGGGAATGGAATGGAATTTTTATTTTTTCATCCAGTGATAGTATTATGCATTCCTAACTTTGATTTGCAATAGACTAATTACAGAATAAATACCCTAACATTATCTGATCTGATAGGTCAAAAAAACTTCCGCATCACCTGTATCACAATTATATTTCCTACACTTGTGATCCTTTTGATTAACATTTTACTTATAGCGATGAGATCATTATATTTGGATCATGAGAACAATTTCCATTGTTATCAGCAGCAATTGTGTTACTATTTTCAATATATTTTATTTAAATGGGACATTTCCTGCCTATTGTATTGACAGTTTTGTGAAGGAATAGCCTACACTTGATGTTTCTAGTTGCAGAGGGGTGATAGTTTGCACGCTATCTTGTTCTAATTCCATACTTTATATTTCCAGGTGAATACGTGGTCATGACGGCTCACTTTCATTTGAAGAGAAAAATTGGCTACTTCGTAATTCAAACATACTTACCGTGCATTATGACGGTTATTCTCTCACAAGTATCGTTCTGGTTAAACAGGGAATCTGTCCCTGCAAGAACTGTCTTTGGTAAGTTGTTTGGAAAAGTTGCTTGCAAACAACTTTGAATATTACATAGAATTCTCTGAAGTTGTGCAAGTGTCGGTCTACTCACATGGTTTGATTTTTGGTTCGATTCTCGTTTTTTTGTTAACATTCTGCTCAATCTGCTGTTCACTTTCCATTGCAATGTCAGCATCAGGCAAGCCCACACAAGCTCTGAGGCAAAGCAAACTCACTTCACACAGTTCCAAAAACCTATTGCAATCCCACCTTACACAGAGCATTGGCTTCTCATGTCAACCATTCTGGTGACTCTCTTAGTGAGCATGACACTTAAGTAAATTATTAATTAGTTAATGATTTTTTTGTGCAATGTACTCAACTAAATAAAAACTAGGCTGAGGTATGCTCAAACTTAGACCTTGCCTAAACTTTTACCAAAAATTCAGTTCAAAATTATTGGAGTAGTGTCCCTCTAATTGCTGGAGGTGATCTGAGTTTTGGTGATCTCAATTCAAGGTGTAAGCATGGAGTTACATTTTTGATAGTTATCAATTTCTAAGGAAATCAGAGATAGTTGTATAAGAATTAGGAATGTTATATTGGTAGAGTATGGGTGCTTCTCTGAGCCTGGTGTCAAGGCACATCATGAGAATAAGTTTTGGGAGTTTTACTTGCATTTAATCCTTCATTAGACTATCATTGCTTTTCCCAATGTCATCATTAAAGAGTCAGTTTCCTGGTTTTGCATGACTGGCCCATTCCACCACCAGGGAACCATCTTCAGCAGGACCAGAAGATCCTGGTGGCAGGAAGGGCAGGAAAATCCCACTCTTTTTATTTAATTATCTATTGTAACAATTTCCCAACAGTAGATATGAGCTGATTCCCTAGTTTCCTTCCTTCACATAAGGCGTGTCATGAAAAGAACAGTTCCCAAATTGAGAGAACATTGTAAGTTTATAGTTGGAGCACCCATAATATGCTAAACGAAAGAACTGTGAATTTAAATTAAAAAGAGTAAATTGCATCAGTTGAAGCATTCATTTGGCAATTGAATCAATTCCTATTTCAATTGAAAGTGGATTTACACAGATTTAGAAGAAGAAAATATCCTCAAGTATCAGGTTCGGCGCAGAAATGTAACTTGAATGCTGACAGCATGTTAAATGGTTTAGTGACCTTTCCTTACATTTTTGTGGTTATGCCATTGAAGTAATGAAATGTCTTACTTTGAATTAAAAGGAATTTTGTGTCCTTTGTTTAAAATTGGAATGAACGTAATTGGGAGACAATGTCGAAAAATGAGTGCTGCAATAATGTGCAGTATCTTAGAATGGTAAATAAAGACAGAGATATTCTTGAAATGACCATGTGACAATTTATTGATCTGAACTGAATCATCTGCACAAGCCTGATAAACAGAAATGAAGGGGAGAGGGCAAGGATGAATCGCTTGGGTCTGTTTTTGTCTGAATCCTAGCAGTTAGTTATGGAGCAGCGTGGCAAGGACTTGAGAGAATGTTCTTTTTGCCCTTTCCGTTGTGAATAGGCATGCAAGCAGCAGAATAAACAATAGATGAGATGGGTACATGCAAAAAATAAATATGATGTTGTTCATCTGGGGTTCAACACTAATTTAGCTAGATAACCTTCTACGTATCATTGCAATGACCATTTTCAAATACATGCACATAAATTTAATATCAAGATGTATTTAAAATAGTTAAGGCTATATTGCTGCAGGTATTAGTAACAAACTGACATTTCTCATGTTGATAAAACAGAGAGAAGCACATCAATTTTGTACTAAAATTATCACTGAATAAAATTTAACTCTTGTTACAATATAAAGCAGTAGCTTATAATGAAAGTTATTCAACTTATCTATATATCACAAGACATGTTACAAAAATAATGATCTTGATCAAAAATTGGCAGCAAGATTGAGCACTAAATTCAGAATGGCATGTGCCTGTAGTTATATTACAAGATCAATCCTCAATGCTATTGTATCACATTATTCATAGATCAGGTTTTTTTTTCATTGAGTGTCAAAAGAAGCAAACTTACACATATTACATTCAATTATTCCAATTACATGTTTCTTATTGTGTCTTATTCAGGGGTCACAACAGTATTGACAATGACAACTCTAAGCATCAGTGCCAGGAACTCACTCCCCAAAGTTGCATATGCAACTGCTATGGATTGGTTCATTGCCGTGTGTTATGCTTTCGTTTTTTCTGCACTTATTGAATTTGCCACAGTGAACTATTTCACAAAGAGGAGTTGGGCTTGGGATGGAAAAAGTTTAGTTCCTGAAAAGGTAAAATGTGCATTTATATCTTTGTTTAATTTTAATATGAACAATGCTATTGAGATTTCCCCCCTTGTAAAATGTGTCATGGCTAAAGACTGTGGTGGAGAAATTTGTTTATGTTTGTTTACCAGGAAAGTTTCCCAAAGTATCAGAAATGAGACTTGAATGCTGGAGCAAGTTCAATGGTTCAAAGATCTCTCCTTTTGTAATTGAAATAATGAAACTTCTTACTTTACCATGATTGAGATTAAGAGGGATTTTGTTTCAAATTAAGATTGAAATTAAGGAGATCTCCTCATGTCTGGGGAGGAATGTGGAGCGGGAGGGGGAGGACCCAGTTGTTGTGGTCCTCACTGAAACCAATTCCATTGATAGAAGCTGGAAACAATGTTCTGCTAAGAGAATTTGAAGAGTTAGGGATCAAGTTAAAATGCAGCACATCAAAGGTAATTGTCTGGATTGTTACGTGAGTCACATGCCAATTGGCGTAGGGTCAAGCAGATTAGAGAATTAAATATGTAGCTCGAAGAGTGGTATGGGAAGAAGGGGTTTCAATTTATGAGGGATTGACTTTGGTACTCGTGGAAGAGTGAACTGTTCCGTTGGGACTTGAACTGGGCAGGAACCAATGCCAATCCCCCATAACGAGGACAGGTCTTCAATCTAACGGGAAGTGTGTCTCTGTGTGTGTGTGTGTGTGTATGTGTGTGTGTGTGTGTGTGTGTGTGCGCGCACGCGCGCGGGTTGGGGGTGGAGGGAGCGGAATGGTGATGGGGGTTTGGATGAAGGGAGATCTAGAATCCAAAGAGAGCTAGCATAAGTTGAGCTACTAGAACAACATATCAAAGTGAGTAAGGACAAGGGACAGGAGGAATGGAGTTTCAGAAAAAAATGTACATTGGCAAATAAGGACATTGCCGGGAATAGAAGTTAAATATTCAAATTAAATATTCTCCATATGAATACATGAAGCATCTGCAATGAAATAGATGAACTAATGGCACAAATGGAAGTAAATGATGTTGATTTAGTCATTGTTACTGAGACATGGTTACAAGGTGATCAAGGATGAGAAATAAATATCCTAGGGTACACAATACTTCAGAATGACTGACAGAATGACAAAAGAGGAGTTGGTTTTACTAAAGGAAAGAGCCGCTTGACAAATTTATTAGTGGTTTTTGAGATGGTATTTAGCAGGGTAGATAAAGGGGAACCAGTCATTATATTGTACCTGGAATTCCAAAAGGCATTTGATAAGGCACTTGATTGGTTAGTTGAAAAAGCAGAAAGTGGATAGTATTTTTAAGTTGGCAGACAGCGAATAGTGGAGTGCACAAGGATCAGTGATGGTGCCTCAGCTGTATACAATTTATATTAATGAATTATGTGAAGCAAAAGAGAGAATTGTATTTTAAATTTGCTGATGATATCAAGCTAGGTGGGAATATAAGCTGTAGGGAGGATACGGATAGACTACAAAGTGACATAGATGAGTGAACAACAACATGGTAGGTGGACTGTAATGTAGAGATGTGTGATGTTATTCACTTTGGTCGTAAGAATAGAAATACAGAATATTCTTTACAAGGCATTCAACTCGTAAATTAGAGATTTGGGTGTGCTGGTACAATGAACACAGAAAGTTAGCATACAGATACAGCAAGCAATAAGGGAGGCAAATGGCATGTTGACCTTTATTACAAGAGGATGGAAGCACAAGAATAAAGAAGTGTTGATGCAATTGTAGATAGTTTTAATGAAATCATACCTTGAATACCGTGTATAGTTTTGGTTTACATATTTATGAAAGGATATACTTGCTTTAGAGATGGTACAGCGAATTTTCACTAAATTGGTCTGTAGGATGAGAACGTTTTATGATAAGAGGCTGAGTAAATTGGACTGATATTCTCTGAATTTTAGATAGATAATCTAATTGAGATGGACAAAATTCAGAAGGGGCATGATAGAGTGGAAGATGAGAGATTGTTTCCATTGGTAGGGGAGTCTAAAACATGGGAGCACAGTCTCACTATAAAGGGATGAATGAATGGATGACTGGCTTCCTTCTACACTGTAGCAATTTTATGGTTCTTCTCCTATGGTATAAATTGTAGTGTTCTCCTTTAGCACAAAGATGGGAAGAAACTACTCATTGAAAGGGTAGTGAATCTTTGGAATTCTTAGTCCTAGATGGTTGTAATTGCTTCATTTGTTGAATATACTTAAGGCTGGCATAGACAGATTTTGGTCTCTCAGGGATATGGGGAGTGGACAGGAAAATAGAGTTAAAGCCCAAGATCAGCCATGATAATGTTGAATGGTGGAGAAGTTTTGACAGACCACAAGGTCTATTCCTGCTCCTATTTCTCGTGTTCTTACAACATAATTTGGAAATAACATTGAAAATATGTGCTGCATCCATGGACTGAGTCATGGAATGGTAGAAACAGATTGAAATATAACAATAATATATTGATCACAGCTAGATCATCTGAGGAAACCTCACAAACAAATATGACAGGGAGAGGATAAAATCTAACTGAATCAATTGGTGTGTTTTTGTCTGATTTCTGTCAGTTGGTTATACAGCATGGCATGGACTTGAGAGAATGTTAAGATTGCTTTTTCCATTGTGATTGGGGGTGAGAACAAGAGAAGGAACCATGGGTGAGTTGGGAACTTGGTAAAGCTTGTTGCAGACTTATGTCAATTCTGCTTAAGCGGCCATGCTAACAAATTTCTCCTCTTTCAAATTTTGTTTGTGCACTTTTTCATTTATATATTATCTATACTCTGCCGTAGAAGAAATAGTGTTAGTTAAAAGAGCACGATTGCTCTTTTAAGTTTGCTGATGATATCAAGCTAGGTGGGAAGATAAGCTTAACTCGGTAGATACTATATTCTTGCCTGGCAGTTAGTAACAACATGGTTATCTCAAGGAAGCCATTGACATATGGAGTATTTTCTGAATCAAATCAAAAGTAAACAAACATGTGATCAATTTCGTACCTGTTTTGACACTATGGCTTCACACTTACATTAACTTTTAAATGGCTTAGTTCTAAGATATCCACCAAAAACTCCGAAATTTCCATAAACAAAGAAAATTGTTTGTAATGTTACAAACAGCATAGTGGGGTCATTTAGTGGGGTCATTTTCGCTTCACCAGTGGATCAGTCACTCTTTACACAACCAGTCTTATTTTCTTCTCCAAGTTTTAATTATCTCTTTATTTATTCATGGAATGTGGTGTCACTGGCAAGGTGAAAATCTATCCTACATCCCTAATTGTGATAGTTAACTTCTTGAGCCATTGTGGCCCAGGTGTTTAAGGTTCTTCACCGTGCTGTTATGGAGGGAATTCCAGGATTTTGACCAGCAGTAATAAACAATGAAGAGTGATATAAATTTGATTCAAGATGGTGTGTATCCTGGAGGAAAATGTTGAGGTGGTGGCATTTCCAAACTGCCTTGTCCATCAAGTTGGTAAAGTTTGTAGAAGTCATTCCCAGTTGTGCTTCTTTTAATCGTGCAATCAGCCTTTCAAAGATCCAGGCCCTTTGATTGGACCTTCTAATGATCTTTGGCTGGTCCCCCAAGTTGTTGATAGAATTTAGTTAGGGATCAAGACTATTTTGTTTAAAGTAGACAGGGTTGGGATTCAAGACATTTACTCAGTAAATGATGACACAAGATTCCATGGGTTTTGAATAAGCAAAAATGTACAAGGTCAGAAAGATAAAACAATTTTCAATATCTGTCTTATTCTCTAACATTCAAGGTCAATATGAGATAAGAACATAAGAACATCAGAAATAGGAGCAGGAGTAGGCCATCTAGCCCTTCGAGCCTGCCCCGCCATTCAATAAGATCATGGCTGATCTGTCATGGCTCAGTTCCACTTTCCCGCCCTCTCCCCATAACCCTTAATCCCCTCTCTTATCAAGAACCCATCAACCCGCTTCTTAAAAATATTTAGCGAGGCAGCCTCCACCACTTCAATGGGCAGAGAATTCCAGAGATTCACCACCCTTTGAGTGAAGAAGTTCCTCCTCAACTCCGTTCTAAACCGCCTCCCCTTTATCTTGAGGCTGTGCCCCCTAGTCCTACTGTCTTTTTTGATCGGGATACATGTGAATTAATGGGCAAACTGTGGTCAAACACATCACACCACAAAATAAATGGCAGATGTGACAAGGCAGAGTTCATGGATTTCTCAACAGCTTATCCAGATGTTAGTAACACTGTTAATTAATCTCACGAAAACACCAGTATTTATCTTCAACAATCTAAGGAATTCTCTGCAAAGGTCACTCCAACTCAGATGGCATCAATGACACCCACCTTGTAGGTTTGCAATCTTGTCTTCCAAGATTCCAGTACCCTGGATTCTCAAATCTGCACCCAAGCACCAACTCACTAGCACAGCTTCAGCTCTTTAGACAGATCAAGCAGAATACCACAGCTCCAAAGGGTGTACTTTTTCCCCTTTGGCCCTCAGTGTGGAGGCACTAATCTTCAGCTGCCTTCTTCACTTAAAATCTGCTGCCCATTGTCCTTTGCCTTTTTGGAGCTGCAAGTGATAGCTGGGGGAGGGGGCGGCGGTGGTGCGGTGTGGGGGGGCGGTGTGGGATGGAGAAGGGGGGGAAGGAGAGGGGGGTGCTGGGTCAAGGCCAGCTGCGGCAGTAGAGCCCTCTGATAGATCTCCCTCAGACCTGTCAGGCCTCTGTTGGTTGCCATTGCGCATATGAAGCCACAGAGGTCTGCACATGCGCATTGGTGCCCTGTGCTGCTACAGCAGGCTTGTTGGCAATTTAATCCCCATCCCCTTTCCTTACAGGCAAGGAAGAGCTTAGCCCAATTTTTCCTGCACTGAGTGGATAAAATACGGGATTTGAACTTGCCTAAAAATACGTCAGAAACTCTTCTGTTTTCCTGCCTTTCCTGGACTTAGAATTTTTTTGGTAAGACTGGCCTCTATGTATGAAACAGATCTTGTCTGATCAATCACATTAGCAGGAACCCAGTTAGCTGCAGTATCATAATTATAAGCTAGAATCTCTTATTCCCAACAGAAACCTCTTGGCTTCGACATTTGTGCTCTTTTCTCGACTTGGTAATGCCGTTCACCTTCCACAGCTTGTCATGTTTCTGTTGGTTTCAGCAGTTCAAAACAAGTGCACAGTTGCCGGCTCATTAGTAGGGAAGCAAGAGATACTTTGTAGTGTACATACTGTGTAGTATATTTTGGTATGTCAACAGAAATGTGTCCAGATGCTCTTGAATGTAGGAACATCCTTGTGATGGTGTTTAAAGCAAGTTTCATGGTTTGAACAAATCTCTCCACAAATCTGTTGGTGAATGGGCAGGATGGTACTAAGGTGATGTGAAGAATCCTGTTGCATCTTGGAAAATTCTCAAACTCCCACCAGGCAAGTTGAAGACCATTGTCACAAGTTGTTTTGGTAACCTGCATTGACTGAACATTTCTCTTAACCTTTGAATTGTACTAAGGACATCACTGAAATTTCTGGCCATTTGGAATGAGCATCCACACCACCATTCCTTCAAATGGATCAGAGAAATCGACCTGGATGACAAAGGTTAACTGATTAATCCCATGGATGGAAAGGTGCCAACTGCAGCATATTTCTCACACTCTGATCTGAAGACCAAGGTCTTGCCTAATTGGCTCCAATGTCTTGATCTAGGCCAGGCCACCTAAAGCAGTTTCTGGAATTCTGTGTCATGTGAACTGTTTCACAGTGTCCTGAATGCATTTGGTCCAACAGTGGCCGGGGGGGGCAATTTTCAGCCCCTGTTAGTGATCAGTGAGAGTGGCAACACTGGCGCACAATGCAATGAGAATTGGAATATGTGATTCTCACTGCTGAGGTTGTGTTTCTCGATTTTCCAGGCTCCTTGCCAGTAACATAATGGGAATCCCACCATGAAAAATTGGGTATCTTGTTTAAATATCAACATATTAATAGCAAACCCTCTTGCCAGGACTTGCCCCTACCCCCCACCCCACTGGATATTCATTGGGTGCTGGCATGATGTCACACTGGCACAACTTACAACAGCTATATAAAAACAGGAACTTGGCGACCTCCCCTCCAGAGGGGTTATCAGGTGAGTGCTCAGACCGTCATCACCCTCCAGTGTGTCAATTTCAGAAGGGGCATTGGAGAGGATGCAGGGGACCCACATAAGTGTAACTTGGGAGCTGGGGAGGGGCAATGTTAAGTGTTGGCATCTCTGGAGGGATGGTGGCTGGGGTTGCTTGGAGGCATTAGCAGCTCTTCATGTCTGTGAGCCTAAGGGGTCTGGCAGTTGGTGGGCAGACAACGCTTCCTGTGTCCTCCTCGTTGGACTTGTGACAATATCACTGCTGAAGGATCGCTCTGCTAAAATGGCAGATGGAAAGTAGGTAGGAGCAGGTGAATCCACAAGGTCAGCACAGGGGCAAGTTCAAGGTCAGTGGTTATGGAGGCCTGGCTCTCCAGGGATTGCGTATGGGTGAAGGCCCATTCCTCAGCCCTTGAGTGCTGGGGAAATGAGGGTGCCGTGTAAGGATGAAGTTAACTGCAATTTGCTGTCTTCATATGCACCAGGTGTGCTTCTCCTGCCACAAGGGGATGCCAGATTCCTAATTATCTCCCTGACATTTCCTTGATGAGTCAATTGTGCCTGTTTAGTCAGCATTGCAATGCATGTATATTCACTGATTGGCACCCAATAGTTAACTTTTTTAGTTTAATTGTTTAACTTAAAAGAGTTGGAAGTCTACCCCCACAAGCATTGAACTCCAAGTTAATCCTCATGTTTCCATAACAGAGAGGTAACACAAGTATGGCCCTCAATGCAAAGCATTATAGTGAAGGCACTCATCAGTCACCCTGCTTAGGAGATGACGCATGGCAGTGTGTCCTACATCATAGTGATGTGTTGCGCTCTGCCCAATTTGGCACTGCAGTGAGGTGAGCGGCTGTGAGGTTAGAATACAGCTCCATTGAATACACTGAACTGCCTTCGTTCCTCACCCTTGGCAGAGTTATGTGGCCCACTGGGACTCTCAAGGGTTAAAGCGCTTCATTCAGGAGGAGTTGAGAAGGGCAACTGTAGTGAAGTGGCTATGGTGTGACAGGGGAGGAGTAAGACTCATTGAAAAGGCGCTGACATGTGGGGCTGTGCACGGGTGGATGTCGCAGATGCTGCTAGGACTGTGAATCAGGGCATTGTCAGGACTCTTCAATGCTCAATTTGATGTTCCTTCCTTTCAGTTTTTGATTGCGGAGAATCTTGAAGCCAGTCAATCTGGCAATATTTTTGATTGCTATTGAACAGCAACATTGACATGCCACTGCACTCGGTCAGGACCAGTGCCCTGCAGAGGAGGAGGAGGCAAGGCCCACTGATCTTCTGGGAGCAAGGCCACAGTTGGCAGAGCCTTGGAGGAGGCACTACCAGCCATGGGTATAACTTCCCAACTCTGGATGTCAGAAGTCCAGTACCTGACAAGGCTGCATCTGGCATGGGAGCCAGCAGACCACCTGTGCCAGGTGATGCAAGAGTTGGTAACACATGGATTTGGAGCCACCCATTGTCTATGGTCCTGACTGTTATAGGCACTCTGAACCTTTACAGCAGGGGTGTTACCTGCACAGCATCTCTCAGGCTGCCACACACAAGTGCATAAGAGAGGTCACAGATGTGCTATTTGTGAGAAACTATCTGTACATCAACTTTGACTGGCACCAGATGAGCCAAGACACCAGGGCCATGGGTTTCAGCTAAGCTGTCACTGACTGAATCCATGTGGCTCCGCATTTCCCCTGTTGACATCGGGCATAGTTTATAAACCACAAGGGATTCCACTCTCTCATTGTTCAGATCATTTGTGACCGTGAGTTAACATTATGCAATGCCGATTCTTCTCCTTTGTTACACCCAACTGCAGAATTACTTTTCTCTGGTTTGCTTCTTAGTCAGTAAGAAGTCTCACGACACGAGGTTAAAGTCCAACAGGTTTATTTGGTAGCAAAAGCCACTAGCTTTTGGAGCGCTCGCTGCTCCTTCGTCAGCTGAGTGGGATTTCAGGTCACAAACAGGGCATGTAAAGACACAAACTCAATTTACAAAATAATGGTTGAAATGCGAGTCTTTACCGCTAATCAAGTCTTAAAGGTACAGGCAATGTGAGTGGAGGGAGAATTAAGCACAGGTTAAAAAGATGTGTATTGTCTCCAGCTAGGGCAGTTAGTGAGATTTTGCAAGCCCAGGCAAGTCGCGGGGGATACAGATAGTGTGACAATGTTGTGAGACTTCTTACTGTGTTTACCTCAGTCCAATGCTAGCATCTCCACATCAGTGCTTTTTAGATTCAGTGCTTCTTCTTTTGTTTTTACATATACACACACTCAATGGGTAGAGTTTTCCCATCTCGCCTGCCACAGGAATCATAGCAGGCAGGACACAGACCATGCAAAGGTCCGTTGACCTCAGGTGGGATTTTCTGGTCTTGAGGCGAGCTGGAAAATTTCACCCAATGTGTCCCATCTTGCCACATTGACAGCATTCAAAATCTCTGCACAAACATCCAGATGAATGGTGACCAGGCTTTCCACAATGGTGACATTCCCGGCTATCTTGTGTCGCGTTAGGTACTCAATTTGATTCATTCTTCTGGAGTTAGCTCAATCTCATGGCTTCTGCAAAGGAATTCACATTGTTCAGTGAGCTTTTTAAGTTCTGCAACACACTAGGCAATTATTTCACCCTCTTTATGGTTTCTTTTGGGAAAAATTAAGTTTTTGTGCTGTGGCCAATTAGCTTGGAGAAAATGCATTTCCAGGATTTTTATTTTGTCTTTATATGATTTTGTGCCAGGTTTGCCAGACTGCACCAAACTTCTTAATAAGTCAAAGTTGGGGGGGGGGTGTCTTTTCCCATCTTGCCAGCCAAGGGAATCGTAGCGGGCTGAGGCAGGGGAGGGTGACGGACCATGCAAGGGTCTGTTGGCCTCAGACGCGCTTTTCCATTTTTGGTGTGAGCACGGCTGGAAAATCCCAATTTTTAGCTTCCATCACACTTAAGAAAGTTGCCCTCTTTCCATCATTTTTCATTCCATTTGCAAGGACGGAAAACTTAAAATGTTCAATGTACAAGCTCCACCGTTCAACAGTCTCATCGAAATGTCCCGTAGGTTCGGTAAGTGTGACCACTTTCAGCCTTTTATTTCCTCTTTTTTGCTCAGTTGCTGTGTTGCTGTTTTAAATGTTTTGCTCCTTTAAGACTGTTACCCTTTTCTCTCCAGCTGTCTCTGCAGTGGCTGGTCGAGTCTCTGGGCAGAATTTTCCGATTCCCTAATGGCATGTTTTCCGGCGGCAGAGGTAGTTCACCATTGGCCACCGGCGGGATCTTCTTCTGGTCCCGCCAATGTCCATAATGTTTAGCATGGCTCTCTCATCATTCTTAGTGATGCCAAGTCATGTTGGAGGCTGCCACGACCTTGCCTTTTAGAGCAAGCAGCTCGTCATTTGGTCGGGAGCTATTTTGTTTTGTTCTTTTTTTAACGGAATGTGGGCGTCATTGGCAAGGCCAGCATTTTTTGCCCTCCTTAATTGCGTTTGAGAAGGTGGTAGTGAGCTGCCTTCTTGAACTGTGCCAGCCCCTGATGTGTGAGAACACTCACTGTGCCGTTAGGGAGGGAGTTCCAGGACGTTGACCCAGCGACAGTGATTGAACAGCAATATATTTCCAAGTCGGGATGGTGAGTGACTTAAAAGGGAACCTTCAAGTGGTGGTGTTCCCAAGTATCTGCTGGTCATGGGAATGATCAGGGGTTTGGAAGGTGCTGCCTAAAGAACTTTGGTGAGTTCCTGCAGTGCGTTTTGTAGATGATTTCGTACATGGTTTAAAGCAGCCATGGAGGACAAGGTCAGGAGCAGTGCCAAAAATAGTGCTAGTTGACCCAACAGAAAACTTATTTGGACCTGGCAGTTAGCTGGACAGCTATGCACCAACTTGCATCAGAATATTCAAGCTTGCCCAAAAAAGAGCACAAAAAATTATAGCGCCAAATGTACAAGCTCCTTAAATAGCTCCTTATTGAGCTTACAGGACCATTAATTGACAGTAACCACATTTCCTACTCCCTCTCCCATACTGGCCCTGTTAAAATTCACAAGTGTTCTGGAGGCACCAGGTGCTGAGACTGGGACCACAATTCCAAATTTCCACACACCATGTTGTGACCCCCTCCATCGCTGTGTGATCTTACCTCAAATGACTGGACTTGTCCAGTGGCTAAAGATTCTTTTAATCATATGGTGAATCTGTAAAAGATGAATTCCAAGAATTTTTTTTCCTCTGCTGACATCAAAATGGTTTTGACTCATATTTTCTGTATCTAAAATGGCTTTGTTTCTTGTGCACATCAATCAAACTACTAATATCTGAGTTACTTATTTGAGATTTACTTAGAAGACCGATGTTCATCACATTTCCCTGTCCACAAAACAGTGACAAATGACAAGTGGGAGAAATATCGGAGGAACTGTGCAGTATATAGGGGAAAAGAAAAACTGAGCTTTGCTTAAAACAATGTCCTTTTTAAGTGTAGTTCCTTTGTTAATGATGACAATGTCAAGACTTCAAAAGTATTTTCTAGGAAAATGTTTTGACTTTTGTTTCGCAGAGAAAGGAAAAGGAACGAGAGGCTCTACTGAAGAAAAACAACACCTACACAGCAACATCAGCGAACTTTGCACCAAACATTGCAAAGGATGCAGGCCTGGCAACCATTGCAAAAAGTGCTGGTGCAGAATCCAAAGAACCCAAGCCAGAACAAAAGCCCCCAGAACCCAAGAAGACATTCAACAGTGTCAGTAAAATTGACAGACTGGCCAGAATAGCATTTCCATTAATGTTTGGGATTTTCAACTTGGTTTATTGGGCTACCTATTTGAATAGAGAGACAGTTATTAAAGGCGATGATGAGCATAATTAGGAAACATAAAAGGAAGAGTTCCTTAGATTTCAAACTAATTTTATTTATTGGGAAATTTCATGAAATTTCTAACAGATTATATAGCTTCCCATTCAATTTGTTGCACACGTTATTTTTCTTTTGCTCTTTCTGAAACAAACTCCTTATTTTTCTGATACCATCAGAAAGAAAACTATCTTGTATAAAGCATTATTACCTTGTCGGTAACACCAGTCTAGTTCTGTGTCCCAGCTGATATTACAGAGTTATTACTGATTCGCTATTCTCATTGCATTAGGGACTTTCTTCTAACAGCATGTCCATCAACAGAAGACATTTGATTTTAAACTAGTCTCACGGCAGGGTTCATGTGAAAGGCAAAGTAGTCGTAAAGATTTCTGGCTGTTGACCAGAGGTAATGAGAAGCTTTTGTTCCCAGAGTTGGGTAAGGTCCATGGTTGGCATTGGCTGCAGACATGGTGGATTATCTTGTTTACTTTCAGTCTCTTTCGAAGGTATATTTAGAAGAAAGAAGAAAGAGATTTCAAATGTTGAACTTTTATAACAGAAAGTTTATGTATGTTTCAGCTATAGTTTCTTTAAAATTATGTGGACAATCTATCCATAACAATAAATGAGCAACACAGTTAGTTATTATGCACCAAACATTAACATGTTTACTCTAGGATGGCAATAGCTATTAAAATAGCCAGTGGGGTTTGTGACTCAAACAGTAGTTACTGAATTATAAGACTTTAATGTAAGAAGTATAGTGTTGACTAATGTGTAATTATATCTTGCCTGGATAAGGGAATTGCACTTTTAAGATTAATTTATTGAACACTCCTCATTCTCCCGCCCAAAAACTAGAAAATCAGCTAAGTATTTTCTACCATTAAATAACAAAGAACATTTATGTTTGCATTATTTAAAAGCAAATTTGAAAATCCTAAATACCTAATTATCTTTATGTTGTTAAGTGATGTCTGGACATGATATTAAACAGTTCTGCAAAAACCTGTCACTTCAGAGCGACCAATGAAGTTAGATCTTTCCAATTTTTGGAGCTAAGTGAAGTTGCTAATGAAAGCCACTGAATTCTGATTTGATCAAAAGGCCTGTACTGGAAAAGGTTGGAGAGCCATGCAAGCATTCTTTTGAAAAACTCAAGAGTTCACATTATAAACTTATTTTGTTGACTATACAGCTTATTAAATGTGATAACGTTATTTTGATGTCTTGATTTTTTTTGCCCTTGTTTGCAACTACCAGACAGGTTTAACAGTAACAGCACAGTGGTCTTCCTGCCCAAGCTATACAATGCTTGCTTGCACAAAAAAAAACTCCTTAATGGTGTTTGAATGGACTGATTTTCATGATTTTGAATTGTCAATGCACTTGTAATTATTGAATAAAAACAGAAAGTGCCGGAAATACCCAGCACATCTGGCAGCATCTATGGAGTAAGAAACAGAGTTAAAATTTCAAGTCAGACTTGACTCTTCCTCAGAACTGGGCCATTTCTAAAGAAGAGCCATGTTTGACTTGAAATGTTAGTTCTGTTTCTCACTCCGGAGGTGCAGCCAGACCTGCTGCGTAATTCCAGAGCCTTCTATTTTTATTTCAGACTTCTAGCGTCTGCTGTATTTTGCTTTTATGCTTGTGGTTGTTGTTCCTTTCTTGGATGGGAATCACTCAGTTTTGCCAATTGGGATCATTCCTGTTGCCAAACAAACCGAATAACACGCAGAAATATGTGCAATTCTCCAATGACTGTTCGACGATGCTTAGCAACAGAGATCCTCATCAGAGCACCCAGGAAAGCGACTAAATGTCAAAACAAAAATTCCCAAAAACAGGCAACAAAAGGAACTTTTCTAACAGTGAAGATTTTTCAAATCCCTTTCATTGCCATTGGCAACATTGTATCCCTCACCCTCAGCTAAGTGTAAATCCTTCCCATCCTCAATACACCAATGATTTAAACCATTTGGTGAAGCTTTTTGTAGAAACAGTTGGAGATTAAATAAAAGACCAATTCATGTACAAGGGGAAATGCAGGGATATAGGCTGAGCCAGGAGGGAGATGAAAATATTCTGAGCAGGCTACAAGGATATTCGAGATGAGCTATGTTCTCCTTTTTCATTCATACCTCTTTACATTTTTGGTTCTTATCATGTTCATATTCCCTGAACACCTCCCCTGCCACCCCGCCCCACCCCCTCCCTCCTCATCTGCACTGCTTGTCAATATCAATAACAAGATACCACAACATATGTCCATTCTCTGACAGTGACAATGATGAGACACTTTGAGAATGATATATGTTGCTGTGAGTCTTCTAACGCTCACATCAGAAGTTATCACTTGGAAGCATGTGGCTAAACGTATTGTGCAGTGACGTGCAGAGGGCTCCCACTCGAGTTCTGCGTATCCTGCTGGGGAATTGGTCACATGGTGGTGTTACATTGCAACTTTCATTCAATTTGTGAATGAACACAAACCAGAGTATGGTCATTATTCCAGAGACCATCAGACCCAAGAAACGGCAGATTCAGATATCTTCTAATTTGCCAAATCCATCCACATTGGATCAATAGAAAGAACTCAAGTTAAAACTTGAGATACTCATAACATAAGCTAAAATATAAATAGTTTGAAAATTGCTGCTTAAAATAACAAAATATACCTGGCCTGAAAACCTTATGAGGTGATGTTATTCTTTATCAAATAAAAGTGTGACTGAGACTTCTGTTTTCTACAAATTATAACCTTCCTCTCTTGTGCATGTGCCAAGAGGAAACTGCAATGCACGTGAAATACCACAAATGTATTTAAGGTAGTATTTGATCAGTGGAGAGGGAAGCTCATTTCTCAATGAAATCACTGTAGAACACTGTCATAGATCAGATAATAAGTTAATGTTATATATTAGTAAGCTGCACATCATCACAATTTTCTCCTTTGAACTGCTGTTGAAATTGTGGAAACATCTTTTTTTAAAAAACTTCAGGAAGATTTCTTTTGCTTTATTTTCCTTGAAACATCTTTCTGCTCGCCAATCCACTTACCTTTGCGTAAACAAAAAGGTATCATAAACAAAATCCTTTTCAAACTTTGAATGTGCTTATTAGATATGGCTTTAAAAACATTGACACTACGTCCCTATGCACCGAACTGAGCAGAAAGGACCTTTGGGTCCAGCACAGGGGGGGAAGAAATGTTTGAATTTGTCTCCATGACTTAACCCTCTGTTTTCAGATCCAAACTGCAGAATGTAAATAATTCCCAATGAATGTTTGATTTTCGACAGCGCATTCAACCAAAAATGAATGTGGTGTTGTGCAGTTCCAGATTCTCTTCTTCAAAAACACCAAACAATGAAAATTATTGAAAAATAAATGGCGTAAATAATAATTAACATGTACTGTACACACGGACATACATTGCAATGACATTTTTTTAATCAAACTGTGAAATAACTGATTTCTTCCATTTAACTTAAGGAAGACAAGGAAATAACATTGAAATACCCTATGTTTCTAAATGAGCCAAAGAAACTTTTTACACTTATTGGTATTCCTGAGCTTTGGCATTAAGCATCGGGACACCCTGGGAAATGGAATTTTGTGCAGATGTCACTTTGATGTAACTCCAGTGCCACCGTTAATGGGGCAAAATCTGAAGCAACATCATGAAACAATCTGCTTAAAATGACAGTTTACAGGCAGTATCTGAACAGCTAATACTAAAGCTTAGAACAGCAGCATTATCTGACGTAAAGGCACCAACAGGTGTAAAGGCATTTCTTTTTATGATAATTAATAATTTTGGTGCAATTTGGTAATATATATGTCCCTTTTAATTAAATCCAGTTTGTAAATATATTAACCAAATATTTATTTACAAACCATATACCTACGTAGTTGAAAAAAAAGCAGTGTTGAAGGAGGACTTAGAAGTATAACAGTGTTATCTTAACAAAGTCAAGCTGACAAAATCCCACATCTTCATAACTGCCTTGTATTTTAGCAATATTGCTGTGAGAAAAATATACTTCAAATGTAAGGGCTTCTAGTATCTGTGGAAATATAACTTTAAATAACCTGTGTAGATAAAACCTGTATAGAATTTTACTTTATTTTCGGGGAGGGGCTCCTTCATCTTCCTTGTAAACGCTTCGGATGTGTTTTGCCGTCTATTTCACTATTTGTTTTTCTTTTGTAGAAAGTCTCATCTGAAAAGAATGCTGTCGTTTTCATCCAATGCTTATCTAAATGTTAATCCCTTACGTCCTCATGTGTCCTTTGCACATTGTTGTGAATAAACTAATGAAATTTAGTCTGCTTTTTTTGCTATGCAATAACTGCTTTGTATCACTTCTTTTTTGGTTCTCAACTTGTAGATGTAAATGTGAATTGATAAATAATGTATAGAGTAAAATACACTTTACCAAATTGAAGTATCCTAATTGAGCTTTTATAAAGAGCTTTGCTGAGTCAGTTACCAGGGGGTTTTGTCAAATTACAAAAAAAAGTCCCAAACTTTTAAATTTAATTTGAAACAGTTTGGTGGGAGAAGGGCTGGGGAGTTAAAAGATTTTAGAACGGACCATCGTAATTCTATCTAATGTAATGAACACTGGATGGGTTGAGAGCTTTAAATTGCAACTTGTGTAACTCATTGCTGAGCACTTTCCAGTATTTCACGACTTAAGTTTGGATGATAGGTGAGAGGCAGAGAAAACCTGGTGAATTCAGATTTATTTTGGAAACTTGGACTTTTTAAAACAAAAACAATTGGACAGAACCCCCCATTTGCTGAAATCATTTTGTCTTCCTTGTTGATTACAATTATTATTATTGGAAGGCTGCTAATTACTGTTGGATTATTGGCAATTACTAGGCTAAAGCGTCAAATGACGTTTGCACCTTTTGTCTGATGATGAGAGATATAATGTACCCAGATGCAATAAATCCCATTAAAGCTGTGGTATTCCTCTTTGACCTGCTCAGGCTACACTTTAAAATTACTATGACCTGTTTTTGTTTCTAAATAAATCTTTTTCTCTTACTATATAAATTCACTTTGAAATTTGCTGCCTCTGAACATTTTGCTCTCGCTACTACTGTAATTATTTGTCTATGATTTGTACCAACTGTAATGTTTTGCCAGGGTTTCTAGGTTTTGAAAGGAGGCAGGACATCTAAACACAATAGGAAAGGACAGGAAAAGACCAATAAATCCATCACCACCTGTCCCGTGCACACTTCAAGGATATACCACTGATTGCATGATGATTTATTACATTTTTTATAATTGCCTTGTTTGGTCAGAAGGAGAATACTGCAACTTTTAATTTCTGAAAAGATTGTATTAGGGTCTGATGAGAAAGATGAGATATTTTATTGGATTATAGAATTTATCACAAGTTCTTGAATATATTTCAGTCTCTTATAGTTGCTACTGAACTAGTTGATGATAATAAACTTAAATTATTGGTCAACTTATGTGTCGTTGCATTTACTGCATCTCTCTTGACTTACTCTAAGTGAACTTTGCTATAATATATATTGGCTATTGAATTTAATAAGACATTTTGCCTAAAATAAATGCATTGTAACAATATAAAAATTGTTTTTCCTGCAATACAAGTACCATTGCCCATAAACTATATGGAGTGTACTGGCTATCATTGTTTGCAGATATCCATTGCTAATATAAAAACAGACCAAATCTTCTGAACCTCACCCAACTAATATCGGACTGCAATGTGTGCTGGACAACATTTGAATTTATAGGCATGAGTCTAATATTAGAACTAGTCACATGTTCAAGTGTTTGACTGGTAAAGCACATTACAATTAGACACCACTAAAAATACAGATATCCCAATTGTATATTGTGTTAATATGAAAATAGAAGTCAATGCAATATTACACTTCCACATATTATTCCATAAAAAGTGTAAGCTGTCAGCTTTTTAAAGTAAAGTTTATTTATTGTTCACAAGTAGGCTTACATTAACACTGCAATAAAGTTACTGTTAAAATCTCCTAATAGCCACACTTTGGCACCTGTTTGGGTACACTAAGGGAGAATTTAGATGGGCAATGTGCCTAACCTGCATGTCTTTTGGACTGTGGGAGGAAACTGGAGACCCGGAGGAAACCAACGCAGACACAGGGAGAAAGTGCAGACTTTGCAGACAGTGACCTGAGCCAGGAAGTGAACCCAGGCCCCTGGCACTGTGAGGCAGCAGTGCTAACCACTATGCCAGTATGCTACCCAGACTTTAACTTCCTATAGATCAATGATGAGGGCGTATTTGGAATTAGGAATCTAAATTTAGATATAACTTTATCCTAAAAAGGGTACAGAGCACCGAGGATAATTCCAAGACAAAGGGCAGGGCTTTTTGGCCACCTGGGGTACATTTTGTGGCAGCAGAGGTGGCCCATTAATCACTGGCAGCAGAATCTTCCAGTCCTGCTGTTGACAATAGCATTTCTCATTGTCCAGACCCTTCACTGCCAGGGAACCCGCAGCTAGGCGGTCTGCATTGTCAAGACTGGAAAACCAGAAAATCCCACCCTCTCGGTGGGGTTTTCCAGCCTTGCTTGTCTAAAGCCAGAAAATGCCGCTTGAGGTCAACAGACCTTTGCATAGCCCATGTCCCGCCTGCTACAATTGCCATGGTGGGCGGGATGGGAACATTCCACCCTCTATGATTTTAATTTGAAGGAAAAATCTGAAACACTGATCTTAGCTTCACCGGATAATATGAGATTATAGACAGCCATGACACAGGCATGACTGAGGTTAAGATGATATAATCTGTTAGCAATGGTAAAATAATCAATATACAAGGATTAATGTATTTTTCTCAGGGAGATGACATAGTGGAAATCTCACCATGACTAGTAATCCAGAGATCCAGGCTATTGATCTGGGGACACAGATTTAAATCTTATTACAGCAGCTGGTGGAATTTAAATTCACTTACTAAATCTGGAATTAAAAAAAGACTACTCTTGGTAATAGTGACCATAAAACCATTGTGATTCACTGATGTCCTTTAGGGGAGTAAATCTGCCATCCTTGCTTGGTCTGGCCAATATGTGACTCCAGGCCCACTGCAATGTGTTCTATTTTTATTCATTCATGGGACATGGGCGTCGCTGGCTGGTCAGCATTTATTGCCCATCCCTAGTTGCTCTTGAAAAGGTGGTGTGGTGAGCTTCCTTCTTGAATCGCTGCAGTCCACGTTCTGTGGGTTGACCCACAATGCCACTAGGGAGGGTATTCCAGGATTTTGACCCAGCAACTGCAACGGAACGGCGATATATTTCCAAGTCAGGTTGGTGAGTGGTTGGAGGGGAACTTGCAGGTGGTGGTGTTCCCATTTATCTGCTGCCCTTGTCCTTCTAAATGGAAGTGGTCATGTGTTTAGAAGGTGCTGTCTAAGGATCTTTGGTGAATTAATGCAGTGCATCTTGTAGATAGTACACACTGCTGCTACTGAGTGTTGGTATTAGAGGGTTGAATGTTTGTAGATGTGGTGCCAATATAGTGGGCTGTTTTGTTGTGAATGATGTCAAGCTTCTTGAGTGTTGTTGGAGCTGCACCACGCAGGCAAGTGGGGAGTATTCCATCACACCCCTGACTTGTGCCTTGTAGATGGTGAATAGACTTTAGGGAGTCAGGAGGTGAGTGACTCGCTGCAGTATTCCTAGCCTCTGACCTGCTGTTGTAGCCACAGTGTTTATGTGGTGAATCCAGTTGAGTTTCTAGTCAATGGTAACCCCAAAGATGTTGACAGTGGGGGATTCAGTAACGTTTACACCATTGAGTGTCAAGGGGCAGTGGTTAGAATGTCTCTTAATGGTAATGCTCAGTGCCTGGCATTTATGTGGCATGAATGTTACTTGCTACTTGTCAGCCCAAGCCTGGATATTGTCCAGATCTTATTGCATTTGAACATGGACTGCTTCAGTATCTGAGGAGTCCTGAATGGTGCTGAATATTGCACAATCATCAGCAAACATCCCCACTTCTGATCTTATGACAGAGGGAAGGTCATTGATGAAGCAGATGAAGATTGTTGGGCCCAGGACACGACCATGAGGCACACTAGTTAATTGTTAAATGCCCTCTAAAATGGCCTAGTAAACCATTCAGTTGTATTAACTTGCTAGCAAGTCTACAAAACAGGAATAAAACCGGATGGACCATCCAACTTGTCTTAGGCATTGAAAACCAAAATGGCAAACACAGCCCTATCAACCTTGCAAAGACCATCTTACTGATTATCTGGAAGCTTGTGCCAAAATTGGGAGAGCTGTCCCACAGACTAGCCAACAACTGTTTGACATAGTCATACTCATTTAATCGTATCTTATGGACAATGGCCGGAAGTTTACCACCCTGCCCGTCACGGGAATCGGAGCGGGCAAGGGGCCTACACAGAAAGCTCCATTGACTTTGGGTGTGATTTTATGTTTTCAGGACAAGCGAGGCCATAAAGTCCCATGAAGTATCTCAGACACCACCACCAACAAGACAGACCCAGCAGAGGTGGTGGCACAGTGATATACAGTCAGGAGGGAATTTCCCTAGGAGTTCTTAACATCAACTCACGGTCCCTGAAGTCTCTGCGTATCAGGTCAAACATGGGCAAGGAAATCACTTTCTTATTATCACTAAGCAAAGCACACTTTCCTTCCAATTATCACAGCCCTCAGCTGATGTATCCATTGAATAATGAATCAGTTCCATTGAACAAGAATTGGAGGAAGCACTGAGGATGGAAAGCTACAGAATGTACTCTGGGTGGGGATCATGGTTGGCTTGGTAGCACCGTTACACACCAAGCTGGCCAAATCCACAGGACATAGCTGCTAGACTGGGTTTGTAACAGGTGGTGAATGAACCATCAAGAAGGAAAAACATACCTGATCTCATCCTCACCAAACTGTCTGCTGCAGATGCATTATGATATAGAGATGCCGGCTTTTGACTAGGGTAAACACAGTAAGAAGTCTCACAACACCAGGTTAAAGTCCAACAGGTTTATTTAGTAGTAAACACCACTAGCTTTTGGGGTTTGCCCCTTCATCAGGTGATAGCCACTCACCTGATGAGGGGGCAAACCCCGAAAACTAGCAGTGTTTACTACCAAATAAACCTGTTGGACTTTAACCTGGTGTTGTGAGACTTCTTGCAGATGCACCTGTCCATGACAGTATTGGTCAGTCATTGTGAAGACAAAGTCCTATCTTCATATTGAGGATCCCTTCCCTCTTTTAGTGTGACAATTCCACCATGTTAAATGTGATAGATAAAAGTGGACATTCATGTTTGTGTGGTAACCTGAGACCACACTAAAGGTAGTTAATTGTGTTGTTTGAAAGAAAGATCTTCTTTACAGAAAAACAAAGTTTAACAATAGCAGTAACTCAGCAGAACAGTAACAGTAATAACAATGAAAAGAGGAGCACGAGTAAAACAGGTCTTCTTTGCAGGGCGCTCTCTTACAGAATGAAAAGCACACCCAAAGCCCACACATGCTAAGGACCCTCAATAAATGCCAGGAGAAAGGCTTATAAGAACACTCAGTAACAATTGTAAAAGCCCATTTGGTTCATGAATGTTCTTCAGCGAAAAAAAACTGCCATCATCACCTGGTCTGGCCTACATATGACTGCAAACCAATAGCAATGTGGTTTACTCTTAACTGACCTCTGAAATGATGTAGCAAGCCACTCAAGGACAATTAGGGAATGGTAATAAATGCTGGCCCAGCCAGTGATGCCCTCATTCCATGAATGAATATTTAATGGCAAATAAGAATCATGCAACAAAAATCCCTTCTGTAACATTGTTGTTTGACTATGTGCAGCTTTTCTCTTTTTGTTTTATCATAGGTAGTCCAAAAAGTTAAGGGGGGAAGGAGTGTGGTACCGTGATTCCTTTAATAGGCGTGGGCCACATGACTGGAGTATGAGCTTGTGAATCAGGGCCAATGGGGAACAAGGGTGCACATTGCTGGGGCTGGAAGATTGCAGTTGGAATCTCCAATAAGAGAGAATACAACCGTCTCCCTTTGACATTCAACAGCATCACAATTGTTAAATCTCCCACTATCAACATTCTGGGGGTCACTAGTGACCAGATACTAAACTATTAATATTGTGGTTGCAAGACCAGGCCAGAGGCTGGGAACCCTGCAGCGGATAATTCCCAAAGCCCGCCCACAAAACATGAGTTAGAAGTATGGTAGAATTCTCTCTACCTGCCTGGATGAGTGCGGCTCCAACAATACTCAAGAAACTCAACATTATCCAAGAAAAAGTAGCATCTCTGATTGGGACCCCATCCTCCTCCTTCAACACCTACTCCCTCCACCACAGTGCCTGCAGTGTACCATCTATAAGATGCACTGCAGCAACATTCCTTTGACAATACATTCCAAATCTGCAACCAAGGCCACTTAGATGTACAAGGGCACCAAATGCTTGGGAATAACACAATTTGCGTGCTCCCTCCAAGCTACACAACATCCTGACTTGGAACTACAATGCTTTTCTTTTTTTTCACTGTTGCTAGAACTCTTCCCTAACAGCACTGTGAGTGTACCTACAATACATGGATTACAGTGATTCAAAATGGTGGCTCACAACCACCTTCTCAAGGGCGATAAGGAATGAACAAAAAATGCTGGCCTAGCCAGCGACACCAATGTCCTGTGAAAGATTTTTTTAATTCAGGAAATATCATTGGAGTATAGTCTATAATAGAGTAGACTGTATATGGTCTGTGGAAGGGGTGTCCAGGAAGGATGTCAAGCTTTCCTTCCAGACCTATATCCCGTAGGAACCAGTCAGCTCAGCTAACCATCATGGTGATTGAAGGACAGAACTGGTTAAAACTGATAAAGCCGGAAACATTTAATGTCCAGGATGAGGGATTCAAAGAACTTCTATGAAATATCAGTAGATATTCCAGATAGAATTAGTTTCCCCAACTTTGTCAGGGAGGATGGAGGCCAGGTAAGCCTCTCAGAAAGAGTGTTGTGATACTCAGAAAGGAGACAGATCATTTCACGTGGATGACCTTGTTTTGGCAAGGAATTTTGCTGACAGACCTACCTGGGTACCAGGGAGAGTTGTGGAGAAGATAGGGCCAGTCTCATAGGTGGTGGAGCCACAGCGTTGTTGAGCAAAGAAGCATGTTGACAACTGATGCAAGAGAGTTGAGCTAACTCCAGGAGTCATACAAGTAGAACCTGCATCCAGTTTATAAGTACCAGCCTATGAATTAGAGATCTGGATGCCCAGAGAGGGGCCTCTGGCTCTAGTGGCTGAGGTAGAGGAAGGGGTCTGCACGGGCATATCTCCAGAGATGTCTAGCATGTCAATTCCATTAGTGGATCCTGTGTGATTGGCCAGTCAAATAGGTTTATGGTGTTCCACAGGGGTCCAAATCTCTGGACGGGCTGATGTTTTGATTTGTCTTTCCCTGGCATCCCTTCTGTAACATTGTTGTTTGACTATGTGCAGCTTTTCTCTTTTTGTTTTACCATAGGTAGTCCAAGAAGTTAGGGGGGGAAGGAGTGTGATACCGTGATCCCTTTAATGGGCGTGGGCCATGTGACTGGAATATGAGCTTGCGAATCAAGGCCAATGGGGAGCAAAGGGGCACATTCCTGGGGCTGGAAGATTGTAGTTGGAGTCAGGGCATTATTGGGAGTAGATCTGTATAGTTGTGCTATTGTAATGGCATGGTAGTACACAATTAGCACTGTTGCCTCACAGTGCTAGGCACCCGGAATCAATTCCCAGCTTGGGCCACCAACTGTGTGGAGTCTGCACATTCTCCCTGTGTCTGCATGGGTTTCCTCCAGGTGCTCCGATTTCCTCCCACAGTCTGAAAGACATGCTGGTTGAGTGCACTGGTCATGCTAATTTCTCCCTCAGTGTGCCCGAGCAGGTGCCGGAGTGTGGGAATAAGGGGATTTTCACAGTAACTTCATTGCAGTGTCAAGGTAAGCTAACTTCTGACACTAATAAAGAAACTTAAACTTTAAACTGTTAAATCCTTAGTTGTACATCATCTTTTCAGTCAAAAAATCTTTCATTTTGTCACTTGTTGCATCAAGTCACCTTGAGTTACGACAATGACACATTAATCTTTCCCTTTGTTTCTATTGGGTTATAAATTCTATCAATGAAAATAAATTTGAGTTCAAGAATACAGAACAAAAATGGAAATGTTTTCATTACTTTTACCCATGGAGATTGACATGAATGCAAGAGAACAACACCAGCCATGTCAGCTGGTGGTTGTAGTTCAATAATGTTTTTCACCCTGTGAAAAGGATCTTAATAGTACTATCTTTCTTTTGTTATTTTAACAGTGACTGCTTAATCATAACAATTAAACTTGCTAATAACTGTTAACATAAGTTAACATAAGTTCTTCACTGGTGTCGAAATCTCGACTTCTGAGTTTGACTTTAACACAAGATACTTAACTGACAGATTGTCCTTATTTACTTGATAGCAAGGGGCTACAATAGCCATAGACACCACTCCACTGGACAAAGGAAATCATTCTGGTTCAATAAATTCTGCAGCTCACAGTCAGTTGGACACAATCCAATTAACTCTGTTACAAATGACATATTTTACATATTGATCCAATAGAAAAATCTATGAGATCACGATACCTCATGGGATACCCCAATATATCACCCCTAAGCCTGTCCTCTAATTTCTTAGTCAGATACCATGTCCCTATTTTGATAGTAGCCTTGCAAAGCATCTTCATTAAAACAGTCTCACGTGCGTATCTCTTAATTGATAAAGGCGGTCAACAAAAGCCATATGGCCTTGTCAGTGAACATAAGAACATAAGAACATAAGAAATAGGAGCAGGAGTAGGCCATCCAGCCCTTCGAGCCTGCCCCGCCATTCAATAAGATCATGGCTGATCTGTCGTTGCTCAGATCCACTTTCCCGCCCTCTCCCCATAACCCTTAATCCCCTCTCTTATCAAAAACCCATCAACCCGCGTCTTAAAAATATTTAGCGAGGCAGCCTCCACCACTTCAACGGGCAGAGAATTCCAGAGATTCACCACCCTTTGAGTGAAGAAGTTCCTCCTCAACTCCGTTCTAAACCGCCCCCCCTTTATCTTGAGGCTGTGCCCCCTAGTCCTACTGTCTTTTTTGAGCGGGAAGAGTCTTTCCACCTCTATCCTATCCATCCCATTCATCATCTTATACGTCTCAATGAGATCTCCTCTCATTCTTCTAAACTCTAACGAGTACAAGCCCAGTTTATTCAGCCTCTCCTCATAGCTCAACCCCCTCAACTCCGGTATCAGCCTAGTAAACCTCCTCTGCACTCCCTCCAAGGCCAAAATATCTTTGCGCAGGTGCGGCGCCCAAAAATGTACACAGTACTCCAGTTGTGGCCTCACCAATGCCCTATACAGCTGCAGCAAGACCTCCCTACTTTTATATTCAATCCCCCTCGCTATGAAGGCCAGCATCCCATTCGCCTTCCTGACCACCTGTTGCACCTGCAAGCTGGGTTTTTGCGACTCATGCACAAGGACCCCGAGGTCCCTCTGCACCGTCTCCTGCTGCAGTTTTTCGCCACGTAAGTAATAGTCCTTCCTACCATTCTTCCTACCAAAGTGGACCACCTCACACTTGCCAACATTAAATTCCATTTGCCATTTCCTGGCCCATTCGCCCAGCCTATCTAGATCCTTCTGCAGACTCTCCACACCCTCCGCACAATTTGCCATTCCCCCAATCTTGGTGTCATCAGCAAATTTCGGCACTCTACACTCAGTTCCCTCCTCCAGATCATCTATATAAATGGTAAAAAGCTGAGGCCCCAGCACCGACCCCTGGGGCACTCCACTGAGGTTAACTGAATCTCTAAGGGATGTGGTCAACTCAACTTTTTTTCAGAGTATTCCCTGATTATAGATCTGATAAGTTGTTTATTGCCCACATAATGAAACACATGTCTATATTGCTTGTCAATTCAATGACTGAGCTTTTTATCACTACCTACAATTTCAAGGGGTGTCATCATGTTACCATTAATTCTTGTCAGTTCGCACTAAGCCCCACACCATAACTCATTCTTTAGCTAAGACATTAATGTCTTTCCGACTCTGTTTTGATTAGAAACTGTGAAGGCAGTTTCTAATTAAAACTCACTCTTATATCAATTATTTCTAATAGGTGTCTGGGTGAGGCAATTAAGTCTCCTTTATGGCCTTGTGATTCCAACAATTGGATGCTTTAAAGGAATGTATCTAACATATGTTTGGTATCAAAGGGGCACTCTGTAACTGTGCATCAAAGTTTCTTTGTTTAACTTCTGAAAATATATGAAGATAAATTTATATGTATGGACTACTGAAAGGTATTACATGTACCTTTAAAACTATAAAATATTTAAAACACCTAACTATAATTACTAACAAACTTGCTCCCCATTAACAAGTAAATTCTACATCTAAGTTGATTAAACAAAAGCCCGAGCAGAGTCTGGAAATTTTACAGTAGCCCTTTTCTTTTCAATCTTTCAACACTGGCCTTAATTGGCCTTTCATGGGAGAAAGAGGGCAGAGCAGATGCAATAATTTTAAAAGAGTATTCATTTCCAACCATGACAGCATCCACTAAGACCAAAGAACGCCTATTGAAATCTAAAGGGCCAACAGTGCATGCAAAATCTGTGGTTGTCCATAGAAATGGTTACCGACGTGTGCCATCTTTGAATCAATGAGCTGCAGGAACAATCTTCAATTAGCACTGCCCTTTTCCTGAAAGTCAAGGGAATGATAGCTTTCAATTTCCATATCACAGGTACTTTATAGGCCCCATTAGAGGATAGCACAAGTGAGCTGCTTTCTGCTCCACTGAGCCATTAACCAGGTGACTGATGTACTGTTCAACTGTTCCTAACAACACTTCAACTTTGGCACAGAGCAACTTCATCACTTTCAAAGGCAGCAGGATTTCCCCACGAGCATGTTTCTTTAGGATTCATAGAATAATCATCAATGGAATGATGCTATCAGAATATTGTTCAGCAATTTCAAAGCAAAAGGCTTTCAATCCTATAATGTGCTGGTGGGATGCGTTCCCAAATTTGAGATATTTATATTAGTATCTGCTTTCATTGTACTCATGATTCATACAATCTGTATCAACTCAAGTTTATTAAGATTTTTTTCTAAAACAGCAGAAATGTTCAATCTGCTGTGAGATGGCACGGTAGCACAGTTGTTAGCACTGCTGCCTCATAGTGCTACGGACCTGGGTTTGATTCACAGCTTGGATCAATGTCTGTATGGACTTTATACGTTCTCTGCATGTCTGCAGCAGGAGCAAAAGACATCTGCACACTGGCTTTATTTAAATATTATGAACAATTACAGAAAATAATCATAAAGGCTATTGAAATGCTAGTTTGTATATACACAGGTCAAGAATACAAAAGAAAAGTCAGACACTGAACTTATACAAAGTCCTGCATAGATCACACCTGGAGTACTGTCGGTAGTTTTGGACACCACACTTTAGAAAGGACATGTTGGCCTTGGAGACAGTGCAATGTTGATTACCAAGATGATGTCTGGACCCTGTGTGTTAAATTGGAAGTGAGTTTACACAAGACTAAAGGGCATAATTGAAAGCATAGAATCAAATTTTGGAATGAAATTACGAAACATTTTATGCAAAGGATGGTAGACATCTGGAACTCTCTTCTTCAAATGATAATAGTTCATTTTTAAATTCAAGATTGCTAGATTTATGTTAGCCAAAGAAATTAAGATATGTGGGGCAAAGGTATGTGGAGTCACGGTATGTTGCAACTCATCATCTCATTGAATGGTGTAACAAGCTTGAGGAAACTAGATAGTCTACTCTTGTTCTAACAATCCTTTTTTCAAGGATTGATAGGCCAGCCGGTCTTTTCTTGCCTGTCATCTTTGTACATGGATTGTACCACTGTCAGATCACAAAAGACTTGGCAATGGGGATGAAGTCAAAGAAACGTTAATGTTTCTGATGTTCCAGCTAAGCTTAACATGGAGTTGTGAATTTCAATTCAATCCAAGAGACACGTTGAACACAGTCCAGTTATTCCCGTGATACATATGTCATTAAGCCCATCTCAGTTCAGCCATCCAAACTAATCATAAATTCCAATTGCCTCACCATTACAGTGTCCATTTCCTTTTAAAAAATTTCAGGATGTTGACTTCCAATACTCTTCTTGATCACTCTACTTGCAAAGAATAAATACTCACTTTCAATCCTAAATTAACTTTTAATCTATCTATGCCAATTTGTGATTCCTGCAATTTAAAAGAAGGTATATTCTGGGTTTATCATTTTCATTCCCTTAGCCAGATTTTGTGCCTGTATAAGATTATCGGGTCAATGGCTCTTTTCTAGGAAGCATAGCCCAAGTTTTGAGTTGAAGTCATTGAAAAACGAAAAACACTTATCATTCCTTCAGTTACTAATGATGTGGAGATGCTAGCATTGATCTCTACATCATGTTACCACCAACACTGCAAACTGCTGGCACAAAGTGGAGAGGATCTCCAAGAAGATTGCGCATATCGACACAGACACCAAGTTTCCACGAAAATGCAAGAAAGCAGACAAGATACCGACTTCTTCAGTCACTAAGGTAGTGGCCTATGTCAATCTGAAGGGCAATTTGGTTACAAATCTGAAACAGGGAAAGCAAAACCTAAGAATGAACCCATTGGATTCTGTAAGGGATGGACACACGCAAGGGCTCGCACCCACTGATGACTGCACTAACAAAGTGCCAATTGTCAAAAATCAGAAATATTGCCGAATTTTTGAAAATAGTCTAATATGGCCGAACAGGAAAGAAAGCCGGGACCTGCACAAAGCTCTATTTGTCTTGTTCTTTTCTTTATAGATTTGGAAAAAGATGGTGCAGGGTGAGAGAGTGAACCAACATCATAACTTTCAATGTCTGTTCGTGATTGCAGAGAAAGTGGCCCATTCTGTCAAGAGCCCAATCATCTTTGTTCGCAATCCCAAAAAGATAAACTTCAGATTGTATGGATAACCTAGATGAGCAATTGACGCAGGATGATTGGCCAGAAAATGAAGATTGGGAGGTTAAACATGATATAACTGAGTAGAGGATTAGGAGATATCAGACTTCACTGTGAGGATTCAGACAATTATCTCAACGGCTTTTCCATGTTAAAGGAGATAAAATATTCAGACTTGAAAGCTGGGCCTATAAATACATTTTGGATTCATCTTACTGCTTACCTGATAGTTCTTGGGAATTACAATTGAGCCCATGTTAATGATAATTCTCTTACATAAAGGGATGAGGTTTTTTAATGTTCACTCATCATTTCTCAACCCCCATGCCCACCCCTCTCATTTTGATGCTCAAAGCAAAACAAGACACTATGAAGTCCTCATTTTGCGACAATATTTGGTGCTAGTAAGAAATCTTAACAGCGAGATAACTGGATCATATGATGTTCACGTAACTATTTGTTACTTAGCGAATCGTTCAGGCTAGTTTTCTCACTTTTTCATCATTACGCTAGAGGAATATACTGACATTTATCCAAAGTTCGAACATCTAGGAAATAAAATGTATTCATAATGTTGGCATCTTGTGTTTAGATGGTGTTGAAAAATCATGGAAATTTGTTGCTAAGCTAATTTGCAGATTTGCTTTTAACAGACATCATTACTTGGATTTTGCGGCTTCATGTACGCGTCGGATATTCAGAAATTCGAGAATTAGCCCATACTTTGAGATTTGTTGATAAACAAAAACTGTGATATGAAAGCAGAAAACTAGAACACAATTTCACACAGTGATAGGACACAAAGTCCTGATGTTAACTCACGAGAGTGAAATCTAGTGGCGGGATGTGTGTATGGTGTCAGCACGATGTCCCCATGCTGCCTCAAGCAAGAGGCTTGCGCAACCTTAACTCCTGGGCCTCATTTTAGTATGATGACTGGACTATCCACCCTATCACATCAACAAACAAGTGGTGCAACCATTTTTTCTGCACAATATCTAGCAGGGATTCTGAAGCCTATGTGAAGCAGAAATGAACCTCTTAAAGAAATGTTGCATTAGCTACTTTCAAATTTCAATGACATACTGCTGCAGGGAAGAGAATCTCTGAAATGAGTTGCATAGCCAGTCCCAGATATCTCCCTGGAGAAGGATATCAGAGTACTCTTTCTCATCACCTTCAAGTGCAGCCCCAGGCTGACTATCTGTCATGTCTGAATAGGGTATACACAGTAAAAAGTCTGACAACACCAGGTTTAAGTCCAACCGATTTATTTGATAGTAAACTCACTAGCTTTTGAGCTTTCCCTCTTCCTCAGGTGAAACCTTGAAAGCTAGTGAGTTTACTATCAAATAAATCGGTCGGACTTAAACCTGGTGTTGTCAGGCTTTTTACTGTGTATACCCCAGTCCAACACTGGCATATCCACATCATGAACAGGGTATTACAGAGCATTGTCAATAGTGTCAACCTGTGGTGCTAACTTCTTTATTGGAAGAGCTTCAGTGGTCATACAAGGGTGAATATTGCTCTTCATCTCATATTCTAGAGTCAAAGAACAAAGAACAAAGAACAGCACAGCACAGGAAACAGGCCCTTTGGCCCTACAAGCTCAGTGAGTGCCTTATTCCAGTCTTTTGTCGATCATCAACGTTTTTGTCTACCTCTAGTGGAACTCCACAATAAAGGGGTGAAAATTTTGGGAATTATATGTATGCCAGGTTAAGGGGGATCCAATTCAGGGACAATTTATTGACACCAATCAGCCTAAAAAGCACGTTTTTGGGATGTGGGAGGAAACCGGACCACCCAGAGAAAACCCACGCAAGCACGGGGAGAACGTGCAAACTCCCACAGACATTGACCCAAACCGGAGATCCAACCGGGGTCCCTGTAACTGCACAGCAGACAGTGATAGTCGCTGAGCTGACGTGTTGCCCGTCAGTTGGTCCAGATTAAGCATATACTAACGGACGTGAAGCACTAGGCAACTCTCGAAGCAACATCCAAGAGCAA
The DNA here is from genome assembly GCF_965287045.1 of Carcharhinus amblyrhynchos. NCBI lineage: Eukaryota > Metazoa > Chordata > Chondrichthyes > Carcharhiniformes > Carcharhinidae > Carcharhinus > Carcharhinus amblyrhynchos. The sequence continues at coordinate 23,378,382 of NC_137336.1, read as the reverse complement.
CCCTCGCATGACCCACTACGTGTATGCCCCTTGTTGGCCAACAAGGTGGACTGAATCACTTGTGGATGTAAAAGGAGACATCAATAAACATAAATAGACATACATAGTCATAACCACCAGACTGAATACCACCATACGCTCACCTCTGGTGAATCTATTCTGCCAGTAGGATAGGATGTGTCTAGAGATGTCCATTTTCAAGAACTTGGAACTGTAACAATTACAATCATGATGTTAAGATTTAGAATCTTTATATTTACGCGTGTCACTCCTACTCTTCCAGCTCCATATTAAAAAAAACATACTTTCTTCCTGCTCTCTCAGACACAGAAGTATACAGAAAATCTGAGTGGAACAAGCCAAAGCTATTCCTACAATTTTAACCTGTGTTTTATACCACACTTTGCATAACAAAACACTTTAAGGCACTTAACAAGAACAAATTAAAATGCTGACAGAAAAGCCACAGAATGTAATATAGGACAGGTGGTCAAAAGCTTTGTCAAAGAGGTGGGTTGTAAAGACTATCTTAAATAAGGAGGCAGAGGCAGAGAGGTTTCTAGTGGGAATTCCAGAAATTAGGACCATCTCAAGCTGTAGGCAACTAGTCATGGGAAAGCTTAAGATGGGGGACAAATATAATGCCAGGAATGGAAGAGCAGAGTGATCTCAAAAGCTAATAGAGCTGCAGGAGGTCACAGAGTTAGGAAGGTGGAGCCAGGAAGGAATCGAAGATGAGGATGAGGATTCTAAAGTTGACCTGCTATCAGATTGGAAACTGGTGTACGTCTGCAAGCACTGTGATGTGGGTTGAACAGGATTTGGTGTGAGTTCAGATATGGGTAACAAGAGTTGCTCATAAGCAAGGAACTAATGCTTACTTAAACCAGCTGCCCGTAAAGACTAAAGGATTTCCCTGAAAGATTTAGCAGGTTATCCTATTGCTAAACATGCACCAGTTTCTAAGCCAAAAGGACTCAATACTCTGGCAATTGTACCAAATTAAGTTTGGCTGTGACTTCTATGAATAAATCGATTCTTAATTAAAGAATCCAGCATCATGCTACTCTTAGACAAACACACTTTTTTTGTACTTGTTCTGTACAATGATCTGCACCAGACATTTACTAGCAGGAATAAGTTTAGGACAAAGGACAAAAATGAGCAACTCTTCTATTAATACTATGGTACAGCATTACTGCAAATTAACATATATAATTAGTGCATATGCTCCTCTTAATCCATAAAGCACTTAACCCTTTGCTGCTTCTTCACAATGGCAAATGCAAAGCCACCACTTTGGAACTCAAACTTGCATTTTGTCACTTCATTAATGGCTCTCTGGTGGGGTGGGGGCAGGGGCGATGGAGGTGGGTCAGATAGCTGTCTGGTGGGGATGGGGGGGTAGGGTGGCGAGAGGGCAGGGACAGGGGGGTCCACTACCACTCTGTGTGATCGGTGGGGGGAAGGAGGGTCCACTGCCACTCTGCTGTGATTAGTAGGGGGGGGGAAAGGTGGGGTCCACTTCCACTCTGCATGTGATCAGTGGGGGGAAGGGGGCAGGGGACCATGATCGGTCTAGGTAGCAGGTGAGTGGGGGGATAAGGAGGTCAGTTATGTTGTGCAGATGGGACAATGTCTGTGGGGCCAGGGAAAGGCATTATCTAGCCCAGGAGTGATGTGGCAGCGGGGCATTTTTTCTATTTTTTTTGCTGCGCATGCGCAGTTGAAGGCTCCGATCATAGCTGCCGTGTTTTGGGCACGATAAGCCCCACTCATAGGCTTCTGCAGCACGATTCAGAATCACTGCTATTTTTTTCAGGCAGAGTGCGTATGGGAGCACCTGAGAACGGGTCTAAAAGGCAGATCTGAAACACTCCCAGTTTCAAGTCCGCCCAGCACTTAGAATCAAAATGGTAAAATAGGGGCCATTGTGTAAGGAAATCCCTCCAAATCCCCAACGAACATTTTTAATAATGCTGAAATTTATAAAGTGCACTGTCACACATACTCAGAGTGGGAATACAGTCTTCACAACAGAAAGAGGTTCTTAATCAGTTTAGACTAGAAAGGATCATTTTAAGTATCACTTCCTGCAAGTAGATCGTTGATATCCATTGCAGCAAAAGAACTGCGGTCTGGCAGCCTTTGACACTGTGGGACTATTGCATGAACAAATGAGAAAACACAAATCTGTTTAAATGTTTTGACAGCTTTAGAGTAAGATTTAACAAAAGTTTTTTTTTGATATGTTTATGAAAATGTTCTTATATTTTACACAGCAAGCAAACACAGTTACAGATCCATGCAGTGCTTGCGTGTACATTCCAACATTCTGGCTCCCCGTGGCCAGGGGACAAGCCCCTGATACCCTAGCACCCACCCTGCCTAAGTCCCGTCTAACTGCACCGGTAATGACAGTAATAATATAAAAACAAAAAGGCAGAGGAACGCCACTGGAGAACCAACTGAGCACCCAAACAACCCAGGCTACAAACTAGCGAGCGGAGAAAAGAAAGAGAGAAAGCAAAGGAGAGAGGAGAAAAAGAGTGAAAGGGAAAAGAGAAAAGTTCTTGTGTTGGTCCCCACACCTCCGCAGAGCTGGTGAGTGTACTCAAGTAAAGGCCCAGGGCACGTCCAGCAATTGGTGGAGGTTGGTTCTGTGGGAGCACCCAGGGTCCTGGGGCCATCGGGTATCTACTCACCTGGCTCCAGCTGCAGCGTCCCAACATGCACTATAAATGGTTGCCAGGTCTTACAGAACTCATGTAGCATGCACCTCATCTTTTCCAGCTTAATGGTATGTACCACCTCCTTCACCCACTGTGAATGCGTCGGGGGGTGCACCTGATTTCTACCTGAACAGGGATTTGTCGTCTTGCCAAGAGTGCAGTGAAAGCTACAAAATCCACTTGGAATTTCAGCAGCGGCCGATTTAAAGGCATGGCACTACAGAGCAGCCTGTCCCGATCCAGAGTCTCAAATGTAGTTATACAGTGACGGGCAAGACCAGAACATATGTAAGAGGGTGGTGGGAACGTGCCGATACTGTTCATAAATGGGGCTTATGCCTGGGTACATCCTAGGAGTCTAACCCTAGTTAGATATGCTCTGTGAAGGAGTTTACACTATACCACACCCAGCTTGGCACATATTGAGGAGGAATGTACTTGATGCAGTACCATATCCCAAACCTCCTCCGAGAACTCCTCCCATAGATCTCGTTCCCATAAAGATTTAACCACTGATGGAGAGTTTTGTTGGGACAGAATCTGAGAATAAAAAACATAAATTATACCACGCATGGTAATAGGAGGCACTAAGAAGACGGCAGTGGAGGCAAAAGGTGGGAGCATCAGAAATTGGGGATCGGCCTACACACAAAGTCTCGAATTTGCAAATATCTGAAAAAGTGCATTGCAGGTAAAGCAAACTTATCCACCACCTACTGGAATGATGCAAACACGTCGCCCATGTACAAGTCCCGGAATGTTCTGATCCCATTTTTGACCCATATGTTGAGGGCACCATCCAACACAGACTGAGCAAGAAAATGGTTAGCCGATACTGGGGAGGCCAGCGGCCAAGCCTGAAACCCAAAGTGGCGTCTAAATTGCATCCAAACTCTAAGAGTTGACTTGACAAGTGCACCCCTAGTATTCTGGGAGGACGGAAAATTTACCGGGGACATATCAAGGCTGTGGATCAAGCTTTCTCTCACACCAGCACCATCTTCGATTCCACCACAAAAGATTTTTTAATTGTTTTGATTCCACCAGAACTTTGAATTTTCCCCAAAGAAATCAGTGGATGGAGAAAATTTGAGCTCCAGAAAAGTTAAGCCACGATTAGATAAACCGATGCACAAATAAAGCATCGGTGGGACTCCTAACCAGTTTACCTATATGGGGAGAGGGTAATGCAAACTGAAAACTGCACTGCTTCACATCTACAAAGCAAGTACTCAAGCTAATGTGATAAAAAGAACCTTGGTGACTAGCCACACCCAACTATATAGAACGTTAAGATCCTTGAATTGCGGGGAGGGAAAGAGTTGTTAAAGCCCATTTTCACAAATGCAGATTGTGACTGATGATTAAGCCGCATTTGATTAACTTTAGGTTTATTTATTAATGTCACAAGTAGGCCTACATTAACACTGCATTGAAGTTACTGTGAAAATATCCTAATCGCCACACTCAGGCACCTGTTCGGGAACACTGAGGGAGAATTTAGCATGGCCAATGCACCTAACTGACACGGACTGTGGGAGGAAACCGGAGCATCCAGAGGAAACGCATGCAGACATGAGGAGAAGGGGCAGACTCTGCAAAGACAGTGACCCAAGCCGGGAATGGAACCTGGGTCCCTGGCACTATAAGCTCCAGTCCTAACCACTGTGTTACTATGCCACCCATTATCTGACAGTATCAAGGCACATAAACTTCATGCTGCCTCCTCATCTAAAAGATTTCAATTTAGAGCTCAGTGCAAAGCACACTGTGGACTGTCAGCGTGTTTTAATAAGAAGCCCAGTAATGTGCTTGAATAGCATGATGTATGGCTCTGAAAGGCAGCCTCCACTGTAACTTGGAGAAAGTGCCAGATCACTGAGGTCGGCCCGTTGCCCAGTCCACCTCTGCACGCGGCATTCAATGCTATCTCCAAACTGTCTCTGGGTTCATTGCACCCAAATCGCATTGCACCCCACACACTCCAAAAAAAAAATCTGGGGTTGTTTCTCAGGAATCAAGTTGTTGGAGCTGGGAATTCTTCTGATTCTGCGCTCCCGACTCGGGAGAGAAAATTCAGGACATAGGCTGGAATTTTACTGCCAAGCCTGCCCTGGCTTGCAGAGCGCAATTCTCCGTTGGCCTCGGGTGGGATTTTGCGAGCGAGGTCGTAAAATGCTGGCCATAAACTTCATTTGCTTCACTGCAGTTTGTGCACTAACATACTGATAATGAACTCCAACCTATTCATCAAAAATAAAACTAGCCGATTGAATTTGTTCCAACTGGGCATCTTTAGGTAAGTGGAAACATTATTTTCAATCATTTTCGAAGCAAGAACTGTTTATAACAGCTAAGGAAAAGCCTTCTGTTAAATAGGTCATTAAAGTGTCTAAAAGCAAAATAGCAGATTCTGGAAATTTGAAATAGAAACACAAGATGCAATGTGTACTCAACATGTTGCAGGGCATCTGTGGAGAGAGAAACAGAGGATTGAGGTGATAGAGTCATAGAGATTTACAGTATGGAAAAAGGCCCTTCGGCCCAACCTGTTCATGCCGCCCTTTTTTTTAACACCAAAGCTAGTCCCAATTGCCCGCATTTGGCCTGTATTCGTCTATACCCATCTTACCCATGTAACTGTCTAAATACTTTTTAAAAGACAAAATTGCATCCACCTCTACTACTACTTGTTCCAGACGCCATTATCCGCTGTGTGAAAAAATTGCCCCTCTGGACATTTTTGTATCTCTCCCTCTCACTTTAAACCTCTGCCCTCTAGTTTTAGACTCCCCTACCTTTGAGAAAAGATATTGACTATCCAGCTGATCTATGCCCCTCATTATTTTATAGATCTCCATAAGATCACCCCTCAGCCTTTTACACTCCAGAGAAAAAAGTCCCAGTCTATCCATCCTCTCTTTATAAACTCAATGACCTGACCATTCATTAACAGATCAAAAATATCAACCCACATCAATCAGCAATTAACAAAAATGACTTGATGCACACAAGCAAGAAAAAGAAAGTTATGCTGATAGGATTGGATGATGGAAACATGGGGTGGGTAGGGGTGGGGGGGGGGCAGGGGAGGTGGTGGTTCTTGTGATGCAGTGCCCCTATCTCTGACTTCAAGTCCCATCACAGAACTTTATGACCACAGGAGGTACATTTGTGGTGTGGTTAAGCAGGATAATTGCCATCCTGTAAATATTTCTGCTGTGGCCATGGAGAGTGGGAGAGGTTCCTGCTCATCCGCAACCATGTGATTGCTGCAGCATAACAGCCTCCTCACGTTAATTGTGAAGTGTGAACCGTCCTCCTCTCTCTGAGGGACTGCTAGAGAGAGAGAGAGCAAGAGAGAGTGAAAGAAGGTGGGAAGAGGCTTGTTTGGAACATAAAGGATGGAATGGATGAGATGGGCTGAAATGCCGGTTTCTATTCAGTAAATTCTATCTGATACTTTATAACTTAAATAGAATCTCTGTAACAAAGCAAATACCGGCCGGAATTCTCCAGTTTCACACCAGCCAAATCTTCACTCACAGCAGTGGGCCAGATCGGAGAATTCCAGCCACAGAATTGAAATCTATGACAAGTTATTTCTGTGCTTTCTCTTGAGAAGTTCTAGTAATCTGTTCTTCCCCAAGCACAAGTTCTTTTTAAATCATTTTGAATTCTACTAGACTTGCAAATTTGGTGACAGTCTGCAAACTTTAAACTAATTCAAGTGTACATGGTACTGGCTATTGGCAATTGGCTGATGGCACTTCATTACATTATCCATGAACTAAGACTGTGAATGATTAAAGGGAAAAATATCTTTGGTCTCGACTCAACTGCAACTTCAATTTCCAGGGTAAAACCTCAGCTGAAAAGCTTATTCCCAAAGACTGAAGGAAGAACACAAAATCTCTTACAGATTTGATGCCTGAAAGTGTTGAGCCTGCAAGGAGAGCAACAAGTCTAACCCCGAGCTCTCACAAACATTTCAAGGGGCAAATTTCACCATCAGGACCCTTTGATGCCAACATTAAGACCCCCTTTGAGTGTTTTAATTTTGTTTCTGATTAATTGTGCATGCTGGTGAAAGCTTTGAGGGATAGCAGTGAAGAAATATGCACTGCTCCAATGGCTTTCTCAAAGCTTGTGAATTGATGTTGGACTGTTCATTTCCCACAACTGACATTAGACTAAGTGCTCTATAATCACAGAAGTATTACATGGTCTACCCTTCATTCTCCAGTTAGTGTATTGAAAGAAGGTTGAAAAATTGCAGTCAACAAGTCTCTGCTATCTCTTTCCTAACTTCCTTTACATGCTATTGATGTAGCAATTTATGCACCATGTTTGGAGGAGTTACTAGACTAAAAATGTGAAGGAATTGAATTAGCACAAAACTGAACTATTCTAAATTAACAATGGTGGTGCAATGATTTGGAAAAATCAAAAATGGTTTCCAAGATTTGAGAAACTAATGTATTTCTAAAATGGTGTCACACTTAAATAGAAGCACAGAATTTTCCAACATGTCAGTAGGATTTTGCTCATTCTTTCTCTTCCCATATGCTTGCATTTTTGTAACAAGACACATAAACATTTAGAAAAGTCTTCTAAATATTTACGTGCATGATACAAGCTGCATTCCTGTTATCTATTCAATTAGCCATTTCTCCAAAGAACTCAACTACATTTTTCAAAGGATAGCAGTGAAGAAATATGCACTGCTCCAATGGCTTTCTCAAGGCTTGCTAATTGATGTTGGACTCTTCATTCTAAGAGATTTCCCACAACTGACATTAGACTAAGTGCTCTATAATCACAGAAGTATAACATGGTCTACCCTTCATTCTCCAGTTAGTGTGTCAAAAGAAGGTTGAAAAATTGCAATCAACAGTCTCTGCTATCTCTTCCTTAACTTCCTTTAATGCTATTGACATAGCAATTTATGCACCATGTATTTTTTTCAAAACCAATTCAACCAAATCTCACCATACACAGCGACCCTTAATTTTCAAAATTAAGACAAAGACCCCAGTTTTATGCAGGAAGGGATTCTTCTGCATGAGTAATCTTGAGAGCCTGGGTGAGCAACAATGCAACACAGTGAAGTACAAAGAGTAAACATGGAAATAATTTGTCATAGATTTCAGCTCCGTAGCTTGAATTCTCTGACCTGGCCCACTGCTGTGAGTGGAGATTTGGCTGGTGTGGAATTAGAGAATTCTGGCCAGTATTTGCTATGTTACAGAGACTCTATTTAAGTTATAAAGTACCAGATAGAATTTACTGAACGGAAATCGGCAATTCAGCTCATCTTGTCCATTGCATGCTTTGAACTCCTGAAGATTGTTCCCTTTATGAGGTCCCAATTTTCACCCAAAACCCAGCTAAAAGTGTTGATTGGCTAGCATGCAGGTAGATAAGTTAGGGTGGCAGAGATATGATGCTGGGATAGTCCCTGGCAGTTAGGTAAGTGCGTGCCAGGGGCTGGGAGGCTGAGGGTTGGTGGGGCAATGTTGTGGAGGAAGATTAGCCCGAGACAATGGAAACCTAAAATGCTTTTTATGGATCTCAGAAGTCAACACAGAAAGATATTATGAACCATGAATCAGGGAAAAAAATCTGACAAATTAAAAAATGCAATTATAAAAGGCAAGCCATATGCTGAAACACGATTGTAACTACCTGGTACAGAAGAATCAGGTGTTTTCTGTGCGAGAAAACAATACCTAATAGGGCATTTTAAAGTCGGGAATATACTTTATAGGGCACACATGGACAGTATTTAATTAAGGCAATGGGGCCTCACCTGCCAGCTGGAGAACCAGCAAGAGCCCTGTGTCGCCTCCCTTGCAAGGTCCATCATACTAAATGCCACACTGAGAATGTAGGCAAAGAACAAGCAAGCAAGGCTCTATCCAAATGCAAGCATTATCTGTTTGGCAGTCTTTGAACAGATCCTGGTGTTGAGGCAGGTCCCTGAGAAGAGAGCAGATGTGGTGTGTCATGCCGTTGGAAAGAACAGAGAACAGAAGATAGAAAAGGCGAAGGATTGTGGATTTGATTAGATGGATTGCTGCTGTTTCAATGTTGCCAGGGCCTACCAGAGTGTTTAAAGGGATTGGAGAAAGGAGTCTCGAGGGATTCTGTTCCACTTCCCTGACCTGAGTGAGAGAGCATTGATAGCTCTGTGCTTTGTTAATGGTTACAATGTCCAGGAATGTGTTTGATGATGAACATGACTCAATGCCCAAAACAATTGGTTGCAAAGTAAGAGATCCTACACAGTGGAAACAGAGTCAAAAAGACTGTGAGTTGTCCCATGGTGCAGCAAGTATTGTGAGTACTCATAACTACAAGGTGCATCTTTGTTGCATCGATAGGTGAAAGTGAAAAGTATTGCTTTGTTTGAAATATCCTTCGCCTGTTAATAAGTATTTGAATTATGTTGATTTTAGTTGGCTTGTTTACAATAATTCTTTTTCATAGAAACCCTACAGTGTAGAAGGAGGCCATTCAGTTCATCAAGCCTGCACCGACGACAATCCCACTCAGGCCCTATCCCCATAACCCGACATATTTACTCTGCTAATCCCCCTGACACTAAGGGTCAATTTAATATGGTCAATCAACCTAACCTGCACATCTTTGGATTGTGGGAGGAAACTGATGCATCTGGAGAAACCCATGCAGGTGCAGGAAGAACATGCAAATTCTACACAGACAGTCACCTGAGGCTGGAATTAAACCCAGGTCCCTGAAGCAGTGCTAACAACTGTGCCACCATGCCATCCAAAAATATAAATTCTTGGTCAGTGGTTTTCTTTCCATTGACATCACAGAGATTCCTTTATTTTTAAGGGTTGTTGGAATTGACGGGGATCGTGACATGTTACAGTGAAATAGCACACCAGTCCATAAAGCCAATAATATTTTATGGAATTACTAGATAGGCATAATCATCGTCATGAGGATTATTTCAAAAATCTGTCTTTTAATTGGTGAGAGCGAGGAGCTGCAGTTATTTCTTGTGATGATGAGATGACGCCCGAGTAATGAAACAATGCACCACGGTCTGATTTACTCATTTGTGTGTCTGTCTTTGTTATCAGATGAAAAGTGTCTATCACTTATTCATAAAGACTCTGCCCTTTCAAGAAGCAATATCCCAAATGTAGCATTTAAAGAAGAAACTGATTGGATGTTTTATTTGTGCACTAACTTGAAGACGTGAGCCGAGGAACAGGTTTGTGGAGGTTACAGACTGATAATTGAATAGCTGTGAACAGCCTCAACAGTTACTATAGTAACAGAGTGCCCACGATGCTACTCTGAATACTAAACGTGGAGACCTTATTGGAGTCAAAGGTGGTGCAGAAAAATATGCACTATATTTATTTATATGATGATTATGCAGATTTTCACAGGTCTGCACCAAGGCTTTTCTATAAAATTCATTATTGTAAAACTTCCCTATCCTTGCAAGACAAAAATATTCATTGCATATTTTCTGTTGATTTTTCTGCTAACAGAAAACTGACTGCTCTCAGCATCAGTAATGGTTATTTACATTACCAACTGTTTCACTTATTAGAGCCTACTTGTCCCCCACTCCAACTGTTGCACTTAACTGTTGCAAGATTCTCGTCCTCATCTTTAAATTCCTTCCTAGCCTCACCCCAGCTCAGTGATCTCTTCCAGCCATACAGACATGCATACACTCAGTCATGGCAGCTTATTCCTTGATGTTTCTCTACAGCATCAACCTCCATTTCACTTACAATGCCCATGCTCACTGCGGTTCCCTTTACTTGCGTCTCCACCTCAATCTTCCCATTTTTGAATACATCCTGAAGATCTTTATTCTGACCATTTATCACTCTCTCTCCTGGTTCAGTGTTCAGTTTTATGTACTGCACTGCAATTCGGTTTGAAATGTCTGTAATGTGAGCAGCATTATAAAAATCTAAATGTTCTTGTTGCCATTACTTTCTGCAACCTCCTTTTTTCTTTTGCAATAACATAGTATCCCCTGTGAAATCCCCTTGTATATATTATATACAAATGTTATATTACATAACAAGTTTTTTAAAAATGTGATGTGAGCTTTGCTGGCTATGCCAGAATTCATTGCCCATCCCTAATTTCCCTTGAGAAGGTAGTGGTGAGCTGCCTTCTTGAACTGCTGCAGTCCATATGATGTAGCTACACTCACAGTGCTGCTAGGGAAGGAGTTTCATGATTTTGATCCAGTGACAGTGAAGGAACATTGATATACTTCCATGGTGATATACACCATGGTGAGCTGCTTGGAGGAGCACTTCCAGGTGGTGGTGTTCTCACTTATCTGATGCCTTTGTTCTTCTGGATGGTAGCAGTTGAGGGATTGGAAGGTGCTGTCTAAGGTGCCTTGGTGAGATTGTTCTGTGTTTATAACATATTTTGAGGTTAAAATGAAATGTGTAAAATAGAATTAAATTGTTCAGCACAGTTATATTTAACAAAGTATTTTGATGTAAATATTTTATGTGATCTTCTTGGAACATAAATCATAAATCATATTTTGGAAACTTAAAACAATTCAGCACATTGTGTTTACGATTGCTATTTGAAAGAGCAGCAGTGTTTAGTCCCATACTCCACCTTTTATTTGTAAACCTACAAGTTCCTCAGCTTGAAATAACTGTTCGAATCCCTTTCAAAGTTAATAATAGAAAGAGTTTCCATTAACACTTCAGGTAAAATATTTCACATGTTTATAACTCTCTGAATGAAAAAAAAATTCTGAATCTCCCCTCTAGGTGCTTTGCCAATGATTATAAATCTATGAGCTCTAGTTATTGTCTCACTCAAATAGAGGGAATAGTTTTTCTCTATCTACTCTATCAAACTCCCTCATCATTTTGAAACCTCGATTAGGTTACCTCTTAATCTTTTTGCTCCAAGGAGAACAGACCTAATCTTTCCACTCTTCTCATAATTGAAGTCTCTCATGCCTGGTAACATCTTGGTAAACAACATAAATGTCCACAATACCCTTTCCATTACTGCCTTGTTAACATTTCAATTTATCGGTTATCCTAAATATGTCAGTATTGTACTTCAGATTATGTTACCTTATACATGTGACATACTCCCTAGTCCTGTAGCATTCTTCACATACTTTTTTAAAGCTATATGTTGTTCTGTTGCTAAAATAATCCAGTCTATGTGTTATACTACGTATATCATATGTATTATACTATATGTCTTATACTACGTCTATCATTGACCTCTGATTTACTCTCCAATATTCCAGAGTGATATCTGGAGACTGTAAGCAATAATACAAGCAATTTTTTAAGGGTAGTACTTCTGAGCAACGCATATCACATATAAATACTTTACACCTTTGCATTACAATCTGGGTGCTTTGTTAAGGCAGTTATTAATCACTGCTTCAAAGTAGCTCATGATGGAATTCACTATCAATATGCTAACCATTCACACATCACTTTCTGCTGGGGCATTCTACCTGCGTTTTATGTGTGAACAATTTAATAAGCAAACAGAATGCTACAATAAATAACCAGAACAGTAAAAGACAAGACAGCATAGTCATGCTCAGGGCAATTGATCAAACTTCAGTTGGTTAATTATTTTACATGAATAATGCATACTCATCCTCAGAACAAAGGGTGGGAAGTGATGGAAAGCAACACTTTCATTTCTGCTACTGTACAAATTAGGTGCGAGGCAAGGTTTTGTTACCTTAAGCATCAGTCTCTTTACATAAACAATGATTGAGATGTGAAGAATGTGCTGATCCGGAAAGAACAGGCAAGGTGTGATTTGATTCAACAGAATGCAGTGGCACTGGAACGAACTCAGCAATGTTATCAAAGTTGACGAGTTCCTAGACAATGCGTGACTGCAGGAAAGGACGAGTTGATCTTATGTTCTTCATTGATGCAGGAGACGAAATCTGCTGCACCATAAAAGGAAACTTGAAACATCTGCAAATCAACCCAATTCTACAGTCAAAATTCTGCTATCAATCCACACCAAGAATAACAGTGTACTAAGGGAGGAGCTTCATGTGTAGCATCACATTGAGTGAGCACAAATCCTGACACAGTGCTTAGGGGAGGCAGTGGTGCTGTGGTATTGTCACTGGTGTAGTTTTCCAGTAGACCCAGGGAAAAGCTCTGGGGACTCAGGTTCCAATCCCAGCACAGCAGATAGTGAAATGTGAATCAAATGAAGAAAATTGTAAAAACCCCTCTGCTACCCTCACATCCCTCAGGGAAATAAATCTGCTATTCTTATCTAATATGGCCTACATGTGACTCCAGGTCCACAGCAACATGGATGATGCTTAATGCCCCCTCAAGGGCAATTAGGGATGGGCAATAAATGCAGTGATGCCCACATTCCATGAAAGATTTTTTTAAACAGCCAATTGGATTAATGCACCTGTTTCTCCGCTGTAATTGCTTTGTAACCTTTGTTTCACTGCAACTTTCCAATTTCTTGAATGGCACGGTGGCACAGTGGTTAGCACTGCTGCCCCAAGCTCCAGGACCTGGGTTTGATTCCTGGCTTGGATCATTGTCCGTATGGAGTTAGCACGTTCTCCCTGTGTCTGTGTGGGTTTCTTCCCATAATCCAAAGAAGTGTGGGTTAGGTTGATTGGCCATGCTGAATTGCTTCTTACTGTCCTGGGATGCATAGGTTAAAGAGATTAACAGGTAAATATGTGGAGTTACGGGGACAAGGCCTGGGTGGGATTGTTGTTAATGCAGACCTGATGGGCCAAATGGCCTCCTTCTGCATTGTAGGGTGTCTATGATTCTGGGGTTTTTAACGATTTCCTAACAAAATGACAATGGTGATCCTTCCGGGCATGTCTAACAAATACTTTTCAATCTGTTAAATTATGGACCAATCTGTTGTAACCGCACAACGATCAGTTGACCAGCTGTGGCTCAGTCAATTGGTCAGTTGCACTCTTGCCCCTGAGTCAGGTGGTTCAAGTCCCACTCCAAACACAATCAAAAAAATTCATATCAGGGCTGATACTCTATTGCATACTGAGAGAGTGTTGCCTTGTTGGAGGTGCTGTCTTTCAGATGCAGTCTTTAACTGAGGATCTATGTGCCCACTCAGTTGTAATGGAAATTCAGCAAGATGTCCTTGGTGTCCTGGTCAATGTTTTTCCCTGAATCAACATAAAACATGACATGGTCATTACCACATTGCTGTTTGTGGGAGTTTGTTATTAATACATTGGCTGCCCGGTTTCTGACATTACAAAAGTTGTTGCGTTTCAAAAGTGCTACATTGATTATAAAGCACTTTTGAGGTCATGAAAGGCACAATATAAATTGAAGTCTTTCTTTAATAACTGGATTGTTCTTATAGAGCTCTACAGTGCAGAAGGAGGCTATTTGGCCCATCGAGTCTGCACTGAACACAATCCCACCCACAACCCTATGTATTTATCCTAGTTAGTCCCCTGACACTGAGGGGCAATTTACCTAACTCACGCATCTTTGGACTGTGGGAGGAAATGGGATCACCCACAGGAATCCCACGCATACATGGGGAGAATGTGCAAACTCCACACAGACAGTGACCCAAGCTGGGAGTCAAACCTAGGTCCCCGCTGCTGTAGGGCAGCAGTGCCACTGTGCTGCTAAAACCCACACAAACATGGGGAGAATGTGCAAACCCCCTACAGACAGTCATCCAAGGCTGGAATTGAACCTGAGCCCTTGGCGCTGTGAGGCAGCAGTGCGGACCACCGTGTCAGCGTGCTGCCCAGACAAAGCTGTTGTGGCTGCTTCAGTCGCAATCCCCCCTGTCAGGAAAGCTGTTCGGCCATGATCCCAGGATCTTTGAATCATTATCCATATTTAGCTGAACGCTTCCCTCACGTTCAATCTGAAGTGACAAGCACTTTAAAAAAATGTTGCTGCCTAAATTGTCACGAAATGCTAATTTCTTAACTTCTATATGCTGAAACAGATCTTGGTTGGCTTTGAATGAAAGTTTCGCATCCTGTGTAATAAAGGGCTGTTGTGTTCGTTCAAGGTCACCCCCAAACAGTTTCGCGAAATGTCACTCAGCAGCAGGCAAACCCGCCTTGTTGAGTTCCCTTGTCAAGAAAGAAACAAGCTGAGGACATTTTCACTGCCTCGACGCATGTATTTTGTCATAAAACGCTGAATATTGTGTAGAGTCGCGGTTATACCGCACAGTGCCATCCTTACACGGCGCACGTGTCTAAAATGCTTAGAGGGGAAAAATGAAATTGAAATCCCGAAGACTTTATCATCAGGTAAAAATCGAATTTAGTCTGGCCATCCGTTCATTGTGTAAATAGATTGCGAACGCGGTGTGAATACAAACGCAGCCTTTGCAGAGGACGCCCCCAAATTGATTTATGCTCTTCGAGTCATTCTATTAAAGCTTTCTGATCTTATTTTTTGAATTATTTTTGTTACCCTGATATCTTTTCATCCCGTTCAGTCACAGGCTGGGAATTTGTCAATTGCAATGTTATGGCAGCGATAGTTGCTGTAATCTGATTACACCAGACGATCGACGCATTGAAGTATTATAGAAAAATCATTTTAACCCCCATCCCTATGGTGAGTCAAAGAGGTTTGTAATTCACCCCCACAACCCCCTCAAAATTGGAGCTGGAATCTTCTCGATTCCATTAGGAGGCGCTAGTACAAAGCGGCATGGCTTTAACTTATTCAAAGATTAAAATAACAACGCCGAATTGTTGTTATAAATCTGTAGGAACATGTGCAAAGTCTATAAAACCTTGGAAGATGACCACCAATGCGTCCATTATTTCTAGGGTCACTTCCTTAAGTACTCTGGAATGTAGATTATCAGGCCCTGGAGATTGATCCACCTTCAATCCCATCAGTTCCCCCCAACACCATTTGTCTAATAAAACTGACCTCCTTCAGTTCCTCCCTCTCACTGAACCCTGTGTTCCCTAACATTTCTTATCGGTGTTCCCCTTTGTGAAAACAGAACCAAAGTATGTACTCAGTTGGTCGACCATTACAAATTCCTGTCTGAGCTTGAGATGAAGTCAGGATCAACTGAGACTTTCAAAAGGGAATTGGATCAAGATTATAGGGAAAAAAAAGGGGACTGACACAAAATGAAATGCTCCTTTAGGGGGTCAGCACAGAGATGACCAGGCAGAATCAACCCACCCCCCGCCGACTTTTGTGCTGAACTATTTCATAATCTGCTCTCTATTCTAGCCTCTAAACATACATGCAATGTTCGTCACTGATCTGCAGGCTGTAGGAGTTGGAGCAAGAGACCATATCTCTTCATCTTCACTGTCTTCTTCCACCGACGGGGGAGACTATTTTGTGTATTGGAAATGGAAAATGGACAAGAGCTGGGTTATGGTGAGGGGAGAGGAGTCAGTGAAAAGTACATGCTCACACCATTCACAGTTTGAGAGTCAGAAGAGATTGAGAGAGGAGGGGGAAATGGAATGAGAAAAGGGGGGGGGGGCATGAGGTAAACAGAGACCCTCATTATCAATCCCTTCAGCACTGCCTACGTCCATAGATTCAGTGATGATCCTTCCCACAATATCGTCTCCGTGATGGTTGAAAAACCGTCGGTGCACTTGTCCTGTTCTGTTCTTTGCTGCTCGATCTTGTTCTCCTGAAAAAGAAACCCTTAAGTTTGTTAGTGATTATCCTGCAATATGTTTGCTAGGAGGTTGGATAGCTGCCAGTATATGCGAGCTGTGAGTTATGAGTGTAAGCCTTGCTATAGCGTGAAGTATGTGAAGGCGAGGTAAGGCATGTGAATGTTAAGCTTGAGTGTTGATTAATTGAGATCCTTGGTAAACGGGTGATGGGGATAGTGGATGAGGCTACACATGCATTTAATAGGATGTGCGATTTGAAAATATCTTGCTTGCTTTTGACAACTCATCAGATCATTAAACTTTTTCCTGCATGGAGAAACACTCCAGATATGATCTGTACCACTATGTGCTTGCCCTTTCTGGTTGCTGCATGCCTCACCTTATCACCTCTCCTATCCAAGGTTTCTTCCATATTATTTGTAAATTTTGAAACTTGCTGTCTCACAGGTTCAGCCACTTCTCAAAGTATCACAGCTTAGCTTGATTTTTGACAGTATGCTTCCCCTTGAGAATGTGCGTGCTGTCTTTAAGTGGCTACTTAGTGTAGCAGGGCTCCTCCTGATGTGTGAGGCCAATGAACAGGTCAGGGCGGAGGTTGGGAAGGTCCGGTGCAGGCTTGATGCAGCAAACTCTATAAACAGTAGGCAATAGGAACTTACTGCGAAGTTTCCACTTAACCCCACTGGAAATATCAGCAGCATTCCAGTGGAATCAACCAAACCCAGGCAAAAAGTGAAAAAAATTTAAACTCGTGAGTTATGCTAAAATAATTCAAATTTGTGTTTCCCATGAGTTTTTCACTGGTTTGAAGGTTTAATTCAGAGGATCAAGTTCCATCCATGATACCAGCCATAATACCCAGGTCAAAATTACCAAATGTCATTTGAAACAATTATTAAACTGATGCCCTCTCCGGCAAACTTTAAAAATTGCATGTTCATTATTTGAAGGCGGCTAGAGAAAATATGCATGGTAGCACAGTGGTTAGCACTGCTCACACAGCATCAGGGACCCGGGTTCAATTCCGGCCTCTACACTGTCGGTGTGGATTCTGCACATTCTCCCCATGTCTGTGTAGGTTTCCTTTGGGTGCCCTGGTTTCCTTACACTGTCCAAAGTTGTGCAGGTTAGGTTGATTGGACATGCTAAATTAACTCTAGTGTTGGGACATATGGGGAAACTGCTGGCTAATCAAAGGTTGGTAGCTCTCTGCTCAACAACAGCTCCCATCCCCAGAGACCAATATGCTGTGGACATATCACTGACTTAATGAGATGTGTGCACCATGCGCTGTGACTGTGCCCTAATTCAGGCACAATTCTTTTTCTACACCCTTGTTCTAATTAGTAGTTATCTGATTAATCATTTTGAATGCAAAGATAGCAAGTATCTGGATAAAGTTTTTTTTAAAATAAATGATTGGCAATGAATATCCTGTTTTAGCTGAGAACCAGGGTGTGAATTAGAACAGTTAGCTTAATTCAAATTGTTAATGAACTGTCTGATTCTATCCTTCCGACACACAATGATGCTATATTAAGATATAACATTCGGATACAGTTTATGTGAAAATCCAAAATAATCCTGTTGATTTATTAAATGTAGTTTGATTTCTCAGTGAAAGAATTTATATTTCCAAGAACACTAGGATCAATACACTTACAGGAATATTCATCTCGGGCACTAGATGAAGATTTAGCTTCTTTGCATTAAATCTTATTCAAAAAAAAATTTGTGGTTTGCCATACAAGTTATACTTAAGAATGAAAACGTCTTACGTCTGGATTGTTGGACTGTCTTACGACAACCAATTCAACTACTAATCTTGGAGATGTAAAAGCTACTGAGTGAATGACTTAACCCTTTATTTTAAGCAATTATCAAAGAAAAGTTTAGAGCCTTAAGCTTAAATAAAGGAAATTACAAGTGAATAAAGATGGAATTGGCTTATTTTGAGTGAGTAATTGGATTAAGGTAAAACAGCAAGGAAGCAGTGGCAGAAGTTTGAGGAGATATTTCATAACTCTCAACAAAGATATATTCCATTGAGGAAGAAAGACTCTGAGAAGGACAGAGCATCCAATGCTATATAAAGAAATTGAGGATAGTATCAAATTGAAAGAAAAGATGTACAATGCTTTTGATTTGATTTATTGTCACATGCATTGGGATATAGTGACAAGTATTGTGTCTTGAGCACTATACCGACATAACATAGCATTCATAGAATACTTAGGGGAAAAGGAAAGCAGAGGGTGCAGAATACAGTTTTACAGTCATAGCTAGGTTGTAGAGAAAGATTCACTTAATATACGGTAGGTCTATTCAGAAGTTTGATGGCAGCAGGGAAGAAGCTATTCTTGAGTCTGTTGGTGCCTGTTTTCAGACTCTTGTATCTTTTTTGTGATGGAAGAAGATGGAAGAGAGTATGCCTGGTGTGCATAGAGTCCTTGATTATGGTGGCTGCTTTTCTAAGGCAGTGGGAAATGTAGACAGAGTTAATGGATGGGAGACTGGTTTGCGTGATGGACTGAACTACGGTCACATCCCTTTGAAGTTTCTTGCGGTCCAGGCCAAAGCAAGAGCCATACAAAGTTGTGACACAACCAGAAAGGATGTTTTCTATGGTGTATCTGTTAAAAATGATTTGTCGTGGGCCAGACATTTGGGAAAGCTTTTGAAATCCAGCAAAGGATAGTTTGAAAAAATAGAGGGAGATATTGAAGTATGAGAGAAAACTAAAAACAGACAGTAAAAGCATCTGCAAGCATATAAAAAGGAAAGAGTAGCAACTGTGAATGTTGGTCCCTTAGAAAACTAGACTGGGGAATTAATAATAAAAAACAAGGAGCCGGCAGAGACTTTGAAGAATTATTTTGTCTCTAGCTTCACAATAGAAGACACAAAAAGCATTCCAAGAATAGTAGAAAAGCAAGAAGCCAAAGGCGGGGAGAAGCTTAAAACAATAACAATCACTGAAGAAAAAGTAATGGGAATTAGAGGTGGATAAGTCTGCTGGACTTGATGGCTGTAGATGGATTATTTTCAGTTTCATAACCTGTAATGCCACAGGGATCAATGCTGGGGCCTCAATTATATTTACAATCTATATTAAAGACTTAGATGAAGGGACTGTATTATAGTCTCATTTGCTGATGATACAATGATAGGTAGGATGCCAAGTTGTGAGGAGGACATAAGAGTTTGCTAAGGGATTTGGATTGGTTAAGTGAGCATGCATACAGTTGGCAATGGTGCATAATACGGAAAAATATGAACTTGTTCACTTTGGCAGGCAGAATAAAAAAAATTGCTTAAAGGGAGAAAGACTGCAGAATACTATGGTTCAGAGAGATCTAGATGTCCTTGTATTTGAATCATAAAATGTTAGTGTGCAGGTACAGGTCACTCAGAAGGCAAATAAAATGTTGATATTTATTTCAAGAGTTGGAATATATAAATAGGGATGTCTTGCAGCAAGTATACACGGCATTTGTGAGATTGCACATAGTGTACTGTGTACAGTTTCACTCTTCTTACTTAAGCAGGGATATCCTTGCAATGAAAACAGTTCAAAGAAGGTTCATTAGGCTGATTCCTGGGATGAAGAGATAGTCTTATGAGGAAAGGTTAAACAGTTTGAGACTATACTGATTGGAGGTTAGAAGAATGAGAGATGATTTATTGAAGCACTTACAATTCTAAGGGAGCTTGACAGGGTAGATGCTGTAAAGATGTTTCCCCGTATGGGGGAATCTAGAACTAGGGGGCTCTTGTTAAAAATAAGGGGTCTCCCATTTAGGATTGTTTAGGAATAACTTATTCTCTCAGAAAATTCTCTTCCACAGGGAGCAATGGGGGCTGGATCATTCAATATATTCAAGGCTGATTTAGACAGATCTTTGATCTGCAAGTGAATCAAGAATTACGAAGAATAAGTAGAAATGTGGCATTCAGGCTAAATAAGATCAGCTGTGACCTTATTGAATGGTGGAGCAGGCTTGATGGGTCAAATGGCTGAATTCTATTCCCATTTTGCATGATCTTATAAGAAGTCAGACAAAACAAAACATGAAATAATTGTTTCCTAACCTTAAAATTATTGTTAACAGCATTTGAATGTTGATTGTACAAAAAGTAACAGGTAATAATTGGGCCTAATTGAAAAAATAAATAATAAAGGATACAAAGACTATTCTGTTATGCCGTTGTAATTCAGCTGTAACTGATTGCTGATTATAATTTAAATTGAGATCAGTGTCTGAGAATGATATAAATTCGTAAGATTTTTATAGGATTAAATTTGTTAGTTGACAAATCAGCAGTATTTGATAGCCAATCTTGTGAAGAGATTAAAAGATGTGTGTTTGCAGTGAGTAATGATTGCTGAAAGCAAACAACCTCATCCTTCTAAGCAAGTGCAAATGAACTGCTTGGTTTGCCTTTCTCTATGAAGATGTTATTATTCTTCCAAGATATCAGAATGATGAACCTCCTTCATAGAGATCCTATTCATTACTCATGGGTCAATTGATCTTCCATATTGATAGCACAATCTGGACCAGATAATTTGAATCTCAGCTCCCTTGATCTCAAAGTAACTCGCACATCTAAATGATAAACCTATATCTGGCTGTATCTTTCATTTGCTCTGTTTGAATTAGCAATTTTGATTTTACAGAGACATTGGTGGCAATTCTCCCATTGCGACCTGCAACTTTTCTGGCGGGTCGTGGTGGGAGATGTGCGTCGCTAGCCTTATACCAGGATTTGCGCATGCGCTGGGAATGCATGCGCATCTCCCAGAGCCGGAGAACAATTGCCAGTCAGACCACACTGAAAACTGACGGGAAGGCAGGTAAGTAATTTTAATCTTTTTTAAATGTATTTTAAATATGTTTAGCAGTTCATTATTGGGAAATTTCAAGTCCCAATTGAATCTCCCATCCCGCCAAGAGTACTTCATTCCGGTGGGGTTTAGAGTAGCTCCCCATGTTCGGGGAACTAGCTGGAATGAAAGGTGGGGGGCAGTTAGGGCCCTCCCAGGGTGCCTGGTAGGGGGTGGTGCCCCCTGGGCATGGGTGTCCTGGCAGTGCCAGCCTATGCCCTGGCACTACCCAAGTGGCACCATGTCCATGTTCAGGAGGCACCTTGGCACTGCCCATTGGGCTTTGGGCAGTGCCAAGGGGGCAGGGCCTATTTTGGGCAGGGCCTGGGGCGATCGGTGGGTTGGGATGTCTTGCTGCCACTCGGCAGACAGGATTGGTTTGGGATGGAGGGAAGCCAGCGATTGGGGCGGGCTGGAAGAGGGGGCGGAGATCTGCCGGGTGGAGGAGCCTGCCTCCCAGGGGTTCTGACCCCAGAGTGGGGTTGGGGGGGGAAATCAGCAGGGGTGGGGGCTACCAGGGTGAGGGGGGAAATCGCCATTGCTGGGCGTTGAACATCAGGGTGCCCTGGGGCTGGGGTGGGGATCAGGGCTGGCATGGGATTTGTTGTGGGGGATGTGGATTGGCCAGGGGGGTTGCGAGAGGGGCAGCACTGCAGAGGCCCCGGGCTGGCCAGCAAACGAGGAGATTGACAGATCGGGACCAATGTCCATGCGCAGAGTTCCAGAGCTATCAAACTCCTGCGTGAATAGGCCCCAACCCCTTGGTTTTCAGTGATATTCCCGATTGTGATCTCTGCAATGCACAGAGTGGGGAGATTTACTGAGAAGCAGAACTAACAAAACAGCCAGGATTTCGAACAAGTCAGTACTTTTGGGAGAATTGCGGCCATTATTTCATATGAACTAAACAAAGAACATCTATAACTGTATTAAAGGGCAAAGAGAACAAAAGAAAAGTACAGCATAGGAACGAGGCCTTCAGCCCCCCAAGCCCATGCTGACCATGATGCCCTAACTAAACTAAAAAAAACCTTCTACCCTTATTCGACCCATATTCCTCTATTCCCTCCCTACTCACGTACCCATCCTTTGTTGCCTCTCAACAACAAGTTAATTATTAAAGTTAAAGCTTCTTTACTGATCGCAAGTAAGGCTTACATTAACACTGCAATGAAGTTACTGTGAAATTCTCCTAGTTGCCACACTCTGGTGCCTGTTCGGGTCAATGCATCTAATCAGCACATCTTTTAGAGGAAACGGGAGCACCTGGAGGAAACCCATGTAGATATGGGGAGAATGTGCAAACTCCACATAGACAGTGGCCTAAGCTGTGAATTGAACCTGGATCCTGGCACTGTGAGGCAGCAGTGCTAGCCATTCTGCCACCATACCACCACGTGGAGACAACTGAAGGCTAATATGTCAAAAACACCATCATAGGTATTCTTAATTTTCAAAGAAAAATCCTGAAATCAATTTTCTTCTCGAGTAACGTTGAGAACAGTTTAGTTTCTTTGGTACAGTCGTTTGGTAACCCTGATGATCTCCTGATTATAATTGTGGAGACATTGAGTGCAGCCAGTTTGCATACTGCAAATTTTCCTATTCATGGATAATCTTTTTTGTTTCTGTCTGCTAAGGAACAAATGTTCTCGAAGTCATTGCTACTCTTCAGAAAATGCTATGGAGCCTTTTAGGACCACATGAACGGGCAGATAGGACATGGTTAATGTTTCATCAAGAAGATGAGATGAAGATAACCTTTTATCAAGGATGTTAAACCAGTTTTTCTTGAGTTTCCCCTCCGGTCCAAGCAATATTGTGCCATTACTGTATCTTTAAGAATTTTTTAAAAAACTCATGTTCTTTGCTGTTCTCATAGTTTCAGTTGTTTTCATTATGGCACCAGCCGTCGGCTAGAAGTCCTTTTATTGCTACTTCAATGACTTAGATGCAGTTTTGTTTATTTTCACTCTGGGATCTTTTATGACCTAACATTGTGAGGGGGAAAGTGGATTGACAAGTCAAAGTCAGGTGGTTCCTCCCTCGGGAAAAGAATGTAAGGATTAATTTTCAGTTTTAGTTTAGAAGAGGGTGAACATCAGATCAAAAGTGGTGTTTCTCTCTCTCACCCTGGTATTATAGAGTCTGCTGGCTAGCTGGAAGCAAGGTTCTTGGCCTTCCTGGAGTGGAGAATCTACTGTTGGTGGTTAGCTTACCTGGAGTCTCTCGGTCCCTGCTGTTTTGGAAAACTGTTTGGACTTCAAGCTGTTCTGGGTGTATCAAGAGAGCTGCTACAAATTACAAGACTGGGAAGTCAGATTTTCAAATTCTTCACCCAGGGATCTGGGTTCCAGCATCACATGAACATTCATGTTTTGCCGTGTTAAACCTGTGGCAAGGGCTATTTATGGAATGTGTTTGATTGGAACATTTCTTATATCCATTAAGAGTTATACTGCATCATGATTTTTTTTCTTGTTTGTAATTGGTAAAAGTTATTGATAATTTTCTTTCTATACATGTTAACTGTGTTCTAAAATAAACTTTGTTTGATAAAAGCTCCTTAGTGGGTCATTCGAATCATACCTGAAGTGAAATAGCTCATGCTCACCCCAGCCAAAGTCAAAGTTCAAAACTTATGATCCAGGCGGACTTCATAAAACACTTTGGAGTTTCTGACCTGAATTATAACAACTGGGGGCTCTTTTGGGATTAAAATCTATATTTCTTGATTGATTTGGGATTACTGAACTCAATGGCAGTGAGTGATGAACATATTGGTGTTTTCTTATTGGGTGTTGTACTCAGGTTTTAATTGGGAGTGCTGTGTGGAATCATGGCTCTTTCAGAAGCTAAGAAGCTCCTGCACGTGGATGAAGTTACACACAGTAGTGTATAAAAGATGATTAAAACAAAACTTCTGGAATTGGAGAAAAAGTTTCAGTTGACATTACCTCATGCCGTAAGGAATGGGGAGATAATTGTGGCGACAGCTCAGCATTTAAAATAGCCAGAAACAAAGTCAGAATAATTGGAAATGGCTTAAACTCAATTACAAATGAAACTGCTTGAACATGAACAAGAATAAAAGCAGCTTGAATTTGAAATAAAGGAAAGAGAGAGAGTAGCAAAAGCTAAAGGAAGAGAAAGGGAAACCATTGCTGCAGAAAAAGCCAAAGGAAGGGAAGAACAGCAAACAAAAGAATTGAAACAGTTTGAATTGCAACAAGGAAAAGAAATAAAACTGCTTGAATTACAGGTAAGGGAAAACGAAGGGAAGGGACAGCCCTCGTGAAACAAAGAGAGAACAGGTAAAAAGCGAGAGAATTTGAATTTCAGAAACTGGCAATGGAACTGAACATCAGTTAAAATTGGTGGAGGTAAAAGGAAAAGTACAATGTGAATATAGTGATGAGGAAGATGAAAAGGAGCAAGAGCTTCATAGTCAAAGATTTGGTTGGATCTCTTTAAATATGTTCAAGCATTGCCAGGGTTTGATGAGAAGTACGTAGAAGCCTTTTTCATTTCATTTAAGAAAGTGCCTAAGCAAATAAAACGGTCACAGACCATGTGGGAATTACTGATTCAAACAAAGTTGGTAGTAGAACTAGTTAGGTGTTTGCATCATTACTAGAAGAGACATCTGGGAAGTATGTTGAAGTGAAAAAGTCCATTTTGGGTGCATGTGAACTATTAACTGAAACCTACAGACAACGGTTTAGAAACCTAAGGAAAGAACCTGGTCAAACATACATAGAATTTGAAAGGATAGAGTAATTTTGATAGGTGAATTAGGACTTTGAAAGTAGACCCGACGTCTGAAGTTCTTAGAGAAATGATTATTTTGGAGGAGTTTAAAAATTCACCTCCTGATGTAATGAGGACACATGTGCAAGAGCAGAGGGTTAAAACTGAGTGGTTAGCAGCAGAAATGGCAGATGATTATGAATTAGTTCATAAATCAAAGTTTGGTTTCCGACATCAGTCTCAGTCTGTGAGGGATAGAAACTGGAGAAAAGAGAAATCTTCAGATGGTAAAGATAAAGGCGATCTTGTGGGAGATAATGAAGTAAGAAGTCTCACAACACCAGGTTAAAGTCCAACAGGTTTATTTGGTAGCAAATGCAACCAGCTTTCAGAGTGCTGCTCCTTTGTCAGCACTCATCTGACGAAGGAGCAGCGCTCTGAAAGCTAGTGGCATTTGCTACCAAATAAACCTGCTGAATTTTAACCTAGTGTTGCTGGACATCTTACTGTGTTTACCCAAGTCCAATGCCAGCATCTCCACATCAGGAGTTAATGAAGACAGAATACCTCAGCTTAAAAAGGAAATACAGGAAGATGGAAAAGAAATGAAAAGCCTCAGATGTTTTCAATGTAATAATTAGACCACGTAAAGTCACAGTGTTGGTGGTTTATGAGAAGCATTACCAAGACTGACTTGGTAAAACAAGATAAGCAGTGGGGTTTGTTTAAGTGGTAAAGGAAAGCCCAGTTGAAGCAAAAGAGTTTCCAGTCATATTCTAAAGGCTCTCAGGGTGGAAGAAGACAACTTTAACCACTCCTGCCTTGCTCATCCATGAATCCTAATTAGCAACACTCTTACTATTGGCAATTTGAAATGTACACAAATTAAGCACCAGATCTTTCTCAGGGCAAGTGAAAAACTGACCTGCGCAATTTACTGGACCCGATCCATGTGGATGTCACATGCCAGTGAGTTTTTTGTTTTTTCACACAGGAGTCAGGTTCACAGAGAAGTTTGTGAACCATGTTGGAGATCATGAGGATTGTGGTCCCTGAAACGGGCTAATTAGAAGGCCCACTTTAATTCTCCAACATAGCATCTCAGCTCTGAACAGTTTTCAAAGACCCCTACACCTCATCCTTTACCTCCCTCAGACCCATCCACTTGCCCCCTCAGATTTTTCATCCCATATGTATCCTCCACTTCCCTTCAGAGCACCCATTCCACTCCTTGCCAACACTATGCACCCCATATATTCTGAATAGCTGTAGATTCTGTGCAATATCACTGGAAATGTATTACACCTCCATCAAATAAAAGCCCATATGTCATTGATCCTAGGGAAAAATGCATTCTGCCATGTGAACAAAAACCTTTTAATACTTGAAATCTTAAAAGCTTGCAAAAATCAACAAATCACAAACCACATCATAGGGGCAATCTGTTATTACAACTGATTGAAACTGTCATTCATTCTCAATTGAATTTAGTGCCTATTGTGCTGAAAGTCAATGCTGAAACTCAACCAAGTATTAATAATGGTTGCCACTATCCAAACAATAGAAAAGTCGCTGGGAAGGCAAGCACATACTATATTCATTTCAATTTCAAAGCAGTGTGTCGGTCAATTAATGTGAGTGAGTGGGTGGTTAGAATGTTTTAAAGTATCAAAACCAGCTTTTGTTGAAACAGCCAATTGCCATATAAATCACATTAGACAAGATGACAGCATGGCCTGACATAATAATTTACAATGTTTTTCACAGATTATGGCACTTTTTCCATAATGGAAAAGTTCTGAAATGCATGTGAACAAATGCACAAGCTGGTGAGTGTAGGGGACAACTTACCTTGAATAGGCATGTTCCTCTGATGAATCAGTGCATTAATAAACAGTTACATTATAATCCAGCATCGCATAGTGACTTCTGAAGGTGTGAAAACAATTACCTTTCAGAATGCTCCAGACTCCTCAGCTGAATTTCCACTTTCTTCGTGAGCCTTTCTTCTAAACCATCAGACAAAAATAGTGTGTGGGAGGAAATCGGGAAAACTCTGCCTCAGTAGGGTGGCTGTGTGTGTTTTGCACACTAGATATTTCCGAATGCAAAAAGGCCAAAGGAAAATGTGGAAGCTTTTGGAATGAGAAGGAAAATCAGATTTTCTCTGAAAAGAAACTAATTTTAGGCTGGAATTTTACCGCCTTGCCCACCCTGGAATCAGGGTGGGTGCAGCTCGCAGAACGGAATCCTCCATTGGCCTCGGGCAAGGTTGTAAAATCCCAATGTAAGTACGGTCATTCACAGACCGAATCGTGCTTCTAGACATAGGTGAAAATTTGGCCTGATGAAACCATGGATTTAAGAACTCCTAAGATTTAGCACATAATTTGTGGCCTCTTGCTATGAAAAAAAAAAGTCTAATTGACTGTGGGAAGTATCAGATTTGATCTCAATTGTGTCTTTATTTGTGGCACACAAGAATACCTAGTCTAACAGGATAGAAAGGTCATGGGTTGAAGGTCTGGCTCATTTTCCTTTCCCTATCTGACAACATTAGGGTTTTTTGTAGCACTTCCAGTGCTGAGGTGAGGTAACTCATCAGAGAACCAAGGGTATTTGCAGAAATCGGAAACGTCACGGACAGTTTAATGGCTAATGCAGGCAAAAAAACAAAAATTAAGCATTAGAAGCGAAGCAGGAACTCTCGCATTACAACACAACACAACATCTGATCACCATCCAAATGGTAAATTAACCAGACAGACCTAATTTATGTATGGAGCCGAGATATATTTCAGTCACATATCTGAGTGTTTTCCAATTAAAATTTAATTGATTTTTCCAATCAAGTTATTCTAACTGAATTGAAGTCAGAATGTTTTGGTACTTTTAGATTACCTTCACTTCATGTAGCAAGAGAAAAACATAGTTAATTCAAGTTGACATTTGTAGGAGAACATTGCTTTTGTTTAAACTGTTGACCATGGTCCTCAGATACCTCAAAGGCATCGAGCTGAATTCAAAGTCTAGAGAGGTTAAGCTCACTTTGTACATTTCCAGAGGAATTGCTATTGTTCACCCTAAGAAAAACAAAGACAGAGTCTGAATCCAATCTCACAGCTGGCATTCCCCAGCTCATGGCCAACACAGTGACAAACTCATTTAGAATCCAGGGAAAAGAAGCATTGCCAAAAATAGGTGCTGGCACAGGAGCCTCTTAAAAAAAAATCTACAAATCAGTTCCCCTCCTGCAAACCCTTTCCTATAATTGTTTTCAAAATCATACCCTGACCACTCAGTCACAAAAATGTTACTGCATAAATTAGGAGTGAGGATCAGACTTTATTTCAAAGGGACATGAACTAACTAAAAAATTCTATTTTTTAAATAATTGATTGACTGCAAAATTGGAGCCAGAGGCAAAGGGACGAAGCCCGCCATTCACCACGCAAGCAACTATGCGCACAGATTCTGGCCTTTGAATGGAGCCTTCACTCACCTGATCCAACACATAGTGGATCTACGGGGGGGGGACGAAGGAGAAAAGCAAGGTTCCTTAACCATCAGTTTAAACCAGTAAGTATTTATTTATTTAGTGTGTGCATAATTACAGAGATAAGCAATAGCCTTGTGAGTGAATCAGTGGAGTTCTTTAAGTCCACCTTAAAGTTTAGTCAGCTGGCACTCGTCGACAATGGGTCATTAATTGGACTGCATTACAGCTGCACCCTGGGTGGTCTTGGTGACCTCACTGATGTTGGGTGGCTGCACAGAGGCCTTATTCAGAAATGGTGCTTTTCCCATGTGAAGGCTAGCTCCCTGTTTGGCATCAACAGACTGGCGGCTAAAGTTAATGGGCATTGGTCTACTTCAAGGTGGCGTTAGGCTGTCTAACATTTTCAAGTCTAAGTTGTTTGTTGTCTCTCCGTATTGGCCGAGAGGGCACAGTCCAGGAATTCAATCAGATAGTCTGCCACATCTGCTCACCAATGGACTCATATTGTTGGAATAGTGAAGCAGACCTCTCTCCCAGGCAAGGTACATACATACACAGGGGTATGTCCCCTTGGACTGGTTCGGATGGCTGCTTTGTAGATGGCTGTGCTGAAGCAACTATATAGCAGCTTTGTGGGGATGTTTTGGGAAGGTATCATTTTAAAATTTTATCCAAGATCTTGCTGTATTTTTCCCAGTTGGCTTTTTGTAAGTACTGTCGCTTCTTTTTTGAGCTGATGATGATCAGTAGTTGATCCAGTCTGGATCAGAGATGGCCTGTGCTGGCTGTGTGGAAAGCTGAGCGGGATTTGATGTGATGCAGGAAGTGGATTACTGCATATTGAGCTGACCCAGTTCAAATCAGGAGAGGAGTCAATTTTCCATCTAGCAGAGTGAAAACTTGCTGGCTGTTTGGATCATGGATGAGAGCAGGTTATGCTGGCTGCCAGATCCAATTTGCAGGTTTTACACCATCTGCATTAACCGCTTGGTAACCCATGTATGTATGGTGGCCATTATGGTTGCCAGCTTAGACAGCTGGGTGTGACTGGATTGGGAGGACCTGTTGATGCCAACTAGCACCAGGGGGCTTGTAGATGTTTGCTGTTCGGAAGGTACTATCTTTGACAAATGTGGCATGGCTGTGCTTTGGCGTGTGCAGTATGACAAACCAGTCTATCTTGTACTCCATAGAATCCCTACAGTGCAGAAGGAGGCCATTAGGCTCATCAAGCCTGTACTGACAACAATCCCACCCAAGCCTTATCTTCAAAGCCCTGCTAATTCCCCTGAATCTAAGAGACAATTTAGCGTGGCCAATTAACTTAACTTGCTCATCTTTGGAGAGTGGGAGGAAACCAGAGCACCTGGAGGGAACCCACGCAGATGTGGGGAAAACATGCAAACTCCACACAGACAGTCACCTGAGGCCAGAATTGAGCTTGGCCCATGAGGCAGCAGTGCTAACACCTGTGCCACCATTCCACTCTTCCTGGCTTCATCTAATCGAAGATATGTTTCTTGCCTGCTGATCACTTAGATGGCACGCTGTTTAGTGAGGATGTTGACCAGGTATCTCTTCTCAGGTATATGTGGAAGGCATATTGGATGTAATTCATGTTCGTCAGAAAGTGAAGTAGAGATTGGAAAATATAGATGGGAGAGATAAAAAGCTGGCAGTAAAAGTAAAATAAACAATTTCAAATAATCTCCAACACCAACTAAGTTCTGAAGGATCGAGACTCCACACTTATAAAATTGAATTTTCTGGACCAGCACAGTTGTTTGGCAATAATTATCATGTTGTTAAAATTCACTTACTTCTGAATGCACCATCCTAACTTTTACTGGCACTTTTAGTGGGTAACTATTGAATAAGTACTGCAACCTCATTCCATTATCTTAATTTCAGTGTACGGTCTATAGTTGAGGAAAGCTACAGAAGAACCTGTAGAGTAGCAAGGTTTCTCTGACAATAACTTCTGGATTTCGCACTTAAATGTGGATGCGGAGACACCAGAAGTTGCTGTCTGGTTTACTCAGGAACAACAATGAGCATTGTTAGCCTCACCATTGTCTTAACCCCAAATTCTGGGCCGTTATCTTTGCATTATATCCAACTACTGTTGTAACATTTACAAATTTGCAAAGTGGGCTGAGAGGAGATTTCACTGATACTAATACAATTTCACATGCAGGATCGAGCATAAGAATTAGAGATGAAACTAAGCGGCCTAATCTAATACTGTGTGGCAATTTTAGGTTTTGAATAATATTAAAGCTGCAGAACAACACCATTTTTTTGTATGTGTAGGAGAAGGTTAAATGAATCACATATGTGGGAGTCCTCACACTGTGCTTTGAAATATATTCCAGACCCCAAGTGAGGAAAAATATTGAGTTGTTTCTTTCATTAAGAAACTCAAACCACATATTCTTCTTTCTGAAATACAGGGAAATTTAACTTTAAAAAAAAATCATCTCCAGTTTGTAGGCGTCACTGGCTAGGCCAGTATTTATTGCCCTTGGTGGTGATTTGTCTTCTTGAACTGCCGCAGTCACTGAGAAGTAGGTACACTCACTGTGCTGTTAAGGAGGAAGTTCCATGATTTTGACCCAGCGACAATGAAGGAATAGCAAAGAACAAAGAAAATTACAGCACAAGAACAGGCCCTTTGGGCCTCCAAGTTTGCACTGACGTGCTGCCCAACAGTACTAAAATCCCCTACTCTTTTGGGGACCATATTCCTCTATTTCCACCCTATTCATGTATTTGTCAAAACGCCTGTTAAAAGTCACTATCATATCTGTTTCCACGGCCTCCCCCAGCAGCGAGTTCCAGGCACCCACCACCCTCCGTATAAAAAACTTGCCTCATTCATCTCCTTTAAACCTTGCCGCTCGCACCTTAAAGCTGTGCCCTCTGGCAATTGACTCTTCCACTCCAAGAAAAAGCTTCTCACTATCCAATAGCAATATATTTCCAAATCAGGATGGTGAGTGATTTGGAGAGGAACCTCCAGCTGGTGGCATTCCCAGGCTGCTGTTGTCCTACTAGATGGTGATGGTCTTTGGTTTGGAAAGTGGTGCCTAAGGAACCTTGATGACTTCCTGAAGTGCATCTTGTAGATGGTACACACAGCTACCACTGTTTATTGGTGGTGGGGGAATTGAATGTTTGTGGAAGGGGTAGCAATCAAGCAGGCTGCTTTGTCCTGGATGTTGAGCTTCTTGAGTGTTGTTGGAGCTGCACTCACTATGGCAAGGGGAGAGTATTCCACCACACCCCGGCTTGCAACTTGTAGATTGTGGACAAGCTTTGGGGAGGTAGGAGGTGAGTTACTCATCACAGGATTCCTGGCTTTTGACCTGCTTTTGTGGCCACAATGTTTATATGACTAGTTTGATCAGATATCTCCCGGCAGTATGGGGTAACTAATAGTAGATTCAGGGACAAAACTATGAGATCCCACTTCCCTTATCATTGCCGGATAAATGACTCTCTTCATCGATATATCCAAAATAATAAAAACAATGAGATGTCCAACTGAAACATTAATATTTCCGCAGATAATGCTTGGAATGCTGAATATTTACAGCATTTTGTTTGGTTTTATTTCAGATTTCTGGCACCTGCTGTCTTATACTTATCTAATAAAGGACTTTCTTTTATTATGGCCACAATTTTCCCAAAAAAAGGGCATGATTTTCTGATTCCACCCACCTTGGGAACTGTGGCAGATGGGACAGAAAATTTGGTGGACCTTTTAAAGATGTGTTGACCTCAGGCAGGAACTTCCGATCTTTTGGCACGCGCAGATGGAAAATCCCTCCCAATGTGTGAGAAAACCGGAGCGGTCAGCACAGTCCGGACTGCAATTTTCCCTCTCTGAGTCATTTTTTGGGAGAGCGGTGAGTTGCACACCAATTCTGGGAGGGTCTGTGCCTAAACACATTGGTGAGCCTGGCTGCAAAGTGATTGGGCATTGTTTTTAGAAGGGCACCCCGATCTCACAACGCACAGGGAAACCCCTTTCCTCCCACATCCCCATGGACATTGGGACTGCTCCCCACGTCATCGGTGGCATGCACACCCATGACCTTCCCAATATGGATCGCTGGCATCGGGGCATTAGGGCCCTCCAACTGGGACCCCATTCATGATCCATGACATGCTTCACCCCTGCATGACCCCCCTTGTAAGCCCCCCTCCCCCACATAGCCCTTCTGTATAATCCCCCCGGCATAGTCCCTCCATCAACTTCCAACCTCCCCACACAGCCCTTCTGCATAGCACCTCTGACATAGTCTGCCCATCACTGCCCCACTCCCTGCATACCCCCTCTGCAGAGTACCCCCCCCGGCATAGTCTCCCCATCATATCCCCCACTCCTGCCCCATCCTCTTGGCACTGCCCCTGGCATGCCTGCAGCACGCAACTGGAACAGTTGGTTTGGCAGGTGGGTACTGCCAGCTAGGCACTGCTCAGCCATATCCCTGACCGCTCAAGGGCTTCAATAGGCTCCGAGAAACCCAGTGTGGCCCATCACACCTGGTCTCTGCTGGTGGAAACCCATGGTGATTCTTGCACCTGAAGGTCAGTAGGTCCCAACAGCTGAGAGAATCTGTGCATGTAGAACAAAGAATAAAGAAAATTATAGCAAAGGAAAAGGCCCTTCGGCCCTCCAAGCCTGCACCGAACATGCTGCCCGATTGAGCTAAAACCTCCTGCCCTTCCAGGGACCAGATCCCTCTGTTCCCATCCTATTCATGTATTTATCAAGACGCCCCTTAAAAATCACCACCATATCGGCTTCCACTACCTCCCCGGTAATGAGTTCCAGGCACCCACCACCCTCTGTGTACAAAATCTGCCTCGTACATCTTCTTTAAACCTTGCCCCTCGCACTTTAAACCTGTGCCCCTTAGTATTTGACTTTCCACCTTGGGGAAAACTTCTGACTATCCATTCTGTCCATGCCTCTCATAATCTTGTAGACTTTTATCAGGTCGCCCCTCAACCTCTGTCATGAGAACAAACCAAGTTTCTCCAACCTCTCCTCATAGCTAATGCCCTCCTTACCAGGCAGCATCCTGGTAAATCTTTTCTGTAACCTCTCCAAAACCTCCACATCCTTCTGATGGTGTGGCAACCAGAATTGAACACTGTATTCCAAGTGCGGCCTACCTAAAGTTCCATAATTTCTATATATTAGAAAGGGACTGGATCCATTACCAGGTGTGAAACAGATTTTTAGGCCCACATGCTATCTTCCGGGACTGTTGCAATCTACACCAGGTGCGGCGAGGTCAGAAAATCATCCCCAATGTGTCCTTTCCTGAAGCCATAAAAAGGACAAATAAATTACACTCCAAACACGTCAGTAATTAAACAATGTGTCCAATATCCTGGAAGAGATTAGAATAGTAACAACTGCAGGTTGAATACGCCTTCATTCAAAGAGCAACTTCAATAATGCACTTTTTCTTCGTAATTCATTATCCACTATGTATTGGCACTGCCTTGTTTAAAAGAACGACAGCATTTTGGATTTAAACTAAATGTATAAACAGTCCTGCAAAATCATTCACAGTTGATAAAAGCCAAAGTGTTAATTACTATAGTTAATTATCTTGAATCTACTGAGAGAAGAACAGATAACTAATTGAAGCACCAATCACTATTTTCAGGTGCTTGAGTATTGCAGAACAAAATGAGACATTTTGTTGTTGAAGCTGTTGATCTTGAACTCATCAGGACAGTTTGCAAGAATAGCAATATCAGGTGAAACAACAATTTATACTTTAAGAGAGGAGAGTGCTGATTGGTGGGCTAGTGGACTCTTATTTGTAGACACGTTGCCATGGAGAATGCACCAATTGATAGTAACTGACAGTGTAAATACAGTGCAAATCAGATTTACTCTCAAAGGCCATCAGTAGCTGAAAGGAATTTTGAAAACTATCTGATTGATGGAATAATGGAATTTGCAAGAAACCTCTTTACCTTCACATGGCAAAACAAACCCTTCTTTTTTAAAAAGGAGAACATTTTCTAAGTTTGCAGCTAAAATTTATTTGACACTCTGTCCTATCATTAGCAAGAAATATTTATTATTAAATTGCTTATGAAGAAATGCTCAGATTTTTATCCAAGCTAGGAACAAAACTGCCTTCCATGATGCATATTTAACCTACCTTCAATTGAAACATATGACCCAGAACTTCAAATCTCCAGGGGTTGGGTGGGTGGGGGCAGGGGGATGGGTGGTTGTACCAGAAGCTTCCTCACATACATACACACACACACACACACACACACACACATGCAGAATTCCAATGCAAAGGCTGTAGGGAAATTGTTCAGCAAGTTGAAACATTAGATGGACAATCACCCTGTTCCAAAAAATGATTTGATACTCTGATTTAAATTGGGGACTTTGGATAGTTCTGACTGTCTTATCAGGAAAAGTTAGATGAACTAAGCCATTTCTAACTCCTGGATAACGATAATACTGACCACTTGACTGCCCACCCGAACCCCTGATTACCCTTCTCATCCCTGACTGAACCCCACCACAAACCATCCCAACCAACGACCCCGTCAATTACCTCTTCCACCCTTGACTGACCACTTGACCCACCCTCCATTCAACCCCAACTGACCACCTGAACTTCTAATTGTTGCAAGTATGATGTCAAAGTGGTAATGGCCCAAGAACCATATTATCAGGTAAGGCATTAGTTGTTACACATTTGCTGCTAAGATTCTAATTATTGATCTTCAGTGAGATCTCGAATAAATATATTATTCAGTGTACCGTATTTTGGATAGAGTGCAACAGTGTTTGAGTGGAAGCAGCACACAGAATTTTAAAATTCAAATCTGAAGAGAAGTAACAGCTTATGTTTTTTGTTCCCTTTTTGTAATTAGTAAGTGTAAAGTCTGAGATTACCAGGGAGGTAGCTCCAAAGAAGTTACATCAAAGGCAAACCACAGGAACAATCGGGTTTATTCAAGAACTGTGCTCCTCGCACTGCAACCCTCAGGTGGCTGTAGGGGTGGCTTCTTGCCAGGTCACTGCCCCCTCTGGGTCACCTGACCCATTCTCTTAAACAGGCTATGTCCTGCATACATAAAAATAACTTCAAAACATATCAATAACATACCAGAGAATGAACAACATCAATTGAAATTTATTCATTACAATTAGTAAGTCTTTTCTCTTTCACTACAGTTGCTTCTTCTTTCTCCTCCTTTGTCCATTCCTTTTTTCTTTCTCCAACCTTCCATGCTTTTCTTTTTCTTTTCATCCATTTACTCTACTTTTTCTGTTTTTCTTCTTTGCCCCCTCTCTCTCTTTTCGTCTACCTCACATTCAAATGCACACTTTTATTGTTTGAATGTTTCCAGGCTGGTTGTCTGACACTCAGTGATGGAAGAGCCATTATTTCCTGCAATTAATCATTAGGAAGGCCAAATCTGTTACTTTTGGTCCTGTCACAGTCTATACAATGAGCACAGTCTCTATTCCCTTACTTAGCTTCTGTCCTTGTTTATATCAGACTGCTCACAATTTACCTTATTCAACTCTTGAGTTAAGCTTTTGACCTCCTATTTTCTCCTTCAGAAAGATTGTCTATTTCCACCCTTGTAACATAACCTGCCTTTACATTCAATTCACCTCAACTACTATTGAAACTTTCATCTGCAATTTTGTCACCTCCAGACTCAACTATTATAATTTTTTCCTCCCATTCACAACCCTCTGTGAATTTTGGTTCATTCAAAGCTCTCCCATCTTGCTCAAATTGTTACCTCTGTCATCACTGACCAGCCTCCCAAATTTTGAAAATCTCATCCATAAGTTTCAATTTCTCCAGGATCTTGCCCCTTCTCTGTCTTTGGAAGCTTCTCCATTTACTTGCCTCCTGAATTTTCTGCTCTGCTGACTGTGCCCTCTTGTGCAACCAACTGCTTTATCCACCATTGGTGGGCATACCGTCAGCTGCTTAGGTCTCATCTCTGGCATTTTGCTCTCTAAACCACACATTTTTTTTTCCTGATGCCTCTCAGATCCAAGTTGGGACATGACTATGTTTAAAGAGCTATATGAGTGCAAGTTCTTATTATGGTCATTATGGACATTCAAAGTTTGATCTGGAGTTATAATTTTTGGCAATAGAAGATTATGTACTGTTGTTAAACTCCACTCCACTAGGGGACAAAGATTTAAGATGCTTCGGGAAAAATTTAGAGGGGATATGCAAGGCACGTTTTTTACACAGAAGGTGGTGAATGTCTGGAACACACTACTTGGGGAGGTGGTGGGAGCAGATGTTATAGCAGCATTTAAGGGGCAACTAGATGAGTACGTGAATAGGATGGGAATGGAAGGATATGAACTCCATAAGTGCATATGGTTTTAGTTTAGGCAGGCTTCATGATTGGTGCAGGCTTGGAGGGCCGAAGAGTCTGTTTCTTTGTTCTTTGTTCGGGTATGTTTTGCACTTATTTCTAACTATTTGTGACTAAGTTGCACCATGCTGGGATAGAATTGTATTAAAGCGTGCCACAGTAAGTGAACACTGCACTACCTCTGGCCATCCAAGTTCAGTTTGGAATCAATCCACCATTACCACTCATCATTACCTTTAGAGTTAAATAGAGAATACTTGCTTCAGTAATGCATGTCCAAGCACTTTGATATTTTACTCAATATTCGACAACCAATTGGGCAGCTATTTTAATTAATTCCACATATCAGCTTTACAGCTGATAGTGAGATGATCAACCAAGGAGGAGCTTTTTCCACAAATAAAAGAGAAAGATGATTATTATAGAAATGTTATTAGAAAATCAGACCCCTCAAGTACTGAGAGTCGTGATCAAAAGACAAGAAGAAATTGTAAAATATCAACTTTAGGGTCGGGCGAGAAATTCACAAAAGGATTAACACAAAAACATCTTTCAGATTCATAATATAAAAGGAATACTTCAAAGGCAGTGGGTTTCTAAAGGAAAAATCATTGGTGAGATTGTAAACGAGAGCAAGTTTTAACTGTGTGATAGCATGAGTGTTAATGGATCAGTAGCGTACTGTATATTTATCCTGATGCCATCAATGAGGGAGGAGGAGTCCCAGTGTCTTTGCCGAGAGGGAGGCGGGTATTCAATTTCACTTTGAGATCAGGGTGCTGTTTTTAAAGGGTGCCTAATCTTTGGGAAGCCGGGCTTGCTGGCATGTTTAGCCTCCCCCCACCTCTCCAAACTGGGGCAAATCCCACCCCCCCCCCGCCCCCAAGAAATGACTAATAGACTGATAGATTCATGCCTGACATGCCAGTGTGAATCACATTGGTTTTCTTGCCCAAAATGACACGTAGAGTTAGAGAAAATGTATTAGCATGGATTGAAGGCTAACTGTCATATAGAAAACAGAGAGTTGGACTAAATGGGTCCTTTTTAGAGTGGAAAGTTGCAACTAGTGGACTACCGCAGGGATATGTTCCTGGCCCGCAATTGTTCACTATTTACTTTAATGACCTGGAGGAAGGAACAGGAAATAAGCTTTACAAATTTACCGATGATATAAAACTAGGTGGAAGGGCCAGGTTGTGATGAGGATGTTGTATTCTGCAACGGGATATAAATATATTGGGTGACTGGGTGAAAACCTGGCAAATGGAGTTTAATGTGGGGAAGTGTGAGGTGATGCCCTTGGATAGGAGGAATCTTAAGGCAGATCATTATTTAAATGGAGAAAGAGACTGCAGGTGAGTGAAGTACAGAGGGATCTAGGTGTTCTCGTGCACGAATTACAAAAAGTTAGCAGGCAGGTCCAACAAACAGTTAAGAAGGCAAATAGCATTTTGGCCTTTATTGCGAAGGGGTTGGAGTTTAAAAACAGGGAGGTTTTGTTGCAATTGTACAGGATGTTGGTGAGGCCTCACCTGGAATATTGTGTACAGTTTTGGTCTCCTTCCCTAAAAAGGGATAACACTGGAGGCAGTTGAAAGGAGATTCACCAGGCTAATTCCTGTGATTTGCTGGTAAATTGGTGGGTACAATGCTGTGGGCATCATGTGGCTGCAAGGGGTTCAGGGCTGTGAGCTAAATATCCAAGGGTATGTATCCTATCGATAAGACAGGCAAAGGGGGCAGAGTTGCCTTGTTAGTAAGAAATGAAACGAAATTGATAGCAAGAAGCGATGTAGAAGATGCAAGAAGCAGGTCAGAAGATGTAGAATCTGTGTGGGTAGAGTTAAGAAACTGTAAAAGTAAAAAGACCCTGATGGGAGTTATGTACAGGCCTCCAAACAGCCATCAGGATGTAGGGTACAAAATACACCAGGAAATAGAAAAGGCGTTTAAGAAAGGCAATGTTACAATGAGCATGGCGGACTTCAATATGCAGGTGCACTGGGAAAATCAGGTTGGTTGTGGATCCCATGGAAAGGAATTTGTGGAATGTCTATGAGCTTTTTGGAACAGCTCATAGTAGAGCCCACTAGGGAACAGGCAATTCTGAATTTTGTGATGTGTAGTAAGGCAGACTTGATAAGAGAGCTTAAGGTGAAGGAATCCTTAGGAGGCAGTGACCATAATATGAGAGAATTACAGGCCGGTTAGCCTGACCTGGGTCATTGGTAAGTTTTTAGAGTCCATTATTAAGGATGAGATTTTGGAGAATTTGGAAGTTCATGATAAAATTGGGCAAAGTCGGCATGGTCTCATCAAGGGGAGGTGGTAAGTGACAAATCTGTTAGAATTTATTGAGGAGGTAACAAGCAGGTTAGACAAAGGAGAACCAGTGGACATTACCTACTTGGATTTCCAGATAGCCTTTGAAAGGTGCCGCACAGGAGGCTGCTGATAAACATAAGAACCCATGGTGTGGATAGAAGATAGGCTGACTGGCAGAAGGTAGAGAGCAGGGACAAAGGGGTCCCTTTTCAGGATGGCATCCATTGACTAATGGAGAGCTGCAGGGGGATAGATTGAGGAATAGATGGTGATGAGGAAATGTTACAGAAAAGGAGTTGAGGCCGACATAGATCAACCATGATCATATTGAATGGTGGGGCAGGCTTGAAAGACTCAGTGGCCTATTCCAGCTTCTATTTTTTGTGTTTTTGTGTCATTTTTTTGGGAAAATTCTGCCTGTTGTCTTTGACTGATGTAGACTGGGAATTGAAGTCTTCCATCAGCGTATAACTATCAATATGGTAGTTAAAGGTAGAGAGGGACTGATTAGAGATCAGTAAGGGATCTACACATAGAGGTAAAAGGCATGGCTGAATTACTAACTGAATTCTTTACCAAGTCATGTTGAAGGCATAGTGAAAGAATAAGTAGTTGAGGCACTGGGTGGGCTAAAAATGATAAAGGGGAGATAACAGTTACGCTTTAATGAGTTTATCCATTGCTCACATTCATGTCTATTTTAACAAAGAGCACTTGACTTCTTACAGTAGGAACCTTACTGTAGAATAATAGGTTAATAGTTATGATAATGAGCTAATGATGTGTATCATGATGTAGTGCTGACATGAGCTGTTATGAAGGGGGATGTTTACCGAAATGCTTATTTTGAATATGGTGTAAATGAAGTAGTTTTGGAAGAAATCTACCTGAGTCAGAACTGAATCACTCATGAGCAAAAGGAAACCTTTTAACATAGATTAGTCCACAAAATACATGAAGAAACAGCCAAGTACTATTACTAGTGAGGACCTAACCACAGACAAAACTAACAAAAATTAGATACTATTGAACACCTATGGGGAAAAATTGGTAGAAGACTTATTCAGAGGAAGAATCAGAAGACTTATCTGGGTGAGATGCACACTGAGAACCGATAGCAATGTCAGCACCAGTCAAGCAATCACCTCTTGCACAGCCACTCAAAGACATTGAGGATTCTCAGAGAGACCAGCATTGGAAAATCTGTAAAAAGTACTTCCTGAGGTATCGAACAATGTTAGATTTGCATGCCAAAAAGTAGAAGCACTGGGTTAGTTAACTTTTCTACATAGTGGGGTCTGTGGCCAACAATGATCTAATGAAACAGATGGTAGAAGAGATCTCTGCAAACATTGAAACTGTCCTAAGAGGGTTCGATACATGCTTCAGCCCAAAAGAGATCCTCATAATTGAAAGACCGCGATTCAATCAGAGATCCCTAAGGCCAGGGGAACTCATTGAATTGTTCCTTAGAAAGCAGGCAAGTCCGTTGCAATGGGTGTGGTGCAATGAAAGATGAACCTATTGGGACCACATTGTAATTGGAGTTTGTGATAAAGAGCTTCAATTTTTTTTACAGACAAACGAAGGCCTAACACTCAGTCAAGCAGTTCAATATGTTAGGGAGGTTGAATTTAGCAAGCAAAATCAGGCTATAATTCATGGAAAAACTGAGACTTTGGATGAGTCTGCTAGTTGGATAAACATAAAGACGGCAGGTGTACCTACTCAGAAGCTGGCCAAAACAGGTAAATGGGTCAGAAACTCGACAGTAGCCATGTTAAAATGCCCATGGTGTGATGCTAAAAAGCAGCACAGAAGGCAGGATTACCCAGCAGGATGTTTCTCGTGTAAAAGGATAGGACATTTCAAGCAGTCCTGTGAATCTAACAGTTTCTTCAAAGGATGAAAACAAGGTGCAGACAATCCAGTAAATTGAGAACAAGGAAAGGAATGAGATTGCAGATTTCCTACAAGACGTATAGGATCAAGAACAGGAGTTTTGGTTAATCACTTTGGAAATCAGGCTTTGAAACTGACTTCAAACTTGTTACAAGAGCCAGTGTTACAGTAATAGCTGATCAGTTGGAATGTCTCAGGCACCCAGCCATCAAGTATTAAATTGTAAAGTCCAGGTGGTCCAGATCTTTAAGTAAACCCAGTCACATAACCACCACTCTTCACCAAAACAGGTGACAGATTACAGAGACAATTTAGAATCAGAGAATCACTATAGCGCAGGAGGTCATCATTTGGCCCATGGAGCCTGTACCGACACTCACTCAGGCTCTATCCATGCAACCCCACATATTTACCCTGCTAATCCCCCTGATACGAAAGGGGCAATTTATCATGGCCAATCAACCTAACTTTCACATCTTTGAACTGTAGGAAGAAACCAGAATATCCAGAGGAAACCCATGCAGACATGGGGAGAATGTGCAAACTCCACACAGACAGTCACCCGAGGCTGGAATTGATCCTGAGTTCCTGGCGCTGTGAGACAGCAGTGCTAACCACTGTGCCATCGTGCCATGGTGGCCAAGGGCATCAAACTGATTTTACTGGACCTTACATTGTCAGTGCAATGGTAGAGCCTTTTAATTTGTCTGAAATTAAGTTGGTGTCCACACTTCAATGCTATCAGATATTTGGCCTTCCACTAATGTAGTCTTAATGGTGCATAATCAAAGACAATCTTTACTGAACAGAACGTGTGTATGCAACTGGGAATTCTGGAAATAGTAATGAAATCCAACTGTAGGACAATCAGATATTTTTCATGGAAGGATGTCCAAAATCAGGAGCAGAACCCATAGATTTGAATTTAATAGCAGCTGGTGAGATTTACTCATCAAGTGGTTGGTTAGTTTCCATTACAGAGGCAGCTGTCACTGGATCCCAGAAGGAGAGTGTAAATCTCGCCATTCTTTTTGAGAACAGGCTGTAAAACTGAAGAAGATGCTGACCATCCACCGGAGGAGCTTCTAGATCTAGGCTGGCTCTTTCTGAAGAAAGTTATGTGAAAGAATCAGAGAATCCCGGCAGTGCAGGAGGAGGCCATTCAGCCCATTTAGTCTGTACCGACCATGATCCCACTCAGGCCCTATCTCCGTAATCCCACGTATTTATCTGGCTAACCTAACATCCCAGGAGATTAAGGGGCAATTTAGCATGGCCAATGCATCTAACCTACACACCTTTGGACTATGAGAGGAAACCAGAGCACCTGGAGGAAACTCATGCAGACACAGGGAGAATGTGCAAACTCCACACAGACAGTGACCCAAGCCAGGAATCACACCCAAGCCCTTGGAGCTGCGAGGCAGCAGTGCTAACCACTGTGCCACTGTGCCATCCAAGAGACTATTGTAGCAATGAGTGATCTGTTGGGAAATGCAAACCTGGTGATTGGTACACTTTTTGAATCTACTGCTGAAGCAGAAAAAGTCTCTGTTGCCTTATTTGTGGTTTATCTATGTCTTTTGTTGCACATTTGTTCCATTGACCCCACCAATAAGATGCATTGTAGATCGCTGGCTGAACAAGGTGAACTGTCCAAGGACAACAAACTACCTGATTCCATTGCAGCTTACACTGCCAGTGCAATGGTAGAGCCTTTTACTTTGTCTGAAATTAATTTGGCACCCACATTTCAATGCCATCAGAAAATTGTTCTTTCACTAATATTATCTTTCAATCTAAAAGCAGAGACCAGAATTACTGAGCTCTTACAGCTGAAATGACGTGTAGATGCTGGTGTTGGGCTGGAGTAGGCGCAGTAGGAAGTTTCACAACACCAGGTTAA
Source organism: Carcharhinus amblyrhynchos (assembly GCF_965287045.1). Lineage (NCBI taxonomy): Eukaryota > Metazoa > Chordata > Chondrichthyes > Carcharhiniformes > Carcharhinidae > Carcharhinus > Carcharhinus amblyrhynchos. Next base: position 23,335,275 of record NC_137336.1, on the reverse strand, counting down.
AGTCCAACAGTTTTATTTGGTAGCACACACTTTCGGAGCACTGCTCCTTCATCACCTGCTGAAGAAGCTCGTGCTACCAAATGAACCTGTTGGACTTTAACTTGGTGTTGTGAGACTTCTTACTGTGTCTACAGCTGAAGAGTCCTAAACAGAAATTCCCTCTACATTCAGTCCTAGAGGTTCATTCCACTGTTGAAAATGGTGTGGTCTTATCTTTCTATACTCACACAGCCATCTCATTGTCTACAATGGAGCAGCCTCATGATGAGGCAAGTGTGGCACTATTGCCATGTTACCACTATCTATGGAATGTGCAAGTATTATCCTGTTGTAGGAAAGCCATATTTTCTTCATATCCTCTAATACCTACAGGATTTTCTTCATTCTTCTTCTCACCTTCTGGATTTGTTCATCTTTTAGAGGCTGAATACCTTTCTTGTCCTCGATGCATTAGTGCCTGATTCAGTTATACAATTCTTTGTTGAAGTTGAAGTTACTACATCTCTTCAGATCTTTAAACAGCGTGCTATTAGGGAGAAGGCTATTGCTTAGTCCTCATCCTGCTCAGTGTGGTTCTCCATATCCTGAAATCATCTCTCTTGAATTAGCCGTTCACTTTTCACGACCCTTACAGCTCAATTGCCATAGAGAGCACAGCCCAGTTGCCAGCAGTCATGGAAATCTGCTATCCCACTACACCAATGGTCTAGGCCATGAAGGATTGCATATGTCCACAATGCCCTCCTAAATAGGCAAGCACACTGTGGGAGATTGAAAGTCTTTAAGACAGTGACTTTTAAGGAGTGGAGTGAATGGGATGGGGGGAGGGGGGTGGGGTGTAGAATTGGGATTGGATAAAACCCATAATTATAAAGGAGAGTGCCACAAGTTCTAGAATATAATATAAAGAATTTACAAAATAGATTAACGTTATCATTTTAAAAATGAGATTATACTTGGGGAAGATTTAGAATAAAGGGATAGATATTGTAGAATAATAGGGTGATAGTTATGGCAATGAGATAGTCATGACATAATGGTAACATCAGCAGTCACATGCAGGAGCTGTGAAGAAAGATGGAATGGTCTGTGCATAGCAAAAATATAGAGGCTTATTATGTATAAAGTGTCAATAAAGTAAACTATCTGAGTCATTTGTCATGAGTCACTCATGAATAGAGGGAAACTCTCCAAATACAGACTTGGGCACGAGATAACCAAAGAGACATGCAAGTATTCTTCTAAATAGAACCAAGCCACAAACTACTTACCTCTTCCAAGACCTCTCTTAATGACTCTGGTAGCTTTAGAATCTTTTGTTCAAATGTCTAAAACCCACCAGTCTGATTTACACATTCCACTAATGTAAATTGCAGTTGCTTGAAGGTAGCTGCTTCTATGAACTCTGGAGCAAAAAACTATCTGCCCCCATTTCCAACCACACTCCCCTGATGAGAAAGGTAAGTACTGTATTGGGGGTGGGACTTCTGGAATCAGGGCGTGACATAATTTTGGCTAAGCCAGAGTTCCCTTTCCATTGGAAAATTCAAGTCTACGACTCACAAATGTTATTTTATGAATGTATCTTCAGTCAATTTAAGTAAAGAAGAAGACAAAATCAACCTTGAACTTGGAGCCAAAGCAGCAGGACATTGAAATTAAAATAATGAAGTTGAACTTTAAGGATGATGAAGCTAAATGAATTGTCCAAAGATGTGCAGGTTAGGTGGATAGGCCAGGGGAACTAGCTAGGGTAATGCATGGAGTTATGGGGAAAGGGCCTGGATGGGATTGTGGTCGGTACAGACTTGATGGGCTGAATGGCTCCTTCTGCACTGTAGGATTCTAAGTGAATTTGCCCCCCCAACCCTTTCCTATATTGGAGGTAATTAGAAGTAGGCAGAAAATGGTCATTACAAATGATAAAAATATAATTCAACATGGACAGTACAAGGCAATGTGTAATGAGCTGCAGTAATAAAATCCTGTTGTGAAATTTCCCTTCAGCTTAATCAAGTACTGTAAACCTCAATCAACCCCAAAAAATATTGGCCAAAATGTGTGGCTAACTTCCTCACATTCAAGCTCCAGCATGATTCAAACTTTATGGGCAAGGGACAGATAAAAAGGCACACCAATATTGTCGATCTATATTACAGATAATGGTATTATTGATTGAATTATCTTCCATCAAGTTCAAGAAAGCATTCCTTACCATATGATGGTACAAAGATATTTTTCACATTGTGCAGATGTGTGAATTGTGCAGATTATGTGAATCTTTAATTATTGAGTGATTTTTCGTTAACATGGGAACATTGATATTTGCAAGAGAAATTAGTTCCATAGGCTGTTCCTTTTCATTTTTGTAAAATAACTTGGTGTAATTCTTTCATGCAGTGCTTATAACTTCCTGAAAAACATGCTTGCTTTAATGTTATTTCAATATTTACATAAATTTGAATAAAACACTTTGAAACTCTATGGGCAGCTGAAATTGTTCCAGACTGATAACATTTTACTGAGGAATGAACCAAACATAATATTTGTTATGTTTAAATTGGGCTAAATAATGCAAAGCATTTGCATATCTTAAAGTTTATTTCAGAATTCAAATTTTGCTCTAATTATAGCTTTCAAATGAACTACATTGTGACAATGTGCATTCTTTGCCAAGTGGCTCCATGTGATACGCTCCAATAAGCTTTAGTCTATTGGGAAGGATCCTCTATTCAGCCCTACACCTTGCTACAGATACCTAGATACTGGCCTGGTAAAGACATAGTTTGGCTCATGCGGAATGCAATTTCTCTTTAGGAAGGTAACGAGAGACACTGATCCTAAGGAGAATATTTAGCGTAAAAGCCCAGAGGCTAATCAAATGTTCTAAATTTACATAAGCTGAGCTGTAGAAACAACAGTTCTACAAACTACCTCAAAGGCTTACAAAGATTTGGTGTGTTAGAGTGAACCTGCTTGGCTCCAAAGGAAGAAGACAATGGCAGAAACTCTACGACCTTGCCTGCCATGGAGTCAGCTCGGGTGCATGGCTGGCAACGAAAATCTCCATTGGCTTCAGGCGGGAGTTTCTGGTCTTTCTCGCACGAGGCCACAAAATCCCACCCAATGGGTAAAATGTACCTTTTGGAAGAACAATATTGGAAATAGCAGTTCAGACAGCATCTGTGGATAGAAGAGCAGTAAAGGTAAGATAAGAGCAGTAAGATCGACATATGTATGGACATATGAATTAGAAACAAGAATAGGCCCCTTGGCCCCATTCTACCACTCAGTAAAATTATGGCTGATCTGATTGTAACCTCAATCCCACATTCCCACCTCTGCCCCATAACCTTTCACCCCCTCGCTTATCAATAATGCTCCTGGATATACCAATTAGAATTATTGGTACTGGAGCCAGGAGGAATGTTGGAAACTCAAACAGGCAAAGGAAAACAGCAAATTAAAGACTGGTTCATTGAGGAAGATAGGAGAGGAAAGTGGCATCCCATTGTGCACTTGAACTTGGAGAGGAATGAATATTATCAGCAAGCATTTTCTAAATTAGGGTAAAGATAATCTAGACATAATGAAAGAAGCCATGGTTTCAGCACCCAGGGTATTCCAGGTATCAAATACAGAATAAGTTGGATAATGAATGAGTTAAAACCAGCTTGCTTACTGGGGCTGGACAGATCTGGGATGCAGGCTTTGTTAGTTCAGGGTAGTGGTTCAAATTGATGGCTGATGTGGTGGTGCAGGCTCATAGGCTGCAGCAACCCAAAAAAAATCAGAGGCCACCATAGATTCAGATGGAGCACAGGAAAGGTTTTCAAATTAGGGCCAAGTTTGATGGAAAAAGACATTTGGGATGTAACTGCTCAGGCAAACCGAGGCAATGTAAATGAAAAGAAAGTGAAATGGGTGCAGTTAGCTCATTCTACTTCAGGGATTGGGAAAAAGCAAGTGAGCATTCAAACCTCTCAATACAGTCTAGGTTCAAATATCCATCCTAGATTTGAAACATCTTACCAGATCACTTACACGCCTGACAGGGTCCAGGAATATTGTGGCATCACACCGTATACATCTTGTTTGCTCAAGGAAGACAATTTTTTTTAATCTATTGGCTAATATTTGCAGCTAAAGAGCCTTAAAGCCCAAGTTAATTCATGACTGCATCATAGTTGGTACGCTCAATGACTCGCTATCAGACGTCTTTCAATCCAAAGAGGAATTGACTTTAGAGAGGGTCAAACATGTCATGAGAACTACACCATAGCTAGGGGAAATATGATCTTTTTGCTTGGTGTGGTTGGATCTGCAAAGTGAAGGACAAAGGTGAAAGAATACACTGTGCAATGACCAAAAATTGTTGAGGGTAGTGTAAAACTGTTTGGTAAATGGGTTTAGGGAGACAATTAAATGCACAAGTCTGTACAAAAGCAAGGTGTAGAGTAAAGGCTTCCTGGTTATGTTACTGAGACAATGATGCTAATAATGATATAGGCATGACGTCAAGAGTCAGGTGACTATGAGGCTCCAAGAGAGCAAGATTCAGAGTAACCTGTGTCCTGGAAATTGTATCTATATCCTGAAAAAATAATTTCAAAAAAATGTTATGTACTGGCTATCTCACACTACTCGGAGAACATCTCAAAACATGGTGGCAGCGCTGGAGGCCACAGATTGTAATGTACAGTAAAAGCCTTTGAACAGCTCACCTTCACAACAAAGAAGTACAAAACCAAAACGTACCTTGGCAAGGGATAGAGAGCCTTGTGCAGTGTTGACAAACATCCAACAGCCACCACCCCTTCCACAGCAGAGTCTTGGAGGCGACAGTTTGAAAGGTATTGGATGGTTTCATGTTTGCAAGAAAAAGTTGATGATTACAAAGTCTGCACCGTTGTCATTGTATTTTGAGTCATAGTTGATGATGGTCAAGGCATCAAGGACACCTTGGTGTCTTATGATGAGCTTATGGGGGCTTTACTAAGTATTTAGTAAATACTAAGTATTTTACCTCTAAGAAAAATTTAATCATTGAAAGAGCCAAAGGTTGAATGAATCCATAGACTAGCTTCTTTTATCAATTGGCTAGTACTTGCAGCTAAGGAGTCTTAAAGCACAAGTTCATTCATTACTTCATCGTAGTCAGCATGCTCAATGACTCACAAGCAGATGTCTTTCAATCCAAAGAGGAATTGACCTTAGAGAAGGCCAAACAGTTTGCAAAGCAAGTGAAATTAAGGTGTAATCCAAGGAGATGTCGAGGCTTGGGAGGGGTCGATCCAGGATGTAGGCCTACAGCTGGGAGTCCTGCCCACCAAAAGGCCCACAAATTAACTCACTAAAACCAATGAAGTGATGGGAGAAATTCTCCCACCTTTGTTCCAGACGTGGGCCAAAAGATAATTGCCCAGCAGGGAGAATCAAATGTTTTAGCTGTGGTAAGATCTGCAGATCAGAAATGCAATTCAAAGGAACAAACCTAGAACATCTTCTCAACCATTCTGAAGTCCAGGAGATAGGAATTCCTACCTGATAATTTCCAAACAGAAATTAAAGATTCCAATGAGCAGTTCCTGTCCACAGAGCTGGAAGTCATAGAAATCATAGAAACCCTACAGTGCAGAAGTAGGCCATTCAGCCCATTGAGTCTGCACCGACAACAGTCCCAGCCAGGCTCTATTCCCCAAAACCCCACAAAATTATCATGCTAATCCCTCTAACATACACATCCCAGGACACTAAGGGGCAATATAACATGGCCAATCTACCTAATCTGCACATCTTTGGACAGTGGGAAGAAACCGGAGCACCCAGAGGAAACCTACGCAGACATGAGGAGAATGTGCAAACTCCACATAGACAGTGACCCGAGCCAGGAATCAAACCCAGGTCCCTGGAACTGTGAGGCAGCAGTGCTAACCAATGTGCTGCTCCTAAAATTACAGCATCCAAAGTGGGGCTCGAACCCACGACCCTGACATTAGAGGTCTCATTCTCTACTGACTGAGCAAGCTAGGCATAAATTCCAGTGATACAAAACAGAATTTAAACTGAACACCAGGACAAGAGTCACAATCTTATCAGACAAATTGGACTGGCTTCAGAACTGGCTTAAGAAAGTAAAAATCCAGTCCTTCAAATTAATGCTGCAAGGGCCAGAGGCGCAGATCTCAAGTGAAGGATCAGTTAACTACAACCTTTAGGTGTAAAGTTCAAGATGTTTTTTACAGAACCAGCACCTCACTGAGCTCGGCAGCTCAACGTGTTTAAGTCATTGCTGTTTAAGTCGACAGTCAATGGGGTCACAATAAAGATAGAGAAGCAATACACAGGAGTGAATTTCTGAAGTTAGCTAGAGGATTGACAGACCTCGAAACTTCAGTAGCAATTGAAACTTGCTTATTACACAGTGAGTCACTTTATATTGTAAATGAAACACTGTCCACTGGACCACAGGAGAAGATTACAGATCTCTCACTTCTCTTTGCAAACAGGCTAGAAAAGGCAGAAAGTGGAGACACTGAAAAAGATGGTAACTATCTGCTACAGCACCTTCTAGACCTTAGTTGGCTCTTTCTGCACAGAGCTCAGGAGAATTAAACTATTGCTGAAGCTAATAATCTGCTGGAAAAAGAGGTCCGAGATCTTATTACGCTCTTTGACTCCATTTTTAAAGTTACAGATCCCATTCTCTGACCAGACCAGGTTGACCCAAATCCATTCCATGCTTGTTCCAAAATCCAAATTCAAAATCCAATTGAATCCAATTCAAAGTCCCCAGAAGGGAGACAAACAAAGATCATAAGAACATAAGAAGTAGGTGCAGGAGTAGGCCATCTAGCCCTTCGAGCCTGCTTGGCCATTCAATAAGATCATGGCTGATCTGAAGTGGCTCAGTTCCACTTTGCTGCTTTCTCCCCATAACCCTTAATTCCCATGCCTACCAAAAACCTATCTACCCGTGTCCTAAATATATTTAGCGAGGTAGCCTCCACCACTTCAACGGGCAGAGAATTCCAGAGATTCACCACCCTTTGAGTGAAGAGGTTCCTTCTCAACTCCGTTCTAAATTGCCCCTCCCTTATCTTGAGTCTGTGCCCTCTAGTCCTGTTGTCCTTTCTGAGCGGGAAGAATCTCTCTACCTCTACCCTATCCATCCCCTTCATTATCTTATACGTCTCTATAAGATCCCCCCTCATCCTTCTAAACTCCAACGAGTATAGACCCAGTCTATTTAGTCTGTCTTCATAGTCCAACCCCCTCATCTCCGGTATCAGCCTAGTGAACCTCCTCCGCACTCCCTCCAAGGCCAAAATATCCTTGCGCAAGTGCGGCGACCAAAACTGCACACAGTACTCCAGCTACTCTTGCTGCCCTGTACAGTTGCAGCAAGACCTCCCTGCTTTTATATTCTATCCCCCTCACTATAAAGGCCAGCATCCCATTCGCCTTCTTGATCACCTGCTGCATCTGCAGGCTGAGTTTTCGCGACTCATGCACAAGGACCCCCAGGTCCCTCTGCACCGTAGCATGCTGCAGCTTTTCACCCTTTAAATAGTAATCCCTCCTACTATTATTCCTGCCAAAGTGGATAACCTCACACTTGCTAACATTGTACTCCATCTGCCAGGTCCTCGCCCACTCGCTCAGCCTACCTAGATCCCTCTGCAGACTTTCCACACCCTCTGCGCAATTTGCTTTTCCACTCATCTTTGTGTCATCAGCAAATTTCAACACCCTACACTCAGCTCCCTCCTCCAGATCATCTATATAAATGGTAAATAGCTGAGGCCTCAGCACCGATCCCTGGGGCACTCCACTAGTCACCAACTGCCAATCAGAATAGCACCCATTGATACCAACTCTCTGCCTCCTATTAGACAGCCAATCCTCTATCCACGCTATCACCTTACCCCCAACTCCATGACCCCTTACCTTCTGAAGCAACCTTTTGTGCTGCAATCCCACCATGGCAGCTGGTGGAATTTGAATTCAATTTAAAAAATCTGGAATTAATGATCTCCTGATGACCATGAAACCATTGTCGATTGTTGGAAAAATCCATCTGGTTCACTAATGTCCTTTAGGGAAGGAAATCTGCCGTCCTTACCTGGTCTGGCCTACATGTAAGTCCAGAGCCACAGCAATGTGGTTGACAACTGCCCTCCAAGGGCAACTAAGAATGGGCAATAAATGCTGGCCAGCCAGCAACGGCCATGCCCCATGAATGAGCAAAAGATCCAAGCTGTTTTAGTTATAAGAAGATGCTGGATAAACTGGGACTTTTTTCTCTGGAGCGTAGAAGGCTGAGGGGTAATCTTATAGAGGTCTATAAAATAATGAGAGGCATAGATCGGCTAGCCAGTCAATATCTTTTCCCAAAGGTAGGGGAAACTAGAGGCCATAGGGGAGAGAGGGAAGAGATACAAAAGTGTCCAGAGGGGCAATTTTTTCACACAGAGTGTGGTGATTGTCTGGAACAAACTGCCAGGAGCATAGTAGAGGTGGGTATAATTTTGTCTTTTAAAAAGCATTTAGACAGTTACATGGTAAGATGTGTATAGAAGGATATGGGCCAAATGCGGGCAATATTGATTAGCTTAGGGGTTTAAAAAGAAAGGCGGCATGGACAAGTTGGGCCAAAGGGCCTGTTTCCATGCTGTAAACCTCTATGACTCTGACAAGATGAGGCATTGCACACCACCCTGGGCTTAATCTGATGCTTGATTTCAGGGCCAAAAGGTCATAAGAACATAAGAACATAAGAAATAGGAGCAGGAGTAGGCCATCTAGCCCTTCGAGCCTGCCCCGCCATTCAATAAGATCATGGCTGATCTGTTGTGGCTCAGTTCCACTTTCCCGCCCTCTCCCCATAACCCTTAATCCCCTCTCTTATCAAGAACCCATCAACCCGCTTCTTAAAAATATTTAGCGAGGCAGCCTCCACCACTTCAACGGGCAGAGAATTCCAGAGATTCACCACCCTTTGAGTGAAGAAGTTCCTCCTCAACTCCGTTCTAAACCGCCTCCCCTTTATCTTGAGGCTGTGCCCCCTAGTCCTACTGTCTTTTTTGAGCGGGAAGAGTCTTTCCACCTCTATCCTATCCATCCCATTCATCATCTTATACGTCTCAATGAGATCTCCCCTCATTCTTCTAAACTCTAACGAGTACAAGCCTAGTTTATTCAGCCTCTCCTCATAGCTCAATCCCCTCAACTCCGGTATCAGCCTAGTAAACCTCCTCTGCACTCCCTCCAGGGCCAAAATATCCTTGCGCAGGTGCGGCGCCCAAAACTGCACACAGTACTCCAGCTGCGGCCTCACCAATGCCCTATACAGCTGCAGCAAGACCTCCCTACTTTTATATTCAATCCCCCTCGCTATGAAGGCCAGCATCCCATTCGCCTTCCTGACCACCTGCTGCACCTGCAAGCTGGGTTTTTGCGACTCATGCACAAGGACCCCGAGGTCCCTCTGCACCGTCGCCTGCTGCAGTTTTTCGCCACGTAAGTAATAGTCCTTCCTACCATTCTTCCTACCAAAGTGGACCACCTCACACTTGCCAACATTAAATTCCATTTGCCATTTCCTGGCCCATTCGCCCAGCCTATCTAGATCCTTCTGCAGACTCTCCACACCCTCCGCACAATTTGCCTTTCCCCCAATCTTGGTGTCATCAGCAAATTTCGACACCCAGCACTCGGTTCCCTCCTCCAGATCATCTATATAAATGGTAAATAGCTGATGCCCCAGCACCGACCCCTGGGGCACCCCACTAGTCACCAACCGCCAATCCGAATAGCACCCATTGACCCCCACTCTCTGCCTCCTATTTGACAACCAATCCTCTATCCACGCTAACACCCTACCCCCAACTCCATGTCCCCTGACCTTCTGCAATAACCTCTTGTGAGGTACCTCGTCAAACGCCTTCTGAAAATCCAGAAAGACCACATCCACCGGCTCTCCTCTATCCACTGCCCTAGACACATCCTCATAGAACTCCAGTAAATTTGTCAGACACGACTTCCCTTTAATGAAACCGTGTTGCGTCCGCCCTATCAAGCAATTCCCTTCAAGATGGCTCGCAATTTCCTCCTTAATGACGGATTCTAACATTTTACCTACCACAGACGTTAAACTAACCGGCCTATAATTCCCCGCCTTTTGCCTGGCACCCTTCTTAAACAACGGCGTAACATTAGCCGTTTTCCAATCTTCCGGCACTTCAAGACTCCACTGCCAATGCCTCTGAAATCTCTCTTAATATTGACCCTTAAATACCCAATCAAAAGGCCCAGAAAGTTACTCAGCTAAAAATTCTGATGGAACTGCAACTGGACAGCCCACCTGGCAATGAACTAGGGATTGGAAACGACAATGGCAAACTCAGCTCTCTCAACCCTGTAAAACTTACACCACATGGGCTGCAGCAGTTCAAGAAGGCAGCTCACCACCCAAGGGAATTTAGAAATGAGCATTAAATGCTGGCCCAAGCCAGTGAAGCTAACATCCCAAGAACTAACTTGAAGTCAATTTAGCTTTTTGTTGATGATAATAAAGGGGTGAATATGTCTAGTATTAAACCCACTGATGTCATGCATCAACACGCAAGAAGGCTACAGGAAAATTGTTGGTTGGTTTGCTTCCTTTTCAAGGGGTCACGATTGTCTAAATACTGAAAATTTCACTCTTGAATCAGTTTCCCTTAAATGTTTTTCACAGTCTTTACACCCTGGCCTTCACAAGGATCACATCCCAGAAGTCAACAGTCATGGGAGCTGATATCCTACTTCAATAATGTTTTTGCCTTCCGAGGAGTGGATAATGAGATACCTAAGTCCTTACATGCCCTTCAAAATGGTCAAAAACACTGAGGAAATGAAGCTTTTGGTGATGGCGACTTGGAGTGGGGAGATAGGAATAGGAAGGAAACTATAAATAGCACGTAAGGTTTACAGACAGTTGGAATGTAATGTGAATAGTTTAACAAAAGAAGGTAACAGATGGGGTTTATGCTATGCTTATACCATTAAGTAAGTAGTTAGATAGAATAAATAAAAAGAGGTGCTGCTTCAAATGGCTGATGGGTCACCAACCAAAGGGTGCATAAAAAAGATGATAAACAAACAAAAAGGTGACATGAGGAAAAACATCTTTATGCAAGATGTGGCTAGGTTTTGGAATGAACTGTCTTATTGAGCAGTAAAAATACATCCAAGTAGTAGATTTGAAAAGGGAATTGGATAGATACTTCAGGGAGAAACAAGTTGAAGAATGTGGGAAAAGAACCAGGAACTGAGACAAATTAGCTTATATGACAGTGTGGAGTTTGCATCTTCTCCCCGTGTCGGCATGGGGTTCCTCCAGGTCCTCCAGTTTCCCCCATAGTCCAAAGGTGTGCAGGTTAGGTGGATTGGCCATCTTAAATTGCCTCTTAATGTCCAAAAATGTGTAGGTTAGGGGGATTAGCAGGGTAAATGGGTCGGGCTACTGGGATAGGGCCTTGGATGCTCTGTTGGAAAGTTGGTGCAAGCACAATGTATCAAGTGGCCTCCTTCTACACTGTAGGGATTTTATGACTATTTGTTGAAAGAGCAAGCACAAACTAGATGGATCCAAATGCCTCCTCCTACGCTGTACTATTCCATGATTTTGAAAACATCACATTATGAATAAATGATATCCATTGATATCTAGCCATAAACATAACATTCTGTTCTCCTTCATGGCAACTGCAAATTGGGCAGTTTCAGTAACAAGGAGTTGATCTGCAACATTGGTTTGATGCTAAGATGCTGTTACACAGAAAGACTCACAGTGGCAAGGTGGTCAAGTAAAAGCAACAAAGGTTTTAAACGGGTTTTAGATATTGAACTTTGAAGGCAGAAGAAAGAAGTTATTCTCACTTGAACAAAAGACACGATTAATTTTATTCAACAAAGATCTCGTTGGGTGCAAGGAGAACAAAAATAAAATACTGTGAAGGGTTGGAAATCTGAAACAGAAACCAAAAATGCTGGAAACATACAGCAGGTCAGGCAGCACCTGTAATAAGGGGAACAATTTCAAATCAATGGCTTTTTATCAGGACTCTTATATTTGATGCACGGAATCATATTGTGCAGAGCTGGTTTAATGGAAGCAGTGAAAGTAATTAGAAGGGAAGGAATCCACAAACTACATGTAAATTAAGATATATTAATAATTATTTATTCATCCAGTTGTGGAATTTACTGGCGCTTAACTGTATTGAGTGATGGCCCATCTTTAGCACTCAAAATGGAAATAGGTACAGTGCTGATTTAACAAGAGTTGAGGGATTCATCCAAGAAAGAAGATCAGTGAAGGAGTAAGATGCGATGAATAATTTTTTTTTTAAACACAGTATAATAATCAACACCAATAAGTGTATTACATAAGAACATAAGAAATAGGAGTAGGAGTAGGCAATCCAGCCCTTCGAGCCTGCCCTGCCATTCAACAAGATCATGGCTGATCTGAAGTGGATCAGTTCCACTTTCACGCTTTCTCCCCATAACCCTTAATTCCCTTGCCTATCAGAAACCTATCTACCCGTGACTTAAATATATTCAGTGAGGTAGCCTCCACCACTTCAACGGGCAGAGACTTCCAGAGACTCACCACCCTTTGAGTGAAGAAGTTCCTCCTCAACGCCGATCTAAACTGCGTGTCCCCCCCCCCCCCCCCCCCATCTTGAGGCTGTGCCTGCTAGCTCTGCTATCCTTTCTAAGCAGGAAGAATCTCTCTACCTCTACCCTATCTAGCCCCTTCATTATCTTATATGTCTCTATAAGATCCCCCCTCAGCCTTCTAAACTCCAAACTCAAGGCTGACTTTCGTCAGCTTGTTCCTTTAAAGTGAATCATTATTCCAAAGAAAATGATGAGATTTACTTCTTACTTACTCAGTCTGCATTTTTCTTTTGTTTTTTGAAGGCTATTGTCTTTTTCATTGCACAAACCACTCCACAGCTTCAATGACCTTCGTCAGTTTGTTCCTTTAAAGTGAATCATTATTCCAAAAAAGATGATGAGATTCACTTCTTAACATCCTTTTCAGTGTAATTGTGAGACGATAACATTTACTGTAAATTACTTGCAATTTTAGCTTGATGGGAAGCCCACTCTCCAATCTGTGATGATTACTTTGGGCTTTAAGCATGTTATGTAGAAACAAACATCTCAAGAAGTTTAGATTGTCATAAGTGTACCATGCAGTCTCAGATCAAGTTGTAAGATTGGCAGATTTCTACAAGTATTTTCAACAAAACTAAAACTAGCAGCAAGTCAGGAGGCAGAACTTTAAATTGATGATTAATTTGTGTGAAAATCTTTGTGCTCATTGAGGCAAGCAAAGATTTTCATTGCTAGGTTTAGAAAAAAAAACTTCAATAGAACCAAATGGGCAGAAATTTCCTCCAACTAAATATTGGGAAATTGTCTTTGGTGCTGATAACAAACTCCATTCCTAAACCATTCACTCCATTCCTCTCCCTTTTAACCTCAGTTTGTTCTGCTGCTGAAACCATATTCATGTCTTTGTAACATTAACTATTCCAATCGCCTCCTAGCCAACCTCTTACATTCTCGCTTCTTAAATTTGAGGTCATCCAAAAGCCTGCTGCCCGTGCCTTTACTTGCCCTATATTCTATTTATCCATCAATTCTGTGCTTGCTGACCTACACTGGCTCCTAGTTAAACAATACTCCAATTTATAAAAAAAACTCATTCTTCTTTTCAAATGGCCTCACCACTCCGTACCTCTATAATCTCTTCCAGACCCATAACTCTCTGAGATATCTATACATCTGTAACTTCAATCTGTTAATCACCATTGAGTTTCCTCACTCCATCATTAGTTATTGGGCCTCCTGCTACCTGGTTGCTAAGGTCTGGAATTCCCTCAATAAGCAGCAGAACAAATTGAAGCAGGGACACAAGCGGATGATGTTACGGAAGTGAAAAAAGGGGATTCTTAGTGATAATGTGGCTAAGTGGGTGAAAGCTCATGGCAGGGTCAAATGTAACAGTAACCAATGGTTGTGAAGAGATTGGTTCAATTTCTACCTCACTTTCCTGCTTTGAGACGATCCTCGAAACTTAGCCCTTTGGCCAAGGTTTCCAATATCTGCCCTGATAGCTCCTGATATGGTTCAGTGCCAGGTTTTGTTTTCTTATGCTCCTGAGTAATTTTTTGAGACATTTTATTATATCAATGATGCTCTGTAAGTACACACTATTGTTGATCTGCTTGGAAAGAAGAATGATCTGAACCTTAGTTTCAGAGGAGCACCACTTTCTCCACAGATATGACAAACTTTTGATTTCTTATATGAGCAAAACTTCAGCTTTTCTGAATTGCTTACAAAGCTACAGCAGCTTTGTTTTTTTTTCAGTCCATTGTTCCAAAGTTGAGTTTGTGAAGTTGGAATGTGATGTTGATAAAGATGTAAAAAAATTATAAAAATGCTAGAGGAAAAAATATTATGTGGTCCTTTTAAAAGCTGGTATGTTTTGTTTCAGTGCTTGAGGTTTAAAATGCAAAGTACATGCTGAATCTAACCTGAAACATTCATATCAAAGGTCAGGCAACAGGGTTGCTTTGGTAACAGACTTCAGGCATTTGAATGTTTGAAATTTTCCCAATCAATTTAAAACAGACACTCAGCTACCAAGAATGTATAAGATTTGAATTTGATGATATTTAAAAAATCAGGCCAATCCTATTATAGGAAAATTGATAGGTCATCACAGGTATAAAAGAGAGTGCAAAGGGAGTAAAACATCAGATAGCAACTGCCACCTTTCAAGTCTTGAGAGGGGGAGAGAAACTCTCCACTCTGCCAGTTTTGTGTATGTTTTAAGAGAATGCACCATCTGACCAACAAAAGAACTACAGACAGGGAAATAAACTGAGAAACTCCAGAAGATTCCAAAAGACACAAAACTTGGTTGTATATTTTTTTGAGAGTGACTAATTTCTATTTTTGTTTTGGTTAATGAATGGATATTGTATTTATTTGAACAGCATTCCAGTAGAATCGTATTTTTTGATATGTTGCTTGTTTAGTTAAAGTTCCCTGTTAGTTAAATAAATTACTAAGTGTGAGTGTCAGGTATTTCTGTTAGTTAGCCATTAAACGTTACTGAAGGACAGTTCACCTTCCCACACACTTTTAACAATTACGAGGCGAGGTACTACTGTTTGGGGGAATTTGGCATCACGTCTCAAAAGGGAGACAACCTCTGATTCGCAACACCATACCCTCAAGAGCTTGGTCAGAAATTGTCCAAATACGTTTCACATAGAGACATCCAGCTCTGGATTTGACCCAGAGGTGAGTGGATCATGTTTACCTTCCTGTACTACTCACTACCTTAGTGCAGCTTCAAAGTAACAGTTTGTATTCCAGACCAATTTGTAACTATTAGACTCAGTAAAAATCTACTCCACAACCATTGGCAACATCCTTCCAAATGCTGCTATCTGTTGAGGTTATTTGTGCTCTTGTGCATCTAATGAGGTCTATGGCTCTTGCATTTTGGAATTGGAATACAACAATTTGTGGATGTTTCATGGGTGATCCTGATAATTTAGACTTCTAGGTTTCTAATGGGGTTAGAACACAGAAATATGCTCAGTTTCCTTGGAACTATGATGACGCAGTCTGGATATTGGATGGGAGATGTACATTGCAACAAATTGAGTAGTTTGCTACAGAGATTTGCAGAGAAACACCCTCAATGCTGAATCTGAAGTTAATAGGAAGTATGCACAAATTGACCTTTTGTGTAAATAATAAAGAAATCAATGGTGCACCATGAAAGAAGGTATGCCAAAGTGAACAAGATCCAGTGTAGATTTTTAGCATCATCAGTCAAGATACTATTAACCATTTTTAAAAGGTCTGGCACACCTATTAGACAATGACCAAGCTGAACTGTGTTCCCTAGGTGTGGGTTAGACTTCTGCTACAGGATCTTCTATAGTTATCACCACAATATATTGTGGTTCATTTGGCAGTAACTTGCAGAAAAGACCCAGAGCAACTCTAGCAGGCATTGCTGAAATGTCTCCAGTGTCTTTTGGTTGAAGCTGCCACTTTCCTTCCTTAATCCTCGAAAGCACTGGTTCCTTTATTCCCCAAAATAATGCTCCTCCTCGCTTCTATCACATTTCAGGCTGTGAGCATCATCAAGAATGACTGCTTCTAGCTCTTGTCCTCATTCTCCATTCCCATTTAACACTCCTCTCCTCTTCCACTCTATTTCACAAAACATACTTTTTCCCTTCTCTCCCCCTCCTGCCCAAAACATTGCTTCAAACATTTGCCACAAAAAATAGTTTTGTATCCAACATTGGATGCAGTGTGTCTTCCCTTCCCTCACCGTTCAAATAGGCTGCAATTATGTCACCCAAAATGTGGGCAGCATGAATGGGAAATTTGCAGATGACACAAAAATTGGCCATGCAGTTGATAGTGAAGAGAATAGCTGTCAACTTCAGAATTCTGTCAATGGTTTAGTTGAGTGGGCAGAAAGGTAACAAATGGAATTCAGTCTGGAATGTGTGAGTTGATACACTTGGGGAGAGCAAACAATGCAAAAAAATTTCAAGAAATGGAAATATATTGAGAGAGGTTGAGGAAGTGAGAGACGTTGGAGCGCATATCCACAGGTCTTTGAAGGTGGCAGGACAGGTGGACAAGATGGTCAAGAAAGCATAAAAAAGCTGCCCTTCATTGGGAGAGGTATTGTAGACAAAAACAGGGATGTAATGATGGAACTCTATAAAACGTTGGTTAGGCCACTACTGGAATTTTATGTGCAGTTCTGGTCATTAAGTTACGGCAAGGGCACAGTTGCTCTGGAGAGAGTGCATAGTAGATTTACAAGAATGTTGCCAGGGCTTGAAAATTACAGCTATGAGGAGAGACTGAATGGACTAGGTTTGTTTTTGTAAGAACAGAGGAGGCTAAGGGATGACCTTATTGAGGTGCGGAAAATTATTGAGGTGCCTCGGTAGGGTAGACAGGAAAGACTTATTGTTGTTGTTCTTTGTTATTT
This sequence comes from Carcharhinus amblyrhynchos, assembly GCF_965287045.1. Taxonomy (NCBI): domain Eukaryota; kingdom Metazoa; phylum Chordata; class Chondrichthyes; order Carcharhiniformes; family Carcharhinidae; genus Carcharhinus; species Carcharhinus amblyrhynchos. Next base: position 23,318,168 of record NC_137336.1, on the reverse strand, counting down.
CCCTGGGTTGAGAGGTCAGTTACCAGGGGGCATAGATGTGAGGTAATTGTAGAAGGATTAGAGGGGACATGAGAGAAAACCTTTCACCCAGAGGGTGATGGACATTTGGAATTCACTGTCTAAACCAATGGCTAAGGTTGAAACACTCAACTCATTTAAAGGGTACCTGGATCTGCATCTGAAGTGCTGTAACCTGCAAGGCTGGAAATTGGGATTAAAATTAATGGTTAGTTTCTTTTTTGGCCGGTGGGCTGAATGGCACCATAACTTTTCTATGGTTCCAACTAACTCCAAAACCTGGCTTGTGATGCGGTGAACTCACCCAGCAAATCATTATTTCAACAGACAGCAAAGATCCTACAGGAGTGCTCATTAAAGGACTATTCTCCTCCGTAAGGATAGTTGCCGCTTTTAATTCTAGGCTGCTGCTTGACTTCTAGACCATTTATCTCCAATCCACTATTGACTTGTGAGTTCTGGGAGCACCATTTCACTGGCGCAAGACTTTGGCCTTTAGAAATATTTGATTCCACTCAAGCGTTGTCTGTCAGGTTTGCAGAAGCAGAGGGCTCAGCAAAGAAGATAGCAGTGGGAGCAAGAAGAAAGAAAGATTTGTATTTACGTAACACTTTTCATAATCACCAGATGTCTCAAAGTGCTTTACAGCAAATGAACTACCATTGTAGAGTGCTTACTGTCGACAGGCGGGAAACAAACTGACACAAACGTCAACAAGAAAGTCACAAGACAATCTTTTTTTGTGATGTTGTTTGAGGGTTAAATATTGACCGGGACAGCAGGGATAATTTCCCATATTTTCTTCAAAATTATGGCTCGGCATCTTTTACATTCATCTGGTCAGGCAGATGAGGCTGAATTTTAAAATCTCATCCAAAAGACTGTTGTTGAAATTTTCTGGAAGTTCACGCCAGTTGGATTCCTTGGTCCTGCTGCAGCGAATGGAGGTTTGACTGAGCACCAGGTTTTCAGTCCTCGCTTGCAGTGATCAGCTGGAAAATTCCGGTCTGCATTCCAAACTTTGCAGCAACCCCCTCGGTTCAGCAGGAGAGTATCAGCTTTGATTTTCATACTCAAGCCACGGAGTGGGACGTTAGCTTGTAAACTTGTGACTCGGAGGCAAGAGTCTGACATCAACTGGGCCATGGCTAAAGGTTAAACAAGGACAGTGATTGCATTAGTTGTTGCTGTCTAGGTCATTGTGGCCCTTATCCTTTGTTCCAGGGGATCATGCCAGGCTGCAGCATGTGACATCAGTGACATCAACTAGTTCACTGAATATCAAGAGGCACATCAAACCTACTTGACAAACCTACACATCAATTCTGATGGATAAGTGGGCAGCATGGTGACACAATGGGTAGCACTGCTGCTTCACAGCGCCAGAGATCCGAGGTCGATCCCTGGCTTGGGTCACTGTTTGTGTGGAGTTTGCACATTCTCTCCATGTCTGTGTGGGCTTCCTCTGGTTTCCTCCCACAGTCCGAAAGATGTACTGGTTAGCTGCATTAGCCGTGCTAAATTCTCCCACAGTGTACCCGAACAGATGCCGGAGTGTGGCGACTAGGGGATTTTCGCAGTAACTTCATTGCAGTGTTAATGTAAGCCTCCTTGTGACTTACAAATTAACTTTAACTTTTAACTTTAGATGTAGCAGGATGATACATCGTTCACTGAGGGTTTCTAGAGTCCAAGAAGTGAGATTGTGCGCTCCCCATCACTAGCCTGGAAGAAAGGGATACCACTCCTTCAATGTATAACATTTTGGTGGCTGCAGGAAGAGCATCATGCAGTGCTTTGTCCAGTTTTGTTGAAGCAGCTTTGAAACTTTCACCCTGTGCCTGTCCTCCCATTCACTTCTATCCTAACCGAGCGTTCAGGTCACTGGCTGGCTCCTTGGCAACAGAAATAACCCCACCAGACATAGCTCATGACCTCTGACAGGAACCTGGGTACAGACCCTAAGGTGGCTTCCAATGAATGCCGTGCTACCACCGGAAACCTTATTGAGGAGATCATGCTGAAACGTTAATTCCATTGTCCCTTCTGGTGGAGCCAGCCAGACAGCCATTCTCAAACTGCGTCATTTTAAAATACAATCGGAACGGCCCTTTACCACTTCCTGAGGAGAAAATGAAGGAGGGGAAGGAAAAAATAACACATAAAGAGAGTAGGGCAAGAATCTATCGGCGCCAATAGCTACCAGGCCTCTCCAACAATAACTCATGCAACAGCACTTCACCTGAATTATCTCTTCCTAAAGCACCAGCAGGGGCTTCAGGTTCCTGTTAATTTATGCTAGATTTAGCAGTGGAATTTGTGTGAAATCTGATAAAGCAGCATAGAAAAGTGTGCAAAATCAAACACAAGTTCATCAAGCCTCAGTGGGCCTCAACCTTTTGAAGATTCAAATTAATTAATCAGATCAGTGCAGTTTTTTAAATCAATTTGCACAATACTTAGATTGAAACCATTCACTACCACTGTGTATTAAATTAATCAATCAGTTTAGTCAGGCCAAATGGCATTTTTCTACAGAAGGAGAGTTGTATCCTTTTCCATCTTTAGCCTCGCACTGAAGGTAACATTGCCTCACTGGCTTATTATACCACTACTCCCCAGGTAAAGTTTTTTAAAGCTTATTTATTAGTGTCACAAATAGGCTTATATTAACACTACAGTGAAGTTACTGTGAAAATCCCTTGGTTGCCACACTCCAGCGCCTGTTTGGAAACACTGAGGGAGAATCGAGCCTGGCCAATGCATGTAACCAGCACGTCTATCAGATTGTGGGAGGAAACTGGAGCACCTGGAGGAAACCCATGATCCCTGAGGCTCATTGACTCTGTTTCCAGTTATTTGAAGAGGTCTCTCTCAGGTTAAGTGGAATCAAAGATTAGCAGGCAAAACTATCACAGAACATTACACAGAACCTGCCATTAAGAGCAAATGGTTTGGGTAAGGTCAAGGCACGTTCCTTCGAGAGGAAAAGGGGGGACCAACAAAGCCAGGGATACTGGGATGATGAAACTGAGGGTAAGGTGAAGCAGAAAAACACGCACATGATAGATAGCAGACTGATAACACAAGTGAGAACCAAGCTGATACGCGAAAGTTCGTAGGGGGATTGAAAAGAAGTAATAAGAGAAGCAAAGAACAAGTATGGGAAGAGGCTGGCAACTAAGATAAAATGAATGAAAAGTACTTTTGTAGGAATATAAGGTGGTAAGAGGATGAATGTGACTAATTAGGGATCAACAGGAAGATCTACTAATGGAGGTAGTGGGCATGGCAGAGCTACTGATGAGTACTTTACATCTACGTTTATCATAGGAGAAAATGATGCTGAAGTCAGAGTTAAAGAGGAGATAATTGAGATAGTGAATAGACTAAAATTTGATAAAAGAGGAGGTATTAGAAAGGCGAGCTGCATTGAATGCTGAGGTGTTCAAAATAATGCTGGATCTGGATAGAGTTGATGGGAGAAACTGTCCATTGGAAGGATTGAAAACTCGAGATCGCTGATTTAAGCTAATGACAAAAAAAATCAAAGATGACACAAGGAAAACTGTTTTACACAGTGAGCGGTCAGGCCCTGGACTGCACTGTCTGGTGGAGGCAGATTCAATCACACTTTTGAAAATGATATTGGTAATCATCTGAAGAGAAAAAAATTGCATGTCTATGGAGAAAAGGCAGGGAAGTGGTGCTAGCTGAGTTGTTCTTGCAGAGAGCTGGCGTGGACATGATGGGCTGAATGGCCTCCTCTGTGCTGTGTAACCATTCTATTATTTTGAGGTAAAGATATAACAGCAATACAAGCTGGCAAGGAAATTGTCTCCAGAAGATCCATCCTGGCAAGGACCCTCAATACAAGTTGGATTTTTCCCATGCTTCAACATTGTGTGAAGATTCACTGGCAGTGTTCTGAGCATTTCCATGTCTAGGGCCACCAGCTTTCTTCGATTGTCTAGGTCCTCAAAGACAACATCTGAGTCTTAGCAGCAGAGTTATTATGTGATCTTAGGTTTGGGAGCATTGACTTCTATATTGCTCCATTCCCTCAGCCTGGTTACTGCCCAATGTGTGATTGTGTGAAGACCCCTCCTTTGGCCTATGCTCAAACACACCCACTGTGCCATTCTCTGAGTTGGTGCTTGCTTTGGCCAGCTCAATTGACACAACACCTTCAGGAAGGTTGCCCTCTCCTTCCTCAAGTCTCATCTGAGCCTCAACATTTTTTTGCACCTGAAGTGAAAGAGGGGGATGAGGGTTAGCTTTTGGCATTAGGGGGAGCAGAGAAAGCAATTGGAGTTTGTCATTGCAGAATATATCAGGTGAGACTGAAGAGGGAAGAGAAAGATGGGAAGGTGTGAGGACGTTGTGCAATACATGTCCTCGGGTATTTCCTCATGCTGCAGTCATAACTCACCTTGTGTCTGTCAGATCGAATTCCCGTTTCTCCACTGGGAAAAAAAAATGTATGCACAGTTTTTGGCCTATTCCAGCAGTGGCCTACCCCTTCATGTTCTCTAACATCTTCTCTTGCAAGAAATATAGGAGTGTCTTGGTGGTAGCTTTCTTCAACTGTTTTGAGAATGTATCTTTTAGGCCAAAAGCTGCAGATGTTATGCGCAAGGAATCAGGTCAGATAAAGTGAGGATTGCAATAATATTGAGAGTAGGAGGTGAACAGTGTGTGTGAGTAGGAACAGAAAGAGGAGGCACAGCGATTATTGGAAAGTAGAAATCTGAGGGAGAGGAGGGTTGTGAGTAATCAGACTGTGGGTGGTGTAGGTGTGAGGACAAATAGAATATTTGAACTGAGAGTTGGAATTTTGATCTTGACAAATTTGGTAAAGTTTTTAAAATTATTTTACTGTTGCAACCAGGGTTTGGGAGTTGAGTTGTCTACATTGAACTCCTCAGCTATCTCCTCTTACTTTTAAAGCAATGCTCTCTGTTTATTGGTTAGAAAACTGATTGTAATTTTACCACATCACTGTTCAGATTGGAATTAACCAAGCACAGGTTGAATCTGGAATCTTTCAAGCTGTATGCATCAAAGACTGAGCTATATGGGCAGCATGGTGGCACAGTATTTAGCACTGCTGCCTCAAATCTCCAGGGACCAGGTTCCATTCCTGACTTGGGTCACTGTCTGTGCGGAGTCTGCATGTTTGCCCCATGTGGGTTTCCTCCGGGTACTCTGGTTTCCTCCCACTGTCTGAAAGATGTGCTGGTTATATGCATTGGCCATGCTCGAACAGGCGTTGGATTGTAGCGACTAGGGGCTTTTCACAGTTACATCATTACCGTAAGCCTACTTGAGACTAATAAATAAACTTTAAACTATTTGCCTAACTTGTGATAGACACATGCTTCCAATTGATGTTAATTATTACCAACACAAAAGGTCATTGCTGAAAAAAAAAACTTTTTTCCAAACTTATAATAGTTTGATTGTTAAAAAGAATACAGATCCACATTCGAAATAGGGTCTCCTTATTTAAGTTCTATTTTTCTGGAACACAGTGTATAACTTAATGATCAAATCAACCAGACTCTGCAATCACAAAGGAATTAAAGTTGAATGAGTACACTTGCAGATCAAGCTTTTTCAAATCCCTCGCATACTGAAATATTTATACCGCTCCACAGTAGGTATTGTACTTTGAAAGCAAAGACACTAAAATTACCAACAGAAGTGACATCAATGTCATGTACCAACATCTACTGAATGACTGCAATAGCACTTAGACTCGACAAACTGCGATAGTTGGGGACACAAGAAAAAAAACAAAAGAAGAAACCTCTTGAGTATAAAAATCTGTACTGCATTGTCATCTTAGGTTGCAGGTAAGCCATTCCAATCACTTAAGCAAATATTCCATTACATAATTGTTTTCAAACACTTAACAAGAAGGATAAATTCATTGTCAATTATATTGCCTTCATAGATTTTCCTGTTAATTGTTATAAAAATTATTTCATAAAAAGAAAGATAGAATAAAGATGCAGGAGTAGGCCATTCGGCCCTTCGAGCCTGCTCCACCATTCATTGTGATCACAGTTGGCCATCACAATCAATATCCTGATCCCACATTAAGTTTTGGCTGCTTAATGGCTGAAACGTGTATACTAAATACAAAATGGTACTTCATACAAGATCCAAAAAGCAAAACAACTTAATTCAAAAGGAAACAATAAATTTATCTAAATTACATTGTGGGGGAAATCTTCCAGCTGTTCACTCCAGCGGGGATGGCGCACCCCTGCTGCGGGTTTCCTGGTGACGAGGAGCAGATTCAGTGGTAAATCCCACTGGTAGCAGCTGGATCAGAAGATTCTGCCACCAATATTGGAATCCTCTTGCCACCAAGAAACACATCGTGGGAGACGGGGTCATCACTGGCTGGCCAACATCCATTGCCCATTCCTAGTTGCCCTTAGACGGCAGTGAGAATCAACCATATTGCTGTGGCTCTGGAGTCATGTGTCGGCCAGGCCAGGTAAGAACAGCAGGTTCCCTTCCCAAAAGGACATTAGTGAACCAGATGTGTTTGTCCAACAATTGACAATCGTTTCATCGTAATCAGTAGATTCTTAATTCCAGATTTTTTTTTGAATTCAAATTTCATCATCTGCCATGGCGGGACCCAAACCCGAGCCCCCAGAACATTCGCTGAGTCTCTGGATTAATAGTCTAGCGATAATGCAGACTCGGCTATCACCTCCCACCCATCCGGCAGAATTTTCTCCTTTTTTGACAATGTGTCAAGTCAAGTGTGAAAAGCAGTGTGCTGCCCGCCAGCCAGACTGCTAGCTTTGCCCACCACATTTTTTGACACAATGTCAAAAGAAATCCTAGTGGTAGGTGTGACATCACACCGGCAGAGCCCATCCTGCCAGCAACCTCGACCCCTGACAGGTCGGAGTGCTGTTTTTATCTGAAAACAATAAAAATAAAATAAAAACACAATTACCCCATGGAGCCAACTCCTATGGACCCGGAGCCCTCCCCCACTTCAAACCGCCCCAGCTGAAGCCTCCCGGCAGTGCCCTTGGCAATGCTTGGGAACTGCTGGGGACAGTGCCAGGGTACTGTCCAAGCATGACCCTCTTTCCCCTAGGGACTGTACTTATGGCAGGGACTGTTTTCCAGATCCCCATTTGTCAGAAACAAGGACAAAGGACATCAGAAAAACTCAACAAGTCTGTCAGCATCTATTAAGAGAAAAACAGAGTAAACGTTTTGAGTTCTTTGACTCTTCATCAGAACTGAAGGGAGGGAGAATATATTAAACTGTAGAAACTGCAACAAAAAGTAACAACTTTAAACAGAAGACAAATGGCCTGGTGTGAGAGAGGAAAGCGGGGGGTGGGGGGGGGTGGTGGCAGTGTTTGCATTGAGGCAATACATGTATGGGATATTCATCCCTCCATCAACAACACAATAACGACAAATTATGAGGTTACTATCACATAGCTGTTTGTGGGAAGTCACCGTGTGCACTGGCTGCCACATTTCCTACTTTACAGCAGAGATTATGTTTTAAAGATACATCATTGGTTGTAAAGCAATTGTAAAGTCCTGGCATCGTGTAAGGTGTTATCTAAATGTCAGTATCTTTTTTTTAATCTTTGAAATTTTAAAGGATTAACCAAAAAGAGGCATTCTTTAATGCAGAGATAACTTGCTTTTATAATCAGGATTTTGTGCTGATGAAGATTACGTCAGTGCCTGCAAAGGAACAATGTTGGTGAAGTTATTTAGTATGCAGGACCTAGTGCAAGAAGCTAATAAAGAAGCTTAACTTTATCTAAGAATTGCACAGTGGTGCAAACAAGAAAACTTAAACATGAGTCAAAGCTATTAAGTTGTATGATGCATTACAATTTACATGTCAATTTAAAGCAGTTTCCACTTGAAAACCACTGTATATTTTATAACTTGGATCCATGCTGAGGTGACATGAGTTTCTATGTGTGGAACAGTTTTTATTGACAGTGTTTCTTAAAATGTCTGCTACATGCTTCAGCAATAGCTTTGGGATTTCTTCTACTATTATGCTGGCATGCTTGTTGGACATGGCATCTGTGATGGTTTAAGAATGGTCAGCGGATGTGAAAGTTTCAATCTATCATATATTTGGTGAATGTCCTTCCAGTCAGAGTGCATGTGTGAAGTAGGATATAAATGGAGAGTTGAAATGTTGTCCCCTTCCACATACCAACTCCCAGAATGTCCTTTGTCACCCCATGAATTGCTTGTTGCCACTATTCAGTCGTGGGTTGTATGACCATGTCAAATGGTGGAAAATTCCATTGCTTGATAGGAACTCTGTGAACAAACTGTGTTCTACTGGCTCTATTGATAATCTCCACCAAATCCCATTTTGTAAATGGCACGTAGCCTTCAGCTACATAAAATACAAACTTGTCTTAGGTGTTTTTGTGATATATTGGAACCACGATCATTCCCTGAACCAGAATAATTGAGTAATTGTACCTAACTGTGATGAAGTCCTCTTCTTTGAAGACCTGCACTTTTTTGCAAAATGGTTTTATTTTAAGTATAAGTTACAATTTTCCCCCCTCGAATTATACATGGCATTTGGAATCAATGAGTATTTCCACAACTTAGGCATGGTTGTTAAGGCATCTGACCATGATGTATTGATGAGATTCCTTTGGGAGGTCTTTAAGCCCATAGTCCCTGCATTGAACTAGTTGGAGAAGTTGTGTCTGCAATCCCGAGTGTCAGGATTTTCTGTATAATCTCCTTAAGATATGGTAGATTCGATTTTGACTGCCACATTATCCAGGGTTTTTTTTTCCAGGGTTAAATCATCATCCTATACAGGGAACCATTTTGTAATTTATGGATCTTTTCAATTAATTGCCCATTAATTGAGTTCGCTGGTTAGTAATCCAAATTTATACGTAAAAGCCAATTGCAACACTGGCATGTATACTTTAATTTGCTCACCATTTCCCTGGGATGGCTGGTGGAGTATATATTGTTCAATCATCACCTTTTTCTTTGGCTCAAAGTATTTTTTGAGCACACTTACTGCTATATCAAGCAGATTGTGGCTTATTTGAGCTGCTTGAATATTTTTTGTTATTTGTTTATGGGATTTGGGCATTATTGGTTGGGCCAGCATTTATTGTCCATCCTTGCTAAGGATCTGGAGTCACATTTGGCCAGACCAAGTAAGGACAGCAGAATTCCTTCTCTAAAGGACATTAATGAACCATTTGGTTTTTATGACAATGATTTCATGGTCATCATTAGACTTTTAATTCTAGATTTTTATTAAATTCAAATTTCAACATCTACCCTGGTAGCATTGAAAACCTGGTTGGTCGCCAGAATATAACCTGCACTTCTGAATTATTAATCCAGTGACAATACCACTGTGCCACTGCCACCCTTGTCATCTGCCTACTTTGCTCTGAGCATACACGCAGCATTACCCAATTAAGAACAGTGAACATAGGTCAGTTACCAGACTTGCATAATCAAACACAGGACAATTAAACCATTAAAGGGATATTTTGGAATACACAGAAAAGATACATTCCACAGAAAGAAAAAATATCAAGGGGTAGAACCACTATCTGTGGTTAACTAAAAATGTTAAAGACAGTGTCAAATTTAAAGAAAAAAAATATAACTGCACAAGACAGGTGGAAAGTCAGGAGATTGGATAGAATATAAAGAACATCAAAGAATTTCTTGATGCCATCATTCAATTGTGGGTCGTATTGCCATGTCAAATGGGGGTAAATTCCATTGCTTGATAGGAAATCTGTGAACAAACTGTGTTCTATTGTCTCTATTGATAGTCTCCACCAAGCCCCACTTTGTAAATAGCATATAACCTTTTGCTACATAAAATGTAAACTTGTCTAAGGTTTTTTTTTGTAATGTATTGGAACCACGATCATTCCCTGAACCAGAATAATTGAATAATTGTACTTAATTATGACAAAAAGATTAATAAAGAGGGAAAAATTAAAGCACAAAAGGAAGTTAGCTAGAAATATAAAGATGTACTAAGATGCTCTATCGATATTTAAAGGAAAAAAGAGTCAACAAAGTAATTGTTGGTCTGATGGAAAGCGTGTCTGGGGAATTGCTAATGGAAACTGGTGAGATGGCAGATGAATTAAACAATTATTTTGTGTCAGTCTTCATTATTGAGGATATAATGAACATCCAGAAATGGTTGTAAATCAAAAAAATGGGAGGGATATAGAACATAGAACATAGAACATAGAACATTACAGCGCAGAACAGGCCCTTCGGCCCACGATGTTGCGCCGACCAGTTACAAAAACAATGACCCACTAGCCTATACCAATCCCTTTTCGTCCATAAACCTATCCAGAGATCTCTTAAACGCCCCCAAACTAGACGCATTTACAACTGCAGCAGGCAGGGCATTCCAATCCCTCACCACCCTCTGGGTAAAGAACCTACCCCTGACATCCGTCCTGTAGCTACCCCCCCTTAATTTAAAGCCATGCCCCCTCGTGCTAGCTTTCTCCATCCGAGGAAAAAGGCTATCACTATCCACCCTATCTAAACCTCTAATCATCTTATATGTTTCAATAAGATCCCCTCTTAGCCACCTTCTTTCCAACGAAAACAACCCTAAATCCCTCAGTCTCTCCTCATAGGACCTCCCCACCATACCAGGCAACATCCTAGTAAACCTGGCAACATCCTAGTAAACCTGAATGAATTCAAGAAAACAACAATCATCAGGGTGTCAACTTTTGCACCCTTTTTTGGGCATGAGACTTGTCTTGCCAGAAATCTGGGCCTGGTAAGATTGTGATAGGCAAGAAATTAGGCGCGAACCTGATTTTCTATCCAACTCACAACCTTACTGGCTCGCCCCACCCGATGACCAGCCAGATGAGAAGGTAAGATCACCCCGTCTGAATATTTTTAAGGTGGAGCTCAATAGATTCTTGATTAACAAGGGGGTGAAAGATTATTGGAGGATAGACAGGAATGCTGAGTTCAGGTTACAATCACATCTAATTGAATAACAGAGCAGGCTCAAAGAAGCTAGTGGCCTACTTCTGCTCCTAATTTGTTGAACACTACATATACTGAACTGTCTGTACAAAGCAAATTCAACTCACACAGCTGGACAAAAATAATGGCACAGATCTTTTGATCCCTGAATAGTCGTAATCCAAAGGTACCCTGGAAGATACGTTTCAATGCAGGGACCCCATTGGAATTGCCTGGGAAGTTTGAACGTCCAATGGTAAATTCCTCTATTTCCAGAAGCTTCCAAAAAAATTCTCCAACTCTGAGTTAGAGTCAGAGGTTCTGAACTGTTTCAGCATACTAACTGGATAGCAATGCAGAAAATGTTAGACAAAAAAAAAGTCGAACTCATGGGTGACTATATAGCTGACCCCCAGTTACTCACATTGAACCCCTGACAGAGAATTGGCATAAATGGGTCATTTGTGGTTGGCAGGATGTAACAGGTCGTGTGGCACAGGGACATACAAACCCCTCAACTGCACGGTGAGCAATCCCTTGACACCCTCACTCAACCATCCTGACTAACCCAACCCAACCTGATTAGCCCCCAACCTGACTCCTCTCCCTGATCCGACCTCACTTTCTGACTCCCTTACCCCCTTTCCTCTGAATACCCTTAACTCATTCTGACTAGCCCCAATCGGACCTAACCACCCTATCGGCTATCTTGAACTATCAGCTCCATCCAGCCTGACCACCTCTGATCAACCTAACCATTTCACTCTCCTACCATGTCCTATTCTACACTTTTACCCTCCCTACCCCCTTACACACACCTTATCCACCAAACCCCCTCATTCGCCCTGCGTGTTCACCAACCCGAGCCCCTTACCTACTTGTTTTGTACACTTACCTTCTGTCCATAAGCTGTTTTCAAAAATGACCTGGGACATTTAAACACTATTGGTATAAGGCAACAGTAAAAAAGAGGTTTTGTGTGTGCAATCATTCTCCGTGCTGCCCCCTACAAGATTTGCTGCGCTTAGCCAGATGTGAAGGATCCTCCATTGGAAGGCTACTCACAAAAATCAGGGGAAGGAAAGTCTTTATTTTTTGGTCTAATCAAGGTCAATAGTAGGGGCGGAATTTTCCTCCCCATCTGCGGCATGTTTTGCAGTGTCAGGAGGCACAATGTTGCCCTCAGTGGTGGGATTTTATGGTCCTACCGTTGCCAATGGGGTTTCCCAATGAACACATCCCTCACTGCTGGGAAACCCCATAGTGGTGGTGTGCTGTTGGTGGGAGTGTAAAACTAGAACTAGGGGCCTCAAAATAGGGGGAAGCAGATATAGGACTGAGTTGAGGAGGAACTTCTTCACCCAAAGGGTTGTGAATCCGTGGAATTCCCTGCCCAGTGAAGCAGTTGAGACCACCTCATTGAATGTTTTTAAGGCAAGGATAGATAAAACTTTTGAACAATAAGGGAATTAAGGGTTATGGTGAGCAGTCGGGTAAGTGGAGCTGAGTCCATGAAAAGGTCAGCCAAGATCTTATTGAATGGCGGAGCAGATTCGAGGGGACAGATGGTCTACTCCTGCTCCCATTTCTCATGTTCTAAATCCTGCTGGTGTAAATGCCAGCAAGATTTTGGAGAGGGTTTCCAATCCTGATGAATAAATCTCAGCCAATAAGTCCAAGGCCCAGCTATAGAGAGAGAGTAAATCCTTTAGCAAAGCCTGATCAAGGCATCAAAAATGACCAAAGAGAGTTCAGCATATAACTCTTAACATGCCATAGTGAAATACATTTATTTGGACAATTCGTTAAATCCTTATTTCGGGCATTGTAGATTTTAGTTACAGCGCTAATAAATTTTAAAGAGAAGTGTTTTGAGTGGTTTGTGGGAATTTGGCAGTCAGATATGCTCTCATTATAAAATTGCAGCAATGCATGTCACATTGAGTGCCTTCTTTAATGCAGGAGCAATGATACTTATATTGAAGTTTAATACAACAACAACTTAGGTAGTACCTTTAACATAAGCAAACATCCTAAGACATTTCAGAGGAGTATTTAAAAACAAAATATGACACTAGACCAAATAAGGAGATGTTAGGTCAGATGTTCAAAGAGTTTAGATTTTAAGGAGTGACTTAAAGGTGGAAAATTAGGTAGAGAGGCAGAGAAATGTAGGGAGGGTATTCCAGAGCCTGAGACATGGGTAACTGAAAGGATGAGCAACAAGATGGCATGATCGAAATCGGGGTGCTCGAGAGGCCAAAACTAAAGGAGTACAGATATCCTAGAGGTCTGTGGAGCTGGCAGAAATTACAGTTGTGGCGTGGGAAGAGGTCATGGATGAATTTGAAAAGGAGGCTAAGAATTTTAAGATCACTAGGCGGCTAAACTGAAAGCCAATGTAGGTTAGTGAACACAAGGGCGATACATGAATGGGATTTGGTGTGAGTTAGACATGAGCAAAAGGGTTTTGGATGACCTCAATTTCCAGGAGGATAGACGCTGGAATTCTACCGCCCTATCCGCCACAGAATCGGAACGGGCAAGGGGCAGACAATGGAAATGTCCGTTAACCACACGGCCTCGCTCAACCCGAGTCTGGAACATCCTGCCAAGAATGTGAGAGACCAGCCAGAGGTGCACTAAAATAGTCTAGGCTAGGGATAATAGGTGAGATTTTATGGCCTTGCTCGACCCGAGACTGGAAAATCCTGCCCAAGGTCAACGATTTTCCCACTGTCTGCCCTCGCCTGCTCCAATTCCCGTGGTGGGTGGGGCAATTGAATTTGGTAAACAAGTTTCAGCAGCAAATTAGCTGAGTCAGGGCAAAGTCAGGTGATGCTCAAGAGATAGAAATAGACAATTTTAGTGATGGCCCAAATATGAGGCCTGAAGCTCACCTGCGAACAAATGTGACACCAAGTTTGCGAACAGTATCACTTATCCTCAGACTGTTACCAGAGAGAGGGATAGATTCCAAAACTAGGGAATGGTTTTTGGAGTAGGGACCAAAATTGATCACTTCAGTCTTCCAAATATTTACCTGTTGGCAATTTCTACTCAAATGGCAGAGAATGTCGAACAAGCAATCTGATAGCTTAGCAACAGTAGAGGAGTTGAGACAGATGATAGTGAGGTAGACATTGATTTCATCAGCATATGTGTGAAACTAATGCCATTGTTTAGAATGATATCACCAAGGGATAGCATTGAGATAAGAAATAGGATGGGGCTAAGGATAGATCTTTGGGATGTAGGAGAGATACAGGTGCAGAAACAGAAAGAGGAGCCATTTACCATGTACAAACTGCACACCCCCATGTGCCATATTTAACATGAATGATTGATTGCAGTTATAAAGCGGTTATTGACACCTAATGGCAGGTCATCAATATTGCACAAACCTTAACCACTTTATTGGATTTTCAGAGCATTACAGCTGCAGAATGCAGTTATGTGAAGGTAGGGTAGAAGAGATTAATATCTTAACTTATGTGCACAAAATGAAAAATCAGCCAAACATTACAAGTGTCAATATGCTTCAGTGCTGTGAGACATGGGAATGGCATCAATCATTGTGCTGAACATGTCATTCACTTTCAAGCATTGAAGCTAATTTTTTAAAATTGCAAATAATGCATGCAGCTCTGTAACATTCCAGATATCCATACTGTGTGGTATTCAAAATATTCCTTATAGCACAAGCCATGGCATTTTATCTGCAACATACATATAGCTAGGCCATAGAAAGAAAGTTTTACATTTATGGAATTTCATGACTTTAAAATCACACAAACATCTTGGTGGCCAATTAAATACTTTTGAAATGTAATCACTGTTGTGATGTAAGAAACATGATGAGGATAACTATAACATAAGGTTGAAGGATACCAATGTACCATGCAAAATTAGGTGCAATTCACATGCCTATTGACTGGAGGATGAATTGCTTTTTTAAAATTCACTTGCAGGAACAAACAACTTTATTTACCATACTTTTTGAAGGTACAGATGTATTAAGCTGTGTTAAAAATAGCTCTGAACTGATAGGCCAATCTGAAAGTACCTGCAATAATTCTGCTTAATTAGTTACCTGGCTATTTAATCAATACAAATATGAATTGCAGCCCAGTTTAATCGTGATGTGAGCAATTCTTGCTATAAATGGACGGCCTCATCTCAACATTGTTGGAATTGATGATGGGGAACTGGCCAAGTGGAGCATCTGCTCAACAAATCCTGTACAGAGGCAGGTGGGTGGGCAGAGGTTGGGAAATGGCAAATGTGGGGGAGGTAGAGTGTGATTGGGTGCGGGGGGTGGTGGTTTGGGAAATAGAGCAGATGAGGGGTGTGGTGAGGGCCTAATGGGGGGAGTGGGAATGCTGTGGCTCCCATACTTAGGCAGTCTATGCCTAATCGAAGGACATCGTTCTGAGGAAAAAAGGCACAGCGCAAAGCCACCCTCATCACATTCTATCAGCTCTGCCCCTCGCAGGTAAACACCTCCAATGCCCACTCTGTTTACCCAAATGGTACCTTTCGGAACACACTTATCTCTCTTTAGGACCACATTGTCAATTCTTGGTGAAGATCCCAGTATGCAACCAGCAGTGAATCACAAGCTACAAGGAAAATATTCACAGGCAATTTCAACATACCACTAAGCATTACAAAGATATTAGTATATCCTCCTTTTCATAAGTGACTATTCTCAGCAACTCAAGAAACAGAAATATGAAATAATATGCTTCTACAGACAGAGAAGATAGCTAGCTTACTTCAATTCCTATGCAGGCCCAACATTTCTGTCATAGATCTCACATATTTCCAAGCCACTGGAAAATAATTAGGTCTTAAGCTCCTGTAAGTCTTTCCTCTTTAACTTCATAGTCCATAGTTTGCTGAAAAGCATTGTAATGTTCTATGTATGCTGTTTGTAATGGTAATGATTGAATTCATTTCCAGCTTGAAATCAGCTAATGAGTTAGGTCATTAATAATACCTCACCATAATTTCCTGGGACATTTGCTACCTTTGCTGCTGAAACCTGGTAAATTTGTTCATAATAGCTCAATTTCCATTCAAGTCAGTGCATTCACAAATCTTCTTGATTTACACTGGGCTACAGCAATTTAGTTTGAAAAGTAATGATGTCAGTGTATGTATTTAAATTTGTGAGTTCAAAATAACTAAATGGAAGATTCTTTCTTGACATTGTAATTCTGTCTTGAATGCCAGACTTATCTGCTAATTAAGAGTGAAGGTTGGGAACTTCAAATCCTAACACCTCGGCATTTTGGCACATGTACCTACCGGGAGCAGGCTGCAATTCAGCACATGAGGTGGCATGCTTCGTAGTGCTAGGGACCTGGGTTCGATTCCTGGCTTGGGTCACTGTTTGTGTGGAGTTTGCATATTCACCCTTTGTCTGAACGGGTTTCCTCTGGGTGCTCCAGTTTCCTTCCACATTCTGGAAGACGTGCTGGTTAGGTGCATTGTCCTGAATACATGCCGGAGTGTGGCAACTAGGGGAATTTCACAGTAACATTGCAGCATTAATGTAAGCCTTACTTGCGACTAATAAGTAAACTTTTAACCTTAATGTAGATTCATTTGGCTGAGGCTGGGGCCAACACACCTGTATGGAGATGAAAAATGTCACAGAGACCTGGATCATGTGACTGGGAGCAGACTACAATTGAAAATAAGAGTCCCAGGCAGGGGCAGGGAGAAGTCCCAAAGGGAGAAGAGACATGGATTGGTACCAAAATAAGAAGCTCAGACAGGGGAAAGAATGAGGAAGAGGTCCCAGTTAAGTTAAAAGTAGGAGATGGGCTCTGGTTAGCAGACCTTAGGTGAGGAGAGCTCTGAAGATCCAAGAAGGCAGCAGGAGTTTGTTGTATGAGTTGTTTGCCACTAAGGGCAAAGATAAACCTTTGGAGCAGTGGTGTTTTGATTAGCTTGGCTGAAGAGCTAAAGCTGCGATTGTGAATTGGTGTTTGAATGCATACTCAGAAATCCAGAGGAATGGAGTCTTAGGGACAGGATTGAAACCCTGCGAGATGGTCCATCATTGAGGCAGTTTGACTTGGTGCGAATTTTTGGAGAGAATTCCAAGGATAGATCTTTGTACATGAAATCAGGAATCCCTCATAAGAGAGAGAGAATCTCAGTGAGACTGATCAACTCACAGTGCTTACTGACCTCTAAGTGGGTTGTTGAGAAATCCGTGGATTTTGCCTTGGTTGCATTTGCCATTTATTGTGTAGTATGGTGTATTCGACCACAGTTACGCTGTTAACATGTACCTGATATTAACTTTGAATTTTAGAATATAAAAGGGACATTGTAAATTATTTTATCTTTCTAACCTTGTATAATAAACTTCGAAAACCAAGAAATCTGATAGCTCTATTTTTTTAACATCTGTCTTGAATCTCAAACATTCTCTGCTTTAAACAAAGCTTTATTGGTCTCTAACTGAACCTTAACAAAAATTTGTTGATCTGGTCAAGAATCATAACAATTCTCTGTTTTAAGATCCATCAAAACATTTCTTGGTCACTGCTATGTATTAGGTTGAGCGTATATTGTATGCAGAGCATGGGACACTGTAAATCCAGAAAATACGATTGATGACAGTGAGAGTGGGGAGAAGTTTATTTGGACAAGTTCTCATGTAGTTTGGAATTCTCTCCTTGTCTGAATTATTGCAGTGAAGTGGTTTCCCTGAAGCAGCTTGTTTTTTCCTCTCTCTGAGCTGTTTTGGGCTGTCTACGACAACAAAGTCTTGGGAAGGATTAGAGTCGGACAGAAGTGGGTGGTGAAAATAGGCCAGTTTTATTGTCAAGAGGCAGGCTGCTACTCTTCTTGGATACATACTAACATCAGTTAAGAAAGTAATGCTAAGTAAACTTTGCATTCTGTTGGTGACCTCTGGTATCCCCAAGGAACCGTAAAAGCTGTATATCATGTCTGGCCACATATTACATTTTGTCTCACAGCAATTTCAGGTTGGGTTCTCTTCTCTTCTTAGTGTATTCAAAGGATCTAATGCCTGCTTAATGCAGATGCTATGGATGCCTGAATATCACCTGAATCAATGCAGCAGTTCAGCATTGCTTTGGATGCAGAAACCTGTCCTCTGAAATTGAACCCTTTTGCAGCTGAGAAATGAGCAAAGAGAGGAATAAATTTGGCACTTGTTTGTTTCATATTCCTGAAAACTGACTGTAACTGATGATAACAAAGTAGGTTCTGATCACATTCAACATCATGACATTATTCCAGATGCAACATTATCAAATTGAAGTGAATTATCTGTCATGACACTCTCAATCTGCATTCACGCTGTTTGTTTAAGAGCTAAAATGATATTGATTTCATGGTTTCCTCAACCACCTTAAAATGTTCTAATGATTTAAGCGGATTTTCAGTGGCAGAATCATTTTCACAATAGGTGTGTGAACCTCATAAGCTACAAAGTGTATTTCTCTTCATATTCAATGCAATCATCATATCCTAGACATTGATTTACTTTCAACTTACCTGTGGAATAAAGTCTTCTGGATATTTTTATTGCAACACAGTTGGAAGGGAGACTGGTGGCACTGATGCAAAGTGTTCTTCTTATGGGCAAATATGTATTTGATTTCTGAATTTTGGCTGAACTGCTGTCCCAACATAATGATTAATGTGAAAGACAAGCCAGTTAGGTGCATTGGTCATGCTAAATTCCCCCTCAGTATACCCAAAACAGGCACCAGAGTGTGGTAACTAAGAGATTTTCATAGTAACTTCATTGCAGTGAAAATGTAAATCTACTTGTGATACTAATAAATAAGCCTAAAACTTAAACTTCTCCAAACATAAAGAATTGCTTAGCATAGGAATAAGTAGAGATCTTGAAGAAAGAATTATCAAGACTGTGATTTGTAATGTCTTATTGTTTGAGGCTGAAACATGGATCTTGGGAAAAGTGGACGTCCAAAGGCAAGAAATGTGGTTCTGGAGATGGATGAAGCGGGTCAGTTGAAAATAACACAGGAGCCATGAAGAAAAAATCTCAAAGGATAAAAGATCACCATCAAGAAAAGACAAGAAGCTTGGATTTGCCAGATGCTGAAGGAGGTGATTGAATGAAGATTCAAAGGATGTAAGCTGGGAGGGAGAATTATAACATTAGACAACTTGAAATTGAAAATCAGAGACACATTCTAGCGAGAAAAGTGCAAGATCGCGAAGCGTGGATAAATGACCTCAAGCAGATCATATTACTAACTGTTCATAAGTGGAATTGGCATTTGTCATTTTTTTTAGTCTGCTTTAGTCTCAACTAGTTTAAAGTTTATGAATTCTTTAAGCAGATTTGACAACCATGGCAATTGAGGCCAACTTTCAAGCACCTGAATAAGAGATATAGTGAAGGTTTAATATATAGTGGAAAATTAAATGAAAATTCAGTGCCATCTAGAATTGTTCATACATTCTCATGTGTAGCATTCGTCCAACCATAGGTCACTGCCCCCTGCCTTCAATTGGATCTCCTTCATGAAAACCCTCGGCAAAGTCTCCCGTAGGAACCTTTAGCTAGCAGTCAAGCACCCAAACTGAAATAAGTTGGCTTCACAAATGGGGAGAGATATGGGATCAATCTCCCATTTCCTATCTCTTGACAGATGGCAACAAGATGTATATTAAAAGGAGAGTTTTAACCCGTTGAGTGCTGTGACTATTTTCTCAACACCTGAAATCCTAGAAGGATAAAACAGTTTGAACCAATATTCTTATTTCCCCATTTTACTTGTGATTCATTTTGAAGTATACAAGACTAGTCCAAACAAGTATTCTTATTTTCCTGTTTTACTGTTTTTTTCTCCTCTGTGATGCAATCACAAGAACAGTCACTCCTCATTTACGCAAGACACACACACAAGAAAAGACGCACTATTATCTTTTTAACAAAAAAATGAACATCATGTTATGCTGATTCTTCAAGATAATAGTTGGAAATATTGCAGGCCTGAGGCTTTCTCTTTGGTGCACTGAGTGGATGGTGGAAATTAGAAATGGCTGCTGATGAACTCACAATGGCTGAATACCTGCAACTGCTGGTCCCTGACATTGCTCCAAATGAAGTTGTAGACAAGCTCCAGTGGTGAAGAAATGTTTTGCAGGTAAAATGAAATAGCCCCACTCTTCTGCCTTTCTAGACAGGATCCTCCATTTTACTGGATGAACTCTCTTCCCTCTGTGTTGCTTGTCACAGACTGCATGCTGCTTCTCCAATATATTGGTTAATAAGGCTTATTTTGCATAAGCCAGTTTCGGCCACGCGCCCATTGTATCAACGATTCCGTTATCTGCACAAAAGGGCTGCTTGCTAAACAATTTGAGACACAATGGAGGATATTTGATATCCCATCAACATTTCAGCTATGAATAGTCTCCAAATGTCTTCATTTGTACTTGTATTGCCTTGTGCCCTATATGTTCGAGCAGCCATTTTCACTTTGAGGGGGGCAGGCAAGTCATTAACACCTGTCAGAATAGTCTGTATTTTAAGTGTCTTCCTCGAGGTACATCATGACCTTTCTGTCTTTGTGGCTCTCCAAAACGCACAAAGTACCTGAACCACCCCCCTGCCCCAATGCACCCACCTACCCCACCCCCATCCCACCCTAACCATCCCCAGACTCCATCTTGTGAAGGAGTAAATTGTCATTTCATTCTGTTCTTTTTAAAAATTAGCATGTCCATTTATAAATAATTTTGCTGCCACATTATATAAATATAACATCAGCAATAACTTTATTCATTTCAATGTGAGGGCTGTTATAAGGCGTTGGTTATCAGGTGTTCTTGACGATTCTCTGAGGTCTGTTAAGGAAGTTTATGCTGTCACAATGCACTAAATGCTGCGATTAAGCCATCCCAATTTTTGCATCCATTTCTCATTGCAGTGTCCATTATTTTGCAACCCAGTTTGCTTTCCTTATGCTTTATAGCTGTGTTCATTACAAAAGTGAGCAAAGACTTGTCTTTGTGTATTTATATGTATAGTGTTCTGCAGGGCATGTAATTTGCTCTTGTGTTGTTTTTAGATGAGAAGTGGCATGCAATACTATAATGTGCTCCTAATTTCTCTGATAGACTCAAAAACATTATGCTACCATAGACTGTTACTTGTCAAAACCAGCTTTTTACCATTTATATAGATGATCTGGAGGAGGGAACCGAGTGTAGGGTGTCGAAATTTGCTGATGACACCAAGATTGGGGGAACGGCAAATTGTGCGGAGGGTGTGGAGAGTCTGCAGAAGGATCTAGATAGGCTGGGCGAATGGGCCAGGAAATGGCAAATGGAATTTAATGTTGGCAAGTGTGAGGTGGTTCACTTTGGTAGGAAGAATGGTAGGAAGGACTATTACTTACGGGGCGAAAAACTGCAGCAGGCGACGGTGCAGAGGGACCTCGGGGTCCTTGTGCATGAGTCGCAAAAACCCAGCTTGTAGGTGCAGCAGGTGGTCAGGAAGGCGAATGGGATGCTGGCCTTCATAGCGAGGGGGATTGAATATAAAAGTAGGGAGGTCTTGCTGCAGCTGTATAGGGCATTGGTGAGGCCGCAGCTGGAGTACTGTGTGCAGTTTTGGGCGCCGCACCTGCGCAAAGATATTTTGGCCTTGGAGGGAGTGCAGAGGAGGTTTACTAGGCTGATACCGGAGTTGAGGGGGTTGAGCTATGAGGAGAGGCTGAATAAACTGGGCTTGTACTCATTAGAGTTTAGAAGAATGAGGGGAGATCTCATTGAGACGTATAAGATGATGAATGGGATGGATAGGATAGAGGTGGAGAGACTCTTCCCGCTCAAAAAAGACAGTAGGACTAGGGGGCACAGCCTCAAGATAAAAGGGGGGCGGTTTAGAACGGAGTTGAGGAGGAACTTCTTCACTCAAAGGGTGGTGAATCTCTGGAATTCTCTGCCCGTTGAAGTGGTGGAGGCTGCCTCGCTAAATATTTTTAAGATGCGGGTTGATGGGTTTTTGATAAGAGAGGGGATTAAGGGTTATGGGGAGAGGGCGGGAAAGTGGAACTGAGCAGCGACAGATCAGTCATGATCTTATTGAATGGCGGGGCAGGCTCGAAGGGCTAGATGGCCTACTCCTGCTCCTATTTCTTATGTTCTTATGTTCTTATTCTCGTGTACTTACAGATCTATGTACCTCTCAGTGCTCTACACAGATTGGTACTTTTGCTTCGCACCACATCGCTGTCATGTGACATTGCATCATAATTACAACAATAGTGCCAGGTACATCTTTACTCCACAATAGGTGAAACCAAATACTTAACTTTCGCCATCTCTAGACTGATTCAAAACAATAAACATATCCAAATCTTACCAGCTCTGACAAAGGGTCATCCAGACTCAAAACATAAGCTCTGTTCTCCCTCCACAGAGGGTGTCGAACCTGCTGAGTTTCTCCTGAATTCTCTGTTTTGGTCCAAGTCTTACTAATTATTTTTGAATGCAAGTCCATAATGGAAAGCAAACTGGCAGATTAAAAAGTATCTTAACAATAATCAAAACTGCGTCATGTCAAATTATTTCCCATCAACAGTCCATGAACTTGACAATATAAACAACTTCAGCAACTAAACTCTCACCAAACAATCTCTGATTTAATTAGATTCAAATTCCAGCCAGCTTTGCATATTTTCCACCACTGACAGGTTAATCAAAGGTCAAGGTCTAAAAATACCTCAAATTGTAGCTATCAAACTTTTATGTTTTAAATGTTGGTGCTCTGACCTTTCCCAAGTTTGTGTAAGAAATAATGGATTATGATAAGAATTTATGTAATTTGAAACATAGACAAATTTCAACCCACCAGGTAACTATTGTCTGAGGCTGATGGTTACTTCTGGGGCTGATGAACACCTTGCTAATGGCAGCGTACAGTGAATGTAAGGACTTCCCATTACAAGTGCAATGTTTGTATGCAATCTTCCCTGCATGACGCGCCTCCTTTGCACCTCACACCTGCATCTTATTTTTCTGTTCTTATTAGCATTGTCAACTGTGACTAAATGTTTCATCTTATAACTTGTTGCCCCCTCCCACCCCAGTCATTCATGAGCCAACACTTCCCTCCTTGTGCTTTGCCGACTCCTTACGCCAATTGGAAAGTAAAATACTCATTACCCAATTGGATGGTGTCCACCAAGCAGCTTTCAATATTTTTTATAGAGAAATAGTCAAAGATTTTTTTTAACTATCATTTTTAATGTACTTATGATTTTTCTCCAGGGAGTCACACACAACAGTATCCTGGAGATTGATCTTTAATTCCTGGAGACACCACAGGGTTTGCAAGCCGAGCTCTCATGCAGTGCAGGATGAGGGATACCAGGTTTGCCTGGCTGGGATTCAATGGTTGTCAATCAAATAGGCTCACAGAGCCAGTTCTGTTCGGCAATTGTGATTAAGGGCAAAGAAAATACTACACAGCTTTTTGATGCATAGCTGCTACACAGCCAATTAAAAAAAGGAACATGCTGGAAATACTAAGCAGATCAAATCAGGTGGCAACTGAAACAGAATTAAAGCTTTAGGTCAATGACCTTTCCTCAGACTTCCTTTGGCTGTTTTGCCTTCCATGATACAAAGAACAAAGAAAAGTACAGCACAGGAACAGGCCCTTCGGCCCTTCAAGTCTGTGCTGAGCATGATACCCTAATTGGAATTAAAACCTTCTGTCCTTACTCAGTCCATAACCCCCTATTTCCTCCCCATTCAGATGCCTCTTAAATGTTGCTAATGTGCCTGCTTCCACCACATCATCTGGCAGCACGTTCCAGGTACTCACCACTCTCTGCATGAAAGACTTACCCCATACATCTCCTTAAACTTTCCCCTCTCAACTCGAACCTGTGTCCTTTTGTAATTGACACTTCCACCCTTGGAAAAAGCCTTTGACTATCTACCCTGTCTATGCCTCTCATAATTTTGTCGACCTCTATCAGGTCTCCCCTCAACCTCTGTCTTTCCAGTGAAAACAATCCTAGTTTATTCAACCTCTCCTCATAGCCAACACCCTCGAGACCAGGCAACATCCTGGTGAGCCTTCTTTGCACTCTCTCCAAAGCTTCCACATCCTTCTGATAATGTGGTGACCAGAATTGCCCAAATACTCCAAATGTGGCAAAACGAAGGTTTTATATCGCTGCAACATGATTTCCCAACTTCTGTACTCAATGTCCTGGCTGATGAAGGCAAGTGACTGGTTACTAAGTGACTGGTTAAAGTACCAATTATGCAAATCCTGACTTTATTTCATAAGCAGCCAAAACTTTCAAGGCTAACTCACCATGAGATAAAGCAGTTTTGAATCAGTATCATGCTTTATTGACTGTTATTGATTAGAGAATAATACATTCTCTGAAAGGAATGACCCAGTAAATTCTGTGGACCGTCAGGTCCGTGCACTCTGGTTGCTTCCACTGTCCCATACATGTTGAATTCCTTTAGTTACGTCCAAGTCTGGATTGCATTACCTACAAAACTATGAAAAGGGGAATCTATATACTGAGAGCTCTATACCAGATACACCTCATCTATGTATGAGTACATCACACAAGCCTTTTGTTAGCCAGTCATTCACTGTGATTGGAAGCAAGAATGGTGCCTGATTCCTTACTTTCAGAGTCAATGCACATTCATGTCTCACAGCAGCAGATATTGCCCAATTGCTTTCAGACCAGCAATTTTCTTTGTGCATCACCTTATTCCATCTATGACATTTAACTTAGCTTGCATCACCCTTCTGTAATTTATTTGGCTGTATTGTTATATTATTAGATTATGAGCAAGAGAATTATTAGCATTTAACATGATTATTAGAAACTAACACCTAACCTTCATTAGAAACATACCTCAGTCGTAAGGTAGGATGAGGAAATTTAAGAAATAGGGAAGAGTATAGAATCATAGAATTCCTATAGTGCAGAAGGAGGCCATTCAGCCATTTGGATCTGCACCAACCACGATTCCACCCAAGCTCTATCCCCATAAGCCTTTGCATTTACCCTAGTGAGTCCTATTGACACTAAGGGTCAATTTAGCAAGACCAATCCAGCTAACCTGCATGTCTTTGGACTGTGGGAGGAAACCAGAGCAACCAGAGGAAACCCACACAGGCACGGGGAGAATGTGCAAACTCCACACAGACAGTAACCTAAGCTGGGAATCAAAGTCAGGTTCCTGGCACTGTGAGGCAGCAATGCTAACCACTGCGCCACCGTGCCACCCATAAAGACAAGAGACTCTGGGGGTTATGTCGCATTTCAAAAAGCTAGAAGTTGAATAACAACAATGGCTGTGCAAGAGACAGAAGTGAAATGCAGAGGTCTCTCTATGCAATGAGATACAGTGGTGAATATGAGGGTTATTGGGTATGGTTATTAACAGCCACTTGACCTGTACTGGGTTGATGAAGAAAAGCATGCTCAGGGCATGGGCATCACGGTGCTGAAGATGACTGGGCAGAGAGGGATTAATTGGATAAGAGCCAGAATAAAAGAACCCCTTATGATGAATACTGTATGGTGGAGAGAAACTAGAATTAGTAAATAAAGAGAGAGAAGTTTAAAGAATAAAGAACCATGCTATTGAAGCAGTGAGAATTCCTTTTTGCACTGTACCATCCAGTTCCCAACATGAGTAGTATAATCTGTGTTAAACTGTAAATCACCGCCCAAGTGAATCATTGTAATTTGTTTGAAACTAGATGAACATGTCCTGATATTGATACTCAACTAAGCTGTGTTAGCTGCTAAGTCTGTTCCTGCTTCAAAAGGGGAGCAAACCGTCAAAACTCACAGGAACAACATGGGATAACAGGTTGCAAGGTGAAACTACAGGGTCGAAGAATCTGCCTTTTCATCTACTTGTTGCTTTCTTTCTGCCCATGGTATCACAACATGATTTGCTTACTGACATCCTATTAGGCATTGTTTATTCCTGGGCCAGAAATCATTTTAAACTGTTTCCTGAAACCATTCTTATAATCAATTACATTGTACATCACTATTCACAGTTTCTGTTTTTCCTGTGTAGTATCATAGGAGCAGGAGTCAGCCATTCAGCCCATTAAGCCTGTCTGCCATTCAATATGATCATGGTTGATCAACCACCTTGATGCCTTTGTCCTACATTATCCCCATATCCCTTTCTGTTATTGGCAGTTAGGAATCTCTCAATTTCTACTTTAAAAATATTCATTGACTAAGACACTCCTCTGGAGTAGAGAATTTCAAAGATTCACAACTATCTGAGCAAATCAATTTATCCTCATATCTGTCCTAAGTGATTGTCCCTTTATTTTAAATTGTGCCCCTGGTTCTAGACTGTCTAACCAAAGGAAGCATCTTAACTGCATCCATCTTGTCTATTCTTTCAATATTTCAGATTTTAATGAGATCATCTCTCATTCTTGGAGAATACAGGCCCAGTTTCCCCAATCTCTCTGGATAGGACAGCCCTAGCATCCATGGAGCAAACCTGGTGAACCTTCAATGCACTCCATCTATGGCAAAATATTGTTCTTAAGGCAAGAGGACCAAAACTGCAGACAGTACTCCAGGTGTGGCCTAATCAAGGTTTTATACAATTGAAGCAAGACTTCGCTACTGCTGTACATAAAGCAATAAAACCCAACATAGCACTTGCCTTCCTCATTGTCTGCTGTACCTGCACGTTAACCTTCAGTTCCTTATTGATGAGGACATCCAGCAGATTTTATACATCTGTACTTTCTAATCTCTTACCATTCAAGAAATACTCTGCATATCTGTTCCTCCTACTAAAGTGAATAATCTAACTTTTTTCCACATTATATTCCATCTGACACATTCTTGCCCACTCACCAAGTCTGTCCAAAGCCCCTTGGAGTCCCCTTGCATCTTCCTCACAACACATTCCCACCTATCTTTGTGTCGTCCATGAACTTAAAATATTACGTTTAGTTCCTGCATCCAAATCATTGGTATATATTGTGAACAGTTGGGGTCAGAGTACTGACCCACTAGTCATTGCATGCCAATGCAAGAATAACCTACATTTTCTTGCTCTTTGTTTACTGCCTGTTAGCCAATACTTGCGAGTATATTACCTCCTATGCGCCTTAATTTTGTTAAACAATCTACTGTGGGGGACTTAATCAAAAAGTATTCTGAATATTCAATTATACTACATTCACAGACTTCCCTTTGTCAATTATGTTAGCAACATCCTCATAAAACTCCAATAGGTTCGTCAGACATGACCTCCCATTCATAAATCCATGTTGGCTCTGTTGACCAGATCAATATTATCTGAGTGTCCATTTATCACATCCTTTATAATACATTCTAACATTTTCCCTATGACCAACATAAAGCTATAGTTCACTGCATTCTCTCTCCCTCCCTTCTTAAATAGTGGAGTAGTATCATTTGCTACCTTCCAAGGATTTAGAGGATTTTTAAAGATGATCACCAATTCATCCACTATTTCCATAGCTACATTTTTCGACACTCTGGGGTATAAATAATCAGAACTCAGACTTATCAACTTCATTTATTCTTCTTATTAGTAGAATTTTCTGTCAATTATTCATAATCCCTCATCCTGAAGATTTCTTGTACCTTCCTCAGTGAAGACAGACACAAAGTAATTATTTAGCTATTCTGCCATTTCTCTATTCCCCATTATAAATTCTCTTGTCT
Organism: Carcharhinus amblyrhynchos; assembly: GCF_965287045.1. Taxonomy (NCBI): domain Eukaryota; kingdom Metazoa; phylum Chordata; class Chondrichthyes; order Carcharhiniformes; family Carcharhinidae; genus Carcharhinus; species Carcharhinus amblyrhynchos. Next base: position 23,290,347 of record NC_137336.1, on the reverse strand, counting down.
CTGCCTGTAATGGACTCACATTTATCTTGGGCAAACTTTTCCTTTTAACGTACTTACGGAAGCTTTTTACGTTTTTTGCTAGTTTACATTCATATGCTATTTTCCTTTCTTTATCAGTTTTTTGGTCCTCCTTTACTATATTCTAAAATTCTCTCAATCCTGAGGTTCATTCCTATTTCTGACAACATTCTAGGCCATTCCTTTTAATCTTATACATTCCTGAACTTGCTTTCTTGGTCACAATTGACTGACATTTCTTTTTGAGTTTTTGTGCCTGAAAGGAAGGTATAATTACTGCAAACTATGGAATAATTCTTTAAAGACCGGCCATTGCCTTTTTACCATCATATCTTTTAATGCATTTTCCCAATTCACCTCAGCTATTTTTCCCCACAATCCTTCATAACTTTCTTTGTTCAAATTTATCACCCTTCAAGATGTGTAGGTTGGATGGATTAGCTATGGTACGTGCGTGGGGTTATGAGGATAGGGCAGGAGAGAGGGCCTGTGTAAGATACTCTATCAGAGAGTCCGAGCAGACTTGATGGGTCAAATGGCCTCTTCTGCATTGTAGGAATTCTATGATAATATAAATTTCTATCATACTGTGGTGACTCATCACAAGGACCATAGATTAACCTATGTCTATTTCCAGTTCTCTGAACTTTCAGTAATCTTTAAAAGCATATATATTAATGTAATTATGAGAAATTTTCACTTTACAATATGACAATCTGACTATTCTTAAGGTTTACAGTCGAAAATATATTCGGTGTTTTACAACTAAATGATGGTTGTGTCTTTTTGACAAGCATTCTTTATCCTATGTTTATTGGTTTGCTAATAATTCAAAAGCTATAAAAGATATGCTCTCTTCTTACTTTCAAATAAAGTTAAATATGTGCTGTAGTGTAATGAGCTGCAGCACCTGGATTCTCCCTTATATAATCCTCAGACCAATGTCCAAGGCTGGACAAGTAATCTTCAGTTACTTCATTAATGGCCTACGCTCTATTATAAGGGACAGTACACTAATGATGGTACATTGTTCAGCTGTATTCAGGATTTTGGCCCAACGATGGTGAAGGAATAGCAATATATTTATATATCAGGATGGTGGGTGACTTGGAAGGGAACCTCCAGATGATGATGTTTCCAGGTATCTGCTGGTCTTTCTGGCTAGATGGTCAGGGGTTTGGAAGGTGTTGCTTAGTGTGTGCACTACTGCCACAGTCTGTCGATGATGGAGGGATTGAATGTTTGTAGAAGGGGTAGAAATCAAGCAAGCTGCTTTTGTAATGGCATTACTATTGCCAAGTCCCCCCACCATCAACATCTGAGGGATCATTACTGAATAAGCTCAAGTAGAATAGCTACATAAATATCACTCTAATTAAACCAAGTCAGAGGTCTGAATTCAGTAAGGCTCCCCAGAGCCTTTCCACCATTTATAAGGTGCAAGTAAGGACTATGATAGAATACTCTTTACTTAACTGTATGGCTGCAACTGCAAAAGCAACAATGCTCATGAATCTCCAGACCATCCAGAATAAAGCAATCAGCACCCTATCCACAAGTTAAAACATGCCCTGAAGTTTCCCATTCCTGGAACCATTCTTGTAAACTTCTTCTGCACCCTTTCCAATGTGTTCACATCCTTTCTGTAGTATAGCACCCAGAACTATACATAATACTCCATTTGAGGTCTTATTAGCAACTTACGTAAGTTCAGCATAACCTCCTTGCTGTTGTACGCTATGTCCCTTTTAATAAAGCCCATAATACTATATTAGCTGCTTTCTCCACCTGCCCTGCCACCTTCAATGATCTATGCACATATACGTTTGAGTATTGTGTGCAGTTTTGGTCTCCCCTTCTGAGGAAGGATGTTCTTGCTCTCGAAGAGTACAGCGAAGGTTTACTAGGTTGGTTCTGGGGATGGTGGGACTGATGTGTGAGGAGAGACTGACTAGGTTAGGGTTGTTTTGGGTGCAGTTCAGATGAATGAGAGGGGATCTCATAGAGACATAAAATTCTAACAGGACTAGACAGGATAGATGTGGGGGGAATGTTCTCGATGGTGGGGGAGCCCAGAACCAGGGGTCACAGTCTGAGGATATAGGGTAGGACAGAGGTGAGGAGACATTTCTTTACCCAAAGAGTGGTGAACCTGTGGAATTCATTGCCACAAGAAGTAGTTGATGCCAAAACATTGAATGTATTCAAGAGGTGGCCAGATATAGCTCTTGGGGTGAATGGGGCCAAATGTTATGGGTAGAAAGCAGGATTAGGCAATTGAGTTGGACCATCAGTCATGATTGAGATGAATTAGGGAGCAGGCTGGAAGGGCCAAATGGCCTCCTCCTGTTCCTATTTTCTATGTTTCTATATACATCTTTAAAAAGTTACCCCTTAATTTATATTGCCTCTTACTGGGAGATGTCTAGAAATGTCATGATTACTCCAAGAAAATTTAACATTATTTGGATAAACATAATTAAGCTAAATCCATCCTAAGTGATAGTTGAGCGCTTGTGTTCTTGGACAGCTGCTGTCAACAGTTAGAGTGACCTCAACAAATTAACTTTTCTTTTACAAAGCCCTGTGTGTGTATTGACTGCAAACCTGCTTAAATTGAAAAAAGATCATCTCAGTCAAAACTGAAAGAGGCTTATTTAGAAAACAGTCAGCACTTGAGGTGGGGAGCGTGGAATCAGCTCCAGAGACACATTCATTTAATCAAATCACCTCACTCGCCCTGTCGCTGTCTGTCATTGGGGATTACATTGCAAACGGGCTTGTCACAGAGATAATGGGACTGGAGTCTGAAAGCCAGAGGTGGACGTCAGTCAGTGTTTTTAAGTGGTTCAGACCACTTGACATACCAATCCGTAATGGAATGGGATGAGGATGGCACAGACCTTTGGGGGAATAGTCGGGGAGTTGTTGCCACACTGCTGGCGCTGAATACAATCACCACCTTTCCCTGTATTAGGATGGGAAGGAGGGAATGTGGTGGAGATTTAAGGCAGTGTTTAAACTTGAATCACAGGAGGTTGCTATGACACACTTCGCCCTCTGTACTGCTGCTGCTGCTCTCCCTCTATCTCTCTATTTTGCTTTCACGCATCCATTACAGTTAGAGCAGCGACCAAGCTAAAAAAAAACAGCCAAATCAGCAACCATACTGGGGGGGCTTGTGACGATCAGGAAACGTCGTGGATTTTATTGGTTTGCAGAAGGGAAGGTTCCTATAATATCTGGACTAGTGTCACAATTCTAAACAAAAAGCCGGGAATATAAGGTAAATGTAACACATGTAATAAAGAGACATCATTTTACACAGCACATTAAAGAAACCTGGATGCTTCCAGTAGGGTGACTGCCCCGGTTATATGAATTGTATGTGTGTGTGTGGGGGGGTTAAAACATAATAAACTTATTTCTCCACTTGTAATTGTGTCATTGCCTGGGAGACGCTTTGGGCTGTATGGGCTGACGTTTGGATTGTCTTTAAGCAGGCTGCCCGCTCCTTGTGCCGCCCGCCAGGAAGCCAGCACAAGCTGCTGTGTGCTATGCTTCTCAGTCAACATCGGCGGTGAGAGAGAGAGAGAGAGGGAGGCAGCCGACCACACGGATGAAAAGGCGAGATGGCTTCTCGCACCACACATCTCCAACGTCCCGTCGCCTCGAACACCGTCTCTTTCCCCAGAAAGGTAATCTTCTGGACATTTCTGATCGCGTGTCTCCCACCCTGGTAAGTATTTGCCAATTGTTTTTTTTTCTCTCGTGTGTGTGTGCATTTAACATCTTGACAGTATGATTAGAATTGGAAACCCCTCTATCCCCCCCCCCCCGCTTCTCCTCCTGCTCTCTCTAATCGGCGATTACTGCATTACTAACATTCCTCAATCGCCACACATTACATTCCTATCAGGTGTTCCACAGTTCCCGTTGTTATGAATGGTCAGGACTGTTCACATTTAAACTTATGTTTTTTTCTCTCTGTCTGAATATCGTAATATGTAAAACATCACATTTCAATGCACGCCTTTGGGCACAAAATTCGGGATTCCATCATCCACGTATATCCTTCAAAGGGGATCATAAGGTTTATCTGCATGGCTCCTCTCTCTCTCTATATTGCTTAAAACATGGTTTGACATGGAAGGGTTTGTAGAGGATGTCAGAAAGGAGGGTTATTCGATCCTAGCCGCGTCGCTGTCCGTGTACAGGTTTTACTGTGGTCGCCTTCACTTGCCTATTCCCCATGCCCATGTGTGCTCTCCTATGTAGGTCACAGTTAGCTTCATACCTGCACATACATATGAAGGCACCCTCTTAGTAAAGGTGGATTCAGTGCATCCTTACTTACATACTTTTGACAAATAAGCAGCAGTTGATACACACATACTTGCACACAACCCAGTGGCACAAACGTATGTGCCTGCAGAGACACACACACAACGCACGTAGATGCTTTGTTTGACAGCTATTCAACATGGAGTGCAAAGTATCCATGAATTCAGGTTGCACATCGTCCACCCAAAAGTGAGGTCAAATGGAAAAGTAGAGCAAAGTTTCTTTTTTTAAAAAAGAATGGCTCAGAGGGAATGCAGGCCCTGTCAGCTTTCTAGCTTTGGAAATCTGCCATGTGGTTTGGGATTTCCAAGTTTATTGATGATAGGGTGAGGACATGAGATGAGTGAGTGTTGCATCCAATTTCTCCTCATGCTTAATAGATTAAATACATCATGTGTGGCTGTCCACAACAATTAATAGGAAAAAAAGCATTTGCAAAACTAGGCAACACAACACAAGTTTCCCTGTATTGGGGTTACAGAGGACAAGTACTAGATTAAATTGATTTGATGGTTGAATATTGTAATTGCACTTTGTAGTTAGTCCACAATGTAGGCTACAAGTAGCTCCCATCTAACTATGCTCAGATCTCCATAACACAAACAATGATGTAGGGATATTTGCAGTTAAAACATTTGTGTAGGGATTGGTGAGAAGTACGCATGTTACTTTCCAAAATCAGTTCGCTCTTTGTGGATTGACTACAGAGCTTGACAAAAGCAGAAAAGTGGCCTGACATCACACCATTGCATTCTAGAGCATGTTGCTGATCTCTAGGCCTGGGGCCAGATAATGCATTCATTTTATTTGATGTCTTTTTTTAAAATCCCCCCAAAAAAGAGAAGACAAGCAATTTTCTTTGCAATAAAGCCTTTGGATACGAGATCAACATTCAGAGCTGCCTTTCCCTCCACCACACTACACACATAATTTAGAAGTACTTTCTTTAAGTTGGGTGAGGATAAAGACACATGGAAACTTTGAACAATGTTACACACTGAACAGTTTTCAAAAATAAGCAAATGTTAATGTGCTGCACTGTATATTTTTACAGAAACACTGAGACATCTAATACAATATTTTATTAGTTTCTGTGCTGCTTTTGGGCCGAAACTTACAACCTGACAACTTTAATGCTGAACCTCATATTTTAAAAATCCTACTTCATTTTTTTGATAATTTTAAGTTGTGCTTGATTAAGCATTAACATCATGGTGCCTATCAAGAATAAAGGAAAGCTGATCATTTTTTGACATAGTATTTAACTCAGTTATGACTGTGTCTATTACATAGTATTTAAAAGATTGTAAGACTATACAGTGGCTTTTTTTTTCATTAGTGAGTGCTAAAGCCAGGCAATAGCTTCTACAGTAGCTAAATGAAGCTCCCTGAGTCCTCTGTCAAATTTTGTCAGGGGCAGTCTTCAAAGATATGAGTCATTGGTCGTGCAATTGTCTCTTTATTACAGATGTAATGGTGTACTGAAGATTGACTATGACCATTTCCAGTCTCATATAATAACTAATATCTTAAACTAATATAATTTGATGTAATAATTTAAATCCAAAGATGTGCAGGTTAGGTTGATTGGCCATGATAAATGCCCCTTAGTGTCAGGGGAATTAGGAGGATAAATGTGTGGGATTACAGGGATGGGATCTGGGTGGGATTGTTCGGTGCAGACTTGATGGGCCAAATGGCCCATATGATTCTATGAAATTTACATAAAGTGATTTTAATAAGTTATGTAGTGCGCTGGGTGATGACTGAAGTTTGTACTGTAACTTTACCAATATGCTTTCAATTACAAAACAAACCATGCCATAAATTATGCAAAACTACAGTTCATAATCCACTTTTGACAGGTCTCCACAGTTGACCTACAACCTTTAGTTTTGTTTACGTAATGCTTTGTAGCCATGGCTCAGGAAATGGCACTTCTGCTTTGAAAGGACATTCATGTGTTAGTATGAAGTAAGTTAAGCAGTCAAGTTATCCTAAAAATAAATGGGAGAATGTATATAAAAGTTAATGTTATATATTCATTGGTCGCTCCATGTCTTCAGAGTCAACATCTTGCATGGTAATTACAAAAGCATATTCTGGAGCCTTGAATTTCACACTCCAGCACAGTACTGAGGAAGAGCACTGTCCAAGGTACTCCCTTCTGTATGAAGAATTAGACACAAATCTCACCTCCCCTTTTAGATGGTCATAAAAGATCACATGGCACTTTATCAACAGTTTTTCTTTGTATCCTGGTCAAAATCTATTCCTCAGCCAACATCACAATCAGATCATCTGCTCATGATCTCATTTGTGTTTGTGGGACCTTGCTGTGCGCAAACTGGCTGTCACTTCTCCAACATCAAAACTGTGACCACACTCTGCCAGTACTTCACTGGCTATAAGGCGTTCGGAGATTTCCCGAGGTTGTGAAAGACACTGTGTAAAATGTAAGACTTTCTCAATCAGACCTTCCATTCTTTTACTTGAAATTTTGTTGCTGAACCGTAAGGAATATGATTCATCCATCAAGGGTAATTAGTAATACTTTCATGTGCTGGTGTGAAATAAGACAAGTGGCAGAATGATCTAAGGATGAACAGCAACATAAAAGAAAAACTGAATGATAAATTAAAACAGAAAATTATGTAAATACTCGGCAGACCAAAGAAACAGGAGAGAAACAAAGTTAACATTTTAGGTCGGTTACCTTTCATTAGAGAAAGTTAGAAATAGGTTAATAGGTTTTAAATAGGTCAAATGAGGGAGGGTGGAAAAAGAAGGAAAGGGAAGGGTTACTGACTTGAAAAGTTAACTCTGTTTTCCCCCCCACAGATGTCAGCTGACCTACTGACTTCTGCAGCATTTTCTGTTTTTATTACAAAATGGGAGGTCTGTGATAGGGCAGAAGATGGAGAACATTCAAGGACAAGTTACTTGAGACAAATGATGTTGGAGCAGAACCGAAGAGAGCAGTAATGGGATAAACAAAGAAACAAAAGAAATAAAAACAAATTGCTGGATGAACTCAATGGGTTTGGTAGCGTCTGTGGAGAGAGAAACAGAGTTATTCTGTAGAGAAATCATATGGACTAGAAATATGGGTGGGATTTTATGGCCTCACTCGTCCCGAAACTGTAAAATACCATCTGAGGTCAACAGACCTTCCAATGCTCCATCCATCACCTGCTCAGATTCCCCTGGTGGGCAGGCCACTATTCACCCCACCGGAGAAGGAAAGTCAGTCTCAAATGGACCAATTTTTTTAAGGTCTGTCCCAAAGTGGTCACATGTGCTAGAACTCAGTAATGTGTGCTACTGGGACTGCAAGGATTTACAGGAAGAAGAGTGATGGCTGGAGACAGATACATCCCGGGCTTTTAGAAAAGGAAAGGATTGGAGATCTAAGGGAGGGGGAGGGGTGGGCTGGAGTGGTGGGCTTTGGAGGGCATGCAATGACGAACAACAGGAAGGTGATATCTTGGAAGTGCCCTGGATTGATGTGCTTTCCTTCACCCCCTCCTTCACCTGCCACTGCCCAGCCTTTTCTATCAATGGGGAGGATTGACTGCCCACAGATTGTCAACAAGTTGAGCAATTTAAGTCTTCACTGGGCCTAGGGGCGGGTGGTCTAATACGTGGCCTACCCACCCTCTGTATTGTGGGGAACAGGTTGGGGTGGGAGGGAGTAGAGCTGGGTGCAGCACATGACACCCTTTACATGCTCCTTGTAGAAAATACTTTGAGTGGGTTGCTGTAAAACCCAGCCCAAGAAAAATGAGATTAAAATTAATACATGCAAGGAAAAGGAAAGAAAATGTAAGAAAGAGATTATGGTTTGAAATTGTTAATCTCAATGTTAATTCAAAGAGTCAGAATGTACAGAATGAAGTGCTGCTCCTTGAGCTTACATTTACCTTCATAGGAACACTGCAGTAAGTCGAAGACCGAGATGTCAGTGTGAGCACCAGGTGGAGAATTGAAACAGCCACTCACAGAAATTGGTGTTCACAGTGCAGATTGAATGGAGGGTTCCATAAAATGGTCACTGTGGTTAACACTGTTGCTTCACACTGCCAGGAACCTGGGTTTGATTCCTGGCTTGTGTCACTGTCTGTATGGAGACTGCACATTCTCCCCGTGTCTGCATGGGTTTCCTCCGGGTGTTCTGGTTTCCTCCCACTTTCTGACAGACAGGCTGGTTAGGTGCATTGACCCAAACAGGCATGCAATTGTTGTGACTAGGGGAATTTCACAGTAACTTCATTGCAGTGTTAATGTAAGTCTCACTTGTGACTAATAAATAAACTTTACTTTATTTGGCCTCCCACAGAGCAGAATAGCGCAGACCGTATTGTTAGCAGTGATCATGGTGTGAACATTTGAAAGCAGTACACTTAAATTGCTGTTTCAAGTGGAAGGAATATTTGGGGCCTTGAAAGATGAGAAGAGAGGAGGTAAAAGTGCAGGTCTTATATCTCATATAAAACCGAGTGGAATAATGGATCACACTGTGCGGCATGGTGGCACAGTGGTTAGCACTGCTGCCTCACAGCACCAGGGACCCGGGTTCGATTCTGGCCTTGGGTGACTGTCTATGTGGAGTTTGCGTATTCTCCCCGTGTCTGCGTGGGTTTTCCTCTGGTGCTCCAGTTTCCTCCCACACTCCAAACATGTGCAGGTTGGGTTGATTAGCCAAGCTAAATTGACCCTAGTGTCAGTGGATTAGCAGGGTAAATTTATGGGTTTGCGGAAATGGTGCCTGGGTATGATTACGGTTGATGCAGACTCGATGGACCAAATGGCCTCTTCCTGTGCTGTAGGGATTCAGTGAATCTCGTGCGCTTGCAAGGAAAGGTGTTTTGGAAAAGGGATATTAAGGAGTGGGCCAGAGCATCGCAGATGGTCTTTTGGAATACCGAAAGGGAAGGGGAGGGATGTGTTTGGCTGCACCAGGCTGGGGGTGGCAGAAATAGTGGAGGATCATCCATTGAATACGGAGGCTGGTGGGGTGCAAGGCGAGGACAAAGTGAAGCCTATCATCGCTCCGGGAGGGAGGGAAAGGGGTGAAAGCAGAAGTGCGAAATGGGACAGACACAGTCACGGATCCTGTCATCCATGATGGGGGGGGTGTGCGGGAGAGTTGGGGTGGTGGGTGGGGGTGCAGGGAACAGTTGAGAAAAAAGTATATATCAGAAGCACTGATATGGAATGTTGCATCTAGACAAAAGATGTAATGAAAATGGAGAGACTAGGAGAATGGAGTGGAGTCCTCACTGAATCAGTCAGAAAATGTGGACAAGGTAGCTGAGGAAAATGAGTGGGATTATGGTGATTATTTGCTGATAGTCTCTCTCCTGAAATGGAAAAAGAGAGGTTGAGGAGGGGAAGAGAACAAGGAATCTTCCACATATCCTACAAAAAGGCAGACATAGCCATGAGTCAGTCGTGGCAAGACCTTTTATTTGGAGAAATTGAGATGAGGTGAATGAGAAGTTGTTCAAGGAGAGAACATATTTAGCTTGCAGAGCTTGGGGAAGGGTGGATGGAAACTGGTTGGACTATTCAAGAGAAAATGGAGAGCCTTCAGATTGCTCCGATGGGGATGGAGGTGTAGAGATGTCGGCAGCCCATCATGAAAAGGGGACAGTGAGGGCCATGAAATTAAAAAATGTTAAAGTAACAGAAGGGCATCAGAAGAGTCACAGATGTAGATGGGGAAAGACTGGACAAGGGGAGAAGGAAAAATAGAGTCAAGATTTGAAGGAATCAGTACATTGGAGCAGCAGCAGGATAAAACAAGAGGTCTAACAAAACTGTCCAATTTATAAATATGGGATGAAGGGCAGAAGCCAGCAGTTCAGTGTTAGTGTCTATGAGTTTTAAAAAGAATATCAATGTTATTTCATCATTGTGTATTCCATATCATAAATTCATCATTTTTACATTAACTAAATTAATAATTTGGTGTATTATTTTCCTGTTGCCTTCTGAATATCGAATGAAGTAATTCTTCTCAGGAGCTTTCTCACCATCAGCTGTTTGCCTTCTCACATATCCTTATTATTTCTCTCTCTCTTCTGGCTGCCCTAATATATTGTGTGAAACAGCAGATGTAATGTGAAAACTGTGGGCAGGAAATCTAACATAACTGGCTTGTGGCAGTAAATTTCCCAAAAAAGAATATCTCTTTCCTGTTGTATCTCACTATTGATTGGTGACTTCTTTCTTCGTATTTTTTGATCTCTTTATTTTCCAAGTTCTGGCAAAAATGAAGATGAAGACTATGAAGATTTGATACTTAACAAAACATGGGTATTGACTCCAAAAGTTTATGAAAGCGATGTTACTCTTATTTTAAACAATTTATTGGAAGGGTATGACAATAAACTCAGGCCTGATATAGGAGGTACGTGTACCTGAGGCTCCATTTAGATATATTTTCACTTTTAAATTAATCTTCCATTTATTTTCAAAATTTCATTTGCGTGACTCTAAATGAGAGATCTCATCCTGACAACTTGCTATGTTTTATTGCAGTGAAACCAACAATAATTGGTACTGACATGTATATAAATAGCATTGGTCCAGTGAATGCTATCAATATGGTAAGTGATACCAATATCAGTCTTCGCTTTTGTATTATTAAAGCTGTAATTCTAATATGTGCATTTCTGAATGATTTGGAACTTTGAGTCTTGAATAATTTTTTGGTCATTAGAACATAAGAAATAGGAGCTGGAGCAGGTCATTCAACTTCTCAAGCCTGACTTACCATTTGATAAAATCAGGCTGATCTGATTTTGACTTCAACTCCACTTTCCTGCCTGTCCCTCCCCCCTTCCTCCTTCCACCGTCCCTCCGCACCTGCCTCCATAATCCTTGACACTTTCATAAATTACCTGATAAAGGAGCAGTGCTCCTGTTGGACTTTAACCTCACGTTGTGAGACTTCTTACCCGAGTCCAACACCGGTATGTCCACATCATTCATAGATTTAAAAAGCTCAGTCCTGGTTATATTCAATGAGCCAGCCTCCACTGCTCCCTGGGAAAGAGCACTGCAAAGATTAACCACTCTCAGAGGGAAAAAAAAATCCCTTATTCTGATTCTGAAACTGTCTGTCGTCCTTCTAGATTCTCCCAGGAGGGGAAGCATCTTCTCAGCATCTAAGCTATCGACCTCCCACAAATGGGGAGGCACTGGCTTGTGGTATTGTGACTGGCTGAATAATCCAGAGATCAGGGTAATGCTCTGGGGATCCACTGCTGTCACATGTTTCCAATTGTTCACACTCTCCACTATCTGAGAACCTGCGGCAGGGGCATGCCATCAATGGGTCTGGATGGTCCTGTTGGTGGCGGCCAGAAAATCCTACCCTTTGTATCCTCCTCACAACTTGCTTTCCTACCTATCCTCCGGAAATTTGGTGACTTTCTGTGGTCAAACTCCACAAAACTATTTTGATAGACTAACGTTTCACACGCTAGAGGTACTGGCAACAATAAGCCTGGCTAAAGTTTATCATTCTTTAAATTCTTTAAATTTAAATTCAATCATGGGATGATTGGAGGGGGGAGGGGGGGAGGGACAGGCAGGAAAGTGGAGTTGAAGTCAAAATCAGATCAGCCTGATCTTATTGAATGGTAAGTCAGGCTTGAGAAGCTGAATGGCCTGCTCCAGCTCCTATTTTTTATGTTCTAATAACCAAAAAATTATTCAATCATGGTGCTTTATGGCAAGGATGGTATTTATTGTCCACATCTAATTGCCCTTAAATCACTGCAGCCCATGTGGTGTAGGTGCACCCACAGTATTGTTAGGTAAGGGATGTCAGGATTTTCACCCCGTGACAATGAAGGAATGGCAACACAGTTCCAAAGGAGGATGTTATATGATCTGGAGGGGAATCTGTGCATGCTGATATTCCTGTGTGCCACAACCTAGGGAACAGAGTTTGTAGGTTTGGAACAAGTTGTCAAAGGAGCCCTGGTGAGTTCCTGCAGTGGATCTTGTAGATGGCATGCCTGGCAGATGTGGTACGCCTGTTGTTGAGGGAATAAATGGCAGATGGGTTGCCAATCAAGTGGACTGCTCTAGATGGTGTCTTGTGTATCGGAGCTACAAGCATTCAGTGAGGAGTATTCTATCACACTTCCTACTTACGCCTTGAAGAGGGTGAAAAGATTTTGGGAGTTGGTGATATAACCCAAAAGTTGATAAAGGGTAGAACTGGAATCTGTTCGAACATACTTTTAAAAGATTTATTTAAAGGCTGATATGACAAATGTAGATCTGCTCACCCAACTACCACAACTTAAGTGTGAACTTTGTTATGAAAGCCCAAGTGAATCCCAGTAATTGTCCACCATCAGCATAGAATGAATATAACTAAAATACAATTAACAATCAAAAGGTAAGCTGCTTACCACAAAATACCCAGACTTTGACGTAATCTTGTACCCACAGAGTGTTTATGTGGCAGGACCATTTTATATCTAAGCACACCGGATGTTTTACCTTTTTGACATCAGTGCAGAAAAGCTTATCTTGCATGGGTAATTCAGATTCCTTGAATGTTCAAGTTACTCAGGGAAGCTAACTTTCATGTTTCCCAGCTGGCAAATCAATTTTCATGATTTAGTTTCTACTTTTGTTTTTCTTTGCACCTCTGTGCACCATACTTAGATAAGCCTATTGGCATACTTGAGACAGGTGTCCAGAAATTTGGATTTGCAGCACCTATATTTCAGGCTTTACCAGTCCTGAGGCCAAATAAGGCAGGCAGGAAGTGTTCACATTTTCTGACCAGAAATACACCATCACACTTATTTGAAAATTACATTGTACTGATGGTTGAGTCACACGCCAGCAACATTTAAAGCAATTTCTGGAGGTGTGGAAAACTTCTTTCTGGCATCATCCAAATAAAAGATTGAACTATTCAGTTGGCAGTTGCTGGAACATTATAAATTAATAACATCAGTCATCAAATTGAGCAGGAGAGATTGTGCCAGTCACGAGTTGATCAACTTCCTTTTGGAACATACAGTCAGCATGGAGACAGGTCATGTGATACAGCCTTTTGTGTGGATGTTAAATTTGGGATTTGACAGAGATGTTTTAGTCGCTGGAGGGAGAGGCTGTCTTTTGCTCTGACTCGGTCTCTCCACAGAATTCCATCTGAGCTTTGAAACCTATTTTCCTGAGATAAATGTGTATCTACATTACTACATCAAACAGAAATTCTCCATCAAAATCCCTGGATCTCTGCAACAGTGTTTCAAAAAGAAAACCGACATACTAAATGCGACTTTAAACAACCTTTATTGACTTTGCTTTTTCTTAATCTGCATTTAAACTTGGCCAAGTTTAACATCTGACACTCTGTAAAACTGTATTCTTTCTGCATGCTTTGGATTTGAGTGTGTGTTTGTGTGTGTGTGTTAGTTGGAAGCAGGACAAATTTAACATTTTTAATATTTTTGTGTGGGAGGGTTTTAGCTCAATATAACTAATCCCTTGCATGTTGAATGGACTCAGTCAAGTAAACACTGAATTGACAAAACAGTATCCTTTTAAAAACCAGAGCCATTGTTATAACCAAATGGGGAGAGGGAAAAGATGAAAAAGTCTACCCCTCCTCCCTTGGTCATGGGGTTATTATCAGCACAGACTTGATGGGCCAAATGGCCTCCTTTTGCACTGTAGAGATTTTGTGATTCTAAGATCTGGGGACTCGGGTTCAAATCCTGCCACAGCAGATGGTGAAATTTGAATTCAAGTTAAAAGCCTAATCAGGAAAGAAATTGGCCATCCTTACCTGATCTATCCTATATGGACAGCACGGTGACACAGTAGCCCTGCTGCCTCACAGCTTCAGGGACTCAGGTTCAATTCTGGCCTTGGGTGACTGTCTGCGTGCACATTTGTACGTTCTCCCTGATTTCCTTTGGGTGCTCCAGTTTCCTCCCAGAGTCCAAAGATGTACAGGTTAGGTGGATTGATCATGTCAAATTGCCCCTTAGTGTCCTAAAATATGTAGGTTAGATGGATTAGCCATGGGAAATGTGTGAGGTTATAGAGATAGTAAGATATTCTCTGTCAGAGAGTTGGTGCAGACTTGATAAGTGACAGTTTACTAAAGTGGTACAGTGCCACAGTGGTTAGTGCTGCTGTCTAACAGCACCAGGGACCTGGATTCAATTCTGACCTTGGGTCACTGTGGAGTTTGCATAATCCTCCACAATCATTCTCAACACGATGTCCCACAAGGATATGTTCTCAGCCCCCTACTATACTCCTTATACACCTATGACTGTGTGGCCAAAGTCCCCTCCAATTCGATTTTCAAGTTTGTTGACGACACCACTGTAATGGGTCAGATCTGAAACAATGACGAGATAGAGTGCAGGAATGAGATAGAGAATCTGCTGAACTGGTTCGGTGACAATAATCTCCCCCTCAGTGTCAACAAAATGAAGAAAATTGTCATCGACTTCATGAAGCATAAAGGAGACAATGCCCTTGTCTACATCAATGGGGACAAAGAAGAAAGGGTCAAGAGCTTCAAGTTTTTAGGTGTCTAGATCACCAACAACCTGTCCTGGATCCACCCCCCCATGCCAACATTGCAGTTAAGAAAGTCCACCAACTCTACTTTCTCAGAAGACTAAGAAAATTTGGCATGTCAGCTACGACTCTCATCAACTTTTACAGGTGCACCATAGAAAACAATCTTTCTGGTTATATCGCAGCTTGGGATGGCTCCTGCTCCATCCAAGACCGCAGGAAAGGACCGCAACAAAAGGTCGTGAGTGCAGCCCAATCCATCACGTAAACCAGCCTCCCATCCATTGACTCTGTCTGCACTTCCCGCTACCTCGGCAAAGCAGCCAGAATAATTAAGGATCCCATGCAGCCCAGACATTCTCTCTTCCACCTTCTTCCATCGGGAAAAAGATAAAAAAGCCCGAGGGCACGTAACAATCGACTCAAGGATACCTTCTTCCCTGCTGCCGTCAGACCTTTGAATGGACCTACCTTGCATTAAGTTGATTTTTCTCTACACCCCAGTTATGATTGTAACATTACATTCAGCACTCTCTCATTTCCTTCTCTATGAACAGTATGCTTTGTCTGTATAGCACGCAAGAAACAATACTTTTCTCTGTATGTTAAGACATGTGATTATAATAAATCAAATCAAATCAAGTGTTCTCCCGCATCTGCGTGGATTTCTTCGGGGTGCTCTGGTTTCCTGGCACTCCAAAGATGTGCGGGTTAGGTTGATTGGCTATGACAAATTTTTTCCCTTCGTGTCAGGAGGTCTAAGAGGGTAAATATATAGCATCGTGGGGATAGGACCTGGGTGGGATTGTTGTTAGTACAGGCTAGAAGGGCCAAATGGCCCCCTTCTGCACTGTAGATTCTACGATTCTTCAGAACAGCGATTTACTATATAAAGCATTTTGAGATATTCTGATATTTCTTTATAATTGATGCATAATGGCTTCCTTGTTGAGATATTACCTTATTACAGTTTATCAGAATCAAATCTGCACTTGATAACTAGGAAACAAAATTGGCATAATTAATGGCATGGAGATACAGCAGAATACGGAATTGCACAGATGAGGATGATCCAGTGATTCAGAACTGATGGTGCACGAAAACTTGGTCTGATATGTAATATTAGGAGGTGGACAAGATATTTTGTGTTATAAATAGATGCTGTGTCATAGATGGCTGTGGAATGTGATAAATATAAGCACAATTTGACTCGATAATCTGTGAAGTTGTGAGTGGGCTATGATGCACCTCACAACTATAGATATTTATCACATCACAGTCGCCCAAACACATTCAGTTTTTCTGCCACGCGCTTTATTTGTTCAGCCCTTAAAAGGACTCCCACATGGATTTCATTGAGACCTTGGACACCTGACATTGTACAAATTGTGAAACTATTAGGCAGGGAGGTGAAACATTTTGATGTACATTCTGATTATTGCACACCCTATTCAATATGATGATCTTGTACAGAATTTATTCTGTACAGGTCGATCGTCCCTTGGGAAAAATTGGCTGAGGGATGAAATGTTAAGAGATCTTTAAGGTAATGAGACGGTAAAAGTGGAGAAGAATAGTTCCACTTGTCATACGCACAAGATAGTCACTAATAAATCCAACAGGGAATTCAGAAGAGAGTCTTTCTTTAATCCAGGGAATGGTAAGAATGTGGAAATCGCAGGCATGAAGAGTAGTTGAGGTGAATACAAATGTAAGAATAAGAGCAGAAGTAAACCATTTGGCCCCTTTGGGCTTGCACTGACTTTTCACAAGGTGATGATTGATCTGTTTGTGTTCCGAATTCCACCCAAGCACCTGCTGCCTGATAACCTTTGATTCCCTTGCCCAACAGGAATCTATCTATCTTTGCCTTGAAAATACTCAAAGCCCCCACCTTTTGAGCCAGAGGCTGGAATTTTACCATTCTGCCCACCACAGGAATCGGAGCAGGCGTGGGAGGGACCGTGGAAACGTCTGTTGACCTCGGTGGGACTTTACGGTTTTGGAATGAGCGAGGCTGTAAAAACCCACCTAGAGAGTTTCAAAGTCGCACAACTCTCTGGTAGAGAAAAATTTTCCTCATCTCTGTCCTGAAAGGACAACCCCTAACTTTAAAAAAAAGTGTCTCCTAATCCTAGGCTTACCAGTATCGTATACTTAAAGGGTCAATTTAGCTTACTTGACTGATGGGTTGTTAATGCCGCAGAGCAACACCAATAGCGTGGGTTCAATTCCCGTGATTATAAGTTTTTCATGCAGACCCTGCCTTCTCAACCTTGCCCCTTGACTGAGGTGTGCTGATCCTCAGGTTAAATCACCACCTTCCACTCAAAGGGAAAAGTAGCCAATGATCACCTGGAACTATGGTGACTTTACCTTTACCTTACATTTAAGGTCTGGCTAAATAAATATGAGAAGGAGAAAAGAATAGAGAGTAATGCAGATCGTTAGGTAAAGAAGGGTGAGAGGAGGCTAATGTGGAGCATAAACACTGGTATGGACCATTTGGGTCAAATGGCCTGAATCAATGAATAAGAATGTTGAGCCTCATTTCTAATTATAATTATGTATTTATGTATAATATTTACATATTTTATTATCTATTTATAAGAAACATGCAGTTGATATGAATTTTGGTTGCTGTCATTGTTAGCATTAGGTTGAAATGCAGATGTATTCACTTACCTTGATCACCCAATTGAGGTCATTACACTTCTTTCAGCACTGCTGCCATGTCCTGAGGGAGATGCTTTGGGCATTAACACCCTTTCCACCTGATCCCATTCCTTTCTGAGTCTCTGGAAGGCTTCCGGGCTCCCCGTGGAAATATAGCATTTCTCCCAGTCTTCACTTGTGCCAAGGCCGCATCACTAAAGTGGGGACCGCTTTCCCAAGCACAATTTGACACAGAGTTACCCAGCAGTCTGCAGTGCATTAGTGCAGTTTCCCTCTTACAGGGACAGTGTCTATAAAAAGGGAAGGTTGCCTGGAGCATGTGTTTTGTGAACCACAGAACTCACTGAAAGTATTGCAGAAAGAAGCAAAGTGCCAAATTTGCTTGGGGGCACACTGAAAGTGAGATGTGCACACGAAGGATATGGTTTCACCAGCTTGCAAAATGTAACATCCACAGCCCCCCCGCTCCCGTCTCCACTCAATTAAAATACAGCACTATCCAATTACTAGCCCATTCAGTCTTTCACTTAGTTACTGGTTGGATTCCCCTCTGCAACCCCACACAAAGTCAGACCTGTACAGAAGAGGAAGGAATCTTCGGATAGTGAGTGTTGCAGCTGCCTCGAATCTTTAAGCTGGATTTCCCTTCCCTGCTGTTTGCACGACAGCCTCTCATGTAGTAGCATGTTGTTGGGCTGAATGTCTTACCTTTGCACATAATCTCATGCAATCCCACAGTTGCAGATTATAAATGTTATTGCAGGTGGAGTGCAGGTTTTTGCTCTTGCGCACCTCACACACCGGCCATGAGGGTTGGCTCCCAAGGGCAGCAGTAACAGTTCTGAAACCTTATATTTGAGGTAGGAGGCTCTGTAGCTGTGTCCTTCCCCTGATCTTCTACCAGCATACCTCCTTTTGTGGGCTTTGGTTTTCGCTGAGGCTCAAAGGTCGAGTTTGCTCAGCAATTAGTCTTTTATGTTCTTTTTTCAATGCCGGACCATCTCACCTGGTGCTGTTATGTTGGTCCTTGTTGCAGAACCCAGTGAATTCTTTGGGTTCTTGTTGCGCATCGCAAAAGGATTTCAAAATAGAAGGTCTTAGTTGACCAACTTTAATGAATTTTTGAGGCATTAACAGAGTTTAAAGTTTATTTATTAGTGTCACAAGTAGACTTATGTTAACACAGCAATGAAGTTACTGTGGAAATCCCCTAATCATCACACTCCAGCTCCTGTTCGGGTACACTGAGAGAGAATTTTGCATGGCCACTGCACCTAACCAGCATGTCTTAACAGAGACAGAAGTCTTTGGTAATACTGTGGACGTAATTCATTGGATTTTCAGAAGGCCCCCTGATAAGCTGCAGAGAGTGTAAATAAAAAGGTAGTTATTCAGAGTGCCAGAAGTTAGGAAGTGGTGTTCCACATGGATCAGTGCTGGGACCACATTAACAATTTGGACTTTGGAATCAAAAACAATTTCTATGTTTGAAGATGATACAAGACTTTGAGGAATAGTCAATACCAAAGAGGTTTGCAACAAATTACAGGAGGGTGTGAGTAAATTTGCAGAATGGGCAAATGATTGGCAAACGAAGTTCAGCACAGATAAATATGAGGCAGTTATATTTTGATAGGAAGAACAGGGAGGTCACTAATTACTTGGAAGCCTCAAGTCTCAGTGGGTTTGAGGAACAATGGGGTCCTGGGGTGCAAATATACTAATCACCAAAGGTTGTGCTATATGTTAGTTAGCAAGTCCATGCAAATACAAACCAAGAACTCAATTTTATTTCTAAAGAGATAGACTTGAAAAACAGAGAAATCATCCTAAAAGTGTTGAACCTTGGTTATTTCACATTTCAAGTTCTGCGTGCAGATCTGGCTGCCATATTATTAAAATGATGTATGGGCACTAGAGATGAAGAGCATGATTTACAAGGCTGACACCAGAACTGCCTGAGTATCCATCTCAGGAAAAGGATTGACAGGCTGGGTCTGTTCTCTCTTGATAAGTTAAATTTGAGGGGTGAACTAATGAAGATTCTTAAAATTATGAAACATTCTGACAGAATGGGGACAACTCAGGGATAGGTATGTAGACAATGGCTAGCCATCCATTTTATTACATGTTCCTCCCCACCTGCCACATCTTCTTCTATGTTGACAGTGGAACTGTAAAACTCTACCTACTATTTCAGCAATTCTAGACACAATCTGATCCTACAAATTCCGACTCATTTCACTGAAGATCCGGTGGACTGAGTCAGCTCTGCCCATGAGACATCAATTTTTAAGCAGGCTTTTAAAATCCTAATTGGATTTGACAATAGTAGATAAAGTTCATGTCAATATATAACCGCTTCCTTGTTTCTGGCTATGAAGGAAGGGGCCTGTTCATTTGAAGTGTACCAGCTGAATGGGTTGAATCCCAATTGTAGCTGAGATGGGTCTTGAGGCCTCCCTCTTCTGATTAAAGTGTGACACCATCCTTGGACTACCCGGAGGCTGTGTAGAGTTCAATACGTCAACTTAAATTTCTGATTGATCTGCAGTTAAACTGACTAGTGGCCTCCTGCTGATCCCACTTATTTTTGTTTAAAAAAATATATTTACACGTTTCATACTTGTCTTATTAACATAGTCTGCAAAATATTTACCCTGAGTGAATTTTTGAAATTATACACATGTAGGTTGCCTTCCAAGATTTCACTTCCAGAAATAAATTATCCCATCCACTTGTTGAATTATAAATGTATTTAGTATTTTTAAATTGTGTACAATTTTCTTGGATAAATGCAATTTTCTCAGGGGATAAATACAGATGTAATGCTTATTGCAGCGGATGGATGTCATCTTCATTATTGAAATAATTTGTGATTGCTCTGCTCCCTGTTCTGTGCCTCTGCCATGTGTGATGATCATTAAAGCTGATCTGTTCTTAAATTATTTTACAAGTGCGAAGGATATTTACTAATTCCCGTTGTAATTTATGAACGAGCTCCCAGCTCTCCCCAGAGGTGACTGACCATCTATCTCTTGAAAGTACTTTGTGCAGCAATGATTCAATTCACGCGGCCTTCACAGCCTCATTTCTTTCAGAATGATTCAGGAGTTTCTCCATGAATCAAAAACATGAGAGAAGTATGTCATATGACAAAGCCTCCACTGCCTGTTATAGGGAGAGAAATCTCTCTGTTTTATTTCAGTTTAGTAAAGCAGGTCATAGGGTCCCCCATCCTTCCATTAATGCCTCGACCTAACAGACTTTATGACAGAAGTGGTCCTGACACATTTATCGCACCCAGATATATCACTCGTGTGAGATAAGTGCAGAAGCATTACTACTTATAAATACGAATGTACATTGTATCAATTCAATACAATACTGTCCTAGAAGGTTAATTTGTTTGATGTTATTCAGGCTTTTAATCTCAACTTTTATTTGGATGCAAAGCTGAATATGCAGTTTTTCTTTGATGTTTCAATGACAAAAATGACAGACATTAAATCATATGATTGGAGACCGCCCCCCCCCCCCCCCCCCCCCCCCTCCCCCATGGCATGTTTCTCAGTAGTGCACTGTTGAATCACCCATTGCATCCAGTCCCTGCTACTGGGAAACCTGCGACGGAGGGGTTGCATTGGTGAGACCGGGAGATGCGGTTGCCGGCCAATGGCTTGCAAATCCTGCCCATATTAACTGTTGGGCTAAACGTTAAGGATTGATTTTGAAATTTGCACCTAGGCATAACATTCCTGATTGGCCACCAGTTATATATTTGTTTTGACATTAGCAGCAGAATGCAAACTTGTGCCCTTTCACGGGATGTAAAGTATCTTTCTTCACTGAATGGTTGAAAAATAGATGGCAGTTTTAACTAATGGATCATGTCTCCATTTGCTTGATTACTTAATTGTTAAAATTGTTGGAGGCAGATATTTCATGTCTTATAATTTGAGAATCAAGGTATATATAATATATGGCATCACAGTTACGTTTGCAGCTAATTTTGTCCATACATTACCAATTCTATAATTGCTCATGACTCATACTATAGAAGTGAAGGAAGATTTGCAAAGCTCCTGCTGGTCTGTAAATCTGGCTTTATCAGACTGAATGTCGATAGAGTAAGTTCAAGAATGCTAAATGCCTTGAATCCAACTTAAAGGAGCTCAGTATGAAAGCAGCTTAGTGAGAAGACTAGCACTATGTTTACTTAAATAAATAGATTGTTACTGACCCTATAGAACCAGATAATTCTCAATATGTGTGCTGGGTCAACAGACTTATCATTTGAACTCAAGCAAAATACTATTCATGATCTATACAGTATTTTACAAGGGGTCATGGCTGGTGAACTACCCTCTTAAGGAGATCTGACTCCCACTGCCCAAATTTCATGGGTGGCGGGAGACACCTGCACCCAATGTGTAGGCTGATAGGTTCATCCCTGTGGCCCAGTAAAAAGTTGGAGGGGTGTTGGTATGCCTCCTTTCTGGGTTCACAATACCAACTGGAGGTCACCCCTTACACTTTTCCCTCTTCACTCTACCCTCTGCTCCTCGGCCTATCCAATATGCACCTCCCCCACCTCCACCATCCACCAAACCCTCCCCCCTCCCTCCACCACCACCACCACCCCACCCAACCTTCCCCCCTCCTCACTTCACCTGGCTGCAAAACAGGCAGTGGCCACTACCTCTGGTGATACGTGTAGTACTGTAGAACTTACTACATCTGATGGGTCTAAGGCTGTACAATGTGGGACTTCGTCCTGAAGAGAGGCAGATGTCCTGCCTCATAACAACTCATGGACCCTTGCCTGAAAAATTAAAGTGGGGGGAGGAGGCAGTCAACCAGAGGTGAACTTGCCTCTGACATTTATACTAGGAAGCGGGGAAACTATCATCAGTTTTTAATTCACTCTAATGTTTCAGACTCTCTGTTCTGAATTGACAGTTGAGGTAACTCCATGGCTTTAACATTATGGGAAAGATAGTAATGTTTTAAAAGCTTTGTGTATAATATTGAAACTTCATCCTGAATACAAAGATTGATTACTTCACACATATTTGATCTCTTCAACAGGAGTATACCATTGACATATTTTTTGCTCAAACGTGGTATGACAGACGTCTCAAATTTAACAGCACTATGAAGGTTCTCAGACTCAATAGCAACATGGTTGGCAAAATATGGATACCGGATACATTCTTTAGAAATTCCAAGAAGGCTGATGCCCATTGGATAACAACTCCAAACAGAATGCTGAGGATATGGAATGATGGAAGAATATTATATACACTCAGGTAATTTAAGTTAACTTGTCAATATTTTTGCTAAAAGAAATAGGAAAAAAAATTAACTTGTTTCCAGGCTAACTGAATGCACTTTTTAAGAGTTGTAGAACAAATTCAACCATTTCATTTGCTTATTTTTTTAATGCCAGTAAATTTTCATTTTGTTGTAATTATTCCCATGGAGAAGGTAGAGAATAGGCTTTGATTCAATTCAAGATTATTTGTTTTGAACATGACCTGTGAAATTGAGATTTGTTTTTATTAATGACTGTGCAGAATAAGTCCCCTGTTCATTGCACTGCTAAGCAGAATCCTGCAGTAAGTGGCACATTCATACAGAACAGGGATGCCACAGATTGAATCACAAAATAATGATGATCAAGGTGGCATCAAGGACACTGTGATTGGTTTCAGAGTTCCTGGGTTAGAGAGAAAAAAGAATCATCCAGGGACCCTGCTCCTGAGCATTGCCCACGTCAAAGTGCGTGGGTATTGACTGAGGGCAGGACCAGGTTTAGCTGTGAACAGCTCACTGGCATTGACAGTCAAGGCTGCTTAATGAACACTGGCAAGGTGCTGCATAGTTGCTATGTGAAGCATGTTAAACCTTTGCTGCATCCTCCCTACGATGAACAATCTTTGTAATAATCTAATAATCCTAGTTTGCAGAACTTAATCATGACCCCACATTAGCTGAGAAATACAAAAAAAATCTGATTATTTTAGCTTTGAATTTCCTCAAGTTTGTCACTGTTTAACTGCAGTGTACATGTTGGAAGCCCTATTTACATGCATAAACAGGGTTCCATCACACTTTCATTCCAAAGAAATCATTGGCACAGAATATTTTGGAACACATTAGTTCGACTTTGTAACTTATTATTTAGCTTGTGAAAAAAAATAGGTTGCTGGAAATGTGAAGCCAACAGGGTACTTGGAACATAGGAATGTACGAACTCAGCCCCTTGAGCTTGCTGTGCCATTCAATAAGATCATAGCTGATCTGGTTGTAACCTCAACTCCGCATTCCTGTCTGCTTTTGACAATCTTTCACCCCCTTACTTGTCTTGAAATTATCTAGTTCAAAAGTATTCAAACACTCTGCTTCAACTGCCATTTTCACAGTAGCATCTATGCAGTGTTCATGTGAGTCTACTTATGACACTAATAGATGAACTTTTAGCCTTTTAGGAATGAAGTTCTAAATACTCACCACCCTCTGAGAGCAAAATATTCTCCTTGTCTCCAACTGAAATAAGCAACCCCTTATTTTAAAACAGTGACCCCTAGTTCTAGGTTCTCCCACAAGAGCAAATATCCTCTCTACTTTCACCCTGTCAAAAGCACTCAGGATTTTAAAGGTTTCAACCAGGCCGACTCTTAACCTGCTAAATTCTAAATTAACCTTCTACAAGCCTAGCCTGTCCAAGCTTTCCTCATAAGGCAACTCACTCATTCCAGGTATTAAAACACAAAACGCTGGATAAATGCAACAAGTCTGGCAGAGTCTGTGTAGCGAGAAACACAGTTAATGTTTCAAATCCACATGATCCTTCTACAGAATTGTTGGATGAAGTCCATCCACATGGATTTGTCAGCCTGCGGCTCCAACAATTGGCTCAATATCACTTCCCTGGTGATTGCAATTTTCCTGAGTTCCCTCCTCCATTCACTTCCTGATTTACAGCTATTTCTGGGATATTACTTGTATCCTCTATAGTGAAGGCTGTTCAATTCATCTGCCATCTCCTTATTTTCCATTACTAATTCCCAGACTCATTTCTTATCAGGTGAACACTCACTTTGTTAACTCTTCTTATTTAAATATCTATAGAAACTCTTACCACCCATATTTATATTTTTAGCCAGCTTACCCTTATACTCTAATTTTTCCCTCCTTACTAATCGTTTTCTCATTTTTTTGCTGTTCTTTATACCCTATCCAATTTTCTGACCTGCCTATCCCCCCAGTGCAAATATATGCTTTTTCTTTAAATTTTTAACTTCTTTCATTAGCCACGGAGAGTGGCTTCTACCCTCACATTGTTTTCTGAAATATCCCTTTAATTGTCTGCCACTGCATCTCGAGTGACCTAATTTGTCAGTTCACTTTCACTACCTCTGCTTTCATCTCCTTTATTTAAGCTTAAAATACTAGTTTTGAGTCCACTCGTCGCTCCCTCAAACTGAATGTAAAATTCAATCTTGGTGAAAAATAACATGAACAGAATATCTCCTCAACCAGTGTGATTTAAACATTAAGAAAGAAACCTAGGAATGTGCGAGAGGGGAATAGGCTGATTTACAATCAAATCAAGTATAGAAGGTGAAATGAAAAGGGGGAAGGAAAGATGGTATTAAGATTCAGAAAAGTAGGAAAAGATAATTTTGATTTTGAAAGTTTTGTATCTCAAAGAAGAATTTGTTGAGTGTAGGAATGGGACTCGATAGTTTAAGTTGTTCCCTTTCTGGGCCAGAATGTTTGATTGGCATTGTATTACTGTTAGAACATCATTAAAATGGTATTTGTCGCGTTCTAAATATGTATTCTAACTTTCTGCGGTGAGTTCAGTGTAGGTTTAATTTTCAAAATCTAGCAAATTCCCGAAAGAAAATTGTGAAATGGAGGGCAAGTGGCCATTTTTGCAAACCTAATGACAGAGCACCACAAATTGTCCAGCACCACGTGATGTTCTGCAATTCATGAGGTATTTCTTACTGGTCACGAGCTGCTAGATCATTTACACATGAAGAATGATGAGTGCTATTAAGCCTGTTGTTAGTTTGGCAGCAAATTCTGGGCCATTATATCTGTTCTCTCTTGCTTAGGTAATCATAAAGCACCATTCAATAATGAAGCCATAATGAAGTGGTATTGAGAGTTATGGCCTTTAACATGCTTTAGTTGGTTAGGTGATGGTATATTCATTCACAGCCTAATCAAGACCACAGCAAATTCCAACAAGCAACCATGGATATTTTTGCAGAAGGTTTAGATATTTTGACTAGTAATTTGAATTATTCAAATCTGTAACTTCAGGGCACTTCATTTATGGTAATGACTATTAATAAAGAATAATGAATGTGATATAGTATGCTGCTGGTAATAAATCAATGTTTAGATAGTAACAATCATGCTACAGAAGTGTGAAACAAGGCCCATCTTCAACAAAACGTCCCCTTGACATTCAATGGCATTTCTATTGCTGAGTCAACATTATCATCATCCTGGGGGTTATCATTGACCAGAAACTGAACTGGACTAGCCAGATTTATACCACGACAACAAGGGCAGGTCAGATGCTGGAATTTTGTGGAGAGTAACTCACCTCCTGACTCCCCAGAGCTTGTCCACCATCTACATGGCACAAGCCAAGAGTGTGATGGAAGACTCTCCGCTCAAGAACAAAGAACAAAGAACAACCCAGCACGGGAAACAGGCCCTTCGGCCCAACGAGCCCGTGCTGCCATCTTAACAAAGCATTTTCCTACACCTACCTTGCCCCGTGTGTATGCTAATTGTACCCCTATTGTCACGATTCAGGGGAGAATAGTGTAGGGTCAATTTGGTACACCAATCAGCCTAAAAGCACATCTTTGGGGTGTGGGAGGAAACTGGAGCACCCAGAGGAAACCCACGCAACCACAGGAAGAATGCGCAAACTCCCACAGACACCGGCCCAAATCCGTGTATCTGCACAGCTAGCAGTGATAGTCACTGAGCTGTTGTGGTGCCCATCTGCTGGTCCTGGTTTAAGCACACAACATGACGCGAAGTACTAGGCCACTCTCAAAACATCCAAGAGCAGCTCACGCACGACCCACCGTGTGCATGCCCCTTGTTTGACAACAAGGTGGACTGACACACCTGCGGATTAAAAGAGACAAAACATTAACATGTAGTATTACATTTCCAGTATCGTCCCGAGGCTCTGACCCTTTTTAAAACTGTCGCCTATAACCCTCCACCCCTGTGTCACTCATGTGCCCATCTAAGTAAACCTTAAACAAGAAGCTTGACACCATCCAGGAAAAAACAGCCTGCATGATTAGCACTCCATCCACCACTTTCAACATTTATTCCGTTCACAATGACGCACAGTGGCAGCAGTGTACTATGTACAAAATGCACCACGGCAACTCACCAAGGTTCCTTCCACAATACCTTCTCAACCCATGACCTCTACCATCTCGAAGAACAAGAGCAACAAATGCATGGGAGTACCACCAACTACAAGTTCCTCTGCAGGTTACGTACCATCATGACTTGAAACTGTATTGCTGTTCCTTCATTGCCATTAGGTCAAAATCCTAAAACTCTCTCTGACAGCACTGGGTGTACCTACACATGATGTGGAAATGCCAGCGTTGGACTGGGATAAGTACACTAAGAAGTCTCACAACACCAGGTTAAAGTCCTTTGGTAGTAAACGCCACTAGCTTTCGGAATGCTGTTCTTTTATCATGTGAGTGGAGAGTTCTGATTGCAAACAGGGCATATAAAGGCATACACATTTTACAGAATACAGATTAGAATGTGAGTTTTTGCAACTAATCTGCTATTCAAGTCTTAAAGGTTCGGACAATGTGAGTGGAGATAGCATTAAGCATAGGTTAAAGAGATGTGTATTGTCTCCAGACAGGGCAGTAAGTGAGAACTTGCCTGAACTTGCAACATCTCACTTATTGTCCTGTCTGGAGACAATACACATCTCTTTAACCTATGCTTAATGCTATCTCCACTCACATTGTCTGAACCTTTAAGACTTGAATAGCAGATTAGCTGCAAAGACTCACATTCTAATAAGTATTCTGTAATGTGTATGCCTTTATATGCTCTGTTTGCAATCAGAACTCTGTACTCACCTGACGAAGGACAGCGCTCCGAAAGCTAGTGGCATTTACTAACACATAAACCTGTTGGACTTTAACCTGTTGTTGTGAGACTTCTTACCGTGTATACCTACACATGATCAGCAGCAGTTCAGGACGATGATTCACTCTCATCTTCTCGAGGGCAATTAGAGATGGGCAACAAATGCTGATCTTGCCAGTGAAATGATGTCCTGTGAAAAAATATTTGTGAAAAGATTATCTTTCCCTTAATCCTAGAGCATTCCAATTATGTTTAAAATCTAAGAAATTTATCACATTAGACATGCAGCATGTTAAAGTATTTTAATGGTGATCTAGACAACTGGCAGATACTGTCTTATTTCCTTTAAGGGAAAATCTTAGAAAATAAAATTAGTTATATCAACAAGACTTATCTTTGATAATCTGATACAATCCCAATGTTATGATTGATTGCTAAAGATATCATGAAGTATAAGATTTAAATTTCTCCTTGTCTAAATAAAATTTGAGTACGAGTTGTGTGCAACATTCCCACCATTTGGGTTTTGCATAATACTTTGTTTTGTGGAATCTACCATCTCTTGTGTACCTTATGAAGCATCCCAAGTTAACTATTTGGTTGGAATTCTCCGGCCGTTCACACTAGCGGGATTCTCCAGTCCTGCTGGCAGCGCACCCCTACTGGCGGGTTTCCCACTTGTGTGTGGTGACATCAGTGTGAATTCCCACTGACAGCACTGGGACCAAAGAATCTCGCTGCTAACAAACAACTGCCACTTCATGCTGGCAAAAAACACATGGCTGGGAGGCCAGAGAATCTCACCGTTTATGTCCTCTGTGTCTTAATTGTGCAACACATGCCCATATCTTTGATTCATACCTGGCCCAGAATTTTACATGTGTCATATGAAGGTGAATACATTTCTTTTCAATGAGAGTCTTTCTGTCATAACGAAATTGCCCTCTCAATTAGTTTGATGCATACAATGACCTTTTACTATTTATAGGTTGACAATTGACGCTGAATGCCAGCTTCAACTGCATAACTTCCCAATGGATGAGCATTCATGTCCTTTGGTATTCTCAAGCTGTACGTATAAGTTTACAATATATAATTTAACTTCACACTTATAAAGTAGCACCGTCATCTGTTAAAATTGTGGAATGTTTGAAAGAGTATTTTGTCACAAAGAAAGCTGTAAAAGATTGATTTCAGAATTTTAGTGCATAGCAACATTTTCTGAGCTAATTTGTAGCAAATACAGTAGAAAGGGACGTGTTAATCTGTGGGATTTGTCAATAACTAACAGTTCAACGCTTCATTTAAACATAGAATCATAGAATCCCTACAGTGCAGAAGGAGGCCATTCAGCCCATCGAGTCTGCGCCAACCACAATCCCACCCAGGTCCTACTCCCATAACCCCACATATTTACCCTGCTAAACCTCCTGATATTCGAGTCAATTTAGCATGGCCAGTCAACCTAACCCGCACATCTTTGGACTATGGGAGGAAACTGGAGCACCCAGAGGAAACCTACTGAGAGAATGTGCCATCTCCATACAGATAGTGACTGGAGGCCAGAATTGAACGTGGGTCCCTGGCACCGTAAGGCAGCAGTGCTAACCACTGTGCCACCTTGCTGCCCCTTAGTGCAATGGAAACTCCCAGTTGTTCTTTATTAGTGATATCCATGCTCATCTCGAGATGCTCCTAGTTTTGAATCTGCCCGCATCTGGGATCAACAATGCAGAGGAAGAATATGGCGGGAGGATGGTGGGGCTGTGGGGCGGGGGTGGGAGAGGGGAAAGTAGATTTGTTACTTGCTCCTGCCTTCTAATTCTTTTACTGGCCTGTCTTCAGGCACAAGAAGATTAACCACACCAGAGACACGGAGGCACAATTTAAATTGCGGCTCATGCCTTGATGACATTTCGGGGATGTGCATGTTATTTTAATTGCGTGCCTTTCACAGTTTCCCAGCTTCAGCATAGCTGACAGAGCAAGTATGTAAGGCCCCATTCTTTTTTTGGAGTTACCATTCCTTGTGGGCCAAGAGGATAACATGGTCCTTTCACATCCATGGCTTCTCTCCTCCACTGATCAACTTGCCAACCTCACCAAACTCTTTTTTATCTTACCTTCTGTAGACTTGAAGCCCCCAACCAGTTTTGACTCTTGCCCACCAATGGTGACGTCATGCTTTAGTCCTTGCATGCCCATTCTCCTCCCAAGTTAAAATAGATCCTGTAATAGATTGTTCCCATGTACATGAAGTGATGGTGCCTGTACCCAATAGGTTTGATTCTCTGACCTCACCACAGCTGTCATTCAATGGTCCCACTGCAGTGAAAGGAGATTAGGCTGAGTGTCAAATTCTTTTCTCCTGCTGGCAGCAGCAGCATGGTGTGAATGCCCAGAGAATTCCGGCAAATAACATGTTCCATTTAATAGCTTTGTGTTTATAATACTAAATAGTTTTGCTTCACAAACACATGATACTGGTAACTGTAAAGATTTATTTCATAATCATGCTTCATCACCAACACATAAGTATTTGGGCTACTAAAGCAGTTCAGTGACTGTGCTTACAACATATTAGTTTGTTTCCTGCCTTTGCAAAGCTTTTTCTCCACAAAAAAGCACGTTAGACATGTGACAGTATACTGTCAACTTCCCTAGTTGGATGTAGTTGTAAACAAAATTTGAATCTTGACACTATCCAGAATAAAGCCGACTAATTGATCAGCACTCATCCATTAACCTAAATTTCGAACCCCATGTCTCTGATATGCACTATCTATTGGAATAACTCACCAAGGACCCTTCTGCAGCACCTTGCAAACTGACAACCTATATCAACTAGGAAAAGGGCAGCGGGTCCATGAATACAACTGTCCTTCCAAGCTCCCTTCCAATTCACACAACCATCCTAAATTGGACCTATATCACCATTCCTAATTATTGCTGAAGGAAAATCATAGTGCTCACTCCTTGATGGCACTATGTAAGGACGTTCACCAAATGGACTGCATTGGTCCAAAGAAGAAGGTCCATCTTCACTTTCTCAACTAGGGATGGGTAATAAATGCTGGACTTATCAGCAACACCAAGAATTAACTTAAAATATAATAATCTTTATGAATATATATATATATCTGGTTGTGTAATTATAATTACTCATTGTAATACACTGCTGACATTCATTAGACAGAAGGGCAGTGGGGAGTTTAATGGCACTTGTGAATTGCAATAGACAAGGGTAGAATAGTATTGTTGCTGGATTAGGTAAATATTCTGAAATTTTGCTCAATTGAATATTAATAAATGTTTATGCAGAATGAAACAATACCGTTAAGGCACAAAGCAAATGAACTCAGGTTCAGGATAAAGAAGCCAAGTTTAGGACATAGGCCAGGTGGAGGGACTTAATAAAATAAATTAGATGTTTGTTTTAGTTGTTGCCACCATGGGAAGATTTTGGCAGAATTCATGCTAAAAATACTGTTATTTAGCTAAATATAGTTCTCAAGGGGTTACATTCACAAAACATTAGAGAAAAGGAACAGAAATTTGAATCCAGGTGAACCAGTTTGCATTAGAAAATTGAAGTTCTTTCAGATACCCCAGTGAATACCTGTACTTTCAGCCTTTGCAGTGACCTATATATTTGAGCCCAGCGTACCGATAATATACATTAGGGAGGGGGATCTTGTTAGGTTCATAGAAAGGCTAATGGTGTATCCAACAATTAAGAAGATTAAGAAGATATACCTGCAATTTTACTTTAAATTAACTTGTAAGAATCGCTGACAAGAGTGCACAGGTTCATGCTGATAGAAGTTAAATTCCCACCTGATATCAGAAAGTTCTTCACACCAAGAATGATCAATCTTCAGATCGAGAAGTGGAGGCAAAGAAAAAACTTCAAAGCCTTTTAAGAAAGAATTAGGTGAAGCAATCATAAGACTGCAGTGTCTTTCTGAATAGATGGTGGGCTGAATGGCATTACTCATCCATAATTACATTTTGATTGAAGCTCTCCTCTGATTATTTGCTTCTGGATATTGAATAGATGGGCTAGTGCTGATGGTAGGGTGGTGTACTTGGTTTGTGGATTTAGCCATCTTTTCTTCCTTCATGATTTCTTCCCGAATAAAAGATGGTATGCTCACTCAAAACTGCTGTCTTAATAGAAAAATAGTGAACTATTTTTTAATCCAATTTTTAGATGGCTACCCCAAGGATGAAATCATATATCAGTGGGCGAGATACCATTCTATTATCTTTGGAGAGCCGCGCTTTTGGAGGCTGTATCAGTTTGCGTTTCTTGGATTGAGAAATACGACAGACCTTGTCAGGACGACTTCTGGTGAGTCACTTTCTGAAACTGTGAGCCAGCAAAATAATTCTTCCCATCAAAGGACATTGAGATTTGAGTACTTGTGCAGGCTCTAGCAGAGAGTCTTTGAGAACTGTGGACTGAAATATTTGTTTAACAAGAGTATTAGTAACAAGTTGGTTTATCCTGTGGAGTTTTTGTTCTGCGGTTGATAAAACTTGGTATTTACAATTGGAAGTGTCTGCAGTCATGCGCTGAGGCATGTAATGTGTGAGAATGTGAAAGATAACTGAGGATTAGTTTGTTGCTTTGGAACAAGCGAAGTATAGTCAAAACTTATGGGAAACTATCTGGATGTGACATGCCACTTTTGGCATGTATACGTGATGCAAGATGTCACTCTCTAGATGGCAGTTTTTATACACCTCTGTTTTGAAGTTGTATGAGTAATGTTGGGTTGCTGTGATGTCAGGTATGACAGGTATCAGCACACTTAGCATGAAGTGTTGTACTGATATGCTATGAAACAAATGGAACTGAACCGAAAATACATAAATTCAAGCATAATGATTAAGTGAGTCTGTACCATACCTGAAACCTTTGCCTGGCTGATCTTCTAGAAGCTCAAAATGGTTTGGAAATCAATTTGAGTTTGCCTTAAGGTGAATGTTGGCAAACATTCACAAATCACAGTTGCAATCTATGGCTGATGATAACGGAGTTCAAAATTATAATTTAACTAATACCTGTGGCAGGCACATGTAGTTGACTTGAGTTAAAGCTGGAGTTTCTTCATGGACAATTCATGCAGTACTGCCTGCTCCCACCTTGAACTCTTCTTATACAATGTACATGTTTTAATCGACCTGAAAGAGGTCTTGCCCACTGGGAGATGAACCAGTTGAGAATCCTGGTCAGCTCCATACAGGAGGCCCAATGGTTTTATAGGTGCCCATCAGGGACTTATGTGACCATCATTACACCTTCCCTGGGATTCAGAAAGCTGCAGCGGAAGTCAGATAGGCCAAGAGTTGCCAGCCTACCAGAGGCTAAACTTATCTCTGACCTTATCTTGCCTTTCCCAGTCCCAGACTTTGAACTGGGGTCCTTTGGTGACCCTTCAGTCTGTCCCAGTGGTCCTGCCAGCAATGAGGAACTGCAACCCTCCTGTACCCCCATCCATGCCCATCCATGTTTCTATCTCCCAAATGCCGCATCCTTTGATTGGGCACAGAGTGCTTGATAACAAGCGACTCATCCCTGGGAGGCCACTAGTAAACTCAACAGTTTTGTTGGGCCACCTTCCAGAGGTGTGGGAAAGCCTTCTGACTCCCATTTAATCCCTGAGCCACTGTTGAACTACAATAGGCTCAGGGCTAATGCTTCATGAATGAACCTCACTGACATCCTGTTGCTGGCGGCTAAGAATCATGTGTCAGCCCTTCCCACCCTCTATTTTAATAGGGGACTGGGAGGTTACCTTTGCTGGGAGACTGGGAGATCTTTACCATAGTAAAATAATAAGAAGTCTCACAACACCAGGTTGGGGTGGCAAGGTGGCACAGTGGTTAGCACTGCTGCCTCGCAACACCAAGGACCTGGGTTTGATTCCCGGCTTGGGGTCACTATCTGTGTGAAGTTTGCACGTTCTCCTCATGTCTGTGTGGGTTTCCTTCAGGTGCTCCTGTTTCCTCCCATAGCCTGAAGGATGTGCCGGTTAGGGTGCATTGGCCATGCTAAATTCTCCCTCAGTGTATTTGAACAGGCACTGGAGTGTGGCGACTAGGGGATGTTCACAGTAACTTCATTGCAGTGTTAATGTATTATCCTTAAATATAATCAAGCTACATTGTAATATAGAAAATAGAAAATCTAACAGATTGCCTTGGAGGTCCTCTTCCTTCATTTGGTAACATTCTTATTTCTTAATATCCTTTCTCTAAGTGATTCACTGATACTCAATGGCCTTTCATCCCATTGATGGAAGTCACGGACACAGTTCTCGTGATGTTCACAGATCAAGTAGGAACGTATACAGTGGGATTTGTAACTGCTGCGCTTATGTAAAGTGGACATTACCATGGCTGAGTGGAAAATATCAATGGAGTTTCTGGAAATATATAGATAGTGGTCAATTTTTAGCTCTTTAATATTGAATCTTTTGAATGGTAACCATATCATGAGGCAGTTAATGTACTAGTTTAATTCCAGTTGCAGCAGATTTCATCATTACCACCTTTCTTGTATGGTGGTTTTGATTTGGTATCTGCCTGTAGGACATTGCTTACTGTTTTGGTTGTTTGATTTTTTTAACTAAGGATGTGAGTTTTAATTTGGAAATGCCTCATTGCTTCAAATATCTGCCTTGGGGATTCAGAATGGTGTTAGACTCAGTGTAAATATAGTTCTCTGGAAATCAAAAAAACTTACCTAATTTCCATACAGTGTAATGCCACAACACTACTGTTTTTGCACTGTCTTTTTACTACTGTATGTCTATGCAGTGATGTTATAGCTTGGCATAGTAACCATTCTACACCATGCTAGAGTGGTATCATGGCTCAATCAGCTATAACTGCAATTCAAGCTTCAATATTGTATCTTTCTTACAGCTTTCTCTCAGGTCTCTGTTTTTGGAAGGTATATTGTTTCTTTGAGATGGCAGCACTCACAGGTTTGTTTAATGAGGCTTAAAATTAAAACTGAAAGGCATTGAGTTTTTTGAACACTCAAGTAATTTTTGGTAATTTATGAACATAGAACTACCTGTTTACAGGAATGAATCATTAATATATATTTGTACAGAACTATATGAGTATAAATGTTGCTTCAGTGATGCCTAATCATAATGCATAATAAACACCATTACAATGGTTAAATAATTAAAGCTTTATTTTTCTTTTATTTAGTTGATTGTACTTATTAAATTGCTTGTTGTGGTAGTGAAATGAAGTAAAGTAAACAGCATGTTATAGGTAGTGGTTTTGTTAATCAGGAGATGTATCTAGATAGTTTATAAAACATGTATTATTCTGGTATCTTTATATGTGGTCCCCCAGAGACAAGAAATCTTTTGTTTTATGTATAGATTGACTTGTCGACTTGTGGAATGGAAAAGCTTAAATTCTGAAAGGAAAGTTTGTAGGTATAAAGTTTTTAAAAATGTAATTGCTCTACTGCACAACCCCTTAGCACTGATTAGTATTGACACGTTATGTAGTGAGTCAAATTATATTACTGCTATGGTGTCTGGGATAATTGGAACTGTATCCCACAGAAATTTCCACAAACAGTAGGTGTTTAGATACCAGAAACACAGACGTAAATTATATTTGACCCATGGCTATTAGTGTGCATGCTGAGTGATTCAAGTACCAATTCAAGTGAATCGCCTGAATGTCTTTCCTTCTGGACACATGGCAATTTGCAGTTAATCTTCAGTAAATCCAATCCCCAGAGACTGATTCAGGTTCATTTAACAACTGTTGAATGAGCTTTGCTATAAATTTTATCAGCAATTTTATGGGCAAAACCCACCTATATGACACTCATTCTGGTTTAGTCTGTGATTTTCCTAAGTATTACATCCTTTGGGTTAGCATCAGTCCATTAGTGATTCTCCTGAATGACACTCCCATTGGGCTAGCCCTAGTCTTTCAGTCACCTTTCTTAATGATGCATCTACTGGTCTAGTGCCAGTACAGTGATGAGCTTCACGTGTGACACTCTTTTCTGTGCTACCACTAGTCTTTCAGTGGAGCTAATTGATAAGAAGATTTGTTCCCCAGATATAATACTGCCTTCATTATCTTTCAACCTTCCAGTCAGTACAGTGCCTCTAGAAGCTATTGAGAATAACAATCATTTTGAAGAATACTAACAGAACTTCCCTGAATAGTACAATGGATTTTGAAAATAACCAAGAAAAATTACCTAACACAAATTTAGTGCCAATGTTTAGCTCCATTTTGGTCACCTACTCTAAGGTTATCCAGAACACTGACATAAATAACATTATCGCTAGGTCTTCACTCCAGCAACCCACAAAGTGACAAAATATTGCAACTGTTGCATTGTATCTTGAATTATTTGAATGTGACCTATTCAGGAGTATAGTGATACCATGCAATATAACAAGTTCAATGCATCAATTCTACCCGTCAGCACAGGGTATTAAAAGTTTGGAATTTTTTCTACATTTAGAATGATGTTATTTAGTAAAGTTAAGTGATGATAGGCTGCGCATTTTAAAACAGGCAGGAATGTCATCCTCAGCTTCCTGGTGCAATGCAGACAAAAGTCCATTATTACATTCCATCACTCCCTGGCCTTTCTGATTTTCCCCTAGTGAATGCCTGTTATACATTGCTCTCTACCTGCCAGGAAATGAGGTCCAGTTTCAGTAAGCATTTTTATGGTGCTGTTTGTTTCTTTTAGTAATAGATTCTCTGGAATATAAGACAGTTGAATACTTTTGTTGCTGCGCAGAGGTTGATTTGCACATTATATAGACTTTGAACTTCAAGGGGAGAAGAAACAAAGAAAGGGAAGAACCTGCCTTTGCATTGTTGTATTGCTTGTGAAGGAATGCATTGAGATATGAGGAGAAAATTATTTGGAATTTTCATTTTCTACTCCACTGGCAATTGGAGTTGGCTTGTAAATATTACCTTTATTTATTAACACAGCACAGATGAATTTACTCGTTTGGATGTATATTCATCAGCAGCCCATCCTGTGGTGAATGGCAGGCCATTTTTAAAATGTCAGTGTCTCTCCTATCTCTGGAATGGATGGTAGCTGACACAAAATCAGCTCCATAAAGTGAATTGAGTAAAATTGAAAGAGTTTGGAGGGCTAGCAAGAAAGTAGGATTAGATTAAGTAGCCCTACTGGGAGAAAAAGACCAACACAGACTTTATAGATTGAATTGCTTGTTTCTGCGCTGTAACATTCGACAATTTTATGAAGTTAAGGAGTGTAAATAGAAGAGAGGGGAAATTAGTTATATTCGGAAAGCAGAAACTAATTGTTTAGCTCAAAAGCCACTTCAAATAAAAATAATCACTCTTGCGTACCTGAAGTCATTATTATTGAGTAGCAAATCTTTTCTCAGCAGTTGAGTTGTTTTCTTACAGTAATATTAATTGTTAGTTCCATTTAATGATTATTTCTCAAACAGGTTAAGGTTAAAATCAGAAGATTAACACATTATTAATTTTATTTGAATTTCTTTGAGATATGATTGAGACATGCTGAACATTCTGATATAAAGTAATTCAGCACTGCTGAAACTGAAGCACTTTGAATTGATTACAAAATCTTTTGTGAGGTTCATTCAATTCATCCCCCCCAATTCAGTGAGTTAACAATTTTCTTTTTGCAACTAACTAACTTCAAACAAAAGATTTTTGTTGCTCCCTCCCTCAGGTGAATTGACCACATCTCTGAATTTGGTTTTTAGTTTCAGCTGTTAGTCAGCTCATACGCAGAATGACTTTTAAACAGCTCATGTTGTTTGTTTTCTTTTCCCCTGTGGGAAAGATGAAAATAAAACATTTTAGCCTCAGTTGATGGGAAGGTGCATATTTTAAACTGAGTGTGTAACAACATACAAGTGTCGCGTGTGCTCCTTGTTTTACTCCAGTGCAGTTTTTTATTTGTTATCGGGGAAAACTTATTATCCCCATAATACTGATTCCACCTTGCTTGCCCTTTATTCATAATATTGCACGCATGCATCTTGAAAGTTTATTTATTAGTATCACAAGAAAGCTTACATTAACACTGCAATGAAGTCATTGTGAAAATCTTCTAGTTGCCGCACTTCTTCGGGTACACCAAGGGAGAATTTAGCATGGCCAATGCACCTAACCAGCACGTCTTTCAGACTGTGGCAGGAATCTGGAGCACTCAGAGGAAACACACTCAGACACAGGCAGAACATGCAGACTCCAGACAGACAGTGACCCAATCCAGGAATCAAACCCGGGTGCCTGCCGCTGTGAGGCAGCAGTGCTAACCACTGTGCCAACGTGCCACCCAATCACAATTGATACGTGTACTTTGGTAGTAAAATCACATAGCTATGTTATCATTGGAGTGAGATTGGCAGACAATCATCCCTTCAGACATGAATAAATGAGATGTATTTTGTTTAAATCTTTAGATTTCCCTTTAAGGCGATTTTGGGCTTTTGGTAATAATTGCCCAATCAGCACTATTCTAAGTGCACTGCTCATTATAGCATTCCACCTAGAAGTTGACTATTTTAGTTTCATAATGAGATTTGCAACATATCTGAAGTGCCTGCAGAAAACAGAGGATGCATAGGAACAATTCAGCATCCAGGGCAAATTTGGAAGCCTTATTAAAGAGTTGCTGTTATCACAGCAAGACTTATAATTGAAGGTGGTGAAAAACAGCTACTTTTATTATTGGCAGCCTTATAATGAGGCTGGGTTATACAAGAGATGTTCCTACTATAAAAATCAGGTCTGAAATTCACTTGTCAGGATCGCTTGTTTCACCAAGAGTTCTTCAATTGTCAGGGAGTTTATCTATGTGAAAGCCATATACTATATTTTCTTTCTAAATTCAAGGTATCACAGGCATTTAGATCATGACATTAGGGTCTACAGGCACTTTTTTTTCAGCTTTGAATGTATGATAGTACTTTTCCCATTGGAAAAGTAACCCATACGCTTCAACACCAACACAACAGTAATCAATGTAAGGGTCCATTTTCCTTTGCAGGAGGGAGTGGTAAGGTTAATTAATTACTGCAGCAAAAACACCTTAACTTTGTAATAAAGCATCTAATGTCAAAATACTCATGCCAGAATTTCCTAACTCCTTGGTAGGCTTCTTTTAAGATTCCCAAGCTCTCAATCAAGGCCAGACTTCAAATATTGTCCAATACCTCCCTGAACTCAAGAACAGCTCCTTCCCTGCTGCCATCAGACTTTTGAATGGACGTACCTTATATTAAGTTGATCTTTCACTACACCTTAGCTATAACTGTAACACTACATTTTGCACCCTCTCCTTTCCTTCTCTATGAACGCTATGTTTTGTCTGTATAGCATGCAATAAACAAAACTTTTCATTGTACATCGATACATTTGACAATAATAAATCAAATCAGTGCCCAAAGGATGGTCAGCTTACTGCTGTTAGATCTGTTCTGAATCTATTCCATTTAGCACAATTGTACACACAGCACAATGGAGGCTGTCCTCAGTATGAAGGCACCAAACACAAGGACTATGTAGTGGTCACTTCCAATAATACTATGGTGGTCAGATGCACCTGCAGCAGATAAATGAGGACAAGGTTAAGTTAGTGTTGGTGCCCTCACCACCACCTAGAATGGCAGCTGTGTTCATCAGAACTTGACGAACACAATGATTAGTAGAACTACTGAGCCAATCTTAAGTGATAGATGCTGAAGTCTCCCAGCCAGAATAGATTCTGTGAACTTGCTTCTCTTTGTTCTCTTTCCAACTAGTGTTCATTCATCATCTAAGGGTGAATGTTGGATGGCAATCAGCTCATATTTCCCTTTCCCATGCTTGACATAATGCCATCAGACCTCTTGGGAACGAGAGTCACAATTAATGTCTCCCATAGAGACCACCTCTTTATTATATACCCACAGTTCCACCTTATCTGGTGGATCTCCTCTTTTGCTGGATGAGGTCATGGTAAAATAGTACATCAGGAATGGTGATGGAGGAATCTGGAGCTGTAGCTGATACAAATAATTCTGAGAGTGTGACTGACTAGTTTGCTGAGTAACTCTCTCGATTTTGGCACAAGTCCCCGGATGTTAGTAAGGTATACTGATGGGTGGGTGGGTAAAATGGGCTGTGTGTCCAAACAACCTGGGTTTTATGGACTCCTCCTGTGGGGTAATTGCTCTGTGGTCTAGGTTATACATGGTTGGAACACTGTTTTTCCATTACTTAGGAAATTAACTTTAGCACATATACAGGACGCCCCTGCGTGTTCAGTCCTGGCTGCCTGATACGACAGGTTTGTCAATGCACATCCCCCCGCACAGGTTTCCCATGCCAAAGTTCCCTTAAGCGTTTCTGTGGGTGTTGGTCACCCTGGCAGGGATGCCTTTATTTTGTCCAAATCCAATGTGTAAGGTAATGTTAACTGGTTTTATTCTTTTCGTATTTCTTTGCTACATCTTTTCAGAGAGCAGTTAGGAGTTAAACACATTGCTGTCCGTCTGTAGTGCCATCTAGGCCAAATATGGATGGCACCATGGTGCAGTTGTTAGTACTGCTGCTTCACAAGACCAGGAACCCAGACTTGATTCCCGACTTGGATTGTTGCCTTTGTGGCTTTCCTCCGGGTTCTCCGATTTCCTCCCACAGTCCAAAAGACTATACCTGGTTAAGTGCATTGACCATGCTACATTTTCCCTCAGTGTACGCAACGAGGGAGTGTGGCGACCAGAGCATTTTCACAGTAACTTCATTGCAGTGTCAGTGTAAGCTTTCTCATGACACTAACAAATAAACTTAAACTTAAATAGATCATGAAGACAAGCTTCTTCCTTTAAAGAGCATTAGTGAACAGTTGAATTTTTGCTGCAGTCCAGCAACTTCATGGACATAATTACTGAAGCTAGCTTTATGTTCCAGATTTATTTAATTTAAATTCACAATTTGTGATGGTGAGATTTGAACTCACTGCTCCGGACTATTAACCCAGACCTCTGGATCGCAACCACTGTACTACTGCATCCAATAACTATAATGTCTAATGAATTAGCAGAGAGTAACTGAAGCAACTGCAAAGATGAGCTAAGTGTTTAACTTAATTAAGTTAAAATAAATTTTTAAAACTGCACAAAAAATGGGAAAAGTGGAGAATTGGAAAGGATATGAAAACAAGGCCAAATATGCTAAACAAGAGAATTAAGAAATCGTTCAACAAAGAGTGAGACCATTCAGTCAATCAGGCTTATACTGTCTCTTTGAAATCTATTCAATTAATCCTATAGCCTTATCTGTGTTTCTTCAAATTTTCCCACAATAAACAGAAATTTACAGTGATTTGTCGGTATAGCTTTTCTGAATTATGGAAATCAAGACTGAAAAGTATTGAAGAATGAAATTCGGAGGCACATGGAAAGACAGAGAAAAATAGTGAAAGGATTTGATTAGGCATATTCAGGCAAAATGGCACATTTAAGAAAAAATGAGAGTATGCAACCTAAAAATTGTAACTAAATATGGAAATCAGGCAGCATTTTTTTTGGAAAGATGAATAAATATATGGAATAAATTAGTAGAATTAATTGAACCTTCTCATCCCAGAGACCACCCTTTTTGCTCTACTATCTCCCATGAGAGCATATCTTTCCTTAAGTATGCTGCAGGTACAGACTTACCAAAACTTCCTTACTCTTGTACTTCAGTTCCCTTGCAATAAAAGCCAACATGCCATCTGCTTTCCTAATTGCTTGCATACTTATTTTCTGTGTGCCTTGTACAAATACAACTAAGCCCATCTGAATGTCAGCATTTATAAATTTCAAGTCTTTCTTGCTACCAGTGAATAACCTCACATTTCCCCCCATTATGTTTCATCTGCCTCCTTGTTGCCTATTTAATCTGTCTTGATCTTATTACAGCTTCTTTGTGTCCTCCTCTCAGTTTACATTCCCATCTAGCTTTGCATTGTTAGCTAACTTAGATACATAACTCTGTCTTTGGCTGAGGCCCCAGTGCTAATCCTTGCAGTATCCCACTAGTCACAGACTGCTAATTTAAAAATGCTCATCTTATCACTACTCTTTGAATCCTGTCCATTGACCAATCCCCTATCTATACTAATATATTACCCCCAAATCCATGAATCTTTACCTTGCATTTTTTTTTGTCTGGCATATTATTGAATGCCTTTTGGAAATCCAAGTACACTACATCTACCATTTTCCCTTTATCCTACTACATCTTCAACAAACTCTAAAATAAATTTATCACATGCTATTTCTGTTTACTAAAACCATGTTAACTTTTTAAAATCATGCTATGATTGTCTAAGCACATTGTTAAGGATATAAGCAAATTACTATGGATTCTGGAATCTGAAACCAGAAGAGAAAAGCTTTGACAAAGAGTCATCAGGACTCAAAACGTCAGCTTTTTTCTCTCCTTACCGATGCTGCCAGGCCTGCTGAGATTTTTCAGCATTTTGTATTTTGGTTTCAGATTCCAGCATCCACAGTAATTTGCTTTTATCCAATACTTGACTCACTGCCACTCCACTTCCAGGTATGCCTACCCTGAAGAAATACTGCTCTTCTCTCCAACAGGATTTCCATATGTCCATTCCCCCTCTATCCACCTTCACTGCTTTCCATTTCTCTCTTAGTGTTGGACAATGTATTTACCAAGACTCGCATCCACAGTCACATTTCATTCCTCAATAACTGTCTTCACCTCTGACTTACCCCATGTGAAAATTTCAACTCAAATTCCACCCCACATGTAACTTCTAGGATTACAGGTATCTCCAGGATATACAACATTCTTTGAACTGCTGTTCTCACTGCATCTTGAAAGCCACACTCACTGCCATGCGCCACCACAGGAAGACACTCAAATCTCTCTCCGACAACACAGCCTTACTCTCCCTCAAAGCTGTCCCTGTCCCCAGTTTCATTTCATCCTCTGCATCATTTGATGTCTTAACAAAAAACTTTTTCTGTTTCTTGCAACTGTTAAGAAACGCAAGCTTCAACAGCTTATCAACATCACTGCCCATCCCAGTCCCTCCACCAGTCCCTATCTCTCGACCTCCAACTCTTCTAGCCCTAGCCCTTGCCGTGCATTCACCATATCCTCCAACCTTCCCCTCTCTGAGACGAACAACTCAGCTTTGTACCCTTACGTCCCCACCTCAATGAATTCTGGTGTCGACATGATTTTGAACTCTTCTGAGTTTTGACAAAGGGTTATCTGGACTCAAAACATCAGCTCTTTTCTCTCCTTACAGATGCTGCCAGTCCTGTTGAGACTTTCCATCATTTTCTCTTTTGGATTGTTGAGGATATAATGCTTAATAATAGATTCAAAGATTTTCCTTGTGATTGATGTCAGGCAAACTGGCCTGCAGTTTCCTGTTTTCTCTGTCCTTTCTTGAATGTCAGTATTACATTTG
Source organism: Carcharhinus amblyrhynchos (assembly GCF_965287045.1). NCBI lineage: Eukaryota > Metazoa > Chordata > Chondrichthyes > Carcharhiniformes > Carcharhinidae > Carcharhinus > Carcharhinus amblyrhynchos. Next base: position 23,247,041 of record NC_137336.1, on the reverse strand, counting down.
CTAATTTCCAATCTGCTGGACTGATCTAATATCTGGGGAACTTTTGAAAAATCATAACAATGGCATTCACTATCATAGTAAGAAGTCTCACAACACCAGGTTAAAGTCCAAAGGTTTATTTGACAGCACAAGCTTTCGGAATCTCGCGCCTTCTTCAGGTGAGTGAGGAGTTACGCTCACAAACAGGACATATACAGACGCAAACTCAATCGACAACATAATGGTTGGAATGTGAGTCTTTACAGGTAATCAAGTCTTAAAAGTACAGACAATGTGAGTGGAGAGAGGGTTAAGCACAGGTTAAAGAGATGTATATTGTCTCCAGCCAGGACAGTTAGTGAGATTTTACATGCCTGGGCAAGCTGTGGGGGTTACAGATTGTGTGACATGAACCCAAGATCCCGGTTGAGACCTCCTCATGTGTGCGGAACTTGGCTATCAGTTTCTGCTCACCAACTCTGCATTTTCATATGTTGTGAAAACCGCCTTGAAGAACACTTACCTGAAAATCAGAGGCTAAATGCCAGTGACTGCTGAAGTATTCCCTGACTGAAAGGGAACACTCCTGCCTAGTGATTATCAAGCGGTGTTCATTCATCCGTTGTTATAGCGCCTGCACGGTCTCCCCAAAGTACTATGCTTCGGGACATCCTGTCCTGCAACTTATCAGGTAGACAACATTGGCCGAGTTGCAAGGTATGTACTGTGTACCTGGTGGATGGTGTTCTCACATGAGATGATGGCATCCATGTCAATATTCCGGCACATCTTTCAGAGGTTGCTGTGGCAGGGTTGTGTGGTGTTGTGATCACTGTTCTCCAGAAGCCTGGGTAATTTGCTGTGGACAGTAGTCTGTTTGAGGTTGTGCAGTTGTTTGAAGGCAAAAAGTGGGGGTGTCAGGATGGCCTTGGCAAAATGTTCGTCTTCATCGATGACATGTTGAAGGCTCCGGAGCAGATGTCGTAGCTTCTTCGCTCCAGGAAGTACTGGATGATGAAGGGTAGTCTGTCCGCCTTGTCCCATGTTTGTCTTCTGAGGAGGTGTATGCGGTTTTTCGCTGTGGCATGTTGGAATGTTGATCGATAAGTAGCACGCCATATCCTGTTCTTATGAGGGCGTCTTTCAGCTTCTGTATGTGTCTGTTGCAATCTTCCTCCTCATCTGAGCAGATCCTGTGTAAATGGAGGGTTTGTCTTTCGACCAATGCTATAAACTAGATCCTTGATGACATGTTTCTTCCTTCAGACTCATGGTGAACAATCATTGAAACAACCATTTGATGACATTAACAAGTTCCAGCCCACCATCAGACTCACCATGGACTACTCTCAGGAATCGGTTGCATTATCGGACACATGCATCTCCATCAAAGATGGTCACCTCAGAACCTCACTGTACCACAAGCCTACAGATAACCTCACGATGCTCCACTTCTCCAGCTTCCACCCTAAACACGTTAAAGAAGCCATCCCCTATGGACAAGCCCTTCGTATACACAGGATCTGCTTAGATGAGGAGGATCACAACAGACACCTACAGACGCTGAAAGATGCCCTCACAAGAACAGGATATAGTGCTCGACTTATCAGTCAACAGTTCCGAAGTGCCACAGTGAAAAACCGCACCAGCCTCCTTGGAAGACAAACATGGGACATGGTGGGCAGAGTACCCTTCGTCGTCCAGTACTTCCCCAGAGCGGAGAAGCTATGACATCTTCTCTGGAGCCTTTAACATGTCATTGATGAAGGTGAACATCTTGCCAAGGCCACCCCCGCCCTCCCACTTCTTGCCTTCAAACAACGCACAACCTCAAACAGACCATTGTCTGCAGCAAATTACCCAGCCTTCAGGAGAACAGTGACCACAACACCACACAACCCTGCCACAGCAACCTCTGCAAGATGTGCCGGATCATCGACCCAGATGCCATCATCTCACGTGAGAACACCATCCCCAAGGAACACAGTACATACTTTTGCAACTCAGCCAGTGTTGTCCACCTGATACACTGCAGGAAAGGATGCCCCGAGGCATAGTAGCATGGCACATTGGGGAGACCATGCAAACGCTATGACAACGGTTGAATGAACACCGCTTGATAATCACTAGGCAAGATGTTCCCTTCCAGTCGGGGACCACTTCAGCAGTCACGGGCATTCAGCCTCTGATCTTTGCGTAAGCATTCTCCAAGGCAGTCTTCACGACACACGACAAGGCAGAATCGCTGAGCAGAGACTGATAGCTACGTTCCGCATACACGAGGACGGCCTCAACCGGGACTTTAGGTTCATGTAACACCATCTGTAACCCCCATGACATGCCTGGGCTTTCATACTCTCATTAACTGTCCTGACTGGAGACAATACACACCTTTTAAACCTGTGCTTGGCCCTCTCTCCACTCACATTGTCTGTACGTTTAAGACTTGATTACTTGTAAAGACTCTCATTCCAGCCATTATCTTGTAATTTGAGTTTGTGTATGCCCTGTTTGTGAACACAGCTCCTCACTCACCTGATGAAGGATCAAGATTCCAAAAGCTTGTGCTGCCAAATAAACGCGTTGGACTTTAACTCGATGTTGTGAGACTTCCTACTGTGCTTACCCCAGTCCAACGCCGGCATCTCCACATCATTCACTATCACTGCAGCTACCCCTTTTAGAACCCTAGGATATAGGCCATCAAGTCCTGGGGATTTGTTGTATTTTAATCCCTTACGTTTCTCTAGTATTTTTTTCCCTGCTGATATTAATTACTTTCATTTCCACACTCCTGTTAGCCACTTGGAAATGCTTTATTTCTGGTTTGCAATTTGTGCTTTCTACTGTGAAGACAGACACAAAATATCTGTTCACAATTTCTCCATTCCCCTTGATAATTGTTCTCATCTCTGTCTCTAAGTTATCAATGATTACTCCAGCTACTCTTTTTGTTCACTGGAGAAAGCTCTTCCAATCTGCTTTTATATTCCTGGCTAATTTACTTTCATTCTACTTTTTCCTTTTTATCGACCTTTGTTAGCCAGTTGTTGGTTTTTGTAACCACTTCCGCAATCGTCAGATTTATTGCTATTTTTTGCAGGATTACAAGTCTCATTTTTAAAATCTAACTCCTTTAGTAAGCCATGGATAGATTTTCCTTATTGCATTTTTATTTTTTAATGGAATATATTTTTGTTGAACATTTTGAATTATTTCTTTAAAGGTTTGCCACTGTTTATTTATCACCAAACTTTTTGGTGTATTTACCCAATCAACCTTTGCCAGCACTCCCCTCATTCCTATGTTGTTGTCTTTGTTTACATTTAAGGTGGTTGTTTTGGACTGGAACTTTCAGACTTAATGTGGGGTTCAATGGTATTATGATCAATAATATCTATGTGAGATTACTGATCAACCCTGCTTCATTGCACAACACTAAATCTAAAATAGCTTTATCCCTAGTTACAGTGGAGGACTTTTGTTTAACTCATTCATGGGATGTAGGTATTAAGGGCAGGGCCATTAATTATTGTCCATTATTAATTTCCCATTGGAGTGGCTTGCTCAGCCACTTTCAGAAGGTTATTAAAGACAACCAATGTTGCTCTATGTCCAGATTCACATATGGACCAGAATGGGTACAGGTGTTAGATTTCCCTCCCTGAAGAATTCCAACTTATTAAATAGATTCCTGATGGGAAATAAAAGAGGGCAGTACCAAAGGTAATTTTAAGTGTCATATGGTAGCATTATTGCTTCTGAGTTAAAAATCCGCAGGTTCAAGATTCATTCCAAGACCTGAATATATGATCTAATTTGACATGCCACTGCAACACAGGCATTTACCTTCACTGTTTCACTGCAGACTTAATTCCATCAGGTTTTCCAAAAATGGCCAAGCCATAAATCTGATGGTACCTTCTGATAATGCTTTTGGCAATGCTTTGACATCTGCAGTGGGTAAGTTGTTGGAAGGTATTTTGAGAGACAGGATCTACAGTCATTTAGAAATGTAAGGACTGATTAGGAACAGTCAGTATGGCTTTGTGAGTGGAAAATCATGTCTCACAAATTTGATTGAGTTTTTTGAAGGGGGGTAACCAAGAAGGTAGATGAGGGCAGTGTAGTTGATGTTGTCTACCTGGATTTTAGCAAGGCCTTTGACAAGGTACCACATGGTAGGTTGTTCCATAAGGTTAAATCTCACAGGATCCAGGGTGAGGTAGCTAAATGGATACAAAGTTGGCTTGACAACAGAAGCCAAAGGGTGATTGTAGAGCGTTGTTTTTCAGACTGGAGATCTGTGACCAGTGGTGTGCCTCAGAGATTAGTGCTGGGTCCACTGTTATTTGCCACTTATATTAATGATTTGGATGAGAATCTAGGAGGCATGGTTAGTAAGTTTGCAGATGACACCAAGATTGGTGGTATAGTGGACAGTGAAGAAGGTTATCTCGGACTGCAACGGGATCTTGATCAATTGGGCCAGTGGGCTGATGAATGGCAGATGGAGTTTAATTTAGACAAATGCAAGGTGATGCATTTTGGTAGACTGAAACAGGGCAGGACTTGGGAAGAGCTACAGAGCAAAGAGATCTAGGGGTACAGGTTCATAGCTCCTTGAAAGTGGAGTCACAGGTGGACAGAGTGGTGAAGAAGGCATTCAATATACTTGGTTTCATTGGTCAGAACATTGAATACAGGAGTTGGGACATCTTGTTGAAGTTGTACAGGACATTGGTACACCACACTTGGAATACTGTGTACAGTTCTGGTCATCCTGTTATAGAAAATATATTTTTAAACTAGAAAGAGTGCAAAAAAGATTTACTAGGATGCTACCAGGACTTGATAGTTTGAGTTATGAGGAGAGGCTTGATAGACTGGGACTTTTTTCTCTGGAGCATAGAAGGCTGAGGGGTGATCTTATAGAGGTCTATAAAATAATGAGGGGCATAGATCAGCTAGATAATCAATATCTTTTCCCAAAGTAGCGGAGTCTAAAACTAGAGGGCATAGGTTTAAGGTGAGAGGGAAGAGATAAAAAAGTGTCCAGAGGGCCAATTTTTTCACAGAGGGTGGTGAGTGGCTGGAACAAGCTGCCAGAGGTAGTAGTAGAGGTGGGTACAATTTTGTCTTTTAAAAAGCATTTAGACAGCTACATGGGTAAGATGGATATAGAGGGATATGTGCCAAATGTGGGCAATTGGAACTAGCTTAGTTCTTTAAAAAAAAGAGTGGCATGTATAAGTTGGGCTGAAGCGCCTGTTTCCATGCTGGAAACCTCTGTGACCTCTTTGCTGCTCTCCCTCTATGTTGCAATGGAATGTCAAATTAGATTAAATATCAAGTCATGGAATTAACCTTGAACCTACGTCTTTTTTAATTCAGAATAAGAATACTGCCATCTAAGTTAAAATTACACTTAAATTACCTTTCTTATTGCCCTCTTTTATTTCAAATCTAGTTAACAAGCCAATTAGTCATTTTAATGTATATGTACAATTGTTTAAGCACAAAAATAACATTGATATATGTAAACCATATATAGACACCGATATCTGTATTTGTGGTGATTTGTATAAGGGCAGTCTATCTGACATTTGTATGGGAGAAGTCTGCTGTTTGTACATAACAACAATTGTTTGCTGTTTCTAAAAGGATTGTCTGCATTGTAGTAAGCATGTTTGCCATTTGTGGAAGAACTGTTGATAATCTGTTGAAAAAGATTAGATGAATCTACCACTTGTAAAAATGCTGTTGGTGATTTTAATAGGATTTGTCTGCCATTTGTCTTTGAGTTGATCTGGGCTCCTGAAAGATAAATATTACCTATTTGTGCCATAGATCTCTGTGTTCTCCAATTTTGAGGTTTTGAGATGGTGAACTGACAGAACCTCTATTCATTTTAAATTATTTGTAAAGCAGTACCTAAAACCCATTCCCATCAATGTAATTAGAGAACACTGATACATTATTCTTTCTCTACAATGAGTCCAGGATATATTAGCTTATCAAATCCTAGTAACCCACAGGATCGCTACAACTGGACAGTAATGCTTACATCAAACTGCCAGGGACCGCATGCTAGTACTGTTCCTAATTCTCTATTATAGTACAGCTGCAGCTATGAGTACTATTATTCAGGATTTCTGTTGCTGAAGAGAGACTAATGGCTGCCAAGGCTGCAGACAATTATTTTCTTCTTTGCTTGCCTTGTTCTGTTTTTTTTGGCAAGATCAATTGACAGTGGGATGTAAGCTCAGATTCCATCCCTCCCCATAGTTGCCTGTATTCCAACAGCCAGACCTTGGAGAGCTCACTAATCGTACTCCCCTGACTATAACTAGGGTCCCTACCTAACGTTAGCGGCAGATGTACTTGCCTCCAGCAATTCCAGCAACAACCACTGCGAAGTTCATCTAAGTGGAGCTGCTAAAAAGAGAGCTTTGATGTTTAAATTTGCTTCCATGCCACTGAGTGGAATGTCTGCTGCACGCAATGTCAGCTTGCAAAGAAATATTCAAAACATGTGTCAGTCAATGTCACAAATGTCTGGTTAAGTAGACTGAGTCTCTGTTGATTTTAAAATTGCCAACTCAACGGCTCTGATTTTAACAGAGGCCACTGAAGGTGAGTGCGTGCCACTTGGAATGTTCACCTTCATGAGCCCTTGGGCTTGTGAGTGAAGGCAGGTGAGCAATTTTTCTGGCTTTTTCATATCTTGCAGCTGGAGTCTTGAGCAAAGGCAGGAGAGGACTTTGAGTTGGGTTATCATTTTAGACTGTTTTAAATTGACCAAATGTGATGTTATTATTGGTAATAGCAGTGGCAGTTAAATGAGATAGCAAAGGTTTCATGCATCATAGTACTTAAAAGTTGAGAATGATGCTGCCCCAGTGTTCCTTGGGTAAAGGTTGTGACTGTTGTTCCACGTTGCCTCTATAGTTAAGTCTTGCTAACCTGCCAGATGCTCTCTGTTATATTTACATTTATCATTTAAATCCAGAGTGGTTTCAAGCCCCCTGGACACATCATAAAAACAAAAACTGCATCAGAATGTGTTCAATCACATTTTCTCCTACACTCCCCCAAAGCTAACCAGTTGTATTGGTGATGTGTACCTGTGTAGACACAAACAGTGTTTGGCCTGTATTCCCCCCCCATCCATTATTATCCCTTCAGTCTCAACGCAAGCTTCTGTTGTCTCTGATTTAATCTTGTAGACTTTGAAACTAAAGACCCCGCTGAACTGTAATCAAGTCTTAAAATATTGCTTTCTTTAGCTAGAGAATGAATGTAACTATGGCCTCTCAAAGCTAAGAAATAAATGTAGTCTACGAAGGCCCAATTCTCTAAAATAATTAAAGAGATTGTAAATTGAGCAAAGGAATAAGAATTCTATAGTGCACATGACTGCTGGTGGGGAGGCAATATTAAGATAGTTAGTTCCCCCTTTGCTTAGAAACAAAACACTCATTAGTCTGGTGAAGCATATCATTAGTTGCTACTAGATCTGCTGTTCCAGGCAAGGTTGTAGTTTTTTTAAATTTATGCCAAATACCTTCTGCATCCCTGTATCCTTACAGCTAGAATATCTTATGTGCAATTAGATCTGTCAGACCCAGAGAATCTCGTGAATCAGAGGAGCATTGCTGGAGAGGTGAACATAAGAAATCAGAGCCATAGGAGGCCATCCATTCCTTTGAGCCTTCTCCCCAGTCAATAAGATCTTGGATCATCTTTACCTCAACTCCACCATCCTACACTATCCCATTGTTACTTGATCCCCTTTATCCAAAAAATATGCCAACCTCTATCTTGAGTATGCTCAACAACTGATCATTCCCAGTTCTCTGGGGCAGTGAATCCCAAAGATTTACCTATCTTTGCATGAAGAAATATCTCATTTTACTCTGGAATGATTGAACCCTTATCTTGAGACTGTGCATCATGCCCCAGATATCCCAGCCACAAATTCAGCCAGCATCTACTGTGTCAAGTCTCAAGTCTCCTCAGAACAGCGGAGATTTATTGAGATTGTTTTATTGAGATTGCCTCTCATTCTTCTAAATTCTAGATGTGGTCTACTAAATTTTTCTTCAAAGGACAAACCCCTTATCTCAGTATCCACCAGTTTCCACAATCTTCGAGTAAAGAGCCTTCACTATGGTGGATAATTGATTCTAATGTATCGAAAGGTAAACTGTTATACCACTTGTTTTGTCACAATGGGTGGGATTTTTCTCCCTCTCTGCAACATGTTTAGTGATGGTAGAAGGTGGTATGCCACTCGCCATCCTGAGACTGTGCATTATGTCCTAGATATCCCAGCCACAAATTCAGCTAGTGTCTACTATGTCAAGTCTCAAGTCTCCTCAGAACTGGCGGGATGTTATGGTCTTATGGTTATCATTGGGCTTTCCCAATGAATACATTCCTCCCCACCAGGAAACCTATGGTAGGACTATGCTGTCAGCGGGACCGTAAACTCCCACTGGCAGAACGGCAACAAGATTTTGGTTTATATGTTTTTTTCAGAAGTGCCAGTTTTTCTGCTGTTGAAAGCAGATATGTCATCTAGCAGGTCGGCATGATTTGCACTATGCTGACCGAAATTGACTCCCAGTTTCCCAGCACTTTAATATTAAAATTTCCAGCTAAAAGCTTGGCCAGTAATAGTAAGCATAAAGGGAGAGAATGCGCAAAGCCCTGGTGTGAATGGGGCAAGCTTCAACCAATGAGAACAGAAACTCATTAAACTCAAACCCTTTTTTTTGTGATTAATCGATAGCTTTACTGACAGAATATACATGCTGGTAAAGGGCAAAACATTTAGATTATTTGTTACAATTTACAGTTGAACATAAATAAGAACCTGGTTCGAGCAAATAGAAGATTGTAGGACCCATCTTGTATTCCATATATTCATTTAATTATGGCGTAGAAAGGGAATTCCAGTTTGTGCGGCCTAGATAACTAAAGGGAATGGCCATCAATAGTGTTTTTACAAAAGTGAATGCTCAAAGGCATCGAGTCGGAGAAGCTTAAAGTTTGATATAGAATACAGTGCTGGTGAAAATTACAGTGACAGAGAGGTACGAGATATTGAAGAAATTTAAGCAGGAGGATGAACATCTTAAAATTAACTAGGAAGCAATGCATGTCAGCAAGGAAAGAAATGCTGGGAGAACGGATTTTGCCGACAATATGCACACAGCAGAGTTCTGAGCGAGCCGAGAAGGATTGGAAGCCAGGGATCAAAGAATTGTTTTAATTGAGTCTGGAGATGATATCTGATGATGGTTGAAGCAGGTTTATTAGGAGCAGAGGCAGGGAATTTTAACGGAGGTGGAGAAAGCTAATATTTGTGATTGAGATATTACAAGATCAGAAGATTGGCTTGCTGTTAAATAGAGGGTGAATATGTGAATAGTTCAGGCTTAGGCTGAAACAGTTGCTGTCAAGAGGGTGCAATAGAGGTGGCCAGTCTTCAAAGAAATCTTTAAACTTCCACAGACAACTAATCGACTGATGGATGTGTTGATAGTTAAATGTTTTTGAAAGAATGAGAGAACTGACAGAATTAACAAAGTCTATGTTTGATGTGGAGTTGCTAACACAGTGTGAGAACTCTTAAAAGATGTGTGAAAAGAGGTTGCAAGAGTGAATACCAGTTAGGGAGATTTGTACAGCATGCCAACATCACAGTTTGTTTGAGAAATGCTGTGAAAACCCCCAAAGCTTGGAGTATTGTTTGTTCTTGGCCCATTTTTACAGCCATGTCATAAACCTGTCACACCAATTGATGCTATATATACTAAAAGCTGCACAAGTATGGATCCCTATACAAAAAGAAACACACAAGTCTATATCACGCATGAAAATTACTTAGCACTGCTTTTCCAAATCAGTTTGCCACCGGAGTTAGAAACAGTGGATACAATTCTCCCAAAAAATTTCAGAGTGTTCTGAGAAACGATCCCCCCCTCACCCCACCACACCCAAATGAGCAAAACACACCTATCAGGTCACCAAAGGCACTCCCTTCAACCCCCTTTGTGAATCTCCACCCTCGCCCTTCAGGGCCCCCCCATTTTCAGCCTCCACCACCCCGCCATTTCCTCCTTCATGCCCCTTCTCTGGCAGTGCCAATCTGGTGGTGTCATCCTGACGATGCCAGCTGCCAGGGTGCCAGGAGCCAATTCCAGGATTCTGTCCAGCCACAGGACACTGTCCAGCTATGTCCCTGACCACCTGGGGGGCTCCAAGGGCTCCCATGCACTCTGGTGTGGTCACCACATCTGATCTCCATTTGTGGAGACCAGTCGCAATCCCCGCTGGTGCAACGTGAAGCTGGCAGGTGGGTGAATTCTGGGAGCCGGGTAAATCCAGCTTAAAATAGCAAATGCATATTTAAATAAAGATGTAAATATGTTAATTGGGTTTGCACTCTGAACTTCAGAATTCTCCCCAACACAAATTTCATTATGGCCCCTCTGGCAATAGTCTCGCCTGTGCGTGTGGGGCCGGAGAATCATTCCCAGTGGTTTTTAAATATTCATTTTCATCAAGCATTGCTGTTTTAAGTTTAGTGAACATTGGACATAGAATAAAATTCCCTGTAAACTCAGACAACTTGCATAAGTTTACTGAATTTCATATGAAATATATTTCTGAGATGCAATCAGATAAAAATTGGACATTGCAGGACATATTAGGAGCAAAAGCTTGTTTAAACCAATAGACATCCCAAGAAAAGTTTTAAAAAAGGGATAAGGTGGCGGAGAGGTAAAAATATTTATAGAGAATTGCCTCACTTACATTCTCCTCCCAAAAATGTCTAACTGCTCTGCTTACCTTGCTCTTTATTTTCTTATCAGCAAGATGAAAAAGAAAAGTTTCCCAATTGTAAAGATGTCCTAATTTGCCAGAGTTACACTATTTTTATTAGATTCCCGTTCTATATCCTAATTATGAAAGAACTAGGGAGAAAATGTAAAACCTGATTTATTCCAAACCTTTGTAATCATCCAAGAAAATAAGGTTATGCTAGGATTTTAACTTGGGGCCCAACGATAAAGAGATAGCACTCTAAACAATGGCATTGTGTTAAATATTTTAAGTAAAATGTGGTAATAACAATATTGATCTTACGTCAGCAATTAGCACAGTAAAGTTGCTGTTTGGTATATATTTTGATTATTTGTTTGCTTTCCAACTGAACGGCTGTCCATGGTGCTGAAATTTCAAACAACTATTACAGAAAAGGACAAGGGTATATTAGCATAGATTGAAGATTGATTAACAGTCAAAGCAGAGCGGGTCATTTTCAGGTTGGCAGGCAGTGACGAGTGGGGTATCACAAGGATCAACATTTGAGCCCCAGCTTTTAAAAATCTGTACTAATGATTTGGATGTGAGGACTAGTAAAATATTTCCACATTCGCCAATGACACAATGATTGGAGGAAATGTAAGTTGTAAGGATGATGCAGAAAGGCTTTCAAGGGGATTCAGACAGGCTAGTGAGTGGCCAGGAACATGGCAGATTGAATCTAATATGGTAAAATGTGGAGTTATCCAGTCTGTTAGGAGAAACAGAAATGCAGATTCTTTTCTTAAATTGTCAGAGATTGGGAAATGCTGATGACCAAAAGGACTTGGATGTCCTTGTTCATAAGTCACTGAAAACTAACATGCAGATGCAGCAAGCAATCATAGAATCACGACAGTACAGAAGAAGGCCATTTGGCCCATCAAGTCTGTACCGACAACAATCCTACCCAGCTACTATTCCCGTAACCCTCATTTACCCTGCTAATCCCTCTGACATTAGGGTCAATTTAGCCGATCAATCTTTGGACTGTGGGAGGAAACCCATGAAGACCGTGGGGAGAAAGTGCAAACTCCACACAGACAATGACCCAAGCTGGGAATCAAACCTGGGTCCCTGACACTGTGAGGCAGCAGTGCTAACCACTGTGCCACTGTGCTGCCCCAATCAGGAAGGCAAACTGTATTTTGGGCTTTATTTCATAAGGATTTGAATACAGGGGTAAAGAAGTATTGCTGCAATTGTACAAAGCCATGGTAAAGTCACACGTGGAGTTTTGTGTACAGTTTTGACCTCTTTACCTAAGGAAGGATATACTTAACATAGAGGGAGTGCAACAAATGTTCACTAATCCCTGAGATGGCATATTTTTCTTCTGAGAAGAGATTGAGTCAGTTAAGTTTATATTCTTTATCATTTATAAGTATGAGAGGTGATCTCTTTAAAGCAGACAGCAATCTTACAGTGCTCGACAGGGTAGATGTGTTACTAGAACTTGGGGACACAATCTCAGTATAAGAGATAGGCCATTTAGAACTGAGATGAGGAGAATTGCTTCACTCAAAGGATGGTGAATCTTTGGAATTTTCAATCACAGGGCATTGAGGCTGAATTATTGAGAATATTCAAGACAGAGATCAATAAATTTGTAGATATTAAAGATATCAAGGGATATGTAGATTGTGCAGGAAAATGCGATAGTAGATCAGCCATGATCTAGTTGAATGGCTAAGAAACCTCGAGTGACTCACTCCTGCTCCTATTTCCTATGTTCCTATAGTGTGGATATCTATGAAAGAGTTTAAAGGATCTACATATTGTTTGGACAATTTGTTTTAAGGGAGCTATTTTAATCTCTTGTGCATTGATTCTATCTTTGATATTTTCTGAGAAATATGCCTTTTGTGTCTAAAAGTATCACACTGCTTCCACCTGTAAATCAATTAACCTATTCATTTTAGCCTCACAGCTTAGCCCAGTGATATTTTCAGCCTTTCAAAATGCACAGGAAAATATGGTGCAATGGTTACATGTGATTTTCAGCGTACTATGCACCTCAGCTAAACTTTAAATTTTATGTTTTAGCATCACAAGTTAGCTTACATTATCACTACAATGAAGTTAATGTGAAATTTCCCTAGTCACTACACTCCAGCCCCTGTTCGGGTATATTGAGAAGATCTGCCATGATCTAGTTGATTGGATAGAAAACTCAAGTGACCCACTCTTGCTCTTATTTCCTATATTATGGAAATCTATGAGAGTTCTTCACTTAAAAGGCCTATTTATTGTTTGGGAAACTTGTTTTGAGAAAGGTATTTTAATCTCTTGTGTACCTAACCACATCTGTGGGAGGGAACCGGAGCACCTGGAGGAATCCCACAAAGACATGAGGAGAATGTGCAGGCTCTGCACAGACAGTGACCCAAGCCGGGAATTGATTCTGAGTCCCTGGCACTGTGAGGCAGCAGTGCTAACAACTGTGCCACTGTGCTGCCGGTTAACAACAGAGTCTGTGGCATGCTGACTTGTAAGGAGACCATTTTTGGTTCATTGTTTAGAACAGAGTGAGTTTGGCTCAACAGCAACATTTTTGTGCTGATCCATTTTTCCTGAGGTGACCAAGAGCATAAGTATGTCAGAACATAAGAAATAGGAGCACAAGGTCACGTGGTCCTATGCCTGGTCTACCATTCAGTAAGTAATGACTGATCTTCAACCTCAGATCCATTTTCCTGCCCTTTTGCCATAACCCTTACTTTAATACCATACAATACGCTATGGAGATGTTTATAAGAATGCTATTGAAAATGTAAATGTATTTGCAAGCACTTTTTATTAAGGGTTGAGTGCTGGTGTAATTATTGGCAGAATGGCTGGTAGGAGTGTTAATACGCCTGATGCATGCAGGGTTAATGATTATCCGTATTGATGTTTATTCAGCTCCTTTGTATTCGATAATCCTTGCAGACAATTTCCACGGTCGTGTTGCTCCACTCATTACTTGGACGAAAATATTCAAACAAAATATTACTGCAGAGAAAAAGGAACAGAAGCATGTTAAATTTAATGCTAATTAATTACCTCTGTTAAATTTTTGAAAGGGCACTCAGAACAAGAGGTTGGAATGAAAAGGGGTTGGTAAATGTTACTGGACTAACAATCCAGAGAAATGAGTTCAAACCGGACAATTTAAATTCAGCTGATGAAATCAATGCGGAAATAAATAGTATTGGTAATAGTGACCATTTAACAACTGGAGTGTTGTGAAAATCTGCCTGGTTCACTAATGTTCTTAGCAAATAAAATCTACCATCTTTACCTGGACTTGTCCATCTGTGACTGCCCTCTGAAATGATCTAGCAAGCCATTCAGTTGTCAAGAAGGAAGCTCACCACCTTCTCAGGTGCAATTAGATATGCAGAATATATGCTGACACTGCCAGTGATGCCCACATCATATGAATGAATAAAGAAGATATTGTTATAAGTGATCAAACTGATGAGATCACAAAGGAGTATTGAGATTCTTTTGTTCATTGACCATAACCCCATTGAACTGCTGCGGTCTGTGTGGTGAAGATACTTTCAGAGTGCAGTTGGGGAGGAAAATCTATGGTTTTGACATTGCAGCCCTGAAGGAGTAGCAGTGTTCTTAAGTTCTTTAACCCCTCCATGGTTTTGCCAATCCATACTGTTTCATCACCAGTCAATGTCTCAAAAGGACTTAAACTAATGGATTGTTGAAGTAAGGAATCTGGAATTGTTTCCCTTACTGTAGGGATGTTTCTCTTATTCTGTACTGTTGTGCACCCCAATTTTAACCACTTTGCCACTAGTCACCACACCTTCAGCTGTCTAAGCCCCAGGATCTGGAATTCCACCCCCTCACCCCACCACCGCCCCCCCCGCCACCCCCCCCCCCCCCATTTACTTTGCTGCCTCATTTTCTTCAAGACACTCCCTAAAACCTACCTGTGATCAAGTATTTGAACATCCATTTCAATATTTCTTCATGTGACTTGGTGTCATTACTTGGTTTTATAAAGTGCCTTGCGACATTTCACTATGCACTGAAATTGCTGTTTAACTCTAAATTGTGGTTTTTTTCTGTAGGAAACATGAATTACAGAAGCATGAAAATGATGAGGGGTTTGGTAGCGTATGTAAGAAGAGATGGTTTCCACTGTTGGACAGCCAGTAACTAGAGGACAGAGATTTAAAATAATTGGTAAATAAGCCAGAGGATAAGGAGAATTATTTCATTCATCAAGTTGTTATGAATTGGAATGCACTTACAGACAAGGAGGTAGAAGCAGATTTAGTAGTAACTTTCAAAAGAGAATTGGATATATATTTGAAAATGAGAAATTTACAAGGCTATGGGGAAGAACTTTTGTTTTAAAATACTTTCACATAATGTGGATGTCACTGGCAAAGCTAGCATTTACTTCCCATATCTAATTGCTCTTGAGAAGATGATAGTGAGAGTCTTCTTGAACAACTTATTATGAGTGCACGACAGTGGGAAGTTCCAAGATTTTGATCCAGCAATGATGAAGGAACTACAATACATTTCAAAGTCAGGGTACTGTGATGTGATGAGGAAGTTACAAGTGGATGGTGTTGGCATGCTTCTGCTTTTGCCTTCCTACACAGTAGATATGGGAGATGCTATTGAGGAATCCTCAGCGGATTGTCACAGTACATCTTTCAGATGGTAAGCACTGTTGCCATCATCTGCTGGAGGGAGTGGATGTTTAATGTGCTGAATATGTGCCAATAAGGCAGACTGCTTTGTCCTGGATTGTGTCAAATTCCTTGAATATTGCAAAAACTGCAATTCTCCTGACTTACCTCTTGGAGATGATGGAAAGAGTTTGAGGAATCAGGAGATGAGTCACTTGCTGCAAAATATCCAGTCTCTGACCTGCTTTTGCAATCACATTATTTATGTAGCTGGTCCAGTTGGGAATTGCAAATCAATTAATGTTAGTTCTGCTCTGTTGCACTGTTTGGGACAGTAATGCTGTTTAACTAGAATGTATATCTTAATCAACACGCATTGCTATAATTGGACTTTGTAATGACTTCAGTCAGGCCATTGAATTTGGCCTATTGGAATATGAACTCGCTGATTGAGGAGTCAACTGCCCAATCAGGGAGTCTTTTCCTTGTATTTAACTGGGAGTGTCAGTTCCTCTGACAGTCCGGAAAGTAGACTGCTGACTGATAGCCCTCTGTGTACTGCTGTTGGAATTATAAATAAAGGGATGTTGATGAAAGGACTTCTGCCTCTGACTTACAAAAAAAATGATTATTAACCAGAATTCTTTTTAGCTGTTTGGCTAAAGTGAGGCAACTAGGGTAACTCTACAACTTTAACAAATAGGAATAAATTGCCCAAATCTCTGCACAATTCATGGGGCTTCCGTTGTTAGCTCAGATAATTGACCATTGAACCTCACATCCATTATTCAGTTGATCGATTAAAAACGCTTACTTGTTGTATGTGAATCAATTGTTTTGTACAGTGGAATTATGTAAATCACTACCCGTGCTGGATTTTTCAGTATGTTTGGGTGCTGGGGATAAGACTGGGGAGGGTGAATGGGCGCACTGTCCCCTCAGTGACTTGGTCACTATTATATAACAGAGTATTTATTTGATAGCACCCAGACTGTTTTGAAGCTCACCTTAAAGGTGGCTTGCCACAGTTTGAGTTGCCACAATTTCAACACACAACTTAACTCGCTAAGCATTTACTGTCTGTACTGGAGATTTTGCATATTATAAGGAATTTATTTTTGGCCTTGCTGGCAAAAAAGTTGAAATTTTACCAATCACGTTGACCTGGACTTCTGGTTCCTGTTGCTGCCACTGAAAGGATAAGAATCCCCCTGGGGATACCAACTAGGCTTTCATGACTTGGATGGAAATAAACAATTTATGAGGTCGAAGTATCTCTGAATGCAGGAGTACTGCAGAGGCTAAGTTAACTCTGTCAGCATCCCTGGGGCCAAAATACAGGATGTAGTAGCCCTTCCTAGGCATGTCTGAGTAAACTTGTTTTCAGTATTGCCACTTCAAAGAGAGGCAGTGGCGAAGCTGTGCTACTTGCTACAGGCTGATCGATTGGCTACCTCCAGGAATGCAGTTGCTTCTCAGTAGCTATAAATGTCGCAACAGCTTTAACTTTATTTTCTGATGCAGGATATTTCCAGAGCACGTCAGAGGGAATCAGTCAGATCAGTGCAGAAATGCATCAAGCTCATCGCAGTTGGCAGCTTTACCAGGAAGGACACCTTTAGCAATTGCCAGTGAGGGGAAGAATCCACCAGCTATAGACTGTGTCAAACTTTTTCAGAAAGGCGGCTGTCCATGATTGAAGGGGCATTATTCATGGAATCAGTCAGACCATTAGCGATTTACTTGAGAACCAAATGTTTTTATGAATAGGAATGCCCTCCATTCTATAAAGGTGAAAATCAATTGGGGCAGCACAATGGCACAGTGGTTAGCACTGCTGCCTCTCGAGACCAGGGTTCGATTTCCAGCTTGGGTCACTGTCTGTGCAGAGTTGGCACATTCTCCCCGTGTCTGCATATGTTTCCTCCCAGCGCTCCAGTTTCCTCCCACAGTCCAAAGGTGTGCAAGTTAGTTGGATTGGCAATACTAAATTGTCCATTAGTGTCAGGGGACTAACTAGGGTAAATATTGTGGGATTGTGGTCGGTGCAGACTCGATGGGCTGTATAGCTTCCTTCTGCACTATAGGATTCTATGATTCTCTAAATAGTGACAACAGATATATAATCCTGCATGTGAACACTTGTTTCCCAAGGTGTATGACTTATTTATTTTGCAACGCTCAACTATTTTGCAACTCTCTTGCAGGTTGAGATTGCTGGCTTTTAGAATTGAATATCACTGCCCTCATCACTCTGACATTAATCAAAAACCTGTAAAATGCAACAAAGTATAGAGATCCAGACCATCACACACCCTTAATGAAGTATATCATTGACAGGATGAAGGAAGACTATAAAGGAACAAGGGACCAAAGCAGATGGATGGAGTTAAGTTTCAAAAACATTATTATCTAACTGATTCATAGAACAGGCTCATGTGACAGAATGGCCTGCTTAGTTCCTTCGTACCTAACAATATCTGATTTGGATTTTCCCTTTAAATCATTAGGCATAAGCTAGGCCATTTTCAAACATCTATTCAGCCTGCCCCTGTTGATATAGTTGCCAGTATGGCCTCATCCTGAATGCTTGGCTGAGCACCAAGGATGAAAAATTGACTCAATTCTGTAGGCTATATTTGCACTGTTGCAAAGTGAAATGCTAACTTTGTCTGATAGCTTTACAAAGTTAGAATAATAATTATTTTATACGATTCTCGAATGCCCGATTCCTTATTTGGACAAGATTAAGAGGTATTAAAAGCATTAAAGTGTTTGCATTAATATAACAAATGACTGTTTGATTGACTTGCCATTATTATTATTATAATATGGCACTTTGAGCTGTTCATAGTGAATACCTGAAGAGTAGGTGTGGAGGATAAATGGAGAAGGGGAGGTGAATAGGGGTAATGAAAGGGGTATGGAGCGGATATGATGGCTATGTCAGGGCATTGGCAAGGCATACTAAAACTAACTGTTCAAAGGTTCCTGATTGCACAGCAGTTTTAAGAATAGACTTAACTGGTGGGGTTCCTGCAGCCTTCAGGAATCCACCCACCTCAGGGAGAATGCCATGGGAAGGGAAACTTGAATGTTCAGTAGGGATTTAAATTGTGAATCAAACATCATATTAAATGCACGTTGGGTCGCAAGCCCCGCTCCTCACTGCTCATGTTCCCCGACCGAGGGAAAATGGCAAATAGCAGGAGTTGCTTTGAAATTGCAGTCTCGCGTGCTTGTTTCGGCCTCCTGAACAGGCTTGCTCAGCATCGGGAGGGGAAACTCCGGCCCTCTGCCTTTGGAAGGATCGGAAAGGGCCCAGCTGCACAATTCAACCAAAGGGCAAACTGAAAATGTGGTAGTATGCATGCAGCAACCTGATTCCAGGACTCAAAAAATTTAGGCTGGCCAGCCTCCTTCCGCCTCTGGGTGAGCAGATGGTTAACCTACCATTTTGTTACAGTTGGAAAGTCAATAATTCTCACTCACGGTAAAGGAAAAAAAGCACGTTAAACTTGCTGTTGGTGTTGCTTCTCAAATTTTCCTTAGTTTTTATTTTGGTGGATTCCCTGTCGTTTTTTTTCTTGCCATTTGATGGAATAGAGTGGCAGGCAAAGAAATGAATAATTCATTTTCAGGTCACTTCACAAGGCAGGAATCTGATGTCTGCTGTTGACTTCAGCAGTCAGATATTGTGTATTGTTCATTATTTGAAATGTGCCTTTGGAAAAGCTTGTCAAGTTACAACTGTTTTCTCAGGCTCACGAAACTGTGCTTGTGCTATTTCATTTCCCTTCTGCGGGCAGCTGCACTGGAAGCTCACACTGTGCTGTCAACCACTTCTTAGAAATGGATAGATTTTTAAAAATGAATGATAGACAGCTAGCTAAGAAAAAATATTTTCTGTTTCCTACGCTTCGCAAAGAATTACACGCAGTTCCAACTAAATCTCATTTATAAAATGGAAAACAGTAAAGTTCATTTTGGTGCAATTTCTCCATGCAAGGATGAATTTCAAAATGAATAATTCTATCTGCATAATATAATCCAAAGTAAAACTAATTCCAAACAGAATGCATAGTACTGGCAATGTTATGAAGGAGTGATTAAGTGGTTCAGTTCAGTTTTATGAAGTGGAGAATTAAAAATGTTATATTAATAAATCATATGGAAAGTCATGACCTAATTAAGGTCGTTTTAACTGAAAGAATCACTGGAATGCTTATATTTAGCATTTTCTAGCACTAGGATCTGTTTTACACAACTCTCAAAGCTGTAGATAACTTATAAAAATGTAGGATTTAGCAGCCGGATAGGCTGTTTGCTACTTTGACCCTACTTCAACTACCTATAGGCGGCATGGTGGCACAGTGGTTAGCAGTGCTGCCTTACGGCACCAAGGACCCAGGTTTAATTATAGCTTTGAATTATTGTGTGCACATTCTCCCCATGTCCTCCAGATGCTCTGGTCTCCTCCCACAGTTCAAAGATGTGAAGGGTAGGTTGATTGGCCATGTTAAGTTGTTCATTGGTGTCAGGGGGAATTAGCAGGCTAAATACATGGGGTCACGGCGACACGGCCTGGTTGGAATTGTCGTTGGTGCAGGCTTGATGGACCGAATGGCCTCCTTCTGTACTGTAGGGATTCTGTGATTCATCATTCAACAAGATTATGGCTGATATGATTATGGCCTCAACTCACTTTCCCTGTCCTCCTCCCATAGCCCTCTATTCCCTTGCCCATCAAAAATTTATTTCACTCAGCTATAAATAAATGCAGTGACCCAGCCTCCACTGCTTTGTGGGGAATAGAATTCCACAGATGAATGCCCCTGTGAGGGAAAGAAATTCTCACCCTCATCTTAACAGGGAAACGTCTTATTTTTATACTGTTCCCTCATGATCTTCCTTGTATCCATCCTATCAAGTCCCCTAAGGATATCATATGTTTCAACAAGTTCACTTCTCGTTCATCTGAATCCTAATGGGTATTGGCCCAATCTGTTCAAACTTTCTTCATTAATCCTTTATCCCAGAACTGAATCAAGTGAACCTTCTATGAACTGTTTCGAACACAAGTGTTTTCTTCTTCAAGTAAAGAGACCAAAACAGAACACAGTACATCATATATTGCCTCACCAAAGCCCTTTACAGCTGCTAAATAAAACTTAAGCTATTTTTATATTCCGTTCCCCTTGTAATAAATGCTACCATTAATTTGCCTTCAGAATCATTTGCTGTACCTGTATACTGGGGGGACCTTACCAAAAAATGGCAGAGTGTTGATTCCAGTGAGAAAACTGTGTGCTTCTCTCCAGCGAAACATGCCGGTTTTCTCTCCGGATCCTACTACACTCTGCCATATAAAAAGAGGTGATGTGTTTCACTCTGTCATGTGGAGAGCGGGGACCCAATATGCCAGCAAAGCTCGGCTGTACTGAGATTGGGGCACCATGTTTAAAGGGCGTCCCAATCAGACAAAGCAATGAGCTCCCTCACCCTCTCAATCAGAGATGGCACCCTTCCTCACAAACATTAGACCTCTTCCCCCAACCCCTCAACAGCCAGACAGCCAGTGCCACATCCGCACCTCACTTTCACTCCAAACCTTGGACCCTTTTCCCCCCACCCAAACACCCATCACTGGTATCCCCCCCAAACTTCCATTGCCGGCACTCCCTGGCCAAACGGCTAACATTGGCACCCCCTGCTCGCACGCCTGATCTCCACCACCACAAATAAATGAATCCATCCACCCCCTTCCCCATGAGGCTCCCACTGAGGTCTGCCCCTGCCACTGTCCCTGGCAAGGGTTGGTTCTGCTGGTTGGCACTGCCAGGTTGGTACATCCATGTTGGTGCATCCAGGTTGGCATGGATCCAATACAAACCAGTGCCAGGGCCAGGGATTAGGCCAGGTCACTGCCAGACCATGGCTCTCCCCAGGAGTCCTATACTCACCTTTATGCCCTGGGTGGAATCTCCACAACAGGTTCACGTCTGGGTGAACCTGCTGTAAACCTCGCCAATGTGACATCGCATCAGTGAGGTTTGAAAATACGTTGGGGCTCAATATCTGGCAGGGACGGGGGGGTTCTTTATTGATATGGAAATACATTAAAATGCATGTAAATAAAGTTCTTGCCCATTGCGGACATGAATCTGGCAAGTCTTGCAACTGCCAGGTTTCGCTGGATATTGAGGCCCACCACTGATCCCGTGGACGGTGAATGTGGACTAGAGATCCCGCCCACTAGCTTTTTGTGATTTATGTACCAGGACACCCAGATCCCTCTGTTTCATCAAGTTCTGCAATTTCTCTCCATTTACGTACAATGCTGTTTTTCTATCTTTTTGTCAAAGTGGTAAAGTTCGCATTATATTCCTTCTGCCAGATTTTTTCCCAGTCACTGAAATTGTTTACATGCATTCACCTTCTCTTGACCATTTACTTTTCGACCAATCTTTGTGCCATTAGAAAATATAACTACCATGCATTTAATTCATTCAGTCCAGTCATTTATATAGATTTTGCCGATCTGAAACAGACCCATCTATCCGTACTCTCTGCATCCTATTAGCAAACTAATCCTTTATCTGTATTAATATGTTACCCCTACACAGTGAGCTTTTACTTTGATCAGTAAACGTTGATGTGGCCCTTTATCAAATTTCTTTTAAAAATCCAAGTACAACACAAATACAGGTTTCCCTTGATCAATCTTTCTTGTTAATTCCTCAAGGAGCATTACAAATAAGTTGAACACGATTTCCTTTTCAAAAAACCATGTTGACTAAGCCCAATCCCGTTATGATTTTCCAAGAATCCTGCTGTGACCTCTGTAATCACTGATTTCAGCAATTTCCCTGCGGCAGATGTTTAGCTGACCTATAGTTTCCTGCTTTCTGCCTCTCTCCTTTCTTGAGTAAAGGCATTGCCCTAACTATTTATTAATCTGCTGGGACCCTTCCAGAATCTAAGGAATTTTGGAAGAAGATAACCAATGTCTCCACAATTTCAGCAACCATTTCTTTGAAGGATGCAGGCCATCAGGTCCTGTGGACTAATCATTTTCTCTGTACGTTTTCCCTGATGATTATGATTGTTTTATGTTCCTCCATGATTTTCAAGGATCTTAGGAATTTCTCTTAGGCTTCTGCAGTGAAGACAGCCACAAAATACCTGTTCAACACTTTTGCCATTTTCCTCTTTTCCATTATTAATTCCCAGCAGCCAGCGCTCGCTTTAGTTACTTTTTTTTCCCTTTTTCAATAATTGTAGAAACTCTTAATACCTGTTTTATATTTCTGCACTCTAATTAATCCAGCTTTAGTTTATTACTCAGTCTTTGTTGGTTCTTAACATCTATCCAATCTTCTAACTTGTCTCTAATTTTTCACAGACTTACACAGTCTTTTTTTAAAAATTGATACTATCCTTACTCCCTCTTTTAGCCATGGATAACGTATCCTTTGCAAAGATTCTTTCTCACTGGGATAAATCTTTGCTGTGAATTATTAAATATAACCTTCAAAGTCTGCCACTGCATTTTTGCTGACTTACTTCATAATTTAGGTTCCCAGTTTATTTAGAGGAAGGCGATGGCCTTGTGGTATCACTAGACTATTACCCCTGAAACTCAGCTAACATTCTGGGGAACCGTGTTCGAATCCCACTGCAGTAGATGGTAGAATTGAACTCAATAAAAAAATCTGGAATTAAGAATCGATGGATAACCATGAAACCATTGTCAATTGTTGGCACGACCCATCTGCTTCACTAATGTCCTTTAGGGAAGGAAAACTGCTGTCTTTATCTGGTCTGGCCTACATGTGACTCCAAAAGCACAGCAATGTGATTGTAACTGTGGATGAGTAATAAATGCTGGCCAGCCAGCAATGCCCCTGGCCCTCGAATGAATACAAAAAATTAGTCATAAAAAGTTGTATCTGTATTTAAGTTTAAAACATTAGTCATGGATGTACGCTTCTCACCTTCAAACTGAATGTGAAATTTTATCATGTTATGAACACTGTCCTTTACTGAACAAAGAACAAAGAACAAAAACAGCCCAGGAAACAGGCCCTTCGGCCCAACGAGCCCATGCTGCCATTTTAACATTACCAGTCCCCCCTCCACCCATGACCCTTATCTATGCTTATGGCATTTCACATTGAGGGAAAACTAATTTAGGGACAATTTATTACCTCCAATCAGCCTAATAGCACATCTTTGCTGCAAGGTTATTAATTAATTCTGTCTCATTGCACACTACCAGGTCTAAGAAACTAAGTTGGTTAGGAATATATTCACTGGAGTTTAGAAGAGTGAGAGGGGACCTTACAGAAATGTACAAAATTCTAACAGGGTGAGTCAGGGTAGGTTCAGAAAGAATAAGAACATAAGAAATAGGAGCAGGAGTAGGCCAACTAACCCTTCGAGCCTGCCCCGCCATTCAATAAGATCATGGCTGATCTGTCTTGGCTCAGTTCCACATACCCGCCCTCTCCCCATAACCCTTAATCCCCTCTCTTATGTCCCAATGGTGGGGAATTAGGGGTTGTAGTTTGAGGATAAGGGGTAAACCTTTTAGGACTGAGGTGAGGAAATTTTCTCCACCCAGAGGGTAAAGAATGTGTGGAATCACTACCACAGAAAGTATCTCAAGTCAATACATTGTCTGATTTCAAGAAGAAATTAGATAAAGCTTTTGGTGATAAAGGGTTCAAGGAATATGGGGAAGAGGTGGACCAGGATATTGATTCCAATGATCAGCCATGATCAAAATGAATGGCGGAGAAGGCTCGAGGGCTGAATGACCAACTCCTGCCTCTAGTTTCTACGTTTCTAAGCCCAGAATATCTGGCTCCCTGGTTGGCACTAGAATATACTGCTGTAAGAAATTGCATCAAATATATTCTATGAATTCATTTTTCCGGCTACTTTTGCCAATTTCAGTCAGTAGAGCTACCCCACCATCTTTTCCCAGCTTGCTGTCTTTCCAAAATATCTGATCCATTTTGAGTGCTAAAGAAGAGTATCTACTCAAAACATTTGCTCTGTTTCTCTCTCCAGAGATGCTGCCAGAGCTGCCCAATATTTCCAGTACTTTCTATTATTATTTCTGTATTTCTTTGCTTTTATATAAACTCTACTTCTAGGCTGTCCAGCATCAGTGTGGGCTAAGTGAAGGCCTGTCCCTTCTTAATAAAATAATGGGTAGCCCATAAAGGAAACCATCATGATGCAGCATCTAAAGACTCACTCTGGGGCTGTAAATAATACTTACTGCACCATTTAGGCTTAATGTGAATGCGATAACATGAACTCCATAGGGAATCTCTAATTGATCTTCCTGTGGGCCTCTTTGAATACAAGTTCCCTCAGTAATAGGCAATGACTGATCCAGGGTTTTATTTTATTTGTTATTGTTATAAATAGGCTTATATTCACACTGCAATGAAATTACTGTGAAAAATCCCCTAATCGCCACACTCTGGCGCCCCTTTGGGTACACTGAGGGAGAATTTAGCATGGCACCTAACCCGCACATCTTGGACTATAGGTGGAAACCGGGGCACCCGAAGGAAACCCACACAGACAAGGGTAGAACGTGCAGACTCCGCAGACAATGGCCCAAGCTGAGAATCAAACCTGCGTCTCTGTTGGTGTGAGGTAGCAGTGCTAAACACTGTACCGCCGTGCCGCCCTATTGGAACTTGTCACTTGAGCACTTCATAAGGCAGACTTTGGGAAGGGATTTATGTATGTACACCATAGAATAGTGGCTTTATTTTGTGTTTGACAATAAATATCATTCTTTTCCAGTCAGGCTTCCGGAGTTATTACAGTCAGGTTGTCTATTCATCAACTCAGTGAAAGCTTTATATAATCTGGACAGGTTTAGTGTCAACCGACTTGTGTTCGTAATGAACCGCATTGTCCAGGTAAAATATCAGACCAACTTCATTGTCAAGGAGACCAAAGGAATCGTGCAATATGAGGTTTCATTTTAGCATTCCTATGACAGTCCAAGTCTGCGAGGAGCAAACAAAGGCAGGTGAATTGTACCAGAGGTGTTGTCAACCAAGATGAATGCATTTAAGCCTGGCTTTGTCTGTAGGGGCCTGTCTTCATTGTTTATGCTTTGCATGGCATGCTGTCATTGCATAGGACACCAAGACAAGTTCCATCAAGGGCCAACCTGTGACTAAGAAGGTGAACACAGCATTCAGTTTTCTTTTGATATTGGATCCTCCCTAGCCATCACTGTTGACATTTGTTAAATTGATTTGCCTTCTGTGCATTGCTGTATTAAAAAAATGACAGAAACCTTCTTTGCCAAACAAAATGCCTATTTTTTTTACACAGTGGAAAGAGGCCAGCATTTGTACCAAGTGGCAGGTTTTCCAAAGTGCAGGTTCTTGTTTACAGCATACACGTGGCCACCTGCTCCTCTAACAACAGTTTTATGGTTTGCAAAAATAGACAATGACTTCATTCCATTAATGTGCAGGTAACTGACAACAAGAATTTCAAGCTTCTAGAAATAATTATTTGAGATAACATTCGTAATCACATGGAAAATTGTGGGTTGATTAGGTAAAAGCTGCATGGAATGCTAAAGGGGAAATTATGTTTAACTAACTTGTTGGAGACTTTTGAGGAGGTAACAGAAAGGTTCCATGGGAGTAATGCTGTACATTTCAGAAAGCATTCGTTACAGTACCACAACAGACTTGTGAGAAAAGTTATAGCTAATGGAATTAAAGGGAGGGCAGAAGCATGGATATAACTTTGGCTGCATAATAGGAAGCAGAGATTAATGGGCAATTTTTCAGGTCAGAGGAAGATTTGTAGTGGTGTTCCCCAGGGATTGTTACTGGAACCCTTGCTTTTTCTAATATATATTATAAATGACCTAGATCTTGATGTGCAGGGTACAGTTTCAAAATTTGCAGATGATACAAAACACATAGTATTATAAACTGTGAAGAGAACAGTGTAGAACTTCAAAAAGTGAAGTGGGGCAGATTGGTGACCGATGAAGTTCAATGTAGAGAAGCGTGAGATCATGCATTTAGGCCTGAAGAACAGGGAGCGACAATATAAAACAAAGGGTAAAATTCTTAAAGAGGTGCAGGAGCAGAGAGACCTTGGCGTATTTTTGCACAGATCATTGAAGGTGGCAGAACTAGTGAAAAGCAGTAAATAAAGCATATTGTATTCTGGGCTTTATTCATAGGGGCAGAGGATACAAGAGTAAGGAGGCTATGCTGAATTTATACAAGACACTGGTTAGACCTCAGCTGAAATATTGTGTATATGTCTACATACCACGCTATAGGAGGGATGAGAACGCACTGGAGAGGGTGCAGAAAATGTTTACAAGAATGGTTCCAGGGATAAGAAAATTCAGTTATGGGGATAGACTGAAGCGTTTGGGATTGTTCTCCTTGAAGAGAAGGAGGTTAAGATAAGATTTAATAGGGATGTTCAAAATCATGAGGGTTGGACAGAGTAGATAGGGATATGTTGCCTATAAAAGGATGAAGGACAAGTGGGCAAAGACTTAAAGTGATTTGGAAAAGAAGCAAATGTGATGCAAGGAAAAAGTGTTTTTGCACGCCAAGTAGTTCAGGAAGGCACTGCCTGGAAGCATTCAAGAGGGCGTTAGATGATTACTTGAATCGAAACAATGTGCAGGGTATGAGGAAAAGGCAAGAGAATGGGAGTAAAGAAAGTTTAAATATTTAAAGTTTAAAGCTTATTTATTTAAGTCATGATGCTTGTGAAGAGCTGGTGCAGGCACGATGGACCAAATGACCTCCCTCTGCGCTGTATTAATTGTGCGATTCTGTGAAGAATCAATCCATACCGGTGCCCTCATTCTGCAATGTACAGAAATCATTTGCGATATTACTATTTTTATCCGTCAGATACAAATTTCTGCTTGCATGATGACAGATATGGAAATTTGGATGTGGAGGATTATGCTGCACCATATTTGGAGCACTTGTGGCCTACATACTATAACCATAGACATAATTAAATGTGACAAACTGTGGCATGATTTCCTTTGGCAACAAAGATCAGGGAACTTTATTCCTAATCTGCTTCCAAGGTCCACCGTCATGGTTGGAAAAGCATTGACACAATAATCTGCCATTTGTCATTCTTGTACAAGGTGACACAGAAGGCGGTCTTTCCTCTGTTCTGAATATAGATTATTCTGAATATGTAACTACGTTAGTAACTTACTGCTATGTGTATTCAGAATCTTTGGGTCACATTCTCTTGTCTTGCTATCATTGGGCACATGGCAGCTTTACTGCGAACAGCAGGTAGCAGCTTTTGGAAAGCTGTTGTTCTCAGGATATCCTCCTCTAATCAATCCCAGTACTCACTGCACACATGCAAATCTTGTAGAGGGAATATTCATCAGATTGTTGTGATCTGACCTTGTTGACTCTGGTGAGCTCAACTGTCTATGGGGACAGTACAATAAGATCTGCAATCTTCTAGAAGCAATAATCTGAGTTCAGTAGAGACAGTTTTAGAATAAGTATAAATCTATGACTGCGACCAGCACCCACCCTATTCATGAAATTAATGGAAATGAACGTTGCTGACAAAACTCTTGCCAAATATCATGCGTTAAAATAATCTTTTGCCAACAAATCATTTTATAGATAGCTGACTTATAGGGTTAGTAACTCGGATGAATAGTGAGGCATCCACTTTAACTGTTTGTACACGGTGATTTATATCATGTTCAAGTCCAAAATCATATCCTTGTAAAGGAAAGATGATTAGGTTGAGGGCTGAGGAATTGTTTCAGATTATATCAATTCCCAATTTTGTTTTATGACAGAGAGGCAAATGTTTGCAAAGTCTGAATGCATTATACTTTTCTCATCTAGTTTAGTCAATTTGATTGATTAACTTTGAATCAAAAGACCCTTGAGACATATTAACTTCTTACAGAACCACAAAGTGGTGATCACGTGGTATGTTGATGTGAAACATCTGGAGGCAGTTTTCCTGAAGAAACAAAAATAGCTGAACAATAAATGATTGTGGTTTTTAAAAAGTTCTTTAAATTTGCTTCGGTTTTTATTTTAGAAGGGGGTCCTCCAGTTGTATTCCATTCACTGTTCACTGTACAACTTTTGATTAGTTGTAATATTTCTACCTTAGAGTTAGAAGAGAAGGGTTTTAGTGCTACTCTGGAAACCTCAGGAGAGTGAAGACTGGACTATTGGTCTTTAAATGCTGGGATTAATATCTAGAGTGGTATCCAATGGTGTTACCATTGTTGAATGCCCCACTGTCAACATCCTTGGAGTTACATTGATCAGAAAGTCAACTGGACTCGCCACATAAACACAGTGGCTACGTGAGCAAGTCAGAGGCTAGAAATATTGCAGTGAGTAATTCACCACCTAACTCTCCAAAGCCTGATCACCATCTACAAGGCACAAGTCAGGAGTGTGATGGAATGCTCCCCACTTGCCTGGATGGGTGCAGCTTCAACGACACTCACAAAGCTTGACATCATCCAAGACAAAGCAGCCCACTTGATTGACACCACATCCACAAACATCTGCTCTCGCCACCATTGATGCTCAGTAGCAGCAGTATGAGCTATCAACAAAATACGCTGTAGAAATTCACCAAAGATTCTTAGATCTTTCCAAACCCACAAAGAGAATCTGGTGGAATGGTGCGATGACAATAATCTTGCCCTCAATGTCAGTAAAATGAAGGAGATAGTCATCAATTTCAGAAA
Source organism: Carcharhinus amblyrhynchos (assembly GCF_965287045.1). NCBI lineage: Eukaryota > Metazoa > Chordata > Chondrichthyes > Carcharhiniformes > Carcharhinidae > Carcharhinus > Carcharhinus amblyrhynchos. Next base: position 23,217,740 of record NC_137336.1, on the reverse strand, counting down.
GCCTAATGGAGGACATGCCCCTGTCTACACCAATAGGGATGAAGTGGAAATGGTTGAGAGCTTCAGGTTTCTAGATGTCCACATCACCAATGATCTGTGCTGGCCCCTCCATGCCAAGACTATAAATAAGGAAACCTACCAATGCCTCTATTTTCTCAGGAGGCAAAGGAAATTTGGCATGTTTGCCCCTTCTCTCACCAATGTTTATAGATGCACCATAGAAAACATACTTTTTGGATGTATCACAGCTTGGTATGGCTCCTGCTCCGTCCAAGACTGCAAGAAACTACAAAGGATTGTGAACATAACACAGTCCATCATGCAAACCAACCTCCAATCCATTGACTTCGTCTACACTTCCAGCTACCTCGGAAAATCAGACAGCGTAATCAAGAACCCCACGCACCTGGGCATGCTGTCTTCCACCTTCTTTCATGAGGATAAAGATACAAAATTCTGACATCATGTACCAATCGACTGAAAAACAGCTTTTTCCCTGCTGTCATTTTGAATGGACCTACATTATATGAAGTTAATCTTTCTCTACACCATGCAACATCTTTCCTTCTTCCTATGTACTCCATGAATGGTATGCTTTGTCTGTATAGTGCGCAAGAAACAATACTTTCATTGTATACCAATAGATATGACAATAATACATCAAATCAAAACCAAGGGCAGCAGATACATGGGAATACCACCACCTGCAGGTTCTCCCCTAAGCCACTCACTATCCTGACTTGGAAATATGTCACCAGTGCTGGGTCAAGGTCTTGGAATTCCCTCCTTAATGGCATTATGGGACAACCCGCAGCACGTGGACTGCAGCAATTCAAGAAGGCAGCTCACCGCCACATTCTCAAGGGCAACCAGCGATGGACAATAAATGCTGACCAGCCACTGATTCCCATGTCCCACGAATGAATTAAAAAAATCCCCATCTGTGTAAAGCGACACTCGCTCAATGGTAGTATTCAAACTTTGAGACGGGAGGCCGCAATCTAGACCCTCTGGTGAATAGAGATCAGAATACCTACTCTCGACTTTCGATTAATCTCCCATCGGCATTCTGAGGATTGACAGTTGGACTTTGCATTCATAAGTGATAAAGCGAGTTCTTTAATCTTAGTGCAAACTCATCTAAGAGAAGGTACTCCAGCCAAAAACTGAGGAAGATGTTAATAAATGCCTCAGCACCTATTTCCCATAAGTGATTCAAGAATTTTATGTGAGAGGCTTGAGTTAGGATTTGTCTGGAGCTAAATAGAATATGATGTGGAGTTGCTGGCATTGAACTGGGGTAAACACAATAAGAAGTCTCACAACATCAGGTTAAAGTCCAACAGATTTATTTGTAACAAACATCACTAGCTTTTGGACCAGTTCCAAATAAACTATTGGACTTTGACCTGGTGTTGTGAGACTTCTTGCTGAATAGAATAGACAGGTAGATGAAGGGAGTTAAACAACATTTATTTTCTATTACAATTTTCCAGTTGATATACCAATAAAAATATGTTGTGACCAGTTACTTATCCCTGTAAATGTACAATCGAGTAAATAGTGAGCCTGTGCTAAATTAGCTGATCTCACCATGGGCTATAGTGGAATCTACTCCTGACCTTAGGATCTCAGGGCTAATGAGGGCAAAAATGAGCCAGAGTTATGGACTTGATGGTTATCAAGGGACTCATGTAGGAAGGCATACATGTGGGGATCCAGGTGAGGTCAGGATAAGACAGAATTGAATTGTGAAGTGTAATAGATATCTGAAAATGCTCTGATATATTTAATAATGTTCCTGGAAACAGCAACAAAAAAAATCTCGTGGGTGAAATCTTACCAAAAAATTGCAAAGTGTTGTTTCTGGTGAGAAAACCAGCAAGCTTCTTTCCGGAGAAACCGGTCGGTCTTCTGTCCAGATTCTACCACTCTGCCAAAAAAACATGAGGGGGGGGAGGGGGTGATTCATGGCATCACAGAGGGGGCAGGGCTTAAACATGCCGACAAAACATGAAGCATAAAAAAAATGTTATTTATTCTCACAAAATTACCCCAAATTATTTTAACATGTCACACTTTGTTTCACACATACCCCAGCTGCAAAAAAGATTAGATACAGGTAAAGATAGTAAATGCTTCCAGATTGTAGATTTCTGATCACTCATGGCAGTTCTGATTTCTTGAATGGATTTGATGCTTTATTGTTGAAGTTAGGGTCTTGTACTTGTTCACAGCAGGTTGTGAGGTTTCTTGTAGTCAAATATCCAGGAAGTTGGTTCATTGGTGAACTTTGGAAACTGTAAATATTTTGGCTGGTTGATGTCATGCAGCAAGTTTCTGAGTCTGATTCACAAATTAGCTGAATTGATGGTTCTGTTGGATCTGGTCAGTGAACTGCTATCATCTGATCTTTGAAAAAGACAAAAGAAACATAGATGTCTCATCATGTGGCTTTTCACAAGTTCAAGATCTTTTCCGAATAAGATGCTGTGGTCATGCAGATTCCACATCCTGTGCTGGGGGTTAACATTTCTGAGGCCCACCTAGCCTAATTTTGATGGGGGAGGGCATTATGATACAATGGGGGATTAATAGAAGTCATCTGCCAAAAATTGTGTTTCAATCTTCTCTTTTGTCTGGTATGAAACAATGGGACAGGCAGCCTGCAAGCTCCATAATGTTTTGTGTTGGCCCATCCTTAAGCAAAGAGAAGTGCAAATTCCCTGGATGGCTATGAAGTGACCTCAACTAAATCCATATCAAGTACTCATCAGAGACGTGACACTGACTAGCTCAAATGCCAAAGTGCAGATGATTTGCAGCATCACTTTTAATAGTTATTAATAGTTATTTAATAGTTAAAAGTATTCAACTTTTAAAAATATTGTCTGAAACTTCATAATATGATGTCCCTGTATTGGGCATGGCACTTGCCATAAAATGAGAAAGAGAGAAAAGAACAATTTAAGCAGTTGCTATCCAATTCCTAAAAATCTTGTTAGCTTGGAATGTCCAGTTTCAATGACAAAGTAAGCATTAAGTAAGAACAGCTCTGTACAATACGAAACCCCATGGTTTCCTTATGCATTTTTCTGAATATATTTGCCTGAGCAAGGCCAACAACAATGACTAGTAGTCATGCCTCACCTTTGACATACTAACACATTTCAAGACACTTCACAAAAGCGGCATGGTGGCGCAGCGGTTAGCGCTGCTGCCTCACAGCCGCAGGGACCTGGGTTTGATTCCCGGCTTGGCTCACTGTGCAGAGTCTGCACTTTCTACCCATGTTGGCATGGATTTCCTCTGGGTGCTGCAGTTTCCTCCCAAATGCGAAAGACGTGCTGGTTAGGTACATTGACACAATGTACCTAACCAGCACGTGCTGGTTAGGTGACACAAATAAATTAACTTTTAAAAAATGCGTCATAAAACAAAACATGGTGCCGAGTCACGTGAGGAGATATTAAAATGGATGATTGAAATCTTGGTCAAAGCGTTTAGCTTTGAGGAGCCTTTTAGAGAAGAAAAGCAAGGTTGAGATATCTTCCTCATGTTCCACAGAGAACTACTTCACTTCACTCATTCTTTGTATATCCAGGACGCTATTTACATGCTCAACTTGCCCACTGAGTGCTTATCTTTGAACTGTTCTTGTGAGGGAGCTGGTGAATAATGGCTCATGCTGTGAAGTGCTGGAATAGCAGCATTCAGAGAGACCCAGCAATTCTTCATCCATTGCTTCTCTGGGCAAATATAGGAAAAAAAACAGAAAGAATAGATTGTTGAACAGGGTGCTTTCATTAGATTTCACTGTGCAGTTTCCTGAGAGCTAGCGCAAAAAAATAGCAAGAAGAGAATAGGGTTTAGGATAAATCTGCAGCTTACTCTGACCGACTCTATGGGTGGGGTTTTCCTGCCTTTCCCGCGAACCAGACCTTCCAGTCCTGCTGATTGCACGCCCCCCGCCGAGGGTTTCCTGGTGGACTCAATGGGCAATCCCATTGACAGTGGTGGGACCAGAAGATTCTGTTGCTGGCCAACAGCGGGCCACCTCCCGCTGCTGAGAATCATACCATGGTGGGGGGAGGCGTGGGGCGGGGGGGTGCTAATGGGCAGAGAATCCCGCCCCTGTTTTCTAACCCCAGGAAAGAAAAGGTCTTTCCTTAGAAAAGGTGACAAGATAAAAGGTTAACCATCAATCACAATTATCTTGTACTTAAACAGGAAGCAGAACAGTTAATAATCTTTGGCGTACAGTGTAATACAACTTGAGGCATAGCTTTCAACACTAATGACAGACATAGGCAGCGAGCGTGAGGGTTTTTAATGGGAATGTAACAGGTCAGGCTCTGAATCAAGGATCTAACCGAGATAAAGGCAGTATTGCTCTGTAATTTAAGTACTTTAATAGAGTTTGAAGGGAGGTTACTGCAAATATCTAACATGTTTGGCATATTTCCAGTGTTGAAACGTTTAGCCTGCACCATTCAGTATCTCCATCCTGGCCAGATCAATAAACTTTTCTCAAGCATTAAATTGCCATCCATAGGGTGATTGATTGGAGCTAAATGTTCTGGCCATCTCCTTGAGGACCTGTGTCACTCTACGTAAAATAATGCTTAACTTGATAAAGAAATGCATCTCCACCTTCATTGGTAACCTTGGGAGTTTTGAATTTTCCTGCAGACCTCAACTTTCAAGGCATTCTTCAATAAACTAGCTTTCTATTGTGCATCGAACATGACTTTTGTATTGTGCAGATTTTTAAATCATGCAGTAATGTGTTCCTTCATGCAACCACCCCCACCCCACCCACCTCTCCCACCCTGTTCCCCCATTGTAATAGGAAACTCCCAAAGACTGGTATTTATAATGACATAAGTGCTAATGATTAAACTCTGGAAATAATGGAAAGATCAGATAATTTCTCAATGTGTGAGTCAAAATTGAATGTTACCATTTTTCACTCTGGCATCCACCTGAACAGTAAATCCAGCCTGGGGCTGGATTTTCCACACTCCCACTGTGTGCGTTGCAGTGATGGAGATTGCCCTCCATTGGCCAGCAGCAGGATCTTCCAGTCCTGCCGCTATCAATGGGTCTTCTCATTGTTCACCACCGAGGAACCTGTGGTAAGGCGTTGCTGTTGGCAGGACCAAAATATCAGCCGGCGGGAACAGCCATAAAATTTTGGCTATTGTATTGGCACTATTGGCTTTTCTGCCTTTGAGATATTCACTTAAAAAAACCTTTACAGATTATTGATATTTTAATGATGATGGAGATTTCTGTGGCTCATTAACCACAAACAAATTAAATTATCGAAGGACTTGCTAAAGATCCCAGTGGAGGAACAGATGTTCGACAAATTGCTGCCCAAAGACCAGTTAATCTCTATATGCCCCATCCATTAATTATCCAGATTTGTTTCCAAGCATTTAATCGTGTAAAACCTCGAACAGGAAAGGATTACTATTAGAGATCATTGCTGAATCTTCTTTTCCCCAGTAAACTTATGTAAATCCATTCAGTGAGAATATTAATCTATAAGAAAGTATTAAATTGCAATTAAATTTGCATTTTGTCAGAAGCAAACTTTTATTCGAGAACTTGGGAAGATAGTTACAGCAATTTCATAGTCGGAGGAAAGAGGAGAATATTGCAACATTACTTACTCTAATGTAATCATCATAAATCTAATAGACACTATTGTAAAATTTCAAATTCCACATTGACAAAGTAGCATTAAGTTTATAGCAGTCCAAAAAATAAGCTTCTTGATCCAATGAAGTAACCTGTAATAAGGCTATGAGTAATATCATAAAAGCAAAATACTGTGGTTGCTGGAAATCTGAAATGAAACTGAAAGTGCTGGAAATTGACAGGAGATGTGGAGGAGAAACAGAGTAAATGTTTTGAATTGAATATGACTCTGAGGAAACCTTGGGCCGGATTTTCTTTGAACGGGGTTTCCCGTTTTTTGTTTCCCTCCCCCTTGCTGGGAACACCGCAGTGAGGGTTCACCATTGGCAGGACCAGACCATGGGCAGCATGGTGGCACAATGGTTAGCACTGCTGCCTCACAGCACCAGGGACCCGGGTTCAATTCCCAGAGTTCCCTGTCTGTGTGGAGTTTGCACATTCTCCCCGTGTTTGTGTGGTTTCGTTCCGGTTTCCTCCCACCTTCTGAAAGACATGCTGGTTAGATGCTTTGACCTGGACACACACCAGGCTGTGGCGACTAGGAGAATCTCACAGTAACTTCATTGCGGTGTTAAAGTGAGCCTTACTTATTAATAAGTAAACTTTAATTTTTAACTTTAATAGAAGATCCCACTGGCGGAAAGGGCCAAAAAATTTCGGCTCATAACTCTGCTTTCCTCTCTCCACATTAACAATATCATGGGGCCAGAACTTTACATTGGTTGGACTGCCACTGGAAGTACAGGAAATAGCAGAGAAAGGCGTCAGACACGTGCCCTTATTTTACCGCGCAATACTTTGGTTGGTGAGCAGAGGCAAGTGTGCACGCCAACAGTCAAGCAGGAAACTTAACCCATTAAAGGACTAATAGAATACAATTTTACCTGGCCTGTCTGCTTTCACTGTTGGCGGAAGGGCCAGTTGGTCAGGCAGCCTTTATGTTCCAGCTGCAACCTTTATCCAGGGAGGGATGAACTTTCCAGGCTGAAACCAGGTTTGAAAAGGTGCCTGTGGATGGAGGCTTGTGTTTGAATTTGCTGCCTGAACATTCTTTGTGGCATTTTTCCATCGCAATTTATTTTTTACATGTTTTTAGCTTCCTCAGACCATCCCACAGCAGCCGTTCCACTGAGGAGCACATTAGAGGCATCAGCCCACACCCTGCATTTTCTCGCTGCCCATCCTTTTCCTGTACTCCTGGCAGGCTGTGTGCACATGTTTCCAGGTCCGCCGAGTACGTGTCCGGTGGGTCAAGAATTCAAGCCCGTGATTTATTCTGTAATGTCATCATTATAGGGCTATACTTTGCCGACAACAATTCTTGAAACTTTCATTTTTGAAACATTAAATAATTTAAGTTTAAAAACAACACCACAAAAGTCTTATCTGAACTGCAATTGGTCTGAAAGTCAAAGTGATAAAAAAGGTTCCAATGCAGATGATCCCAAGAATGACCCTGCCTGAAGTCTTCATTGCTATTGCAGGCTGATGTCTGGCGTTGAGTGCAAAGTTAGCTGCGGTGCAAATGCATGGCCTAGCCAAAACTGAAGGACATCTAAATATTCTGAGAAAACTGCAGCTTGCCCATCTGTAGCATCAAATTCCATTTTAGCTAAGTGGTGGGAAGGGAAAAAATAGCAAGAGGAGGATAATTGTATGCTCAGTGAATGTTTAATTATGTTCAGTTGCTGGGCATTAACTGAGGATTCACTTGTGCTTCTAAATTTGTGTTTCATAAGTCTGGAGGTGTATGTTTTACAAAGTGCATCTCTCTAAGTTAAAGGCTTATAATGTGAAGATTAGCTTCTAGTTCTGTTCTTCACCCCCGGCTCTCTAGAATGGAAAAGAGGGAAGGACCAAATGAGGCCTCACTTGTCCTGTGGAGCTTGGAGAAGCAGGCCTGTTCCTTATGGTTTCATATCAAAATTTGTTTTCAATGTTTGACCTATTAAGGGGTGGTAGTTATAGGACGGATGTCAGGGGTAGGTTCTTTACCCAGAGGGTGGTGAGGGATTGGAATGCCCTGCCTGCTGCAGTTGTAAATGCGCCTAGTTTGGGGGCGTTTAAGAGATCCGTGGATAGGTTTATGGATGGAAAGGGTTTGGTTTAGGTTAGAGGGTCATTGCTTTTTAACTGGTCGGTGCAACATCGTGGGCCGAAGGGCCTGTTCTGCGCTGTAATGTTCTATGTTCTATGTTCTATATTTTTGTCAGTGTCATTTATGCTATATCCATCACCATTTTAATAAAACAGGCTTGCATCTGCTGTGTTCAAGGCAACACATTGCACCGATAGATCCAAAAGCGAATGTTTGGTATATGCAGAGTCTAATTTTATTCAGTTGTCTCTGATAACTGGAAAAATAAAAATGCTTTGTTTCAGTATCAGGTCAAAGATTTTTCAGGTCCCCCAATCGCAGGGTTGTGATTCCTGAAATTGCACCCTGTAGCATCCACTTTAGACCCATAAAGTGGGTGGGGAGGTGATGGCCTCATGGTATTATCGCCAGACTATTAATCCAGACACTCAGCTGATGTTCTGGAGACCCGCGTTCGAATCCCACCACAGCAGATGGTGGAATTTGAATTCAATAAATATCTGGAATTAAGAATTGACTGATGACCATGAAACCATTGTAAATTGTTGGAAAAGCTCATCTGGTTCACTAATATTCCTTAGGGAAGGAAATCTGCCATCCTTACCCGGTCTGGTCTACATATGACTGCAGAACCACAACAATGTGGTTGACTCTCAACTGTCCTCTGAACAAGGTCAACCATGGATGGGCAATAAATGCTAGCCAGCCAGTGACACCCATGTCTCATGAATGAATTAAAAAAAATGTGTTTAATAATGTTCAGTTCCTAGGCTTATACTTATGGTTTACTTTGCAGCAAACTATTTGACATTCTGTGTATCATGTTGGCTTTCAGGACACAAGAAAACATAACAGAAAGGTGATTTGGCCAGCAAACTCACTCCTGCCGTGTATTCAAATGTAGGCTTTTCATATTTAATCTCTTTTGGCTAGGGATTGCAATTTATTTCACTCTGTCACCACAAAGGTAATTAAACTGAAGTCTGGAATATTGATCTTTACATCCCTGTTGTACAGCACTGGATTTTCTTTTCCCTGCAAATCACGTATTAGAGCTGTCAGCAGCCCAGAAACTGTAATAGTCCAGGAGTACTTTAATCATATTTGCTTAAACTTGTCCACACGATCTTTCATCTAACCAGGTACTTACATAAGGCTCTTATGAACTTTTCTCAAAATAGCATTAACTATTTTCTCAGACAATCTGTTCCACTCCTGAAGACAGTGTCTTCTAATCTTTTGCGTCATGTTTCAAAATTGTAAGATTGTTAATTTTATCCCAGTCCTTTGTTTTGGTGTTATCTATACCTTCTCAGCATTTGGTGCTGTTTATTTTTAACCTCCAGTTTGTTTTTTTCTGCCTGTTCTCTTTACCTACTACCTCTCTAGAAACCATTAATGCTGCACTGGATCATGGTTCTCTCAGCTTTGGTTAAATTGAAAATAAATGCCAGTGGGATTTTTGACTGAAAATGGGGACTCAAGGCCAAGCCTGATCTTGTCCCTACCTGGCCTGTATGCACATGGACTATCAGCAGAAGTCACTAGTCATTAGAAGAATTGAAAACACAGGCTACACTTTTCCAGCTCAAATCAGGTCACTGATGCTAATGACTAATCTCCTTCAGACTAACTCACTCAGCACATACTCATTGCCAAACTTGGTTAGTGCTATTAAGTTAATGCTTTGAAAAATGTGTTTCAACTTAAAGAGCGTAATTTTTTTTTTAAAAACTGCTTTGATATACAATACCGAACAAACTTGCAAAGATATTATAAAAAGGTGCAAGAATTCTGATATGGGTATAATGGACAGCTTTAATTATCCTAACATAGACTGAATAGTAAGAGTTTAGGGGTCGGGGGTGGGGGTTGGGGAAGTTCAGGCTTTTTAGATTGTGTTCAGGAGAATTTTCACCATCAAGCTATTTTCAGTCCAATGAACCTGGTTCTGAGGAATGAGGGGGAGTCATAGAATCATAGAAACCCTTCAGTGCAGAAGGTCCTAACACAACAACTCCAGACATTTACCCAGCTAACCTACACAACCTGGGACACTGTGGACAAGTTTGCATGGCCAATCAACCTAACCCGCACATCTTTGGACTGTGGGAGGAAACCAGAGCACCCGGAGGAAACACACACAGACATGGGGAGAACGTGCAAACTCCACATACACAGTGACCCAAGCTGGGAATCGAACTCAGGTCCCTGGAGCTGTGAGGCAGCAGCGCTAACCACTGTGTTACCATGTTGTCCAACTGAGCTAACTGAAATATGTATCAGGAGGGGAACATTTAGGAGTGCAGTGATCAGAATATTGTATGGTTTAAGTTAGCAGTGGCAAAGGGCAAGGAGCAATCCAGGGGAAAAACTAATTATCTGGGAGAAAACCCAACTTCAATGGAGTGAGAAAGGATCTGCCCAGGTAAATTGGAATTAAGGATAGCCAAACAAAGCTGTAACAGAACAATGGATTGCCTTTAAAGAGGATATAGTTCAGTCACAGTCAAGGTACACTTCCACAGGGGGAAAGGTAGGATAAAGAAATCTGGAAGCCCCTGAATGATGAAAGAAACAGAGACTAAGATGAAGCATCTGATGGTGTCGGGCTGAATCTAGAAGATTGAGACACATTCACATTAACCAATAAGGAGAATATGACAGCGAGTAGTGTCAAGGTAAACAGAATACATGAAGCATTTGATCGAATTAGACTCAGCAATAGTGAATCATTGGATAGGGTCAGATAAAAAGGAAAGTAAAAAAGCATAAATCAGGATTAATGTGCACATATATGAAAGCATGGTGGGTAGTTAATCAGATTGGTGAACTACACACACGAGTTGACAAATAGAACTATGATATTATTGCCAAAACAAAGACCCGAGCTCAAAGAAGGACAATACTAAATGTTAAATATTCCTGGGTACAAGGTGTTTCAGAGAGACAGGAAAGAAAGTAAAGGGCGAACTGACATTATTGATTAAAGATGGTATTACAGTATTGAAGAGAGAGGGTGTTCCAGAGGGGTCAAGGGCAGAATCTCTCTGGCTTGAGGTAAGGAATGAAACAGCTGCAATAACATTGATCAATATCGTATAGAGATTGTCAACTAATGAAAGGATGCAGAGAATCAATTTTATAAAGAAATTACAGAGAGGTGCAAGAATTGCAGAGTAATTGTAATGGGGAACTTCAATTATCCAAACATAGACTGGGATAGGAATAGTGCAAAGGGACAAGATGTGTGTGAGTTTCTGGAATTTATTCAAGGTAGTTTCCTGCAGCAATATATTTCTGGTCCAACAAGTGGACAGGCACTGTTGGACCTGGCTCTGGAGAATGAGTTGTCCCAAGTGGATTAAATATCAGTGGGAGAGCATCTAAGGGACAGTGACCATTGTATCATCAGGTTTAGGTTGGCCATGAAAAAGGACAAGGAGCAATCCAGAGCAAGGATAATTAATAGGGAGAAAGCCAACTTCAGTGGGCTGAGAATGCATTGGAGTCGAGTGAGTTGGAATCAACTGTTGCCTACAAAGATGATGGCTGAACAATGGGCCACGATCAGAGAAAAAGTATTGCAGGTGATGTCAAGGTATATTCCCTTGAAAGAGAAAGCTGGGACAAATAAATGCAGAGTGCCCTGGATGATGAGGAAGATAGAGGTGAGAATGAAAAGGAAGAAGTACGCGTACAACAGACGTCAGTTAGAAATGCAGTGGAGATTCAGGCTGAATGTAGAATGATTAGAGTGGGAGTGAAAAAACAAAGAAAAGCAAGGAGAGAGCATGAAAAGAGACTGGCAGCTAACACAAATGGTAATCCTGAGTCTTCTGCAAGCATATAAATAACAAAAGGGTGGTAAAAGAAAGAATGGGTCTAATTAGATATACAAAGGGCGACTTGCACGTCGCGCTGGGACAAATAGTGGAAGGATTTAATAAATACTTTACATCTGTCGTTACGAAGCAAGAAGATGCTATCCAGGCCCAGGTGAGAGAGAGAGTAATTGGTACACTAGAAGAAATTAAAATTGAGAAAGAAGAAGTTTTAGAAAAGCTATCTTTACTTATAATAGATAATGTGCAAGGAGCAGATGAGATGGATCCAAGGATACTGAGGGAAGATGGAAGTAGCAAATCTTCAAATCCTCCTGATACATAGGAGTGGTGCCAGAGGACTGGAGAATTGTGAATATTACATCCTTGTTCAAAAAGGATAAATCTGGCAACTACAGACCAATCAGTTTGACTTGAGTGGTGAGGAAAGTTCTAGAAACCATCGTTGAAGACAAAATCAATAGCCACTTAGACAAGTGCAGGATAGTTAGGGGAATTCATTAAGGGAAAATCATGTTTAACTAACTTGCTGAAGTTTTTTTCAGGAGGTAACAGAGAATGTTGATGAGGGCAATGTTGCTTGATGTGGTGTATATGGATTTTCAAAATGCATTTGATTTGGTGCCGCACAACAGACTTGTGGTAAAATTCTAGCCCATGGAATAACTAAGAAATTAGGCACTTGAATAATAAATCGAGTTATAGGAAACAGTTCAATTCATGATAACTAGTTTTTTTTCAGATTGGAAGGAGGTTTGTAGTGAAGTTCCCCAGCGATCACTGTTTGGACCTTTGTTCTTCATGTTGCATATTGATGACCTAGACTGTGGTGTTCAGGGATTGATTTCAAAAATAAGATAGTCTGTAGATTAGAACCATTATCAATTGTAATCAGGATAGCCTTGCACTTCAAGAGAGTATAGCCACGCTGATGGATTGATTAATTAAGTGGCAGATGAAGTTCAATGCAGAGAAGTGTGAGGCGATGCGTTTTAGCAGAATGAACATGGAGAAACAGAATGAAAATAAATAGAGAAATTCTAAAGGAGGTGTGGGATATTGGTGTATAGGTAAATGAATCATTGAAGATGGCAGGGCATGTTGAGAGAGCAGTTAATAAAGCACACAGTATCCTAGGTTAAAAGGGGCATTGAGTATGCAAGTAAGGAGATCATGTTGAACTTGTATAAGACAATAGTTCGATAATATCTGGAGAACTGGATTCAGGCTTAAACATCATACTTTAGGAAGACATTGGAGATTCACAAGAATGATTCCAGAGTTAAAGAATTGTAGCTATGAGGGTAGATTGGAGAGATTGTGAGTGTTTTCTTTGGGGAAAAGGTGTCTGAGAAGAGATTTGTAGAGTTATTCACGATCCTAAGGGCAATGAGTAGGTTAAATAGTGAGAACCATTTTCCACTCACGACAGCATCAAGAATTAAAGGGCACAGATTTAAAATAATTGACAGAAGGAGTAAAAATGATGTCAGGAAGTTTTTATACCCAGAGAGTGCTTAGAGTCTGAAATGAAGATCCAGGGAGGGTAGTGGAGGCAGGTTCGATTGAGGTACTCAAAAGCAAGTTGGATTGCAGAAAGAAAGAATGTGCAAGGTTATAGGGTTTAGGTAGAGAAGTGAGACTAAGTTGAATGCTCTTTCAGAGAGTCAGTGCAAATATGATGGGCCAAATGGCCTCCTTCTGCACAGCAAATAATCTGTGGCTCCTGTGTTCAATAAGCTTTGCTACCCTAATACTTTGTCAAGAGATTCAGTGTTAAAGCATAAGGAGGACATGAAATTATGGAACTTATCCACCAGTTCCCCATTGAATACACCAGAGAAAGCTAGGGTTCATGCATTCAGAAGTGGATAGTGTGATGATACTGTGCCTTTAAGAAATGTGTTTGTATGACCTTTCTTGTGCAGGATTTGTTTTAGCAGTTTGCTTCATTATCACTGCCATTTTGCCTCTACCTGGCAGCCTATGTTGTTACTGTGGCAGCATAATTAATCTTAAATGTAGAAATGGTTGTTTTAATCTGGACTAATGCTATTATTTTAATGTTTTTCAGAGTGGGGCTTCATTAGGTCAAGTAAGGTCATATGACATGGTGAGGCTAGCCTCACAGAGAGAAATCCAGCTCAGTTGCTGTTTGAGAACTGTAGAGGGAAGAAATAGCACCCAGTCTCTGGATCTGAAAACTGGGATCTGACAAAAATTAGGTCTTTTCCCCTGAAGTTCTGCTGCTAAGGTAGATCTTTCTCTGGGAACTGTTGTATGGGAGTCAGAAAACAGGTATATTTCTATATCTGTTCAGAGGGATCAAAAACCTGGAAATCTAGCATCCAAGTGAGCATATCTGTTTACTTGGTGCCCATTTGTTCTGAAGTAAAATGTATGCCTTTGGGGATATTGCTTAAATTGGAGCTACAGAGGTAGATAGCTGTTAAGAATTAGATTTTGTCATGTTCAAGTATTTTAATTGGCAAAAGTTATGCTAATTCTTTTTTATTATATACTAATTGTATTCTTTGAGCAAGCTTATTTTGATATCTACTACCTAGTGGGTCAGTAGAATCACACCCTGGAGTGAAATACCTTATGCTTGTACTAACGCCAAAATCAAGTAAAGTTGAAGTGTAAGCCAACTTCATAATAAACTTGGGATTTCTGATCTGGTCCCAAACAATATTCAATTGTGTGATATGTTTTAATTATTATCAAACAAACTGCATTTTGTACTGAAAAGGTACTTTTACAAATATGGAGACCTGTCCTTCAGATTTTAATTATTGCTGGAGATTTTTAAACTTAAAATTAAAGTTTTTTTACTAATCATACGAGCAGAATTTATGATTCCCTGGCCTGCTGGTTTAAAGGCAAGGAAACCTGTAGACTTTCCAGATGGCTTCCACTGCCCTCCCATCCACCCCACCTGTCCACAAGTTTACAATAGGCCTGCCCCATCTTTGCTCCAATTGAGACCTTTAAGTGGGTAATAAATAACACTGAAGGGTCATTTTCTGCCTGGCCTCAATTTTGATGCTATTGGGAGGAGTTTAGGAGCAGGAGAAAACTAGGCATGTCATCTACTCCGACCTCCCTCAACTGTTTCCTTTCCTTATTTGGCACAAGCTACAAGACCTGTCCCTTATAGATACTTCCTTAATTCCAGCTTCTCTATCTAGAGCCCATCCCTTTCCCCTCGCCTCTCTTGGCCTGACCTCCTTACACTGTGTGCGACCACCCTCACCTTACCCAGTCCTGGACTCTGGCACATTGACTGTGGGGACTGTTTGTAGTCCTAGTCTTGGCCAATGTGACCAAAGGCACTGCTTCTAAGCCAGCAATTCTCTGAATCAGGGTTTCTTCCTGAGTGAGAAACAGAAGTCCCATCTCCAGGTAACTAAAGTCCTTGGAGCATTAAGTGGCTGTAGATCACTGGGCATTCATTTCCTGTTGACTCTTTGTGTGCGAGGCGGATAATCCCAACATCTGAAAAATCCTGTACATACCTTTTTAATATCTTTTCAATATCTCTCTCTCTCTTTTACTGATCCCATTTTTCATTCTGTTTTGTTCCATTTTCTATATATGATTACATTGAATTACATATTATAGCTTGTGCTTAGAGTACATGTCACAGTGAGGTTCTTCAGTCTGACTGGTGGAAGAGACATGCCATTGTTGCCTTTCTCTTAGAGGTCCACAGTGCCATGTTGAGGGTGCTGCACTGAAATGGTTTCCGATTATCTTTGGTCGTTTCACCAAAGATTTCAATAAAATGGCGGTGCGGGCTCGTTGGGCCGAAGGGCCTGTTTCCCGTGCTGTATTGTTCTTTGTTTTGTTTTAAAGCTCATTCAAAGTATATTTAAAAGTTTATTTATTCGTGTCACAAGTAGACTTGCATTAACGCTGCAATGAAGGTACTGTCATCTGAAAATGCTAGCGAAACTCAGCAGATCTGATAACATCTGTGGAGAGAGAATGGAGCCAACCCAAGGGTCATCCAGACTCAATGTTTTCTGCGTTTTCTGTTTTTGTTTCAGATTCCAACATTTGGCCTTTATCTTATTGCGAAAATCCCCTAGACGCCACACTCCAGTGCCTGTTCGGGTACACTGAGGGAGAACTTAGCATGGCCAGTTCACCTAATCAGCACATCTTTCGGGCGGTGGGAAGAAACCAGAGCACCTGGAGGAAACTTGTGCAGACAGGGGGGAGAATGAGCAGACTCCACCATGACAAGCCGGGAATTGAACCCGAGTCCCTGGCACTATGAGGCAGCAGTGCTAATCACTGTGCCACCATGCCACCCTTAGAGCTGTATGCGTAATGAGCTGTTGGCATTGTTCATTCAGCACTGGTCAGAAAATCAACACTAATGTTGTTTTATTATGGGCGGAGGACTGATTTGCCACATTCATTTTTCTTTTGTAGGAGATTACGTTGTGATGTCCGTGTACTTTGATCTAAGCAGACGAATGGGCTACTTCACCATTCAGACCTACATCCCTTGCACGTTGACTGTTGTTTTATCCTGGGTATCATTTTGGATCAACAAGGATGCAGTACCGGCTAGAACATCGTTAGGTAATTATATCACGACAACAATTTATTTTTAAGATGTAAAAATAACTATTTTTATCCCTTCTAATTTTTTTTTAATATACTGGGGAAGAAATTACTTTGCATGACACCATTTGTCACTGCACAGACGTATCTAGTCTGAGTGCGAAGACAGTACTAAGATTGATATCAGCACAGCCAAAGCAGTGATCTTTGATAATATTAATGAAGATCGCCGAGTGAGCACGCAGACCATGACCCACAACACTGCCTGCCCAGGGTTTTGACTTGTATGCATTGTGCTGTCAAGAGGAGATGCTGTCGTGGTGATGTCACTGGACTAGTAATCTAAAGGCTTAGGCTAATATTCTGGGGATATGGATTCAAATTTCACTGCAGCAGCTTATGGAATTTGAATCCAATCAATAAAATTTAGAATCGAAAGGTTGGGGGGGCAATCCTCGACAGGAGCGGGGTCCGTGTAGAAGGTTTCCGGCTTCCGACCGTCTCTGGCCACCAGATTGCTGGCATCGTGAGCTCCATGCCAGAAAACCGCATGGAGCTGAGTTGAATATTATATTTCTGATTTCAATCTTATTAGCGGGCCTGGGACTGAAGTGCCTGGGCCCCCTAGCGTCTCTCTCTCTCTCTCCACCCCCTCCCCACACTTAGCTGCCTCCGCCGGAGTGTTTCACTCCAGTCGGGGTCACAACTGCTGCCTACTAACTGGGAGCTGGCAGCCCGACCCCACTGGAGTGAAGGGAGGCCATGGAGACCCCTCAGGAGGTCAGGGGTAAGGGAGGTGCCACCTGGTAGTGCCAGCCTGGCCCCTTGGTACAGTCCAAGGGGAAATGTCCAGGGGCACTTCGGCATTGCCCAGTGGGCATTGGGCAGTGCCAAGAGGGCAGGGCCTGTGGCGGGGGGGGCCGATCAGTAGAGGTAGGGTGTCTCACTGTCATTCTGTAGTTGGGTCAGTGACAGAGAGAGGGTGGACTGTGATCGGAGCTGGCCATCGAGGTAGTGGTAGTGTCGGGGCTGGGGAATAGGGGAGGGACTCATCTAGACATGTCCAGGAGGCCAGCGATCAGGGCACGGTGGAGTCAGGGACAGTGATAGGGAGTTGCTGCGCAGGCCAGTGATTGAGCTGACCAGTGATTGGGAGGCCGGGAGTCCAAGAGTATTGCACATGCTCCGATCTCCATTATGAGAGATCAGCGCATGCGCAGTGGTCCACTCAATACTATGCTGCTGGCCTCTCCAGTGGAAATAGACCCCGCCACCTGATTCTTATTGAGATTCACGCTAGTGCACTCTGTGATACACAGAATGTGGGAGGTTCATTTTGAAAATCCTGCTTAAAAAATCAGCGGGATTTACTCCAGTTTTTACGAGAATTCGGGCACTTAGAATTTTTTTGGAAGAATCTCGGGCCTAGTCTTGGTCATGATGATCGTGGAAACAACTGTTGGAAAAACCCATCTGGTTCACTGATGTCCTTTGGCGATGGAAATCGGTTGTCCTTACCTAGTCTGGCCGCAGCAGTTTGGTTAACTCTTAACTGCCCTCTGAATAGCATAATGGCCAACCTCCCATCTCTTAATTTTCTGCTGCCTTGACAAAGCAGTCAGCATAATTAAGGATCCCATGCACCCCGGACATTCTGCCTTCCACCTTCCTCCCTTGGGAAAAAGATACAAAAGTCTGAGGTTATATACCAACCAACTGAAGAACAGCTTCTTCCCTGCTGCTATCAGACTTTTGAATGGACTTACCTTGCATTACGGGTGGGGGCAAGAGACTAGCAGGCCCAGAGACTTCAGCCCCGGACCCACCGAGATTGCAATTATATTCAAATCTGCATCTAATATGCAGCTCGGCACCGATTTCTGGTGTGCAGCTGACGGCTCTGGAAATCCTGCGCTGGGAGGCACATGGAGGTCTTGGCGCCCAGCGGGGACCCCACGAAACAGCCTCCGCTAGGGTCTCCCAGCTTGCTGCACTACGAAAGCAGCATAACAAGATGCGAGAATCACCCTTATAATTTTGTCAGCAAGGGCACTGAATTTTGAATGAATGCCAGAGATTGTCTCATGACCTCACAGCATTTGTTTTCTTTATTTTTATATCCTGTGGAGTTTATGGCATATTCTACAGAGCACAAAAAATCAAGAGAAAATATCCTTCAATCCTTCAAATCCATTCTATTCAAAGATTATGCACAATTTAAATTTTATGAAGTAGGCAATTAACCACAGAATGGAAAACTCATTTTTTTCATAATTGGTCAAAAAATTTCCCAGAATATTAATTTAACATTGCAATCAAAATTTACTTAATTTCCTTTTTGTTTACAGTCCATTTGATATTGGTGGTAGTGAGCATCAGCAGGGCCCCAGTTAATAAATTCATGACTGAGTTTATACATAATGTATGAAAATAATATAGCCAGATAGACTGCTGTACTACGCCAAAAAACTGCTGAAGATCGGCCATTATTGTAAATTAATTATACATAACGGAAGTGTAAAATTTGATACCACGTCAGTATATGCCGCCTGGGCAACACAGTGGCACAGTGGTTAGCACTGCTGCCTCACAGTGACAGGGATCTGAGTTTGATTCCCGGCTTGGATCACTGTCTGTGTGGAGTTTGCACGTTCTCACTGTGTCTGCGTGGGTTTCCTGCAGGTGCTCTGGTTTCCTTCCACGCCCAAAGATGTGCAAGTTAGGTGGACTGACCATGTTAAATTGCCCCTTTGTGCCAGGAGGACTAGCTAGGGTAAATGCATGGGCTTACAGGAATAGGTCCTAGATGGGATTGAGGTCGGTGCAGGCTTGATGAGCCAAATGACCTCCTCCTACACTATAGGGATTCTATATTCTATAACTTGTGATAGCTACATGATTTGCGCTGATTCTTATCAATCAACTGTTTCAGCAATCTCAAGCTGAAACAGCAACCTTGACCTTAAAAGTGAAATGTGTGGAGCATTAACATGTCAAATTTCAACATTCCAGACAATATTTCAGTTCTGAACAGTTTTTATTGTTTGTTTATTCTGTGTTGTGGAGGTATTTTGGTGTGATTCTTGCTTGTATAAAATCATTATTAATATATTATCCCCATATAAAGGCATTTTTAAAAGCACCAAATAACCCGAGGACACCTGAAACAGTTTTCGTCCAGTGAAGTACTTATAATTGTATTCTCTGTCATATTAGGAAACATGCAAACCCATTTTCACACAGCAAGCTCCTACACACAGCAATGGAACGAGTTACCCGAGTATCAGTTTTTAGGCATCAGTTGAAGGATATAAACGTCAGCCAGGACATTGGGAAATCTCCTCCATTCTCCTTTGAATAATGCCGTGTGATTTTTTTTTCCCAACCATCTGAAAAGGACAATCTGCTTTGGCGTAGCACTTGAAATATGGCACCTCTGATTGTGCCATGCTCACTCAGTGATGCGCTGAACTGCCGGCCGAGATTACGTGCTCAGGTATTTTGACTGGAACCTGAACCCACAACCTGCCACAGAGGGGAGAGTGCCAAGGCTGGATCTATATTTATACCACTGTGCAGCCACAGGCCTATTGTAAATTGACCGACAGTCTGCACAAATTAGTCCACTCTAGCACCTTGACACAGCGTCACCATTCTGCATTATAACAATGACCTTTCTGTCTGTACTCGCCTATTACTTGGTCTTGTGTGGCCAGAACATCAGTCACTATTCCTGACTTCAACTGGACACAGTTCTTCACAATTTATAGCATAATTCCCAGAACATAAACATATTTTAGAGCACGGTGATAAAGATGGAAGTCCCTCTGGGTCTAATGTTTATCCACTGAGCAGAATGAATTCGTAACACACTGAGGACTTTATTATCATGTGTTGCTGGCCAGTTATGTTCATGGGATGAATGTTAAATCCAGTGGGACCACCAGCACTTATCCTTTACATAGGAGCTGAATAGTTTCTGTGATGTGCAGAACTCAATTGCCATGCAATCTGATTTCAGTTTTAATCCTGTGGGACCTATTACAGACAGTCATTTAGCTTTTAAAGTGGGGTCCAAATGGGTAGTTATGTCTCCCTATGCTGGTAAATTTTTTGACAGGCATTTAGTCTCATCGATTTGTCACTTAGCACATCGCCAGAAAACAATTGAGTAAATAAATGTCAATACTGTCTTTGTAAAAGGCATTGCATGTGCCATCACTCACAAGCTGTGACTTAAACTTTACGTGTCCATTTTTTCCAGAATCATACTGTGAATTGACTGCAATAATTAGTAAAATATTTTAGTTTTACTGTTGCAGGATCTAATGAGACCATTGAACTTCATTTCATGAGCAATTGCCGGGGAAGAGAAGGGTGATATATTTAGCTGCCAAACCAAAAAGCACAAACATCCATTATAATAGGTATATAATTAATCTTCCTGAGAAAGCAGTTAATGCAAATCATTTGAAAATAATATTCAACATTAGTGATGACAGCTCATTAAAAGAAAAGATTTCGTAGAATGATACAGCACAGGAGGCCAGTCAGCCCATTGTGCTCATGCCAGCTCTTTGACAAAGCTATCCAATTAGTCCCATTTCCCAACTCTGTCCCCATGACCTGGTAATTATTTTTCCTTTAAATATTTATCTGATTCCCTTTGGGAAGCTGATTCTACCACCCTTTCATGCACTGCATTCAAGGTTATGTCAACTTGAGACGGACAAATTATGTCGTTATTTTGTCCATCACTTGAAACCTACGTTCTCATGGTTACCGGCCCTTCTACTACTGAAAACATTTACCCCATTAGAGCTATTCATGCTTTGGAACGTCTCTGTCAAATCCCACCTCAAAGTTTTTTACTCCAAGGAGAACAAATCCAACTTCTCCTGTCCCTCCACATAATTGATTTGCTTTATCCCTGGAACCATACTCGTAAATCCCTTCTGTATCTTCCCTAAAGTCTGGGCATTGTTGTTGTAGTGTTGTTTCCAGAATTGAACACAATACTCCAGGTGAGCCCAAGCCTGTGTTATATAAAGGTTTAGCTGAATGTCATTGTTTTCGTACTGTATGGACCGGATTTGCACAACTGAGGTAGATAACTTGCCCACTTGGCCAAAAAGTACACAGAAATGCACAGTTTTCACTCTGGCAGGTGGGTGGGAACGGGGTGTGTATGCAACAGACGTGAGATAGAGCAGTGCCCATTGACTCTGGGAGCAGATCGAAGGCCCACAGGGGCAGGCGAGTACGAAGATGGGTTAGCCTCAGTTCTCTAGGACATTGCCCCTCTTGGTTTGAAAGGCATTAACCTCTTTCACCCTCACCTCCTCCCAACACTCCCTTTACCTACCCCCAGGTAGCTCCACATAATCTTCATGCCACCCCCATATCCAGTTACCCAGTATCCATCATGGGTGCAAGTCAGGAGTCTACAGTGATGAAAAAATAAACTTCTAGCAATCTAATGCAGATCTCAATCTTTCACAATTGATAGTGAAAAAATTCCCATTCAGAAGTTCTATTCAGAACTTTTAAATCTGCTCAAGTGGATAATTTCTTATAAAAGCAAACAAACTTCTATTCAGTCGCATCAAAGCCTGCTAACAGGGCAGCACAGTGGCACAGTGATTAGCACTGCTGCCTCACAGCTCCAGGGACCTGAGTTCACTTCCTGGTTTAGGTCACTAACTGAGCAGAATCTGCACATCTTCTCTGTGTCTGCATGGGTTTCCTCCGGGTGTTCTGCTTTCCTCCAAAACATGTGCTGGTTAGGTGCATTGCAAAGCTAACTTTTCCCTCAGTGTACCCAAACAGTCAGCAGAGTGTGGTGACTAGGAGATTTTCACAGTAACTTCATTACAGTATTAATGTAAGGTGAGTTATGGCACTAATAAACTAAAACTTTAAACTTTTATTCTTTAATAGCCTTTTTAAACGGTCAGTCAAACTGTGAATGCAGAATGCCTGTTGAAATAATTGTAGCTTTATATTTCAATCACCATCATTCTCCATAGCAATGTCACTACCAATTAGAGTCCACTTACCAACCAATCTTCAGTACAAATTGTTGTTTTCCCCTTATACTGATATTCTTATGAAGTGTCCTGATGAGTGCAGGATGAAAAGTTTTGACATGTCTCTGTTTTCAACAATACTCAAATAGCTTCTTTCACTCCTTAACCACATCATCACTTTCCAATGCTGAAATGATTTATTTGATAAATACTGCTGCCCCCTCTATTTGTTCTTTAAAATTTCCTGAATACTCTGCAGTCAAGAATATTAAGCTGTCAGTCCTCCCCTTCTATTTTTCCTCTATTTCATGATCCGAGATTATGAATTGTATCGACGCTTACCAGCCTGATTTATCATGCTGCATGCACTTATGCAGTCCAAACCCATATTGGACTGCTCACATCTATCTGCTTTCTAATCCTTCCTACTCCATTTGCCATTCATGTTTCCTAGTCCCATGCGTACCATTTTCTCCTTGAAAACATTTCATCCTGGTGCTTATATATTGGCCAAATTAGTTTATATCCTCCTCTATACTAGTTTGAGATGTCCAGGCACACTTTGATCCAAACTTACCTTTGTAATTGGCATGTGACGCATCACCTTATGGAGTGGAGGTGGTGGTTTCTCACAAAATGCCCAATGGTGAAGAGAAGCTTTGCATCAAGATCCTTGAACAAAGCACAAATGAACAATGCACAGATAGAGAAAGAAGCTCTAGGAATCAGTTTTGGAATCAAACATTTTTACCAATACGTTAATGGAAGGAAATTTACTCTATTAATGGATCATTGACCAATACTGAAATTGAGTACGTGTTCACCTTGTGCAAAAGTTCAGAAACTGCTGCCACTAGTGCCATTATGATGTGAGAGCAGGACTAAGCATTTTTTTATATAAAGTCAAGAAGGATTAGCGAGGAACTAGATTACCAGTGAGAAGTGGATATGTACCATTGTCAGGACCAGTCTCCTACACCACACAAACCTGAGACAATGTAATATAGAGAAGACATGTGGACCCGATTTTGGCAACCAAGCAGTTTGGCAGAGACAGAATCAGTCTAGAGTCCACAACACGCTGTGCCAAGTGAAGACCTGGACAATCTCTAAACAATTGGGAAAGACAATAACTCAGTACTTCAACACTGACTGTGTAAACAACCAAACTAAACCAAAAACACAAGAGGCTGCAGTCAACAAAAGCAGACACCCAAGGTTCATGACCAACCACCCAGAAATCAGTCCTCCGAAACATCGAAACTATTGACTGTTGTGTTTATTAATTATTCATACTGAGAATTTTCATTGTTAATGTTATACGGTGTTTCGTCTCAGGAACGTTTGATATGAAGGGGGAGGAAAGTGTTATGTATTTTAGTTGTTCCTAGATGGAACAACTAGGAACCAACTTAAGGACCAACCATATCACGTCCTGATGACATCATTGGCTGTTTATTCGGGCAAATGGGCAGTCTATTCTAACAGCCTGTAAAGTAAACACCTTTCCAATAAAGCTCTTGTTAGTTTGTTTGTACCTTTATGGTCTGCAGGCTTGTCCTTTAAAAATGCCACATTTCTTGAGTTATTTATTTAGTTTTCTGGTTAGCAACTGTTTCTTCTTGCTAAATAAGGCCTTTTCCCATTGCTCCCTTTGTTCTTATTTCTTTCTGCACCGTCCATCTGCAAATACTTATGCTTTCTAAATATTTGATTTCTCACATCAGTTTATTTCCTTTGATGAATATACAAATATTTCTTGATGATTTTGAGATGTGCATTACTTTGATTTTGCCAATGTTGATTTTCATTCCAAAGTTCATGGCTGCTAATCTATCTACTGGTTCTTATATTTCTTCTGTGCTTTCTACAAATGCTTTGACATCTATAAAGCTAATTGTGGTTATCATTTGCCTCCCGCAATCTTAATGTCAGATTTTGTGCCTTCAAAGGCCTCTAATACCATTATGTCTGCATAGATATTGAAGAGGACAGGTGATAAACAATACCCTTGTCAAACTCCTCATTCAATTCAGAGATGTTTTCAGGGGAAAACACATCAAGAAACCATGGGTACAATTGCAGTGTTGCAAAAGGTGGAAGAAAAGAGAAAGTGGGCTGTTGGTGAATAGAGAGACGTGATAGAGGATACTGATGTGGGTTCTGAACTATTTTGATCCAGTGGAACTGGAGTGAAAGGGACTGTCTACATTGTAGCTTCACTTTCCTCTTTATGTTCCTCCTCTTCCATTTTTTCTTTCCCTCCTTATAATCCCGCTGCTCAGCTATAGACCAGTGAGTCATCCATCGTGGCAAAGTTGCTCAAGTGTATTACCAAAGATTTCCTGGTTCAGCATTTGGAAAGCAGTGGTATAATTAGACAAAGTTAGTATAGATTTACAAAAGAGAAGTCATGCTTGACGAATCTATTGGAATTCTTTGAGGATGTAACTAGTAGAATTGACCGAGGAGAACTGGTGGATGTGGTTTATTTAGACTTCCAGAAAGCTTTTGACAAGATCTCAAATAGCAGACTACTATGTGAAGTTAAAGCCTGTGGGATTTGCAGGTAATGTCTTGAGATAGATAGAAAACTGGTTAGCAGATAGGAAGCAAAGAATTGACATAAATGGGTCATTTTATGATTCGCAGGCAGTGACTGATACGATACCGCAGGGATTTGTGCTAGGACCCCAACTATTTACATCACATATTAATCATTTGTAAGAGGGAACTAAATGTATTATCTCCAAGTTTGCAGATGACACAAAGTTGGGTGGTGATGAGCATGAAACTGTTATTACAATTGTGAAATTCATTGTGACTTCTAGCATCTGCATGTGTGCAGAAATCCAGAAGACTCTGTCAGTGGTTTTCTCGTTGCTCTACTGGGTACGCTGTTGAAGTCCCAACAGTTGGAGATCAATTAGAAGTTACTGAACTGGTGGGAAATTCTCTTTTCTTGTGCTGTAATATCAATGTTACCCTCCTCCCCAAAAAAATCCTGCCTTATTAATGAGGTGTAACTACTCCTCTCCGGTCCTGGCAAATCAATTTTGTAATTTTGCTCTGCCTAAGTTTCCCACTATGATAAAAGATCTGTGGTTTTCACATATCATGAAAAATGATTTCATTTCTGCTTTCATTCTGCATGCCCCAACCTTTATTTCTTGCTCTGTAAAATTGAAAAAAAAATGAAGGGTAATCAGTGCATTTTACTTCCTGGTTTGTTGTCTGTGAGAATTCTTCAATGTGATTTGCTGCTTACCCTGTTTGCTGATATTACTGTTATTGGATGTTCAGTGTCAGATTCAACTTTGATTTGATTTGATTTATTATTGTCACATACGTTAGTATACAATGAAAAGTATTGTTTCTTGTACGTTATACAGACAAAGCATACAGTTCATAGAGAAGGAAAGGGGACAATGCAAAATGTAGTGTTATAGTCATAGCTAGGGTGTAGAGAAAGATCAACTTAGTGCAAGGTATTTCCATTCAGAAGTCTGGTGGCAGCAGGGAAGAAGCTGTTCTTGATTCAGTTAACATGACATGACATCAGACTTCTGTATCTTTTTCCTGACGGAAGAAGGTGAAAGAGACCATGTCTGGGGTATGTGGGGTCCTTAATTATGTTGGCTGCTTTTCCAAGGCAGCAGGAAGTGTAGAATGGATGGGAGGCTAGTTTGCGTGATGGATTGGGCTACACTCACGACCTTTTATAGTTTCTTGTGGTCTTGGGCAGAGCAGTAGCCACACCAAGTTGTGATACAGCCAAAAAGAATGTTTTCTATGGTGCATCTGCAAAAGTTGGTGAGAATCATAGCTGATGTGCTAAATTTCCTTAGTCTTCTAAGAAAGTAGAGGCAGGAAAGATAAAATCCAGATCGCAACGATCATTAACTCTTTGCAGGTGGCTTTCTTCAAATCAGCAACAAGTTTCTTCACCACTAAATCCACACCAATATGTTTTAAAGAGTCCCTACACAATAACAGCAATGTATCAATTTTAGTTTCCTGGGATTGAAATTATTTGCCAGATGACGTGTTTGTGAAAGAAATATTGGGATATACTTAAGTTCAGTAAAATGTCATTACTAAAATGCAATTTGTTTAACATCAAGCAAATGTTAACATGAAGGTGAAAGGCATAAACAAATAGAACCTTTCATTATCATTTTTCTACAGCAAGTTATAGTTTTAAATACTGAATAAGGGAGTTTGACCACTTATCATTCTTCATGGTCTTACTTTCATTGCAGGCATCACAACCGTCTTGACCATGACTACACTGAGTACGATCGCTCGTAAATCCCTACCCAAAGTTTCCTATGTGACCGCTATGGACCTCTTTGTGTCTGTTTGCTTTATCTTTGTGTTTGCTGCACTGATTGAATATGGGACCTTGCACTATTTTGTCAGTAACAGAAAGCCCAGTAAAGACAAGGACAAGAAGAAGAAGAATCGAGTATGTACCCTTATCATACTAATATTCTTAGACACAATTATTGATGATTGGATTTATAAATGTGATAAAACTATGCTGCATAATAGGTGTAAGCGCAGTAAGTAGTCTCACAACACCAGGTTAAAGTCCAACAGCTTTATTTGGTAGCAACCTGATGTTGTGAGACTACTTACTGTGCCTACTCTAGTCCAACACTGGCAACTCCACATAATAGGTATAAGGCATGGAAGCACATCTTCAAAAGCTTTGTCATAGCTTCTTGCTGTAGCACTGACTCCGTCAAAGATTGTGATGCTGCACATTTTTTGAAAAAAAAAGGTCACTATACTGAAATATAGCATATGTTTGGAAGAGAAATTTTCTTTGGGCGCAAATATGGCACATTTTGACCTTCATAAGCCCTTGTTCTTTTTCCATTTAGAATGGAAATGTAGCCCATTTTATGAAATATGGTCATTTAATTAAATGATTTGTTCATCCTTTTCTGTGGCATTGTAGTGATCTAACCTTGAATTGCCATGAGGAAATGCAAAGTATGTGTTGTTAAAGTTTGATGCCATCACATGTTTCATGTTTACATCTCTATCAAACCTTTCACTGGACCCAAACCAGTTTTTACAATCTTTGACATGAGAGTTAACCAATGTACCTGTTGGCTGTTCATTGTACCAAAATAATTGTGTTAATCATACCATCATACTTTTCAATTAATGCATTCAAAATAACTTTTACACATTTATTACTTATGAGCAGCAATAAAAAATAAGGAAATGTACTCATGCTCTGTATAACTAATAAGATGCATTTTATGAAGTTGTCAACACCATGCGTTCAATTCCAAATGCCCTCAATGTATTCCATCCATGAATGTGCCAGATTATTCAGCAGGAACATTTGTTACCTGTTCTACAATGAATTTCTTACTACTTGTTAATTCTTTGAGTTGTCTGCACTTCTTTCTACTGTATTTCCAGATTTTATTTGCCTTGTCTTCATAATATGTCCCTTTAAGCTTTCATTAAATATTTTTATTCTGTTTTGTTTTCTTAAACAAAAAGCTTCTTCGGATGTTTTCATCAAAGGTACTTTATATTTATTTTTACAATAAAAATAAATATATTTAATTTTTGAATGTATGTTTGTTTCTAGAACAATGTTTATTGCTCAAATGTGTGTCCTCTCTGCCAGAGATAGGATCTGTCTATGTCTATATTCACCAATGAGTTGATGTTATTACTATCACAAGGAAAATGTATCTTCTTTGCCTTTTGAGGTGGGGTTCAGAATAATTGGAGGTTCTTTGCTCAGGTTTTATTTCTTTCTGTTTCCAATGCGCACCTTTAATAGCTAACAAAACAGAACAGGATGCACAAACTTGCAACATGTTTCCAAAGCCCAGCACAGCTTTGGAGGCATGGATGGTGTCACATAAAGGAAATCTCATAACTTTGCAAGTGTATTTCTCTATTCTTTATGCATCTTTGTGATTACATGTTTATCACTGCAGCTGAACATTCTTCTATCTCCCATCACCATTCTCTTCCCCTCCCTATGTGACTATTTCTTGTTGTCATTGTAAACTGATACCAAAAAACTTTATTTAAATGGTTGACATTTTGAATATAGAACATAGAACAATACAGCATAGGAACAAGCCTTTTGGCCCACAATGTTAAGCCGAACATGAGGTCAAGTTAAATTAATCCCTTCTGCCTGCCCTGGGTCCATATCCCTCTATTCATTGCATTTTCATGTGCTTATTTAAAAGCCCCTTAAATTCCCTTATCATATTTGCCTCCACCACCACCTCATAGTAGATAGAAATTCTGATCTGCCAGTTAAAACCACATTTGAGTTCACATAACTTGCCTAATTGTACTAAGATTGTCCTTCTTATATCATTTATGTAATTATGTTGATTTAGGACGAGCTGCAATATTTAATAATATATGCATGAAATCACCAGAAGTGACCTCAGTAATTGCTAGCGCAGGTAACTGTGCGGAGTACAGAAGCAGTCTGTACTCAACACACCTCGTCAATAAAACGCCTTTAGCTTGTCAGCCTCCATGCCTCCCAGCATCAACCTTGCGGACACAACTGAGAAATTGGTGATAGGGGCGTTGAATAGTTCTTGCTAGCCACTGAGGGAGCAGGAAAATATCTTTGAGAGAAAGGAGCTCTCCACGTGTTCCGGATAGAACGGGCTCAGTGGCCATGAGTCACGATCGCCCTCCGAGGTGATTAAACAGCAATTGCAGAAGCAAGAATAGTGCTGGAGGTATGTAAAATACGGATTGAAGCTTGGGTTGTTCCCTGTTTTAAAAGAGAAATGTAAGGTAGCTGCTGAAAATACACTGCAAACTGCGCACTAAGTGGTCCTCCCGTCAGGAAGAAAATAACAGGAGTTTTCAGCGCCGTGGGACCCTTCGATAAAAGTGTGAAGCAATGGAGCTCCGATGCCAAGCAGGTTCGAATATTTTGTGCAAGCAAATAAAATAACCGAAGATAGTAAGTTCCCCACATGCTTGAGCATAATGGCGGGGAAAAAGTTTCAGAAGTGTATTGCAGCCAGAGAAGCTAGGCACTAAGATGTATGAAGAAATCAAAGAGATTCTGCAAGCGCACTATTCACCAAAGCCTTTAGTGATTGCAAAGCACTTCTGATTTCATAAACATGAAGAAATGAAAAAGAAAAATCAATTGTACAATTCATGGCTGTATGAAAAAAGACTTGCCGAGCGCTGTGAGTTTGGTGATGTATTAAATGATACAATTCGGGACAGACTGGTCTGTGGTCTAAGAAGTGAGGAAATACAGAAACTGTTGCTAACCGAGAGTAACCTTGCACTAAAAGAAGCCATAGAAATTGGTGTTTTGATGGAGCTGTCTGCAAAAGAAGTTCAGCAACTGAGTTTGAATATTCGAGTATACAAAATGTCAGCTGAAGCGAGAACTAAGAGTTTTGAAACTCAAAGTCATACATGCCACAGATGCCTGAAGACAGGACTGTCAGCTGTGGGATGCTGGTGCAAGGATATTGAACGCAGAAGCTGTGGAAAAAAGGTGACATCAACTGTGCATGCTGGATCAAAAAGCAAGTGTTGGGCAAAAAGTATTAAGAAGCAAGAGCAGAACAAAGCAGCATGTAAACAGAACAAAGAAAAAGCATTTTATTCTGTGCAAAATATTTGAGAGAAGTGAGACGCTTGGCAGTCTAAGGATGAATTGTCATTGAATGTGTTAGCCATTTCTGGTTCTATGGATAGATACTGCAGAACAGGCAGCCAGTAAAGATGGACGTTGACACCAGACAGCAGTCTCGCTGGTGCCAGAGACTATCAACGAACAATATTTCAAGATACATTCCTTTTGAAACCTTCAAAAGTAATGTTGAAGATATACACTGATGAAGTGGTTCCATCGAAGGGCCACATTGACATAGCTGTACAACTGAATGGACAAATGGTAGATTTGTCTTTACCTGTAGTAAAAGACAATGATCTGGCATTGATGGGTCGAGCATGGTTGGAAAAGATTTGACTCAATTGGGCCGAAGTTAACTTGATGGCTGATGCAGAATCAGGTTTCCAAGAATGCTCAAGAAATATGACAGTGTGTTTGATGGAGAACTGGGAAGAAATGAAAGACATCACAGTTAAATTGAAGAATAAAGAAGGAAGCTCAGCAAAAACAAGATAGAGATTAACTTGGGACAATTGGTGAAGACGGGAGTCTTGAAACCTGTCAATAGTAGTGAATGAGCTCCACCTACTGTACCAGTTATTACAAAAGATGAATCAATACGGATTTGCGGAGATTTCAAAGTCAATCTAAATCCAATATTGTATGTAAAACATTGACCCCATTTCAATGACTTGTTTGCAGGATTGGCAGAAGGGCAGCATACAAAATTGACTTAAGTCAGGCATACCTACAAATGAGTGTAGACCAGCAGCCTCAAGAACCACTGATGATTGTGACACATAGATCAGAACTTTACCGCCCCGCTTGCCACAGGAATCGGAGCAGGTGAGGGGGTAGACCATGAAAGGTCCGTTGACCTCGGGCAGGATTCTAATGTTTTGGGATGAGCAAGGCTGTAAAATCCCACCCATAAGGTTTTGTGTCAGTACCAAAGATTACCATTTGATATCATATCAACTCAGGCATTGTTCCAGAGAGCAATGGATCAAACCTTGAATGGGCTACGTGGAGTCCAGTGTTATTTGGATGACATTCTGGTTACTAGTAAAGACAAATAAGAACATTTTGGAATCAGGATGCCATTCTTCAAAACTTGGAGGACTACAGACTGACAGTCTTCAAGGACAAACGCAAACTCTTTCAGTCTTCAGTCAAGTATTTGGGACATGTGTTAGATGCCACGGGTCTTCACAAATCTTCAAAGATAAAGGCTCTTATAGAAGCATCCGCACTCCCAAATGTTAACCAGTTGTAACCCTTCCTAGGGTTCTAGAACTATTACAGATTTGTTTCAAATTTAGTGATTATTTTATAGACTGTTTGCCAAAATACAAAGTGGAAGTGGTCAGATCAGTGCAACAATGTGTCATGGTGGCACAGCGGTTAGCACTGCTGCCTCATAGCAGCAGGGACCTGGATTCGATTGCCAGCCTTGGGTCACTATCTGTGTGGACACTGCATGTTCTCCCCGTATCTGTGTGGGTTTCCTCAGGGTGTTCTGGTTTCGTCTCACAGTGCAAAAGACATACTGGTTAGGTTGATTGGCCATGCTAAATTGACCCTAGTATCGGGGGGATTGGCAGGGTGAATACGTAGGGTTATGGGGATAAGTTGGGATTGTTGTCAGTGCAGGCTCAAACGGCCTAATGACCTCCTTCTGTACTGTAGGGTTTCTATGATTCTATGCTTCTATGCTTTTGTGCAAGCCAAAGAGGGGTTGTTCAAACCTGAATTCCTGACACATTTTGATCCAACACCACCTCCACAGTTCGTATCTGACACATCTCCCTATGGTGTTGGGCAGATGGTATTCCACGTCGTGCTGTTGGGTGAAGAGAAACCCATTGCCTTTGCATCCAAAGCATTGAGCAAAGCTGAAAATAACTATACACAAATTGAAAGAGAAGTCTGAAGAATTATCTTTGGATTAAGGAGATTCTGCTAATTCTTGTATAGAAGAAAGTTCACACTGTTGACAGACAATCATCCATTAACAACAATTTTCAGACCATACACAGGAATTCCATCATTGGCAGCAGGTAGAATGCAGAGATGGGCATTGCTTTTGTTTGCACGAACTTACACCATTAAGTACTGATAATCAAGTCTTCATTGTAATGCTGATGGGCTTTCTCGATTATGATTATCAAGTCTCTCATCAGCAAGTAGTTTGAGTGGAAGCATCTACTAGTTTGAACAGATAGACCATGCACCTGTCACTTAAGGACAAGATAAGAAGGAGACCCAGCGTGATCCAATGTTCTCTGAGATAATGGAGATAGTGCTAAGACGCAAGACCTCAGAACCAAAACCTGACTTGAACTGTACTCCACTAGAAGATTGGAGTTATCTGTATTTTCTCTGGGGACTCAGAGTAATCATTCTGTCACCATTGGGAAGATGAGTATTGAACAAATTATATGAGGGGCATTGTGGAATTGTGAGAATGAAGGAGATAGAGAGGTGTTATTCCTGGTGGCCTGGATCGGACGCAGAAATAAAGGGTAAGGCAGGAACATGTACAATCCTGAAGGTGTGAACCCTGCCCTGTTAGCACTGTTACATTCTTGGGAGTGATCAGAAGAGGTTGTCAATAGATACACACTGACCTTTTGATTCAGGACCTCTTGAAGGAGACATGTTCCTAGTCACAGAGAGAGTGATCATTGTATGGTGGAGTTTCTGTTGCAGATGGAGGAGGAGAAAGTGGGTTCCCGGACACGCGTCCTTTGTTTGAATAGAGGGGAGTATGGTAGGATGAGAGAAGAATTGGCGAATGTGGACTGGGGGAGCGCGTTGGAAGGTAGGTCTGCTGAGGAGCAGTGGAGGATCTTTAAGGAGATCTTGGTGCTCAGCGGAAATTTATTCCGATGGTCAAAAAGGACCGTAGGAGGAGAGGTAATAAGCTGTGGATAACGAAGGAGGTGAAGGAAAGAGTTAAATTAAAAGCGGAGGAATTTAGAGTAGCTAAGAGCAGTGGGCGAGAAGAGGATTGGGAAAGGTTTAAATGTCAACAAAGATTGACAAAGAAGTTGATAAAGGAGGGTAGGAGAAGCTATGAAGCTGGGCTAGCACTTAATATAAAAAAGGATAGCAAGAGTTTTTATAAATATATAAAAAGGAAGAGGCTGGCTAGGGTGAACGTTGGTCCTTTGGAGGATGAGAAAGGGGACCTAGTGGTAGGGGATGGGGATATGGCTAAGGTCTTGAATAACTTTTTTGTTTCTGTCTTCACGGAGGAGGACGTGAATAATTTGCCGGGTGTTAGCGATGGAAAGGTGGTAGGACTGGAGGGTCTTAATGACATTACTGTTACTAGAGAGGTGGTGCTCGACAGACTGGAGGGGCTGATTGTGGACAAGTCCCCAGGACTGGATGGAATGCATCCGAGGGTTCTGAAAGAAATGGCGGAGGTTATAGTGGATGCCTTGGTGGTTATTTTCCAGACGTCGCTGGATTCCGGGGAAGTGCCGGAAGATTGGAAAACGGCTAATGTTACGCCGTTGTTTAAGAAGGGTGCCAGGCAAAAGGCGGGGAATTATAGGCCGGTTAGTTTAACGTCTGTGTTAGGTAAAATGTTAGAATCCGTCATTAAGGAAGAAATTGCGAGGCATCTTGAAGAGAATTGCTTGATAGGGCAGACGCAACACGGTTTCATTAAAGGGAAGTCGTGTCTGACAAATTTACTGGAGTTCTATGAGGATGTGTCTAGGGCGGTGGATAGAGGAGAGCCGGTGGATGTGGTCTTTCTGGATTTTCAGAAGGCGTTTGACAAGGTACCTCACAAGAGGTTATTGCAGAAGGTCAGGGGACATGGAGTTGGGGGTAGGGTGTTAGCGTGGATAGAGGATTGGTTGTCAAATAGGAGGCAGAGAGTGGGGGTCAATGGGTGCTATTCGGATTGGCGGTTGGTGACTAGTGGGGTGCCCCAGGGGTCGGTGCTGGGGCCTCAGCTATTTACCATTTATATAGATGATCTGGAGGAGGGAACCGAGTGTAGGGTGTCGAAATTTGCTGATGACACCAAGATTGGGGGAAAGGCAAATTGTGCGGAGGGTGTGGAGAGTCTGCAGAAGGATCTAGATAGGCTGGGCGAATGGGCCAGGAAATGGCAAATGGAATTTAATGTTGGCAAGTGTGAGGTGGTCCACTTTGGTAGGAAGAATGGTAGGAAGGACTATTACTTATGTGGCGAAAAACTGCAGCAGGCGACGGTGCAGAGGGACCTCGGGGTCCTTGTGCATGAGTCGCAAAAACCCAGCTTGCAGGTGCAGCAGGTGGTCAGGAAGGCGAATGGGATGCTGGCCTTCATAGCGAGGGGGATTGAATATAAAAGTAGGGAGGTCTTGCTGCAGCTGTATAGGGCATTGGTGAGGTCGCAGCTGGAGTACTGTGTGCAGTTTTGGGCGCCGCACCTGCGCAAGGATATTTTGGCCTTGGAGGGAGTGCAGAGGAGGTTTACTAGGCTGATACCGGAGTTGAGGGGGTTGAGCTATGAGGAGAGGCTGAATAAACTAGGCTTGTACTCGTTAGAGTTTAGAAGAATGAGGGGAGATCTCATTGAGACGTATAAGATGATGAATGGGATGGATAGGATAGAGGTGGAGAGACTCTTCCCGCTCAAAAAAGACAGTAGGACTAGGGGGCACAGCATCAAGATAAAGGGGAGGCGGTTTAGAACGGAGTTGAGGAGGAACTTCTTCACTCAAAGGGTGGTGAATCTCTGGAATTCTCTGCCCGTTGAAGTGGTGGAGGCTGCCTCGCTAAGTATTTTTAAGAAGCGGGTTGATGGGTTCTTGATAAGAGAGGGGATTAAGGGTTATGGGGAGAGGGCGGGAAAGTGGAACTGAGCCACGACAGATCAGCCATGATCTTATTGAATGGCGGGGCAGGCTCGAAGGGCTAGATGGCCTACTCCTGCTCCTATTTCTTATGTTCTTATGTTCTTATGTTCATTGAAAGTGGCCAGCAGTTGTCATAATGAAGTCAACTTCATCAGAAAAGATGATTGAGAGATTAGGAGAAATCTTTGGTAGATTTTGCTCTTCTGAGCAATTAATGTGTGATAAAGGACTGCAGTTTGTCTCTCAAGAATTTGAAAGTTTCTTGAAACAGAATGGTGTACAACATATTAGGTCTGCACTGTACCATCCTGGTACAAACAGATTAGTGCTGCGTTTTGTGCAAACAATTAAGCAAACATTACAGGCTCCCGGAGAACAAGGTGTGTTGACCAAATGTCTATATCAATTACAACTCACATAAAGGAGTACTGCTCAATCAATGACAACATTTTCTCCAGCATTACTGATGATGAAACAATTACATTCAGCATTCAAAGGCAAAGGAAATCATCCAAAAGAAACAACAAGTTCAGATCGAGCAGTGGGAAAACAAAGCTAAATATTGTATCTTCTGCCAAGGACAAAATGGTCTGGCTCAGAACGACTACAGGAGTTACTGCCACTATCATCGGAGAGACTGGACCTGTCTCATATACCGTCCAGACCTGGGATGCTGTCTTCTGGAAAAGGCATGTGGACCAGCTATTGGTGGAGAGAGCTGATCCATTGGAGATACAACCTGCAGTGAATCCAAATTCATCCTACAAGGTTCTAACCTAAAATCGTGACATTGACAGAACCTATTAAAGAAGACAACTCCTGAATTTCAGACCAAGCACAGAGTCAACTTCTAGTTACAGTGTTGACATTCATCAAAACAACCATTGGCAACAGTTGTAAAAAGCCGAAAACACCCACAAGTTACAAATAGTGCCAAGAAGCAGACGCCTGATGTCCACTGGCAACCACTCAGAGAATGACGACCTCCAATCCATCTGACTTATTGATTATTGCTGGATTATTCTTCATGTTGCACATGTTTAAATTTGTTGTAGATGTTCAATTTAAAGAGGGAGGAAATATGTATTCATGCAGATTTCGGAGAAGCAGCACTGTAGCTGCACCGAGCACTGTATAATAAAAATGCATGACGTCACCGGAAGTAACATCATCAATCGCTAGCGTAGGTAACTAGAGTACAGAGTAAAGGAGCAGTCTGTACTGAACACACCTCATTAATAAAGCTCCTTTAGTTTGTCAGCCTCCATGCCTCCTGGCATCAATCCTGTGGATACAACAATGACCTCCTTGGTAATTGACTCCAGCATTTTCACTATGACAGATGTTAGGCTAACTGGCCTGTAGCTTCTTTCTGTCTGTTTCCTTCCTCGAACCAAGGAGTTACATTGGCTATTTTACAAACTGATGGGACCTTTGCAGAATCTATGGAATTTTGGAAATGCCCAGACATATCTGTGAAAGGGGAGCCAGAGGTGGGGGTAAATACCCAACCGCTGTTGGCTATTTGAAATACGCAAACTTCCATATCGAGGCAATGTTGATCATGGTTAAGAACCTGACAAGCCATGCAATTTTTGCAGAATTTTTCAGTTGTTTCAAGTCTGGCCTTTAGTGATATAAACGAACAATTAAACTAGCCTAAGATTAAAATAAAGCATGTAAGGAATAGTTTAAATTAAATTCTGATAATTATGTAAAAATTTTCAAGCGTGTTTCAGCGCATTTCATTCCAAATTAACTTATCTCTGAAAACTGTTCTAAGCTGAACCACTACAGTGGTAAAACTGAATGTAAGATGTTCTTTATTTAAGTATGGTGGACAGACTGCACTTGTTCAATTTTGGGAATGTTTTGTTTTCAATAGACATAGTGGAAGTATGATAAAGTCACTGGGTTGATTTTCGGCCTGATACCAGTGGAGTTTGTACAGGCAAAAACCACACGGATTGCCAGTCAGTCTTGACAGTCAGTATTTCATGTGTTGCTATAAGCAGCCCATGAAATGGTTGCAGTATAATCTTTACAGCCTTCTGCATTAAAGTGCCCATTTGCTTTATCATTTCCCAGTACCTTTTAAACCATTGCTGACACGAAGTGCCCATCTATTCTGACAGGTTCCCAGCATCAGCTTGTATATAAGCTGAGAGATATATAAAATGCTTTGGCTGCAGCAAGTCCCACATAATCATCTGTCAAACAAAGTGGCAAGCATTGCTAATGGTGTCCTTGTTAAATAAGCATGTGTTTGAACAGACCTATCATAGAACCCCAACAATGCAGGAGAAGCTTTAAAATTTAGAGTTTAGAAGGACGAGGGGGGATCTTATTGAAACTTACAGGATACTGCGAGGCCTGGATGGAGTGAACATGGAGAAGATGTTTCCACTAGTAGGAAAAACAAGAACCAGAAAGCACAACGTCAGGCTAAAGGGACGATCCTTTAAAACAGAAATGAGGGGCAATTTCTTCAACCAGAGAGCAGTGAATCTGTGGAACTCATTGCCGCAGAAGGCTGTGGAGGCCAGGTTATTGAGTGTCTTTAAGACAGAGATAGATAGGTTCTTGATTAATAAGGAGATCGGAGTTATGGGGAAAAGGCAGGAGAATGGGGATGAGAAAAATATCAGCCATGATTGAATGGTGGAGCAGACTTGATGGGCTGAATGGCCTGATTCTGCTCCTATGTGTTATAGTCTAAGCCATTTGGCCCATCAAGTCCACAATGTAGAGATGCCGACGTTGGACTAGGGTAAACACAGTAAAAAGTCTCACAGCACCAGATTAGAGTCCAACCACTATCAAATAAACTGGTTGGACTCTAACCTAGTATCAAGTCCACAACACAGTATCTTACCCAGTCCCTCTCCCCCACTCTGTCCCCAGAACCCCAAGCGTTTCCCATAGCCAATATGCCCAACCTGCACATCTTGGGAGTGTGGGAAGAAACCAGAGCACACAGAGGAAACCCACACCATGATGGGGAGAATGTGCAGACTCCACACAGACAGCCAAGGTCAGAATTGAAGCCGGGTCCCTGGAACAATGAGGTAGCAGTGCTAACCACTGTACAACCTTGCCTCCCTGTGTTTCCATCATAATTTCACTTCACCTGACCAACAGAATTTGAAGAAATAATCATTATGTGCTTTAGGAAACAAAGTCATTTTGTTCATTGAAAAGAAGTTTATGTTTTGCAAACATAAATCTTATAGACTAAAATCATACCAAAACCAGTTAGCGAGTCAATTAGCTCTTTTATTAAGCGGTTTGGCGAATAGGTCTGAATTAGGCTCAGGAGATCAATATTTTAAAGAGTTTCAGATGCCCAATGTAAGATTCATTCTCATTGTAACAATAACAATCGTACATGTGGAATCAGTGGATTTAGTTTAAATGCTAGTTAAAATGCCTGTAAACCATTCAGAAGTAAGAGACATTTTCCAAAATTTTATTATTTGGGAAATCCTGTCCATGCGTTTTGCCTCAGTCAGCATAATAAATAATTTAATGATTGTCTACCGTGATTCAATAATAGATACAACACCAGGAATAGGTCCCATTTATTAGCTTGAAAACACATTTTGTGAAATTATATCATAAACCAATAACAGCCCTTTGAATTTTTTTTCCTCAACTTCACACACCTCTGTGGGCTGATTGACTTTTATCAGTCTGTAATCTCTAATGTTCCAAGGTAGTTAATCTCCTTTTGTGCTCTGAATCATTTAATCAAATCATTCACTTCACAGAAACAATCAAATTCACTGTCTCAGTCTTTTAATTGTGTCATTATGCCAAGAGCTTAGCTTTTGAGAGACGTGCACATTAACAAATCTCGACGATGTGCCTCTTCTCGAGGCTTTGGACAGAGCAATTGATGATAGCTTACAATCTAATGAGATATATTTTTGTCTTCACTACCTGGGTGGTAATCTGATGGAATGGGTCATTCTTCCTTTATATAACCCACCTGATTTTCATTCCATAAAGAAGCATAGAGTAGATTTTCAATTTGCTTCAAGGGCATAAAACTTGCATTATGAATCAGCAGTCCATTATTTTCACTTCCACAAAAAACGCTGTCTTGTTTTTACAACCGTCAGGAATTGACATTCAAAGCTATCTTTCAGTCTGGGTGGTCAAATTCAAGTCTACCTATATGTTTTTAAACTTAATGGAATTTTAACACCCCACCCGCGAAGGGAATTGGAGTGGGTGAGAGGCGGACAATGGAAAGGTCCGCTGGTCTTGGACAAGATTTTATGGTTCAGGGACAAGCAAGGCCATAAAATCCCACCCACCATCTCTTTTCTAGGCCAAGCCTTCAACAAGCAGTTAAAGTATGTATCATATTCTAACTAAAAATGAAAAGTTAAGATGCCAAATGACCACAACAAATATAAAGATTTAGGAAGGTTAAGGTGTACTTTTTTTGGACTAAGTCCTTGCCAGAATGGGAACCCAATTTACAAATGAGTGAGCTTAGCTCCGGCTCTTTTACTCAACCACAGCATTCAAATCCCACTTTCACATTGGGGAAGTGGGCTGGATGACGTGCCCATCCTGTCAAAGGAAGGATTTCTAAATAAAAGGACATGGATCACAAGAATGTAGCAGAACATGGATTTTTGTGATTGTACAGCAACCACAGGAATGGTGAGGAGACATTGGGAAGGCTGATCCCTGAGTCTCTCACACTTATCATGAGGCTCTGCTGCAGCATTTGAGATATTGTGGCAAGGTTAGCTCTTTCAAGGATGGGAGGAAGAGGACAACCTCTTCTTGGCACAGATGGAAGTAGCCAAGGAGATCAACAGCATAACTGGCGACCCTCCAACTAGAGACAGTGCACCCACAGGATCCAGGACCTCAGGAGGATGAGAAAGGTGATTGACATTATCCTTCAGCTGTCAAACCCCACACTCTGATTTTTCCAGCATTCTCCTGCACAGCACTGCTCAGAAAACCTCACCATGCAGCTCCATTCATTCCTCTCTCTCCAGGCACCTCCTCACATCCCCAACATGAGGTATTACCATTCACACTCATTGTATTGCCCTCTCGATTCCATTCAGCAGTCACCGTACACAAATGTTGCCCTTGGCTCCTCTTTACACAAACCATTATGAACACACAGACATGGTGTTCTGCTTTCATCCCATGTAGGAGCACATGTCTTGGTGAGAAGCATTTCCTTGCTGCCTACCTTCACCGTATCTTTTAGAAAGCTTATGCAGCTCCACCTTGTACCTCTGATGAGGGTAGGAGTCATACCACTGCCAACAGCCCCAGCAGCAGAAGGAACAATGCCAGCAGCAGCACCAACTGCCTTCTCCTTAGTCACATCCTCCATCTCAGGACAGAAGCAGATATTCAGCAACTGGTGGCCCTGCGGGTATCTTGCTGGCCAACTAAACTCTGAAGGAGATTATATTCCAGGAAATTTTAAATGATAGCAATGACCCACCAGGATAGCCTGGATTTCTGGTGCTCAAACTTATTGAGAGAGCTGCAGACTCTGCCTGAGACAGCTTCGTTCCAGATAGATCTTGGTATCTACCCCTCACCTCCTAACTCCCCTAACTCCACATTCTACAAGGCACAAATCAGGATTATGAAGTAATACTGTCCTCCTGCCTGGACGGGTGCAGCTTCAACAACACCGTGCAGGACAAAGTGGCCTGCTTGATTGGCATCCCATCCACAAACATTTATTGATGCACAGTAGCAGCAGTGTGTACCCATCTACAAGACACACTGCAGGAATTCACCAACGCTCCTTTGACAATACTTCCCAAATTCATGACATCTACCATCTAGAAAGACAAGGGTAGCAGATACATGGGGACACCACCACTTGGAAGCTCTGCTCCAAGCCACCAGCTGTCCTGACTTGGAAATATATCACTGTTCCCTCACTGTCTCTGATCAAAATCCTGGAACTTCCTCTCTAACAGCACAGTGCTTGTACCTATACCACATGGATTGCAACAGTTCAAAAAAGCAGCTCACTTCCACCTTCTCAAGGGCAATTAGGGGTGGACAATAAATGTTGGCCTGGCCAACAACGGTAGCATCCCATGAATGGATGTGAAATAATATCTGTCAAGCAGTGAGAGCATTCTCTGAGGGAAGAATTGCTTTCGCACAATAGTTTCTCAATGGCCATGGCTGAAGCTCTTCACTTTCACTGATCAAGCTTGTCAGTTTCACTAAAGAAGCGTATACTGTTATGCGCTCATCTTAGTGACCCATACGAGTTGCTGACAATTGTTTGAAATTAACTTGGTATTGATTAAAAGGACTTGGATAGCTTTTACCTCTTAGATCATAAGCACAGGTCACAAGTGGCAAAGAATTAATGGACACATTTCCTCTAAGCAACCCCATGACAGTTACAGTTTTCAAAAACTTTAATTTATGCAGTGCAGCAGCTTAATAAGAAGGACATAAACAGCTAGACCCGCTGTAAAAATTGAACTGATCATTAATTTGAAATGAGCGATCGGAGAAATTCAGAGCCCCTAATTTCCAGCTCAGTGGGACTGCTTTTGCCTGTTTGCAATCTAAGCAACGCAACCATCACTGAAGCATCTTTAGGAATTGTTTCCTTTTCCTACTCCTGCATTGTTAAAGTGAGAATGTCCTCAAGATCTATTCTAAATACCTTCCTCTTCCTCATTTGCATACCACCCCCTTGGCAGTATCAGCTGCAGAGATGGGAATCATCTTTTACATATGCGCGGATAATGCACAGCTCTACTTCACCACCACCTCCCTGGGTCCCTTCTCCACCTTTGCGCTGTCAGTTAAATAACAGAACATCTAAATTGTTGTCTTCAGCACAAGTCTGTAGATGGGATTTCCTGCAAAACCCACCATGTGTTTTGGGGAAGCAGCCCACCATTTGTTGGTGGCAGGACCTTCTGGTTGCACCATTGTTAACAGGATGCTTCTCTCACGATCGAGAAACCTGTGGCGGGGGTTGCACCATCAGTGGGCCCAGGAGATCCTGCCAGCATGAACAGCCAGAATGTTCAGGCCTATTTCAATCAACTCCACCAACTGCCATTGACTTAGGTTGACATTTTGCAGTCTCACCACCTTGTTTGATCCTGAGCTTGTTTCTAACCTAACATTCCTACATCGCAAGAAACACCTACTTCCACCTCCACACCATCAACAGATTAAGTTCACAAGGGGGAGGGTGGGAAATGGAAACCATTTTTTATGTCTTTTTCACCAGGTGATTTGATTCAATACTTCATTTCACCTAGAATTTTGTTCCCCATTTGCTATCCCACACCAAATCCTGCTTGCTCATTCCCCCATCCTCATTGACCCACAGTTGTTCCCCCTCCCCCATCCCCATAGCATTACAGATCATTCCCATCTGTATATTATAATACATCCATCATCTCTCTTCTCACTATATCTGTAACCTCTTCCAACCCTTCACTGACCGTGTATCCATATCAGTTTACTCCATTATCTGCAGCTGTGCATTACAATCCCTAGAGCTCAGAAAGAGGCCATCCGGCCCATCGAATCTCCAAGACTTTCTGAAAAAAACATGCCACCCAGAAACTCCCCTCTGCCCTACTCCAGTATCCTGCCCATTTATCATGGTTAATTCACTTAATCTGCATGTCTTTGGACACTAAGAGGCTATTTAGCATGGCCAATCCACCTAACTTGCACATAGAATCCCTACAGAACAGAAGGAAGCCATTTGGTCCATCGAGTCTGCACTGACTGCAGTCCCATCAAGGCCCTATCCCCATAACCCCATGTATTTACCCTGCTAATCCCCCTGACACTAGGGTCAATTTAGCATAGCCAATCAACCTAAAGCACACATTTTTGGACTGTGGGATGAAACCGGAGCACCTGGAGGAAACCCACACAGACACGGGGAGAAAGTGCAAGCTCCACACAGACAGTGACCCGAGGCTGGAATTAAACCTGGGATCCTGGCACTGTGAGGCAACAGTTCGAAACACTGTGCCACCGTGCAGCCATGCTTAGGGTTTCCTTCAGTATATCACTGTGCTTCTTCATATCACTCCGAATTTCTATCTACAGCAAATCAATAATGGGGAGAGATCAATTGGGTAATTATTCAATAGAAAACAGGATGCTTATTTTCAGGAGAACTCATTAGTTCCAAAAATGTTCTGGGATGTTTTTCTGTGTTAATCACATTATAAAAATGTTTGTTTAAATCATTTTACATACACAAATTCCCATTGAAATGCTATTACTATTTTATTGTAGGGTTGTGACTGGGACAAGAAGGAGTATACAATAAATTCTAGCCCCACTTCCCAACAGCTCGTAACAATAGATACAAATTCACTCACCAAAATAGCTAATTGTTTACCTTTGTTGCTGCTATGCTCAGCATAAAAAGCCTTTAACCAAGTTTCTTCAATAAACATAAAGTAATTGATCTACTGTAAAAGAAAATCTTTTAAAACAAATTGCAAGACAGATTAACACAATTTGTAATTTGGAGATATAGCAAATTTCCCCTTCTTTAAAGACAAATATCCCAACACGTACCCACTCACAATCACAAAAACAGGACAAAATAAACCTGGCGTGGGATTTACCATGCAACTGGATATGTGCTTCATGCTGGCAGAAGGTGTCCTACCATTGCACAGTGATAGAATCTTCTGATTCCAGTGTTGCTCATGAGGTATCCTGTTGAATGCAGCCTTCACCTCCGTGAAACTCATGGTAGGGGTGTGCGGTTGGCAGGACTGAAAGATCCCAACGGCATGAATGGCTGCCATGGTCTGTGCAGAGGTTGAGAATATTACTTAAAAAAAGGATGAGGTTCAAAAAGATCTCAATGCTGTTGATCTAGCAGGATTCTGGCCACTTTAAGAACATAAGAACATAAGAAATAGGAGCAGGAGTAGGCCATCTAGCCCTTCGAGCCTGCCCCGCCATTCAATAAGATCATGGCTGATCTGTCGTGGCTCAGTTCCACATTCCCGCCCTCTCCCCATAACCCTTAATCCCCTCTCTTGAAGTCCTTTCAGATGGATTTTTGATGACTCTTGTTTTGTCACAACTTTGCCAATTTAAAAAATACAGATAAGATTTTGAGAATTTTCTGACTGAATGTTAACTCACGCTGAAATGCATGTAACACAAAGGGTAGGTAGTGATGGAGAGGGAGAGAGGGAGAGAAAAAGAGAATCTTCCTTTTGCAGCCTTCTGTCAAGGTACAAGACTATTCTGACTCAGTTCAAAATGAATAAACCATTCTGAGAATACTTCTTCCAGGGCAGGTATTTTCAACTAGTCAGTGTGGGTTTCCAGCATAGCAACAGCAGTTCCTTTTTAACTCAGATAAACAAGTAACTCTTCTCTCACCAAAGTTAAAGTTTATTTATTAGTTACAAGTAGGCTTACATTAACATTGCAATGAAGTTACTGTGAAAATCCCCTAGTCGCCACACACCGGCACCTATTTGGGTACACTGAGGGAGAATTTAGCACGGCCAATGCACCTAACCAGAACATCTTTAGGACTGTGGGAGGAAACCAGAGCACCTGGACGAAGTCCATGTAGACACAGGGAGAACATGCACACTCTGCACAGACAGTTACCCAAGCCGGGAATTGAACCTGAGTCCCTGGCACTGTGAGGCAGCAATGCTAGCCACTGTGTCATGCTCAGGTATCCTAGCTGGACATTTTGTTGTTGACCTGTGGATTATTGAAAAATGAGGCATACTCATAGCCCAGAATTAAACTTGTAGACTTTTAGAGTGTCCAAAATGTCTCCAAATTTACAAAAAGCAGATTCCTCCAGTAGTTAAATACAACAGCTAGTGAACACAGTAAG
Source organism: Carcharhinus amblyrhynchos (assembly GCF_965287045.1). NCBI lineage: Eukaryota > Metazoa > Chordata > Chondrichthyes > Carcharhiniformes > Carcharhinidae > Carcharhinus > Carcharhinus amblyrhynchos. The sequence continues at coordinate 23,173,076 of NC_137336.1, read as the reverse complement.
AAGAATAGCAACGAGCTGCCTTTTTGGTAGTGTGTATGAATCATAGAATCATAAAATCCCTACCATACAAAAGAAGGCTATTTGGCCCATCAAACCTGCACCAAAACAATCCCACCCAGGCCCTATCCCCCTAACCCCAACTATTAATCCTGCTAATCCCCCTGACACTAAGGAACAATTTAGCATCCACCTCATCAACACATCTTTGGAGTGTGGGAAGAATGTTGGCCAGAGCAAGATGAAAACATTCTATCTTTTAAAAATCGTAACTGTGGGATATTTAACTTGCACCTAATCACCAGGAAAAATGGATAGGACCCCAGTTAAACATTTAATAACAAAGTTCCTTCAACCTAGACTTTAATAGCAACCTAGACTACACATAAGGTTGAAGTTGGGCTTGAATGAATAATCTTCTGATTTAGAGGCAAGAATGCTGTCAAGTAAGTCAATCTGATACAAATCTGAGAGAAATCAAGATGAGAAACAGGGACCCATTGAGTTCACAATCTGGTCACAAAATCTTCATTTATAATCCCTTGGAGATAAATGTGCAAACATGATTTGAAGAAGCTATTGTGAAACTGTTGGTTCTGGGAAATTTGAGGAATTGCAGAAGCAAATGCAAGTGATCTTCAGCGCCTTCTTTCTGCATTAAGTTTTGTCTTCACTTTAGCAGAAAGAAACGCTAATATGTGTAAAAGTACATACATTGGCCGAGATTCTCCAATGTTGTACATGGCTGGGATTCTCTAATCCCACTGCTGTAAATGGAGATTTGGCTGGCTGGTACTACAGTGGAGAATTCCAGCCTGCACCTCTGAATGTGGGTGGCATGGTGGCACAGTGGTTAGCACTGCTGCCTCCCAGCACCAGGGACCCAGATTTGATTCTCGCCTTGGGTCACTGCATGTGCGGAGTCTGCATGTTCTCCCTGTGTCTGCATGGGTTTCCTCCGGTGCTCCAGTTCCCTCCCACATTCTGAAAGATGTACCCAAACAGATGCTGGAGTGTGGTGACTAGGGAAATTTCCGAGTTACTTCATTGCAATGTTAAGCAAGCCTACTTGTGACAAATAAATAGACTTAAACTTAATATATGCTTTAATGAAACCTACCTCCTACTCATCACTTCATGGACAAGTATGTATCAATGGATCAAACTGCATTATATCAATGCACCCCATGGCTGAAGGTGCTGCTTATAAAACTGGAGAAACTAATGAAGGAGATTTTCTTCAGCTCCTGAAACTACAAAAAAGATTATGTACAGATCCTTATTTGCATATCTTAATAATTGAGAGAATATCAGAGACAGCATAGGATAATTAAATGCAAATTTTCTTGACAAATGCATAAAATACTAACCACCAGAGTTCAGTGAATGGACTTTCTTAGAGCTGATGAGTGTTTCTAAAAATAAAAACTTTGGATCTTTTGATTTCTAATCAATCTTTCTGTCTGTCTATCCCTGCAGTCAATTTGTTTCTTTTTCCTGCTGATTTTTCCATAATCTCTTCGCAACCTGGTCAAGTTGAACTATAACTTGTAAAACGTCTTGAACTCTTACCCTTCCCATTGGATAATGGGAATTGTTATCTTTTCTCAAGCAAGTCAATCTCATAGCATTAATTTCATTTGGTTCTCAGTTTAGGTAGAACTAACGTAATGCCTTCAGCTTTTATCTGATTATTAACAGTGCCTGAAACCAGCAATCCATGATCAAAAGCATTCCTAAAATACATCTATTACATAGGAAAGTATGAAAGGCTTTTTACCTGGGCTGTGTGATATTATAATGAATGCATTGTAGGAAATTTCAGTATTACTGCAAAATGTGATTGAAACCCACTTGGGAAGGTTCAGAACCTCTGTATTTTATTTCAAAATGTAATCGCATGTCATTTAAGTTTCTCAAATAGGTTTACTCAGGGTGCTTCATTCCTTGTGGGAAGCTGCATTTATAAGTAGATTATGTTGGGGAATCAAGGCTGTACTACATCCTTATCACAACCTGTACTTCTGTTCGCACTTCTTTTCCACTAGGTGCACAAGAATGTAGAATCACTTCTATTATACCACACTCTGTGCATTACAAGTGAACAAAGCTATAAATTATATGCTTTAGGGGTGGGAAAAATGTAAAGTATTATTGTGCAGCCCAAAAGACACTAGGACATAAGGGAGGGTCATAGAGTCATAGTGGTTTGTAGCATGGAAACAGGCCCTTCAGCCCAACTTGTCCATGCCACCCTTTTTGTTTAACCACTAAGCTAGTCCCAATTTACCATACTTGGCCCATATCCCTCTATATACATCTTACCCATGTAACTGTCTAAATGCTTTTTAAAAGATAAAATTGCATCCACTCTACTAGTTCCTCTGCAACTTATTCCAGATACTCACCACCTTCTGTGTGAAACAATTGTCCCTTTTGTATCTCTCTCCGCTCACCTTAAACGTATGCCTTCTAGTTTTAGACTCCCCTACCTTTGGGAAAAGGTGTTGACTTTCTAACTGATAGTCAACATCTGAAGGTGAAATGCATTTCAAACTATGAGACAAAATAGGCAATGGTGGAGGCTAACCCATTTTACACGTTGCTCAATTTTCTTTCCCATTGTCTGGTGTACAGTCAATCACACTCTGCTTGTAGTGAAGCGAGGTACTGCTATGAAACCAAGAGCTTTCCCTGTTGACCGCTGAGTCAGTCTATAAGACGATAAACTCTTTGGTCTTTGCAAAGAGAGCACTGATCAGCTGTCAATTGTTTTAATTCAGCTGTGAACCACAGACTATAGGATGTGGCTAATACCTTCTGTGACAGATTGAAAGATACATGGCTATGGTGACTTTGAGGGCCATTAGCACAGTGTATCCCTCAGTCTAGTTGGCAAGTCTGAATCTTCGTGGCTCATAGTTGGCTTTTGGTTAACATGGTGTGTTGGTCCCAATGATGTCATCAGGCTACATCTTCACTCTTTATATTTGTTCCTTTCTTTTCTAGAGCAGACAGCTTTCCCTGATGGTTAAGGGGAGGAGGCAGAAATATCAGGAATGTAGCTGCCATATTAAGCTCTCGCTATGTGAGGATTATTAAACTGAATACCCATGAGTGGCACACATGATTTGTTATGCATCTCTTCAACAGACATTGGAGGCCAAACATAGAAAGCCAATCAATCTCTTTCAAGTGTTATGATCGTGACCTGATAAGTTTAAGCAGAGATGACATTACTGCACATATTTATTGTTCAGGCAATTCTTTGTGTATTCATCCTAGTATTTTATCTTAATCCGGTTTACAATTTTCAGGCCTATTCTCAATCTATGAACTGAAGTACCCTCTGCTCCTATCATGATTCAAGATACTGTATTTATCAGTCTCATATAACGTAAGTTAACTTTAGCAGAATCAGAGGTGTAGTGGTAATGTCACCGGACCAGTGGTTCAAAGAACCAGGGTAATGTTCCAACCCAACTTTGGCAGATGGTGGAATTTGAATTCAATAAAAATCTGAAATGAAAAGTCTAATGATGACCATGAAACCATTGTTGATTGTCATTAAAAGCGCATCTTGTTCATTAATATCCTTTAGGGAGGAAAAGCTGCTGTCCTTACCTGCTCTGGCCTACACGTGACTCCAGATCTACAACAATATGGTTGGCACTTAAATTGCCCCCTCAACTGCAATTAGGGATGGGCAATAAATACTGCCCGTCCAGTGATACCCACATCCCATAAAAAATATATTTTAAAAAAGGTGCAACCTCTGATTGAAGAAGTTCATGTATGCATGCATCATGGGATTGTACTGCATTCCTGTATATTCTATTTTACAGTGGTCCTTGTAGAAAGTGCAAAATCTCTTGTAGAGTATGTCCAAATCACCACATAGCAAAAGAGCTGCCTACAGAAACCCCACCAGCCAACTTGGGAAGTGAGGGGTGTTAGTGGCAGCGTTTGGAAGGGGTGTGTACAATCTGAAGTTTGCTGTCTAATTGGTGGGCATAATCACCACATGTTTATGAATTGATACTGATTAATACTTGAATTTAACACAGATGGCATCTCATTGAAAGGACAGCAGCTCTAACAATACACATTCCCTCAGTATGCCCAGATTGAAAGGATAAATGTTCTCGTTGTAGGAGCAAAATCTTGTTTTGAGTAGATGTGTGTGCACAGCTTAGACTTACAAATCATCCAATATTTATTATTCTGCAGTGATGTGTTTTCTCCAAGTTTGGCGACAAGGCAAATTGCCAGATACAATCAAGGAAATTTAATCCTGTGTCGAACCTAAACCAGGCATGATATAAAAATGCTTGATACTGGACACCTTCTTCAGCAATGACACCTTTTATCTTAAAAGAGTGGCATGGTGGCACAGTATTTAGCACTGCTACCTCACAGCACCAGGGATCTGGGTTTGATTCCCAGCTTGGGTCACTGTCTGTGCTGTGTTTGCACATTCTTCCATGTGTCTGTGTGGGTTTCCTCCGACTGCTCTGGTTTCCTCCCAAGTCTAAAAGTGTATTGCTTAGGTGAATTGGCCATGCTAAATTCTCCCTCCGTGTACCTGAACAGGCACTGGAATGTGACGATAGAGGATTGTCACAGTAACTTCATTGCAGTGTCAATGTAAGCCTACTTGTGACACCAATAAATAAATACGTGCACAATTCCTCTTTTGAGTATAATTTTTTGTTCACAAAAACCAAACCAAAGTTTTTTTTTCTTGTAATGGTTATAGGCACCTACTGTGGATATCCGTCCTGGATCATCTGCTGTCCAGATGAACAATGCCTCACACCTGCAAGAGCGGGATGAAGAATATGGATACGAGTGTCTGGATGGCAAAGACTGCACCAGTTTCTTTTGCTGTTTTGACGAGTGCCGCACAGGAGCGTGGAGGCAGGGGAGGCTACACATCCGTGTCACCAAAGTCGACTCGTATGCTCGTATCTTCTTCCCCACAGCATTTGGTTTATTTAATCTGGTCTACTGGGTAGGCTACCTTTATCTGTAAATAGAGGGAGCAGGCAGAAATATAGGCATTTTCTCCTGATGGTCATTAAAAGTCACATATAAAAATAGTTAATTGGAAAAATGTTGTAAATTTTAAGCATGTCTTACACAGATTGGTGATTGAAAATTCAGTGCATGTTTTTAATTTCTGGGCCAAAATAGCAGTGGATTTTTTTAAAAAAATTCTGTTTTTGGAGGACTGTATTATACATGAAGCGCGTGGCAAGCCAAACTCAATGGCCTATCTGTTTTCTTGGCTCAAAAATCAGCCGAAAAAGCACTTTCAGAGTCAGATTTGCACTGGAGTCAGGTTAATGGATGCCTATGGCTTTGGAACAATGCTAGGCACTATGTTTTTCTGAAGTAGTGGGCAAAGAAGTGAAAAAGTCCGAAACAAACTCATCTATCTATGATTTATTTTCATTGTGTTTTGTATTCTTTGTGATGATTTGGGCAACTGCTATTAGTGAATAATATTGGAACAAATTCTTAAATGAGTGGATATGATGGAGCCTCATTATGGCAAGGTATACAGTCAAAACCGAAATGATATCCAAAAGAGAAAATGCTGGAAAATCTCAGCAGGTCGGAGCTTTGACAAAGGGTCGTTTGAACTCAAAACATCAGCTCTTGTCTCTCCTTACAGATGCTGCCAGACCTGCTGAGATTTTCCAGCATTTTCTCTTTTGGTTTCAAATTCCAGCATCTACAATGATTTGCTTTTACCAAAAATGATGAAGTGTGCAGAGCGTCTGTTAACGAACCCAGAGAAATGACGGCTTAACAAGGAGGGGTCTTTCATCAGAACTGAATAAGGAAAGGAGAGAAAGTTGCATTATTCTATTACAGATGCTGGTGTATGTTTCCAATGCCATTTTATTCCCTTGACTGTAAGGCCTTCTGCCATAATAGAGACTGTTCCCATGGGAGATAAAATTATAAATTTTAGCTGGTTGAGGAGATGTAGCCGGAATAAGGAGGAGCATTAATAAGAAGATTTAGTTGTTACGTGTAGATGATGTTTCACTTATGATTCCACCCATTTTTTAAAATTAACCTTTCCTTTTCATCGCATTGCCCAGCAAAGGAGACAGGCTGGTAACCTGCCCCTAGGCCACTGCCAGTTCTGCCCTATAACCAGGTGTTAGGAGATGAAGTGGGCTAAAGAGTCCGAGGATGGAGGACATGAGCTAATCTTTTCTGTTGTTCACCATGGAGAGGTGCCCTGGTCTATATTTAGCACCTCCCTTCCAAACCCCTCCACTTCTTCCCTTTATCTTCTGAGATTGAAATGTCTGTTATGTGGACAATTGCAGCCACAGGTTGAGATTTAACCCGTGTTAGCAAGAGTTACAGCACAGGTGCTGTATGTATAAGTATTGGTACCATAGTGCCATTGTAAGGATCACAAATGTACTTCCTATTTTGAGATCTGACCTTAAGTTTCCCAACTTCCTTGCACACTTTGTGTGTTGCACTGTTAAGATACTGATGTACATCTTGACAGTTTCATGTAAAGTTTTAAACAATATGTGTACTTAAACAGCTGTAGCAGCCTCATAGTTGGTGATACTAATAAAAATTCTGGGATAGCCCAATCCAGATGTGCCAGACTATTCATTTATGCCTGTTTGCTGCAACATAAATATCATTGATTGTGAAAGAACACCGTTGTTTTCTATGGAGGATATTCATTGCTGACCTCATGGTGCCCAGATATTTTAAGGATTTCATCACTTGTCATTGGATATATGTACCAAGGCAGTGTGCTTGCTAGCGTCAGGAATTAAGTAAAACTCCCTGGCCGGAATACTACCAAAGAAAACTGTCAAATTTGTGTGAAAAAGGAGCAAATCGAGGCAGTTTTCCAGCGTATTTCTCAAAATGAATCTCCCTCACACTGTGTGCTTCAGATGCCACTAGAGGATTATCATTCCATACTAAGGGGCAGGGCTACTCCTGCTGAAGAGACTGAAATCAGCGCGAGGAGCAGGACCCTGAGCATGCGCACATTTCTGGGAGATCGCTGGCTTCAGCCAACAACCGCCACCCCCTCCTGCTGTCATTGCTGGCCTCTCACCCCCTCTCCCTGCCCACACCCTGCACGAATATCACTGGCCTCTCATCCCCTACCCCCCCCACCACCCACAGATATCACTGGTCTCTCAGTCCCCACCTCCCCCCTCCCCCGTTCCCTCCCCTCCCACCTGCCACCCCCCGCCCCCCACCAGGGATATCGCTGGTCTCTCACCACCCCTTAACGGGCACTGCTAGCATCATACCCCATCATCCCCCCTCTCCCCCTGAGGGCATCATTGGCCTCACACCATCTCCCCTCCCTCCACCCCCTCCCAACGGACATCGTTGGCTTTCCCATTCCCCACTGACCTCGGTATCGCTGGCTTCCACCGTCCCCCACAGACCCAGACATCGCTGCACTTCCCATTCCCCCACAGACCCAGACATCACTGGACTTCCCATTCCCCCAGTACGCTGGACATCACTGGACTCCTGATCTCTGCCCACCTCAATTCACACTTACTAGCCTCACTGCTGCCTTACACACAAATAGCGCTGTGCTGTCATGCTCAACCCCTGCCTGTGAACATTCCCCCTTGTTGTTTGAGAACTTTGACCATTGCACCCCCTGGACACAGTTGAATATGAGCCAATCAGCACCTTGGGAGATGGCTCACTCTTTGTTGAAACCAGGTTCCCTTTACATTTCTCACAAGGAAATTTCACTACCGCGCCCATAAGTGGCCCAAACTGACTGCGCTTGCACTCCCCCAACAAGCCAGAGCTGTAGATAAGCTGCAATAATGGACACACAGCCAGCCACACCAGGAAGATGGCTGGAAAGAAACCTGAGGTTCTGACAGGCTGACCAAGCCCGCCTGATGGACGCGGTGGAAGAGAGGTGCCAGCTGCTGTTCCCCACTCAGGGCCGTCGCCCAAGAGGTCAGGCTGCAAAACGTTACCGGGGGAGGCCGCAGCTGCAGTTAATGCCAGGGCCTTGACACCTCAGTCCGGGGAACAGTGTCAGAAGAAGCTGAACGACCTTCTTCGGGCAGCAAGAGTGAGTGTGCATCCCATTCTGAAACCTGCACGAGTGCTGTACCAACAGTGGCAAACCGTGGTCAGACACCTGAAGGGCATCCAACAATAGACCCCCGCATCCCCCGAAGAACTGCATCCAACCCCTTCCCCCCACTTCAATCAGCAATCGTTTTGTCCAAAACAGACAACACAGGCTCCAAAACACAGGCACACATTGCACCTCATGCACTTCAAAATATCCATGCTTCCAATGTCCCCTTTGGAGAAAAGTGCCCACAACCAATGAGAGAGGGCACAGACAGATGGCGGAGTGCCTGAGCTGTGGCACCTGACAGTCTGTGAGCAGCGGGTCCTGGAGCTGGCAGGGGGAAAATCAATGTCTAGGATGGTAACCGACAGCCAGGTGGGCATCCGACATGCTGGTGAACATCAGCTTAACCGTCTCCCTAAGTCTTCTTTGAAGTAAATGCTATGCCGCGCAGGCTGCTTTCCCTCCCTTCCCCTCGTGTGCGTTCTTTGTTACAGTCCTGGATCTTGATGCACCAAGCCCTTCTGGTGTCAGCCCCCACCCCCCGCTGCCCTCCCCCCCCCCCCCCCTCCCACCTCGCTGTTCATGAAGAAACTCCCCAGGACACTTTGGAGGGAGGCCCTGAAGAATCCTCACGTACAGCCGAGCACATCACAACCGCTGATGCACCTTGGGTGGAGGTGGACGTCCCAAGATCTTACGATTTGCCCCTTCGTCACATCAGGGCATCTCAGGGCCAGCGGGATGAACAAGATGGTACAGAAACAGAGTCGTCCGCAAGTCAGCCACAGCCCTCCAGGCTCCGGCCACCCAGGGGCATCACAGACAACGGGGTGTGATCACAGCTGGACACCTCCACCTCCGATATGCATCTTGGGGGGGCCACCTAGAAGAAGCAGTAGGCCACACAAGATTAAAGGTGTAGATTCACTGAGAGGGCACGAGTGAAGGTCACCAGTAATCAAGGTGAAGTTTTGTTAAATGTTAAGAGCACAATAAACTGTTATTTGCCCTTCACAGCTGTGACTATCCTGTCTCTGATTCTCCCCCCACAGAACTGAGTGTTCCCCAGTCCCATACTTTGACAAAGGGTCTCCTGGACTCGAAACGTCAGCTCTTTTCTCTCCTTACAGATGCTGTAAGACCTGCTGAGATATTCCAGTGTTTTCTCTTTTGGTTTCAGATTCCAGCATCCGCAGTAATTTGCTTTTGTCTATGCATCGAAGCGCTGAATGCTGCTCGTTCTTGGTGAAATGTTACAGACTGCCTGCCTTACTTTCCCACCATCCACCAGACCTTTAGACAAACAGGACCTCCTGTCATGTCCTCCTCACCCCGACTTATTGCCCCACACACTTGTATTCCCAAACAGTACCATGCCAGTCCCATTAACCGGTTGTGGCGTTTCTTGGGTTCGGGGTGATGGGATGAGAGAGGGTGGGGAAGGGGAAGGGGCATGCCATTGAGGTTGTAGGGGTGGCAGCTGCAGTGGCTCCTGTGGTGGACTTATGTTTGGAGCAGCCCTCACACTGCACAGCACCAGCTTTCAGAAGCAGGCTGCTATCAAGGCTTCCCTCGCTGCCCTGCCCTGCCGGACACATGCCATCACTGCATGCCCTCCATCCTCTGGTTCCCGATATGACAGGACGTCCATTTCAGCCTGTCACCGCTCCTCCCCCTGTTCTTCCTCCTCCAGCTGATCTCCCCGCTACTGCGCGATGTCATGCAGGATGCAGCACACAATGATGATGCATGAGGCATGCACAGGGTCATACAGCAGGGCACTCCCAAAGTGATCCAGACAGAAGAACTACATCTTATCTAGGGATATTGAGGACCTGGTCAGGAGGAAGAGGGAGGCGTACATTAGATCTAGGCATTTGAGGACAGAGATAGCGTTAGAAGAATACAGAGAATGTAGGAGAGAACTTAAAAGGGGCATCAGAAAGGCAAAAAGGGGCCATGAAATGGCTTTGGCGGGTAGGATTAAAGAAAATCCTAAGGCATTTTACTCCTATGTTAGAAATAAAAGGATGGTTAGAGGGAAGATTGGTCCTCTCAGGGACAGAGGAGGGGAACTATGCTTGGAGCCTGGGGGAATGGGGGAGATCCTGAATGAATACTTTGCGTCGGTATTCACGCAGGAGAGGGGCCTGATGTCTGGTGCTGTGCTTGAGGAGTTTGAGGATCCGTTGAGGGATATAGTCATCACGAGGGAAGAGGTGTTGGGACTTTTAGACAGTATAAAGACGGATAAATCTCCAGGGCCTGATGGCATCTATCCCAGGCTGTTAAGGGAGGTGAGGGATGAAATTGCTGGGCCTCTGACGCAAATCTTTGTCTCTTCTTTGGACACAGGTGAGGTCCCAGAGGATTGGCGCATTGCAAATGTAGTACCGTTGTTTAAGAAGGGTCAGAGGGATAACCCAGGGAATTATAGGCCGGTGAGCTTGACTTCAGTTATAGGCAAGCTAATGGAGAGGATCCTCAAGGATAGGATGTATGAACATCTGGAGCGCTGCAATCTGATCAGGGATACGCAGCATGGCTTCGTTACAGGGAGGTCATGCCTTACGAATCTAGTGGAATTTTTTGAAGAGGTGACAAAAACGGTTGACGAAGAACAAGCCGTTGATGTTGTCTATATGGATTTCAGTAAGGCGTTTGACAAGGTCCCTCATGGTAGGCTGATAGAAAAGGTGAAGGCTCATGGGATACAAGGCCAGGTATGTAGATGGGTGGAGAACTGGCTTGGGAGGAGGAGACAGCGAGTAGTAGTGGAAGGCTCCTTTTCCAATTGGAGGCCTGTCACCAGTGGTGTGCCGCAGGGCTCGGTACTTGGACCTCTTCTATTTGTGGTATATATTAATGACTTGGAAGAGGGGGTAGGTGGTGTGATCAGCAAATTTGCTGATGACACCAAGATGGTTGGATTGGCGGGTACTGAGGAGCAGTGCCTGGCAATGCAACAAGACATAGACAGGCTGGTAGATTGGGCAGATAGATGGCAAATGGAATTTAATCCGGAGAAATGCGAGGTGATGCACTTTGGCCGGAATAATGTGGAGGGGAGTTATACGATAAAAGGTAGAACTATCCGGAGTATAGATACGCAGAGAGACCTGGGGGTGCAAGTGCACAAGTGCCTGAAGGTGTCGGTACAGGTGCAGAATGTGATGAAGAAAGCGTATGGTATGTTAGCCTTCATAGGAAGAGGTATAGAATATAAGAGTAGGAGTCTGATGTTGCAGTTGTATAGAACGTTGGTTAGGCCTCACTTGGAGTACTGCGTCCAGTTCTGGTCGCCGTACTACCGGAAGGATGTAGAGATCCTGGAGAGAGTGCAGAGGAGATTTACCAGGATGCTGCCTGGTATGGAAGGGCTGTCTTACGAGGAAAGATTGGATGAACTTGGGCTGTTTTCCCTTGAGAGACGTCGGCTGAGGGGGGATCTAATAGAGGTTTATAAGATTATGAAGGGGATAGATAGAGTAAAAGGTGGTAAGCTTTTTCCGCTACAAGAAATGGATAGAACGAGGGGTCACGGGCTTAGGGTGAGGGGGGCTAGGTATAAGACAAATATTAGAGGGCAGTTTTTCACGCAAAGGGTAGTGGGGGTGTGGAATGCACTGCCGAGTAAGGTGGTGGAAGCAGGCACGCTAGGGTTGTTTAAGAGTCACTTAGACAGCCATATGAGCGGGCTACATATAGGGGGATATAGTAGGCCTTACTGAACATTGTAGGCTTGGGAATACGTTTTGCCTCAGGAATGTTAGTCTTTGCCTGTTTAATAATGAATTTTTTTGTCTCCACAGGCATTTAAGTCCAGCAAGGGGCATGCAGGCGGCAGGTTGTAGTGGGCTGCTCTTGGATGTTGCTTCGGGAGTTGCCTATTGCTTCATGTCGTTAGTGTGCTTAAACTGGACCATCTCGAGGGCAACATGACAGCTCAGAGACTATCTCTGTTGCTGTGCGGACACATGGATTTGGGCCTGTGTCTGTGGGAGTTTGCACGTTCTCCCCGTGGTTGCGTGGGTTTCCTCCGGGTGCTCCGGTTTCCTCCCACATCCCCCAAAGATGTGCTTTTAGGCTGATTGATTGGGTACTAAAATTGTCCCTAAATTGGACCTCCCTGATCCTCGCACGTTAGGTATAGACTAAAATCATGAATAGGTCACTGAGATAGTGGGACGGCGGCGCGGGCTCGTTGGGCCGAAGGGCCTGTTTCCCGTGCTGTGTTGTTCTTTGTTCTTTGTTCTTTGTATCTTGAGTAGACCTATGCACCTCTCTTTTACGGACCGTTGGCAGTGTGGGCCTCATTGTAGTGGGTCTCCGCCTCGTTGTCGGACCTCTGTACTGAGCCGTGATCTCAGTAGGTAGTCCTTGTCCCCCGCGAGCCATCTCGGCATCCTGCGTTGGTCTTCAAAAAGCCCAGGGATGTCCAACTGCCTCAGCACAAAGCTGTCATGGACACTGTCTGGATGGTATGCACAGACATGCATGATGCTCATTCAATGGTCACAGACGATCTGGGCCTTCAGGTGTGGAACCCTTTGAGGTTGATGCATGGCTGCCCCTCACCTCATGAAGACCACAGGGCAATGTGTGTCCCATCCACTGTCCCCTGGACATGGGTCATCTCTGCAATGACGGTGAAGCCTGCAGCCCAAGTCTCCTGGTGAGCCTGCCCAACATCAAAACTGATGTCCTGCCTGGGCATACAAGGCACTCGTGACCTGATGAACACATCGGTGTACTGAGGCCTGTGAGATCCCACAGAGGTCGCTGCCACTGGGTGCCTGAAATGATCCTGTTGCGTAGAGGTTAAGGGCTAATGTCATCCTAATCTCCACTGGAAGCGGGTGGTCATCTCTCCCTTCAGTGCTAGGTGTGCAAACAACTCACACAAGTGCCGGACCATGTCTTTGGATAGGTGGAGCTGGTGACGGCACATAACCTCCAACAGCCCCTCCAATGAATGCCTGGTCCAGCACTACCTTTGCCTTCCCATCCTCCTTCTAGCCACCCTTTCAGGAGGCTGCTGTCCCACCTCCTGGCCTTCCATGGGAGCCCCCTCCCCTCCTTCCTGAGGGTCTGTTACTGGCTGTTCCTCCCGTGGCCTCCCCACGCCCTCCACCTCCTGAGCCACCACCATGATGCCAGCTCTAAATCAATCTGTTCGAGATCCATTTGGCACGGTGGGAGGGGGTTACAGAGAGAGAAAGATTGATAGATTCATGTCATTGCTTGCCTCTACCCCAACACTCCATTAAAGGGCCTCACCTTACAGCACCTGAAGATCTCCCAGAAGCTCCCCACAACGGGCACCAAATCTCCAGGCCTGGCCTTCAATCTCCCCAGCACTCCAGGGGCTGCAACTCCATAAAACTTACCTTCTTACTCCTGTTCAACACTGCCATGCCAAATCCCAACTTTCTTATAGCAGTTGTGAACTGCGGCTGTGTGACCTTACACCAGAGAGCTGGGACACGCTAACAAGGGTGGAGATCGTTGTCGCGGACCCGCTGATCAGATGGCAAGGTATGTAAACACATGCAAATATCCATTACGCTGATTTTCAGCTTGGTTCCGTTGGCGACAAAAAGCTTGGGTTGGGAGACGCTATCAGGGAGGGAATGCAAATCCTGTGAATCGGCCGACACGAGAATCTCTCGGCCTACTATGCTAAAAAACTAACACATGGAATGATGGAATCGCCTACCGCTATCCTTTTGCTTTGAGGCACATGAGCATGTATCACCTTCAACTTTACCACCAGGTGTATGTTAAGGCATGCAGGCACATGGGAAGTCAAAGGTCTGTATCCACACCTCATTTTCAAATATCACAGTGTAATGGCACAAAGGCAGTATTTATCCAAACTATTGCCAGTGGGAAAATTTTAACTGCTAAAACAAAGGAAATTTGTGATTATGTTTTGTGTAAGAAACTTACAGCAAATGGCATTCTAGATCTTTTTTTGTGATCAGATCCTCAACTATTCGTATGGATTCCCACATAGGGGATACATTATTGACACACTTGCCTGACTGTGATTAAGCAACTTATAAGAGTGGAGTGGGATGGCTGGAGAATCCTTTATAATGTTGCCTATTTCAGTGTTTAATTTTTCAATTAACAATTGCAATTTTTAATACATGTTTTTACTGAGAATTTTCCATTTTAGATAAGATGTAATGATTCCCTAAATTCTAGTACAGTACAGAATAATCATTATTCCACAAATACATAGAAAAAAGACCAGCAGATATTCATGCAAGTGATTCAAATTCTCAACCACTGTCATCATTGTAGTTGGCATCTCCTTTCATACGGATCATGAAATGGCAACATCAGAGATACCAACACAGAAAAAAAGAATCCAGTCTTTTCCAGGACGTGTGATCTGTCTGTACCTTCATAGGAGACAAGTAAAGGTTCTTTAATTCCAAAATAACAGAAATACAAAATAAAATCACAGCAACAATAGTTCTAATGGGCATTTTGCTCTTCCACAATGAGGAGTTATAAGGCCACACCAACCATCTCTAAACCAAACCATCAACGTTCACCCTACTATAGTGCCACTCAGCTACAAATAAAGCGAAGGGTACCAAAACACATACCAAAAAATATATAAATGCAAGGATTACAGCACATTACTAAAAAAGGTAAATACCATACAACCCTCATGTCATATATTATGCCCATGCCGTCTTGATGATGCCAACTGCGCTAAGGGGTGGGCCCTAGCGGGAGCTTCATAGGGGTGGGATACATTTAGATGTAGTCATAACTGGGAGCGAACACAGGAGCTTGGGATGTTGGTGATGGCCGTTGGGAGGGTGAACGATTGGAGGTGAGGAGTGGCTCAGACTGCGGCAAGGGGCCTGTGAGCAAGGGACTGATGATTGGGAAGAGGGGGGGAGAAAGGGCAGATGATCAGGTGGCTGGTAGAGAAGTGCCAACTCATATTGGGAGTGAAGAAGGGAGACCCTGTGACCTCCGTGGTAGGCTAGCAGGATGGGTGGAGGGGGAGGGGCAAGATTTATTCAGATTATGTTTGGGGTGCCTTTTAAATATGGAATCCTGATTTCTGTGCAGCCAGGTTTTTCCGGTGTAGAAAGGCCCCCTATATGAAACCATGACCCTTTGATTTTTTTTTATCAGTGTGTGATAAGATCTGGAGAGAAAACTGGCATGTTTCTCCGGAGACAAACACACCTGTTTGCTCGCCTGAAACAACATTGCCATTTTTTGGTAAGATTTTCCTCCATTGAGTGAAGGCGAAGGTTTGACTTGGTTGTGATTGTTTGTACTCAGCCTGGTGAGGAATAAACGTCCTAGGAATTGGAGTTAATACCAGTCAACATCATCCCCGTGTGGTATTGTCCATCAATGTGTTCATGACACTGGAAAGCAACAAAGCCAAGCCGTGAGATTTTCCAGAACGTAATTTCTGACACACCTCGCTATCCAAAGCCGCCATCCTAAGCTGTCAGCTAGCTTGAGCAAGGGTTCCTGAAAAGTACCACTGGAACCTTGGTAGTCTGCAATGTATTACATGGAAGCCATCAAGTTTAAAGCTTTATATAAATATATATATATATATATATATATATATATAATTCATTACCTGGAGCAATGCAATTTATTACCAGTAAACTGCTGTCTGTTAGTGCCCAATATCAAATAACTGTCAACCTTCTTATACTGAGAGAATTCCCATTGGTTATTCTAGTTGGCATTTGAATGGATTTCTGCAGTAATGTATGATATATTTTTGGTGCCAGCTGCCAATGCAGGAACAGCGCAGCATTTATGTAAATGCTTCTTCAGAGGTCATTTGGATGATAGCCACAATATCTGTGATCCTATTAGAATGGAAAGAACAATAGTTACATTTAAATTCCCACTTGTCAAATGTTGCATTCTCAATGTTACCAGTATGTTGATCCTTAACTCATCTAATGCTGTTGAATTTAAGTGAAAATCTTTTTCCTTTGGAACCTTTATGAAGCTAATAAAAGTGACTGGCTGCATTGGTTCTAGTTTGTGAGAGTGGACGGGATTTTCAGGCCCTTCCCACCGGCAGGATCTTCTGGTCCTGTCCAGGTCGACCGCCACCGCCGGATGAGCCATGCAAATTTCACTGATTTCGGTAGGAGTGGAAGATTCTACATGTGGCCACAGGGAGCCGGGAAATTCCAGTTACTGAGAAATTATCACCGAAAATTTCTGTCTGCCTTTGTAGTTGGGATTTTCCGGTGACACTGAAAGTGAATTCTCCATTCTCACTTGCAGCGGAGCGGCCACAGGTTAGTACAGAAAATCCTCCCCTACGACTTTAATATCATAAAACTACCAATAGCCACACTTTGCATAGTATGTATTTTCAAACATTGCTGAGAGGGTGCTACGTTTTGCCGGTTAATTCCCTTATTAAGAACAGTCAAAAAGGGACTTCATATGAAAACATTATTAAGTATCTCTGTACTAGAACTAAACTTCAAGCTAGGACCTGGGTGGGATTGTTATCGGTACAGGCTTGATGGGCCGAATGGCCTCCTTCTGCACTGTAGAGATTCTAAGAATCTACGTTTTTAACTCAGGGGGTGTGTAATTGACCCACTTCTAGTTTTTGACCACAGTTATTCTTAAAAGGTAATCTCTGGCATTCTTGCATCTATCCTGATAACAAAGGCTTCGCAGAGACCTGTCCTCTGCAGGTGAAAGGAACATATTCTGAAATGTTGCTGGGATGTATCACAGAGTACTCTTGAATAACACATCTTGCTACTTAGCTCATTTTCTTTTGCAGAATGAATGTCTAATTTTCATACAGATTGTGATTATAGGGACTTTGCGTCATTGTGGTTCAACCCAATTTCTCAATATTCTGTGGCACCACGCTTTGTTGTTTCAATATGTTCCTTCTTACTCCCTAATAAAAATTGAGGTTTGCTGTAATGGCCAGAAATTTATACAGTAGCTTATCAAATCATCAATATGTCTGAAAGATTTTCACATCAAATCGCTTTTTAAAGTAAGTTACTTTTTGGTTTGGCAAACAACATGTGGGATAATTGACCAAGGTATCTTTATTATTGGTGTTGTTTGTTGGAGGAGGGAGACTGGACCAGCACCAGAAGGATCCCCTTCTTATGAGGCAGAAAAGGCCGCACTTTAATTTCCTATCTGAAAGATGCACCTCTGATAATGTCATACTTCGCCACTACTGCAGCTCTCAACGTAAGAACATCACAGAGGAACACAAAAAGACAGGAGGATGATTAGGCTAGTCAGGTCCTCAAGCCTGCTCTGCCATTCAATAAGATCAAGGCTGATAACAAAACAAAATACTGAGATGCTGAAATAATAGTAGAAAATCATGGAAATACTTAAACCAGGCAGCAAATATAGAGATAAAAAGAAACAAAGTTAACATTTCAGATTGATAATCTATCACCAGAACTGAGAAAAGTTAAAGATTTAAATGCTTTTCAGCAAACATAAAGGAAGGAAGGGTGGAAATAAAACTAACAAAGGGATGGAAGGCAAGATTGATTAAATGCAAAAATGCTCATGGAGCAGGGATAAAGGTAGTGGCAATGGAACAAGTAAAGAAACAAAGGAACAAAGGGTATGTCTTAGAGGAGGTGTGAATGGCAGAATGGTGAACAGATACTGTTTCAAAGCAAATACCTGCAAAGGGAAAGGAAACAAATTGGGGGTGAGGGGCGGGGAGAGTGTGTACAGTCTGAAATTGTTGCACTTATTGTTGAATCCAGAAGGTTATAAAGCCTCCATTCGAAAGATGCGGTATTGAGCTTACATTGAGCTTTGCTGGAACACTGCAGGAGGCCATAAACAGGAAGGTCAGCATGAGAGCAAAGTGGAGAATTAAAATCCACAGGCAAACAGAATGTAGGAGTTAAAATGCATCACCACAACTTTTCGGTGAAGTTCCACCATGGTATTAGTGAATGGCATCTACTTTCTCAATGAATCTCACAATGTGCATGGTGGTATAAAAAATAGATTATATTTCAATTGAACTGAAGTAATAACAATTGATGATGTTCTGTTGTGAATTCCAGCAACCATCAAGGGTACACATCACACTGATAGTCAACATCTGTAATGACAGCTGATGCCTGTACAAAGATGGAATAAATCCAGCATAACATTTTTCATAAAATCAAGATGTATAATGAAACATTATAGTAATAATTCATTATTTAGATTAAAACCACTGAAATATCACTCTTAAGATTAAAGTTGGCATGGTGGCACAGTAGCACAGTAGCTAGCACTGCTGCCTCACTGCACCAGGAACCCGGGTGACTGTGCGGAGTCTGCATGGTCTCCCCTTGTCTGCATGGATTTCCTCCAGATGCGCTGATGCCGGAGTTGAGGGGGTTGAGCTATGAGGAGAGGCTGAATAAATTAGGCTTGTATTCATTAGAATTTAGAAGAATGAGGGGAGGTCTCATTGAGACGTATAAGATGATGAATGGGATGGATAGGATAGAGGTGGAGAGACACTTCCCGCTCAGAAAGGATAGTAGGACTAGGGGGCACAGCCTCAAGATAAAGGGGGGGTGGTTTAGAACGGAGTTGAGGAGGAACTTCTTCACTCAAAGGGTGGTGAATCTCTGGAATTCTCTGCCCGTTGAAGTGGTGGAGGCTGCCTCGCTAAATATTTTTAAGACGCAGGTTGATGGGTTTTTGATAAGAGAGGGGATTAAGGGTTATGGGGAGAGGGCGGGAATGTGGAACTGAGCCACGACAGATCAGCCATGATCTTATTGAATGGCGGGGCAGGCTCGAAGGGCTAGTTGGCCTACTCCTGCTCCTATTTCTTATGTTCTTATGTTCTTATGTTCTTCGGTTTTCTCCCAAATCTGGAAGATGTGATGGTTAGATGAATTGGCCGTGCTAAATTCTCCCTTTGTGTACCCGAACAGGTGTCGGAGTGTGGCGACCAGGGGGTTTTCACAGTAACTTCATTGCAGTGTTAATGTAAGCCTACCTGTGACATTAATAAATAAACTTTAGAAGATTTATAGCATTATGTAAATCTCTCAAGTGGGTTTTGTGGAAACCATTGGTACCGGCACAAGTAATATATTAAATATTACTTCTGCACTTTATTCAGCCAGGTTATATCCAGACAAATTTGCCCTTTGATTTCTCTTGAAACGCCATAGCGTGTGAAGCAAAGTAATGCACAAAACAATGCCAGTAAACAAGGGTGTTCCATTTTTCAAAGAAAATCAGAACATTCACCAAAATAAATTTACTTATATAAGTGATAGAACCTCTCATCAGTGAAGTTATTTCTAGTGTTTAGGTTCTGTGGTTCTCAGCCCCCCAACATCATAATCTAGAAAAGTTCCTATCCTCTTAGCAGCTTTACTATACTGCTTCCCTGCATTTTACAACAATAATCAAAGTTTTCCAGAAACATAAGAACAGGATGAGTTACTTTGAAATGGGAACTATATTGTACTGGTTGTCCTTGGTCCAATTAATCCTTACCCCCTAACCTTGCTTCACTTGAAGGTGGGACTTGGTATTCACTCCCTTGTGCCATGCCACCAGTAATAAGTGCATAAAGGAATTCCAATTAACTGCCTAGCCCAAAGGTCACAGAATTCTGTGCCAAAGTAAATTATGCAAAATGTCTAATGCACATTAATTTCTGGGCGTCCGTTTGGGTAGGAATTCATACTTGTTTTGAATTCAGTAGTTACAAGTTGCACTGATGGCACTGCCTTGACATAATGCGCAACTCATAAATTTTCAGGATAATAATTTTGTCACGGTGCCAATTTCGAATCAATCCAGGCTACCCATCATTCTAAGCATTATGTAACAGCCACATAATGTCTTTGCGATAGAACTACGCAGCATCTATGCAGTATATATTATTGAGCAATCATAAAATATATAAAGGTAAAATTTCAGCCCTGGAGTAACTTTCTTTGCATTATGAAGGAATAACCTCCTTAAGAGTATGTTTACGCTGCCAAGGCCAATCTCTCCTCCTGCTATTTTCAGTTCCACTTCTACTTCCACAGGGCCAAAATAGCTGTTGGATGTCACTTGTTGGAGTCACAGCTGGTTCCCCAAATCAGGTTTGTCAAGGTCACTGTGCTATTTAACTTTTATGCCACATGTTTGTCCCAACTTGCAGCAAGTATCATCAGTGACACCTCCCAGTTTGTTGTCCACGGTTGTGTCAGGGGGCTTATTAAACCAGGACGGACAGCTGCATCACATTCCTCAAAGAACAGGATGGGAAAACAGTGGGCTTCACCTCCTTGCCCAATTCCCATGCGTTTAAGGTGCCACATGCTGCACCCTATTACCCTACGTACTCCCTATCACCAGCTTGGCATCGTTGTCAGTAGGAAGCAACACTAACCTCTATTTGTGCAGCTTTGTGTGAAAATCTGAGCTTGGTTTCCAGTCATTAGTCACTCATCCTGCAGTAATCTTCTATAACCCCTCATTCTAATCAAACTTCAAACATCGCTGAGAATAGAAATGCCACAACATGCCCATTGGTTTGTTGCACTTTTAAAAAGTGATGGGTCGGTGTCGGGTCAGAGATTAAAGTACAGAAAATCTGGAACAAGAACCAAATAGGCTGGAGCCAACACCCCACATCATTTTGCAAATTTAAATGTTACAATTAGGCTTCTGCCTTCATTTTAACATTCATTCTATATATAATCACACACGATCAAGTTGTCTCGACCCTGGGAGACTCAGCCTAAAGGAGGCAAAGTGACTGAATTCAGGAGGTGAGTAGCTTTACAGCAGGAATGCTTCCTCCAGGCTCAACAAGCTCCATTGTAAATCTTCCACTCTCCACCCCCTCCTGCCCTCAAGCCTCCCCACCACCATTGAATCCGACTACTATCTGCTCACCCCAACCAATGTTGGATCCCCCACTCCCTAATTGGGGCCCCACTCAGATCACCATGTGACACTCCTCCTGAAATTGGGGCACACGGACCTCGGGATAACCACCCCAACCATCTTCAGACATTCCCCCAACAATCAGGATCCCACTCTATCTCCCCTCCATATTCAAGGCCTCAGGGTATTTTCAGATCCTTACTTCTGCAAGTGGGACAACGTCATTGGACCCTCTCTCCATGATCTGGACCCCCTTGCCTACCATTGAAACCAAGGGTTGAGGCCTCCATGGCCTTCTGGTGAATCCTTTTCTATGACTGGGATTTCCATCCCCCCTCCATGATTCAGATAGCCCCAGTCGGGACCTGCTGAATTTCAATGATATCTCTCACTGCTACAATACACTCTCTACTCTGATAGATTTTAATCTGCTGATTGAAATTCTTGTTGGAAAGGCTTAATGTTTTTCAGGCACGACCCCCACCTAAAGGAGCTTAAAGTTAAACTGTGCACGATATGCAGGAAACACATTCTTTCACATTTGGCAAATGTACAGCAGCCACCAATCTCCTCTCCTCCACTTTCCCCCTCCCTTCCAGCCCCGCATATAACTCACCTCCAGCCTTATCTCTGAGCCTTAGTCTCAATGATAATTACTTCAACAGAATGTCATCAGAATAAACACTCAAATGTTGAATTTCGCTTTGCGGTTGGTGATAAATCAGCTATACATTTTCTGCTTCTATTTCAAATGTTCACATTTGCAATTTTATTCTTTTCACCTTTGCTATCTGCTGACTAGTTATTCTATCAACCTTTAGTTAACCTCATTCAATGCATTCTGAGGAAAGTGAAATGCTGTCGTTGAACTTTTGCTGCATTAATAGTCGACACGCAATAGTTTCTGATTTTACTGATTTTTTCTTCATAGCAATTGAAAGAGACCAAAAAAACTCCCAAGCATGTAATATTGTCCACGTTTGATCATCTATCATCTGTGACAATGGATCCTACTTAAAGCACTTGCACAATCAAAGTTCATTGTACAGAAACTAGGTGACTCCGTTCTTCATTCTACACAACTTCCATTCAGAAACCAGTCAAGACTGATTGAGAAAAGCTTTCTTTCAGTTGTATGCCTACATAAGTTTCAAAGGGAATATATTTGTCGGAAGAATGTGTATAATTCAGTAGTCTCACTCAAAGAGGTTTTAAAAAACTAGTGTGGGAATTGGTCCTGTAGATGCTTCCAAAGTTTGGGCCACTGCACCTCATTGCAATATTGCTGCGGTTTTAGTCTTTGCAATACTTAACATTCAAGAACAAATATCTCTCACTTTGAAAGTCTCGACATTTAGGTGGCAATTTATTAGAATGCACCATTTAACAAAGTACTCTTAGCAGTAACTGTTCTTGCTTGACTTTAAACCTTGCTTTTGCATTGGCCATTCCCTCTGATGTTGAAGCTAACCTTTGGGCTAGAAGATGAAATCTCATCAAAGTGAACACATTATGACAAGGAAAATGACCTTTTGCAGCATCTATTGCCACTTCTATTCATCCAACATGTTCAATGATGTTAACACGCAATTGCTCTTTATGATCTAACCTGAAAAATAGTGCCATGACTTTTTCAGGAATAACAGTTGTACAATTTTACCTGGATGAATAATGCCCAATGAACATACGTAGTCATTTAAAATATGTTAGAATAAAACCTATACATTTTTTGCAATATATAGTAGTGAGGAATTCTCCATATCACTCAAAACCAGGCTAATTTTTAAACATTTTAATTATTTGTAATCAGTCAGGACCATTTAAGTTAAAGTCACAAAGATGACAGCAGAGGCTTACAGGATATTTTGTAATATTTTTCACTGCATTATGGTGCTTTCTCCATAGGATGCTGAAATGTATCTGAGCAAATACACAAGGCTGTTAACGTAAGGATCAACTCACTTTTAAAGGACAGATCTCTATGATGACTCATTGTATTAAGTACCAATTTCTATGCGAACATGCAAATAAGAAGCATGCATAGGTCACTCTGCTCTTCAAGGCTGCTGTACCATTCAATAAGATTATGGGTGATCTGATTATAACCTCCATTCCACATTCCTGGCCATTTCTGATAACTTTTCACCCTCCTATTAATGAGGAGTCTATTTCTTTTTTCTATCCAGCTCTGTCTTAAAGATATTCAAAGACCCCGGTGAGATCTTCTAGTGACTGAATGAGCTCACCTTTGGTCACCAGCAGGATTTTCTGGTCCCACTGATGTCTGTGGCATTCTGCATGGCTCGCACATCCCACTGCCAGAGAATCTGTCACAGGAGTTTGTCTTCAGCAGGACCAGTAGATCCCATCAGTGGGAAGGGCTGGAAAATCTGGTCCTCTGTTTCTACTGCCTTTTGAAAAAAAGTTCCAAAAGATGCAAGACCCTCCCCTGTCTTTATCGAGTAACCCGTTATTTTTAAATTATGACCCACTAGCTCTAGATTCTCTCACACGAAAAAAACATCCTCACCGCATCCATTCTATCAAGACCCCTCAGTATCTTAAAGGTTTCAATCAAGTCACCTCTTAACCTTCTGAATTCCAGTCCAAATAAGCCGAACCTGTCCACACTTTCCTCACAAAACAACTGGCACATTCCTGGTATTAGTCTGGAAAACCTTCCCTGAACTGTTTCTAACATGTTCATATCTCCTCAAATAAAGAGACCAATAATTTTCACAATACTCCAAGTGTTTGATTTGATTTATTATTGTCACATGTATTAACAAACAGTGAAAAGTATTGTATCTGGCACCCATACCATTCATGGAGAAGGAAACGAGAAAGTGCAGAATGTAGTGTTACAGGGATAGCTAGAGTGCAGAGAAAAATCAACTTAATGCAGGGTAAGTCCATTCAAAAACCTGACAGCGGCAGGGAAGAAGCTGTTCTTGAGTCAGTCAGTACGTGACCTCAGACTTTTGTACCTTTTTCCTGATGGAGAAGGTGGAAGAGAGAATGCCTGGGGTGCGTAGGGTCTTTAATTATGCTGGCTGCTTTGCCGTGGCAGGAGGAAGTGTAGACAGGGTCAATGGATGGGAGGCTGATTTGCATGATGGATGTGATCTCACCAGTGCTCCGTACGACTAAAGAATAAGCTCCTTACTTTGTAACCAATTCCCAATTATTTGCTGTACCTATATATCAGCCTTTTGTGATTCATGCAGCAGGACATCCAGATCCCTCTGCACCTCAGACCTCTACAATCTCCCATCATTTAGATAATACAACACTGCTGCTAATAGTAACATCTGAAAACATTTTACACTTAATTTTCAGAATGTTCCAGAAGCCTCAGCAAGCTTTCCATTTGCTTCACGAGTCATCGACTTCCAAATCCCCACATCACTAGATGATAATGATGTGGTGATGGAAATCTGAACTTTGTAACATATTTAAAATTAGGAATTCAACATCGGCGATGCATGATGTGCGTTTGGTGCACTCAACATTCCGGATCCACAAATGCCCAGGAGAAAACGTTGCAAGGTTGGGAATGCAGCGGTCAATTAGATTTTCTCCAAAAATAAACTGAAGGTGTTCTTCCATGGATTGAGACAGGCTTCCAGACCCTGACAGAAATTTGGCCCTATGGGCCCTTTCTGACAGCCAGAGTTACTAATATAGGATGACATGAAGAGTTATGAATTGCAGTCGAGTTGATGTCTGTTTACCAAGTGCCCATAGACTGTTGATTCCCAATCAATGCACAATAAGGTTGAATTTTCTTTTTGATGAATGACTGAAAATGAGATTTGTTTTTAATCTCTTATGCCAGTTCAGTTTTATTTTCCGCTGAAATAAATTGAGGGGCATTGAATCAGTAGCTGATGAGCATCTCTGACTATCAATCAACACTCTATTTCTTTTTATGAGCTGCCCAGGATAATGTTGCTGTAGGCATGTTGTTATCAAGTCAACATTTATCTGGTTCTTTGACTTCTTTGTCCTAACATGTTGTAAACAGCAGGAGTAGAGAGACTTGCGTGCTTTCTTGAATTCAAAGCTTAAGGTGAATTCATTTGAATTCACCTTAAGCTTTCAGTTTAGCTGATGTTAGCTAAACAGGGCAAATACCCACTCTGACGAAGGGTCATCTAGACTCTCAACAGTTGGCGCAGTTCTCTCTCCACAGATGCTGTCAGACCTGCTGCGATTTTCCAGATTTTCTGTTTTTGTTGCAAATAACCCACTTATTCCTTCTCATACTGAAATTGTCCTCCTTCAAAGAAGGAATCTCTAAATGAATAGCTGACATTATATTTGACATTAAATGGCCAGCAGGACCTACGTAGCAGTTCTAAAACTCATATCGATGTTTGGCAAAAAAGTATGGCAAAGTTTTGTCAGTGTGAGGGAGCTTTTCACTTTGACAGCTGCCAAGCAAAACACAGCTTCTGTGATTGAAGAAAGTTCAGAAGAAAGTGAGAAGTGGATTGTCAGGTGGATCTGAAAATATTTCCATGCATTGAGTGTTTGATGACTGTGTTATTTTGCCATAGCCTTGCGTTTAGTGGGTACCTATTAGTATTCTTTATCTTGACAGTATGAATGATTCCTATAAAGACAATAGCCAAACAATTGGCCATCTCCTTCCATGCCCGATGTGTATCAGTAATAATTGGAGGATTTCCTCTGATCCTTAATTCATAGAATCCTACACTGCAGAAAGAGGCCATTTGGCCCATCAAATCTGCACTGACCATAATCCCACCCAGGCCCTATCCCCATAACCCCATGCATTTACTCTAGCTCATCCCCCTGACACTAAGAGGCTATTTAACATAGCCAATCCGCCTAACCCACGCATCTTTAGGTTGTGGGAGGAAACCGGAGCACCCTGAGGAAACCCACGCAGACATGGGAAGAACGTGCATACTCCACACAGACAGTGACCCCAAGCCAAGAATTGAACTTGCATCCCCGGCGCTGTGAAGCAGCAGTACTATCTACTGTGCGACCATGCCGCACCCCCAGCACTTTTCCTCAGTGCCCATGTGCTCCATAGTACAGGTTGGCAAAATTAGACAATCACTGAAATGGTTTGCAATACATGATTAACCCTCACATGTTCACCAACTGTTCATTCACCGAATGATAATGATTGTGATTTTGATACACCTTAGCATTGAGATGCTCCAGCTGTAAATCAACATATGTGTATTGCCAATCATGTTGTGGTAGACTTCTTCCAACTGACCACAGGAGACTCAGGGATTGTTTACAATAGTTTATTCATTATTCAAGCATGGGGGAGGGGGGTAGTGTGGGGACAGGGTAATTTCCCAGAGAAACCTCTGGAGGAACACCCTCCTCTGATACAGCTCTAATACAGAGATCACAGAAAAACCATTCAAATACAGCTCTCTGCTCCAAGTCACAAAAGCAGACTGCCATACAGTTAGTCCGTACACAGAACATTCTTTTAAAATTCCAATTTTGCCAATGTAGATTTATTATTAAACCTTCAACCAAAAGCTTGTTTGTAATCTTTTAACTAGAAGACTGTTTATTCTCAAGCAAGTTTGCTGGTGAGTTCTGCTGATCTCAAGTCCTTAATGAGAAGGCTCACAACACCATGTTAAAGTCCAACAGGTTTATTTGGAATCATGAGCTTTCAGAGCACTGCTCCTTCATCAGATGAGTTACCTGATGAAGGAGCAGCGCTCCGAAAGTTCATGATTCCAAATAAACCTGTTGGACTTTAACATGGTGTCGTGAGCCTTCTTACTGTGCCCATCCCAGTCCAACACTGATATCTCCACATCAGGTCCTTAACGAATAGCATTTACCTAGTATTGAACCTATAGAATCCCTATAATGCAGAAGGAGGCCATTCAGCCCGTCATGTCTGCACCTAATCTCTGGAAGAGCAACTTACCCGTGCCCATTCCCAGTAAAGTAAAGTTTAATTTATTAGTCACAAATAGACTTACATTAACACTGCAATAAAGTTCCTGTGAAATTCCCCTGGTCGCCACACTCCAGTGCCTGTTTGATTCAATGCATCTAACCAGCACATGTTTCAGTCTGAAGAAGGAAACTGGAGCACCCGGAGGAAACCCACACAGACGCAGGTAGAATGTGCAAACTCCACACAGACTACTACTACTACTACCCAAGTTGGAGTATTGAACCCAGATCCCTGGCGTGTGAGGCAGCAGTGCTAACCACTGTGCCACCATGCTTATTCCCATTACTCCACACATTTACCATGGCTAATCCACCTAACCTACACATTGTTGGACACCAAGGGGCAATTTAACATGGTAAATCCACCTAACTTGCATATCTTTAGTCTGTGGGAGAAAATCGGAGCACCTGAAGGAAATCCATGCAAACACAAGGAGAACACACAGGCTCCACAGAGTCGCCCAAGGCCAGGATTCAACCTTGGGTCCCTTGCATTGTGAGGCAGCAGTACTAACCACTGTGCCAAGTGATCCAAGTCATTTTAATCTAATGCAGGGGTGTCTGATCTATTACCCCTTTGACTAAATCTATTTACTCTTACAGTGACATCCTGCACCATAGGAAATCCTGCTATCCTAGCAAAGCTCAATATGTTTCTGTCCGTTCAGGAAGAGCACAATAAAGCCTCCTATCTGACATGAAGAACACCCCATAATCTCTCTGATTTAGTGGGTGGCATACTGAGAGATATTAGACATGTCACCTGTTTCAGTGTGGAGGGATCTGGTTTCAAAGAAATTAAAAAGCAAAAGCAAATTACTGCAGAAGCTGGAATCTGAAACAAAAATAGAGAATGCTGGAAAATCTCAGCAGGTCCGACATCATCTGTGGAGAGAGAATAGAGCCAACATTTCAAGTCTGGGTGATCATTTGTCAGAGCACAGGCCACAGTTGCTTTCACAGTCACTGACTGTGCAGTTGTTACCCTATATGTTAACTGTAGGCCTGTTTCTAATAACTGAGAGTACTGTGGGCACCACACACACACACCATCGATGCCAAACACACCGCTCTAGGCTTAGGAAGGAGTAGAAGAAACCATTCTGGAAGATCCTATGTGTGCAAAGCCTCTGGGTGTGAGATTTCTCCCCATCACCTCTTCCCCGTTTCAGCAGCTTGCCTGCCTCTGCACCCATCTCCCTCCCTTCACCTCGTGCTGCAACCTAAAGCTGACTTCTTAAAGCAAAGTTTATTTATTAGTCACAAGTAAAGCTTACATTAACACTTCAATGAAGTTACTGTGAAATCCCCTCTATCTGGATCCAACTAGGGTGCTCAGCGGCCTTGCCGTCACAAGCAATGCCTTTGCAATGTGCCGATCCGCTCCCTGACTACTTTGCCAAATGTAAGCTACTCCTTCAAACACCCAGTCCTTCCACAAACTCAAACTGGAGCAGGTAGAAAATAATCAGCAACTAACCTGCAATTGTTGATGATCCTTGTGGGAGAGGGGGAGGGGTGGGAGGGGGAATTCTTTTCTGCTGAATGTGCATTCAGCTTAGCATTTTTAAGAGACAGTGCTAATTTAATTGGCATTGTCCAAAATGGCAGGTGGTATCAAGTCAGTGTTAGACTCCGACCAACATTAAAATTTGCCTATTTTGAATACTTTGAACTCCATCTCTCCATTGTAGAGTTAAAAGTAGCTGATCTTTGTAATGGAAATGAATAGTGTTGGGAGCTTAGTTCAGAAAGAATGGGATGTCGCAGTTGTGAACAGTCCGGTTCAATCTAAGGCAGTGGCAGACAAAGGTATCTGAATTGGTAACAAATGCACAGAAGTTGGCTGAAGATCATGACTCCAGTCTTCCCAATTTTCTAATGAAAAGATTGCAGTCCATCCAAAGTTGGATTTTGGATAAGCAGTCAGACAATGCAGAGATACTGGACTCTTCAAGAAAAGTGGTGAAGAGACAGAGCTGGAGTCTTCACAACATGTGTAAGAGCTGGTCCCATATCTATGGATGATGCCACCAGAAACTTGGAAGTAGACACTGAAAAAGAGACAGGAAAGATAAATAATTTGAGATTCTGAAGGTAACAGTGTAGGAACAAAAAGGAAACGTATGGCAGGGGAATGTATGTGAGAGTGGAAGAGTAAGAGTGCTGTACATATGTATCATGATGGAATGTGCTCTCCATCAATCAAATCCTGATTTAATTATATTGTCAATGAAGATCACTGCCATCAGTCTTCTCTCCCATTAGTAACATCGCTACAGCTCTCATTTTATGCAGGAAAGAACGTAAAATTACCAACACATAGATTCTTGTTGCAAGGACAGTATTTATTGTTCATTCCTAATTGCCAGTGAAAAGGTACTGGTGAGCCTTCCTCTTCAACAGATGCTGTCCTTCTGATGAAAGTACATCCACAATGCTGTTAGGTTACAAGAGTATTTTGACCCAGTGCTGAGGAAGGCACAGCAGCATATGTCCAAGTAGAAATGGTATGGAACTAAGAGATAAGGTTTAAAGCTTTATTTATTTATTTATTACAAGTAGGCTTACATTAACACTGCAATGAAGTTACTGTGAAAATCCCTAGTTGCCACACTCCAGCGCCTGTTCGGGCGCACTAACAGAGAATTTTGTATGGCCAATTCACCTAACCAGCACCTCTTTTGGAGGAAACCAGCACATCTGAAGGAAACCCACGCAGACATGGGTAGATTCCACACAGACAGGCCCTGAAACCAGGTCCCTAGCGCTGTGAGACAGCAATGCTAACCATTGTGCCACCGTGCTGAGATGATGGTATTCTTAGGCATTCGCTGCCTTTTTTCTGACTTTGAGGTGGTGCAAGTCACAAATGTGAGAAATGTAGTGAAAGAAGACTTGGTAAATTACTGCAATGCATTCTGCAGCAGTTAACATTGCAGCCACACTCCACCAGTGTTGTAGGGAGTAACTGCTTGAGGCGGTAGATTGGCTGTCAGTCAAGCAAGCTGCTTTGTCTTGAATGGCGTTGAGCTTGTTGAGTGTTTTTGCAAGACAGTCATCCAAATCCCAACAACAATGATTTAAATCTTTAGAAGAAAGCATCTAAGATGAGTGGCAGCATCTCTTCTATCTCATAATCAGAGTCATTTCTCTCTCGCAGATGCTGTCAGGTCTGCTGAGTTTTTCCAGCATTTCCTGTTTTTATTGAAGTTAAAGGTGGTATGTTTCTCTGATAGACATCGTCTCCTAAATCAGGTTAAAGTCCAACAGGTTTATTTGGTAGCATGAGCTTTCAGACCGCTGCCCCTTTATCACTCACCTGATGAAGGGGCAGCGCTCTGAAAGCTTGTGCTACCAAATAAACCTATTGGACTTTAACTTGGTGTTGTGAGACTACTTAATGTGCCTACCCTAGTCCGATGCTGGTATCTCCATATCATTTCCTAAACAACATCAGTTACCAATATTTGCTCAATACTCACAAATATGTATACAAAGAAATGTTCTCAATGACTAAATGCTGTAACTGCAATGCAGCTCACAAAGTTACTCTAGTGTTAGACTAGGTAATGATTATAGGCTGGGACTATCCTTCAGTGATGGTAATCTGGTGAGACAATCATTCAGCCTGCCCCTTGAACATTGCTGCAACTTGACCTCGTTTCTTGGGTTGGGTTTCCTGAAGGATACCTGTCAGGGTTCAGACACGATTCCTGTTGCCAAGGTGGAGCCAACCATCATCCAGTTGGCAAGTTAAATGGGCAGGAGCATCCCACAGGGTAGAAGCTTGCCACTTGAGTCAGATTAACAGAGACCAATGTCTGTAAAGCACATTGAATGAGGCCAGAATGGATAGGAAGAAGGAGAGGAGGCTATCACACAAAGGCCTTTGCTTAAGGCCTCATCCTCTCATCTAAAAACAACTGACATATTTCTTCTCCTTCACTAGTTCTTCTATTACCAACCTTATGGTAGCCCCAGGAAGCAGTGGAAGCCTGATTGCAGGGAAAAGAAGCTTCCAAAAGTCTAGGCCATATCTCCAATGAGCACTTCAGTGCTGAGTGAGGCAGGGGAAAGAAAATCAGATGGGGAGACAATGGTTTGGTGGTATTATCAAAGGATCATTAAAAGAGCAGTGCTCAAAAAGCTTGTGTTACCAAATAAATTTGATGGACTTTAATGGGGTGTTGTAAAATTTCTTACAGTGGCATTATCTGTGATGTGGCTTTGGACAGGGGTAGGCACAGTAATTAGTCACTTGATGAAGGGATAATGTTCCAAAAGCTCGTGCTACCAAATAAATCTGTTGGACTTTTACCTGGTGTTGTAAGACTACTTACAGTGATATAAACGTTAGACTATTAATCTAGAAACTCAGCTAAGGTTCGGGGGACCTGGGTTTGAATCCCACCATGGCAGCCGTCATTTATTTTTGAAGCCACGATGTGCTCACCCAAAAACCTTCTGTGCATCATTTATTTAAGGCTAGTTCATAATCATTTTATAGGATGATAAGTTGTGTCAAAATGCATTAATACATCACCTGTTTTTAAGGACTTTATGACAGAATTGATTCATGTTTCCTCCCATCCTTCTCTCAAACAAATAAAGCTTTTAATGAAGATGAACTATCAAAGTGTTATTCTTTAAGAAACACAAATACCGAAAGGATAATTTCTACCACGTTACTTTTCAAATATCATAGGGATGACAATGTCACATGGCCAAATAGGAGAAATACTTAAAGTAATAAACATTTCAAATTCAAAAGACACATTCGTAGGGGCCGTGGCATTTAAACTGCCTCCAGCACAGTTGAACCAAACCACAAAGGAACATAAAGGTTGACGTCTTGATATTATGCTCAGGGAGCAACCTCTCAACAGCAGCATGTGCACAGTGCAGAACTGATGGGCACGCAGAAGCAGAAGTAAAATATTTAAGAAAGCAGAATTATCACAGCCCTGAAAATTATTAATATCAGTCCCAATAACTTGTTTCCTGACTTCTCATGAATTTAAACTGACCAGCCGATAGCTTATCTGCTCTTCTCCATTAAAAAAAAATGTTTTAGAATAGTCACACTGCTATTGCTACATAATTGCTCTCAGAATAATGTTCTTGCTGCTGTCTCTTCACAATCTATGACTCCTTTTGCACAGGCCGCCAGCCACAGATTTCCTGCTGTCGCCAGCTATACCAAACTTAAGTTGTTGTGTTTGACCTGCCGATGTTTGCCCCGGATCTGAAGAAGATAAGGAATTCATTCTGAGGGAGAGAGATAATTGCCCTTGACCCTCAGTAATCCAGTGCCTAGCTCCGTTCCATCAAGGAATGAAAGGTTTTCTTCATTGATAAGAATCTCTCAGCTATGAGTAACCGATCCACAGTGCTTGCTGACAATTATTGATGAAAGTTTAGCATGTTTATGTGATATTTCTCTGACCACTACCTCAGTTAAAGCTGTAGCTCATTTACAATAAATAAATGTATTAATGCTATTAGGTTTTAGCATCAGGCAATTTTATTCATTAACACATTCGAATGAGCAGGTCAAATATTTTATTTTAGAGTAGTCATAATAGACAAGAAGGTTACATATATCTATATACATAAAACCCTTTGGATGAACCTACTATATTCTGAGCTTGACCTCCTAAAGTTGGAGCCACCCGTAACTATTGAAATGTCCTGACATTTACACTCAAAGTGGAGACAACACAAGTAAGTTATTCAACAGCTTTTCACCCCAGTGTTTTACCACTACCGTCAAGCTTTCTTATTTCTCATCGTGTGAACAATATAGAAAATTCATCTGTTGACATAGTTTAGCCTATCTCAGCTGCTTTTAATCCTGCTCCCTATTCTAACTCACCCAAACAGATTGACTTGCTCAATATTTCTCCCACAGTAAGCCAAAAAAAAATTGTGAATGTGTCTAACTGCACTCCTGCACTTATTTTAACCTTAATGCCTGTGTAAGCCTAAGGCCTCTTAAACCTACAATCATTAAGTTAAAACAGCAGACAAGTCTATTTGATATGAAGGTGTTAAGCAATTGTCTGTTATTATGACCCACTGTAATTTCAAAAATATGATGTTTATAATGCTTGTAATATGTTTACAGTAACAAAATAATTAAATTGAATAGTTTGTACTCCAAAGTTGAAGCTGCTTTGTAATGCACTCTGTCATTGTAATTATAATCTATAAAAATCCAATATCATTTTCATTGTTATTTCTTCGCAAGTGGGAGAAAATGAAGTCAACTGTGTGGACATTAGAACCACATTAGAAAGCAAAGTATGTATCATGTTCATGGAAAAACAAAGAAAGATGTTTCTCCAATGTTTAAAAATCTTTTATATATTGACCCAATGTTGATCTATCATGCACAGAGACAGTTTTGGAGCTGCAACAGACTATTTTGAAATCTGCTGAGAAAAGTGTCTATTATTTTCCAGTTCAACTACTAATGAATGTTGATGTACGAAAACAAAACACAAATCAACTCTTCAGCCTTGCTAGTGGAATAATATGGCTTATGCCAGATAACGTATAACAGTTGGATAGTTTTCAGTTTTGGGACACAGCGCCTAATCTTCCCTGATAACATGAATATAGAAAATAGTGGATTACACAATAAAAATAAATTGATCTATTTTTAAGCTTCACCAACATTACAGATGGCAGAATCGTACCAGAAAATGGCAGAGTGTTGTTTCTGGTGAGAAAACCAATGTTTCTCTCCAGATCTTATGTTACACGGCCTAAAAAAAAAGGGGCGTGTTTTTTGCTAGCATACAGGGCAGAAGGTGGGGGCAATCAAAACCAGGTTCCACTGATATTAAGATGCCATCCTTAAAGTGTGCCCCAATCATAACTGGAATAAACCCTCCCCTCCACTGCACCACTCCCCCCACCCCCACCACCCCAAGCCCACCATGGAGGTCTCAGAGGCTCCACTCCCCTGTTTGGATTCAGCACTTCTCTCCTCCCCTTCCCCCAATCATTAGCCCCTTACCTAATTATCAGTCCCCTCCACCTGCCTTCCTCCTATAATCGGCCCCTTCTCAACCCACCCCAACCCCCCGATCATCAGCCCCTTCCCCCACCCCCACACAGTCAGAGGGCACCCCACCCCACCCCCTCAAAGGCTATCACTGACTCCTCTGGCTGCCCCTGGCCCACAAGCAAGTTCAAATAAGTCCCCTCCTGAATGATAAGGCTCCCACTGGGGGCCACCTCTTTGGCACAGGTTGGCTCTACCAGGTTGGCACTGCCAGTTTGGCACTGCCAGGTTGGCATGGGCATAGTGCCCACCTGGCAGTGCTGACCTGTGCCGGAGGGCAGTGCTAGGGCAATGTCCCTTTCCCTTGCTATGCTCACCTTTATGCTCCTGGCGAGACTCCTGCAACAGGTTCACGTCTGGGTGAATCTGTTGTAAGCTGCGCCACGTTGGTGGGGGTTTGAAAATACAGCTTGGGTCAACATGTGGTGGGGTGGGGGAATGGGGGGAGGTGGGGGATGTTAATAAAATACACTAAAATGAGGTTCCTGTTCTTTGTGGGCTTGAAGTTAATTATGTTGTTGGCGAGGAGTAACGAAAATCAGAAATTGCAACCTTTCCAGTAAGATTTGCGAATTCTGGGTTTAGCTGGATCTTGAGACCCCGCCACCATGCCTGCAGATGAAGAACGTGGTCTCAAGAGTATCCACAGAATTGGACAGGATTCTCTGGCTCTTCCCGCAGATAGAATCTTCTGGTCCTGCCGATGGCAATCCCCTGCAGCAGGTTTCCTGGTGTTGGGAGGAACGAGCCACGCAAAAGACTGTAGATATCAGCGGGACTGGAAAATCCCTCAGGTGGCCAATAGTGAGCTGTCCCCACTGCTGGGCAACACACCACTGGGCGACTGGAAAATCCCCCTTGTGAACAATCTTATCATTTTTACCATACCACCACCACAACTGTGTTTAAAACAGACTTAAAATCAACATTTTAGATTTCATCTTCAGCCTTTCTCCTGAATTTGTTTGATCTCTGTTCGAAGCAGATTGCAGAGGGGATTTAACGCAGTAGGCTTGTTGGCTCATAAACACAAACACCTCCATGAAAGTATGTTATTGCTGAAATCCTTCAAGTGAAATTATGACTGGCATTATTATTTTGATTACAGAGCTACACACTATTAACCAGGAGAAACAACATTTATATATTATCTATATGTGGAGATGACATAAAGGGAGAATTGCAGAAATGCCAAATGCCAAGAGAAATTAGATATAAGGCAAATATGTTAAACAGGAGCACAGGGTGAATAAATTAATGAATATATTAGAGTGCGTTTTAGGATACGCAGAGAAATTTCAAAGGGAAACAGCATATGGAGAAGTGTAATGGTTACATTAAATATAATCTGTAAATTAATCTGCAAGCAGGTTAACTTAATTCCATTAATTAAATTTGTGTGAAAATATGAAGTATTAAAAATGAATAATAACATATAGCATTTGTTTAACATCTCATTGTGATTGTACTTTAGATATAACTGTATAAAAGTACCAGGTTAATGATCTAACATCTATCATAGAATCCTACAGTGCAGAAGGATGCCATTTGGCCCATTAATTCTGCACCAACCGCAATCCCACCAAGGCCATATCCATGTAACCTCATGCATTTATCCTATCTCATCCCCCTGACCTTAAGGGGCAATTTAACATGGCCAATCCACGCAACCCATGAGAGGAAACCAGAGCACCTGGAGGAAACTCACGCAGAAAAGGGGAGAATGTGCAAACTCCACACAGACAGTGACCCAAGCCAAGAATCGAACCCGGGTCCCTGGCACTGTGAGACAGCACTGCCAACCACTGTACCAGCATGCCACCTTATATATGAGTCTAAGTAGTTAAAACTATTCTGAAAATACCACAGGTGGTATTTTGTTGAACTGGATATCTTATGTTTAATGTATATCCAGTAAGGATAGAGAAAAAATACTTTGCAAAGTTGC
Organism: Carcharhinus amblyrhynchos; assembly: GCF_965287045.1. Classification (NCBI taxonomy): domain Eukaryota; kingdom Metazoa; phylum Chordata; class Chondrichthyes; order Carcharhiniformes; family Carcharhinidae; genus Carcharhinus; species Carcharhinus amblyrhynchos. The sequence goes on along the minus strand of NC_137336.1, from coordinate 23,137,028 downwards.
TGCATAGCATCATCACTCAAATATTGATTCCCCACCCCTCTGATTGTCACCCTGAACATTGCTCCCCCCATCGGCTGACGGTCCCCCCCGCCCCCAGCTGATCATCCCTTCCTCCCCACCCCAGCAATCCGTCTCACCCCTGCACCTTCCTCCTTCCCGGGTGCGAGGTTGATTTCGGGGCCAGGAAGATTGCCCAAACCTGATTTTTCACCTTTTGCCCAATCGCACCGGCTTTCCACGCTGATCGACTGGCACAGCGAGCGGGTAAAATCCTATCTGAAAGGTTCTAGCAGGATTCAATTATCCTTTTAGGTTCACACATTCACAGAAAAAATGCAAATCTTTTCTTCATTTTCCTCCAAACACTTCTCACCGTGAATTAAATTAGATTGGACACATCACCCACTCATGTTGAAAATTAAAACTTGTTTTCCATTCCTGTGAAAAGATTGGCTAGCCACATTTTAAGTGAAGAGAGAACCTCTTTCCTGGTGAGAGAAAACAAAGACCAACTATTAAAAATAGCTTTCCACTTTGGGAGCAGGTTTTGCAACTATCTTAGATAGCATATGTTACTTACTTTCATAATTTACAGATGCTTTGTGAACGAAATTCTTCACTTTGTACAGATATACAAGTTGCTCTCAATGGCATCCTTCCATCTTGTTAGACATTGTTTCGCACTGTGATGGTCAACAGCAAGCATTGCCTAGTGTGGATCAGGAGGCTCATCGCGGAAAGGCAGTTTCTGCCACATTCATTTCAGAGGAAGGCAATGGGGTGAGAGGGTGCATCGTTTGCCTTCTTCATTTTCACGCATTTACATTTCATTATCCTCCCCCTCCTCCATATATTAGCCCCCTGTCCTGTATTCAAACCATGCCAAAGTGAAGTTACATCAGCGTTGCATATGACAGTTCAGCCAGATCTGAACCTGTTGTGCAGAGCCCCCTTGGAGGTGTAAAAGTGGGACCTGGTCAAGCATTGCCCTAGCAATACTTCCTGGCACAGCCATGGCAATACCCATTGGTTGGCAATGCCAACCTGGCAATGTCAATCTGAGTACCAGAGAGCAGTACCAGGGTGAGCCCTCGGGGGCGTTTCACGTGTGGGAAGTCATCTATTTGTGGCGGTGAGCAGACACTGAGTGAAGAGGATGCTGGCGATGATTGCCGGGGGAGATGGGGTGGATTTCTGGTTGATCAGAGGGGGTGGGGGAATGGCCACAGGCATCTCCACGGTAGTGGGAGTTCGAATTAATATTTGTTTTAGTTAGTTATCGGGGAAACCTTTAAAAAACGCACTCCAATCTCAGTGGAGCGTGTTCCCCACTTCAAGATTCCTCGCTTTGCCACTCTTTATTTCAAAGAACAAAAACAGCCCGGGAAACAGGCCCTTCGGCCCAACGAGCCCGCGCTGCCATTTTAACATTAGCAGTCCTCCCCTCCACCCATGACCCTCATCTATTGTTTATGGCATTCCACATTGAGGGAAAATTTCAACTCTTAAAGAGACAAGATCTGGAGAGGAAATTGGCAGTGGATCTGGAGATTTCCACGTTGGTTTTCTCACCAGAGTATTCTCAACTAACACTCTGCCAAAAATTCTCGTAAGATTCCAAAGTTCAACTTTGCCAAGTTCTGGTTTTTTTGGAGAAAGGTCAATTAGAGGTCAATTGCCCAATCATTAATAATATCTTCAAATTGATATAGCAAGTGGACTTTTAAATCTCGTGACTTTTGATTGAAAACCAAATAAGATGAGCATTTAATTAATTGGTAATTCAAACAGCAGAATGGACAGCAGGTTAATTTTAACTTTTATGAAGGCAGAGGTCATAGGAAGTTCAGTGTGGGTCATCTCGCCTTGTCTCACCCGTTGTTTTTGTATGAGACTGCAAAGATTGGATGACAACTGTCAAGTTGTCAAGTGAATCGCAGCTTAAAGACTTGGATCTGTACTGTAAATACAATACAGCAGCATATAATTAGAAATGACATGACAATGATATAAATAGATATATAAAATGTATAAACTTAAAGGATTATTTTATCTGACTGTTGATAGATTATCTCAGTTCAACAGATTAGGGAGGACCAGAGATATGTATTTAAACATCACAAAAGTAGGACAAAGCCGGTTGCTGCACAGTTTTTCTTTCATATTGCAGAGATTAATGAACCACTGGGATGATTTGCGGGGCACATAGTGCGTGCTGGCCCTGCATACCTCCAGGGAGGAGCCGGACGAGTCTTGCCTGTGAAAGAGGTCACATTATATAACATACAAACAAAGAAATGAAGAGCAGGAGTAGGCCACTCGGCCCTTCGAGCCTGCTCCTCCATTCAATAAGATCATGGCTGATCTGCTGTAACCTCAACCCACATCAACTTCGGCACAACTTGTGGGCCGAAGGGCCTGTTTGTGCTGTAGTTTTTCTATGTTTTTTTTTCTATGTCGTTCACGTTCATGCCGACCCCAATAACCTTTCGCCCCCCTTGTTAATCAACATTCTATCTAATTCTGCAAGCCAGCGATTACAGGGTTGTTGTGCTGATCAGTGATTGAGTTGGCCAGCGATCAGGAGGCCAGGCAATGGGATGCCACTGCACATGCGCCAGTCTGTGCTTTGACAGGTCGACGCACACGCAATGGCCTGTCCAGTGCTGTACTGCTGGCTCTCCAGCAGGAATAGGCTTGCCCCCAGCTTTTTAAGGAGATTCACGCTAGTGCACTCTGCAGTTCAGAGTGTGGGAGACTCATTTTGTAAGTACCACTGAAAAAAACAGTGGGATTTATACCAGTTTCTATGCAAATTCGACACTTAGAATTTTTGGGGGGAGAATTCCACTCGTGGTCTCATGAGTGCCTGCATAATGTAAGAATAACCTTGCTACTTCTGTAATCCATTCACCTCCCAATAAGCAAAAACATTCTTTTATCTTTCTCTAATTCCTTGCCCGACTAGCCTTGTGAAACCCAGATCTCTCTGCACCACAAGAGCTCTGCAAGCTCTCACCATTTAGATAATAAGTTGCTTTTTCATTCTTCATGCCAAAATTGACAATTTGACATTTGCCCACAAAGTGCTCCATTTGCCAGATTTTTACCCACTCAAGTGGATTAGCGGTTAATGTACATGTCTGTCAAGCGCAGAGAGGAAGTTTCCAGATCTTTTCTTGCACGTTAGTATTGTTTCGCTTTGCCTCTCCCAGAGATTACATCATATTGGGTGGTGACAGAGGTCACAGGAAGTTCAGTATGATTCAGCATGGATCTCATGAAAAATCAGTGGACGTAGCCTATTCCCGCTGAAGAGTCCGGCAGCGTAGCACTAAGCGGGCTACTGCACATGTGACGATCTCCGCTCTGACAGATCGGCGCACGCGCAGTAGCCTCCCATTGCTCGATCTCTGGCCAACTCGATCAGTAGCCAGCACAACAACTCTGGATTGCTGTTTTGCAGAACTCCCCCCCCCTTCCCTCCCATTTGCTGCCCCCCCCATATGTGTCCGAGCCAGCCTCAAAAACTGCCCCACGGCAGCCCCAAATCACCCAGCCACATTCCCCCCCACCCCCTCCATTCTCAACCACACCCTACCGCCACAGTTCTGTCCCCCTGGAGGATCTCCATGACCCCTCTTCATTCCAATGTGAAATACTCCTGGTGGGGGTGGAGAGGTTAGCGGGCCTGGAAACTTCAGTCCCCATAATGTTCGTGGATCCATCACAAATGACCTTTTTTCTGTAAACAACGATAGTTGTTCCCTTCAAAGACACTTCTCTGCGACAAGGCTTTCTGGCCTACCTGTGCTTGAATCCTTTGAAGAGTTCTATGAAGAATCGATTTTTTTCCTTGCACAAGCAATACAAGGCAGAGCATAAACCATGCTTTTCTCACATGACATTCTTCAACTTACTTTCCTTAGAAATCTGATATATAGAAATTTGAACCTTAATTCTTATAAACTCTCCAAGATGGCGGATATAAAACTCTATGGTGTCCAGCACTAGTCAAGCAATAGCAGCCACATTGTATCATGGCTACAGCGTGCATTATCCCCAGAAAATACTGTTGCAACTCACCTTCCATACCTGCAGCCTCTGGAACCTAGAAGGACAAGGGAACTGTTGCAGGGGACATTATCACTCTTAAGTTACATGCCCTTTTGCCTTGAACTCATGCTGCCATTCCAAGAATGAGTTTAAAATTAAACAGCGCTGCTCCATATCCATTTTCTTCCTAAGTTGATACTTTCCTTTGACATCCATGGGTTGTTTTTTCTATGTTAAAGATGATTGGTACTGCATTAACATCAGTCCCAAAATGTCCACTGAGGTGACTTAAATCTCCTGTTTGTTAAAGGCAACAAATACTAACTAGCCTCTGATTGAACTGAAACAGGCATCCTGTAAGGTGAGTTAGTTGGAAACAAGATAAAATCTAGTGAAGATTAAGTGGAGTGAAGAGGAGTTGATTTGATCTCAAGGGAGTTTGCCTTCTTTTCATCTGAATGACCTACTTCGCTCAATCTATTCCCCAGTAACTGCCGCAGCGTGTAATGATAAAAACATAGTTATACAATACGAAGGTTACCTAGTTTTATGATGAAGAAGTGAGGGTTCAACTTTGTTCTGACTTTACAACCACTGCAGTTTTCATGCAAGAAATAAAAAGTGTTAATTAAAAAACTTGGTGGGTCATATATTTGTCTGATTAATTACTGCTAAAAGTACTTCAAACACGTTCAGTCCCTAAAACTTAACCTGTGCAATGCAAGAATTGTTGTTATCAATTGATTTGATAGAAACCATACTGCAAATATAATGGTGGAATTTGGATAAACATAAGAACATAAGAACATAAGAAATAGGAGCAGGAGTAGGCCATCTAGCCCTTCGAGCCCGCCCCGCCATTCTATAAGATCATGGCTGATCTGTCGTGGCTCAGTTCCACTTTCCCGCCCTCTCCCCAGAACCCTTAATCCCCTCTCTTATCAAAAACCCATCAACCTGCTTCTTAAAAATATTTAGCGAGGCAGCCTCCACCACTTCAACGGGCAGAGAATTCCAGAGATTCACCACCCTTTGAGTGAAGAAGTTCCTCCTCAACTCCGTTCTAAACCGCCCCCCCTTTATCTTGAGGCTGTGCCCCCTAGTCCTACTGTCTTTTTTGAGCGGGAAGAGTCTCTCCACCTCTATCCTATCCATCCCATTCATCATCTTAAACGTCTCAATGAGATCTCCCCTCATTCTTCTAAACTCTAACGAGCACAAGCCTAGTTTATTCAGCCTCTCCTCATAGCTCAACCCCCTCAACTCCGGTATCAGCCTAGTAAACCTCCTCTGCACTCCCTCCAAGGCCAAAATATCTTTACGCAGGTGCGGCGCCCAAAACTGCACACAGTACTCCAGCTGCGGCCTCACCAATGCCCTATACAGCTGCAGCAAGACCTCCCTATTTTTATATTCAATCCCCCTCGCTATGAAGGCCAGCATCCCATTCGCCTTCCTGACCACCTGCTGCACCTGCAAGCTGGGTTTTTGCGACTCATGCACAAGGACCCCGAGGTCCCTCTGCACCGTCGCCTGCTGCAGTTTTTCGCCACGTAAGTAATAGTCCTTCCTACCATTATTCCTACCAAAGTGGACCACCTCACACTTGCCAACATTAAATTCCATTTGCCATTTCCTGGCCCATTCGCCCAGCCTATCTAGATCCTTCTGCAGACTGTTGCGACTAGGGGATTCTCACAGTAACTTGCAGTGTTATCGTATGTCTAGTTGTGACTAATAAATAAACTTTAGCTTTACACTTACAGCTTGATCCCTGAGGTAGCGACAGTAAGCAGAATTGGACAATATCATTTGAACATACAAACATCTGCTTTTCCATCCAAGTGAAGTAAGGAACATGATTCGAAGGGAACAGAATGTGAACAGCTAATAATCAAAAGCAGGAAAAATATTAAAATTAATAATGGAATGAGCTTTAAGCATAAAGTACTTTGGTCTTGATTTATCTAGTGATAAAGACTGTATTGCTATTTCAATACCACAAATTTTCTCCTATTACCAAACCAACCATTTCTCACAGAAGACATTGACCCTTTATAAATATTGTTACACTCGCTGCTTTGCTTTCCTTCTGGTATGATTACCCATGTATATACCACCAAAGTGACTGCTGATAAAAGTCATCAAAACTCAGCTTGATCTTATCACCGCTTGACAGTCATGTGCACCCAATTATTTTCATGATTTATTTACAATAAGAAGGGCTAGATTGAAATATTATCCTTCCACTACTGGGAAATATAGTTGAACCCAGTGGGATTGAAATACTTCTCCCCACAATTATTTGGCACTTCTGTGAAATAATTTTGAGGTGTTTCCTATTCAGCTGTTAATAGGTGTAGGTTTATTGCTTAAAACTGTTAATAAATTGACATTCATTGGTACAGAATTGCTAGTTCCCTCCAGACAGCCAAAGACATGCTGGTTAGGTGCATTGGCCATGCTAAATTCTCCCTCAGTGTAGCCGAACAGGTGCCGGAATGTTGAGACTAGGGGATTCTCACAGTAACTTGCAGTATTATCGTATGTCTAGTTGTGACTAATAAATAAACTTTAGCTTTACTTTACTTTGAGAGCTGACAGGATTTGCTAAACAGAAATGTTACGTAGATGCAATTGGAGATATTTCCTGAGGGTATTGTTGTGGCAGAATGCAAAACTGCCCTCTGCGCCGAACTTGCAGAACATTTTACATGGGTCATGTTCATATTGAAGCCCATACAAGAAGTAAAAATGTCATCAAGAACAACCACTCCACATTATTGAATACAAAACAGTTATAATATCTCTTCCAGGCTACTGTTTTTTAGAATACAACCCCATTCAAATAACTTGGAACTCAAAACAAGATATATCTGAGAGTAAACTGTTTTGGTCATGGCTCTAATTGTTTTGGATAGTTAATGTGATTTACAAGCCCTGAGAGAGTGCATTCAATCCATTTGGAAACCGCAGACTATTGATCAATATGTACATAATGGAAAGACAGTAGGGACTACTGAACAAGACTAGAGACAATGCAAAAGATGATATGCTTTTGAGTCCCTTTGGTTTACTGATTAAAAGTCCCATAATTACATCACAACAACTGCTCTGGAGAAAGGTTATATGAAGATGGAGGACAAACTCTCGCTAATGCTGCAGTGCATTAAATAAACCAAAGAAAAATTGTAACTAATTCTGTCATTTTGTCATGCTAAGTATTTTTGAAACGTTGACCACCAGTCAAACCTCTGGCGAGCAAGAAGAGGATGTTGTCAACTTGAGGGCCAAGGCTCGTTCCACTATAATCAACAGACTCCCCACCTTGCCAGGACAGGAAATGAACGGTCTGCCCTCTGGATTTCTGGATGCCCTCCTGAAGACTATCTAAAGTAGGGTTGTCCCTCTAAACACCAGGTTGCATTCCCTGAAGGCACATTGGATAGGATTTTACTGCCTTGCTTGAGCAAGATGGAAATTCCCAGCCGACGTCAATGGACATTTCTGTTGTCCATCCCCCATGCACTTTGAATCTATGGTGGGCAAAGTGGTAGAGTTTCGATGATTGTTTTCCAAGGTATTGTGCACAAAAATGGGAACAGTGAATCAGGACAGAATCATAGCATTCCTACAATGCATAAAGAGACCATTCAGCCCATTGTGTCTGCACCAACAACAATCCCACCCAAGCCCTATCTCCATACCCCACATATTTACCCTGCCAATCACCTTGACACTAAGGAACTCCTGCATCAGACATGAGTGCACCCACTTGTATGTCTGGTGTTTATGGGATATGTTCCCAATCAAAGACAGAGTCCACACAATGTGACAAGCTGTGTTAACACCTCCAGAGGTCCCTTGACTGACAGAGTTTCTGCTTGTTCCTGTTAGTGGGCCTGGGATGGAATATCCAAACCACATATTCTGCCCAGCAGATAACTGGCAGGGTGACCATGGTGACATCAGTGGGATTGGAAGCTGCCCTCATTAGCAATCCCTCAGTGGTCGCTCAGCAGCAGGGGGGAATGTGCATAACACAAGCAGCAAGCCAGCACTGACTCCTAACCTGAAGATATCCAGATCATGACAACCTCCCCCACACAAACCCTTGCACCCATGAAGCCCCCCCAACCCATCCCGCACCATGGCAGCTGATGCGATCCCCCCGCTCCCATACCCCGGGGATTGATGCTCAGTGATACTCATCTCCTTGCTTCCCATCGATACTGCTGTGCCCGAACCAGATTTTAACAGCGCAATACTACTCCCCGCTAACATAACAGCACAATGGTGAAGTGGGGAGATTCCATGAGGGGGGAACGATAGTGTGCCACCCTCACTAATGATATTGAAATGCATTCAAATTCATGCTAATAAGTCTCATGGCTACAAAAAGGAGTTGGGAAGACAGCAAACTATTTGATGGATGTGAATCTGATTTTTAGCCTTGCATCTTCCCACCTCACCACCCTGGTCGATGGGTGGGACGAGGTGGCAAGATGGCACCCACTGTGTTTGACTGGGATGCCAGCACTTGGATACAGTCTGTGAGCACTGTCAAGCTTGAGAAGTTAATGCTACAGTAATACTCTGTATTCTGATCAATGAATACCCCTCAGGTAATATTACTGAAAGCTTATTTAAATGTCTTCTCGTGGCTGTTTGTGGGAACCTATAATGTGCATTTTCTCTGCTATGTAATACGTTGAAATTGGTGAGGTGTGTGGTGAGGTGATGTGGGTTTTGTGTGTGTGGGAGTTTCCTGGTGAGTCAGTGGATTTGATTTCATGTAGTGGGATATAGTGAAAAGTATTGTTTCTTGCACACTATACAGATGAAACATACCATTCATAGAATACATAGGGGAGAAGGAAAGGAGAGGGTGCGGAATGTAGTGTTACGGTCATAGCTAGGGTGCAGATAAAGATAACTTAATATTAGGTAGGTGCATTCAAAAGTCTGGAAAATCTCAGCAGGTCTGACAGCATCAGTGGAGAGAGAAAGAGTAGAGCCAATGTTTCGAGTCTATATGACCTTTCGTCAGAGTTCTGACAAAGGGTCATCTAGTTTGTAAAAGTTGGCTCTGCTCTCTCTCCACAAATGCTGCCAGACCTGCTGAGATTTTCCAGCATTTTTTTGTTTTTGTTTCAGATTCCAGCATCCGTATTATTTTGCATTTATCTTAACATTCATAAGTCTGATAGCAGCAGGGAAGAGGCTGTTCTTGAGTTGGTTGGTACATGATCTCAGACTTTTGATTCTTTTTCCCGATGGAAAAAGGTGGAAGAGAGAATGTCCGGGTTGTGTTGGGTCCTTCATTATGCTGGCTGCTTTTCTGAGGCTTTGGGAAGTGTGGACAAAGTTAATGGATGGGAGACTGGTTTGCGTGGTGGATTGGGCTTCATTCACAACCCTTTGTAGGTTCTTGCCGTCTTGATCAGAGCAGGATCTATTCAACCCAAGCTTTATCCATCTCTCTGTCTTTATCTTTCTCACCTCCAATTTTTTTAATGAACATTTAAGTCTACAAAATGTGTAACAGATAAACCAGCAATTTGCTCTAAACATTTTGTGATAATGTTTCCTCCTCTTTTCTCCTCATTTCAGTTCAGTCAAGAGATTGTGGGGATAGGGAATTGGGGCAGCCATTCACTGGCTTTTTCACAACATTAGAAAACAGATCAAGGTAAATTGTTGTCCAATTTCTCCTCTTCATTTTGGAAATTCAGCAAACTTTATCTCCACTATGGCAGAGAGTGATAGATCACTGGGGTGTTACTCTGCCATCAAGGCTTCTTTCTTTCAAGTGAATAAAAGCATAGAAGGTTGAAAATGAGCCTGGCTTTCCCCTTTGCATTTTGGGTAATCTTTTTAAATCTGCTCCTTAGGCATTTAATCACTTTGAGCCAGCCATCGATTGTAAACAGCAGCTTTAAGGAAAGGTATTGATACCACTCATCAGGGATGGTGGCATGATGGTGATTTCACTGGACTGGTAACTCAAAGGCCAGGAACTAATCCCCTGGGGGATGTAGGTTCAAATCCTGCCGTGGTAAGTGGGTGTAATTTAAATTTAGAACATAAGAACATAAGAAATAGGAGGAGGAGCAGGCCATCCAGCCCCTCGAGCCTGCCCCGCCATTCAACAAGATCATGGCTGATCTGAAGTGGCTCAGTTCCACATTCCCGCTTTCTCCCCATAACCCTTAATCCCCTTGCCCTCCAAAAACCTATCTACCCGTGTTTTAAATATATTTAGTGAAGTAGCCTCCACCACTTCAACGGGCAGAGAATTCCAGAGATTCACCACCCTTTGAGTGAAGAAGTTCCTCCTCAACTCCGTTCTAAACTGCACCCCTCCCCCCACTTAACTTGCGGCTGTGCCCTCTAGTCCTGCTGTCCTTTCTGAGTTGGTTGGTACATGATCATAGAATTCTAGTATTCTATGTATTCTTTGATTCGTAAATCTGAACTGAAAACTAGTCTTAGTAATGGTGAACATGACTACTAGCATTAATTCTCGGTAAAAACCCATCCAGCTCACTAGTGCTGTTTGGAAATGAAACTCTGCTGAATTTACCAGATCCACAGCTAAGTGGTTGATTCAAAAGTGCCCCTTGAAATGGCCTGGAAACCCACTCAGTTCAAGGTCAATTAGGAATGAGCAACAAAAATGCTGGCCTTGCCAGCAAAGCCCACATCCCAAGGAAAGAATAAAAAATAGTCAAAATGTCCATAAATAATTGCTTCTTTTGATAGTGTTAATTAATTTTAATGTGAGGCAAGTCGAGAACAGAGGTGTTAAAATCCATTGTTAACATAATTTAGCAACAAAATATGACATCATTAATACTAGCTGGATGTCTCTGACAGATTGGTGTTTCACTCTCATTAATCATTTTGATGTATTCAACTCTACGATGCATTCGGGTTCAAAACAACACCGGCTAAGGCAATAGCAAGGTACTTGCTTTGGAGTTTAGAAGGATGAAGGAGGTTTTTATTGAAACTTACAGGATACTGTGAGACCTGGATAGAGTGGATGTGGAGAGGATATTTCCACTAGTAGGAAAAACTAGAACTCAAGCGCACAACTTTAGGTTAAAGGGATGATTCTTTAAAACAGAGATGAGGAGAGTGGTGAATCTGTGAGACTCCTTGCCGCACAAGGCTGTGGAGGCCAGGTTATTAAGTGTCTTTATGACAGAGACAGATAGGTTCTTGATTAATAAGGGGATCAGAGGTTATGGGGAATGGAGATGAGAAAAGTATCAGCCATGATTGAATGGCGAAGCAGACTCAATGGGCTAAGTGGCCTAATTCTGCTCCTATGTCTCATGGTCTTATGGTCTTATGGCACCGCAGGTCCTGGAAATCTGACATGAAAACAGAAAGTGCCAGAAATGCTCAGCAGGTCTCGCTCAACCTCATCACCATCTTAAATATCCAGACCACTGCCTACACTTTCCCTGTCTTTGATGTTGCAGGGCAAATTCAAACACAATAAGGATCAGCAAGCATGTTCAGCCAGGGTAATGCTGGAGCTCAGAACCCTCACTCCACCTGAGCAGATAGCTCTTGAGCTGGCCAGGGAGAAGGAAGAGCGCGCCTGCGCTGATGGTGAAGTGGGGGCAGTAGACAAAAATGAGAATTCTCAAGACGCACTGTCATTCCTCAAGTCTCAAGTGAATGATTAATGTTCTCTCTCTTTATCCACTGTAATGCATTAATGTCATCTCCCTTCTCTTGCAGGCAAAGCAGCTGAACAGACCGGACCATTCTCATGTCCTCCAGTCTCACAGGAATCAAGCAACTCTGAGGAAGACTTCTCAGCCTCCTGAGGAGGCGTCGCAGCTGTCACGTACACCATATAACTCACCTACACATTGGATCTAATAGTCACAGAGGCACCATCGTAATCTGATGCCTACAGAGGTTTGATTTCAGAGCGATAATAAATTTCACTTCCGAAACAAGCTCCTTATCTGATTTCAGAATATTGTGGTAGATCTATATGATTTGAGTGCTGTTATGTACGTGGTTTGAGTTCTATTGTGGGAGATTCAGGCATCATCGGAGACTATAATGGGTGTTTACAGCATTATTGAAATGACTGTGAAGAGCTCTTCGTAGTTGGAACATCACTGACTTCTCATGCATGCAATGTTAGGGAATTCATCCTGCTCTCCTCTTGCCCAAAGGGATGGGCAATAAGTGCTGACCTAGCCAGTGATGCTGGGATTGGAGTTTATTACCACTGCTTAAATCAAGGGCTGGACTTTCCAACCCTTGACTGCGCTGAGGTACCAAATTCCCTCTTCTGGCTGCCAGTGACAGTGGGGCATCAACGACCAGAGAATCCCAGCCTTTCTGGAAGCATCATATTACAGTGCTGCCCCTGTGATCATTAGCTCCAATGTGCAAGTGAGTTAGACAAATGAGAAAAGTTCACATCCCTTGAATGAATTATGAAAATTCTGTTGTGAACTAAAATCAGGGCGTGATGGTCTACAAGTGTGCATGTGTTCTGTAAAGAAGGTAGGCAGAAAATTCACCATGAGGAGGACTTAACATTTGGAAGCAGGTTACTTAGTTTTGTTGTTGACTATAGATTCTTGACAAAGGATCCATTTCTCGCATGTAAGCTGCATTATTCACCCTTTCCTCTCTAACAATGAACTGTTATCATTCAACAGGGTGAGTAGGATCCTCTGGAAAGCAAAGCTCGCCATAGATTTATGGCTAGATAAAGGAGGCATTTCAATTAGCCCTCCTACTCAGAAAGCTTTTACTGAAAAGAATGCCACAATTAATGAAAAAAAAATCCCTAACTAAATCTCTTCAGGTTCAATGTTGAAAACACATTTCAGTAGATCAGCAAAGTCCTTGGAAATTACATTCTAACCTCTCAGGTTCTGCTCACTCACCTTCCTGTCTATCAAATGGAAGGCCTCACCATAGTATTGTTTTCCATCAAACTGTACAGCCAAGGGCTGATGAGCTGAAGGGCCTGATTTACAACTTCAGTTTAGGAATCACATTTCCTGACATCAGTTTCTTGACTTCTAAAATGCTGTGCCTTCACCAAATATTTTGGTCTCTGGGAGTTTAGGTACAGGCTGGAGTCAGAGTTGCTTCCATCCAAGGCAGGCCCAAGAAAGTAATGGAGCTGGGAGTGGTGGGGGTGGGTTGGGGAGCAGTGGTGGAGGGAGGTTGGAGGTGGTGATTGACGAGAAAATAAGGTGAGATGGCCCACCTTCATTTACTGGGACATTTTCCCAATTCAATTCCTGACTGTTAGGCTGTCTAGACCTCACTCTTCACTCCACCTCACCACACCTCCCCCCCACCCATGGACTCTCCATTTCTCTATGCGCATTCCAAGCCTCCACATATCTCCCATCTTCCTTCCTTGTTTCCAAATCAATTCATGGTTGTTAGGTTGTCTAGATGTCACTCCACCTCACCTCCATCCATCATCCATGAACTCTCCATTTCTGTATGCCTAGCCCATGCCCCACATATCTCCCATCTCCCCTCCATGCCCTCTCATATTACCTCTTCTCCCCCTTTGCCCACTCCCTCTCTCCCATGCACATTTCATGCTGAGTCATTCACAGTTGATGAGGTACAGAACCACTGAGCCATATAACCAGCAAGTATTTGAGATGCTTCTTAAATTACAAACAACAAATGATCAGACATTCAGCATTTCTTTTGAATAAAACTCCATCTCTTATCCTCTCAGAAAACTATTAATCAAACACAGCCAATCAATGTCCCATTGCAGAAACCTTTCACCTATAGAATACCTTTTAACCTTGTCCAATAAAACAGACATAAGCATTAAAAACATTCTTCAAAGAAAGATAAGTTCTTATAAGTTTATAAAACTGTCAATGAAACAAATTTAATATCGTCTTTGAGGCTGAATGAACAATACCCTGCCAGCATGAGGGCATGCTTAAAACTCAGCCAAGCATTCATAATGAGACTTTCTGGAAAATAAAACAACTGTTCAGCCTTCTTCCATTGATGCAGGCACCATCAATTCCAGCTGGCTCCCTGACCACTGCCTGAGGTTGAATCAGATTATTTTTAGTCTTGCCATTTCACCATTACTGTTTACCCTAAATTAAGTTTCTGACTCCTCATCCTCATCATATCCCATCAATCCATCTCCCCCATGCTCATTGTCCTACATTGTCTCCAGATTCACTCATGGCTTTAATTTAAAATTCTCATCCTCATATTCCAATCTCTCCATGGCCTTGCTGATCCCTTGTTTGATAACATCTCCCAACTCTACAACTATCTAAGATCTCAGTGCTCTTTCAAATGTGGCCTTTCAAGCATTCCCCCCACTTCCTTTGCCATAACATTAGCACAATAATTGACAATAAACCACAAATGAGTTATTTGGACTGATTATCAATGCTTTGGTCATAGGGATAGACTTTAAGGAGTGTGTTAAAGGAGGAAAAAATGTAGCTTCAGCTGTTTAGGTCCTGGAATGCTCTCCATTTCTCTCTGTTCCAGCCTTGGGTCACTGTGTAGTTTGCACGTTCTCCCTGTGTCCACGTGGGTTTCCCCTGGGTGCTCCGGTTTCCTCCCACAGTCCAAAAATGTGCAGGTTAGGTTGATTGGCCATGCTAAATTGCCCCTAGTGTTAGGAGGATTAGCAGGGTAAATAAGTGGGTTCGCGGGGATAAAGCCCACATGGGATTGTTGTCAGTACAGGCTCGATGGGCAAAATGGCCTTCCTCTGCATAGCAGGTATTTTAGGTGCTGTATGTCAGCTAAACTTTGGTCACCTATTTAAATATCTCCTTTGTTTTTAATTTTTGTTGAACAACATTCATGTGATGCGCATGAAGCATTTTACCAGGTTAAAACTACTATATAAATGCACATTGTTACATTTGGAATAGTAGCAATTTTGCTTGATTTGCAAGGCATAAGGAGCAAATAAGCAACCATTTAATATTAACAGTGCAGTTAATAATCTCAATAAAATGCTCCTAAACAGAAATGGATACTTTGGCCACAATGTTGCTCCTGCGTTTGTTAAGAGTACAAATGGTGATGTGGGTGCAACAAATTGCGAGACTTGGAAAATGAGAACGTCACCAGTGAGATCCCATTTCCTGCTTCTCCCTGCTTCTTGTTGTCCCCTTTGAGTGTCGGGGCAGCACTAGGACACAGTGCCAGGGGCTACTGCCAAAGTGCCAGGGGACAGTGCAAGGAGGCAATGCCAAAAGGCAGGGCCAAAGGCAGTACCAGGGTGCCAGGTGGTTGTGCCAGAATGAAGTTCCAGGAGCCAGTGCCAGGGAACAGTGCTCCAGTGTTCTGTCTGGGGTGATCCACTGGGGGCTCCCATGTGCATGTGGGGGGTTTCCCCTTGTGTAGTGGAAGTGGGGGTGAGGTCCCATAAGAAATATTCTAAGACACTGCTGTCACTGAGGAAGAGTGGAAGAAAGTTCTGAAGACTCATGACCCTGTGGAAGAAAGAAATTCTCTGCCCTATGGTCTCACCAACAGTGCAACTCTGCCATAGTTGCAAGGGGTGCGTTCAATGGTGGGACTATAAAATCCCGCTGCCAGTGGTGCACCATCTCCTACCACACAACACACTGCAGAGGGGGTGGAAAATACTACCCAAGATATTTGTAACAAATTTACTTCTTTGAGCAAGCTTTTGGTCATCAGTCTTAATATCACTTCAAGTTGGTTGGGGTCAAATATTACACGTCAATGTGCAACAGTGAGGGATGTTTAATACATAAAATGCACAATGTAAATACAAGTTGGCATTGTTAACAAGGTGGCTGAGGACTCTCAGTAAAAAAACTACCTGTACTTTAGAATTATATTGCCATTTCACATGGTTCAGCTCAAGAAGAGTTAAAATTATTGGCCGTGCTGATCAGCGAATTTGTGACATCTGCAGACAGCAAATTAAACAACACTGCAGATTTCCCCACTGCTAATGCAGATTAAGCTGGCATATTTGAATGATGGTGGATGATCACAGTGATTTTGACAGTCACTACTGTTGACTGAACTTGCTTGATTTGATTTATTGCTGTCACATGTATTAGTATACAGTGAAATTGTTTCTTGCACGCTATACAGATAAAGCATACCATTTGTAGACAAGGAAATAAGAGAGTGCAGAATGTAGTGTTACAGTCATAGCTAACCTGTAGAGAAAGATCAACTTAATACGAGGTAAGTCCATTCAAAAGTCTGATGGCAGCAGGGAAGAAGCTGTTCTTGAGTCGGTTGGTACACAACCTCAAACTTTTGTATCTTTTTTCTCAATGGAAGAAGGTGGAAGGGAGAATGTCCAGGGTGCGTGGAGTCCTTAATTATGCTGGCTGCTTTGCCAAGGCAGCAGGAAGTGTAGGCAGAGTCAATGAACGGGAGGCTGGTTTGCGTGATGGATTAGGCTACATTCACAACTTTTCATAGATTCTTGCTGTCTTGGGCAGAGCAGGAGCTGTGATACAACCAGAAAGAATGCTTTCTATGGTACATCTGTAAAAGTTGGTGAGAGTTGTAGCTGACATGCCAAATTTCCTTAGTCTTCTGAGAAAGTAGAGGCATTGGTGGGCTTTTTTAACTATAGTGTCGGCATGGGGGCACTAGGACAGGTTGTTGACAATCTGGAAACCTAAAAGCTTGAAGCTCTCAAGCATTTCTACTTCATCCTTCCCATTGTTGTACACAGAGGCATGGTCTCCTTTACACTTCTTGAGGTCAATGAAAATCTCTGTTGTTTGGTTGACACTGAGGGAGAGATTATTCTTGTTGCACCAGATTCTCTATCTTGTTCCTGTATTCTTCTCATAATTGTTTCAGATCTGACCCACTATGGTGGTGTCATCTGCAAACTTGGAAATCAAGTTGTGAATTTGGCCACACAGCCATTGGTGTACAAGGCGTGTGGTAGGAGGCTGAGAGCACAGCCTTGTGGGACACCACTGTTAAGAATGATCATGGAGGAGGTGTTGTTGCCTATCCTTACTGATTTTGGTTTGTGAGTTAGGAAGTTCAGGATCCAGTCACAGAGGGAGGAGCCGAGGCCTAGGCCACAGCGTTTGGAGATGAGATTTGTAGAAATAATGGTGTTGAATTAGCTGTAGTCAATAAATTGGAGTCTGATGTAGATGTCTTTGTTATCTAGGCTTGAGTGCAGGGCCAGGGAGAAGACGCCTACTGTGGACCTGTTATGGCTGAAGGCAAACTGTAGTGGATTCAGGCAGTCTGGGAGGCTGGAATTGATTTGTGCCATGACTAACCTTTCAAAGCACTTCATAATGAAGGATGTCAGAGCAAATGGACGATAGTCATTAAGGCACGCTGCTTGGTTTTTCCTTGGTACTGGGATGATGGTCGTCTTCTTGAAGCAGATAGGGACTTCAGATTGTTGTAAAGAGAGGTTGAAGATGTCTGCAAATAAAAGTGATAAGAAGTTACACATCTGGTTCATTTGTGTCCTTTAGGGAAGGAAATCTCTCGCCCTTACCTGGTGTGGCCTACATGTAACTCCAGAGCCACAACATTGTGGTTTACTCTCAACTGCCTTCTTAAATAAAGGGCAGTTAGAGATAGGCAATAAAAGATCATTGAACCACTCACTGTCATTACCAGTATAGACAGAGGCAAAACATGGTGGCAATGCATAGCACAAAATGTGTGCTGCTTTACATCACAATCAATGGAAAATGAAACTCAGCTGAAGTGTAAAACCAATGCTTATTCCTCAATTGTCCTGCACTATAGGGTGAAGTTCTCCCACTCATTGCCATTCCTCCTGGCCTTATCTTACATTGACCATAACTGGCAATTGATATTCTGAGTTAGGGCTGCTGCGAGGCCTTTTCCTCATTTGCAGGGTAAAACAAATTTCCAAAATGCTCTGGATGGGTGCCTAGGCAGAGTGTAAACATAAAGTAAATCCTTCCAAACACATTATGAAATAACCCTACAATAAGCAGTCATGGTTTCAATACAGTGGATTCCTGATTATACATTAGATAGCCAGAGAGTGGAATAGGAACTCAGCAGATGAGCAATTTTCTCAAAAGAGGAAGGAAAAACAATCAACAGACAAATCTACCTTCAATCTTAGACTATTGTCATGATCAGCTAAAACGTATTTTCTCAAAGTGGTCTGTGACCTAAGAATTTGTATGTGTGCGCGTAGCCCCCTTACAATTCATGTGTAGTCAAATTTAAATAAGATAAAGGTTAGATTATCACAAAACACTACTGCTGATAACACCACTGTTGATAAAACTTTTACCTAAAATACAGATACAAAGATAAATATGCAGATAACTGAAAAATGTAAGGAAATATGAGGGAGCGATTCCCCCAGTCCGTTCTGCTGCCCAAAGAGTATAGCGAACCTTGAGACATCAGTGGAGGCCAGAGATTGATGCAGAGCTGATTTTGATATTGAAATTTACATTCATTAGCGGGCCTGGATCTGAAGTCTCAACGCCCTTTAGCATCTTACCATCTCCCTCCACACCCCGTACACACCCCCTTCCCTTAACAGGAGTTGTTCACTCCAGTGGGATCTACGCCTGCTCCCCAGTAATAGGGAACAGATGGTCCGACCCTGCTGAAGTGAAGCTAAGCCATTCAGGCCCCCATAGGAGGTCAGTGGTAAGGGGGGAATGCCGGGTGGGCAGTGCCAGCTTGGCAATGGCATCTTGGCCCACTGGCATTGTCCAAGATGCGAACAGGCATGTCCACTGGGCACATTGGCACTGCCCACTGGGCATTAGGCAGTGGCAAGGGGGATGGGCCAGAGCTTATTGGGGGAGTGGGCCTATAGAGTGAGATCATGGATCAGGGTGTAGGCACCCTGCTGCTACCCCGCACTGGCAGAGGGAGGAAGGATGGTGGTTGAGGATAGCCAGGATAGGGGGACATAAGGGCTGGACTGGGGATGTCCAGGAGGCCAGAGATCAAGGACTGGGCAGGCAGGACTGTCCAAGTAGGTGTCGGAGGGATGGGCGTAGGGGCTGGCCCATGGAAGTCCAGGAAGCCAGTGATTGGGGAAGGGGGTGGAGGGGAGCGAGGTCAGTTGACCAGTGATGGGGCTGGCCAGCGATCTGGAGGCTGGCAATGCAGGGTCACTGCGCATGCGTCAATCTCCACACTGACAGATTGGTGCATGCACAGTGGCTTACTCAGCCCTATGCTGTCGGCCTGTCGGGTGGAAATAGGCCCCCCCCACTGATTTTCAGAGTGAATCATGCCAGGGTGCTCTGTGATGTAAAGAGCGCAGAGATTCATTCTGGAAATCACACTAAAAAATGAGTAGGGCTCACTCCCATTTTCCCACACGTTTGGGAATTCCGGCCGAGATGTTAAATCGGTCTCCGTGGTATATCATTACTTGAATTCCTTTTTTCCAAAGTGAAAAGGTTGAAATTTGAGGTTCTCTTAGGCAGCTGAGATGGCTTTTTCCCTCAACTTTTCAGATGTTTGCCTTTTCATATAGACTGAACATATTTTTTGGGAGAAAGAGGCTTTCCTGAATCTCACCAGTTCTGAATTTATGAAACTTGCAGATTGGCTGGGCTCTTTCAGTGGAATTGCAGTTAATCTCTTAACACTCTTTGTCTTCCCTTGGCCAAGAACTCTGACAGTTGTCTCTCAGAATTCTTCCTGGGGTTTTGCACACAAAATGGCTGTTCTCAAACAGACTTTATCCAATTCCATGACTTAAATTAGCTGCTATCCATCACTGTGGAATCATGCGTAAATATTAGGTGCTAGATCAGTCCCAGTCTGGGGAGAATAGTCCCATCCTTTGCCTTTTTAGCAGAGATAATTAACTTTTTAAGAGTCTCAGCTACCAAATTGAATGTTCCCAAGATCCTAGATTTGAAGAGATAAGTAGCAGCTATTCATACTCCAGGGAAGTTTCTGTGGAAATGCAATTTGGATTTCAAATATCTTGACATGTCTTGATATGCCTATTTACAGTCCAATTGGAGCCTTCCAGAGATTGACCATATTACAGCTTTAAAAAAGGTCACGTGACTTCGGCAGTCATCTTTAAAGCTTCTTGTGTCCATTTAAATGGAAGATTAGATTTTCATTACAGAAGCTCTATGAATCACAACTACATTTGTTTGTAGCTCTATTTGTACACAACTCTTACCCATTAGCCAGCTAACAATAATAGAGAAGTACAAACAACCAGTTTTTCCACCTTTTCAATCTGCCAGTGGCATACCACGCAGGGGGACCTGAAAGTTGAAATAAAGTGGATCCCAAAATGAAATATAAATGTTAAGGCACAGGGTAAGAAGACAGCAGGGTGAAACATTGTCTAAATTATCCGAAGGACCTGTTCTTGTGCTGTAATTTTCTTTGTCCTTTGCAGTAAAAGCAAAATACCGTGGGTGTTGGAAATCTGAAATAAAAACAGAAAATGCTGGAAAAACTCGGAAAGTCTGTCAGCATCAGTGGAGGAAGACACAGAGTTAATATTGCAAATCTATACCACTCTGAGGTAGAAATGTATGGGTTCTACATCACACCCACCATATTTCTACTTTTCTTCAGCTCCGAAGAGGAGTCACACGGACTAAAACGTTAACACTGTTTCTCTCTTCACAGTTGCTGACAGATCTGCTGAGCTTTTCCAACATTTTCTGCTGAAACTTTTTTTTTTAAAGCGCTGTGACCTTAAAAAAAAAGTTTTGAGAAAATAAATATTGGGAGTCAGGCATTTATGACTATCACTTTGGAACCTGATAATATAAAACTGAAAGGAACTCTCACAAGAAATAATGTATTCACTTTGACCCTGTTAATCTCAAAGACAGGTTTGCAAGAAGGGTGTGAGTATTTACTGCCTGCCAATGGGAAAAAGATCAAGATTTTGGCACTCCAGAGCTTGGAACCTGATGCCAACAGTACTCTTATCTTCCGAATACAAGATGAAACAAGTTTTTTGGATTGGGGCAGTTCATTATACATAAAACTAGATCATAATGGCAGAGACACTGGAAGCTCATTTACTATATATTGCTAATCCTCAGAGACCTGTATCTGCAAGTTCAAAATGCTTTGCAGTTAAAGGATCCATTGCTTATTCTTCAAAAACATTGTACATGTCTTTTATTTGTTCCGTAATAACATTTTTATGATACTATTTATGTTAAGCATCCCACATTTTAGTGCTTTACCAACTTTTAATTTTCGTAATTTTTAGGACATCATAAAATCTGCAACATTAAAATTAAACACTGAACATATTTCATTAGTGAAACGGAGGAAAACTTTTAATTACTATTATTGCAGGGATCATTATTGCCATTTAAAATGCTAACTCAGATTGTAAACATTAAGATTTTCTCCCTCAAATTATTCGTAAATGGCTATGTGGTAGTTCTTAGCAAGCTGGTGTGAACTTTTTAATTCCGCTCTTCAGTACGAAATTATACTGGGGTATTGTATATTGAAAAAAAGTACCAGACTTTAATATTGCTAAAGAAAGCAACATGTCTTTTTGTGTCATCGGAAGTATATCCAACTATTGCATGCTTGCAAAACTCAGAACAGAGGGCAACTCTCAGGGTCCATTCACCCAGGCCCAAATCCTCTCATGGCTGTTGAGTCTCACGAGAGGCATAACAGGATTTATGGTGGGGAGAACACAGTTTGAAATCTTCCCCAACCCCCCCATCGGTGGCAGCATTATCAGGGAAGTAAACCTGATCTCCTGATTTAAAATGATTTAAATATAATTAAACAGTTTCTTGGAGCATTGAATACTCCACCCGCCAATACGGCATCATACTGGCACGAATTACTACTGCTTTTCAAGATTGAAAATCAGTCGTGATGACCATGCTGGGCCCCGCGGAGGTAAGTGTAGCCCCCAGTGATGAGGGACATGTCATGGCAATGCCCTGGCACTTTGGCAATTTGGCACTTCCAAATTGGTACTGCCAGTTTGGCACTGCCAGTGGTGGGTCCTCTGTGTCACCCCATTGGATGGGGTCCCTAATGTGTGAAAGGGGATGGTGTCCCAGTTTTTCAGTGGTTGTGGGCATGTTGCCCTTCCAAGTGCAAGAGTTTGTGACTGTCTCCATGTGCAGGGGCTGGGAGGGGGGATGTGGGAGTTCCTGATGTTCTTGGTGGGAGGAGGTGTTCTGATGCCCATGAAGGGGAGGTTGGCTTTTCACTTTACTCTGCGATTCATGTGCCCATTAAAAATGTCAGCCAGGTCTCCAAATGTCAGATTTGTTGATGAGTTTAAGAAACGCCAACCCCAGCAGGCTGTGTAATTCTCACCAGCATTTTGAAATTGTACAGAGCTCAATTAGGCTAGAAAAGGCAGCTGTGAAACCAGCAAGTTTCACAGTTTCTCTCACCTACTCCAGCATTCTGTGGAAAATTCCACTCGTTGGGTCCAATGTTAGATATGATTCTGCAATTGAAGAGCACCTAGTTGAACAATCCCCAAAGTACCCAGAATTACATTGATACCGATTTAAGATTGTCAGTTCAGCTTGCAATGTGGCTCACTTGCACCTTTTTAATATTTTCATGGGACTTGGGCATTACTGGCAAGGCCAGCATTTGTTGCCTATTCCTAATTGCCCTTGAACTGAATGGTTTGCTAGATTATCACAGAGGGCAGTTGATAGTCAACCATATTTCAGTGGGCCTGGAATCACATGCAGGCCAGGCTGGGTAACATTGTCAGATTTCTTCTCCAAGAGATAATTGTTGAACACCCAATGGGTCTTTACCACAATTGATGATAGTTTCATGGTCGCTATTAGTGAAACTAGCTGGACTTCTGCTGCCAGGATCCTTTACGCTGAAGAAGGCTTGCCACTGTCCAGTGAAATGCCTGAGTGGCATTTAACATGACAGGCCTCCCCAAAAAGAGGTAATGATTGGGATTCTCTGCCCTGGCTGCAGCTGGGATTCTGTATAGGGAATGGAGATTTGGCTAAGTGCCAAATTCTTCGTTCTCGCTGGCGGCTACCATGGTGGGCTTAAAACATATGCTCTACAGCATTAGCTGGGGCTTCTGGATTACGGTCCAGTGACACCATCACTACACCACCATCTCATCACAGTTACTAGTAGCTCTATATACTCATAATCAGGGCCTTGTCCTCTGGAAGCAGGAAGACCATGTTCAGGCATTAGGTCTTTATCAATTAATCAAAGGTATGGGGGAACAACTGGTGCATTCCCCATGGCCAAGCCTCAACCAGTCAGAGTCAACTTGTCTTATTATCACAGTAACTTCACTGCAGTGTAAATGTAAACGTACTTGTGAGACTAGTAAATAAACTTAAAAATTATTTGAATTTAAAAAAACCTAGAGAATAACAGTTTCTTGCTGCATTCTCCAAAGTAACACCTCGACCAAAATCAAAATTTACTTGCCAAAATTCATTTGCATCCTTTCCTCAAGCAGTATAAATTGTTGTTTATTTCGGGTGGAGTTTAGAACCCTACCCTAGGACAGGTTTGGTGGTGGGGAGGGGGAACCCCGTCACCTTCCTGCCTCTGTCTGATGGTGGGAAAGTTTGTGGGTAGTTGGATGATCTTCCTGTCCCAACATCACTTTCTCCATTAGTGGGTGATCAATGCCCACTTCAGGTTCTCATCCTTCCACTGCTGGCATTAACCCAGCAGCAGGCATGGGGGTTTGCCATGCAAGAAGCATAAGAATAAGCATGTGTGGAGTTGCTTGGGGGCTCCTGTGGGTTGGGAGTGAGGACAGCAGTCCCTTGTTCAAAGGTCCGCAACTGACTGAGGGACCCAGCGTCAGGAAGTGGGGTTGCTTAGAGCCAACCCATACTTTAGCTGCTGACAGCACTCACCACCCCTTCTCTTCTGTGACTTCCACCTCATGACTTTTCTTCTGCCATCACTCACCGGGGTCTGGCAGTGATGCTAGGCATTGGATGGGTGCAGTACCAGAAGCAGCCACATCTGTCTTTGTGCCTGTTTCTGATTGGCCAACAATTCTCCAGGGGCAGGACATCAGTGACACTTAACATGACAGATTTTCCCTAAAAATGCAGGGCTTTTGCTGACTTTCCTGCAAGATCTCCATGTCCAGTAAATTCAGCATTTTTTTTATTGCTATTACAGTGCACAAATTGACTGCAGCAAGTATTCTCAGAACTGGTACAACACAGTCACTGCAAGTGCGTGACCTGGAATCTCCTCTGGAAAAGGGGAAAATCTGACCCAAGCTAAATCTCCCTCTGCCCCAGTCACACTGGGAAGCTGTTGGCCTCTTTTTACAGGAATTGTAGTGGGCGGGGGTGGACCGTGAAAAGATTGATTGACCTTGGGCGGGATTTTCCAGTCTCGGGGGGAGCCTGGCCGGAAAATACCACCCCACGTTTATGATTGGCAATCAGCCGATTAATGAGTAACAGAATGCGCGTCAGTATGCGACTTTTAGGCATTATTGCTTGATTCGATTCAATACTTCACTAAAGGTTGAGGTCAAAATTTACCACTGAATTTATGGCTTTAGGAACACAGGTTTTGTAACTATCAGAAAGCTTCAGAGGGGAATAAGTTGAAAAATAGGAAATAAAACAATAAAGAGAAATATTCGGGCCATTTTGAATAACATTAAAATATGGCGCAGATTCAACAGACAGAGAACTCAAAATTAACCCAAATATCAAACAGAAATATTTCAAATTAGAAGGAAAGAATAAATGCTAACAAGACTGATACTCAATCAAATATAGTGAGAAATAACTCAATACCCGTTTGATTAAAAGATGATCAGAAGACTAATTAGTGGCAAGAAATGTTTCTTTGCTGTGTTAGTATTAGTCAATGTGCTGAAGAGCAAATAGATCCTTAAGGGACACATTAGGAAGAGGTTCTGCAAATGGCAGATCCATTAAATAGATTGTGCACATCCATCTTGATAAATAAAGGCAGCGACCAAATTATGACTCCAGTTTTTTGGCTCAGAAAGACAGGTAGGCATCATTATGTGGTATGAATAGACTGAACACTTTAAAGAGTTATTTCTGTCCACTAATTTTAGTGAAAAGATGGACAAGAATTTAAAGCAGCAATAGAACTTTATAGTCGACATCCAATTATTTAATAAAATTGACAAATGCAGACAAATAGATCTATAAGCGTTCACACTACAACTGGATCTGATAAGATATATTGTAGAAACTTTACAGAAATGAGAAAGAAGATTATTTTAGTTAATAATGTTTGAGGCTTCATCAATCAGGAACAGTTTTACATTCATGTGACAGTTTAGTTATTGTTGGAGATTTTTCAACATCATTCTGAAAATTTTAAACAAAACAAGTTGCCGGTCTATGTCCCTCTGTGTTCATTGGAATTACTTCAGGAAGTTCTGTAATAGTGCTTCAGGTCGATTGTACTATGGACTGCCTTGTTTATAATTCAGGACAGATTCCACAAGAGCCCAAATGGATAGCTTTGCACCAAAAAACTTAAACTTGACAATTATGTTGAGATTACCATTCATCACTTTTGATTCTTGCTGCAGATTGGTGGCATAGCGAACAGTGAAGAAGGTTATATAACATTGCAACAAGATTAATTAGGCCAGTGTGCCAATGAATGGCAGGTGGAGTTTAATTTAGATAAATGCGAGGTGATGCATTTTTGTAGATCAAACCAGGGCAGGACTTACTCAGTTAATGGTAGGGCACTGGGGAGAGTTATAAAACAAAGAGATCTAGAGGTATAGCTTCATAACTCCTTGAAAGTGGAATCACAGGTGGATAGAATGGTGAAGAAGGCATTCAGCATGCTTGGCTTCATTAGACAAAACATTGAATACAGGAGCTGCGACATCTTGTTGAAGTTGTACAAGACATTGGTAAGGCCACACTTGGAATACTGCGTGCAATTCTGGTCACCCTATTATAGAAAGGATATTATTAAACTAGAAAGAGTGCAGAAGAGGTTTACTAGGATGCTACTGAAACTTGATGGTTGGAGTTATAAGGAGAGGCTGGATAGACTGGGACATTTTTCCCTGCAGCTTAGGAGGCTTGGGGGTAATCTTATAGAGGTTTATAAAATAATGAGGGGCACAGATCTGCAAAATAGTCAACATCTTTTCCCAAAAGTAGAGGGATCTAAAACTAGAGGGCATTGGTTTAAGTTGAGAGGGGAGAGATACAAAAGGGTCCAGAGGGGCAATTTTTTCACACGGAGTGTGGTGTGTCTGGATGTAGGCTGCCAGATGTAGTAGTAGAGGTGCATACAATTTTGTCTTTTAAAAAGCATTTAGACAGTTACATGGGTAAGATGGATATAGAGAGATATGGGCCAAATGGGACTAGGTTAGTGGTTTAAAAAAAGGGTGGCATGGACAAGTTGGGTCAAAGAGCCTGTCTCTATGCTGTAAACTTCAATGACTCTATGACTCTGTACATTCCACTATATCTTGGAAGAACACTTGGAAGACTGAACTATTCATATCATATTCATGTAGATAGCATGCCAGCTCTCTGTCTTCTTTTGGGTCAACAGATCTGGACATGTTTAAAATTTAACATCACCATGGATTTTGTGCTAATAATGACAACAATGCTGTCAATCTTACTTTAATGAAACTGACAGCAACTCCTGGAGCCTGCACAAGCTCAGTTCAATATAGGAATATAGAAGTTATTGTCAGATATTCAAAGCTTCTCCAGAGAGGCACTATTTAATTCCCTCCAGAATGCAAACACTAAGCAATCAATAAATTATCTATTATGTACGCCCCTACAGACTAAGGTGCATACAGAATTGCAAGGTAGGCTTCATAATTTGACCACTGGGAGCTCTTTATTTAAGGTGTGCAATGATCTACAGTCTAAGACTGCCCAATGTAGTTCCAAACTGGGAGGAGCTAATTGCCCAAAGGTCACCTGACCCACAATCTTAAAGGGGCAGTCCACACCCCAAACCCCAACATAATTTATTCATCTTTTCATTTTTGCAGGATGTGGTCATTGTTGGCTGGGCCAGCTTTAATTGCCCATGCCTAACTGCCCTCCATTTAAGAGGGCATTTGACAGTCAGACACATTGCTGTGGTCTGGAGTCACAGGTATGTCAGATTGGTTAAGGACAGCAGATTTCTTTCTCTAAAGGACATTAGGGAACCAGATTTTTATGAGAAATGATTAATGGTCATCATTAGATTTACAATTCCAGATTTTTATTGAATTCAGAATTCTGCCATGGTGGGATTCAAACCCAAGTCCCCAGAGCATGAGCCTAGATCTCTGGATTGCTAGTCCAGTGATAATTGCACGGTGTCACTGCCTCCTTCATATATACACATAATATCACTGCGGGCCTTCCTGGTAAGAGACAACACAGAGTTCACACTGGGTCTCCAGCCAGTGGGCGCAACCTTTGCCAACAACATTAAATTCCACCCCATACAGCTAATATTCTCCAGGCTATCTCCCCAACCCTGCACCCTGTGGTAGAATCCACCAGTGAACAAACATCAGTGGGAGAGCTGCAACAAGCAATCAAACAGACAAAAAGCAATGAAGCCTCTGGCCCACCTGGCATTGCAGCTCAGAGTCTTCAAGGTTGGAGAACTGTTGCTCACATGAAGTTTCTGTGCGCTCATCTAATGAATTTGGGCGAAAGAAAGAACTCCTCCTGGGGAAATGCTGCAATTGTAACTATCTGCAAGAAAGGAGATAAACCACACTGTAGAAACCATTGAGGCATTTCCCGATTCTCCATACCAAGGAAAATGCTGAGAGCTGTTCTCCTGAATTACCTACTTCTTAAGAACATAAGAACATAAGAAATAGGAGCAGGAGTAGGCCATCTAGCCCTTCGAGCCTGCCCCGCCATTCAATAAGATCATGGCTGATCTGTCGTGGCTCAGTTCCACTTTCCCGCCCTCTCCCCATAACCCTTAATCCCCTCTCTTATCAAGAACCCATCAACCCGCTTCTTAAAAATATTTAGCGAGGCAGCCTCCACCACTTCAACGGGCAGAGAATTCCAGAGATTCACCACCCTTTGAGTGAAGAAGTTCCTCCTCAACTCCGTTCTAAACCGCCTCCCCTTTATCTTGAGGCTGTGCCCCCTAGTCCTACTGTCTTTTTTGAGCGGGAAGAGTCTCTCCACCTCTATCCTATCCATCCCATTCATCATCTTATACGTCTCAATGAGATCTCCCCTCATTCTTCTAAACTCTAACGAGTACAAGCCTAGTTTATTCAGCCTCTCCTCATAGCTCAATCCCCTCAACTCTGGTATCAGCCTAGTAAACCTCCTCTGCACTCCCTCCAGGGCCAAAATATCCTTGCGCAGGTGCGGCGCCCAAAACTGCACACAGTACTCCAGCTGCGGCCTCACCAATGCCCTATACAGCTGCAGCAAGACCTCCCTACTTTTATATTCAATCCCCCTCGCTATGAAGGCCAGCATCCCATTCTCCTTCCTGACCACCTGCTGCACCTGCAAGCTGGGTTTTTGCGACTCATGCACAAGGACCCCGAGGTCCCTCTGCACCGTCGCCTGCTGCAGTTTTTCGCCCCGTAAGTAATAGTCCTTCCTACCATTCTTCCTACCAAAGTGGACCACCTCACACTTGCCAACATTAAATTCCATTTGCCATTTCCTGGCCCATTCGCCCAGCCTATCTAGATCCTTCTGCAGACTCTCCACACCCTCCGCACAATTTGCCTTTCCCCCAATCTTGGTGTCATCAGCAAATTTCGACACCCTGCACTCGGTTCCCTCCTCCAGATCATCTATATAAATGGTAAATAGCTGAGGCCCCAGCACCGACCCCTGGGGCACCCCACTAGTCACCAACCGCCAATCCGAATAGCACCCATTGACCCCCACTCTCTGCCTCCTATTTGACAACCAATCCTCTATCCACGCTAACACCCTCCCCCCAACTCCATGTCCCCTGACCTTCTGCAATAACCTCTTGTGAGGTACCTTGTCAAACGCCTTCTGAAAATCCAGAAAGACCACATCCACCGGCTCTCCTCTATCCACTGCCCTAGACACATCCTCATAGAACTCCAGTAAATTTGTCAGACACGACTTCCCTTTAATGAAACCGTGTTGCGTCTGCCCTATCAAGCAATTCCCTTCAAGATGCCTCGCAATTTCCTCCTTAATGACGGATTCTAACATTTTACCTACCACAGACGTTAAACTAACCGGCCTATAATTCCCCGCCTTTTGCCTGAAAGAAACTCTCTGTGCCTGAAGAAACTCTCCCAAACCTACAATATGACTTTAGAACCTTTGAAATAGTCCCTGTTGCCAAACATTTCCAATAAAAATGTTGTGAACAACATCAGAAATTCCTCATCATGTTTATCAACCTGATAAAAGCATTTGACTCAGTAAATCATGAGGGTCCGTAGATTGTACTCCAAAGATTTGGTTGACTAGGTGACAATCCTGCAACTGCTTCAAGATGACATGATTGACTGGAAGATCTGAAACAGGTGCCTTAAAAATCCAGACCAGGCCATGTTATGGTACCTGTACAATATACAATCTATTTGACAGTGGGTTATTCACCTCTTCAAAGATCAACTCCCCCAGGTGTAGGTATTAAATACCATCCATGTGAAAAACCCTTTAACCTCGGTTACCTCCATGTCAAAATTAAACTGCCAACAAAGATATAGATGATCTGCAGTTTTCAGATGACTAAAATGTTGTTGCCCTCTCTGCAACAGATTAGCAATCCGCTTTTGATCTCTTCAATAAAAGCAAAGTATTATGGATGCTGAACATCTGAAATAAAAGCAGGAGTTTGGCATAAACTCTGCAGGTCTGGCAGCATCTGTGGAGAGAGAAATAGAGTTAACATTCTGAGTGCAATATGACTCTCCTTCAGAAATTAAGAGGGGTAAGAGCGTGACAGTACCTGTGGAGAGACAGCACAGTCAACGTTTCGAGTCTACATGACCCTTCACCAGAGCTCTGACAAAGGGTCATCTAGACTTGAAACGTTGGCACTGGTCTCTGTCCACCAGTGCTGTCAGATCTACTGAGGCTTTCCAGCATTTTTCTGCTTTTGTTTCAGGTTCCAGCATCTGCAGTGTTTTGTGTTTATCTAGGGGTAAGAGCACATAGGCTTTTGTGCCTATTCTGATCTCTTCAATTCTGCATGCAAGAAACTCAGATTGTTCTTGAATGTTGCCAAAGCAAAACTTGTATACCATTGATCACAGTGTATAAGTCAACCCAACCTGTAAAATTACCTCGCCTTTTAGACCCAAAATTTATGTTCTTGCATATGCTGAGCATATAACTGGTCCTTTTGAGCCATGACATTCTATCCTTGCATCAGAAATCAGCCTCAATCTTTCATCCCACAAGTGGATGTTTTAATTACTGTACTTCCCAATAACTTATAACTGGATGTGACAGTTGAAGAAGGGGATACTAGCTGGTTGCGAAGATGTACAGGAGTTTAAGACACATCCACACATGGCAGACTCTGCATGTTGAACAACAAAGATGGAGACTAGTCACATGCACTCGGGGAGGTGATGGCATAGTAGTATTATCCCTAGAATATTAATCCAGAAACTCAGTGTTCTGGGGACTCGAGTTCGAATCCTATCACGGCAGCTGGTGGGATTTGAATTCAACAACAAATATCTGGGATTAAGAATCCGCTGATGGCCATGAAAATATTTTCAAATATTGGAAAAACCCTTACCTGGTCTGGCTAACATGTGACTCCAGAGCCACAGCAATGTGAATCTTAATTGTCCTCCAAGGACAACTTAGGAATGGACAATGAATGCTGGCCAACCAGTGCGCGCATGCCCCAGGAATAAATATAAAAAAATGAATTATGCACGTTGGTAGTTCACCTTTATACTCAGTGTGTAAGTTGACTCTCACCCTTGAAGGTAGTTTTCAAAGATTCCAAGGTCGGCTTCCTCATCTAGTCAGCCAAATATTGCATCTCCTCTTCCACTCAAATATGTTGAAGGAGAAAGTCTGGAATACGTTGAATACATCCCATACCTTGGTTTGGAGTGTGTTGCTGGAAAGAATGGTAGAAACAGAACCAACAATAATTTTCAAAACAGATGCTTGAAGGGAAAAATATTTGCGCAGTGGGACTATTTACATGCTCTTTAAATAGGTCAGTACATGCACAATAAAGCGAATGGCCTCTTTCTGTGATATACATTTCTATGAACTTTTGGAAACTAAACAAAATAATACAATGCTAGTATATCATTCTAAAGAACATCAATAAATGCTGCAAACATTTTGAGAATTATGTTTTTAGTCTGGCTTATAAAAATTAATAAGCAATACTAATTTATTGGTTTTTAATTGCCATGACAAGGAATTGAAATTATTTTGTAATACATCTTTATGTACTATGATTTGAATTATGTATCACATCCACTTCTGACTGGATATCTTATAAACTGTACTCAATGACGCATCACACATTGTATGAAATGCAATATAATTTAGTACAGATCATTTACTGTTTTCATTTTTTACAGCTGCTTGCAAAACCCATTCACTTTATGATCTGTTGCCCCCTTTAGATTTTTTTTTGTGGAAAACTTGTTGGTCTCATTATTTCCTGATATTTATTTTACAATAATTGTTTTGTCTTGACACCTTCTTCAGAGGTTTAAAACAGAATATCAGTGAGTTGTTTAATCTTTTGTAGGTTTGATGTCTTTCCTTCAGGAATTGTCATTATTTAGCAATCATCCATGTGTAAGTATACAGAACACAATGTAACAGCTTCAGAGAGAAGTCTCCTTTCTCATATTCCATGTTTCGACCATGTCCGTTTTTGGAATTTGTGCTCTGTGGTGATTGATGTTAAAAAGTTGTTTTTTAATTCTATTTTGAACATCCATTGTCTTTGTTCAGCATTCCTAAGTTTCAGCGTGCAGAGTAAAGATTCTCTGGTCTAGTTGGAACTTTGGGATATTTTTCGGCACTTTCTTTCTGATCAAAAAAGCCAATTCAAATTAAGTCCAATCATGGCCCCCACTTGAGGGACAAACCTGATCCAAGCTGACAAGACAAGGATATTGCACCTTATCTTGAGTTCGATCAAATGAGATCCAAGCTGACAGGATGAGGCATTGCACCCGTTCCCAGGCTTGATCTAATGCTTTATCTTAGCCAAAAGGCCAGGATAGCTTTGAAAGATTACATCAGGTAAAGCCTCAGTTTAATCTCATTTGTTACCCTCATCCTTTACTCTACCCTACCCGAGGCAAGCCACGATCGCAGGCATCAGCACACCCCCGGTGCAATGGGCTAGCCTTGTCCCCTGCCTCATCATGGTTTCAACCCTACCAGCGGTCACTGGAACTTACCTTCCTGAATTTTAGTTGATACAAAGATAACTTAATGTTGGAGAATAAAACATGTTGCACAAGGCAGATCTTTAACAAAAAAGTTTAAATGTTTGCTTACAAAACATAGCTCAAGGCAATGTACTGTTATGTGAAGTCTTGCTCTTTCCACTTCCAAATGAGAATATTCAGATTCCTGTGTTGTATCCAATTTTTTGCTTTGCATGATGGTACATAGCTATTATTGTTCAACTGACTGAAAGAGAGAACTTAAATTTATATAACATCTTTCTCAATCACAGTATGCCTTAATGACTTTACAGTCAATTAAATACTGTTGAAGTGGGTCACTGTTGTAATGTACAGGAAAAGCAAACAGGCAACTTGTGTGCAGCAAGGTCTCAAAAACAGAAAGAAGATAAGTAACCAGAGTGGTGAATTTAAACTTACTGGCCCAGCAGAACCAAGTAGTTAAAACTGACAGGATAACTTACCCATCAATATGCCACTGTCACCAATTTTAATCTGCTCTTCTGTGTAGCTGGGAAAAACACTTTAAAGGATATAGATGATTGATACTTTTATTGGGTTGCAGCAAAAAGATTTTTTATAAGGAAGTGGAAACTTAACAATGAATGATTATTTTAAGCTTTGATTATGCATCCCACTGGCACAAAAAGGTTATAAGACCATAAGATGTAGGAGCAGAATTAGACCCATCAAGTCTCCTCCACCATTCAATTGTGGCTGATATGATTCTCATCCCCATTCTCCTGCCTTCTCCCCATAACCCTTCATTCCCTTATTGATCAAGAATCTACCTATCTCTGTCTTAAAGACACTCAAATGACCTGGGTCCACAGCCCTCCATGACAATGAGTTCCACAGATTCATCACCTGGCTGAAGAAATTCCTTCTCATCTCAGTTTCAAAAGAGCACCCCTTCACTCTGAGGTTGTGCC
Organism: Carcharhinus amblyrhynchos; assembly: GCF_965287045.1. Lineage (NCBI taxonomy): Eukaryota > Metazoa > Chordata > Chondrichthyes > Carcharhiniformes > Carcharhinidae > Carcharhinus > Carcharhinus amblyrhynchos. The sequence continues at coordinate 23,103,623 of NC_137336.1, read as the reverse complement.
TTCTTCTCCCCCTCCTGTTGAAACATCCTCTCCATGTCTACTCGATTTAGGCCTCTCAGCATTCTGCAAGTTTCAATTGGATCCCCCCTCGCCCTTCTAAACTCCATCGAATATAGAATCAGACTCCTCAATTGCTCCTCATATGACAAACCCTTCATTGCGTAATTGCTGCTATATAGTGTATAGTGGGTTAATGTGCATGGAAGTGCCACAATTCGGCTTGGGATCATGAGGAGCCATAGGGTTTGGTTGTGGGAGCATCATTTGACATGGGGGATCAAACGGGGTTTGGGGGGGTGCTGGGGCATACCTTGGCATGGGGTCATGAGGGGAACATTTTGAACATATCTTTAAAAAGGCCCCTCTTGCAGTCTACAGTTCATGACACATCTGAGGTGCCACAAATCATAACTCTTTGAAAGGACAGCCTGATTGCATAAAAATTGGGGAGGGCTGGATTATGCCAATCCCCACAATGGAGCCAGCCATGCAGAGAGTAAGGGAGCAGGCTTGAGACCTGAACTAAACAGCACCCTTAAAAAGTAGTCTTGAAAATCAGAAAACCCGGTAATGGGGTCAGCAATTCTGAAATCCTGTCCTGCTATTCATTTTCAAAGGACTTCCAAGTCATCCCGAGTCAATGAACATCCAATCTGTTGTCTTGGACAACATTTGAGCTGTCTATTGTGTTCTTCCCCAAGGTAGACCCAAACTCAAGTTTTTTTTCTAAGGTTATATCTATGGAATTTCTTCTACATGACCTGCGACTAACACTAAAGAGCTGCACCTATCCTTTACACTGGGAGATGCTCACACCCATAGAATGCAAGTATGTCTGCTGGTTGTCAACCCAGCATTCAGAACCAGTGTTATGGTCTCTTCTAGCCTGGACCTCATGGACTAAACCTAACCATCTGACTCAGAGATGGGAATATCAACACTGAACTGTGGTCATTGCTTCTGTACACAAGCACTCTGCTTGTATCAAAACCGTATTTAGAAATTAGAGGTAGGGTTTTCTGTTCTGCGTTGGGATCTTGAAGTCAAATGCAGGTGCCAAGATCTTGCTGCATCGCGAGCGGCCACCTGATATTGAAATTCCCTGAATTGGCTAGTTGATGGTCAGAAAACATGTTTGCCATCCAATTAAGTATTGTTGGCAGGCCTGCAAAGCTTGAGGGCCAATGGAAGGCGCACGAGCACTTAGAGAGCTGCAACCTGTCATTCCAGGTAACAGAGAGAGAGAGAGAGAGAGAGAAGGTGCCTCCATCTTGTGGTGCCCTCTGTGCACTTTGGAAATATTGCAAATAAAGAAATGGTCACAGCAGGTGGACCACTATTGTAGAGGGTAAACAATTCCTCTGGATGCTCAGTGCCTACAACTGTGACCAGAAAGGGGTGGTAAGGCTCTCAAAGTCACTTTAGATTGCTGGCATCCTGTCTGCTGCAGGGAGGCCACCTTCAGGTAGCTGCAATGATGCAGGTGCCACAGGGAATCTGTATGTAAACTAGAACAGGCGGCATGGTGGCACAGTGGTTAGCGTTGCTGGCTCAGAGTGCCAAGGGCTCAATTCAAGCCTTGGGTCACTGTCTATGTGGAGTCTGTATGTTCTCCCCATGTCTGCATGGGTTTCTTCTGGGTTCTTTGGTTTCTTCTCATGCTCCAGAGATGTACGGGTTAGGTTGATTGTCCATGCTAAATTGCCCCTTACTGTCAGGAGAGTAGCAGGGTAAATATGTGGGGTTACAGGGATAGGGCCTGGGTGGTATTGCGATGGGTACAGACTCAATAGGCCAATGATCTCCTTCTGCACTGTAGTCATGCTAAAATGCCAGTAGGCTTCTGATCAATGGTCTTAATTTGCCTTTAAATGACCTTAACATACTACCTGACATTTGGGTTGGGGAACTATTCCTGATCTGGACTTCCCAAAAATGGCTGGGGAGGATTGGGGAAGGGGGAACAGGGGAAGGGCGAGGGGGGTTGTGGTGGTGGAAGTGCGAGGTGGGGAGGGGTGGGGGGGGTGGCGAGTTGGGACTTGCAAACCAGCATGTTAACTGCCGGCGACAAAAACAGAAATGCTGGAGAAACACAGCAGGTCTGACAGCATCTGTGGAGAGAGGATAGAGCCAAAGTTTCGAGTCTGGATGATCCCCTGAGTTTCTCCAGCATTTTCTGTTTTTGTTTCAGATTCCAGCATCCACAGCAATTTGCCTCAGTGTCAACTGCCAGCTAGCCCAGCTCAGTTCCCTCTCCATTACCCTCTGAAAGGCTTGCCCCAGCTTCTTGACTCCATTCGCCAGGACCCTCTGAGATTTGGCACTGATTTTTGAACTTCAGACTCAGTGGCAGGCTTGCTACTTCTCTTAATCCTGGGTAACTGCGGCATAAAGTAAACTTCCTGACATGAGGAAAGCCTGTACTATATAACTTTCACAAAATGGCTATGGTTGGCCTCAAAAGAGGAACTATTTATCTTTCACCACAGGCCATGATGCATTCTATTTATAACTATTGCATATTTTCAATTATATTTGGTATTTGCTTTGTAGTCTACAGAGGAAACTAACTGATTGTATCAATTTGTCATTGTAATGTCGCACCAAAAGCTGGAAAGATTTTAGTTCAGCTGATATTTCTCCATATAAACATTGTAAAAATTAATTCAATGAGATAATCTGATTTTGAACCATGTCCCAGGCAGGAGAAGGCATTATTTGAGAAAGCTGTTTATACATTCTAGTTTGTATAAATACGTTCATTGGTATTCTGATGCAATATCTGGTGAGAGCTGTTACATGAAATGCTGTCACCATATTCTGAATCCAACCAGGAAAAAGTATGAGTATTAACCCTTACATTCTAAGACAACTATATGTGTCTCTTTATAATGGACTTCATTGTCATTGTATAATTTTATTGATCCCCTCTAATATTTAATATGTTATAACATTCATTTTCTTTTAATAAAATTTCAAAATCCAAATTTAACTGGTTTGATCAGCTAAAAAAAATTAATGTGACATAAAATAGCTCCTGCTATACAAAAAAGAAATAACAGACAATGCAAGGGTGTGACGATACTGTGCCTTTAAGTCAAGTATTTTAATCATGTTTCTGTGCAGGATGTTTCTAGCAGTCAGTTCCATTTTATTGGTGGTGTTCTGTTTATAACTAGTATCCTGTATTGCTACTACAGCAGCATAATTGCTTAATCTGAATTAATGGTGTTCTCCTGGGATTTTGCAGAATGGGACTTAATTGGATTGACTGATATGCATGGTCATATGACTGGGTACAGCTAAGCCTATATAGAGAATTCCAGCTTTCAGTGTTTTGATTTAGATGCTGTTTTTAAGTTGAGGGAGAGCAGTGTCTCTCTTTTTCCTTCTCTGAAGTTGGAGACCAGAATCTGTCAGGAGATAAGTCTCTTTTTTGGAGATTCTGCTTTATATGAGTGGATCTTGCTCTGAGAGCAGCTGCTTTGGAAGCTGCAGAGACAGAGGTATCCCTTACTGTCTCTGAAGTCTGGAGTCAGGGAGCTGCCAGAGACTAAGCTTACTTTTCTGATGTTTTGGTGTTCTGAGGACATATTCTTCTCTGGAAACTGCTGCCTAGATCTATGTCCAGAAGTGTTAAAATGCTAAAAATGCAGCATCATGTGAGTCTACATGTTTTTATGCTAACTAATTCTGAAGAAGGGTGTATGTATATGGGGCAATGCTTTAAATTGGAACAACAGAGATAACTAGCTGTTAAGGATTATACTTTGCCATGTCTAAGTATTTTAATTGGTAAAAATATGCTAATTCTTCTTGTTATATTCTAACTTAAATAAAATTTATTTTGATAAAAGGTTCCAAGTGGATTACTTGAATCATACCTGGAGTGAACCACCTTAATGCCAAAGTCTGGTCTGGGCCTTAATAAGGGAGAGATGTAATCATAAAATTGCATCAAGCTGTTATTTTGATGATACAATCATGAAAACTGTCCTTACTTTGGAATGTGACAGAACCAATTGGTTCAATCCATCATTTTGATACTGTAAGACTATTTTTATGCAATCTGATATTTTATAAAGTCTTCTACACTATTATCATTTTTAGAATTGCACTAACCCCTAATGCATTCCCTTTACCTAACTTCTTGGCAGTGTTAAAGAGGACCGGATGTCAAGAAGTACATTGCACCTTGTAAAATGAAATGTCTTCTGATTTTAAATTCACTTTTTCTATTTGAGGACAGGCTTCACCTCTGGTTTGTCTCTCCATCCGAGAAGGGAAATTGCAATTGAAAACTCATAGGTTGGGAGCCATCCAAGGCATAACATCTACCTCTTCTGATACTGTTAGAACTGAATGCAATGTATATTAATGATCTTCAAAACATTTTACTTGTTCCCGGCCAAAAGGCTAATTGCTAACTTGTTTACATACAAGGGCTATGTCAGTGCACCATTCACATTAACATATCCTAATGCGCTAGAGGTATGCTGTTTTTCTTTGCAATTAATTTTTCTGTGCAACATGTTGCTGTATTTACTTTAACATCTCTGAGGTGAGGGTCAACATTTATATCTTCTATGAACACCAAAGGAGAAAATTTGTGTTCTGTTATGTGTGGTGAATAACAAAAACACTCAAGTATAACGAGAAAGCCCGCATCTGTCCCTCCCTCAGGATCTTGCAGTTTTGAGTAATTGGCTTTTCTCATCCAATATCACAACAAATCAATACAGAACTTTATGATGCCAAACCATTGAATATTCACTGAAATCCAGCTCATACATAATGGTCATAAACTGCAGGTGAGACATGTTGTTCAAGTCTGTGAATAAAATTAAATCCATACATAACAATTAGTTTCGGAAATCTTGCTTTTCCCACAAGTATAGAACAAAATATTTCAAAAGGAAGTTTCAGCAGTATAATTTTATTACCACAATATACTTGTTCCAGTCAGGTTCAGAGGGTGGCACAAGAGGGGAGTTTTAACTGGAAGAGGTTGGATGAGATGTACAACAGTTTGCTAATTCACTGCCACTCAGAGTCTATCCTTCAGTAACAGTGAAATAGACCCAACATCTCCATCGGTGAACCAAGAGGAGAGATGCACTGCCGTTGTATGAAAAGGTTCATCCTTCTCTCTAATGTTTTGCCTGAGGTTTTTAAAATGCACATTTCACTGATAGGAGCTGAAGTTCTGGCAGGGTTGGCTAATGCTTAAGATGCATAGCAAAGCATTTTGAAGAAAGGTGAAAAAAACTTCATATAAAGTGCATTTGTCATATTGATGCATTTGAGTTGACTGAGGCATCATGCCATCATGTACATTAGCATATTAAAAAATACATTGATAAACCATACTCTGGAATCGTGCATAGTTGTAGTTTGAACTTCTAACCCCATGACTCATCGAAACACCAAATATTAGAATAAAAGTATAGCCACCTTTCAGTTCTTACTCTGATCTATTTTAATTTGTATTTCTAAAGTGCAGCTCCAAATAGATATTTAATTCTATCTCATCAATCATTGAATCACACTCCTTTCAAAGCTTTGACAGAGGTGGCTTTGTAGGTTGGGTAATATAAGAAAGTAGTTCTAGGTCCTGACGTGGAAAACATTAATCAAATGAAATGCAGTTCAGTGGCAAAAAAAAACTTTCCAATTCCTTAAGCTTCATACAGGTGTTACTGCACAATGCACATTGCATATTTTGCAATGGGAAGTGTAGTGGCTAGAGATGCCATGAAAACGACACAGAATGCTTTCTCCTTTAAATGTATGCCTGTTGTTCTTTAGTTGGGCTGAATTCTCCATGCTTTATCATTTTGGGGCAGATTGGGATATAACATGGAGATAAGTGGGTTCATTAGACCTCAAAGAACAGCACCTTAATTGTTTTTATTCATTCATGAGACATGGACGTCACTGGCTATCCAGCATTTATTATCCATCCCTATTTGCCCAACGGCATTTGAAAGTCAACCATATTGCTGTGGCTCTGGTGTTACAAGTAGACCAGACCAGGTAAGGACAGCAGATTTCCTCCCCAAAGGACATTAGTGAACCGGATGGGTTTTTCCAACAATTGACAATGGTTTCACGATTATCGGTTGACTCTTAATTCCAGATTTTGTTTTATTGAATTCAAATTTCACCACCTGGAGTGGTCCCCAGAATATTAGCTGAGTTTCTGGATTAATAGTCTAGTGATAACACCACTTGGCCATTGCCTCTCCATATTGTGTAATGACAGAAGATTAATTAGCAACCTTGTGGTGCAAGATCTTTTGGGGAAGAGTGACCATAATATGACAGAGTTCTTCATTGATGTGGAGAGTGACACGGTTATGTCTGAAACTAGGATCCTGAACTTGAGGAAAGTTAAATTTGATGGTATGAGATAGGCATTGGCTAGGATAAACTGGCAAAGGATACTTAAGGGGTTGCCAATATAAAAATTGGTAGGTCATGCTGCAGCTGTACAGAACCTTAATTAGGCCTTATTTAGAATATTGTGTACAATTCCGGTCACCATACTACAGAAAAATGTGGATGCTTTGGAGAGATAGAGAAGGGGTTTACCAGGATGTTGCCTGATCTGGAGGTTATTAGCTATGGAAGAAACTTGGTTTGTTCTCACTGGAATGACAGAGGTCGAGGGATGACCTGATAGAGGTTTACAAGATTGAGTGACAAGGACAGAGTGGATAGTCAGATCCTCTTTCCTAGGGTAGAAAAAGTCAAGTACTAGGGGACATAAGTGCATGGGGAAAAGTTTAGAGGGGACGTGCAAAGCAAATGTTTTACACAGAGGGTGGTGAATGTCTGGAACACGCTGCCTGGGGAGGTGGTGGAAGTACGTATGATAGCAGCATTTCAGGGGCAACTAGACAAATACGTGAATAGGATGGGAATGGAAGGATATGGACTCTTTAAGTGCATACAGTTTTAGTTTAGGTGGGCATCATGCTTGGTGCAGGCTTGGAGGGCCGAAGGGCCTGTTCCTGTGCTACACTTTTCTTTGTTGACAGTGGATAGGCAATGACATATGGTTAAAGAATATATGGATGAACTTCAACAACTGGAGTAAAATGGGGAAGGTGGCTCATCCATGGCTAACAAGGGAAATCAGGCATAATGTTAAAGTCAAAGCAGAGGCTTATAAATTGGCCAGAAAAAGCAACAAACCTGAGGACCAGGAGAAACTTAAAATTTAGCAGAGGAGGACAAAGGGTTTAATTCGGAAGGGGAAATTAGAATATAAGCGTAGGCTTGCAAAAAAACATATAAACTGACTGTGAAAGCTTCTATAGGTATGTGAAGAGAAAAAGAATGGTGAAGACAAATGTAGGTCTCTTACAGATAGAATCAGGTGAATTCATAAGAACATAAGAACATAAGAAATAGGAGCAGGAGTAGGCCATCTAGCCCTTCGAGCCTGCCCCGCCATTCAATAAGATCATGGCTGATCTGTCGTGGCTCAGTTCCACTTTCCCGCCCTCTCCCCATAACCCTTAATCCCCTCTCTTATCAAGAACCCATCAACCCGCTTCTTAAAAATATTTAGCAAGGCAGCCTCCACCACTTCAACGGGCAGAGAATTCCAGAGATTCACCACCCTTTGAGTGAAGAAGTTCCTCCTCAACTCCGTTCTAAACCGCCTCCCCTTTATCTTGAGGCTGTGCCCCCTAGTCCTACTGTCTTTTTTGAGCGGGAAGAGTCTCTCCACCTCTATCCTATCCATCCCATTCATCATCTTATAATGGGCAACAGAGATTGCAGATCAGCTAAACAAATATTTTGGATTCGTCTTCACTTAGGAAGACACAGATAATCTTCCAGAAATATTAGGGGACAGAGGGTCTAGCATAAAGGAGAAACTGAAGGAAATCCTTATTAGTCAGGAAATTGTATTGGGGAAATTGCTGGGATTAAAACCTGATGAGTCCTCAGGGCCTGATGCTCTGTATCCCAGAGTACTCAAGGAAGTGGCCCTAGAAATAATGGATGTACTGGTGATTATTTTCCAGCACTGTGTTAACCCCTGCAGCACCCCACTAATTGCCTGCCAATTAGTAAAATACCCATCTATGCCAACTTTTTGCTTCCTATCTGCTAACTAGCTTTCGATCCATTTCAAGAGATTTCCAGCTTCTAGATCCTCCCCACCCTCTATTGGGTAGCAATCGCAATTCTCATTCTCTGCTGCTAACCCTAGTGAGTTTTTGGTCACAATGGCCTTTATTCAGCATATTAAAGTAACATTTCTTTATTAGCCACAAGTCGGTTTACATTAACACTGCAATAAAGTTACTGTGAAAATCTGCCAGTCGCCACATCCGGTGCCTGTTGGGGTACACTGAGGGAGAATTTAGCACGGCCAATTCACCTAACCGGCACGCCTTTCGGACCGTGGAGGAAACCGGAGCACCCACAGGAAACTCACAGTCACGGGCAGAATGTGCAGACTCAGCACTGACAGTCACCCAAGCCAGGGATTGAACCTGAGTCCCTGATGCTATGAGGCAGTGGTACTAACCACTGTGCTGCCCCTTGCTGCTTCATTAGTAGCACAACCTTCCAGGACCATTGATTGGCCTCACAAGCTCATAAAGCAAACACAACATCATCTAATATACATGGAGGAGGATGATATAGAGTGAGCAAAGTAGGTTTACTGCAATGATGAAGAAAGTATTTTTTTGCAAGACCCAGCTCCTCACAAAGAATCTGGATAAGTCATGAATCTTTCATTTCCTCCTCCTTCAGTCACATTACCCACTCCCGCCAGTGATACTGGGCAAGCTGACTGCTGTTGACTGAAGAAACAGTGGGATGCAACTGAGAGCAGAATTTAAAAGGGAAAAAAAAATCAATGTAATGACCCAATGAAACACAAGTGGAAACGAATCAGATCAATTATTTAAACTGTGATTCAATTAAACTCAGTCAAATAAATAGATTTGAGACAGCTGGAGATCTGTGCAAGGATGAAGTGATACTATTAGGTGGACACATGTCAAAGCCTTTCCTCATCGTGGGATTCTTTTTCTGAAATGTCTAATGTTGTTAAAAAGACATTAGGAGACTGAAATAAACAGTAATATTACAGCAGCCTTACTTAAAGATCAAATTAAACTTATCACCACATTATTAACCCAAATGACAGTGTGACAGGAAAATAAGTGATCAGTTTAACTATATTTCTTACTCATCATGATTCCACCCGGGTCATTTTAATCAAAATAAGGAACAAAGAGAACAAAGAAGAAAGAAAAGTATAGCACAGGAACATGTCCTTCGAGCCTCCAAGCCCATGCCAATCATGATGCCCTAATTAAACCAAAAATAGCTCTCTGTCCTTAATCAGACCATATTCCTCTATTCCCTTCCTATTCATGTATCCAACCAGATGCCTCTTAAATGGCAGCACGTTCCAGGCATCTACTACTCTCTGAGAAAAACTTGCCGCTATATCTCTCTTAAACTTTTCCCCTCTCACCTTGAACCCGTGCCCCCTTGTAATTGCCTCTGACTATCCACTCTGTCTGTGCCTCTCATAATTTTGTAGATATCTATTAGGTCTCCCCTCAGCCTCTGTCTTTCCAGTGAAAACAAACCTAGTTTATTCAACCTCTCCTCATGGCCAATGCCCTCGAGATGAGGCAACATTCTGTTGAAACTTCTTTGCATTCTCTCCAAAGCTTCCACGTCCTTCTGGCGGTGACCAGAACTGCACGCAATACTTTGAACTACTTAAAATAAATAGCATTCATTCTATTGTTATTGACTCATTTAAAGAGAAATTTTTATTTATTTTAATGATTGAAGGAGGCTTGCACTTCTCATAATAAGGAATACACTTTCCTGGAGCATTTAAATTAGTCAAGTTGAATACTTCCCACTGTAAATGTAGACTTTGAAGGGTCAACGTTGCGTCAGGGAGATTGTTAAAATTGGGATAAACACTGCTTAAAATATTTAGCAAAATCCAGAAGGACTTTTGCTAAAACTTAATCTAGAAACTGACATCCACCTTGTTATATACGAATATGCTTTTTACTGGAACTAGTTGTCGTGATAAAGTTGTAAAATTTTTTAATAAACACTTTTCTTTCACTTTCTGTTCATTACATATATGTTAAACATCTTTTAAAAGCATTGACAAAAAAATTAACCCACCCAAAGAACGTCTGCTGCCTCAGCTTGCAGTTAGATCAAACTGAAAGTGTGCCAATAAATAAGTGTAAACATCTATCACCAGCGCGAGTGGCAGAAGTTAGAGAGAGATTGCAGCTCAGTGCTTCAATACCGGCATCTTTAGAAAGCAGAATTGGAAGTTTAAACTTCGTGTGCATCCAGCATGCTTGTCCTTGTGCTGGGATTTCTGTTATTGTCCCAAAAGAAATCCCAATGTGCGTGTGCGAAGTATTAGATACTTGAGTTGCGATTCAGGCTGGAAGTTATGGCCCAAGAAAACATAATAAATATACATCAGCCACAATAAGTGGAATTTCAGGACAAGCAAAGTAACACTGAAGCGCATGTTTTTCTTTCCTTATTGTTTTTAATTCATCAATTCCACCCTGTAACTTTCTCTGCTTGGCATGCTAATGTATCTGTGCATGTACGTTGCAGCACTCAGGAGCTTTCCATCTTTTTATAATTTTGTACTTACCTTCTTATATTTTTACCTGAGTGAGTTTTTAATAATAAAACTAACTCCTTAATTGTGAACTCAGAGTATCTGGCTGGTCTGTTTATTCATGTAGTTTTGCATACAGTCAAATATATTCTGATTTGGAAAAGAAATCACAGCTTTTTAAAAATTCAAATAGCCAGCCTAAGGGGCCAGAAAGAAAAATTTATGCACCGCTCTGGACCTGGCACATTGTCACAGTTGTGAGGAGGCTGAGGCTGAGGCTAACTTTGATAATCACAGTCCGCATCAATCATTTGCTGCCTCTGAAATCATGCTGTGCCATCCTTGTCACATTACTGGCAGCAGTTACAGGCACCATGTCCTAATTGTTAATACTAATGATACTTCATGTTTCCCACTGGCAAGATCTGCACTTCAGTCAATGCTCCTAAGAGTCCCAGCACTCCAGGATGGCAGGGTGACACAGTGGTTAGCACTGCTGCATAGCAGTGTCAGGGACCCAGGTTTGATTCCTGGCTCGGGTCATTGTCTGTGCAGAGTCTGCATGTTCTCTCCGTGCCTGCGTATGTTTTCTCCAGTCCGAAAGACATGCATTACCCATTGCTAAACTCTCCCTCAATGTACCCAAACAGACTAGGGGATTTTCGCAGTAACTTCATTGCAATAAGCTGACTGGTAGCGCTCATAATCATTGCACAAACCTTTAGTAATTTGGGAAAGTGGATTGGCTCTGGAACTGTGGCTGGTGCCTGAATGGGTGTATGGATGCAATAAATGAGTGACTGCTCCTCGGAGAACCCAAACACGTGGCAGAAATAGTCCTTCCAGTGTTGCTGCATCTGTTTGTCAAAGAAGAAATGTTGGCAGATGTGGCTGACCAACTGAATTGTGTGACAGAAATTTCCCTGATGCAGCAGTGGCTGAAGTGCAGATATTGCCAGTGGGAAACACAAGGTATCATTAGTATTAATGATTAGGACATGGTGCCTGTAACTGCTGCTAGCAATGCCACAATTATGGCACAGCATGATTTTAGAGGCAGCAAATGATTGATGTGGACTGTGATTATCAAAGTTAGCCTCAGCCTCAGTCTCCTCGCTTCTGTGCCAACGTGCCATAAGCGCAGTATCCGCTGGCCGAGGTAAAGGGAGTGACGAATGGGTAACCCCCAGTACCATTCGATTTCATCAACTGGAACTTTCTGCTGTCCCCGCTCCTCCTCTTTAACTCCACCAGGCTACCAAATCCAAATCCCAGGACACAGTGGAGAGTGAAGGAGATGTAGTGATGAGGGAGGCTGTCAGACTGGCAAGGGGAAGTGAGGAGGGGTGAGGGGTTGAAAAGGTCAGACTGTCAAGGAGGTGGGGGTTGATTGGACTAGGGGTGGGGTGGGGTTGGATTGGGAGCCAGACCCAGAGAAAGGTGTCAGAGATTGAACCAGTAGAGGGGAACGGGATATTTGGATTGGGGCGGAGGCTTTACTTTTAATTGTGAGGGGAATTAATTCAAAAGTTGGGATGTTATGCTTCAGTTGTACAGGGTATTGATAAGACCTTGGCCAGAATCTTACCATGGCTCGCAGAATGATATCCTCTGTTGGCCTCAGGTGGGATCTTATGAGTCTTGAGGCAGGTGAGGTAGTAAAATTCCAACACTGGAATATTGTGTACAGTATTGGTCTCCTTATTTCGGAAAGATAGAAATAAGTTAGAAACAGCTCAGTAAAAGTTTACTAGACTAATACCAGGAATGGACAGGTTGTTTTATGAGGAAAGGTTGCACAGGTTAGGTTTATCTTCACTGGAGTTGAGAACAGTAAGGTGCGTTGATTGAAACCAATTAGATGCTGAGGAGTATTGACAAGGTGGATGTGGAGAGAGTTCTTCCTCTTGTTAGAGAATCTAGAACTGGGGGTTGGGGGGGAGGGTCAATGTTTAACAAAAAGGGGTCATAGAGAGGTTTACAGCATGGAAACAGGTCCTTCGGCCCAACTTGTCCATGCCGCCTTTTTTTTTTAAACCCCTAAGCTAATTCTAATTGCCCGCATTTGGCCCATATCCCTCTATACCCATCATACCCATGTAACTATCTAAATGCTTTCTAAAAGATAAAATTGTACCCATCTCTACTACTACCTCTGGCAGCTTGTTCCAGGCACCACCCTCTGTGAAAAAATTGCCCGTCTGGACATTTTTGTATCTCTCCCCTCTCATCTTAAACCTATGCCCTCTAGTTTTATACTCCCCTACCTTTGGGAAAGCATATTGACTATCTGTCTTCTCTAATTGTAGAGGGCAGGTGGTGGATCATGCAAAGGTCCATTATCCTTGGGTAGGGTTATCCATTTTTGAGCTGAGCGCAGCTGGAAAAACCCACCCAATATATCTCAAAGCTATTTGAAGTTGCACAAACATTTTGGGCTCAGAATCTTAACCTTTAATGATGAAAATTCAACTTTGTAGAAGCTTGGGTCTCTAAATAGAGCTCACAAGAGATCACAAAGAAGCAGTTTGTGAAGAACCAATGCAGAAGTTCCCTGGCTTTAATTTTCCAAAAAAAGCATACCTGAACCATAAGGGCACAAACCATGCTAGATGTTGATATTAGATGCATAAATGGAAAATTAAAAATTTCCCAATAAGTGACTGTAGTCCCCAAGAACAGATTTAATGCCAGATTCACAAATAAGAAGGTGACATCACAGCGATAGATTCCAGTGCTCCTGATGTAATTATTTGCCTTAACCATGGGAATTTAAAATTATCAGTGTCACTCTATATTTCCATACAAGAGCTATAGTGAAAGAGAGAGTGTGACCTTAGGCTGGGATTTTCCATGTCTGGTTGGGTTGGGCATGCTCAATTCAGGTGAGTGACGAAGGAGCAGCGCTCCAAAAGCTAGTGGCGTTTACTACCAAATGAACCTGTTGGACTTTAACCTGGTGTTGTGAGACTTCTTTCAGTGCAGTGCCAGGACAAGCACTCTAGTGCAGGGGGAAGACCAGAGATGGCACGCACTGAAAGAAGTGCACAAACACATGATGTAGTGGTGGTGATGAAGAAATTGGCCATGCACTTTGAAAAGTATGTCGAACTGACCATTCTCCACAGCTGAGATTGTTCAGCATCAGCTCCATTGACATGCTTGGAGTTTGGCTTCTGAAGTAATTATGTACCCTCAAGTGACACAAGTCCCTGGTACTTCCACGCATAGCTCCTGAATTTTTAACCCCCAGGCATAGACTACAAAATAATAACCAAGTGCCAAATGGCAGTGCCAGGATGCAGTGCCATGAGGAAGTGCTAGGGTTCTAGAGAGCAGTGTAAGGGTGCCAGAGGGCACGATACCATAGGCCAGTTCTGGGGTGCGCCACAGGAGGTGTCCATGTAGGCAGAGAGTGGTCTCATGAGAAGGGTCTTGCGGGAGAGGTCACATGGCAGGGGAAAGATAGGGTCCGGGTGTGTGGTAATTCTTCATCCAGCTTTGTACCTTGGATCGGGTAACCCTTCAAATATGGTTCCCCGATCTCTAGAGAGCCAATGCTGCCGGCTCTTGCAGGACCTGTCAGCTTGATGGAGTGGGCCATGATTCCAGGATCTTTTTTTTTCAAAATGCTGGACAATATGGCGAGAAAAGCTAGATGTGCAGCTGGTGAGTTATGCACCACTTTTCCCGCCTGGTTCAGCAGATAGGAGAGAAAGTAGAAAAAGTTCACCCATTGCCTATTTGGCTTACGTTACCATAATTTACAGGAAGATGGAATATCAAAACTTTACCAACAAGAAGTTGCTGTAACCAAAGATAGTGGAATTTTCACTCACATGTAGTACATCTAAAGCCTTTACAAGCTACAAGGTTTTAGAGCTTTAATGTGTCAGGCAAAACAACAATTTACAGAAGTGCTCAGTGTTTTGCAGTGCTAGTCACACTGGTTCTGCAACAAAGGCATGTTCTCATTTGTTTCCCTTCAGCCATCCTCAATTGATTTGATATTGCTCCGATAGATTTTTGAATTGTTTGTTTTATATAGTAAATTGAAGTGCTTCTGTTATCCAGCTCTGCAAATGTGGAGACTTTTCATTAGTAGTCGATGATTATCGTTGGACTTCTACTAGCTGTTCTGAGTCAATGCGCAACCAAAGGAATGTTATATGGGCTACAAGGCAGAGTTCTTGAATTTGTTGTCTCCGTGTGCAGTTTTTAAAACTTCCTGATCTCAGCATAATATTGCTTCGAGCATGCAATTTTGTTCTAATCCTGTTACGCTTTTATACGGATCCAAATTATTTTGTGACTTTTCCTCAAAGTTGCATTGTCTGTGCAAATATCATGCAAATTCACCATAATAAAATGCTATTTAAATCATTAATATAAAAAGAGAGAATAGCTGAAATGGTTCAAAGCAAACTCCCAACCCCCGAGTGAGCACAGAAGTACTAATCTTATTTGTCATGGAGAATAAATGCCAGTTGAAATTATTTGTCAAGTTAAGACTTTGAGATAATGATTATAATTTTTCTCTTCAAACAGCTGAAAGGGCAGATGTCACAGCTGATGACTGTTCAATATTTGTCTAACTCTGTGTTGGATGATGGCTTTCGAAAGTGACTTGGCTTCGGTGAGTCGGGGCTTTGTTTTGCGTTGATTGTCTGAAACTTCTATTCACTAAAAAAAAAGCAGTCTTTAGCAGCAGAAGAATGACAGTCAAATACACTTTTGACATTAATAGGGACTTGTCAATGAGGAAGGAGCACAGAGAAATGTCATTTGCCATCCACACCAAAAAAGAGAGAAAGGATTTTTTTTAAAACCAATGATTAACATTGATGCAACGCCTTTCCAGAGTACAGAACATTACACAACACTTTATAGCCAATGACACACAGCAAGCTTTGAAGTACCATTTACTTTGAACCTCAGCTGAAGATCAGAATGACCACAGCAACACCAGATGCCACCATGCTTTCATCCTGTAGGGTTTCATTCTTCCAAACATATTCACACCTGGAAGGCAGAGAGTTACTGACTGGCTGTTGATATATGTTAGAAACTGAGCACCAGGGAACAGAAGCAGTACAATGAAAAACATATGACCACCAGATGTGTCACTGGCCAAACTATCAGCGTGTTGAAGATGCGTTTCAGGCACCTGGACAGATTTGGAGGCGTCCTTTAATCCATACTCTAGGTTAATTAGAAAGGTTGTGATTTTCTACACACTGAATGGTGCAGCAGTGAGGTTCGGACTTGCAGGGGGAAGAAGACTAAGAGGACAGAATCTCCTCAAACAAGTTTGAGGGGGAGGAAGGAAGTGCTGGGTAGGGAGAAGGAATTGGGGGAGGAGGAGAAGGACAGATAGAACTGGTGGCAGTGCATGACCAATGGCACATAGTGTTGCCAAGAATGCTTTGGAGGCCTTTATTATGATGCATTTCATTTCATTTTACAGGCCCAACCACCTAATCACCACATACACAGTCCCCATTTGCCAACACTGAGCCCCTAACCATCACTTTCCTCACCCCTCACTCCAGTGCCACTGAGATAAAGCAATGCCCCAAATAAGTAATTCAATTTAGGGGGAGGCAGTGGCATAGCAGACTAGTAATCCAGAGACCCAGGATTATGATCTATGGGCCAGGGTTCGAATCCAATCATGGCAGATGGTGAAATTTGAATTCAATAAGGATCTGGAATTAAAACTCTAATGATTATTATGAAAGGATCATAATTAACACTGCTGCATTACAGCTCCGGGGACCTGGGTTCAATTCTAGCCTTGGGTGCCTGTCTCCCCATGTCTGCATGGGTTTCCTCCAGGTACTCAAGTTTCACCCCACAATCCAAAGACATGCAGGTTAAATGGATTGCCCATGGTATATTGCCCCTCAGTTTGTTTATGATTGTGTGAGTGTGAGCGTGTGTCCTGTGATGGACTGGCATCCCTTCCTCGGTGTATTCTGCTGAGTGCCCAGTGTCTTTCGGAGTAGGCTCTGACTCCCTATGACCCTGAATTGGAGCAAGCAAATACGTGAAAATAAAGTGAAGTGATGACCATGAAACCATTGTCGATTGTCTATAAAACCCATATGGTTCACTAATATCCATCAGGGAAGGAAATCTGCCATTTCTCTACAAGATCTCTCTGACCTACATGTGACTTCAGAACCACAGCAATGTGGTTGACACTAATAGAGATGAGAAATAAATGTGGGCCCAGCCAGCCATGCCCACATCCCATGAATGAATAAAAAAAAATTGCCCATTGCTCAATGACAATTTATATGGGTTCCCATTCTCAGTTAAAGCTGTCACCTGCCAGCAAGTAAGAATGGGCAAGCTATGAAAGTACTGCAAGTGGGAGGTGATGGTCTCATGATGTTTTCGCTTGACTATTAATACAGAAACACTGTTCCAGGGACCTGGGTTTGAATCCTGCCATGGCACATGGTGAAATTTGAATTAAATTTTAAAAAAATCTGGAAATAAGAATCTACTGATGACCATGAAACCATTGTTGATTGTTGGAAAAATTCATCTGGGTCACTAATGTCCTTTAGGGAAGGAAATCTGCCATCCTTACCTGGTCTGGCCTTTATATGACTCCAGAAACACAGCAATGCGGTTGACTCTCAATTGCCCCTGGACAACTAGGGATGGGCAATAAATGCTGGCCAGCCAGTGATGCCCATGTCCCACGAATAAATAAAGAAAGAACAATCATATTTATATGACTCACATACACAGGGGAAACTTAATATATTGAGAATGTGTAATTTTCCAATATGCGTGTGACATCAATATTCCACTTCCTTCCCTTGGCTCCCAACTCCTTTAAAGTGTCTGTTCAGACTATCATTTTAAATACTACAGTGGAAATCGTATCTTCTGGGGTGCTACCATTCCTGCTAATGTTAATTGGCCCAGATTCTGGAAACGATATATTAATGGGAAAGCTTTTCAAAAAGGAGTAACCACACTCCAGTTTGCCTTGTAAGCTATGATACAGCCACTTTGCAAAGCAATGTTGGGTTAAAAAACATTATTTCACATACTTCCAGGTTTCACACATGTACTCAGGCACCTCTGCTGATTGTGAGTCTGACTGTTAAATCAAGCAGACACTGCCTTGTAAATCCTAACATCCAGCATTGAAGTATTAGTACAATGAAGGCATTGGATTACATTTTTTGAAGAGTCAAACTATCACTTTATATTCAACAAAGAAGGTGGGACATGCCCATACAACGAACTGTACTTAGAAATTACCACCAGAGTCTCTTTTAAAGTTTTGTTAAAGTTTATTTATTAGTCACAAGTAAGGTTTACATTAATGCTGCAATTAATTTACTGTGAAATTCCTCTACAGGCCACAGTCTGGCACCTATTCAGGTCAATGTGCCTAACCAGCACGTCTTTCAGAATGTGGGAGGAAACCAGAGCACCCAGATGAAGCCCATGCAGACATGGGGAGAATGTGCAAACTCCACACAGATAGTGACCTACGCCAGGAATCAAATCCAAGTCCCTGGTGCTATGAGGCTATTTGGGCAGCACTATGCCACTGTGCCGACCGCACAGCCAAAGTACCACACCCTGACACATGCAGTAAACATACGCACAACTTTCCTTATTCAGGGATACAAAGAAAACAATCTTGTTAACTGGTTGACTGGTGGTAAATGTTTTTCACAGAGCAGAAGCAGTTTGTCCAAACAAATTGTCCAATGTACAGAAAAAGTTCAAACGATTCAAACTTGAAAGGTACTTTCTTAAATCATACTGTATTTAAATAAAACCATCTGTGTTCGAACAATTACTCCTCCATGAAGTTTGTCTTGCTGTGTTTTTACAATTCACACTTTTTATGTTAACAACAGTTGGTCAACCCACACGCAGATACATGCCAGATGATTACTAATCCTGTTTCCAAGTAACCTCACTGGAAATAAAAGTATCTATTTAGTCAATAATTGGAGTTTAAAAGAAGATTTTACAGAAAACCAATATACCCGGGAATTTTATGAATTCAGCAAACTGGCAGCAAGTCAGCACAGTCTATTAATTTACCACAATACTAAGCCAAGGAACAGTAGGTTGGAGATCTATACCTGTGGTTTCCTAATAACAGTAATTGTACTTTTTGTGTTCATCGCATTAAGATGTCTCAAAATGCCTCAGGTAATCAATTACTTTTAAAGAGCTGTTGCTTCCAAAAATGTTGTTGTTAGGTTGTGGACAACCACTGGCAAGGGAGCATTTTTATTTTCCAGATGATTAAAGAACTACCTTTTGAACTACTGTACTCCTTGTAGTGATGGTAGACCCATGATGGTGTTAGATAAGGAATTCCAGGATTTATATGTAGTGATGATCAGGGGATGGCATTATACATTGAAGCAAGAATTGTGGGTGACTTGGACGGAATGAGGATGGCGTTCTCATGAAGTTGCTATTTTGATCCTTCTTAATGGTAATGGTTTTAGGAAAGGTAAAGTCATCTAGGCGAATTGCCTCGGTGCATACTGCACTGAGATACAGTATGCAATTGGTGGTTGGGGTAGATATAGTGGCTGTTGCACTAATCAAGTGGATTACTTTCCCCTTGGTGGAGTCAAGCTTCTTACATTTTGTTATCACTGGTGAATATTGCACCATACCATTGTCTTAAACCTTGTAGATAGCAGAGAAGCTTAGGAAAAGGCCAGGAAGTGTGCCAGTCTTTGCTCTAGTAGCGTTCATTCACGTTAACCTTTGAATCAATGGTGTTGATGGTGATTGATTCAGCAATAATACAGATTAGGCCATGAGGAAAAAAAAACCATAGCCATCTGCATGAGTATATCAGGGTTAATTAGCAAGAATTTGTTAAAAGTAGGTCATGTTTGACAAATTAAATAAACTAAATTTCTTTTGAAGAACTAGCTGATTAAATGCAAGGGAATATAATATTTGTAATGTATTGATTTTCAGAATTTTCTCACAAGAGGCTTGTTAGGAAAATTGAACGCAACTGATATGAGAAAATTTAATAGCATGAATAAAATTGTAAAACAGAAAACAACTTAAGCAAATGAGTTTTGTTGACATTGCACAAAAACAGGAAAGAAAAGATGTGGCCTGATTTTGTTCTTGATATAATAGTTCTATAGATGATTTGAATTGTGAGGGGCTCACTAAGTTGCATTGCTATTTTCAGCACTATTTTCCTAAAAATCAGCCAAAGGATAATAGAATCTTAAGTGTAATTAGCTCAATGCAAAGTTCCTTTGTGATCTGTTATGCTGGTTTAAGAATCATTCTGCTAGAAGCCTACTATATCCACACAACAGTTACTATCAGCATGAAACTTCTTCTTAAACACAAAAGCACTAATGGACACCCTTTAAAAGGTTTTTGTTTAAATGTGCACTCTAAGTGCAAGTGCCTTTTTGTACCATTGGGTCTGACTTGATGAGTCGCACTGGATAGTCATGTTGAGGTGGTTGTGGGCAGATTTTGTGTGTGAAAAGTCAAAAGAAAAAGAAAGGTAATCATTATTGGGGGAAAAAAAATCAAATAAATGATAACTCAAAGAGGACAGGAACATTGGTATTAGGGGAACAATTTTAATGGTTAAAGTTGTACCTAGCTGGAAATAAATGTTAAAATTAATGACATCTCACTCATGAGAGCTTCATGATTCATTGCTAACTGTAGGCATAAAATGTCAGGTTTTAATATAGTTCCAATGATGCACTAAGATGTTTGAATTCTCCTAGCCGATAGATAAGGGGATTTAAAATCACATTTTACTTTGAAAGAATTGCCCTGACAATAATCTTTCTTTTCAACTCTTGGCAAAGCTTAAGCAATTACTATTTCCTATTTTTAATGATTGAGATTTGAAATAGAATGGCACCTGGCACAGCAACTGCAAGCTTAACAGAAAGCATTCAAAATGAAAGGACATTCTCTCAAACTGGAAAGACTGGAAGGGTGTACTGGACCTTTTACCTTGGGGCTCATTTCTAGACGCTGTATTGAACTTGTATAGAATTTTAGCTGGACAGCGTTTAGAGTCCCATGCATAGCTCTGGTCTCCATATTGCAAAAAGGAAATGAAGGAACTAGAGAAGATGTTGAAAAAGGATACTGGCACTGAAATTATAGCAGAATTCTTGAACCTCACCCACAGTTGGAATTTCTGGCCCCACTGTAGTGACTCGAGATTTGGCTGAGTGCTAAATTCTCTATTCTCGCTGGCAGTGGTGGCAGTGTGTATGAGATCGGAGAATTCCTGTCTATAACTATCAAGAGATAGTTTGAGACTCTCTTCTTTCAGAAAGAGGGGTGGCCTAATAGAGCTCTTTAAAATTATAAGAGAGAGTAGAGATCGGGTAGATGTTTCCATGTGGAGGAATCCAAAACTAAAGGACACGAAAACAAGATAGTCACAAATGAATCCAAGAAGGAATTCAGAAAAAATTTCTTCACCCAGTTAAAATGTGGAATTTAGACCACTTATGAATGTTGCCTTTCTTTACAGTCAAGTCTATCAAATCAATAATACCACTAGGTAATGGCCTACTGATATTATCAACAGACTATTAATCCAGAAATTCAGCTAATGTTCTGGGACCCAGATTCGAATCCCGCCATGGCAGTTGGTGGAATTTGAATTCAATAAATAAGGGTCTGGAATTAAGAATTGACCAATGACCATAAAACCATTGCCAGTTGTCAGAAACACCCATTTGGTTCGCTCGCGTCCTTTAAGGAAGGAAATTTGCCATCCTTACTTCATCTAGCCTAATGTGACTCCAGACCCACGGCAATGTGGTTGACTCTCAGCTATCCTCAGGTAACTAGGGATTTTGGACAGCCAGCGACGCCCATGTCCCATGAATGAATAAAAAAATGAACATAAGAACATAAGAAATGGGAGCAGGAGTAGGCCACCTAGCCCCTTAAGCCTGCCCCGCCATTCAATAAGATCATGACTGATCTTGTAGTGGTTCAGTTCCACTTACCTGCCTGCTCCCCATAACCCTTAATTTCCTTATTGATCAGATTGAACTGCCACTATTGTTGTACTCTGAACATGGAGGTATGTTCCATTTTTAACAATAGTATTTGTTGCACTATCCTAAATTAATTAATGAAGTCATACAGAAGAGGCAGCGCTGGGCAGAAGATTAAATTCAATTGAATTGACTTATCTATTTTTATACCTCAAATGAGTCATTTCTTCCTGCAGCCAATTATATTTGGGGTCAGGGTTATAAAATTGCAATAATTATGGGATCACAGTTTAAAGTAAAAATTCTAATCCCTCTTGTCGCTAATTACTGTAATGTTTGTCTTTTTTTTTCTGAGTTGTAGCACATTTGCTACTGATCAGCAAAATATCAATTCAACCATTTTCAATTGATTAAACCCCTGCTGCTGATGTTCAAATATTTTGGCTACAACAGCTGCAATGCTGTTCATGTGGACTGCCACATGTCACTGTACTAGAATGATTTTTCAGGCAGTATCAATTAAATCACCAAGCTTGCCATAGCTTCCCCAGCAGGAAGGGAAAAAACAAATTCTCAGGACATATGAATATGAACTAATTAATTGACTCTTCCTTTTTCAGACGGTCACTGATTTAATCACATCTGCAGCTGGTTAGAATGAAATGCTTTCACAACTTAAAGTAAGATGAAGTATGAGATTAAACTAGCTCAGAATATAAAAACAGATAGCAAAAGTTTCTACAAATATAAAAAACGAACAAAGAGTGGCTGAAGTAAACATTAGTCCTTTAGAGGATGAGAAAGTCATAACTGGAAATGAGAAAATGACTGAGGCATTGAACAGGTATTTTGTGTCAGTCTTCACAGTGGAAGACACAAATAACATGCCAAAAATTGATGACAGGAAGGCTATGGTGAGGACCTAGAAACTATCATTATCACGAAAGCGATAGTATTGGGCAAGTTAATGGGAGCTAAAGGTAGACAAGTATCCTGGTCCTGATGGAATGCATCCCAGGGTACTGTAAGAGATAGTGGGAGAAACAGCAAATGCACTAGTGGTAATTTACCAAAATTCACTGGACTTCGGGTGGTTCCCACAGATTGGAAAACAGCAAATGTGACATCACTGTTTGAAGACGGAGGTAAACAAAAGGCAGATAACTATAGGCTATTTGGCTTAACTTCTGTAGTAGGGAAAATGCTTGAATCTATCATCAAGGAAGCAATAGTGAAGCATCTGGATATAAATTGTCACATTGGTGAAAAGCAGCATAGGTTCATGAAGGGAATGTCATGTTTGACTAATCTGGTGGAATTCTTTGAAAACATTACATGTGCAGTGGACAAGGGGGAGCATGTGGATGTTGTGTATCTGGATTTCCAGAAGGCATTTGACAAGGTGCCGCACTAAAGCCTGCTACATAAGATAAAGGTGCATGGTGTTACGGGTAATGTATTAACATGGATAGAGGATTGGTTAACTAACAGAAAGCAAAGCATGGTGGTAAACGAGTGTTTTTCTGATTAAGAACATAAGAACATAAGAAATAGGAGCAAGAGTAGGCCATCTAGCCCTTCGAGCCTGCCCCGCCATTCAATAAGATCATGGCTGATCTGTCGTGGCTCAGTTCCACTTTCCCGCCCTCTCCCCATAACCCTTAATCCCCTTGCCTATCAAAAACCTATCAATCCGCGTCTTAAATATATTTAGCGAGGCAGCCTCCACCACTTCAACGGGCAGAGAATTCCAGAGATTCACCACCCTTTGAGTGAAGAAGTTCCTCCTTAACTCCGTTCTAAACCGCCCCCACTTTATCTTGAGGCTGTGCCCTCTAGTCTTACTGTCCTTTCTGAGCGGGAAGAGCCTCTCCACCTCTATCCTATCCATCCCATTCATCATCTTATGTGTCTCAATGAGATCTCCCCTCATTCTTCTAAACTCTAACGAGTACAAGCCTAGTTTATTCAGCCTCTCCTCATAGTTCAACCCCCTCAACTCTGGTATCAGCCTAGTAAACCTCCTCTGCACTCCCTCCAAGGCCAAAATATCCTTGCGTAAGTACGGCAACCAAAACTGCACACAGTACTCCAGCTGTGGCCTCACCAGTACCCTGTACAGTTGCAGCAAGACCTCCCTACTTTTATATTCTATCCCCCTCGCTATGAAGGCCAGCATCCCATTCGCCTTCCTGACCACCTGCTGCACCTGCAGGCTGGGTTTTTGCGACTCATGCACAAGGACCCCGAGGTCCCTCTGCACCGTTGCATGCTGCAGTTTTTCGCCATGCAAGTAGTAGTCCTTCCTACCATTATTCTTACCAAAGTGGACAACTTCACACCTGCCAACATTAAATTCCATTTGCCAGTTCCTGGTCCATTCGCCCAGCCTATCTAGATCCTTCTGCAGACTTTCCACACCCTCCGCACAATTTGCTGTTCCACCAATCTTGGTGTCATCAGCAAATTTCGACACCATACACTCGGTTCCCTCCTCCAGATCATCTATATAAATAGTAAATAGCTGAGGCCCCAGCACCGACCCCTGGGGCACTCCACTAGTCACCAACCGCCAATCTGAATAGCACCCATTGACCCCCACTCTCTGCCTCCTATTTGACAGCCAATCACCTATCCACGCTAACACCCTACCCCCAACTCCATGTTCCCTAACTTTCTGTAATAACCTCTTGTGCGGCACCTTATCAAACGCCTTCTGAAAATCAAGAAACACCACATCCACCGGCTCTCCTCTATCCACTGCCCTAGACACATCCTCATAGAACTCCAATAAATTCGTCAGACACGACTTCCCCTTAACGAAACCGTGCTGCGTCTGCTCTATCAAACAATTATCCTCAAGATGCCTCGCTATTTTCTCCTTGATCACGGATTCTAACATTTTACCTACAACAGACGGTAAACTAACCGGCCAATCAGTGACTGGTGGTGTGCCTCAGGGATCAGTGTTGGGATCGCAATTGTTTACAATTTACATAGATGATTTGGAGTTGGGGACCAAGTGTAATATGTCAAAATTCACAGATGACACTAAGATGAGTGGCAGAGCAAAGTGTGCAGAGGATGCTGAAAGTCTGCAAAGGGATATAGATAGTCTAAGTGAGTGGATGAGGGTCTGGCAGATGGAGTACAATGTTGGTAAATGTGAGGTCATCCATTTTGGTAGGAATAACAGCAAAATGGACTATTATTTAAATGGTAAAAAGCTGCAGCATGTTGCTGTGCAGAGGGACCTGTGTGTCCTTGTGTGGGAATCTCAAGGAGTTGGTTTGCAGCTGCAACATGTAATTAAGAAGGCAAATGGAATTTTGTCTGTTATTGCCAGAGGGATGGAGTTTAAAAACAGTGAGATTATGTTGCAGCTGTATAAAGTGCGGGTGAGACCACTCCTAGAGTACTAGGAGTACACTCCTAGTGTACAGTTTTGGTCTCCTTACTTGAGGAAGGACATACTGGCACTGGAGGGGGTGCAGAGGAGGTTCATCAGATTGATTCCAGATTTGAGAGGGTTGGCTTATGAGGAGAGACTGAGTAGACTGGGACTATACTCACTGAAATTCTGAAGAATGAGGGGACATCTTATAGAAATATACAAGATTATAAGGGAATAGATAAGATAGAAGCAGGGAAGTTGTTTCCACTGGCAAGTGAAACTAGAACTTGGCCTTAAAATAAGGGAAAGCAGATTTAGGACTGAGTTGAGGAGGAGGTTCATACAAAGGGTTGTGACTCTGTGGAATCCCCTGCCCAGTGGAGTAGTTGAGGCCACCTCATTGAATGTTTTTAAGGCAAGGATAGATAAATTTTTGAGCAGTAAAGGAATTAAGGGTTATGGTGAGCGGGTGAGTAAGTGGAGCTGAGTTCACAATAAGATCAGCCATGATCTTACTGAATGGCGGAGCAGGCTCGAGGAGCCAGATGGCCTACTCCTGCTCCTAGTTCTTATGTTCTTATTTCCACTGCAGGCCTCACATACAGAGAGACATCTCAGAGGCAATTTGAAGAGTAGCGCATGACAAAGACACGGCTTAGGAGGGAGGGAAGGTACTGTTAAAATGAAGTGTCTTTGAGTGACCTTTGAAAAGATGGAGAGGGAACCAACTGAGGGATGGCTTTAAAGGCTCAAACAGTAGCAGCTGGTGGTGTCATGGAGGAGTGAGGTTTGTCAGCATTGGAAACATGGAGGATTTGTGGAAAGCTGTGCATTGGGAAGAAATTGTCAAAATGGGAAAATAGAATCTTTTTCATAAAAAATTAAGCTTTGTGACTCAAATCAGGACAGATTTAATAAGGAAATCGCAGACTGGTCCACTGATAGAAGAAGACTTTCTACCAGCAGAACGTATAAAAGTAAACCTTGGGGAGGAGCATATTTTGTCCAATAAAACTCCAATGGGGCCTGCTTATCTATGCATCAGATATGTGCTTACAATGAGCAAAACTCCATAGGAAGGCCTGGGAGTCAAGTCAAGCCCAAAGTTGCAAACCAGGAATATGTGATCTTGTCAATTAAAAAATGTAAGTGATTAAGATTGTATGTTGGACAGGAGTACATAGTCAGACTCCTTTTTTACTTCCAGAAATATTTTCTCTATTCATTATTCAGTGTGATGCTGCAAACTTGTAGGTCAACTTTGCCTTTGCAGATGTAATTAGCTACCTGCCTACAAGTAGAAGCCAAGAGAGAGACTATTAATTAAAGACATGTTAGCACCATGGGTTATGATGATAAGATACAGCACTGCAGGGGCTGCCATTTCAGCATTGTCTGTGCTCTGCTTTCAACTTTCCTTTCCTGCCGATTAGAGTTAGAAGACTAGACGTGTTAAGATGATGTCTCACATTATAAGAACTGTGCATTTCTCACAAATAATTTCACAATGGGGAGAATTTCCCCGTCCCTCCCACCATGGGAATCATAACAGGTGGGGAGTGGGGAGTCATGCAAAGATCCCTTGACTTCGGGCGGGATTCTCCAGTTTTGGGGGAAGCATGGTTGGAGAATCCCATCCATAATCAATATTATGGATGTTACTGAGAAGACAATAATATTGAAGGTCTTCCCATTCATTTTTACATCCAATAATGAAAATTTTGGGACAATTGGTAAAACAATGCCCTGGATTTTGTGGTTGAAGTGACAGCAAAACAGTTAGCATTCATCATCGTTGCACTGTGAAAGTGACTGTAACTTCTGGTGTAAATTATGAAAATCCAGAAGTTGTTCCTGTTCCTTCATAGGGAATAGTGTGGAAGTGCCCACTGATGGCAACCTTTACTGAATGTACGGGAACTACCCATTTGCCCTTAGAACGCCCTTAAAAAGTTACACCATGTAAACAAGCTGCAAGTAGGTTTTTAAATTACATATTAAACCATAACAGCTTCCGAACAACCTCTTTATAATTTTACAATGTTAAACCTTTCCATTGTGATAAAAATGTTCTTGCAAAGACGGGCGGCCACCAAACAGACTAATGAATGAACAATTTATTAAGTAACGATGTATAGAGAATGTTATAAAGGCTACCATACTTCATGACTTCAGACTCCTCAGTGGTGAGTAAAACCCATGCTTTGCTTCAGGATTCACACACCCTGATCAGATTGGCTGAATAGGTCACATTATCCTCTGACAGCTTGCTTCCTAAAGGGGCACTTTACCACAGTTTTCAAAGATAACCTTTAGCTGTCATCAAAATTTATAAAGGATGAAGGTGTGAGTTACTTCCTAGTTTGCTGTCTGTGAGGATAATTTGAGGTGATTTGCTGCTTACTCCGCTTGATGACATCACTGTTACTGAAAGAACTGCTGAAAGCTGCCAGACTATGGAGGTCCTATGAGGGGAGACTGAGGGATTTGAGGCTGTTTTCGTTAGAAAGAAGGCGGCTGCGAGGGGACCTTATTGAAACATATAAGATGATTAGAGGTTTGGATAGGGTGGACAGTGATAGCCTTTTTCCTCGGATGGAGACAGCTAGCACGAGGGGGCATAGCTTTAAATTAAGGGGTGGTAGTTATAGGACGGATGTCAGGGGTAGGTTCTTTACCCAGAGGGCGGTGAGGGATTGGAATGCCCTGCCTGCTGCAGTTGTAAATGTGCCTAGTTTGGGGGCGTTTAAGAGATCCGTGGATAGGTTTATGGATGGAAAGGGTTTGGTTTAGGTTAGAGGGTCATTGTTTTTTAACTGGTCGGCGCAACATCGTGGGCCGAAGGGTCTGTTCTGCGCTGTAATGTTCTATGTTCTATGTCCTAGACTCAAATTGACATTCTTTAACCGCCTTCTATCTCATCAGACAATATTTGTTTCTTAGTGGTCAACTGGCCTCTCACAGCATACTTCCAGCCGTGACGGAGCTCACCATTGGCTGCTGCCATGATCTTCCAGTCCTACTGATGTCTGCAGCGTTTTATGTGACTCGCCCGGCCTACAACCAGGGTATGCTTAAAAGGGGGACTGAAAAATTCTGCCGTTGGGAAAGGCCAGAAAATCCCACCCCATGTTAAACATCAGTTGCTGTGGCCCAGGAACCTCACTATGGCAAGGAAGTCTCCACTGCATTTGTTCCAGGTAATCCGGATGGAATTCTTCTATCTGGGATGAAACCCTATGGATGCCACCCTCTGGCACATGTTCGGGCATACTAAGGGAGAATTTAGCATGGCCAACGTCTTTCAGACAATGGGAGGAAATGGGAGCGCCAGCAGGAAACCCACATACACACGGGGAGAACGTGCAGACTCCACACAGGCATTGATTCAAGCCGGGAATTGGACCTGGGTCCGTGACATTGTGAGGCAGCAATGCTAACCACCAACCAGGCATAGGGTGGAAAATTCTGGCTGGGTTTTCATCTGCATCTCGTTAGCGGGATGCAAAATGGGAGTTTAATGCAAGCCTCCAGCAGGTTTCTTGGTCTGCCATGGTTGGCACCAGTGGAAGATACTGTGGGAAATTCATGCTGGCGTGAAACTGATTTTTGCATTCTTATCAAATTCTTGCTCCCTCCCCACCCCCACCTGCCCCCTCACCTGCCATTGAACACAACAGTAGGGCCAAGGAAACATGGGATATTTCAAGTCTGACAGTGGGCTGAGTAGATGCAGGATTTTCTCGCTTCTATTTTCTCTGATGCCTATTTCTCAGCTGGCTAAGCTCTCTGTTTTGCCTGGCCTCTTCCAATGCTCTTCCACACAGTCAGCCCCTAGAGTACAAAGTAGCTATCTCACAGTGCCAGGGACCCGGGTTCAATTCCGGGCTTGGATCACTATCTGCACATTCTCCCCATGTCTGTGTGGGTTTCCTCCCACAGTCCAAAAGATGTGCGGGTTAGGTGCATTGGCCATGCTAAATTCTCCCTCAGTGTTACCCAAACAGGTGCCAGTGTGTGGCGTCTAGGGGATTTTCACTGTAACTTCATTGCAGTGTTAATGTAAGTCTACTTTTTGCAATAAAAAATAAACTTCAGACTTAGCTCCCAATTATCCATATCAACCTTCATATTTCAGTTGCTTATGCTCTTGTAGCAGAGCTTTGGACATCGACTGAGGTTAACAGTGAGTGTTGTTGCCTTGCTGCTGACCGCAATGACTTTGTGGCTGAGATGCTGACTTTATCCTGACTATGAGACTCAGCTCATTGCAAATGACATTCTTCAACAATGTGGCCATTGCTTGATGTGATAGAGTCAATGCACATCGCATATATTAAACAGGAGCTCGAGGAAAAAAAATAATAAATGTGCACAGTTAAGCTAATTAGATTTGTAATGAATACAATTAAAAAGCAATAAAGATGTTATCAAGGAAATGTGGGTACCATGATTTTCATTAAAGAAGAACAAAAATCAGTCGCCAGCAAACAGAATTCATCAGCACAGTGTTGAATTTGGAAGTATTCTCAGAGGGTATGCATTCCTCCTCTTGCAACAACACTCTCCATTCCTTATCTGTCATATCACCAGCAGGAATGGCTCTGAGGAGGCCGATCGAAGGCATTGGAGGTACAAACTTTTTGACGAGCAGTTTATCGTTAACAATGTTCAGAGTTCGGGAGATGAAGGAGTTGAAACATAAAACAGCTGTCTATACCACTAAAACTCTTACCGCCTACAAAACAAAATAAGCAGTAATATGTAGGCCGACCTGAAGAGACAGGTAGTGGGTGAATAAGAAAGGTACAATATTTAAACAAAATGTAATTCGATTCTTGCAAGTTATTTCTTTGTGATAATGGTATCTGTAATGTAAACATCCGTTTGCTTCTTGTCGGCCATTGTTCAATTGGTAGAACGCTTGTCTCTGTCGTGAGGGTTGTGGGTTCAAGTCCCGCTTCAGGATGTGGGGGTAAAAAATGACATTCACCTGAAGTGCCGCACTGACAGAGGGGCTGCCTTAAGGATGAGATGTTAAACTGAGATCTGGGAGGGATTTTCCATTCCCACCTGCCACGGGAATCATAGTGGGTAGGAGATGAACCATGCAAAGGCCTGTTGACTTCGGGCGGGATTTTCCAATTTTAGGATGAGCGGGGCAGGAAAATCCCACCACCTGCCTGCCTTCTGAGAGGGGTGCAAAAGATCCCATGATGAATGTGTAGTGGTAATATT
The DNA here is from genome assembly GCF_965287045.1 of Carcharhinus amblyrhynchos. Taxonomy (NCBI): domain Eukaryota; kingdom Metazoa; phylum Chordata; class Chondrichthyes; order Carcharhiniformes; family Carcharhinidae; genus Carcharhinus; species Carcharhinus amblyrhynchos. Next base: position 23,073,313 of record NC_137336.1, on the reverse strand, counting down.
GGTGGATGAGTAACCCAGAGGTTCAGGCTGAGGGCACAGGTTCAAATCCCAGCCCATCTTAAATTCAAATGAAAGAAATTGCGACATGCAAGTTGACTGCTGTATTTCCTACATTGCAACAGTGATTATGCTTAAAAAAAATTGTTGTTCGTCCATTGTCGTCAGTGAGGACCTCAACACCATTAGTCATTTTGAGGCTGGATGCAGTGTGTCCGAAGATGACTGACTAGGCCAATTTGGGCACGGAATGTCCTGGCACATATTGGGCAGACGTGTGTAGGCACTGTAGCTGTTGCACTGGTGGCTCTGGACTTGCGCAGCTCGCGCTTAAGTTGTGCTTCAGCATTGCACCTCGTTTCATAAGCTTGACAGCCATTGTGGATGAGGCAATGCCAGATAGGGTGGTTTTGTGCCAGCGTTTCCCAGGTAGTCGCGTCTACGTCAAGTGACTTTAGGGAGGCCTTGAATGTGTCTTTGTAATGTTTCTTCTGCCTTCCATGCGAGTGTCTTCCAATAGAGAATTCCCCAAAGAGGAGCTGCTTGGGTATGCGCTCGTCTGACACACGGATGACATGCTCTGCCCACCGGGTCTGTGCTCTTAAGAAAAAATATACTGGCTGTAACGCACTTTGGGACATCTATGTTCATTAAAAGAGGCAATGTAAATTCAAGTCCTCTTTTGCGTCTCAGAAAAGAGGATGAGAGGTGACAATGGACCTAAAAGAAACAAGGTTGTACATTCATCTTTTTCACTCCTTTTTTAAGTTAGATGCTTAATCAAAATCTGCCATTGGTGAAGTAATTAAAGTTAAGTGATTATCTGCAACATTACTCATTGTAGTTACTAAATTGCCGTACTCAAAAATGGGACGGTGGGATAAAGGGCAAAATTGATTCAAGTGTTGTTTTGAAATGTGTTGTTAATTCAACCAGAATACGATCAACAACATTCTTAAACATGTTCCAGTTTGGGCAGCTGCTTTCTTTCAGCTGGTTTTTCCACAATTGAAATGTTTAAAGTAAGTGGATTAACATATTGTTTAAAATAGCAGATAGAGGCATTTCAGATGAACATGTTCAGTATTTCTGGCCATTAACTCATTTCATTTCAAGGACACAATGAACAAAAAATATGATCAGATAAGTATTCTGTTCCTGCAATCCAGTCAGCCAATAAGCTAATTGTTATGTAGGAGTCACATCTAATTATGTTTCACTGTGATTGCACACATGAAAAAAATCATAATATTTAAAGGTTATCTTTTCCATTTGCATATGTATTTTTAATTTTTTTTCTTTTTTTGATTCCTACTGATCAAGGTGAAAAGCTGCAAAACTTTTTCCATTTATTGTTCATATCAGGATCTCCCAAACCTGATTGGGGCCACACAGTGGCATAATGGTTAGCACTGGATGTGAATATCCTAACTCAAATCATAACTCATCATTACCCTATTGGCACCATCCCAGGCTTCAGTCTCCTTTAGATGAGTCCTAAGCTGCCCTCTGTGCCTCTGCCAACAACTCTCAAAGTTCTCCATCAAGGTACCTATTGCTGCCTGCTTACAGACACCTCAACTGCACCATTCTCTTTTTCAGAATGTCACTCTTAATATGCTGTTGTGGCCTCCTTTCATCAGCCTCCATACAGACCACTCTATCCGTCACAGCCCTTTTCCTGTTGTATCTAATTTTCCCTCTCCACATTTCCCTCGAGTCCATTAACTTGCAATCCACCGTCTTGTTGTAATGATTTTGTTGACACCTGATCAGAGGAAGCACTGAATTAAAGCCGACACTTTTTTTTTGTCGTAAAGTAAGAGATGCTCAGCTTTGGAAATGACTGATGGTTCTTTTCAATGAAGATTCACATCATCTATTGCAGATTTGCAAACAAAAATGGATCAAAAATCACTTTACGAAGATGGTGCTAAAGAGTGTTCAATTGTTGACTAAAATCCTTGGACTGTTTTGAGTAAGGACGGAGATGAAATTAAGGTATATTGCAAATGAAAGCGATCAACTGTGACAAAGTATATTTTATTTTTGTTTCAAAACAAAACATACATTAAGAGTTTCACCACTCTGTCATAGTGGAAGTGGCTAAAATCTGTAAGTCTTTCCTCCAAACACTGCACTTCCCATTTTGGGAATTGTCTCCATCTCCAAAAGGAGACAGTGCAACACCTGTGCGAGAACCTGGTACCAAGAGGAAGGGGGGCACCCACTCTTAGTGGCTGTCAAATTGACAGCCGCCTGAACTTTTATGCGACTGGCTCCTTCCAGACCCTGAGTGGAGACGTATGTCACATCTCCCAGTCAGCTGTGCACACTTCTATCAAACAGATCATGGAAGCCCTGTATGCCCAGGCTGGGCAGTACATCAAATTTAACCTGGACCAGGCCCATCTGGGAGGCTAGGCTGCAGGGTGTGCAGCCATTGTGGGGATGCTTAGTGTACAGGGGCCATCGACTGAAACCACATCACCCTCAAGGACCCCCTACTGAGGCTGCAAAGGTTCATCAACAGAAAGGGGTTCCACGCCCTCAATGTTCAACGAGTGTGTGGCCATAACATGAACATTGTGCATGGCTGCGCAAGATACCCAGGTAGTGTGCATGACAACTTCATTGTCGGGAGCTTGGGCATCCCAGACACATTCGAGGAGGAGCCCAGGCTGCGGAGGGATAGCTCCTGGGTGATATGGGTTACCCACTTTGGACATGGTTGATGACACCTGTGGAGAGGCCTGTGACTGAGACAAAGACCTGCTTTAATGAAACCCTTGTAGCCACCCGCGCGATAATGGAGAGGTACATTTGGCTCCGCAAGATGGGATTCCAGTGCCTGGATCACTCTGGCAGGGCCCTTCAATATAGCCTTGTGATCTCTTCCAGCATTGTGGTGACCTGCTGTGCCTTGCACAATCTGGCTCTACAGAGAGGTGACATACTGGAGGAGGAAGAGGATATGGAGGCTGATCTGCTGGGTGTTGCTGGGGAGGATGACCAGCAGGAGGAGGAGGAAGGAGAGGAAGAGCATGCCGAAGAACACTACCCAGGTGCTGGATGGCTGGTGGCTCAAATGAGTCATGTGAGGGCAGCAAGGGAGGCTCTGATCACCGGGTGGTTAGATCGCTAGGGGCTTGTGGGTTCCATCCTCCCCCATCCCCCAGAACTCCTTCTATTTCCTGCAACATTGTCACACCAGAGTGGTGGGTCTGGGTACTTGGCAGGCAGGAAGGTGGTGACGACTCACTTAGCATCATTATGATGTTGCCCTGGTGCAAACTAGTCTGACTCCTACCTGAGCTCCACATGCACGCTGGCACCTGGGCCCACGTCTGTGTAGTGAGTAAAGGATCTGAAACCCCCACACAGGGCTCTAAGGCAGGTGGGGTGGGGGATGGGAGGAAATCGGTCGTGGAGTCTAGGGAACCAATGCCTTCCTTTCCTCGGTGTCCTGGCACTGAGGGGCCTCCCCAGTTGACATCAACATGAAGCATCCCTCCAGCGATCATCAATGGAAGGAGATTCCTATTCAAGACAAATCTGAGCCAAATTAGCCTCAGGTGCGTGGTGAAAAACATTTAATTTCAATAAAGGTGTTTAAATATAAACATAAAAACTCGAGAATAGAAAACGTTAAGATGCTTAAATATCTTTCTAACTAGTGCAGCCTTCACCCGCGCCATCTCAATGCAACTACAACTTCCTAACCTTACGTGGCCTACCATTACATCTCAGTGACAGTGAGAATGTACATCGGAGGTGGAGGGGGCCAGCTGCCTACCTCACCCCATGGCCTGTGATGCGTGTGACGGGTGCACTCTGGAGGCTCTGGACCTTGAGGGCCCTGGTCTGCTTCCACGTGTCTGGGATTTTCCATGACACCCTCTTCATCCCATTGCCCCTGAGATGCCCCGGTGTCAGGAAGGGGGGACTCAGAAGGTATTGCCACAGCACAGTCTCCAGCTGGTAGGGCTCGAGCCCTTCTTCCTGCCTTGGGGGTTCCTGTGGGCTCCTGGGTCACTCCGTGGGATGGTGATGCTTCTGTAGTGAGCTCCAGAAGCTCCGGCATTACCTGGCACTGCCAGTCCTGGAGGATCACCTGTGTCCTACCAATGCGATGGCCACTTGAGTCAGGGGCCATCTCTCAATGGCCGTAGCATGTGCCCTTTGAAGCTGGGCCACGCTCTGCAAGCCCTCAGCCATGGCCCTCTGAGACTGGGCCATGTTGTGGTGAAATTCTTAGCGTGTGTTTTGTTTTGAACAGTTGAATACTCTTCTGTACCATCTTCGTAAAGTGATTTTTGATCCATTTTTGTTTGCAAATCTGCAATAGCTGATGTGAATCTTCATTGAAAAGAATCATCAGCCATTTCCAAAGCTGAGCATCTCTTACTTTACGACAAAAAAAAGCGTCAGCTTTAGTTCAGTGTTTCCTCTGATCAGGTGTCAACATAATCATTACAACAAGACGGTGGTTGGCAAGTTAATGGACTTGAGGGAAATGTGGAGAGGGAAAATTAGATACAACAGGAAAAGGGCTGTGATGGATAGAGTGGTCTGTATGGAGGCTGATGAAAGGAGGCCACAACAGCATATTAAGAGCAATGTTCTGAAAAAGAGAATGGCGCAGTTGAGGTGTCTGTAAGCAGGCAGCAATAGGTACCTTGATGGGGAACTTCGAGGGTTGTTGGCAGAGGCATAGGGGGCAGCTTATCTAAGGGAGACAGAAGCCTGGGATGGTGCCAATAGAGTAATGACGAGCTATGGTTTGAGTTAGGATATTCACATCCAAAAGTAGAAGATTCTCAATGTAGAAGTATCTCAGCAGAGTTTAAAGACACATGTCATCAGCTGGTACAGAGACTTAATAAGGACTGTTCTCATTTAGTGGGAGACTCAGAAGGGGGGAGAATGTTCCCATCTCACTCGCCACAGGAATCGTAGCAGGCAGGGATGGACCACGCAAAGATGAGTTGATCTCGGGCGGGGTTTTCCGGTCTTGGGGCAACTGTGGCTGGAAATTCACACCCAGAATGCCCAAAATGACCCAGCGCTTTGCTTTGTCTTAATGACAGGAACAAGGATCAAAGTGATCAATTTGCCACGTTGAACATGATGGCTACCCGTTGGTTTGTAACTCTTGCAAGAAAGCAACCAAAGCAATGATCCCATCAGCAGCTACACTTGTCTCCAGTTCAGTCCAGTTTGCCAGCAAGGCATTCTCAGCAGGGCCAGATTAACTGTAAGGTGTAACAGATGGCAGCTGGCAGCTGTAAGCCTCCACCTTGTTTTTAATGATTCCTATGTAACTCCATGCGCACAAATCAGCACTACTTAGCACTCCATTATCACTTAAACACACACACACACACACACACACGTACATCTCAATGGTTCATTCAGAAAATAGAAATCTGACTATGATAGAGTCAGAATATATAATAGAGTCAGTCTATATTAGAGAAAATAGAAATTCATGAGGGAATCTTCTTCTGATTGTTATTCTTAGTCACTTAAGGTAGAGAAAATTATAAACTATCCCTAATACAGAAAACAAATAATTCTGTTACCTTATGACAGAGCTCAATCAAAAAATGTTTTCAAGAGTTTCACAAAGAAAGAATTGCAATCTAAATGTGTGTAAAGCTGGGTTGACAGTGTTGAATTCCAATTCAAATATTTACAATGATCTAACCTCCCCATCAAATAGCGGCAACAGACCTGATTTGGATGTGGTGATATACAATCTGTCTTGTGCTTCAATTCATTTTCCACAGCTTATTTGATCTATTGAATAAGTATTATTTGCGCAGCGTTTGTCTTGTTTACATCAATCCTCGACATTGCTAAAAAAATTCCCTGCATTTGGTGTTTTTGGATGATCATTAAAGCGGGAGGTCTTCAAATAAAAAAGCTGTTCGACTAACAATAATGAAAGTGTTTCGAGTGCCTGATGGTGTCAAGGTTTTAAAATAAAACTTGATAGAACATTCTCCTTTTAAATAATACATGACACAGTAAATTTCTAAAGGTGTAATCCAAGCTGGTATTCTAATTCTATGATTAATGTTTAATTGCTTTGTTTTTGAGTCTGCATTTCACACAATGCTTATTTAAAATGAAGTCCAGACTTCTGAGGTAGTCCTCCTATCTGCCCCTGGACTGTGACCCCACCATCAAACATCAAACCTTTGTTTCCAGGACTGTCATTGACCTCATCTCTCCTGGACGTCTTCCCTCCAACCCCAGACAGCCTGCTTCAATCTCCTTCCCAAAATCCACAAACAGGACAGCCCCGAGAGGCCCATCATGTCAAACTGTAAACCTGCCCCACTGAACTCATTTCTTCCTATCTTGACTTCATCCACGATTCCTCTGCTATCCTACATCATGTCAACAGCTTCCAATTCCCTTTCCCAAACTGCTTCCTCTTCACCATTGATGTCTAATCCCTCTACACATCTATTCCCCACCAATAGCTCATTGCTTTTTCCTCAAACAGAAGGCTGAACAATCCCCTTCCACCGCCACTCCCCTCCATCTGGTTCTCTCACTCAACAATTTCTGACAAAGGGCCATCCAGACTCAAATCATTGGCTCTGTTCTCCCTCCACAGATGTTGTCAGACCCGCTGAGATTTTCCAACATTTTCTATTTTTGTTTCAGATTCCAGCATTCACAGTAAGTTGTTTTTAACCTCATTTTCCTGTTGTGTCCATTTGAAATGCAATGAAATTTATATTGGAGAGCAGCAAACCCAATGGAAAATTTTATGCTATTTAGCATCAAAAAACATCAGTCTGAACTATTAACAAAAAAAATTGTTACAAAGACAATAGATCTGTACATCAAAACATAAGTCGAGTGGTTCTTGAGGGACTGTCCCTGGGTCTGGATACTTTCCAAACATTTAATGTACAAAGCGCATGTTTCAAAAATGCACAACTGAAGTGCTCACCATGCACATTCATTATCTCCCTTAACTGATTGGGATGTAGGTTTAAAAAAGTAACTCATCATGGTTGATGTACAACTGACTGAAACAGATTAGCTAGATAACAGCCTGAATTTTACCCTCAGGGCGGGCCTGGAGTCAGAGTGGTCGCAAGTGAATGTAAAATCCGTTCCAGACTCATCACATAGTTGAACAATATTACACTGTGTGGCCAATTAAGCTTCACCCAGCATAGAATCCTACAGTGCAGAAGGAGGCTATTCGGCCCATTGAGTCTGCACTATCCATGACCCCACCCAGGCTCATATCCCCCTGCATTTATCCTGACTAGACCCCCTGACAGTAAGGGGCAATTTAGCATGGCCAATCCATCCAACCTGCACACCCTTGGACTGTGGGAAGAAACAGGAGCACCCGGAGGAAACCCACGCAGACACGGGCAGAATGTGCAGACTCCACACCGACAGCGACCCAAGCCGAGAATCAAACCCGGGTCCCTGGCACTGTGAGGCAGCAGTGCTAACCACTGTGCCATTGTGCTACCCATTTTTGTAGGGGTGCAAAGAGAATTCTACCCAAAACTCAGGAGCTGCTACTTAAACATCCCAAAACAGATGATCTGGTCATTATTGCATAGAATCATAAAATCCCTACATTACAGAAGGAGACCATTCGGCCCATTGAGTTTGCAACGACAACAATTCCACCCAGGGTCTAATCCCATAAACCTCATTTACCCTAGCTAGGCGGTGGTAGAGGTGGGGGGTGGGGCCGTCGGAGGGGTGATGGTGGTGGCTGGGGAGGATAGGGTGAAGCGGAAGGGATCGGGTATCAGGTGGAGGTTTTAATATGGAAGAGGCAATGGAAATGGAGAGGGACCATGTTTTTGAGGATAAGAATGTGATACAGACTGATAGGCTGGAGGAGGTAGATGTTCTGAGGGAAGACGTATTAGCAATTTCGAAAAACCTGAGGGTCGATAAGTCCCCTGGGCCAGATGGGATGTATCCTAGGATTCTTTGGGAGGCAAGGGATGAGATTACAGAGACTTTGGCTTTGAGCTTTGGGTCCTCATTGCCAATGGGGATAGTGCTAGAGGACTGGAGAGTGGAGGATGTTGTTCCTCAGTTCAAGAAAGGAAATAGGAATCAGCCTGGTAATTATAGGCTGGTTAGTCTTTCTTTGATGGTAAGTAAATTAATAGAAAAGGTCCTGAGGGATAGGGTTTCTGACCATTTGGAAAGATGCAGCTTAATCTGGGGTAGTCAGCACAGATTCAAGAAGGGTAAATCTTGCCTCACAAATTTGATTGAATTCTTTGAGAGATAACTAAGTGTGTAGACGAAGGTAGAGCAGTTGATGTTGTATACATGGATTTTAGTAAGGTGTTTGATAAGGTTCCCCATGGTAGACTCATGAAGAAAGTAAGGCGGTGTGGAACAGAGGGAAATATGGCCATTCAGATAAGTAACTGGCTATCTCATAGAAGACAGAGGGTGGTGGTGGATGGAAAATTTTCAGACTGGAGGCCAGTTTCCAGTGGTGTACCACAGGGATCAGTCCTGGGTCCTCTGCCATTTGTGATTTTTATCAATGACTTGGAGGAAGGGGCTGAAGGGTGGGTTAGTAAATTTGCTGATGACACCAAGATTGGTGGAGTAGTGGATGAAGTGAAGGGCTGTTGTACATTGCAAAGAGACATTGATAGGATGCAGAGCTGGGCCAAAAAATGGCAGATTGAGTATAACTCTGATAAGTGTGAGGTGATTCATTTTGGTAGGACAAATTTGAATGTCGATTACAGGGTCAATGGCATGGTTTTGAGGAATGTGGAGGAACAGAGAGACCTTGGTGTTCATATCCACGCATCTCTGAAGGTTGCCACTCAAGTGGATAGAACCGTGAAGAAGGCCTATATGTGTTAGCGTTTATTCGTGGGGGTTGGGTTTAGAGACGTGGGGTTATGCAGCAACTGCAGAGCACCTTGGTGAGTCCACATTTGGAATATTGTGTGCAGTTCTGGTCACCACACTATAAGAAGGATGTGGAAGCATTGGAGAGAGTGCAGAGGAGATTTACCAGGATGCTGTCTTGTTTGGAGGGTAGGTCTTATGAAGAAAGGTTGAGGGAGCTAGGGCTTTTCTTTAGAGCAGAGGAGGATAAGAGGCGACTTAATAGAGGTTTATAAGATGATGAGGGAGATAGATAGAGTGGACTTTCAGAGACTATTTCCTCGGGTGGATGTAAATGTTACTAGGGGGCATAACTGTAAGGTTCATGGTGGAAGATATAGGAGGGATGTCCGAGGTAGATTTTTTACTCAGAGATTGGTTGGTATGTGGAATGGACTGCCTGCTGTGATAATGGAGTCAGAACTTTCAAGCGGTTATTGGATAGGTACATGGGGCACGCCAGAATAGGATAGCTTGATCTTGGTTTCGGACAAAGCTCGGCACAACATTAAGGGCCAAAGGGCCTGTACTGTGCTGTACTGTTCAAAAAAAAAGGCAGCAGCCTGAAAACTGCCAGTAGTTGCGGAGAAGGCTGAGAGCTGTCTGGGAGGATTCCAATACCTGTCCATTTTCTGCAGTCATGGCCTCAACATCCTGATAGAATAGATGTGGAGAGGATGTTTCCTCTTGAATGTGAATCTAGAACCAGGGGTCAATGTTTATAAATAAGGGGTCACTCATTTGAGATGGGGAGAATTTTTTTTTCTCTCAGATGGTCATAAGTCTTTGGAACCCTATCCCTCAAAAGGCAGTGGAAGCAGAAACTTTGAATATTTTAAGGCAGAGCTAGATAGATTAAAAAGGGGTTGAAAGGTTATTCGGGTTGACAGGAATACTCATTTTGATTTCAGTGGTAAGTTCAAGGAAGCCCAGGGCTCAACATAAACCACAAAAATCATTCCAATCTCACGCTAACTAAGCAATTTAATTGACAATCTGCCTCACCTGTGGGGTTGGCTTGTAAGTAGTCTATTGTTTTAAATAAGGGTCATTAGCATTGGGGCGTCCCTGGTAAGGTAAATGGATATGGTACAATAATAATGCTTTTTTTCTCTTTTTCATTCACAGGTTTTAAGTCGGTCCGCCTTGTGTCCAACAAGGGGCATACACGCGATGGGTCGTACTTGGGCTGCTCTTGGTTGTTTGAGATTGGCCTAGTGCTTCATGTCGTTAGTGTGTGCCTAAACTGGACCAGATACTGGGCAAGACGACAGCTCAGTGACTATCACTGATTGTTGTGCAGACATGTGGATTTGGGCCAGTGTCTGTGGGAGTTCACGCATTCTCCCTGTGCTTGCGTGGGTTTTCTCCGGGTGCTCCGGTTTCCTCCCACACCCCAAAGATGTGCTGTTAGGCTGATTGGCAGTAATAAATTGTCCCTAAATTAGTTTCCCTCAATGTGGATGGCCATAAAACATTAGACAAGGGTCATGGGTGGAGGGGGCACTGGTGGTGTTGAGATGGCGGCGCGGGCTCGTTGGGCCGAAGGGCCTGTTTCCCGGGCTGTTTTTGTTCTTTGTTCTTTGTTCTTTGTCAAGGTTTGCTGACAACCTGGATCACCACTGGACACCCTGGTACAGCCTGCCTTAGAACTGGACAGGGACTACTGAGGGGATGGGCCGTTAGGGGGTGAGTGTAAGGGGAACCACTGGTAACTCTGCACAGCAATCAGTGGGGGGAGAGAGGGGGACTGCTGCCACTTTGCATTGGCAATTTATTGGGGGGAGAGAGAGTTGTAATTGCTTCAGGTGGGGGAGGGCGAGGGGAGCAGGCAGGAGGTCGCGAGTATTCATGGGTGGAGTGGTTGCGAATGGGGTGCCGGGTTTAGGCCATGGACGCCTTCTGGCTATAGCAGCAAAGACAGTGACAGATCTCTGCTGCTCTCAGAACAGAGAGCTGCACATGCACAGTGGCACCCTCTGCTGCTGTCAGGTGGCTTTTGGACAATTTAGGCTCCACTCACTCCCTCTAAAAGCAGAAATCAGATCAAGGGTTTTTTTTTCTTGCACAGAGTGTATAAGATTTGACTGGTGGCCTTGCGAAATATACAGATCTGAACCCCCCCCCGGTTTCTCGCCTGTTCTGAACTTTGAATATTTTTGGTAAGATCACCCTAGAGACCTCAGGCAGTTCTGACTTACTTACCGGGATAGTCACCCAGAAAATATTAGACAGTTTAAAACCTGGTCTAGTGTTTGCGTAATGATAGAACTGACCCCCACATCATTCACACTTAGCCCCGATTCTCTGCCTCGAATCCCCACCTCCACCCTACGTCCTAACTGTACCATTGACCCATCCTTCCCTCCACCCAACACCCCCTGATTCTCTGATCATTTTGCCTGACTCTCTAACTCCCCTTCGACTCAACCTAACACTGCCTCATTGCTTATCCTCCCACCACCCTATCCAGCTGCCACACTCACTCTTCACTCACCCTACCACATTACTCACTTGCCCCCTTTATCCACCCAACTCCCTTATCCACCTTACCCCCTTACCCACTTGCCTTCTCTCCATAACTTTTCAAAGATGCTTTTGGGATATTTAAACTCCCCATTTACCAGAATAGCGCCGCCAGTGCTGTAAAATGGTAGGAAAGTACATATTAGCTCCACAGCGCCGTCCGGGGTTTTTTTGACTGTCCCTGTCACTGGCTGAATTGGATAGAGTTAGGAAACTGAAGAGAGCTTCACCCCCACCATCTTCTGTTTGGATTTGATGGCTGCTGTCTGTCTTGTTGCCCATTCTGGTGCGCCAGCTTGTATGCCACCCTCATGTGTGCAAATCTTGTGTACTGTGCTCAGGTGATTCAATGAGAATTATAGCAGAAATATCTGCTCGGCCATATGGTAAAATATTAACGTCCAAAGCAGCTAAAACAACTGTTCTCGGAGGGGTTTATTTTCCTGGTGGTGTGTTTTCATGGGAGTTTTGTATGTTGGACGTTTAGATTCAGCTGTGTAGAAAATGTTTGAAACTGCAAGCGAGGGACTCGTACTAGGAGCACACAACAACTCCAAGAGGCCTGGCTGATGTTAAAAATAGAATTAAAGCAAACAGCATCGCAGACTATCGGTACTGTCAATATGTTATATACCAGCGCTGGCAGTGCAGATTATTTCATCCATCTTTTTGGCACTTAGTCTGACAATTTTAATTTTGAGCTCATCAAGGTAAAACAAAGTGAGTGATGGGAAATAGATAATCCCAAGGCCGGCACCGTTTCAGAAAAGAAAACAAATTCATGTGTTATGGGAACTGTTTACCATCCTTAAGGGCGAGATGTGTTACGATAAGTTGTTACGTTCTTACCGAGAACATGAGAAAAAGCTGATGGTCATATGCAAACATGAAGCAGACAAGGTCTTAGAAAAGCCAGCGATCCAAAAACTATTCTATATATAGGCCTTGTCACATTTAAAGTCAAACTGTTAGACCAAACGTGCAATGAATCATAAGTTTTCTATAATTTCAGTTAACGAGTATACTTGCAATTGGATTCTGTTGGAGTACATATTTTAAAAAAATATTTCAGTGCAGAGGACGTGAGATTTAATTCCTCACATTTCTTGAGCAATGAAGTGTGAAAGTTTCATCTTTGACACCAGTTCTGATAAATTTGTCCATTAGCTTAGAATCTAGTGCAAGTTTCAGCATACGTTTTTGATAGTAAAGGATGTCATGTCTGGATTGTCAAAGTCTTTCTCACCAACGTGTTATCTTTACCTTCCATAAAATTCAACTTACTCAGAATCTGCTATCCATATCCTGTAGTATAAGGATCTGATATAGAAAGGGTTAATATGGGATGGAGTACAGTAATGTCCACGCCTTGCTGTAAAGGAGGACATGACACACTTGGGCACTATTGGAGTGGCAAGGATTAACTAACAATAGTCAGTATGACATTGCCCAGAGGAGATCATGGATGGGATTTTTTGCTGTGCTCACCCCGAAACTGATAAATTCCGCCTGGGGTTAATGCACTTCTCCATGGTCCACCTCTCGTCCGTTTCGGTTCCCATGGCGGGCAGGATGATAAAGTTTTCTCCCATGTCTAACAAATTTGATTGAATTTTTTGAAGAGATGACTAGTGTGTAGATGAAGACAATGCAGCAAACGTAGTCTATATGGACTTCAACAAGGCTTGTGAGATGGTGCTGCATGGGAGGTTGATCAAGAAAATAAGAGTCCATGGGCTCCAGAGAAAGTTGGCAAATTGGATCCAAAATTGGCTTAGTGGCAGAAAACAGAAGGTGTTGGTTGAAGGTTGTTTTTGTCACTGGAGGCCTGTTTCCAGTGGTGTACTGAGGGGTCAGTGCTGAGTCCCTTACTAATGATAGCAATTCTAGGGTATGATCAGTAAGTTCACAAATGACACAAAAATTGGTAGTGTGACAAATAATGAGGAGGAAAACCTCAGATTACAGGGTGATATAGATAGGCTGGTAGAATGGACAGCATAGTGACAAGTGGAATTTAATCCTGAAAAGTGTGAGGTGATGCATTTTAGGAAGACTAACAAGGCAAGGGAATACATAATGAATAGAAGGACGCCAGGAAGTACAAAGGATCAGAGGAACAATAGGTTGCATGTCAAAAGATCCCTGAAAACAGCAGGACAGGTAGTTAAAAACGGATATTTGTCTTTATTAGGCAAGGTACAGGTGAGGCATAGAATACAAGAGCAGGGAGGTTATGATAGGTTTCTGATAGACAAGGGAATTAAGGGTTATGGGGAGAAAGCGGGAAAGTGGAACTGAGCCACTTCAGATCAGCCATGATCTTGTTGAATGGCGGGGCATGCTCGAAGGGCTAGATGGCCTACTCCTGCTCCTAGTTCTTATGTTCTTATGATATAGCTGTATAAAACGCCGTTAAGCCACAGCTGGAATACTGTATGCAATTCTGGTCGCCATACTATGGGCAGGATGTGATTGCACTAGAAGACTGCAGAGAAGAGATGTTCCCTGGGCTGGAGCTTTTCAGCTAATGAAGAGAGGCTGGTTAGGCTGGAGTTGTTCTTCTTCAAGCAGAGAAGACTGAGCTGTACATCAGTGTTTACCCAGTCCAACAGAGTCTTGACATGTAGAGGTAGTTTTAAATAATCAGGCTTTAAATAACAGGCTTTAAAGGAAAGCTAGACTGTTCCTTAGCAACCATGGATCCCCTAGCTTAGAAATAACTTTAGTTTTAAGCTGGCCCCAGAAGAAGCTGGGCAAAACACGTGAGCAGCAGAGAGCAGACTTTGAAAAGAACCAAAGAAAGTTGAGAAACAAGGCATTCATAAAGAATGTCTCAGGAAGATAGTTAAAGTTAAAGGAATAAAGAACAAGAAGTTGAACAACATTCTGTTGCGTAAAGTTAAAGTAAAAAGTGCTTGAAGTTAACGAGACAGCTGCAAGAACCAAATGTAAAGTAAGAAGCAGATAGCCGAAGTAAATCAAAAGTTTGATGATATCTAATACAGTCTGTGAAGCAGTATTGTAGTGTTGGAACAGCTGAGTGCCTGAGAGATTGTGTGGAAGCTTGAATGCATATGGAAGTCCAAGGTTGAGGAATATTGAAAGGAGATATTGAAATCCAGGAAGTGGATTCTTGGTGAAAACATCTGGGAGAAAGCCTTGTGTGGGAGAAGATTTCAAAGTGTGTTCTTTGAGAGTGGTGCTTTGTAAGCTCTTGTGTGAAAGTCAGAATTTCAATGAGACAATTGGCTCACAATGTAATAAGCATTTGGGGAATTTTGATGAGAAATCCATAGGCGTCGCAGTGAGTGCCATCTGCCTCTTGGTTTCAGGGTGTGGTGCGTCTGACCACAGTTTTCCTTTTGGTCTAAATGGACTGTGTATTTACTGAGAATGTTCCAATATAAGATACATTTTGTAATTTACGTTATCCTTAAAAATCTGTGTACATCTGTAAAGGTAGAAAGGAATAATGTATTATATTATTTTTTCTTGTTTAATAAGTGTTTTATTCCTTTGTTTAAGATTAATTAGCTATCCTGCAACTGTGTTCATCCATGTCTTTGAATACGAAATATAAGTACAATCTATTGGGTCTATGTTCCCCTTTGGGACTTAACTCTTCAGTAGTAACATCAGCTGGGATTGCAACAGTCTACCACTCCTCTAATTGTCGTAAAGACAAAGACAAGATCTGGAAGAACTATAAATCCCATAGAGCACCTGAACATGTAATCGTTGAGGCTGGAGATGGGGAGGAGAGGCAATTGAAGCAATGTAAATGTATTGAGGAAACAAGAATGCATTGTAAATACATTGGTAAAGACTTGGGGATGGTATAAATTTAAGATCTGGCATAGCAAGAGTTAATATGAGATTTGGCACAGTGCACTCACACTGATGTAAAAGAATACCTGACCCCACTGTTGAGGGAAGTCTTGCACTGTATAAATGCATGAATAGAGACAAGCATGGAGATTAGATCTTATCCTGTTTATATGCATTCAGTTACAAGTTATTAATGGTAATTATTTATTAACCTATTTGATTTGATTTGATTTATTATTATCACATATATTGGGATACAGTAAGAAGTCTTTTTTGCACGCTTTCTAAATTATACCATTCGTAGAGTACATAGGGGAGAAGAAAAGGATAGAGTGCAGAATCTAATGTTGCAAGTACAGATAGAGTGAAGGGAAAGATCAGCTTAATATACGTTAGGCCCATTCAAAAGTCTGGTGGCAACAAGAAAGAAGCTGTTCTTAAGTTGGTTAGTACATGTCTTCAGACTTTTGTTATCCTTTTCCCGAAAGAAGAAGGTGGAAGAGAGTATGCCTGGGGTGTGTGTGGGATCCTTGATTATGCTGGCTGTTTTCCTGAGGCAGCAGGAAGTGTAGATGGAGTCAATGAATGGGAGGCTGGTTTGTGTGATAGGCTGGGCTACGTTCACAACCCTTTGTAATTTCTTGCGCTTCAGGTCAGAGCAAGAGCCATACTAAACTACGATACATCTGGAAAGGATGCTTTCTGTGGCGCATCTGTAATAATTGGTGAGGTCTATACAAGCTCCAAATCTTTTAAACTACACTTAACATCTCACAACATTTCCTATCCTGCATAGAGTCACAATCACCCATCAGCTCTGTTTTGTTGGCATGTATTTCCTTCTTGTCTGTAATGTCCTGAATTTAAATTTCTTATTTTTGTGCTTGAATCTTTTGCACTCTTGGAAAAAGTGACTTAAATTCAGTCTTCCCCTGTTCAGTTTTACCCTGTTTCATTCTCTCTATCTCTGTAATCTTATCAATTCTTTGCTAAATGGTTGCAACATTCTCATTCTCACCTCCAACCAATTTTATTGATTCTAATAACTTCCATTCCTTACACCGCTGAATACGAATGTCCTGATAGGCTTTAACTCTGTTTTCCAAACAATCTGACTGATTGATGGTGACAAGTTCTAATCCCAGTGAAGAAAGTTGATTTACTTTACAAAAAGCCTAACAAACTTACTGAAGTGTTAAAACACTGACTGTCAGTTTAAAGCATCGACAGTTGGCGTATTTGCATCCACATGACTAAATTATCCGAGATAGTAGATAAATTATCAATGCTGTTTCAGAGTCCCCAAGGCAGCTTACTTCACTTCTGAAAGATTTGCTTATTCTGCTTTGGGTTTAGCCAGTGGGAAATACTATTTATCTGATTTGCAGCATACGTATGGAGCGTTTGACATTGAATGATAACATGAGTGTTAGGAATGAATCATCAATTGTTACTAGCCGTGACCTGCAGTGGGCTGCATTCATTCAAGTCGGAGCTACTGAAGATGGATGAAAAATGATAAACCAGACTACTATTACAGTCTACTGATTTAGACATGAGTAGTACAGAATTTATTTCACCATACTGTAAAGAGGGGCTTTTATGGCTGGAATACATGAAATTTGTGCAATATGCTAATATAATTTTGCACGAAACATCACTTTCAGTTAGAATTACTTGAATGCATGGTGGCAGAGTTTTGCATGTTTCATATGAAATATTTATAAATGCTTTCTGAACACTATGTACTTCTCAGGAAAAATGTTGAAGAAAGTTAGACACCTCTTCCAATATATATCTTAATATTTGAACACAATATAGCAACGGCTAGGTGATTCCCACAGCAGCCTAGCCCCACAGCCAGCTGCCATTCATTTGTACCTCATCCTTTAACATGGTGACCTTAACTGTATAAATGTATCGGAAAATTTGGAATGTGACATGTAGAATCAAAAATGTATAGCAATGCGCATCAGGATTGTGATGCACCTGGGGTTCATTAACTACCATGTAGTACATTCCAGGCTGTTAACATTCATACACGTTATAAGGCTCTCATCTACAAAATAATCTATCAGGCCACTGATGCATATCACAGCAGTGTTGGGAAATTCATCACCTTTGTCAGTACAGGGAAGCTGAAGTGAGAGAGACTCAACTAGTTCTACATGGTAGCTGCCTTTCCAATGTCAAGGGTGAAATCATCCTTTGCAATCTCAAGAACACCCCCACCCCTCCCCCGCCCCCAACTTTCTCAAAAGAAAGAGCTTCCATTTCCTAATTCATCAGATTGTTTGAGGAAAACATACAAAGGGTCTTAAATATCAACATGAGACATATCTAAAGTTGTCACACTACACCCATAATTCAACATTCAGCCCTTCTTAACCGCTACAAGGTATAAAATTACATTGTGCATGACAAAGCTAACCCTGATTCCACTGACCTATCCATTGAATAGAGGTATCCACATGCCTTTGCAGGATTGGTCATCGAGTGGACCATTTGGCTCTCAATGAATTGGAGTATCACAATGAACGGCACTTGGATGACATCTCAGCAGATTGCTGGCATGAACATCACACCATATCTCACCACTGAGGTCTTTACTTCTGTGTAAGGCTGTCGACTTCTCCCCCCTTGTCCAGTAAAGGGATATTTTCTTAGTCCTTGAACAACCTTTAAATATGCCGATGGATTAGTTCTCTTTGTCCCTACTTGAATACGTAAGTCAACACTCTTTTCTCTATGGATTTCAAACTGACTATTCCAGTGTGCCCAGCATGGAGTTCTGACAGAATCCTATCTGTCAAAGCAATAGATAACAACACTTTGTGATCCCACTTGATGCAGATCTGTTCACTCATTGCAGTGATTAGGGAATGGTTTCAGTTCCTTATCTGCACACTGGGCAGATTCTGTCCATCAATTCAAACCCTGTTCATAGACCTTTTTCACCAAGGCAGCTGTAATTTCAGTTGCAGTGACTGGAAATTCACCATTTACCACCCTTATTGTGAAGATTCACAGCCTACTATTTGAGTATTTCATAGAAAATGGGACAGTGTATCAGGCATACTTTTCTCTTTCAAACCATGATTATCAGTTTTGTGGGTGTTGTGACACGATGTGTATGTATCTCGAAGGAACACATCTTAACTTGCCACCAATCATGATGTGATGTGCTAATGCCATGACTTGTACTCCATCTGTTTGGAGTCAGATGCATACACTGGGCGGCACGGTAGCACAGTGGTTAGTACTGCTGCTTCACAGCTCCAGGGACCTGGGTTTGATTCCTGGTTTGGGTCACTGCCTGTATGGAGGTTGCACATTCGCCTTGTGTCTGGTGGGGTTCCTCTGGGTGCTGCAGTTTCCTCCCACAGTCCAAAAATGTGTGGGTTAGGTTGATTGGCCATGCTAAAATTGCCCCTTAGTGTCCTGAGATGTGTAGGTTAGGGGGATTAGCAAGTAAATGCATAGGGATATGGGGGTAGGACCTGGGTGGGATTGTGGTTGGTGCAGACTCGATGGGCCAGATGGCCTCTTTCTGCACTGTAGGGATTCTATGATTTCCATGATTGTATGATACTTAGCTTCCTAATTAATTAGGTTTGTAAATTGCCTTATCTTCAAATTAGTGTTCTGAGCCTTGACCTCTTTACTTTAACCTTCAAGTTGCAAAAGCTCTGATGAACATATTCATTATTCCAATATATAAACTAAATAATTCTTGAGCCTTTTTGCATATTCCAAGCCTCTCATTATACCCCATGGGTGCAGCCATATTATTCCATGGGTGAAACCATTTTGTCCCATTTGTAGATTCAACAGTGGCACTGTAAACACTTCATTGAAGCTGTCCATAACAATGTACAATTTCATTCATGCATACCATAGTCATGAGGTAAATGAAACCAACACAAGTGCTCATGACAAAACACCCCTTACAGTCCAGTCCAAATAGAAGAAAATCACCCAAAAACAGTCCCGCTGCCAATTGAAAATGTCCAGGTGTATCCCCAATCCGAGAGACCGTCACAGGGCCTTCTCCACTCTGAACCACTCTGCAGGAATATGGCTGAGTGATGGCTGGCATGTTGAGATTCTGCACAGTTTGGTTGAAATCTCCGCCATCCGAGTGGGCAGAGCACCGGGAATCAGTTGGACTTGTTCATCACCACCCCGGCTGATGTTCACTGCTGATATTTGTGCATGTCTTTGCACAAAGCTGTATGACCATCCAAGCCCTAAAACAGGATCTGTGAACCAAAACTGACAGAGAATAAACTCTAAGAAGCATGCAGGAATGTTCAACTCAGTACTCCTGCAATGACTCTGAGCTGAGCTACAATGCTTGAATGGGGATGGGAGTGGGGATAAGGGGTTGGGAAGGAATGGGTTAAGATTATCCCTGAATTCTCTTACACTGGCTTTATTTCCACATCCACTAAGAATTCTGTTGATAATGAGCAACACAAGCAGTAGAAAGCTCTTTCATCCATTTCTGTTCTCTGTGACATTGTATTTGAATCCATTTTGCCATTACTCGGGTTTATTTTCACAAGTGGAGCTGTGTACTATTTAGCGATTGCCATTCACTTCCCCAATTCTGTCCTCTCGCACATCCCTGATAGCAAATGCTCCCCAAGTGGCAGCTGTGCCTTCAGCTGCTCTGTCCCCATGATCTTCCCAAACATCTGCTTCTTACTTCAAGACACACCTTAAAACGTATTGCTTTGACAAAGTTTTTGTCATCTGCTCCAATATCTTATTCTTTAGCTCTTTGTCAGCTTTGTTCTGTAACACTCTGGTCAGATGTTGGAAAATCTTGGGACTTTTCATTATGTCAGAAGTTGTGCAGAAACTGAATTTGTTGGTTTTCTCTGTAATATAAAAACATATGCAACAACTTTAATATTTAATTTTGATTTGATTTGATCTATTATTGTCACATATATTGAGATACAGTGAAAAGTATTGTTTCATGCGCGCTATACAAAGCATTCATAGAAAAGGAAACAAGAGTGCAGAATGTAATGTTACAGTCATAGCTAGTTACTCTCTAGGGTGTGGAGAAAGGTGGTTCCATTCAAAAGTCTGATGACAGCAGGGAAGAAGCTGTTCTTGAGTCAATTAATACGTGACCTCAGACTTTTGTACCTTTTTCCTGATGGAAGAAGGTGGAAGAGAGAATGTCAGGGGTACGTGGGATCCTTAATTATGCTGGCTGCTTTGCTGAGGCAGCAGGAAGTGTAGACAGAGTCAATGGATGGGAAGCTAGTTTGTGTGATGGTTTGGGCTACATTCACAACCTTTTCTAGTTTCTTGCAGTTTAGAGCAGAGCAGGACCATACTAAGCCGTAATACAACCTGAAAGAATGCTTTCTACAGCACATCTGTAAAAGTTGGTGAGAATCGTAGCTGACATGCCAAATTTCTTTAATCATCTGAGAAAGAGGCGTTAGTGGCTTTCCTAACTATGATGTCGGCATGGGGGGACCAGGACAGGTTGTTGGTGATCTGGACACCTAAAAACTTGAAGCTCTCAACCCTTTATACTTTGTCCTCGTTGATGCAGCCAGGGGCATGTTCTCTTACAATTGCAATTAAATTGAAAATTAATGTGAGCAATAACAGACATCATTTAGTTAAATTCTGGCTATACACTTGGGAAACACTGCAGCTTCTTATTATGCCACTTTTATAAATAGTCATAAGTCTGATATTGTTCTTTCCAACAGCTCGGTTTTATAAAATGCTGTCTGTGTACACAGTTCCGGTTTTTAAGCCTCACTGAATGGAATTGTAAATAATTAATAATGCATTTGATTTCAATAAAATTATCCTTCCTAAACACGGCACAGGCGACCAGCTATTAATTCACGGCTAAATAAAACTTGACAGGGCTGATTCATTCATAACTGGTATGTCAATCATTAAATAGTGCAAATTTCTTCTATGTGAAAATAAGTCATAGCAATGGCGAGCTGCAATACTATAGGGGAACGGAAATAAATGAAAACATAAAGAACAGGGAAGGATAAACTAGCACTGGGACGTCACATCAAAAGAATGTGTTAAAACAAAATAAAATTACACCAGGCAGTTATTTTTCAACTTTAATTTATTTTCTGGAACAATCTCTGTACAGAAATTGTGAAGTTACATGGTGTACTCAAAATGATTCATCAACAATGCTATCCTGGGACTGAAACTAATTAATGCATATTGATTCAGAAGAAGAGGGGAAAAAGAAAACAACTTGCATTTAATATTGAACTTTTAATGCAGGGAATGTCTCAAAGCGCTTCGCCGAGGCATTAGGAAAGACAAACAACAAAACAAATAAAGATTCAGAAGATTGTCAAAGATGGGTTCTGAGCAGGGCCTGTTAGATAAGGGAGGGAGATGGACTGGTACTGGAAATGAGCTGGAAATTTCAAAGGGTGGCACACGGCGACTGAGGATTTGAGTGATAAGAGATGGGGCAAAATGAAAGTTGAGGTGGAAAGAGTCAAAACAATGGACGGCACGGTGGCACAGTGGTTAACACTGCTGCCTCACAGCACCAGAGACCCAGATTCGATTCCCGGCTTGGGTCACTGACTGTGTGGAATTTGTACGTTCTCCCTGTGTCTGTGTGGGTTTCCTCTGGGTGCTCCTGTTTTCTCCCACAGTCCAAAGGTCTGCAGGTTAGGTAGATTGATCTTGCTAAATTGCCCCTTAGTGTCAGGGGGACTAGCTAGCATAAATGTATGGGATTGTGGGGATGGGGTCTGGATGGGATTGTGGTCAGTGCATTCTCAATGGGCCAAATGATGTCCTTTTGCACTGTAAGGATCCTATGATTCTATCAAAAACAATGATAAACCTGTGGGTGGGTTGTGAGGTTGAAAGAGACAAACGACAGTCGGGAGGTGCAAAGCAATGGTGGTTTTTAAAGGATGCAAGGTAATTACAACTTTGACTGCCGGGGCAAAATGAATGAAATTAGCCATTATCTTCTGGGCGCAAATCCCATTATGGCTGCTTACTCTCGCAAGATGGCATAGCAGGAATTGTGCTGGGGAGATCTCGGAATGAGATCTTCCTTGACCCCGGCTGGTGATGTTCATAAGTTTATAAGATATTGGAGCAGAATTAGGCCATTCGGCCCATCGAGTCTTCTCCACCATTTGATCTTGGCTGATATGCTTCTCATCCCATTTTCCTGCCTTTTCTCCATAATCCTTCAACCCATTACCAATTAAAAATCTGTTTAACTCCTCCTTAAATTCACTGCCCCAGCATCTACTGCACTTTGGGATAGTGAATTCCACAGACTCACAGCCCTTTGGGAGAAGTAGATTCTCCTCAAATCTGTTTTAAATTTGCTACCCCTTATCCTAAGACTATGACCTCTCATCCTAGAATGCCTCACCGGCAGAAGCACCCGCTCCACGTCTACTTTATCCATAGCATTTATCATCTTGGAAATCTTAATTTGATTTTCCTCATTCTTCTAAATTCCAGAGAGTACAGGCCTAAACAGTTCAACCCCTCTCCATATGACAAACCCCTCATCTCTGGAATCAATATAGTGAACATCCTCTGAACTGCCTCTAATGCCGCTGCATGTTTTCTCAAATAAGGGGACCAAAACTATGCACAATTCCAAATGTAGTCTCACCAATGTCTTGCAACAGTATATCCTTACCTTTATATTCTATTCCTTTAGTTATAAATGCCAACACTCTATTTGCTTTCTTTATTATCTGCTATACCTGCATGCTACTTTTCTGTGACTCATGAACGAGGACACCCAGATCCCACTGCATTGGAGTACCCCTGAAGTCTCTTCCCATTTAGATAATAAGTCGCCTTCCCATTTTTCAGACCAAAATGCATAACTTCACATTAATCCACGTTAAACTCTATCTGCCACATTTTGGCCCACTCTCCTCACCTATCTCTATCTATTTATGAGGTTCTTATTTCCTCATTGCAACTTACTGCCTATTTTTGGGTCATCTGCAAATTTTGCTACAGATCCTTCTATCCCTGTATCCAAGTCATTAATATAGATTGTAAACAGCTGGGGCCCAAGGACCAAACTCTGTGACACCCCACTAGTTACTTCTTGCCATCCAGACCAAAAATACAAATTCCGTCCATCAGCCAGTCACTTATCCAAGCTAATAAATTACCCCTAATCCCAATCTAACCTTATGAATTAATCTTTTGTGTGGCACCTTATCAAATGCCTTCCAGAAGTCCACATATAATACATCTACAAGATTCTCATTATCCACTTTGCTTGTGGCATTCTCAAATAACTCGAGCGAATTAGTCCAACATGACTGACCTTTCAAAAAACCATGGTGACACTGTTGGTAGCGTTTTGACTTCCTTGATAATTGATTCTAACACTTTTCCAACAACAGATGTTAAACTAATTGGTCTGTAATTTCCCACATTTTGCCCCCCTCCGTTTTTGAATAAGGGGCGTTACATTAGCATTTTTCCAATCCATTGGAACCCTGCCTGTGTCCAGGGAACTTTGGCATATTATAACCAATGGGCCCACTATCTCCACCACCACTTCCTTTAATACCCTAGGATGTAGACCATCAGGCCCAGGGGACTTATCCATCCTCTATCCCAATAGCTTGCTAAGTACCTTTTCCCTATTGATGTTGATTGTTCTAAGTTCTACTCTTTCTATTACCTCTGACTTGCCCTTTCCTACAAATTGCACTAGTAATACTCATGTCCTCCACCGTGAAAACTGAGGCAAAGTATTGATTTAGTATCTCTGCCATTTCAGTGTTCCCCACTATTAACTCTCCGGTTTCATCTTCTAAGGGTCCAACATTCACCCAAGCGACTCTCTTCCCTTTTATTTACCTTTAGAAGTTTTGCTACTCTTGATATTTTGCTCTAGTTTTCTTTTGTAATTTACCTTAGCTCTTTTTATTACTTTTTTAGTATCCCTTTGTTTATGTTTGATAGTTTCCCAATCTTCCAGTCTGCCACTGGCCTTTGCAATATGGTATACCTTAGTTTTTATCTTTATATTGTCCTTGACCTCATTGTTTAGCCATGGATTCTTTTTTAATCCCCCTTACTATCTTTCTTCCTCAGTTATATATTTATATTTTAGTTGTGAGGACTTGGGTATCTCCTTAAACAACTACCACTGCTCATCTACTGTCCTACCTTTTAACCTTCCTGCCCACTCTACTCGGGCCAAATCTGTCCTCATGCTGATGTAATTTCCTTTGTTTAATTTCAGAACACTAGTGTGGTACTCCACTTCCTCAAACTGAATTTTGAATTCTATCATACTATGGTCTCTACTCCCTAGAGGTCCCTAACTATGAGGTCATCAATTAATCCCTCCTCATTACACAATATCAAACCCAGAGTAGACAGGTTCATGCCTAGATTTTCAGGTCCTGCCAGCAGTGCACCCACTCCACGGGTTTCTCGATAGAAAATCCAAAAAAAAACAAGACTCCACTGCTGGCCAACAGTGCACCACCTCCCACGATGAGAAAGACCCCATGGGGAGGCCAGAGAATCCTGCCCTTTTGCCATTTTATGTAAAATTCCACCCATTGAATTATGCTGTAGACAGGAGGGAGAGTTAATTTAGACAGCACTCATTTCTCTTCTCTTCAGTATCCATAAACTTTTGGTTTTGGTGTGTTTCCTTTTTTATGAATGGTAGCATTTTTCCCAGGCCCCCAGTTTTGGCGTGATCCAATATTCTATTAATGGCCCCACAGCAAACTCGAGGCAGGATGAACTCAAAGGGTTAGTTTATTTGCACACACTCAAACTTGGGAGGAAGGTCGCAACATTGTTTGCACTGCATTCATGCAGTAAAAGAGAGGACTAGAGAAAAGAAGGATTTAAAATGCAGAGACCACAAAGGTAATTTTTTTTTTACATGGGTTGCAAAGTCCAGAATCAAAGCCCAACAAATCATTCCATCGTGGATGGAATTAGAGGATTAGAGGTAGGTTGATGAGCTAAAAACCAATGCTGGATAACTCACTCTTTCCATGTTATCGACTTCACACAATTAAATAGGCACAAAGAAATTGATCTGTTTTTATTGGCGATGGTACAGAATTTCCAGCAGAAGCAATGTAGATTGGTGACCAGGCATCCAAACTGGGCCAGAGCTCCTTGTCTGTGTTGGTCGCTATTCAGATGATAAAAATCTGTCTGAAACTTTGCAGATTGACAAGTTACTTGTTCCATAAGCCAGGGGTCCATACCAAGTGAATCCACTTCTCCATACAGTCTTTGACAAAGAATGTGAATTCCTCATCCACGCCACCAAAAAGTCAACCAGCAGCCCTCGGATACCCTAAGGGAAAAGGACAAGCCACTGAACACTCCCAGGACCATTTGTTCTGGTGTCTCTGAGTGTCCATCCGATCCCAATCCCCTCTACCTTTTTTTATGTATTCATGGGGCATGGGTGTCACTGGATGGCCAGTATTTATTGCCCATCTCTAGTTGCTCTGGAGTCACATGTAGGCCACACCAGGTAAGGACAACAGGTTTGCTACCCTAGAGGACATTAGTGAACCAGATGGATTTTTCCAACAATTGACAATGGTTTCATGGTTATCAGTAGATTCTTAATTCTAGGTATTTTATTGTATTCAGTTTTCGCTAATTGCCGTGGCAGGATTTGGACGTGGTCCCCAGAACATTAGCTGAGTTTCTGGGTTAATAGTCCAGTGGTAATACCACTAGGCCAGCACCTCCGAGGAGTGCAGATTTCTCCTGCCAACTGAGGAGGCTGCATCTGCCCCAAGCTCAAAGCAGGTCTCGGCCTTCCAGAAAACACCCACCAACACCATCACAGACAACAGGACATAACAGTCAACAGGTTACTTCCACCTCCATTGTGGATGTTGGGGATATACCAAGTTGGAGAGGTAGGATTAGAGTCACAGGGCCATAGAGGTTTACAGCACATAAATAGGTCCTTCGGTCCAACTTGCCCATGCCACCCAGTTTTTACCATTAAGCTACTCTCAATTGCCCGCGTTATAGGAAATACTAGGAACGCAATGGTTACCTAGGTGTTCACCCAGAATTTCAAACAACATACATGGAATTTCATCCATTCTCTCATGTATGGCTCCTTTGTTTGCTGAGCTGGGTGACAGTTAATCAGGTCTCACATCTTGTTCCATTTCCCCCACTTACCGCAGATTCACATCACGTGGCCCAGGTCAATGTTGTGTGCAGCCACCTCATAACAGTGAATGTTGGTTCTAGTTCATTCCCAACGTCAGTGAAGTGTTACCCTCAACGTAACTTGTGTTTGTGCAAGACTTCACTTAGACTTGCTTTGCAAATTCAAGTGCTGTTCGTTCCTGGCTGAGCAAAGTGGCAGCTCATGTAGTCCCTGGACTTGTCTGAATTATGAAAAGGTTAGTATTGAAAGCTGGATGTAGATGTGCTTGGAGATGTGTAATCTTTCTTTGAGGACTCTGTCAATCTATTAGCCAGTACTCTGCGCTCCTGCACACTTATTTATGTCTGTCTTCATTGTTGCTAAACATTCAAGGTTCCCACTAGTAGAACATAGAATATCTATAGTGCAGAAGGAGGCCATTCTGTCCATCAGGTCTACACTGACTCTCTGAAAAAGTATCTTATCCAGACCCTATCCCCCTAACCCCACCGATTTACTGCACTAATTCCACTAGCCTACACATATTGGGGCACTAAAGGGGGAATTTACCATGGCTAATCCACCCAGCCTGCACATCTTTGGACAGTGGAAGGAAACTGGAGCATTTTTGACAGCTCTAACCGTACAGAATCTACAGTTAAATATCAGCATGGCCTTTAGGTTCAGCATGGGGGCGTGATTCCACTGAGCTGTCTTCTTAATGATCTTTCATGGAATTCGAATGCATTCAAACGTTGCTCCTCACATGGCACAGAGGGAAACGTGCTCCACCGTTAAAAACTGAATGATCAGAACCTGCTTTCGTGTCAACGGGAAGCTGACTTTTGCACTCCCGCCATACTTTCGCCTTCTGCCCACTATTACCCACACCATTGATGGGAGCGGAAAATGCCACCCCAAACTATAAGCATTCAGGAGTCAACAGATGGCTTAAAAGATTTTAGTTCAATCTTCTACTGCAAATTTGCTGGCCTTTTTCGACATTTAGGAATTGCAGCTAGTTAGTGTGCAATGGCAGGATGTCACTAACATAAAGTTTGACTGAATGGTTTCACTGTTCTCCAGATATGTAATGAAGGGTGTCATGAAGATGGAGGAGTAACAAGGACTGTTAACGCAGTTGAATGGATTGAGAAGTCTCTTGTATCCTCTGATCCCTGGCTGTATCTCTCCCCTGCTGTGTTCTAACAGGCCCAGCTGCTGCTGCTGCTGTTAGTTTTCCTCCAACTGTCCCTCCAACCAGAAGACATAAGCAATGTTGGCACTCGTGACAATTTGCTTAATTGAGGTAAGTGAAGGCAATGTGGTAGCTTACCAGCGCCTTGCAAATGGCAAATGTAACAAGCTGTGCTATATAAGCTTCTCTGAAACCTTCTGCATTCAGATAAATACCCCATTAAATTCTTGTAGCTCATATCAGCCAGTTTCTGAGGCCAATTTTGCAAGGTTTTACTGAGCTGAAAACAAAGCCTTCCTGTCCCATCAGATCATGGGGCCTTATTTTACAAATCTTCAAGAGTCACCTCCCTGTTTCTAACCAGTCACATGTTTTAAAGCCACAGTTAAAATGGTGTTAGGTTAGTTCCTCTAAGGATGGAACAATAAGTTTATTTTCTGCCCTATTTATGTCTTGGTGGATAAAATTAAAATTGGATCCAACATCAGTCCTTCTCTTTGAGCCTGCAACTGTTTTCAGCTCCCAAACCCTGAATACTCACCAACTCCCTATCCAAGCCTCTGCTCCCTTAGTGCTTCCAAGTTTCCATCATCTCATCTCCAAGAAGCCAGCATTCATGAGTGCTCCTGGACTCTAAGGGTGGAAATTTAGGGCACTGTCGTGGTGGGGTTGAGGCTGGAAAATTTGACCCATGGTTCAAAAGTTGATTGACTTTGGTGGGACTACAGTCATTTCTTTTTGGGTGGCATAGTGGCACAGTGGTTAGCACTGCTGCCTCACAGCGCCAAGGACCCGGGTTCAATTCTGGCCTCAGGTCACTGCCTATGTGGATTGCACATTCTCCCTGTGTCTGCGTGGGTTTCCTCTGGAGGCTCTGGTTTCTTCCCACAGTCCAAAGATGTGTGGGTTAGATTGATTGGCCAGGCTAAATTGACCCTGGTGTCAGGGGGATTAACAGGGTAAATAAGTGGGGTTATGGGAATAAGGCCTGGGTGGGATTGTGGTCGGTACAGACTCAATGGAAAGAATCATCTCCTTCTGCACTGTTGGGATTCTATGATTCTTATGATAAAAAATCCCACCAGACGAGGGGCTGTAAAATTCCACCTCAGGTCTCAGTGCTCCCCTGTCTGCTTTTTCTGATACATTAGAAATCATGGGAAATCCATTAATTGAGAAAGACAAAAATCAAAACCAATAAATGAAGAATTTGATTGAGCACAAGAAACTAAATGGAAGAAAGCAACCATTTTATTTTCCACTGTAAGAAATAATACAGTAGGTAACCTAGCACTGGCAAAGAAACATAATGTTTCAAATAATTCTGACCTGTAGGGTTCCAAAGTTTTGAAACTAGGAGATGGGGCCACCTTGAAAAAGTCTGGCCTTCTAATGAAGTGGAATTCCCTTTGTCTTTTTTGCCTTGTTCACTTTCATTTGCGTTCCATTATCTGCTCACATCCAATCAAAATCCACTAAAACTCTCTTCTGCAGCCAGATCTCCTTCTGCAGCAACTGTCTCCTGCTTCAACTTATTCCTTGTGGATTCCCTTCATCATTTGCATTGTCCAGGCTTATAGGTATTTTTGTGGCATTTAACATTTAATGAACCATTGTCCTTGTGAGTTCTGATGAAAAGTCATCAATCTGAATTCTAACATTTGTTTTGATTTTTGTCTTTCTCCCGTTTTCTCATTTACTATTGTGCTCAATTCCTCTTTACAATTATTTTAAAATGCCACATACCCAACAGTTTGTGGCCAAACCTTTTGGCTTAATTGGGCCTGGGCTTGCAAAATCCTACTGATTATCCTGGCTTGAGACAATTCACATCTCTTTAACTTGTGATTAAGCCTCTCTCCACTCGCATTGTCGGTACCTGTAAAGACTTGATTACCTGTAAAGACTTGCATTCCAACCATTATCTTGCAATTGAGGCTTTGTCTACAAATGCTCTGTTTGTGAACCCAACTCTTCACTCACCTGAAGAAGGAGCAGTGCTCAGAAAGCTCGTGATACCAAATAAACCTGTTGGACTTTAACCTGGTGCTATAAGACTTCTTACTTTTGGCTTTAAGGTAGGTAACAATATTAGGTAGAGACAGAGCATTTGGAAGCTCCTTAGAAGTTCTGGACTGAGAAAGAGAATGCAAAGGATGGAGCAGGGTAGTGAGCGGGAAAGGAGTGAGGAAAGACTGAGTTCTAATGTGTCACAGAGAACAGACCCAGGGTGGAATTTTACAGCCCCACCAGTGTTGGGGTTTTTAAGTCGCACCAAAGTCAATGGACTTTTGAACCGCAGGTCAATCTGACTCCATTTTTCTTTCCACAGGTGCTGCTTGACCTGTTGAATATTCACCATAATTTTTGCTTTTTATTGATTTCATGCGATAACCATCAAGATTGTATTTTAAAGAAGAACTCACTCTGGAATGTGAGCATCACTGTAAAAACCAGCACTCATTGTTTTTTTCCAGTTGATCCAGGAAGGTGGCAGCAAGTTACATTCCCGAACCATAGCAGTCCTTTGTGCCCATTTGATACAACTCAGTGGCTCAGAGAACAGTTAAAAGTCAGTTCTCAGTCCGGCACTTGAAACACATACATGCCTGATTGGGCAAGGCCGGCAGATTTCTTTCCCTAAAGGACGTCAGTGAAACAGTTTTCATGACAACCCAAAAGCTTTGCTGTCACTCTTACTGATATGAGCTACTTATTATTTTGAAACAGAATTCAAACTCTCAAACTGAAATGCTAGGATTTGAACTCCCATTCTCTGGATTATCGATCCTGACCTTTGGATTCCTGCTCTGCCGAAATATCCATTTTAGTTTGATACGTTCGAATGCAACTGACACAGCAACCACTCTGGTGTACAAATACATTAAATCCGCTCCGCTAAGTATCTGTCATTGTGAGACAAATGATTTGTATTAAATTCCCCTTTACAGTTTGGCTGGAAATTTTCCTGAATCTATTTACATCAAAATTAGACTGAAATTTATGTTTGTTTTTACGTTGATCCTGCCAGTAGGGATCTTCATTCATGCTTCTTGCATGATGTTGCCAGAATGTAAAGCAGAAACACATGTAACTTGTCCAATATATGTAATTGGCTTGCAGTCTTTTGCGCTTCTATTAATATGCAGAACAGAGATATGTCTATTGGGAAGATCATATAAATACATGGAGAGACTGAAGATGCTTGAAGAATATTGGGTGCACTTAGGTTGAGTGACCTTTGGTTAAGTATAGCTGTAAGAATTTCTTTAGAAATCACTGTTAACTTCCAGAAATGTCAGGTGCATTCATACCAGGTAAATATATGTCAGCACACTACTGACATAAGTGGAGGAAGCTCCAGTGGTCTTGGTGTTTTGTATGGGGTGAGACCATTGTATAAATAAACATCGAAGTCTTTTGACAGAAGCAGTACAGACAAGCTCGAAAATTCACAAGAAATTGTAACAGCTGTTAGAACTTGCATCTCTATGTAGTGCCTTCCACATAGTAAAGCAAATCCAAGTGTTTCACAAGAGTGATTATGAAAGAAAGCTCGATACCAAGTTAGAAAAGAAGATATCAAGGCAGGTGACCAAGAGCTTGGTTATGACGGTAGATTTTAAAAGAGGCGGGGTAGATATCAGTGAAGGGAATTCCAGAGCTCATGGCTGAGGCAGATGAAGGCAAGTCAGTCACCAATTTTGGAGCATTTAAAATTGAGGATGAGCAAGAGGTCAGAAGTGAAGGAGCCTAAATATCTAGTCTGGATGGTTTTAGGGCTGGAGGAAGTTACAGAGATAAGGAAGGTTGAGGCCTTGAAGAGATGTGAAAAGAAGGATCCAAATTTTAAGATCGAGGCTTTCAAACAATAGGTCAGTGATCGCAAGGATGATGGGTGAGTGAGACTTGGTATCCATGTTCTAGATTAACAATGGCATAAATCATGTTCAAATTTCCTTACATAACAATGATCTACGTTGTTCTTATTCTAGGTTAAAGTGAAAGGTTCCAGGAAATTCTGGACCATGGGCATGTCGTGTTCTATAGATGCTGCTCCCATAATAGGCTTTCTTTATCCAGGAGTACTGTTTATATTCCCTGCATGCAGGGGGATTTTGAATTGGCAGCTTCTTAACAAATAGAATTCGTTATCAAAGGTTCTTTAATTGTTCAGAGTTGATTATTGATAAATATTTTATATATCGAGAGATTCAATACAAATTAATCAATTAGCTCAGTTGTTACCTCGGCAGTCTTCAAATAGCCTCCTTGAACCATGATCACGAACAACTTCTGTGTGAGCAATTTGTTCATATAGTCCTGAAGCACCTCAAGGAAGATTTACATTTTGCAGATAATATCTCGCAGGACTTCAAAAGAGCAGAATGGGTTGTGGGTGTGGGGATATCGCACCTTCGGGAGCATTGCGGTGTAGAAGAACCATCCCTCGTGCAAATTTGATTCAGAATATTTCTATTCTCTCTCCCACACCTGTCCTCTTTCCCTTCATTCTGAAATATAGCAAATATTTTCAACATGCTATTAGTGAGGGGGGAATCAAAATAATTTTATTTTTTCAATTATGGATTGAAGCTATTGAATTACGATCTTTATTAAATATATTAGTTGCATTTCATGAAGACCATTTAGTTCAATGGTGCGCAGTTCTCTTATGATCACTCAAACACACCCCTGATGCTAATTTACACCGTTAACATTTAGGGTGTATGAATGCCAATAAAAGATGCAACATGATTGCAGCATGTAGCCCAGTGTTAAACATATTGCTGAGTGGATGGATGCTCAGCAAGGCTTCAGTCGCAAGCAGGGCTTGAACTTTGTGTGAGTGTAAAATGAGTGACAGCCAGTTGACATCCCGTTTAACACTGTTCCTTATTTGCGGTGGAGTTGTAACATTTTTGACTGCAGTAGAAAGGGAAAGATGGGGAAAATGGGCTGCCAACTCACTACCAACTCTTTTGCGCTCTTCGCAGATGTGTTGGCAAATGTCTCCCAAGGTGATTTTGGACTAGGTAAAAATTAGTGCCACTATCATCAGATGCAACAAAAAAAATAGTCAAGTATCACGAGTGACGTAAGGAAGAAAGAAGCGAGCAAGTTTTACTCACAAACCAAGAATTGTTTCCTTTGCAGCGCAACCAATTCTGCAGAGTAAGATCACACCTTTAGTTTGAGAAACAGGCATTTTCCAATGATACCAACTGTAGTTCTATTGTAGTGCGTATTAAACAGTTCAGTTTCCTTCCCATGTTTATTTCCCCTGTCATTCTTACAAGGCTACATATCTCATGCTATCAAGAGGATAGGTAGGTAACTTGTTCCCAAGCCTTTCTACCTATCTGCTATACACCCTGTCTCCACATCCTGCTGCTTCGGAAAAGCAGCTAGCATAACCAAGGACTCCATGCATCCCGGCGTACCCTCTTCTGTTGGGAAAAGGACACAAAAGTTCAAACTAATGGGCCAACTGACTCAAGGACAGTTTCTTCCTGGCAGCCATCAGAACTTGGAATGGACCTATGTTACATTAAGTTGATCTTTCTCTATACCCTAGCTATGACTGTAACACTACATTCTGCACTTTCTCGTTTCCTTCTGTATGTTCAGTATGCTTTGTCAATATAGCGCACACGAAAGAATGGGGCAATTTGTGCAAAAACTGAAGTAAATCTCACTGTTTTGTTCAGTGGGAGTTTAAAAATGAATCTTCCACATCGTGCAGTGCAGGGTGTCTAAGTGTAAATCCTGTGAAAATACAGGGGGCAGGCCAGTAGCATAGCGCTGAGTGGGCCACTGTGCATGCGGCAATCTGACTGGTGCATGTATAGTCCTGCACTGCTGGCCTCCTAATCACTGGCTAGCAAAGCAACCTGTCCAGTCACTGGCTCTCCGACTCCCCCATGGCCTGGTCACTGGACCCCAAATATGTCCGGTCAGCCTCAATCCCTCCCCCTCTCTCGGCGGCTCCGATCTCCCCCAATCTCTCCTCTGTCTCCCCGGCAACTCCAATCTCTTGATCCCTCCCACCCCCACCAGCAGCCCCAACCCCCCCCCCCCCACCGCCCCCACCAAAGTCCCAACAACCCCCCGCAGTCCTGACCCTCCTGGTAGACTAATACCGCCCCCCCCTCCCCCCACCTCGATGCACAGCCCATTTGCTGGCCTCCATCTCCCTGCTCACAATCCCAAGTTCAGAGTGGCAGCGGGAACCCCCCTCCCCACACACCAATCTCCCCCCCAGAGGCCCCACCCCCCATTGCGTGCCCATTAGGCCCAGCCCCTTGATATTGCCTGATGCCTGGTGGGCAGTACCAAGATGTCCCCTGGGCATTGGCACTTTGACCCTGGGGCCAGACTGGCACTGCCAAGGTGGCAATGCCTAGGGGGCATCCCCCCTTACACCTGATCCTGTGGAGGGACATCAATGACCCCCTTCACTCCAGCGGGGTCGGGCTGCTAGCTCCCCGCAAGTGGGAAGCTATTGTAAAACCACTGGAAAGATTCCAGCAGGCCTGGAGACTTCAATCTCAGGCCCGCTAATGATATGTAAAATACATTAAAATGAAGATTTGCATAAATTATGCAGCTCCACGCCAATTTCTGGCACGGATCTGAAGGTGCTGGAAATCTGGCACTAGGAGATGTGCAGAGACCGTGGCATCCAGCGGGAAACCCGCAAAACGACTTCCACTTAACTCTCTCGGCCCACTGCATGACAAAAGCAGCACAGCGGGCTGGAAGAATCATACTCAATACTTTTCACTGAATACTAACGTATGTGACACAGTACACATGCGGCACAGTAGCACAGTGATTAGCACCATTGCTTCACAGCTCCAGGGACCTGGGTTCGATTCCCGGTTTGGGTCACTGTCTGTGTGGAGTTTGCATGTTCTCCCCGTGTCTGCGTGGGTTTCCTCTGGGTGCTACGGTTTCCTCCCACAATCCAAAGATGCGTGGGTTAGGTTGATTGGCCATGCAACAAAAAAAAATTCCCCTTAGTATCCCATGATGCGTAGGTTAGAGGGATTAATGGGTAAATATGTAAGGATATGGGAGTAGGGCCTGGGTGGGATTGTGGTCGTTGCAGACTCGATGGGCCAAATGGCCTCTTTCTGTACTGTAGGGTTTCTATGATTTCTATGTTAGAAACAATAGTCACTCAATCTGTCTATTCTCAAGTCAGCTATCAGGAAGTTTCTGAGAACATCTCTCGATATTTTTTAAGATCTGTCCCATGCCACCACATTCTCACAGTAACATTGCTGAGGTAAGAATGCTGGTAACAGCTATGGCTCAAACTATGGTATAATCTAACATATTTCAGCAAAGTGTTGTGCCTTTACCTTTTTACGACGAGTAGCTAACGTCAGTGCATAAAGTATTCATGATCTTTTGAGAATGATTTACCTTCACTTAAACTTCTTTCGTCCCAACAGCCAAACACAGCATTTCTTCCTCTCTGGAATAATGGGTTATTAAAGCAATGTTCTCTCTTTTGACATTCTTCTGCATTCTGAAGCAACTAAGTACACCATTCAATTTTTAAATAAGACATTTAAAGGAATTAGCAGCCAACACAGCAGCCTTTTGAATGATCTCTGTATAAAATGATGTATGGTTAATAGTGCTGTCAACTAAACAATCTGACTAACACAGGGTGAAACATATTGTGAGGGCAGCTTAGCGCATTTCCATTTTATGAACATATATTTATAGATTCTGATTTGGGATTAATTTACCATCAGTGATGGCAGAAAGTAAGAATCATGTTGAATCAGAAAGCTTTGCACCTTGTCCATCACAGTTTCACATAGACATTTTAGGATTCAATTTTTTAAATAATTTTTTTAAAGAAAATACAACTAAGTCAATCATTCCAGAATATGGAGAAATGTAAGTTAGATCAGAAAACATATTCCAATATATTCATATTTCAGAAGAACAATTGGCCTATAATTGATATCAGAATGTTAGAGTAATTAGATCCCATGACCTTTAAGTTACCGGCCTAATTCCGCACAGTTGCCTTGTAGAAATACGATAACACATTGTAAGCAATATTTCCTCTCACCTGCCTAGCCACCCATGATTCTGGAAGTTCCTGCAGAGGCCAAGGGTAACTCTAAGTTCCAGCAAGTGTGCAGCCTTGCAACATAATAACACAGCAGCCTTTAAATGATCGAATCAGGGATAAAGTCATTTTTCCCTGGAGTGTAGGAGGCTTAAGGGTGATTTCATAGAGGTCTGTAAAATAATGAGGGGGTATAGATTGGCTAGAGAGTCAACACCTTTTCCCAAAGGTACAGGAGTGTAAAATTAGAGGGCATAGGTTTAAGGTGAGAGGGGAGAGATACAAAAGGGTCCAGAGGGGCAATTCACACAGAGGGTGGTAAGTGCCTGGAACAGAGGTGGTAGTAGAGCTCTGTACAATTTTGTCTTTTAAAAAGCATTTAGACAGTTTCATGGGTAAAATGGGTATAAAGGGATATGGGCCAAACAATGGCAATTGGGACTAACGTAGTGGTAAAAAAAAGAGTGGCATGGACAAGTTGGGCTGAAGGGCCTGTTTTCCTGCTGTAAACCTCTATGACTCTAATTTAAAGGTCCCCCCCAACCCATCCCAGCTGGATAGTAACAATGGAAACTGTGAGCTGGGTTTCACATTTCTCTGTTGCTGAGTGTGAAAATAAAGCCCAATGGGTGGCCTTTCCTCTGCCTACCCATCTTCCCTTGCCTCCACTGCTATTTTACCAGAGCCGGGCGTGGCATCAAGCAGCCTGTTTGCCAGTGGACCAATTGAGGCCCTTATATAGGGCATTTAATGCTCACTTAAAGGCCTCATCATATTGCTGTCAGAATTTAACCGTCAGCTGGAGAGGCTCATGTCAAGCACAAAGCCCAGCAGGTTCCCCTGTGTGGCTGGGGGGGAGGCAGAGTGGAGGGGGCATTGGCTGGAGAGCAGGGATCTTCCTTAATGTGCTTCCTGCAATCGTCATCCAAGAAACAATGATAAAATCATGCATTTCAGATCAGAGCAACAACAGCTGATAATTACATTTAAATAGTGCCTTTTAATAAAACAGGCTAAGGTACTTCACATGATAAAAGAAACTATGATACCAAGCTGCTATATAAGATGATTTTAGGTTGGATGAACAAATATTTAGTCAAGTTTTGAGAAGTGTTTTAATGGAGGAGAATGAGGGAGAGAGGCATAAACAGGGTGGATAGTCAGAAGCTTCTTCCAAGAGTGGAAGCGTCCATTCCAAGGGAGTGCAGGTTCAAGGTGAGAGGAGGGAAGTTTAAAGGAGATGTGCAGGGGGGCGTTGGGGTGGTGTGGGGGAGGGGGGGGGAGGGGTTAGATTTTCATGCAGACAGTGTTAGGTGCCTGAAATGCACTGCCAGAGGAGATGGTGGAAGCAGGCACATTTAAGAGGCATCTGAATGAGCATATGAATAGGGAGGAAATAGGGGGTTATGGACCAAGTAAGAGCAGAAGGCTTTTTTTAATAAAGAGCACCATAATCGGCACAGACGTGGATATCCAAAGGGCCCACTCCTGTGCTGTACCTTTCTTTGTTCTTTGTTTTTTGAGAGGCGGAGGGATGTATGGAGGGAATTCCACAGATTCGGGTTAAGGCAACCAAAGCCATCAGTGGCGGAGTAATTATAACTGGGAATGCAGAAGAGGCCAGAAGTAGAAGAGCACAGATACCTGCGAGGGTTGTGGGGCTGGAGAAGAGTAATACAGACTTGAGACATGAATTCATTGCCTGGAATTCTCTGGTCTCCCACCTATTGACAGGGTGAATTTGGTGCTCAGTCTAATCTCTGTACACAGCACTGGGACCAAAGAATCCCAACTTCAGGCGAGGTCAGAGAATCCCAGCTCACCTCTCTCTCCACAGACCTGCTGAGGTTTTCCAGCACTTTTTTTGTTTCAGATTTCCAGCATTATTTTGCTTTTATTAAACTGACAGTCTGGCTGGCTGGCGGCATCAAGAGTTGAGGTAGCCGGGGATCATGGAAGTCACAAGGAAACCTGAAAAATAAAATTAAAATTGACCTTCTCACCCTCTCCTGGCCCAGGATCCAGTTCCTGACAGCTTTTACACAAGGGGAAGACCAACGTTACCCCAACAGCCTGGTTTTCCCCCAGGTAATGCATTTAAAATCAGGCTTTTTTCTATTCATTAGTGGGACATGGGCATCACTGGCTGGCCAACATTTATTGCCCATCCCTAGTTGCCTGAGAGCATTTGAGAGTCAACCACATTGCTGTGGCTCTGGAGTCACATGTAGGTAATGATGACAGATTTCCTTCCCGAAAGGACATTAGTGAATAACGGCATAACTTTTCCAAACCAGTCCTCTTGACACCATGTATTTTTTTTTGTCAAAAGTAACATTAAACAAAACCCAGGAAATTAAAAAAACAATAAAGATACAGAATTATTTAGAAGAATTTTTAACAGATTGCTTTTTGAAAAGCTGTGTTGATTGTACAACAAGATAAAACTCAATTTAATTAGATTGCATTGACTAAGATAAATCGAAAGTGCATTTCTACATAATTCACACCCGCACTGTTATCTAATGCTCCACCAAGCCATTATAAACACCATTTAACTTCAAGAACATTGATCAATTTAGGTGGCTCTGGGGGAAATAAAAAGAGATTCACACATACATTTATAACACAGCAACTTGGACCTTCATTCCACTGAAAATGTTTGTATAGATACGTGTTTCGGGAAACTAACATATTCAGAAACTATGCTTACTGTTTCTGCTGTTTATGCAGGGTTCATTTTCCATCTCATAGAGTCATAAAATCCCTACAGTAGAGAAGGAGGTCATTCAGCCCAATGAGTTTGCACCACAAAAAATTCCACCCTATCCCGTAATTCACCCTGCTAATCCCCCAAAATTAGGCTCAATTTAGCATGGTCAATCAACCTATCCTGTACATTTTTGGATTATGGGAGAAAACTGGAGCACCCAAAGGAAACCCACATAGACACAGGGGAAACATGCAAACTTCACATGGACATTGACCCAAACCAGGAATTGAACCTAGGCTCCTGGTGCTGTGAGGCAGCAGTGCTAACCATTGTGCCACCATGCCGCTCATATCACTGCTGCTTGCATATTCTCACAGATGGAACCTCTATATCTCTGTTTTTCCCTGCAGATGGAAGTATAGGGTAGCAAAGTTCAGCAACAGTAACGCCTGTTTTTGCAGCACTAGGAGTGTAGTCACAATTTGCAGTTTCAAAATGACATTTATGTCACGAGCAAACAGTTCTGTGTGGGCCATGCTGGATGCCGCTTTGGGGACATTGTTAGCACAGATGCTGGGAGTGCAGCGGAAATCTGGAGAGTAAGTAGATCATGACATTAGCCAGCCTGTTATTGCTTTTGTGATTCTAACTGTTCCATTTTCAACCTTATCATTCAGCATCATTTTCACCAACATAAAGGTGTCCCCCCACTCCACCCCCCATTAATGCCATTTAAAGAGATCATTAATTACTTTCAGGTTAGTCACTGATTTGATTTCTACCAGCTGTTGTGGAGTTAATGGAAGTGTTTGGAAGTTTACACTGCTACTTAAAGTTGGTAAAGTCTGCAAGGGGTAGCCTAGTCTATGATGAACCACTTGTTCTCAGCTAAGGCTGCAGTAGTTTCCACCCACTTTGGCCTACAGTATTTCAGAGAGATTGAGAAGGAGGGAGAGAAGGGTTCCCAATAGGGGACAGACATAAATGGAGTCTGGAAGTAGCTTTGAGGCATGTGTAGAGAGAAACTCTAGCAGGCGCTGCTCAATAGTAGCAGAGAGTTGTCAGAAAACACTATTGATTTTGGAGTTTCTGAGTCAGATAGTAATGAAGCTCTACTTGAGCTCAAGCAACCACAACTGTGAGGTACCTAAGCAGAGTACTGAGGGTCACTTAACTTAATACTGCTGAAAGGATGCCAGGAAATCTCTTACACTGGTGTATAGCTGGAACATTGAGGAGAATGAAATTGAATTCCAGAAAGCTGTGGCACACCTTAGTATTGTCACAAGAAAAGTGAAGGCCTATAAATTATAATAGAACAGGGAATGTCTTGTTAATATTTAAGGCTTCAAGAATGAGTACTTATGAGCTGTAATATTATGTTAACAATGTTTGCTTTGTTTAACTCTTATGCAGTAAAGATTCTTGGTTTAGAATGTGAAACTTTGTGGGATAATTCTTTCAGATAATAACCAAGGGTTTGGATTTCTTTCTGAAAATTTCTGGTTTCCCTTGAGATCTTAGCAAGTTGTTCATTCAGATCTGCCATCTGTTGCAGGCAGACTTGTAGCCTCTGAACTGGTGATGCGTTGAGGAGTGCATTGCCAGTGGCTGTAAAAGTGACTATGGTGATCACCTTTACACATTTTCCATGCTGGAGCAAGCAACATCTTCAACATCTGGCAGTTCACCATCTACTGTTGTATTAGAGAGGTCACTGACACCTTTTATACAAATGAGTGAGATACATTGCATTCTCTCATTCCAGAGAGAAGTGGGCAGTGTGTGCATTCAGCTTCACTAAGATTTTACGCTTCCCTGTGGTACGGGGGGGCATGGACTGCACACACATTGTTTTGCAGGTATCTCATCTAAATGCAGAAATGCAAAACAACTGCAAAGGACTCACTCCCTCAATGTACAGCTCATATGTGACCATACTTAGCATGTCAGGCTTGGCGATGTCAATATCTTGGCAGCAGTCCACTGGATAACCAGCATTTGAGCCATGACAGAAGGCTAGAGGGTGATGATTGGATGCCAAGCTACCTATTTGCCTTGTGCAACCCTTACATGTGTCAGCAGCATGCCTTAAGTGAGAGCCGTGATGCCAGACAAAATTTAATTCAACTGGGATGCGTAGGGGCAACACCTCTGCTGCCTGGACTGATGCAGTATTGCTGAATGATATTCCCCAGAGTGTGGTCCTCAAAATATTCACCAACATGGAGGTACAGGTCAAAGAGCAGCTGAAGCGAAGGAGGAGATAGAAGATGTGAGGAGGCAAAAACATATCTCCTTTCTGGCTAGGTTGTTTATAACCAGCTCACTAACTGAACACGACCCCAGTTTTCCATTCTCTGAAAAGCAAAACTTTAAACCTTGCAAAAAAATGCAGAGGAAAACAAATCCTGAAAGAATAAATAAAATTCAAAGAAACATTCTAACTTGGCAGCAAGCTTGAGAAGAAAACACGCAGTGGAAAATTGTGAGTATAAATCTCCAAAGAAAGGTTTGGAAGTAGAAGGCTGCATAGCATTTCTTGGAAGTCCAACTTCTCCCTAGAGAGCAGATGTGAACTAAAGCTTTTAAATTCCAAGATACAGCAAGTCCAAAGCTATTTTTTAATAGTTCAGTTTCAGAAATTGCCATTTAAAAATTACGTTGGAAAAACAGGTTCCTGCGTCGCGCTGGCAAAGGCAAATAAAATGTTAATTTGGAAGAATTGCAACAAAAGAGTAGCAAAGGGCAGAATTTGGTGCCTTTTCAACCCTACAGCAAAGTGCTGACATAAAACAGTATGCAGTCATTAGTGGACATTTTGTCAGGCTGAACGTGTGCACCATTGCAGTAAGAGTCCACTGAAATGTCAAGCGCAGATAAACCTTCAAATGAACAGTGTCACCATCTTGAACTTCAGCAACTTCTTAAAGCTGAACCTACACTATAAAACATTTTAACCATGGATCAAAAATCCAACATACCAGATCAGTTTGAACTCAACAAACAGCCAAAACTAATAGAAATTCGGGTGTGCTGGAGAAAAGATTTTTTAAATTACCTGAGTAGATCAGGTTTAACTACAAAGTCAGACAAATTCTAGATCAATGGTCAAAAAATTCCCAAAAAATTCCTGATTATCTCACCTTAATGCAGCAGGATCAGGCTGCGAGTTCCCCGTTAGTGGGGAGCTACTGTAATCCCCACTGGAGTGAAAACCATTTTGGCTGTTGAGGGTGTGGTGGATAGAGGGCCCAGAAACTTCAGTCACGAGTCCACTAATCACACACTTAAGTTATATTAAAATGATGATTTAAATGGTCTGTGGGAGAAGCACCCCTAAAATTTTTTTACACTGGTTTGATGGACTTTGGTGAGGAACCCTCAACCAGCTTTAATGAAATGTTAAATGCCTTTGAAGATTTTTTCAATTTTTACATTGGTGTGGTATGGAGCTTAAAAAGAGTCTCAACCAACATGCTATAATAGTGTGGTCCATAAACTTTCTTTTGGCCCTGATATTAGGTCCATGAGGCTACACTGTTGATATTAACAGTGACAGTTACCTGCTTCTAATTGATTCACACTGCTGTTACAATCCCAGTTGATATTATTACTGGACAGTCAGGTTCAAGAATGGAACCTAGCTCAGTATATTGTAACTTATTTTTTGTTTAGAGACATGGATG
Source organism: Carcharhinus amblyrhynchos (assembly GCF_965287045.1). Taxonomy (NCBI): domain Eukaryota; kingdom Metazoa; phylum Chordata; class Chondrichthyes; order Carcharhiniformes; family Carcharhinidae; genus Carcharhinus; species Carcharhinus amblyrhynchos. The sequence goes on along the minus strand of NC_137336.1, from coordinate 23,031,151 downwards.
AACAGAGTCACAAGACTGCCAATTAGCTTTTAACAAAGGATTAAAACATTTATTAAACTAGAAAAGATTTACGATAACACACTACTCCTTCACTCCCAGCTAAACCTTTCCCAATAGATCTTTTAAGGATTGTACAAGTTACAAAATATCTTATATTTTAATATTCTTAATAAGTACAGTTCATAAAACAAATGGGATAAATGTGGTCATACATACTATGCTTCGAAAGTGATGAATGCCACCCAATTCGACATCTGGATTTGTCATCAAATCCATCCAGATGCTTGTCATACTATGAGACAACTGATCTCACTGGAACTCTGATTTTCACACAAGTGTTTTCAACCACTCTTGAAGAACATACTTCAAAATTTTCTCCTGCACAAGGCTCTCTCAAAGATGTCTTCATCAAGGATCCGCTTCCAGGATTTCAGTCTCTCTTTTCTGAATTCCCCTGTCTTGGATTGCGAAATGCATTCAAGTTTCCATTCAATCTCTCAGCTATCCAGCCACACCAACAGGCTTCACGGGCTTTATTAAGGTGTTAGCAATCTTACTAGGATTACTTCAAGTATCTGACTTCTTGCAAATCAACTTCTCCAGTTTGTACCTGTAGCTTTCTCTCTCATTAACCGGGAGCCTCTCTCTCTCTGCTCTTTTTGTTAACTTCATTGAGCAGGATGTTGTTCAGATTCTCTTTGCTCCTTTGATTTCAGTTTTCATTAGACTTCTCTCTTCATTTCCCGGTTTCTGGAGTGATCAGTTCTTTAGCTTATGGGACTTGATTTCTGCCCCTTATACCATTGTCTTGCCTGTACTGTTGGCAGTTTCTGTGCAAGCTACTTTCTTCTCAGATACCTGATTCCAATGTTTCTGTTTCCAGCTTGAAACTAACTTATAAGTCCCTGCTATCCCCAGGTAAGCCTCTGATTGCTAAGCAATAGTTCAGTATTATTAAAGCCTGCAACTGCTTTCACTTCGTAAAACCTTTATTATAATATAGACTCAGTTTAAAGTGAGACCAAGACCCACAGGACATGCAGGCATTGTTTAACATGAGCTAACTAAATTTTAAACACTTTATTAGCACATGGTACGGAAATACAAATTGAGCTTAACTTAAATTGATATTTTATTTCCAATGCTCCCAAATACAAATAGAAATGGTTTAAATATTCCTAATACTTTATGCCTGAAGGGCATAATGGACCCTTGAGATAGAGGACCTATGTTATCCTGTCCACCTCATCCTGTGGTGAATTTTAGAGCCTGTTTGCTCCCACGATGTGGCTTTCTTGTGGCTGTCTCAGAGCGAACCCCCTTTCAGACTGACTCTCAACACCTGCTACATGAAAAATGCACTTCCTTTTTCAGGTAGAGTCATAGAGTCATAGGGATTTACAGCATGGAAACAGGCCCTTTGGCTCAACTTGTCCATGCTGCCTTTTTTTTTAAAACCCCTAAGCTAATCCCTGTTGCCCACATTTGGTCCATATCCCTCTATACCAATCGTACCCATGTAACTACCTAAATGCCTTTTAAAAGATAAAATTGTACCACCTCTACTACTATCTCTGGCAGCTTGTTCCAGACACTCACCACCCTCTGTGTGGAAAAATTGCCCCTCTGGACACATTTGTATTTCTCCCCTCTCACCCTAAACCTATGCCCTCTATTTTTAGACTCCCCTACCTTTGGGAAAAGATATTGACTTTCTAGCTGATCTATGCCCCTCATTATTTTGTAGACCTCTATAAGATCACCCTTCAGCCTCCTATGCTCCAGAGAGAAAAGTCCCAGTCTATCCACCCTCTCCTTATAACTCAATCCATTCAGTCCCGGCAGCATCCGAGTAAATCTTTTCTGCACTCTTTCTAGTTTAATAATATCCTTTCTATAATAGGGTGACCAGAATTGCACACAATATTCCAAGAATGGCTTTACCAATGTCTTGCACAACTTCAACAAGACGTTCAAACTCCTGTATTCAATACAGTTTTTCAGGCTCACTTGTTGGTCAGCCTCTCACATTTTGTGACTCCTATTCAGCTTTACTCCTGCTTGCTGCAATCATGTAAAACAGCAGGTAATGCAATGATTGCAAACTGTCTGCATCAGAATGGTTAGCATGGGATAATCGCACATCCTGAGTCAACCGCCCGTTTTTGGGGGCTGTTCAATTTTGCCCCTAGAAATGTTCCAACACAATTGTTGATGAATATCAGCCAATGCTTGCAACACTTTAAGACAATCCGGCGTGGATTTGTGGCACAATGGTGGCATGGTGGCACAGCTGTTGGCACTGCTGTGTCACATTGCCAAGGACTCAGGTTCAATTCTGGCCTCAAAAGTAAAAGTAAAGTTTATTTCTTCATCACAAGTAGGCTCATCTGTTTGGGTACACTGGGGGAGAATTTAGCATGGCCAATACACCTAACCTGCACATCTTTGGTCTGTGGGAGGAAACTGAAGCACCCGGAGGAGACCCACACAGACACAGGGAGAACATGCAAATTCCACACAGACACCAACCCAAGCTGAGAATCGAACCCAGATCCCTGGCGCTGTGAGGCAGCAGTGCTAACCACTGTGCCACCATGCCTTGGGTCACTGTTTGTGTGGAGTTTGCACATTCTCCTGTGCCTGCATGGGTTTCCTCCAGATGCTCCAGTTTCCTCCCATAGTCCAAAGATGTGTGGGTTAGATTGATTGGCTATGCTGAATTGCCTGTTAGTGTAAGAGTACCTGGATAGATACATGGGGTTATAGGGGTAGGGCCTGGATAGGATTGTATTCAGTGCAAAGGGCCAAATGGCCTTTTTCTGCACTGTAGGGATTCTATGATTCTATGAATCCAATTTTTTAATATGATTTGTTTTCAAACAACATTCCATTCTGTTTCTATAGGTTTCACTTAGTTGGGTGAATAGTATTGTGTGTTATATCTTTAAGTATGTTGAGGATAAAGCACTGATATCCATACAGTTACCCAGGTTAATACCTGCACGTTATGTTCCACTGAGAGTAGGATGCTGGCTTATGGATGCTCTTTTCTGAACTGCCCTTCAGGCGGTGGGGGCGTGCAAGGGGGTGGAATTGAAACGTCAAATATAATTTTAATTTCCTCCCCTTATCAGTTATTTTCCCTCTGTGAAGTTATCTTTACAAAATTCCTTTAGGCTGATTGGTTCAGTCCATAGGGATGATTGAAGGACCTGACTAAAATATTTCATTGGAGAAAATGTTCAGCTTTTGTTTCCACTGCTGTCACTAGGAGCAATCAACGGTTCAGAGTGAAAGGCGTTCAAGGGCAATTTGATGTTAAGGTTTTGACTCATTTCACAACCCACTGTATAGAAAGACACAGAGAAACTGTGACCACAAGGCACATGGCGTATTTGAAACCACTCTCATTTAATGCAAAGTACACCTCTAAACCACCTAGTCAAAATGCAAATTTTTATTATAATTATCTTCACCAAGTAACAACTCGACACTTTTTCTCAATTGATGCATGGCTTTGTTCTGTATGTATTAACACTCTGGATGCAAACTAAACTGGGTGCCCTTTGCTGCATGAGAGTTGCTCCAAGCCCTGTTGCACTAGAATCGTTGCGTTGGTTACTTCACCATTGACATTGTAGCACCTCAGCACTGAGATTGTTGTCACTAGCTGTTTGATCACTGAATGTGTATACATATATATTGTATATATCTAGTTAAGACTCCTGCTAACTCTGCGTTCTTGGAGGTGGTCTTGAGCCTGTGTTCATCGTCCGCAGGATCAGCAGCTGGGAGTCAACATCTGGCAAAACATGAAATGTGTGAATTTTGCCAGTGAGATTGTGACTTTCAATTTTCACCACTCCTCACTGGCGATGTAAATGCGAGGGAAGCACAATTGTACAGTGGTTAGCACTGCTGCCTCATAGTGCCAGGGACCCAGATTTGATTCCCGGCTTGGGCCACTGTCTGTGCAGAGTTTGCATGTTCTCCCCCTACCTGTGTGAGTTTCCTCCAGGTGCTCCAGTTCCCTCCCACAGTCCAAAGATATGTGAGTTAAGTGGATTAACCATGTTAAATTGCCCCAAGTGTCAGGTGGACTATCTAGGGTAAATGCATGGGATTATGGGGATAGGTCCTGGGTGGTATTGTGGTTGGTCTCCTTCTGCATTGTAAAATTCTATGATTCTGTGGTCTACACTTGCAATGGGCGTGAGTCTTATTTCAATACGTTTACATATAATCAAAAACCCTGCCCATATATTAAGAAATGCTAGCTCCGATCAAGAGAGTTTAGAGCAAATGTTGGCTCTGATCAGGGCTGGGGTGGGAGTGAATATCGGCTCCATTCACTGGAAGGGGAGAGGATGGTGGTGGGTGGATGAATGTTGCCTCTGATCACAAGGCAGGAAGCCCCTGAGACCTCCATGGTAGGATGGGAGGGAGAGGAGGATACATTTTAATTTAATTGGGGTGCCCTATAAATATAGTACCCTGATCTCAACGCAGCCGGGCCTCGCAGGTGTTTTGAGACCTTGACCCCTGACATAACAGTATGGGACACACCCACCTGGTTTTTTATGACGGTGTAGTAAGAGCTGGAGAAAAAACTGACACGTTTCTCTGGAGAGAAACACACAATTTTTCTCACCGGAACCAACACTCTGTCATTTTTTGGTAAAACTCCCCCCTTGTTTTTGAAGTGAATAAAATGTAAGCTTTATTTGAATAGAAGACACACTTAGACCTCTCTATGCATCAGTAATTTCCAAGCAAGATATTGCAAATATCTCCTGTTCCAGACTAAAGCCATGAAAGTTCACTTGCTTTATTAATGTAGCCATGGCTCCAGCAAGTGGCAGGTTTCAATGAGATCATCTTTACTGAAGCAAAAATGTTTTATACGTCATTCTTCATTGGAGTTCAGGCAGGAGAAGCGCTGAACAATTGGATGTATATGGCCTTCCGGTCAGAATTCTTTTACCCCTTATCCTCAGTCCTCTTTCAGCAACTTGACTTCATTCTTTGTTCATTCCAAATGCGGGTGATTGGGACTAGCTTAGTTGTAAAACTTGGATGGCATGGACAAGTTGAGCCAAAGGGCTTGTTTCCATGCTGTGAATATCTATGACTCTATGACTCCATGTCATATTGCATTCCAAGGTAAATGACCACTGGTGTATTCATGTCCGGGAACCTTAAATTCAGCAAAAAGAATATTGGCTTCAGCATCTGCCTCACCACTCTCTGTAGACATTTGCAACTTAAAACAAATATAGAATGCACCAAACCCACAATCATAATCAGAAGTAATCAACCAGCAACTAACAATGAAGTAATTGATGAATCCCTTTAGTTCGACCTTTTGGGTTTCTTCTTGCAGTTGAACGCATTTACAGTTGTGCAAGGTTAAGAGAGGGTGTTACCTGGAGTGATAACTCCAAACTATCCTGGCATTGAATCAACACGGAATTCATGGTCTGTCTGCTGTGCATATTTTCAGAGAACACCATTGTGGCATCCAGCATTATTCACCCCATTAGTCTGCTTTTGCATTTGGCACCCAAAAGAGGTGCTAATGATCCCAATTTCTTTCCATGTGTTGAAGAAAACAAGAGCTGCAATTCTCTGAAGCATTTGGAACTATGATTATTGTTTAATATGCCTTGTGTTCGAGTGAGTTTTGTTTACATCTGTAGCGAGTGCTTTGCAGAAGTGAACTAACTATGCCTTCTTGCTCATTTCAAAGTATTCCATTATTTTGATTCTTCATTATCAGTAATCACTATTTTCATTTGCAATAATACACCAGTGAACAAAATAAATACCGTGAAAAATGCTTTTCATTTTAACGATATTATATATTGCAAGAACATATGCTCTAAAAATGTTTTGCAAAAAGACCATTTTCCAATTTATTTATTTTCAGGGGCAAACTGGCATGATGATATTGTGACTCTTAAAGAAAAACATTTTTAAGAGCCAGACGTTAGAAGACTGAAATTCAGGATGGCTTCTGAGGAATTCCAGACGTTTCTTGTGAGTTGAATTATCTTGTCTCCAGGAAAGACAATGAAAGCACTCATAGAGTCATAGAGTCAAGAGGTTTACAGCATGGAAGCAGGCCCTTTGGCCCAACTTGTCCATGCCGCCCTTTTTAGTTAAACCCTGAACTTACTCCCAATTGCCCGCAAATGGGCCCATATCCTTCTATATCAATCTTACCTATGTAACTGTCTAAATGCTTTTTAAAAGATAACATTGTATCCACCTCTACTACTATCTCTGGCAGCTTGTTCCAGACATTCGACACCCACTATGTGAAAAAATTGCCCCTCTGGAGACACTTTTGATCTCTCCTCTTTCACTTTAAACCAATGCCCTCCAGTTTTAGACTCCCCTACTTTTGGGAAAAGATATTGACTCCTTCTGATATTGGCTCATTGTTTGTCAGACAAATGACAAAGCATTTAACCTTAATTGTAAAATTTCAGCTTTTGCCTTTCTCCAGTACCAATGATTTTGGGTGACCGAAACCACAGATGGAAGAAGACTTCAGACTGTTAAATTACCACAATCTTTCATCTGGGACCATGACTTGACATTGATGTGAGGTCACATTATACAATGGCCATTTTGGCTCCCTGTTAAAAATGTAGCAGAAAATTCAAATCGTCTTTCAGAGGAACATCCTCAGAAACTTCAAGACCAAATTCCCTTTGAAGGAAGGAGTGTTGCAAAGGCCAAACATCCTAAGCATGTACCTGCAATACCTTGCAAGATGAATAAGGACCCTTCCTCTAACCTATTCCCCACCAAGATCACCTAAGTTCCGAACATCTGGAAGATCTACTACAAGAACCTTTACAGCCACAGAGAAACCCTTGCTTTTCAACACCTTCAAATTCCAACTTCAACTCATTCAAGAAACATCAGGCCCACAATAAAACAGCAACTGAGTCAAGTTCCATTTTTTATGATTACCTTCAGTTGTATTTAATTTTTGTGTGTTTGATAGTATGGGTGAGTCATATAACTGAGATATCAAGGTTTCATTTAACATTGAGAGCAAGTGTGTGTGAGAAAGAGGATAATGCTCTTCATTTTTAATACACAAAAGCTTGCTGCTGAGTTATTTAAATTGATCCAATCAATCCAAGAATAAGAAAATACTCACATCCACATGCAAATATATATTTGATCTCAGGCAATAAAATGCAACATTTTAAAATTATATGTGATATTATATCGCTTTTCTTCCTGCAGGTTGCTTAGAATTCAGAAATATGAATTCAACAATTCTAAGCTTCAATGAAAGAGACTGTGTTGAAGATATGGGAATAACTCCACAAGAATTGATAATCTGATTTCCATTACCTTTGAGCACAGTGGCCAGGTTTCAATATTCTTGTTTATTTGACTCAGAAGGTATTTTGAATATTTTGTAGGTAAAGTTTGGAATTAAATTCAAATCAAGAGTTAAATCTACAGGACATATAAATTATTGGGCATGCAGTTTAGGTCTGGATAATCTAGTTGCTCAAATGATGTTTTCCTCATACTATATTAACTTGAGTCAAGTAGCTACTTTTGACTATTTAGTGTAAAATATGCGATATTGGCTAAAATTGTGCTCATACATCATCCAACTATGGCACTTCTGCTTATTACCAAAAGTAGCCCATAAAACAATTACACATCTAAGGAGCATGCCTTGGAGTTACTGCCTGCCAAATGAGTTACATTAAGCTAATAAATTACTGAAATGTAGCTGTAAACACATTTTAATTTTCTTGAAAGGAATTTTGCAAAGCATTTTTGGCTGTTGCTCTATTTAGAGTATTATTTTTCTGAAATGCTGCTTTAGGCTGTATCAGAGTGTTTAGGTTGGAGTTTAGTGAGTAAGGCAGTTTGATAAAGAGGAAAGGAGGCGATCCTTTTATTTTCTATCTTTCCTCAACCTCCAGTAGCTGGATCTTAATTTACTACGGGGAAGCCCACAAAGCAGCGGGAGTTTGAAGAGAGAAAGAGAGAAGGAAAGAGGGAGAGAGGGAGAAAGAGAAAGAGAGAGAGAGAGAGAAAGGGAGACAGAAAGAAAGAGAGAGAGCAAGAGAGAGAAAGCCATGAGGTTACAGATAAAATCTAGAAGTGGCATCACAGGAATGTTCTAAGTTGATCAGTTGGAAAGTATGGGGCTGGGTGTTGGTGGAACTTTAAAGATCAAGGGGAACTGGACCTGAGATCAGAGCAGGATTGGAGCCAACACATGAAGAGCCATGGGCTTGGAAAATAGGACTTGGTGAGTCTTTATATTCTTTAAATTGGAGGAGGTAAAAGTAGAGGGAGTAATTTAAGGGTAGCTCATGGCAAGGGAGCTAGGAATGTTCTTCATGTTGATGAGGGAAAGTGACTGTATGTGCAGCTACTCAAAAATCTACATTTCAGAGCAGGAGCTGTGGCTGGAATCACAGTGGAGCGTCCGCAAGGCTGAAATCTTTATGGATAGCATGTGAGGAGGGTGACACCAAAGGTAACAAGTGCACAGGCAGAAAGGGAATGGCTGACTGTCAGACAGAGTAAAAGCAAGAGGCAAATGGTGCTGAACTCTCCCTTGCTTACAGGTTTTCCATTTTGAATGCTGCTGGAGGAAATGGTTACCCACTAGACACTGCCTTCCACTGCCGAAAATTCCCCCTTTATTCCCACTCTCTGTTTCCTGCCTATGAACCAATTCTCAGTCCATACTTCCGTATTACCCCCAACACCATGTGCTTTAATATTGCAAAATAACCTCTTATGTGGGACTTTAACAAAAGCTTTCTGAAAATCCTAATAAACCACATCCACTATTTCATCCTTACCTATTCTGCTAGATACATCATCAAAAGACTCCAGTAGGTTTGTCAAACATGATTTGCCTTTCATAAATCCATGTTGACTTTGTCTAATCCTGTTGATATGTTCTAAGGGTCGTATTATCACATCCTTTATAATAGACTCAAACATTTTCCCTATGACTGATGTTAGGCTAACTGTTTTACAATTCCCTGTTTTCTACCACCGCCACCTTCCTTTTCAAATAGCGTGGTTACACCTGCTGGGACTGTTCCAGATTCTATGGAATTTTGAAAGATAACAACAATTATTTCCAGGGCCAATTCCCCTGGGATAGTACCCCTGGGATATACATTATTAGGTCTTCAGGATTTATCAGTTTTCAGTCCCCCTAATTTCTCCAGCACAACTTATTTTACTAACACTAATTACCTTTAATTCCTCCTATACACCAGACCTGTGGCTCTCTGGCATTTCTCATGAGGTTGTGAACCTGATCATCATGGATTTAAATGCATTTAATTATGCAAAATTGGCTTAATGCTGAACCTTCTGAAAAAGTGATATGTTCCCATCTACCAATGTGAGGTAAAACCGGTGGGAATCGTTAATGGTCTTCATAAATGGAAACAAGATGTGATGACCAGTCCGGGGGGTTCGGAGGCCATTATAGCTGTCCCATGGGTGTTCAGGGACATGGCAGGTCAACACCCTGGCACTACTACTTAAAAATGGCAAGCAGGTTCCTTCCTGTTCCATGATTCCTGATCCCATTCCTGACTATTTGATGTTCAGAAGCGCTTTAAAAGAATGCATGCTGGTTCCTGTCAAAAGCCCTCACCCAGCACTCCCGACCTGATCGGCTCCATTGCTGAGATAGACATGTCTTCTCCTGTACAATTTTCATGAAGTCAGGCCAGGTTTTTAAAGTGTCATAGTTCAATGCCCCTCAGAGCAGTTGTTTCCTAGTCTGCATGAGGGGAGCTTTTCAAAGGTGAATTCCCCCCTTGCCAAGCTCACAATGTGGATCATTTCTACTTGTTAGAGACATGCATTAAAAGTAGGGATCTGTTGTCTGCAAAAAATAGGTTCAAGCCATGTGCTGAATTACTCAGAAGCTTGGGCAGCCTATCGTTCACCCCTTCTTTCTCTGTAGCATGCCTCAGCGAATCAGAGTTGATTTGTCAACCAATCAGCATCAAATTCTGCTGTAGTTTAAATTCATTAGAACGTCTGTAATTTGACATTCTTGCATTTGTCCTGATGAGTGCAAGACAAAAAGCTTCAGCAACATGTCTCTTTTCAATAAAATGAACACAGTGGAAGCTAGAAGTGATAGGATCGGCTGTCAGTTGAGGGGAAACACAAACCAGAATGAAAAATGGAGTTGCAGGCAATGGAATAATAAAGCAACCAAGGGAAATAAATAATTTCAGACCAATCCAATTAGTTTTAATGTTTTCTACTTTAGTTGTGTCAGAAAATAAACACTGTTTAAAGTATATTTGCGTGTCACAAGTAGGCTTACATTAACACTGCATCTTTATAAAGGGCAGAAAATATCTGAAAATTGCTCTCTCAAGAAACTGTAATGGCTAAAACTGAGAGCTGTAAGAAGTCTCACCACCAGGTTAAAGCCCAACAGGTTTATTTGGTAGCAAAAGCCACTAGCTTTCGGAGCGCTGCCCCTTCATCAGGTGAATGGGAGTTCTAATCACAAACAGGGCATATAAAGACACAAACTCCAATGTACCTTTGTATATTGTCTGTACCTTTAAGACTTGATTAGCTGTAAAGACTTGCATTCCAATCATTATTCTGTAAATTGAGTTTGTATCTTTATGTACCCTCTTTGTGATTAGAACTCTCACTCATCTGAAGAAGGGGAAGCCAGCGCTCCAAAACCTAGTGGCTTTGCTACCAAATAAACCTATTGGATTTTAACCTGGCGTGAGACTTCTTACTGTGTTCACCCCAGTCCAATACTCGCATCTCCTCATCATGGAACTGAGAGCACCAGATTTTCATTTGGAAAAGCTTATAGTTCATTTACTAGTGTCACAAATAGGCTTTCATTAATACCATAATGAAGTTACTGTGAAAATACCCTAGTCGTCCCAATCCGTCCCCTGTTCGGGTACACTAAGGGAGAATTTATCATGGCCAATGCACCTAAACAGCATGCCTTCCATGTAGTATTCAGCTCCTAATCATCCCACTGTTGGGACCACAATTGTTTACAATTTACATAGACAATGTGGAGCTGGGGACCAAGTGTAGTGTCAAACTTCGCAGATGACACTAAGATGAGTGGCAGAGCAAAGCGTGTAGAGGACATTAAAAGTCTGCAAAGGGATATAGGTAGCCTAAGTGAGGGGGCAAGGGTTTGGCAAATGGGGTACAATGTTGGTAAATGTGAGGTCATCCATTTTGGTAGGAATAACAGCAAAATGGACTATTATTTAAACGGTAAAAAATTGCAACATGCTGTTGTGCAGAGGGACATGAGTGTCCTTGTGCATGAATCACAAATGATTGTTTGCAGATGCAGCAGGTAATTAAGAAGGCAAATGAAATTTTGTCCTTCATTGCTAGAGGGATGGAGTTTAAAAACAGCGAGGTTATGTCGCAGCAGTATAAGGTGCTGGTGAGGTCACACCTAGTGTACTGTGTATGGTTTTGGTTTCCTTACTTGGGAAAGGATATACTGGCACTAGAAGGGGTGCAGAGGAGATTCACTATGTTGATTCTGGAGTTGAGAGGATTGGCTTATGAGGACAGACTAAGTAGACTGGGGCTATACTCATTGGAATTCAGAAGAATGAGGGGAGATCTTATAGAAACATATAAGATTAAAAGGAAATAGATAAGATAGAGGCAGGGAGATTGGTTCCACTGGCAGGTGAAACCAAAACTAGGGGGCATAGCCTCAAAATAAGGGGGAGCAGATTTAGGACTGAATTGAGGAGGAACTTCTTCACACAAAGGTTTATGAATCTGTGGAATTCCCTGCCCAGTGAAGCAGTTGAGGCTACCTCACTGAATGTTTTTAGGGCAAGGATAGATACATTTTTGAGCAGAAAAAGAATTAAGTGTTATGGTGAGTGGGTGGGTAAGTGAAGCTGAGTCCACAAAAAGATCAGCCATGATCTTATTGAATGGCAGACCAGACTCGAGGGGCCAGACGGCCTCCTCCTGCTCCTTGTTCTTATGCCTTTCGGATTGTGGGAGAAAACTGGAACACCCGGAAGAAACACATGCAGACACAAGGAGAATGTGCAGACTCCACATTGACAGTGACCCAAGGCAGGAATCGAATCCAGGTCCCTGGTGCTGCGAGGCAGCAGTGCTAACCACTGTGCGACCGTGCTGCCCTGTTAGGTGAAAAAAACCCCACCATTTTTACTGAAAGATTCTCAAAATCGTTGCAGATAATTTCAGGTTAAAGAAGCAAATGCACAAAACAGAAAATGAAATGCCTTTGAAGTGAAAGCTATGGTTAGGCCCAATGGTTTCAGCAACACTTAACACTTACTTTATTTATTTGCTGACTTACAATTCAAAGATGCATTTGCTTTCAAATTAAATTTGGACTCTGGGTTTGATTCATACACATGAATTAAACTTCTCTCTAGGGACAAAACAGCCACAAATATAGAATTTGACCTGTGAGGATTATTTACCAGGCAGCGCATCTTTAAGAATGAAATAAATCTGCAACTAAATGAATTCTATGCCTGTCTTTCTGGCACAGTTGAGACAAATCCTCAACCCCTCTCAGGAGATGCTTGCCATTCTGCACCACATTGACATTACAAGTGCCAATGGCTGCTACTTATGTGCATAACATTTTTACCCAGTGACTAATCGTATTTCTAAAGAACACAGGTGGCAACAGTTATCTCTATAAAATGCTGAGAATATCAGTAGCAGTGAAAAAGCCCGTCATTTGGCAATCTTTTCCTTCAATAACAACACATTGCTAAATCAGTAATTGCCCGAAAAAGATTATTTGCACTTTCAATTTATCAATTTACAATGAAAGCTATAGATTCTAATCCAAAAGTGAATCACAGGAATGCTTAATGTGTTTGTTTTAAACTCTCTTCTCTGCTGTTTTAGCTGAGATGTCACAGTCATTTCCAAACCTATACTTCAATCTAATTTAAATAAGTTTTAAAGATTGATAACTTTTGTTCATTTATTACTGTCACAAGTAGGCTTATATTAACACTACAATGAAGTTACTGTAAAAATCCCCTAGTTGCGACTCTCTGGCACCTGTTTGGGTACACTGAGGGAGAATTTAGCATGGCCATTGCACCTAAACGGCACACCTTTTGGACTGTAGGAGGAAACTGGAGCACCTGGAGAAAACCCATACAGATACAGGGAGAATGTGCAAACTCCACACAGACGGTGACCCAAGCTGGGAATTGAACCTAGGTCCCTGGCACTGTGAGATAGCAGTGCTGATCACTGTGCCACCATGTATGTTGTTGTGTGTGCAAGGGGACCACGATGTGTGATTAAATCCCACGTCCTATCCAGGTGAAGCAGCCAGCAGACAAACTTTGTCTTGTCTGTTCTTTGTTGTGGTTGTGGCATGCACCCCAGCGTTAAATATGATGCTGAGTGGCTCAGAGTACAAAAGAGACTGAACCTTTGTGTAAAGCTTACAACAACCATTTACAAATTTACATAAAGAGCAAAATACTGCAGTTACTGGAAATACCAGAAATACTCAACCAGCCTTGCAGCATCTGTGGAGGGAAAAACAGAATAAACAACCAGGATTGAATGTGGAGGAGATGGTCCTACCACTGGCTAGAAAGTTGGAGGTGAGTCTTCCTCTGCTGACTCTGGGAGGCACAACTGGATTTTACATCTGGTATTTATTTGCTGCATGGTGAGGTTTCTGTCCCATTGGGTTAGGTTGTCTCACCTTCAAGATCAGAGAGCTGGAAGACCTTCAGTCCCATGAGCACGGCTGGGACAGCAACTCAGTCTCTGATCAAGATTGACATGAGAGGCTAGATTACAAGACAAGTGGGGCAGCCTCACAAGGGCCTGGGCATCCAGCCCTGTCAAGAGAAGGGGGCGTGTAAATCTGGAGGACAGTGGGGCTTAAGCAAGTGTGGACTTTCCAATGGTGGCAACCTCCTAGGGTCACCAGATACCCAAACAGGAGTCAACCCCTCCCCCCCAACATTCCCCCCAGCCCAGTGCCAAGCTCCAAAATGTATCTGGCCTCCTCGCCACATGGTGTGAGCTTGCCCACCATTGACAAACTAACAGCCGCACTGGAAGGAGATCCTTAAGTGGCCACTGATTGGTAACATTAGGGTCTCAATTGGCCCAAGAGAAGGCAGGCTGTCTGGCGCCTTCTGCCACTGATATTTTACCTCCGCAGAATGTTAGTGCTGTCTATGATTGCTCCCCTACCTGGAGGCCTGCAGCCAAGCTTTCAGTAGGGTGAGGAACCACTCAATGGTAAGTCTGTTTCAGGAGAGGAAGGTCAACACAAGAAACAATTGTTGATAGAAGGAGCAGAAACATGTGATAAGTGGAAGGGGGGCGGGGTGGGGTTCGGACAATGCAGTTGGGTTTCTGATCAATTCAGTGGCCAGTTTGGTTGCCAAGGAACTTTTGAGCTTTAAGAATGCTAACACAAAGAGCTTGTGTTCAGTGTGGAAAACCTGGGGTCTAAAGCTCTCAGGAAGAAGAGGCAACATCTGGAAAGAAAAAAAGGCGAATATCCATATGGCAAAACCCTGACCAGGTTTCATGTGCTAGTGAAAATCAACCTTAAGTTAAGTAAAGTAACAAACAGTGAGAGCAGAATTCTCCGGATGTGTTGGTCTAAAAGCCAGAAATTCCCGTACAACTGTCAATGGGGTTTCCAATTGTCCACAATCCGCCTGCTAAACTTTCAGTGGTGGGTGGAATGGGAGAATTCTGGTCTGAGTATTTGGTTTATTCATTGCAAGTATTGTTTAAGTCGCTGCAGAATAAAGGAAATTGTGTTTTGATATCTAAAGTTGACTTGATGTCTTTATTCCCAAGTTGAGGTTAAAACACACAGGTTTATACAACAAGCATGAGGATTTCACATTTTGACCAAACTAAATGCAGGATCAGACCGTCCCACATCTGTATCAGCTACCAAAGGTCCAACAATGTCACAGGAGAATGTAGCTTTTTGTTCATGGGGATTGGAAATAATCTGTACCAGCCAATCAGATCAGTTGGGTAGAAGGAAAACAGCAAATTGGAAACAACTCATTGGAAACGTTCTTTCTCACAACTGGATGCCAACAAATGGGAGATAGAAAATCTTTTCAAACAAAAACAGAAAATGCTGGAAAATCTCATCAAGTCTGACAGCATCTGTGGAAAGAGAATAGTTCAGAATGTTAACTCTATTCTCTTTCCACAGATGCTGTCAGACCTGATGAGATTTTCCAGCATTTTCTGTTTTTTTTTCAGATTCCAGCATCCACAGTATTTTGCAGTTATCTAGCTTTTAGAATAACTTGATGAGAATCACATGCATTCTAAACATGTCTTTCGGCTTGTGTAGTGTTTTATTTTTCATTTTTTAACATTTTCTTTTAAATAAACATCCAGGGCCAGTTCAATTTTCTCCAAATTTAAATGAAAATACATTAGGGAGTGAGGAGAATGTTTCCAGGCTGTCTGTGTATTAAATTGCTTTTCTTGAATATTCTGGTCATTGCTGCTACAGAATGGTAGGAATCAGAGCGAAAATATTCAGTGTGAACTTTTCACAAAACTCATTTCCAGCTTTGCTTCAGCGACATTCTTATTTTTCTTCATTTTTTTTTAAAAAGAGCCTCTGGATGTGAGCATCTGTGGCAAGTCAAATACTTAGTGACCATCTCTTGTTGTCCTTGAAAAAGAAGTCTTCTTGAACTGCTGCAGGCCGTGTGATGAAGGTACAACCGCAACGCCGATAGCTCAGGGATTCAAGGATTTTGACCTTGAAAGTACTAAAAATAAAAATTGATTTCGTAAAATGGCACAATAAGCATGCCCTTAATCTAGACAATGCATGAATGTCTTTGATGTCCAGGACAAGGAAAAGTGTGGTCGTCAGCCAGTTTTAACATGTGAATGTGGAAGGCTGACTGGGTGAGATTAGTGTGGGGATGTCTTTTTAGAGGTTACAATTTACAAATTAATATGATGTATCTGATATTACATTAACAATGGAAGGGGTCCTATATATTTGTATTGAAGTCCATATCCCATTTTTATTTTCATAAATAAAGTATTCTTGGCTTGATGGTAGATGTTGCAATTGCCAGAAACTGTGATAATGTTGATTTAACAGTATAAATAGCCAAATTCAAAATAGATTAGTTAATCAGAAAATGATTAGTGTTAATAGCCAAGCACATTGTAATTAATTGCATTGTTGATTTGTGATTTTTGGAAATAATCAGAATATTTTTAGTAAAATCTGTTGAGATATTTGCCTTGTTACACAATTTTTTCAGAAGCAGTTTAATTGTTTTGCAGAATAATTATGGAAGCTGCACAAAGTTCATGAAATCTGGTCCAGATGAATATTATTCCATGGCTCTCTATTCAATGAAAAATAAAGTTTTTGGATGCCAGCGTAACTGCTTCACTTATTATCCTGAAGGAATGATGTGGAAATATTGACTTTGGGATGGGGTGTGCTCAGTAAGAAGTCTCACAACACCAGGTTAAAATCCAACAGGTTTATTTGGAATAATAAGCTTTCAGAGCGCTGCTCCTTCATCTCCTGGTGAAGGAACAGTACTTTGAAAGCATGTGATTCCACATAAACCGGTTGGACATTAATCTGGTATTGTGCGACTTCTTAGTCTGAAGGAAATTTGTTCCAAGCTTCACCTTGATCCAGAATAACACTAAAATAAGTCAATATTAGGACAACATTTATTGCCCATCCCTAATTGCCTTTGAGAAGTTGGTGATGAGCTGTCTGCTGCTGCCCATATTCTGTGCTTTAGGAGGAAGTTCCAGGATTTTGATCCGGTGACATTGATATATTTCTAAGTCAGGATAGTGAGGGATGCAGAGGGGAACTTACAGGTGATGGTGTTTCCAGATATTTGCTGTCCTTTCCTTCTAGATAATAGTGGTTGTGGGTTTGGCAGTTGCCACCTATGGATCCTTGGTGAGTTTCTGCAGTGCATCTTGTAGATGGTATACACTGCTGCCATTGTCCATCAGTGATGGGGGAGGTAATGTTTATGGATGGGGTTCCATCCATATAAGCTGCTTTGTACTTACTGCTGTTGAGCATCTTCAGTTGTTGTTGGAGCTGCACTCATCCAGGCAAGCAGACAGTATTCTCCCACACTTTGGACTTGAGCCTTGTAGATGGTGGACAGGCTTTGGGGAGTCAGGAGTGAGTATTCACTGTGGGATTCTTAGCCTTTGATCTGTTCTGTTAGCCACAGTATTTATATGGTTAGTCCAGTTGAATTTTGGGTCAGTAGTAACACCCAGGATATTGACAGCAATTCATCAGTGGTAATCCCATTGAATGGCAAGGTTGCATGGTTGGATTTTCTCTGGTTGGAGATGGTCATTGCCTGCACTGGTGTGGTATGACTGTTACTTGCCACCTGTCAGCCTAAGCCTGGATATTGTCCAGGTCTTGCTGCACTAGGACATGGACTGTTTCAGTATTGGAAGAGTTGGGAATGGTGCTGAACATTGTGCAGTCATTAGTGAGTGTCCCCACTTCTGCTCTTATGGTGGGAGGAAGGTCAATGATGAAGCAGCTGAAGATGGATGGGCCTTGGACACTACCCTGAGGAACTCTTGCTGTGATGTCCTGGAACTGAGATGATTCACCTCCATCCATCACAACCACAATCTTTTGTGTCAGGTATGACTCCAACCAGTGGAGATATTTCCCCCTGATTAACATTGACTCTGTTTTGCTAGGGCTCCTTGATGTCATACCCAGTCAAATCCTGCCTTTAATCAAGACCTGTTACTCTCACTTCATCTCTGGAGTTTAGTTTGTTTATCCAAGTTATCATCCAGGTGTAGCAAGAAATTAGGAAGGCAAATGACATGTTGGCTTTTGTTGCAAGGGAATATAAGATATATTAGGATATGTGTATTGTTACAGTTATACAGCTTTCAGTGAGACCACATCTGGAATACTATATACAATTTTGTTCCTCAGATTTAAGAGCAGATATACTTGCAATTGGTCCCTGGAATAAAATGATTGTCCTCCGATGAAAAACTAAGCAATTTGGGCTTGTCTTGATAGAATCATGGAATCCCTATATTGAAGAAGGAGGCCATTTGACTCACTGAGTCTACAGTGACTCCCCAACAGAGCATCCTACCCCGTAACTCCATGTATTTACCTTGCTAATCCCCCAACTCACAGATCCTAGGACATTAAAGGACAATTTAGCATGGCCAATCAACC
This sequence comes from Carcharhinus amblyrhynchos, assembly GCF_965287045.1. NCBI lineage: Eukaryota > Metazoa > Chordata > Chondrichthyes > Carcharhiniformes > Carcharhinidae > Carcharhinus > Carcharhinus amblyrhynchos. The sequence goes on along the minus strand of NC_137336.1, from coordinate 23,012,841 downwards.
TATACTGCATATCGTTGGACGGTGGGAGAAAACCCACGCAGACACGGGGAAAATATGCAACCTCCACACAGTCACCCAAAAGCCAGAATTAAATTCAGATGCCTGGAGCAGTAAGGCAACTATGTTAACCACTGTGCCATCATACTGCCCAATATTCTTTGGAGTTTAGAAGAATGAGAGGCAATTTTATTGAAACCTTTGAAATTCTGAGGGGGCTTCATTGGGAAGATGCTGAGAAATTGCTTCCTCTGGTCAGGGAATCACAAGGGGACAGTGTCAGCATAAAGGGCTGATCATTTAGGACTGGAATGTTGAATATATTCAAAGCTGGGATAGACAGATTGTTAGCTTTACAAGGAATTAGGAATATGGGAATCTTGGGAAAATGGGGTTGAAGCCCATGGTCGTACTGAATGGGCCGTATGATCTGCTCCTGCTCCTATTTCTTGTCTTCTTGATGTGAGAGGTAGTAGTGAGATAGATATGGGTGCGGTGGATATATGTGTCAGTGTTGCGATTTTGAATAATGTCATTGAGGGGCAGTATGAAAATGAGAAAAAGATCCTTGTGGGACATCATTGATAACTGGTGTGAAGTAGGAACAGAAGCCACTGGGATGATTAATTGGCAATGAAGATAAGAATGAAACCAGCGGAGTTTATCTGTAATGACTTCAATCAGGCCATTGAACATGAACTCCCTGATTAAGGAGTGGTCCAGACAGAGTAGGTCCAGGGTGGCCTCCCCTCTTCCCTCCTCCAACTGAACATCTGTAAGGTGTAATCCCCGGACATCAGTACCTCTGGAGGGTTGCACCCCCCAATAGAGGAAAAACCCAGGAGGCAGTGCCCTGGAGGGCAACGGATATTCTTCAATGTTTATTTTTGTTGTATACAGTTTGCAGTGTTATACTCATGTTTGTAGATTTGTAAATTATGATTTGTAAATCGAGGCATATTTAGAGGGCAAAGCCCTGGAAAACTATAACTGACAATGAACCCTTCCTGAATGGAAGATAGTAATTGTAGATTCTTGATAAATGGATGGCGTTAGCCATTGATAATGTATCTTTCATGTTCATTCTTTGAATATTTGTAATTGTTTTATAATAACATATTTGTAATAAACAAAAGAAATCCCTGATTAAGGAGTGAACTGCTAGCACTCTGTATGCAGGTTTGTCAGAGTAGTCTCTTGGGGAAGGGTTTCTGTCTCCAACAACTGAGCAGGGTGTTGGGATTGGGTGCTGTAGTTGCTGTGGCCTGGGCTTATGTTTCTGGCCCTGCTTCCATTGCATTCTCTGCCTAGAGTGCCCCTCTCTCTCTCTCCAGGAGGAGTGAGGGTTTGGCTTCCCAGTGCTTGTGTTGGTTGGAGCTGTTTGCTGCTTTGATGTCTGGCAACAGTTTCCCGCAGCATCAAAGCCATCTTTAGGCCTCAGTCAATTCCTCCGGCTGAGCCTTCCTTTGGTTCCTGCCTGAGGGTCAAAGAAATTTTCCATCTGTCTTGTTTGGGACTCGTACAAGATCTTTCATCCGGCTGTGACTTGTGGGAGAGGCAATATTCCAGCTGAGACTCGTGTGTCGTAAAAGGCATGGACAAGGAAGCAGTGCCCTAGAAGCTGTGATTCAAGAAAGTGTTACACTGGCAAGCGTAACCTCGGAAGATCTGGCCCAGCAGGGTGGACCTTGGAAGAATTTAAATAAACTTTGCAACTTCAGAAAGTGTAAACTTGAAAGGCAAAAACTTTGAAAGGTGAATCCCCCGGAATGCTGAAAGATTCTATTGTTGTAAGAAGATTGTTCATTATTGTTGTACGAAACCTCTTGTATTCCTTTCGTTTGTTGGTTTATTTCTTTCCCATTCCGGCTTGCATCATTTGTGGCCTGGGGGTGTCTCCCCCTTATAGAGTAACCCCGGCGGGGGGGCGGTGTAACATCCGGCTAGGGAAATTTCTCAGGATGGTGAAGCCCTGGATATAGTAACACCATTCCTCCAGGGGAAAATGCAGAAAAATAGTGTGCAGCCTGGACTGAGTACTCTGGAGAGCCACTCACCACCCCGGCTGAAAAATCCAGAAGGGAAGGTCCAGACAGAGAAGGTTTGAGGTGGCTTTTAAACCACCCCCTCCCCCGGCCGAACATCCGTGAGCTGCAATCCCCAGATATAATTACTTCTAAAGGGTTGCCCCCAACCCCCCCACCCCCCACCCCCAGCACCCACCGCCACCACCACCACCCCTCCCAGGCATCACCTCCCGGGCAAGGGAAAAACCCGGGAGCTGATGCCCTGGAGGGTAACAAATGAGCTTTAATGTTTATTTCTTTTTTTTAGTGTAACAGTCAATTGCTATACTTTGATAACATTATTTGATGGGTTATCACTGAAGGGGTATTTAAAGGGCAAGGGCCTGGGAAAGATGGCATATAACAAACCCTTTCTTAATGAAGGGTACTACTTGTATGTTATTGGTTCATGGATGGCATTAGCTGTCGGTGCAGAAGTTTGCTGGTTTATATGCAGTTGTGAGTTGTTTGCACCTTTGAAGGTGGGCTATGGACAACTCACAATGCGTGCTAGCTGTCCGTCATAGTGCTTTGTTTGTATTAGTGTACTTAAATGTAGTTACCATGGTTATTTGTTTGTGAAATGCAATCTTTATAACTTGTAATCTGCTTTTGCATCTGTAATTTGTACTGTTTTGTAATAAAGAGTTCTCTGATTAAGGAGTCAATTGATGGGACAATCAGGGAGTCTTTTTAACCAAGTGTCAGTTCCTCTGACACTCCCGAAGATAGACTGCTGACTGATAGCACTCTGTGCACTGCTGTTGAAATTGTAAATAAAAGGATTTTGGTGAAGGGACTTCTGCCTCTGAAGACTTATGACAGAATCCCACCCAGCTGAATGGCAGGCATTGGAGGAGAGTGTTGTGATGAAAAGTTGGAAAACCTGCGGACAGGTCAAGAAGGAAAAGAAGGGAAAGTTTACCCTTGTCACAGTCACAATGGACATAATGTGAGACTTTGATAAAAGCTATTTTAGGAACATGGCAGGGGTTGACAGTTGTGCAGAAACACGATGGCACAGTGGTTAGCACTGCTGCCTTGCAGTGCCAAGGACCCGAGTTCAAGTCCAGCCTCTGGTGACTGTTTGTGTGGAGTTTACACATTCTCCCCATGTCTGCGTGGATTTCCTCCAGGTGCTCAGGTTTCCTCCCACAGACCCAAAATGTGTGAATTAGGTTGATTGGCCATAATAGATTGCCCGGTAACGTTGGGAGGATTAGCACATTAAATACATGGGGTTAGGGCCTGGGTGGGATTGCTGTTGGTGCAGGCTTGAAGGGCCAAATCATCGCCTCCGGCACTGTAGGGAACGTATGGATGGCATTGGGTGGTATCCAAGATATTCAAAGATCTGCGGGAGGAAGATAAGGTTGTAGATGGAGTGGGAGTTTGCAAAGATGATGGAATCAAGTTTTTCTTTAATGTGTGGATGCAGGCATGCTTGAATAAGAGAGAGGCAGAAAATGAAGAGATAACTGTTAACGTGGTCAGCCAATATGGGAACCTAGAAGGAATATTAAGTTGTCAGCAATTTAGTGAGAATGGGGTCAAGGGAACACAAAGTAAATTGTTTACTCGGAGAAGGCTATCTCTGTAATTTGCTCCATCTCTGCAGCCTGCTGAGATTTTGCCACTTCTCTAATTCTGGCGTCCTGTGTCTCCAATTTCCACAATTGGAAGATATAGTTTCAGCTGCCAAGGCCATAGCTCTAGTATTCTCTCCCTGAATGTTTTTACCTCTCTAATTATCTCTCTTCCTTGAAGATGTTCCTTAACATTTACAAATTTGACCATGCCTATGGTGACCAGTCCTGAATAAAGACACAATATAATTGCAAGTGATTGTTGTTCATGACTATCAGTGTGCATTGAAGATATGTAAGGGACTGGAATAGGCAGTTTTAAGTACAAAGGTGAGCTCCCCATGAGAACTTTGCCGATCCTATCTTCCTTATTTACAGGTTGCAGATGCCTTAATGACCATCACCATTCCCTCGACAGCCCAGGACAGAGCTCACAAAGCCCAGGAGGTCAACTGCCCTGCACTCAAAGCTGTGCTTTGTTCCTTTGTTGCCCCTGCCTTCAGCGGAAGTATACTGTGCTCCGAGTAAGTAATTGCTCTGCTGCACTGTCTCCAATCTCTGACTTCTGACTATGAGGTCCATAGTCCCTGGGCTGCCTATCATCTCTTTTCTATTTCATAGGAAGAATCTCTGCACTCTGTGACTACTTTCTGTGAGCCCCTGAACTAAAATAGGCACCATGACAGAGTTGCCCTTTCAAAAGAGTGCTAATTATAACAGTGACCTTCCCGAAACCACATCACCCCTGAATTCTGAGTGCTGGAGTGAACCATTTCTAATGAGTATACTAACGAGTCAGTGTACATCCCCTTACAGTAAATAATGTGGTACCCAATTGACCCCTGAGTTGGCAGTTATTGAGTCGCCATTCTCAGGGTCCACCTTCCCAGTTTAGTCCTCTGTCTGCTTTTCATTGTTTGTCATCTTCAACCACCTCCATGCCCCTCTTCCTGCCATCACAAACCCTCGCCCTCTTCTCCCCTCTCTGTCCTTGCCCAGCACTCCATCCTCACTGCACCCCTCCTTGCCTCTGCCAGCCACACCATCACCTTGCAAACCCTGTCCCCACTGCCCGATCGAACTTCTATCCATTGAATTGGAGGCAGCATGACTTGTGCAGTACAGAGCTGTCCAGATAGGGAACTCACCTGATGAAGGAGCAATGCTCTGAAAGCTCAGGATTCAAAATAAAGCTGTTGGACATTAACCTGGTGTTGTGAGACTTCTTACAGCTGAGAATGGCATCAGTGCCGATTCGAGTGAGGGGAGGGTGCGCGAGTGCTGTCCATAAAGATAAGCTTAGTGTGGAGCTGGAGGGCATAAACCATTCTGCCTCAGTAGAGTGGCATTCAGCACCACAGGAGCAGCATTATGGCAAGTAGGCTATGTCTGATACACTCCCTTCAATATCTCAAGCGAACCAACATCCAACTTCTGCGCCTCACTCATTTTCAAGCGGGTTTGAGGCTGGTGTAATTTTCTGTTGGTGCGACATAAGATTGGGAGACATGACAAGATCCTGACAAGCAGCTGTCTTAATGAGCGTGCATGAGTTGCAAAGTAATGCAAAACATGTTGACACCACTGGAAACTGAGCTGTCATTAACGCACAATTGGGAGAATGACAATGCGTTTTTTGACTCCCATTAGAATTCTCCTCTGCAGAGAGAAGTGGAGACTAGGTTATTGAATATATTCGAGGATCAGCTAGATTTTTTTGATCGTCAAAGGTTATGGGGGACAGGCAGGAAAGTGGAGTTGGGGCCACAGTCAGATCAGCCACGATCTTGCCGAATGGCTGAACAGGCTCAAGAGGCCAAATAGTCTACTCCTACTCCTATTGTTTATGACATTATAGTTGGAATTCTCCCATCCCACCAGTGGAATTTTAGCAGACGGTTTGCGGACAATGTGAAACCCCATTGATGGTCGGGCGGGAAATTTCAGCATTTAGACCAGTGTGGTTGGAGAATTCCGTCCTATATTTCTCTCGATGTTGCCTGGTTCGCTGAGTATTCCCCAAATTTTTGGCTTTTATTTCAGATGTCCAGCATCCGCAGCATTTATTGTGTTGCAATGATTCTGGGGAGGTTTCAATTAAGCTCAGATGCTTAGAATATAAAATTGGTCTGACACTGTGAGATAATAATAGTTGCTATGAGAACAGGGCTGAAATTGCTGCAGTGTTCTGAGATAAAGGTTAGGATAAATGTTAGTGTTGAGCAGAGAGAGTTACAGTCGGCAGGTCATAACGCTGAAAAGGCAAGAGAATGGGGATGAGAAAAATACCAGCCATGGTTGAATGGCGGAGCAGACTCGATGGGCCGGGTGGCCTAACTCTTCTCCTACGTGTTATGGTCTTATGCTGCATCGGCTGTGGGAGCGTTTGAGCCTGACACTGGGTGATCAATGTAGAAATGTGTTTCATTCCCCACGCCGGAATTCTACTGCCCACCCACCGCAGGAATCGGAGCAGGTGAGAGGCGGACAACGAGAAGGTCTGTTAACCTTGGGTGGGCTTTTATGGTTTCGGGATGAGTGAGGCTGTAAAATCCCACCCCTCACCTCCGGAATGTCGTTGAAAACAGCAGTTAATAAAGCTGCACTGAAATGCATTTCAGAATAATGCAACTGGGAAACATTTACTTGAGTTAAAGCGGTAATCAACATTCAAAAGAGGAGGGGAGAGAATGCGATGCGGCTAGTTATAATATTTATGTGCAAAATGTGCTTTGGTGTGCACCAATGGTTTCCATTTGATGGTTTCTGCCTCCAGCAACCCATCATGGGAAGTTCAGAAAAAATCTGTTGGAGCCTCTTTATTTTGTCTCTTTGGTCATATACTGAAGGGGCGGGGGGTGGATTCTCCCAGCCTGGTGTGCAGCAGGCCAGCGGAGATATCAGGGGAGTCAATTTAGCGGGCTCCCCACCAGGTGCCACAGCCTCTGCAAACTTCCAGGACAAAACTTAGGACATCCAAGATTAGTTTTTGTTGCTTAACCTTTCCAAATGCTGGTGAATTGTTTGTAAAATGTTTCCAGAGCAGAACATAGAACATAGAACATAGAACATTACAGCGCAGAACAGGCCCTTCGGCCCACGATGTTGCGCCGACCAGTTACAAAAACAATGACCCACTAGCCTATACCAATCCCTTTTCATCCATAAACCTATCCAGAGATCTCTTAAACGCCCCCAAACTAGACGCATTTACAACCGCAGCAGGCAGGGCATTCCAATCCCTCACCACCCGCTGGGTAAAGAACCTACCCCTGACATCCGTCCTGTAGCTACCCCCCCTTAATTTAAAGCCATGCCCCCTCGTGCTAGCTTTCTCCATCCGAGGAAAAAGGCTATCACTATCCACCCTATCTAAACCTCTAATCATCTTATATGTTTCAATAAGATCCCCTCTTAGCCGCCTTCTTTCCAATGAAAACAACCCTAAATCCCTCAGTCTCTCCTCATAGGACCTCCCCACCATACCAGGCAACATCCTAGTAAACCTCCTCTGCACCCTCTCCAACGCCTCCACATCCTTCTTGTAATGCGGGGACCAGAACTGCACACAGTACTCCAAGTGCGGCCGCACTAGAGTAGTGTACAGTTGCAACATTACACTGCGACTCCTAAATTCAATCCCCCTACCAATAAACGCCAAGACACCGTACGCCTTCTTAACAACCTTATCTACTTGATTCCCAACTTTCAGGGATCTATGTACACACACACCTAGATCCCTCTGTTCATCCACACTATTCAAAGTCCTCCCGTTAGCCCTATACTCGACACATCTGTTGCTCCTACCAAAACATCTGTTGCTCCTACCAAAACATCTGTTGCTCCTACCAAAATGGCCACTCCATTTTGTTCTCCAACATTCAAATGCCAGGATTTCTGCTGTAATTAACCCCGCTCTGATTTCCATATTTAAATTCCAATTTTAATCTTTTTAGTGGGCCCAAGACTGAACTCTCCAGGCTTGCGAGCATCTCTCCCGCTGCCCACCAGGAGTGGTTCACTCCAGCACGGTTTATAACAGCTCCTTAGTACTGGGGAACAGGCAGCCCCCCAGGAAGTCAAGGGGAAGGGGGGGGGGTGCTGGGCATTGCCAGCCTGGTCCTCTGTCACTTTGTCCCTTGGGCAGTGCCAATGCCCAAAGGGCACCTCAGCACTGCCCAACAGACATAGGGCAAGGCCAGAGGGGAGGGGCCTATGGGAGGGAGATCAGTGAATGTGGGGGAGGGGTGGGCCCCGCTGCCACTCTGCAGTCATGATCAGTGGCAAAGGGATGGAAGGGGCTGATTGGGGTGGGGGGCCTGGCTGTAGGGGGAGGGGAGTGTCTGAACATCCAGGGGCGGGGGAGGAGACATCTGGCAGGCCAACGATTATGGGGGATCAAAGAGGCAGTGATGCGGGGTCACAGGGCTGGCCAGTGATCAGGATGTCAGCAGTGCGGGGCAACTGTTTATGCACCAATCTCAGCACTGACAGATCAGCGCACGCGCAGTAGCTCGCTCAGTGCTATTCTGCATCCTCTCAGGTGGGAATAAGCCCTGCCCCTGAATTTTCAACGTGATTTCCCTGAGGCACTCCGCTGCTCACAGAGTTCGGGAGATTCATTTTGAAAATCCCGCTTTTAAAAGGCCAGGGTGAATCACTCCAGTTTTTACGTAAATTCAGCACTTAGAATTTTTTTGGGAGAATCCTAGCCACAGTTTTCACATGCTGCCATCAGACTTTTAGACGGATCTCTCTTGCAATAAGTTGATCTTTCTCTTTCCCCTATCTATATATTTTGCATCCTCTCCTTTCCTACTCTATGAATGGTATGCTTTGCCTGTATCACACGCAAGAAACAATACATTTCACTGTGTGCATGTGAAAATAATAAATCGAATCAAATCACTGGTATTGCTCCACATGAACGTGATTAATGTACTGATCCTGAATTAACATTTAGGTCACAATGTCTTCGTTTCTGAATCAATGGTTCCAACTTAAAATGTCTTACTATTAAAATAATTATTGAAGATTTGAGAAAAATCAAGATAGAGGTTTTGGTAGGTATGGCAATTACTTTCTTTCATTCAAAAATAATGCAATACCTATACTTACTGAAGAAGATAAGGTCAAACATGAGTTACTTATTACAAGAGCGAGTGTATGAGTGATTTTTTTATATATGTTTTCAAGCCTGCATTGCTGTAAATGGTATCATGTTTTTGCTCAATATTGATTGAAATATTTCATCTGAAGTCCTTGTCAAAATACTCTAGACGAGATCTGCATGAGAAATCAGACAGTCATCCTGCTCTGGCAATAAAGAATGGATCCTCGACTCGAATCACAGCTTCAATTCGCAGCCAGACCTTAGCCAGTTGTATATCCTTTCTGGTGACTTAATTCCTTTGGATCAAGAAATGGAACAGCTAACCTGGAGAGCGGGAGGAATTCGCAGGAGAAATTTCCTAATGCTTTTTTCAAAATGTCAGCTGCGGTGAGAAAACTGGAGGGGATTCTGCCAGCACTGTCAGGAAGGAAAATCACTGAATCTTCAGCCACATTGGATAAAACTATTTTACCACAAGTTTCATGTCACGCTCAAGGTGACCTACCTCTGATTCACTCACCTCAACATTACTTCATCTCAGCAATCGGGGGCAGTTTTGAAATGCCTCCCTCACATTTGTTCCAATTCCATTCTGGGGATGACAGCCACCTTTCACTCCAAGAGGATGGGGATAATGTGCCAAAAGGAGATGAATGACCTTCCTCATCCAGCCAGGTAAGTCTGTCTCCTTAACTCTTCAACTGTACCCCTTAACACACCCGTCATACCTCTAGTGATTTCATTCCCAGCTACCTAACAGGGTCCCAAAATTCGTCCTGCTCCATCCCCCTCACCACCCCTTGCTCCTTCCTCCAGTAGCTCCCTGCTCCTCACATCCCTGGTCTCACTCATCTCTCATGTGTGCCAGACATCATCATCATCTGGCCTGGCATGACTTCAGCCTACACTCTCCCCCTCTGTCACACTGCAGGACAAACTTGAGGGTGAGTGGGCACAGGCAACCAGTGTGATGCCAGAGCTGACGATCCTCACCCTGTTTGAGGAGAGGGCACCTAAACTGGTGGGGAGGAACAGGATCATACCTGCGCCAAAGACGAGATGAGGGCAAGAGACAAAAGTCAGATTCCTCAATTCATGCAGCCATGGTACAAGCCTCAAGGGAGTTAACTATCTTCAATCAGTCTGCCCTGTCATGCACTAATGTCTTCTCATTTCCCTGCAGGTCAACATTCAAGCATCCTGGACCATCCTCAAGCTCTCTGGAAACCATGGACCCAAGCAGCTCCTAGAAAGACATCTTGGAGACAAGGATCAAGGAGGTGTCACAGCTGCATCTTCCACCAGCACAGACACTCATACCTCAGTGGGAATAACTAGTAGACAGGCTTCTGGGTCGCTGAGAGTGTGAACTCCATGACAAGTGGCATTGCTCATCAACATGACCCTTGCCCTGAAGCTGCACTTTGCAGCCTGAGGCTGGGGGAATCAATGCGACTGCATTCATCATTCCCTCTGTGTCAGGGTCCACTTGCCCTCATAGAGCTAATGACTACCCCATGCCAGACTCCCCCATGGGCAAGAGATGTGGAAAATCGGGAAATAGATTCTCACTGGTGAGAATCTTGTTTCCTGACTTTCGTTGGATTTTGTGTCATTTACACTGATATCTAACGTGGGCTCAAGCCCAACATCTAGAACAGATTATTTTCCCAAAAAGCAGTGATACACGATGTTCAGGCCTGTGGGCCAGAACGGTTCTCTCAAAGGACAGTGTGCACTCTGCATTCAGCAGAGGAATCATATGAAATAATGCAGGTCACTAATGAATCCCTAAATGCAGCTTTTAAACAAACACTCTGGAAATAAACCCTTGTATAATATATCTGCTTAGAAATGTTATCTGGCCTCTGGAGTCTAGTTGCAGGCTGACTTCAGTGTGTATTAAGAGAACACATTTTGGGCCAGACCTATTAACAAGCTGGTCTCTGGAGATGTCTAGCATTCTAAATAATTAGGAAGTGTATTAACAGTCCAAGTTTAAGAAAATGTTATGACCATAAAAAGTAAAATTACTCCCCTGGAAATAAACATTGGTTGAGATCACATTGATCCGATAATTTTTGTTCTGTTGATCTACAGTTTCACCCTTTTAAAGCAATTAGCAAAATAAAAGTGCTAATTTCATTCTATCCCTTGATTTACTTGTGACATTTTATTAACACTTACCTCAGTATTTGCCTGAAATAAAGACATTTGTTCATTTTTAGTTTGTCTTTTGCTTTCAAATTTGTAAAGGACTTAAAAAAAAATACAAATTAAAATGGGAAGAAAAACATCGCTTTTTTTGAGTCGAGAAGCTAGTAAACATATAGGCTGTTCATAGAATAGAATCCCTACAGTGCAGAAGGAGGCCATTGGTCCATTGAGTTTGCACCGACCACAATCCCACCCAGGCCCTATTTCATTTACTCCTCATATTTACCTTGCAAACCTCCCCTACACTAGGGTTAATTTAGCATGGCCAATCAACCTAACCCACACATCTTTGGACTGTAGAAGGAAACCGGGATCCTTCAGTCCCGCCTGCAGCACATCCTGGCCCCTGGGTTTCTCACCGGCGTGGGGCGACATCATTGGGAATTCTCATTGGCAGCAGCGGGACCATAGAATCCCGCTGCTAGCTAACAACGCACCACCCCTGGCCAGCAGGAAACACATGGCTGGAAGGCAGGATAATTCCGGCCATAGAATTCAAAATAAATGGCCTTACATCTGTGTTGCTCCAACACTCAAACACACAGGTTTTGCCCATTTAGATCATGAGCATTAATATCTGGGATTTATTTTCTTTTATAGTCTTAATACCATTTACTCCCTTTTTTTGCTATACAGAATCACATATCATGCAATTTAGGTCACAGTAATATTTTCCTAATGATAGGGGAATTAAAGCAAATGCTACACATAGCACACCAGATGGCAAAGCTATGCACAAAGATTTAAATCTCATGACAGTCACAAACATCACGAAACATTTGAGAAGTCGTGAGTTGATTTGCTTGGCTGTGTTCAAGTGAAAATTCAAGAACATTGATTAGTAATGATTTTGAAATTCTGCCCACTTCTCAGAAAACACTGGAAAAGCCAATAACTGAAAAGAAATGATGTTGAGTTTTATAGGTATCCTAGTTTTCATTGTTGGCTAAATGTCTAATTTCTACAGGATGATTCAAGCTTGGAGATGCTGGGAATACTGATACAGAGCATTCAAATGTACAACAGTCTGGCAGGGCTGGGCAGACTGGATGCAGGGATGTTCTTTCCTCTGGCTAAAGTCTCTGGCGTAGAGATGCCAGAGTTGGACTGGGGTAAACATAGTAAGAAGTCTCACAACACCAGGTTAGAGTCCAACCAGTTTATTTGATAGTAATCCCACAAGCTTTCAGAAACAGTGTTTCTTTGTCAGGTGTGTGGAAGGTTCTGATCAGAGAAGGGCATATAAAGACATACACAGTTTACAGAATACTGATTAGAATGCAAGTCTTTACAGCTAACCTGCTATTTAACTCTTAAAGATGCAGACAATGTGAGTGGAGGTAGCATTAGCATAGGTTAAAGAGATGTGTATTATCTCCAGGCAGGACAGTAGATGAGATTTTACAAGCCCAGGCAAGTCGTGGGGGTTACAGATAGTGAACCCCAGACCCCGGTTGAGGCAGTCCTCATGTGTGCGGAACTTGGCTATCAGTCTCTGCTCAGCAACTCTGCGCCGTTGTGTGTCGTGAAGGCCACCTTGCAGAACGCTTACCCAAAGATCAGAGACCGAAGGCCTGTGACGGCTGAAGTGTTCGCCAAATCACTGAATATATTAAGGAAATAGATAGATTTCTAGATACATAAAGGCATTAAGGGCTATGTGGAGAGCACAGAAGAATGGCGTTGAGATAGAGGATCAGCCATGATCACACTGAATGTAAGAACAGGCTCAAAGGACTGAATGACATACTCCTTGTTTCTATGAAGCATTTAAAATGATGTTCAATATAAATCATTCCGTTAGATAAAAACTACTTACTAATAAGACACCAGGGATTAATAAATACAGAAGGGAAAAATTACAAGTAAGGAAAGAGACATACAATTACTACAAAGTAATATCACTCTAGTCCCAGATGACCATAAGGCCATCCCCTCTGAGGCAAAGAGCTGACTGATGGTGATTTAACTAGGAGATCACCACACCTCAGGTGAGAAGACAGGCCCTCCATGAATAACCTCAGCTGGTACAGGAATTGAACCCATGCTATTAGTATCACTCTGCATGATAAACCAGCCATTCAACCAACTGTGCTAACTCACCCCTGTTTATTATATAGACAGCAGGAGAAAAGATGACAATGGAGAATACAAAGAAATAAAATAACAATTAAGAAGACACAGAGGAGTGAAGAAACTGAATTCCCAAGGAACATAAAGTGAAATAATAAAAAATTTCTACAGACATATAAATAAGTAAAGGAAAAGGTGCAATGGGGCTAGGGCATGTAAGGAATAGCATAGGCAGCAATAGCAAAATGGAAGATTTAATTTGCCTTAATATTTACCATGGAGCCCCAATAGGTGGACAGAAGGTGCAATCAAAAATGATAGAACTGCAAGTAAACTGCAAGAGGAGTGATGTTAAATAAATATCAAAGAAATTAATCAAACTCAGAGAGGATAAGATCTTGGCCTGAACAGATTACATCTGCACATTTTACAATAATTCAGGGAAGAGATAACCAAAGTATTGTTGCACATGTTTAATAATCTGTTAAACTGGCGACATGATGAGAGCTAAGGTGATGCCAATGTTTAAGAAGGAAACATATCTGGGAGATTGCAGATCGCTCATCTTAATCTTAGTGCTGAGAACATAAGAAAATCTTTCTGAAAGGATAAATGACAAAAACATTTATTTGATCATAAAATGTAACAATGGATGGCATGGATTTTAAATGGAAATGTCTTACTTGACCAATCTTATTGAATTATTTGAAGAGAGGGTAGACAAGGGTAATGCAGTCATTCTCATAAATATTCTCTGCACCATCTCACATTCTTTCTAAAGTGCAGTGCCAGAATTATGCACAATACTTCATTTGGTACTGGACCAAGTGTTTATCATAGCTCACCATAGCTTCATTGGTTTTTTACTCTATGGCCTGGATTTTCTCAGAGATGGGCCAAGTCAGTAGGCCTTTAAAAATGGCAGGCAAATTCAACTCTGAGTTTCCTGTCTCCAATCCTCTTTCTCACAATTATTGCTGGCAGGGGATAAGGGTGTGGGTAGTCAGCCCGCATGCAACATCCTGCCCTTGCTGGTTCAACTGTGAGTTTGGGCACTGCAGAAACCACCATCCCCCCGTTATAGTTTTGATGGAGTCGAGTGTGCTCTATTAAAAGAAGTTGTTCACCGTTTCTCAGAGGAATTGTGAACAAAGGGAGAACCCTCATGATCCCAAGCCATGAACCAAAAAAAGACATTCAACAATTTCTCTGAATGATATTGATCCCCAACCCCCTCCATCTTCTCATCAATTAACCACTCTCAAAAGAGCATCAATGACAAAAAGCATTTCTCCACTTCACATCTCTCAAACTTGTGGCATCGATAAAACTGTTTAAAGAAAGAATAACTTATTACAAGTTAATAAAGATGCTATTCAAACAAAGTTTGCATTTCCCTGCAAGCAGAGGAATTGTTGCCTGCTGAAAACCAATGTAGCTTAGTCATTCTTGGAGCTCAGCCAATCATCCATGCTGAGTCCATCTGGAAAAACAAACAGATGCCATGGGTATCTGCTGTAACTGTTTTTGTAAATACAGTTTTCCAGGTCTACCCTGCTGACCTCAATTTGCACCCTCCTCCATTGTTAGCTCTGGCTTGTACTCAGAAGCAGTGAGACTTACTTCACTTCAATCTCTCGATTCCTGATACCCATCTGATTCAGGGTGGCATAGTGGCACAGTGGTTAGCACTGCTGCCTCACAGTGCTAGGAACCAGAGTTTGATTCCAGCTTCAGGTTACTGTGTGGAATTTGTGCATTTTCCCCGTGTCTATGTGTGCTTCATTTGGGTGCTCAGTTTCCCCCCCACAGTCTAAAGATGTGCAGATTAGGTGAATTGGCCATGGTAGATTGCCCCTTAGTGTCTCAAAGTCTGTTGGTTAAGGGGATTAGCCATTGTAAATGCACAGCGTTAAGGGGATAAGGTGGGATGGGCCTGGATAAGATGTTCTTTCGGGAAGTTGGTGCAGACTTGATGAGCTAAATGGCCTCTTTCTGCACTGTAAGGATTCTATGAAACTGAAGCTTTTTGCATCTATTTAGAAAGACCAGGAGACAATATACCTTTTTCAACATATAGCTCCCATTGCTCTGTTCCTGCAGGTGTTTGAAATTGTAAGCTTTATTTTACATTGCACCCTCCTCTTTCTTCCAACTAAAATGTGTCACTTCCTGTGCATTAAATTTAATTACCAAATGTCTGTCTCCAAGTCTTTCTTCAGTCTTTAACACCACCATAAATGCCTTCTTTGATTTGTGACCATAACACCTTTGTCATTCTCTCCTTAGCTCCAACCTATCCCTAACTTTATATTCTGCCCCACCTCCTCCACCCTCTTTCCAACCCCATAATTCCTTACATTTCCATCCCCCTCCAGTTCTACGAAAGGGTCACATGTGGACTTAAAGTACGGAAGTTTACTGTCCCTCCTGCCACAGGAATTGTAACAGGTGGGGCAAGGAACATGCAAAGATCTGTTGACCTCGGGCAGGATTTTCTGACCATGCTTGACCAAGACCAGAAAAGCCCACCTAAAACATTAATTCTGTTCCTTCTTCAAGGATGCTGCCAGACCCACTGAGTTTGCCCAGCATTTTCTGTGTTGACATCTGTCCATCAGCCTATGTCCCCTTGAACTAGTATTACTATCTTGCTTGCAATGCACAATACTTCCAATTTTTCTGCCATCAGCAAATTTTCAAATTGTGCCTCGTACACCTAAATTGAGGTTATTTATATATCTATGAAGATCCTAATATCATTCGCTTGGGAACCCCACTCTGTACTCTCCTCCAGTCTGGGACTGTGGATGTCATTATACTGCTGTGTACATAGTAATTGTCCACAGGTATTCTGCGTAGACCAAGGACAACGAGAAATCCTTCATCTATTTAGCATCATTCTTTACAAGGAAATGAGAGGTGCAGAAGGTGAATCATAGAATCACTGCAGGGCAGAAGGAGGCCATTCAGCCCATCAAGCCTGCTCCAACCACAGTCCTGGCCAGGCCTTATTCCCGCAACCCCACACATTTACCCTGCTAATCCCCTGACACTAGAGTCAATGTAGCATGGCCAATCAACCTACCCTGCACATCTTTGCAGTGTGGGAGGAAACTGGACCATCTGGAAGAAACCTATGCAGACACGGGGAGAATGTGCAAACTCCACACAGACTGTGATCCAAGGCCAGAATTGAACCCGGGTCTCTGGCACTGTGAGGCGACGGTGCTAACCACTGTGCCACCGTGCCATCCCATTATGCATTTGCTGCAGTGATAATCATCTATTGTGAGTGGCCAGCAGTAAAGAGGAGGAAAGGAATAGCACTGTCAGTCTTTTTTCTTTACTGCCACAAGTACATCAGCTCAGAAGCCCAGTTGCATTTCATTCATACATGCAGGTTAATGAGAGGTTGATGCGGGTTTGTTAACTGCTGCTCTTTATTATGCATTCTGGAAGGGTAGGATCTTTTCTCCAGTGGATAAGAGGCGGTTACAACTGTTTGTCAAAGTCTCGCTACCCATTTCCATGGCAACAACAATCCCTTAGTATCTGGTTTAGCACCTTCCCAATTATATTTCTGAAATGGCATCTAGTCACTTCATATCTCATAAGATGTGACATATTTGAAAAGGACCAAGGATCTCTCGGCAAAGATGAAAAATGTGCAACAATAATGGAACAGACGATTTTGAGTTAATGCCAGTGCATTAATGGGCAATTAAATAGCAAAACTCAGGAGTTTGTCAAAGGATTATTAACTGCTAAACATTTCCAGTGTTGGGAAATAAATCATCACTCCTAATGATATAGCCGATTAATGATATTTCAGTTTGTTTGTTGTGGGAAGCGGTTACTGTATTTGAGAAATAAATACACTTGATAGCTTGCAGAGTTTGGCTACCTTTGTCTGTGAAACTCTGTGCAATAGAGTGTGATGAAAAGTGGTTTACAGCAAGTGAGATTCAATGCAATCATTTTACGTCTATGAGCGAGTCAAGAAAAATTTATGAGTTATTTAAAAAACATGGATTCTCTTTTGTGGACACGAAGTTGATGCGCAGATGATTGTGATTGATCCAAAGCCATGAAAACATTATAATGCACTCAATAAAGCAACAAAGAAGTCAACATATTACAAGTTGTTCTTTGATTTGTTTACAAAGGTTATGAAAAGCTGCTTCAAAATCACTTGTAAAACTGACAGAAAATTAATCGCTTTATTTTAATTGTTTCTGTGATTTCGGAAGTATGCTTCTCACTTTGATGCCCTCACATCCAATTTACTTGGCCTCAAGGTAGCATTGGTGTAAAAATGAGACAATAGGAGGTGGTGGCCCAGTGGTATTATTGCTAGACTATTAATCCAAAAGCTAAGCTCATGTTCTGAGGACCCGAGTTCGAATCCCACCACAGCAGACGGTGGTATTTGAATTCAATCAAAAAAAAACTCTGGAATTAAGAATCCACTGAAAACCACAAAATCATTGTCGGAAAAACCCATTTGGTGCAGCTAATGTTCTTTAGGGAAGAAATCTGCCGTCCTTACCTGGTCTGGCCTATATGTGACTCTAGAGCCACAGCAATGTAGTCGACTCTTAAATGCCCTCTGAGCAACTTGGGATGGGCAATAAATGCTGGCCAGCCAGTGACACTCATGTTCTTTAGCAAAACTGGAGAGATTGTCAAAGGATTATTAACTGCTAAACGTTTCCAGTTTTGAAAAATAATTAATCACTCCTAATGATATGGTCGATTAATGATCTTTCAGTTTGTTTGTTGTGAGAAGCGGTTACTGAAATGAATAAACCTCCAGGACCTGATAGTTTATATAATGAAGTGTTCAAGGAGTTAGGTGAAGAAATTGCAAATGTCTTAGTCATAATTGTGCAAATCTCTCTCAGTTGAATCTATCATCAGAGACATTCACTGAGCAAATGGTCAAAAATGATCTAATCAGAGAGCATAAATTTTTGAAGGGTAGGTCCAAACCAGCATGGTGGAAAAGGAGCCACTTATGCATTTTGTCTATATGAACATCCAGAAGGCGTGTGATAGTTTCTGTATCGGAGGTTATGCGCAGAAATGAAAACTAACAGAATTGGAGTTAGTTTTGTGCAACAGCTTAATAATTGAGATGTAGGAAGGTAAGAGCAGGGATAAATGGAGCATTTTCAGAGTGGCAGGAGGTGGAATGATGTATTTGTCCTATGGACCTCACAAATTTTTGACCATAGATATTACTGACTTGGATGAAGGAATATAGACCTATATACCCAAGTCTGCAGGTAACATTAAGCTAGGAAGCCTGGTAAGAGAGATAATACATAGAACACTGCAAGTTCCACCCCAGTCACATCATTCTTTCTGGATTAGCATCTTCTTAAGGACAATTAATGATGGATAATAAACGCTAGCCTTGCCACTAATGCCCACATCTCATCAAGAAACAAAAAAGGTATACAGTAAAGCTGACATTTGGACCTTGGAGAAAATGGCATTCTGATTTAATAGAATAAGAGCAGAAATTAAAAATGTTGCAATTATACCTACATACGAACCAGGTGCAGGAATAGGCAACCCAACTCCTAGAGTCTGCTCCACCATTTAAGAAGATCATGGCTGATCTGATAGTAACCTCAAATCAGCATTCTGCCTACTCTGATAACCTGATTGGGCAGCATGGTGGCACAGTGGTTAGCATTGCTGCCTCACAGTGCCAGGGACCCGGATTCAATTCCAGCCTCAGGTCACTGTCCATGTGGAGATTCATCGTTCTCCATCTGCCTGCATGGGTTTCCTCCAGGTCCTCGGGTTTCTTCTCACAGTCCAAAGATGTGCGGGTTAGCGGATCGGCCATGCTAATTTGTCCCTTAATGTCAGAGGGACTAGCTAGGGTAAGTGCATGGGTTATGGGGACAGAGTCTAGGTAGGATTGATTGGGTACTAAATTGTCCCTAAATTGGACCTCCCTGATCCTCGCACATTAGGCGTAGACTAAAATCATGAATAGGTCACTGAGACAGTGGGACGGCGGCGCGGGTTCGTTGGGCTGAAGGGCCTGTTTCCCGTGCTGTGTTGTTCTTTGTTCTTTGTTCTTTGTTCTTTGTTCTTTGATTGTGGTCAGTGCAGATTTGATGGGACAAATGGCCTCCTTCTGCACTGTAAGAGTCTATAATTCTATGAACCTTTCACTCCCCTTGCATAGCAAGAAGCCACCACTACCGTTAAAATATTCAAAGAATCTATCACCTTTTCAGGAAGAGAGTTTCAAAGGCTCACAACCCTCTGAGAGAAAAGAAATTACCTAACTTCTGTTTAACTGAGAAATTTCTGACTTTTAAACAGTGACCCCTGGTTTTAGATTCTCCAATAGGAACCGTCCTCTCCACATCCAACCAGGATCTCACATGTTTCAATCAAGTCACCACTTTCTCTTCTAACCCCGAGTTATAAGCCTAGCCTATCCAACTTTTCCTCATGTTCTACCCATTCCAGGTATTAATCTAGTAAATCTTCTCTAAGCTGCTTCCAATATATTTACATCCTTCCTTAAATAAATAAAGGAGCGTAATACTATACATAGTGCTACAAATCTGGTCTCACTAGTGCCCAGGACAACAGAAGCATAACCTCCCTACTTTAAATTCAATTCCCCTCACAATAACTGACAACAATCTATTAGCTTTCCTAATTGTTTGGTGTACCTGCATATTAACCTTTAGTGCACCAGGACACCTAGATCCATCAGAGCTCTGCAACCTCTCACTATAAGCTTATTTTTTATTCTTCCTGCCAAAATGGACAATTTTATATCTTCCCACATTATACTCTATTCTTCAAATTTTTGCATAGTCACTTAGCTTATCTATATCTTTTCATAGCCTCCTTATGTAGTCTTCACAACTCATGACGACATGAACTTGGTTTACATTCCCTTAAGTTTTGATGGCTGAAGAGTTCATTAATCAAGATCTTTCCAATGACAATATAGGGCAGATTTAAATGCACTATTGTCGTTGTTGGGCAGCCCAGAACCAGGTAAAATAATCTTGAAATTAGAGGTAGGCCTGTTACGTAATGCCCTAACTATGTTAGGAGTTGCCGATTTTACACAAAAAGTAAAAGATCTGTAGTTTGCACACATCAGGCCCGATTTTACCATTTTGATTCTAAGTGCTGAATCTGGGCACAATTCAGATCTGACTTGGAAATCTGTTCCCAGGCACCCCCATACGCACGTAGCTTGAAATAAAAATCACGAGTCTGAATTTTGCTGTGGATGGGGCTTATCGGGCCTGAAATGATTTGAAAAAAAATTGAAAAAGCACGGTCATGTCACTTGGCTCCCGGGCCATGAAAAGCAGACAAAGCGGCTCAGGAGCGATGGTCCCCACAGACTTCACCCCCACCCCCACAACATAACAGCCCCCCTTATCCACCAGACAACTACCTACCCTCTTCCACCCACCTCCCACCCCACCAGACAAACGATCGGGCCCTCCTTCTCTCGCACCCCACCCCCACCAGAGAATGATCTCGCCCGCCTCCCCCTCCCTCCCCCTCCCGACTACTGATCTGAGTCAGGGAGCTGTGGGAAGCTCTGAGCTCACCTCTTCAGCAGCTGGAGTGCCCGAATCAGACTTTTATTCAGCACGTCCATTCAGCGTGATTCTGGATTGGCAAACGCGGTGGCAAAGGGGGAAATGCTGATAAAGTTGGGCGGGCAGTTCTTTAATCCAATTTAAATGCATGCAAATGCATTTAAATCACCTTTGCGCCCGTTTCGGGTGTGAATCAGGTCACGGCCATTCCTGGGCCTCAGTGAAGTGGTAAACTGCATGGACGTGGCCATGGATTGCGTTAATGGCCTCACACCCGACTTTACCACATTTTTGCACTCGAAAATGGGCACAACGCAATGGTAAAATTGGGCCCATCGATTGAAAATAACAACAAAAGGTTTATTACAGTAGCTGCTGTCTGCCCAGTGTAGAAATTAAAACTGAGCAGGACTCTGCGAAACATCCCAATGATATCACCATCAAATCACGTGACCATCTCTTAGAGCTACATGCAACCACTTAAATATAGAACAATTTACAAAAGAAATCAAGAAGCATTTATCCAATGCATGGGGCAAAGATCAGCGAGAAAGTCAATATCTTTTCCCAAAGGTAGGGAGCCTAAATCTAGAGGGCGTAGGTTTAAGGTGAGAGGGGAGAGATATAAAAGTGTCCAGAGGGGCAATTCTTTCACAAAGAGAGTGGTGAGTGCCTGGAACAAGTTGCTAAATGTAGTAGTACAGGAGGGTACAATTTTGCCTTTTAAAAAGTGTTTGGACAGTTACATGGGTGAGATGGGTAAAGAGGGATATGGGCCAAATGCAAGCAATTGGGACTAGCTTAGGAGTTTAAAAGAAAGGGCGGCATGGGCAAGTTGGGCTGAAGGGCCTGTTTCCATGCAGTATATCTCTATGACATTTTTTCACACAAAGGGCAGAAAATATCTGAAAATTGCTCCCTCCCAAAAGATTGTCATGGCCGAAAATGAGAGCGCCAGACTTTCATTTGGAAAAATTTATAGTTTATTTGTGAGTGTCCCAAGAAGGCTTACATCAACACCGCAATGAAGTTACTGTGAAAACTCCCTAATCGCCACACTCCGGCGCCTGCTTAGGTACACTGAAAGAGAATTTAGCATGGCCAATGCACTTAACCAGCACACCTTTCAGACTGTGGAAGGAAACCGGAGCACCCAGAGGAAACTCACGCAGGCATGGGGAGAATGTGTAGGCTCCACACACTCACCCAAACCAGAAATCGAGTTTGAGTCCCTGATGCTGTGAGGCAGCAGTGCTAATCATTGTGCCACTGTGGGGATATGATTCAAAAGCAGACGAATGGAGTTAAAGTAAGATCACCGTGATCTAAGTGAATGGCAGGAATCAGAGCTTTGCAGGCAATAGGTTGATTGATAACAGGGCTGGGGCGGGGGGGGAGGTGGGGGGCAGAGTAAAAGGAGGTCAGACATCTGTGAGAAGGCTGCAAGAAGAGACAGGGTTAACCTCGGAGCTGAGCCAGATTTGGGAATGATCTCTATCTGTAACATTGGTGGCAGATTGGGAGAATTTCTAAAGAGGTGGTTTAAATAATCACTTGAGGCAGTTCCAAGATTTCCATTGATCTTCCATTGAATTTATGGCAGGGTATGTTAAACTGCCATGAAAATTTTACCTCAACATCTTGAAAAAGATTTTGGGACTGGAAATAATGTCATCATTATATATTGAAGTGTTAAGCCATGCAGGTGTGATGAATCTAGAATGTCATCAGAAGTTAAATGACACCAGTCATAAGGGGAGGCAATGGCCGAGCGTTATTATCGCTAGACTATTAATCCAGAAACTCAGCTTAAATTCTTGGGACATAGGATCGAATCCCACCACGGCAGATGGTAGAATTTGAATACAAATAAAAAAATTTGGAATTAAGAATCTACTGAGGACCATGAAACCATTGTTAGTTGTCAGAAAATCCCATCTGGTTCACTAACGTACTTTAGGGAAGGAAATCTGCCATTCTTTTCTGGTCTGGGCTACATGTAAATCCAGAGCCACAGCAACGTGGTTGACTCTCAACTGCCCTCGGGCAACTAGGGTTTGGCAATAAATGCCCATGTCCCATGAATGAATAAATGCTAAAATTCGAATGGCAAAAACTAAATTAAAATAGATGAAATTTATACTTACTCAGGAGATAAGAAAATATTTAGAATGTGCTATTATTAAGATATTAAGTAAAAGAGATTGGAATGCTCTAAATGTAATTGATGCAAGTTAATGTAGAAGAACAGCAAGTCTCGAGAAAATGAATAGTTTTTTCTGGTCCATGATTTTTTCTTATATTACATTGTAATAAGCTGAACATATGCATGAAGTCTTATGACATTGATTCAGACATGCTTGCTTTGTTGTTTTTTACAGAGAAATGTGTAATCATAAAAAGGCTATGCTGTTTTCATTTCACTCCAGTTTAACCTCTCATGCCTGTTGAATTCCCTCGAGCAATATGGATAGCAGTTAAAATGATTTATGCAATGGCTTGGATCTCTTATATTCTTATGTTGATATTTGTATGTGTAGTCTGCTGTTGTGATACTCAGACGTGAACTGGTTCCCCCGGCCCTTACTAACACATTGGGATAGATTTTACCATCCCGCTCACCATGGGAATTGGAGTGGGCGAGGGGTGGACCTGGAAAGGTCTGTTGACCTTGGGTGGGATTTTACAGTTTCAGGATGAGCAAGTAAAGAGTGTGAGGCCTAGATAGAATGGCCATGGAGAGGAAGTTTCCATAAGAGGAAAAATTAGAACCAGAGAGCACAATCTAAGGCTAAAGGGACGATCCTTTAAAACAGAGACGAGGAGGAATTTCTTCAGCCAGGGAGTGGTGAATCTGTGGAATTCTTTGCGGCAGAAGGCTGTGGGGGCCAGGATTGAGGGTCTTTAAGACAGAGATAGATAGGTTCTTGATTTATAAGGGGATCGGGGGTTATGGGGAAAAGACAGGAGAATGGGGATGAGAAAAATATCAGTCATGATTGAATGACGGAGCAGACTCGATGGGCCGAATGGCCTAATTCTGCTCTATGTCTCATGGTCTTATGGTCTAAATCCCGAGTTAAAAATCTAAGAATCAGTTGTTTTTTTCTTTTCAATTCAAATTATCAGACTATCAAAGGGAAGGCAATGTCCTAGTGGTATTATCATTAAACAATTAATCCACAAGCTCAGTTTGGGGACCCAGGTTTGAATCCCACCACGGCAGATGGTGGAATTTGAATTCAATAAAAAAAGTCTGGAAATAAGGACCTACTGACGTCGATTGTTGGAAAAACCCATCTGGTTCACTAATGTCCTTTAGGGAAGGAAACCTACCATCCTTACCTGGCCTGGCCTACTTGTGACTCCAGAACCACAGCAATGTGGTTGACCCTCAACTGCCCTCAAAGAGCAACTAGGGATGGGTAATAAATGCTGGCTCATGTTCCATGAATGAATAAAATGGGCACTCTTGCCTGCCTTAGCAGTCTTCAGCAATCAAGTCTAAAAGCAGGTTGGAGACTGAGTGAAACTACTTTTTTTATCTCTGCTACCTGATTTTGAGTCTGGTGCACAGGAATAGGATAAGTTAATAAATTCCTTAGAAACCCAAATCGGGGACACAGTAATGGAAAGGCCCAAGTCACAAAGAAAATACATCCATAAGGTCAATTTAAGAAGAAAGTAGTCCTCACTAATTAGGTCCTATGTCGAGGCCCAGATATAACTCGAGGTACCATGTGGGATGAAGTCAAACTGGCAGTAACCCCCAGTTGTAATGTAAAACAAAAAAGCTTTCTCTTATACCACTTAGGACTGCGGTTCAATATTTTTTTCTGTCCCTTTCAACCATTTTGCTACTGTAAGGAATTGCATATGGATTTTTGAAAACAAAAGTACAGCACTCCAGGGCTACAAAAGTATGAAACGCCTTGACTCCCGCAAGCTCAGAAAATTTGGGCTGAAGAGGTGGGTTTAAAGAAGGATCTCAGAGGTCAGGTTGATGAAAAGATGTAAATGAGAGTTCCAGACATTCAGGCCTAGATGCCTGAAGGCATAGTTGTCAATGGTGAGGTGAATAAAATAGGGGATATGCAAGATGCCAACATTCTAGATAAACTCAGAGAATTTTAAACTTGAGGTGTTCTGGTTTCAGAAGCCAATATAGGTCAACCAGTAAATGAGATGGGGAGAAAACATAACTAAAATTGCAAGTTAAAACTAAGCCGAGAAATTGAAGGAAATAATGTCGGAAATATTGACAAAATTGCAAATAGAACCGTTGTTGATTGATTTGAAAAAGTAACTTTGTTGTTCTTCTGGCACAGTAGTGATATTGGGGTGGCCGAATGGCACAGTGATTAGTACTGCTGCCTCACAGCACCAGGGACCTCGGTTTGATTCCTGACTTGGATCACTGTCCATGCAGAGTCTGCACGTTCTCCCCATGTCTGTGTGGGTTTCCTCCGGGTGATCCAGTCTCCTTCCACAGTCAAAAAAATGTGCTGGTTAGGTGCATTGGCCATGCTAAATTCTCCCTCAGTGTACCTGAACAGACGTCGGAGTGTGGCAACTAGGGGATTTTCACAGTAACTTCATTACAGTGTGAATGCAAGCCTACTTGTTACACTGACAAATAAACTGTAAATAACAAGCAATATTGATCATCTTCTCTATTTATTTTTTGATTTAGATATGATTTATTATTATCACATGTATTAACACATAGTGAAAAGTATTGTTTCTTGCACACTATGCAGACAAAGCATACCATTCATAGAGAAGGAAACGAGTGGGTGCAGAATATAGTGTTACAGTCATAGCTAGGGTGTAGGGAAAGATCAACTTAATATGTTTTTTTTAAATTTTATTTTGATTCACTGCCTTATTCTGGATTGCGGTCCCGTAACTGCTGACAATTCTGTGGTATTTTGCTCAATGGACAAACCTTTGTCTGCTAATCTGGGTCTTGTCAGATATTTTAATAAAGGTTTGAAGCCACTGGTTTGGACCAACTGATCCTGATCCTGTCCTCAACTAAATTCTATGGAGACATAATTCCAGCAGGGTTCAATAATAAGGCCAGTGGCAGCATCCACACCTTAACCTATTGACACAGCACAGAATCCAAATGGAGTTGCATTGACTGCTAATTCAAAACCCACTGCATTTCACTGAATAACAAGATACGAGTTAAATAATGGCACCATTAAACCCTCTGTGCAATAGTTTCATTATTCAGTGCAGAGCCAATGAAGATTTTGGGTTAGCAATGGAAAAGCAAATAAAGATTTGAAATCTTGGATTCATTAAAGAAGGTGGGGAGCTTAATATACGTATGAGGAAGAAAGAAATAGTTGAATTTTATGATAGAGTTATATGAAGTAAGTATCTAGTACGGAAGTATTTATATGTATATAACATCACTATAGTATGGACCAGCTGGCTGAATGGCCCGCTTCTGTGTTATATAATTCTAGGTACAATTGCTGGATCAGGTGAGCACATTCATTGGAATTTCAAAACCAGAAAAGATCCTCACAGAACAGTCAATATTGATATTGTTTGTAATCAGGATCAGGATAAATACCTATGCACCCTTTCTACAAATGGTGCACAGCACAGTGCTCTAGGTTAATCATAGGAATCATAAAACCCTACAGTGCAGAAGGAGGCCATTCAGCCCATCGAATCTGCACCAACCACAATCCCACCCAGGCCCAATCCCCATAATCCCATGCATTTACTCCAGCTAGTCCCTCTGACAGTCCCCCCACAGGGGCAATTTAGCACGGCCAATCCACCTAACCTGCCCATCTTTGGATTGTGGGAGGAAACAGGAGCACCTGAAGGAAACCCACGTAGACACGGGGAGAATGTGCAAACTCCTCACAGACAGTAACCCAAGCTGGGAGTCAAAACCGAGTCCCTGGCCTCCAAGTAGCAGTGCTCACCACTGATTTTGACAAGATTCTGTAATGTTGAACAACCACACTTCTAAAAAAAACTCTCAACTCACTAGGCCTCATCCTAGATTATTTCATCTTGGAATCCCAGATGGAGGCTTGTAGGCAGTACTCACCGCAGAATGGGATTAGAGAGAAATGTGCAATTGTCAACTGGAAATGGGATAGAGAAATACAAATAGCACCCCTTGAGATGAGGTTAGAGACATATAAGCAGCACTGCCAGGAGATGGTAATTGAGAGCTATGGGTAGAGCAGTTGCAATATGGATAATGAAAGTCCAGTGCAAATAGCTACATATCATTTATGCAGCCACTAAAGCAAAAAACATGAGAAATATTAATCCAATTTCATGCTCTACTTAATTATATCATTTCTAAAGCAACAAAGAATTCGGCAGAAAGAATTGTTCTGTCTCCATCATCTTTCCAGAAATAAAATGACTGTTAGGCTGGAGAAATTTTGCAATGCACTGAAATGTTAGCGTGAGCAGGTATTGGGTGGCAGGAAGCAGTCTCCCCTGTGATTCTCAAAGATCTTTTGAAAGGGGGTGAAGCCCCCTTTCCTGGTTTGGGGTTGGGGGGGGTGGGGGAATTCAACATTAGAGCCGAAGAGAAGAGTCAATGTGGACTGTTCAGCTTTGGTTATGAGCTATTTTTAAATGCTTTGCCTTTGCCTGATTAACCTGACTTCAAGGATTAAATAAAATTACAAGTTAATTTTAATGGTGATTTTAGTTAGCAGGAGGAAGGCTCAGTATTGAAAAGTTAATGAATTCAGCAATGTGCTTTGGGAAAACAATAGTGTGTGCAGGCAAATTAAGGCAGTATCAACTGAAAGGATGCTGTCATGACCAGACTACAGACACTGCAAATGCACAAGGAAAGATTCTGCACAAGAATCGCAGAGGCCTGTCTCTGCTCTGAGTTTATCAAAGAAACATTCCAGACAATGACTTGGAGAGCTCAGTCACTTTGTCATGATGCAAGGAATTTGTGGAATCGTACCAGCAAGCTGCTTCACTTAAAAGAATATAACATGAAGCTCTTTCTCATAAAGAACAGCCATTTGGTATTGTTCTGAAACCAGGACATGGTATTCCAGATGTAAGGGGGATTAACTGTGCAATGTCACTGTGGCTGACCTTAGAAACAGGAGACACCGCAATTACATAACTGAATCACAGAATTGTTACAGTACATGAGGCCATTCAGCCCATCATGTCTGCACCAGCTCTCTGAATGATCATTCTGACTTAATGCGATTCTCCTGTCTTTTCCCTTAACTCTGCACATTGCTTCTCTTCAGATGCTTACCTAATGCCCTCTTGAATGCCTCGATTGAACCTGCCTCTACCACACTTCCAGACAGTACATTTCAGACTTGAACCACTCACTGTGTGAAAAAGCTTTCTCTCACATCACGTTTGCTTCTTTTGCAAATCACATTGCATCTGTGCCCTCTCATCCTTGATCCTTTTGCAAGCAGAGACAGTTTCTCCCTATTGACTCAGCCAACCCCTTCATGATTTTGAACATTCCTATCAAACCTCCTCTTAACCTTCTCCTCTGAATGAATAGTTGCAAATAACAATATGCAATTGTTGCTGTCTCGGGAAGCAGGTCTTGTTCAAATTCTTTATGAAGACTTCGGTTTAATTTGCCTCCACCACATTCTTAGGCAGTGTAATCGAAATTGTAACTGTGCAAAAAGCATTTCTTCTTGAACCAATTGCTTCCTTTGCCAATCACTTTAAACAGGTGTTCTCTGGTTCACAATCCCTCTGCCAATGGGGAATGATTTCTCCTTATCTACTCTGTCAGAGTACCGGCACCCACTCACAATGATTTTGAATACATCTACCACATCTCCTCTTACACCTCACTTCTCCAATCTATCCATGTGCCAGAAATTCCTTACTCCTGGAACTACTTTTGTGGATGCAGCCTCTACAATGACTTCATATCCTGTCTAAAGCCTGGTGCCCAGGACAGAATGAGTATGCTGAGGCCAAACCAATGTTATATAAACATTTATGATATATTCCTTGCTTTCATACTCTAAAGAGTGGTAAGAATGTAGAACTCACTATATCGGGGAGCAATTGAAGCAAATGTTAAAGAAGCATTTAAGGGGTACCTCGGCTAAGCCAATTAGCCATGGGAACTGCAGCAGGCAGGACACAGACCATGCAAAGATCTATTGATTTCGGGCAAAATTCCACCCAGTGTGTCCAAATTCAATGGCACACTGCACCATAGGGAAGCCAACAATCTATACAAAACTTTGTATTTGTTTCTGCTGCTTGTCTCAGGAAGAGGGAATGAGATAAAGCTCTCTCTTTGTCTACAAAGAACATCAGTGATACAAAGCATGCCCACAATGAGAGCCATGTGACAACAAAGAATATTACACTACTAGCAACTGCAAGCAACATTTCAAAGAATAAAGAACAAAGAAAATTACAGCACAGGAACAGGCCCTTCGGCCCTCCAAGCCTGCACTGACCACGCTGCCTGACTTAACTAAAACCCCCTACCCTTCTAGAGACCATATCCCTCTATTCCCATTCTATTCATGTATTTGTCCAGAAGCCCCTTAAAAGTCACTACCGTATCAGTTTCCACTACCTCCCCCGGCGTGAGTTCCAGGCACCCTCCAATCCTCTGTGTAAAAAATCTGCCTCATACATCTCCTTTAAATCCTGCCTCTCACACCTTAAACCTGTGCCCCCAATAAATGACTCTTCCACCCTGGGAAAAAGCTTCTGACAGTCCACTCTATCCATACCTCTCATAATCTTGTAGACTTCTATCAGGTCACCCCTCAACCTCCATCGTTCCAGTGAGAACAAATCAAGTTTCTTCAACCTCTCCTCATAGCTAATGCCCTCCATCCCAGGCAATGTTCTGATAAAACTTTTCTGTACCCTCTCCAAAGCCTCCATATCCATCTGGTAGTGTGGCAACCAGAATTGAACACTATATTCCAAGTGCGGCCTAACTAAGATTCTATGAAGCTGCAACACGACTTGCCAATTTTTAAACTTAATGCCCTGGCCAATGAAGGAAACATGCCGCATGCCTTCTTGACTACTTTCTCCACCCACATTGCCACTTTCAGTGACCTGTGTATTTGTACCCAGATCCCTTTGCCTATCAATACTGTTAAGGGTTCTGCCATTTACTGCTTATTTCCTATCTGTATTAGACCTTCCAAAATGCATTACCTCACATTTGTCCAGATTAAGGTCCATCTGCCATCTCTCCGCCCAAGTATCCAACCAATCTATATCCTTCTGCAGCCTCTGGTAGTCCTCATCGCTATCTGCAAATCCACCAACCTTTATGACATCCACAAAATTACTAATCAAGCTAGTTCCATGTTTCTCCAAATCATTTAAATATATTACAAACAGCAAAGGTCCCAGCACTGATCTCTGAGGAACACCACTTGTCACAGCCTCCATCCAGATATGTACTCTTCCACTGCTACCCTCTGTCTTCTTTGACTGAGCCAATTTTGTATCCACCTTGCCACCTGACCTCTGATCCCATGCAACTTCACCTTCTGCACCAGTCTGCCCTGAGTGCCCTTCTCAAAGGCCTTACTGAAGTCCATGTAGACAATATCCGGTGCCCTACCCTCATTAATCATCTTTGTTACTTCCTTGAAAAATTTGATCAAGTTAATGAGACATGACCTCCCCTTCACAAAACCATGTTGTCTCTTACTATTATATCCATTTATTTCCAGTGGGAATAAATCCTGTCTCAAATAATCCTCTCCAATAATTTCCCTACCACTGACATAAGGCTCACTGGCCTGCAATTACCTGAATTATTCTTGCTATCCTTCTTAGACAAAGGAACAACGTTGGCAATTCTCCAATCCTCTGTGACATCCCCTGTAAAAAGTCTGACAACACCAGGTTTTAGTCCAACCTATTTATTTGATAATATACTCACAAGCTTTCGGGTTTGCCCCTTCGTCAGGTCACCTGACGAAGGGGCTAACCCGAAAGCTTGTGAGTATATTATCAAATAAATAGGTTGGACTAAAACCTGGTGTTGTCAGACTTTTTACTGTGTTTGCCCCAGTCCAACGCCGGCATACCCACATCATGACATCCCCTGTATACAGTGAAAAGTATTGCTTCTTGGTGAAGGTGGAAGAGAGAGTTCATGACGATGCTATCTTTGCCCTACTTTGAGGTTGTAGTTGTGACTGCAGTTGTTTGTAAATTTCAATGATGACCTCTTTTGATAATCAAGCTCAGGTAAGGGAATTTCTCCCTGAAAACACTACAGGATATGCAGTGCATTCTGGATGTCATTCTGTCTCATCTCCTCACTATTCCAGCAGCCTGTCCTGTTCTGTGTTCTTTCTTTGCAATCTCCCAGTCATGAACAATTCCAGAGGAAGACCAACAGACAACCCCTAACTGGATGCAACATCTTTCACACAATATTTTAAATAACAGAAAATGTGCTACAGTAACAGATACATCACTCCCTGCAGATTATTCAAACTTTAATCAAATATAGTAAACCTCCGAATGTGCATGATTACATGAACAGCCAAAATAATTGTCATAGAATCTTAGAAAATCATAGAAACCCTACAGTGCAGAAAGACGCCATTTGGCCCATCGAGTCTGCACCGATCACAATCCCACCCAGGCTCCACCCCCATACCCCCTACCTATTTACCCACTAATCCCACTAATCTATGCATCCTGTGACACTAATTAATTGAGAAAATAACTGTGGGAACTTTATGACAAATTTTTGATCTATTAGGAGTTAAGGAATGGGAGAAAAGCAGGCAGGAAAATGGAGTTGAAGCCACAATCAGATTAACCATGATCTTATAGAATCATGGGGCAGTCTCAATGGACCAAATGGCCTACTTCTGCTCATATTCCTTATGATCTTCTTAAGCAGCACTGGTGAGAAGACCTTAATGCTGTTCAATATTATTATCGACTATTCAAGATCATTGGGTATTGGCTCAAATGTGAATTGCAAAATTGTAATCGTGGGGCCTGAAAATGGGTATGAGGCTATTAATGCAATCTGCGCCGGCGTCCATGCAGATGGCCACTTTATCGAGACCCTGGAATGGCTGTGATCTGATTTGCATCTGAAACGGGTGCAACGGCGACTTAAATGCATTTGTATGCACTGCATTCGCCTATCCAGAATCACGCCAAAATGAACATGGAGTCATAGAGATTTACAGCATGTAAACAGACCCTTCAGCCCAACTTGCCCATGCCACCCTTTTTTTAGAAACCCCTAAGCTAATCCCAATTGCCCGCATTTGGCCCATATTCCTCTATACCCATCGAATCCATGTAACTATCTAAATGCTTTTTAAAAGGTACCTCCCCCTACTACTACCTCTGGCAGCTTGTTCCAGACAATCACTACCCTCTGTGTGAAAAAAAATTGCCTCTCTGGACACTTTTGTATCTCTCCCCTCTCACCTTGCTGAACAAAAGTCTGATTTGGGCACTCCAGCTGCTGAAGAGGTGAGTTCAGAGCTTCTAATAGCTCTCTGACTCAGACTGGTGGTGGGCGAGAGGAGGGGGGCAGGTCAGATCATTCTCTGCTGAGAGGGTGGGGACGGAGGGAGGGAGGCCCAATCGTTGTCTGGTTGATGGGGGGAGGCTGATCTTTGTCTGGTTGAGGGTGGGTGCACCAATCATTGTCTGGTTGGCGAAGGGAAGGGTGGCAGGCCAGATCATTCTCTGGTGAGGGGGTGGGGAGGGAGGCAAGTTGGTTGTACCTTGCTGAAGGGGGGTGGTGGTGTGAGCTAGATCATTCCCTGGAGGGGTGGGGGGGGAGGTGGGAGTGAGGCCAGATCATTCTGTGGGGAGGGAGAAAGAGGAGGGAGGCGGGTAAGATGGATCTCTGGTGGGGAGGAGGGGGCAGTGGGTTCCGCTGCCACCCTGCAGGCAATCGGGAGGGGAAGGGAGCAGGGAGTCATGATCGGTCTGGGTAGTGGGGAGGTGGGTGGATAAGGGGGACTGTGGTGTCTGTGTGGGGGCCATTGATCCTGCTTTTCACTCCTGGGCTGCTTTCTCTGCTTTCTGCGCGTAGGGGAATGATCTAACACAAGCGTGCTTTTTCAAATATTTTTCTAACTGTGCATATGCAGCTCAGGGCTCCGATCGTTTTGGGCCCGCTAAGACCTGCCCACAGCGTGATTCGGACCCGCGATTCTTTTCTCAAGCTAAGTACATATGGGGGCGCCTGAAAGCAGATTTCCACCTCGGATCTAAATTGCACCCAGATTCAGCATTTAGAATGAAAATGATAAAATCAGGCTTGTGGTGTCAAATCTGCACTGAACTCTGATTCAAGTCACTATCTCACTGCCCTGAATGCCATCGGCAATCTTTAGGTACTTAAGCAAATCCCTTTACTTAGATGATGTCCTGCACTCTTCCTGTCAGAAGTGTGTGTGCAAATGTTGGCCACATAGTACTTAAAATGGGTGTTGCATGGCCCATTCTATCCTTCCATCTCCATTATTTTAGTAATGTTGGTTGAGAGATCATTCAAATAGTGTCACAATGTTGTTTACATCTTCCTGAAAAGGGCAGGTAGGGTCTCAGATCAACAACTAACTGGAGGGACTGCTCCTCCAAATGTGGAGCACTTCCTCAGTTACTGCTATGTGCTCCAGTGAAGTGGGTCTTGAACTCTCCACCTTCTGATTCAATGGAATATATGAGCTACAGCTGACACCGTTCAGCCAGAAGGTTGTAAACAGGAAGAAGAAAAGAAAGGCTCACATTAATGTAGAACCTTTCACAATCTCAAGATGTCCCAAAGTGCTCCATATGTGATGAAATATTTTTGAAGTGTTACCTCTTTTGTAACAAAGGGAAATATAGCAAACAATCTTGCGCACAAGGAGTGAACATTAAGTGAAGAGACCATCTGTTTTAGAAGTGAAGGGTCTGCTCTTCTTCAGATAGTACATGGAATTTTTATGTCCATGTGAGAAAGTAGCTTAAGCATCTCAGCTGAAGAACAGCAGTGCTGACAGTACAGCTCTCCCTCAGTGCTGCACTGAAGCACATCACTGAGTTATGTGACCAAATCTCTGTCATGGGGTTTGAACCTACAAGCTTCTGACTGAGACAAGAATTCCACCACCTAGCTAAGGCTGACCCCTAGTGGGGCTTGAGCCCCAGGATTTTCTGATCTGCGAGATACATCCAAGAGGCAAATGGATGTAAATACTGAGTTAAAGATCGAATTAAGTTAAATCAAAATTAAAATCAAGTCTACCCAGAGAAAATAGGCTAAGGAGAGAATAAAATGAATGAAACAACAGGAAGAATTAAAATTATCTGATTCGAACACTGACTGTAATCGAAGTACAATCGAGGTACAATACCTCAAAACCAGTAAAGTTGGGAGAGAGGCCATGTGGAATTTCAGATATTGTTGGATTTCGAATGGGGCTGTTTAGACCATGGGAATTGGCCCCCCTGCCTATTGGCCCCTTTGCATGTTATGCTAAAGAAACTGTCACGAAGAACCTTGGAAAGCAAAAACTCATGACTCCTCCATACTATTGGACCATTCCACATGCAACAACAGGAGTCCCACCAGCAGAACTGCTAATGAAATAACATCTCAGCGCGAGACAGAGCACCAAATTTCTAAATTTGTTGGGGAGGATAGAATCCAACCAGTGTAATCATAAAGGGTCATGACGGACACAATACAGTACCATCATTTCTGGTAAATGAAACCATATACGTGAGAAACGTTAATAGTGGATCAAGTTGGATCCCTGGAATTATTGGCTCTAAGACCCTTTCATATCCCTTTCATCTGTGGAGGGACAGATCATTTGTAAACATGTGGACCACTTGAGGAGTAGCGACATGCACACTATACACATGGAATATCATAGAATTGACATCTTGTATCCAAAGTGTAATGATTAATAAATGCTCCTCCCATTTTTTTGGATGAATGGTTATATTTTTGTGTTTTCTTCAATTCAGATCTCCTTTGATTTCATCAGCACTCATTATTTAAAAATATATTTGGAACATCAACAGAAAAGAAATAAAGATTTATTACAATAGGGGGATTCTCTCATCGCGACCTGCAACTTCACTGTAAAGTAAAAGAATAAAGTTAATTTATTAGTCACAAATAAGGCTTACATTAACACCACAATTAAGTTACTGTGAAATTCCCCTAATCACCACAGTCCGGGTCAATACCCCTAACCAGTACATCTTCCAGAACATGGGACAAAACTCACGCAGACACAGGGAGAACGTGCAAATTCCACACAGGCAGCGAGCCAAGCCAGGAATCGAACCCAGGCTCATGGCGCTGTGAAGCAGCAATGCTAACCACTGTGCTACTGTTCTGCCCCAAACTAGGGGGTCAGGCTGGGAGATGCGCATCTGCAATCTTTTTCCAGGATTTGCAGTCGGAGTCTAGACCACGTTGGAAACCAGCAAGAGGTGAGGTAAGTCATTTGAATCTTTTTTTAATGTGGTTTAAATATGTTTTGCATGCAATTATCGGGAACTTGCTGGTCCCGATAGAATCTCCCGACCAACCTTCATTCTGGCAAGGTTTAGAGTAGCTCCCCACATTCAGGGAACTAGCGGGAGACCCCACCAGAATGAAGGAGGGGCAATCGGGGCCCCCCGGGCGGTTGGGTGGCAGGGAGGTGATGCCGCCTAGGCATAGGCACTTTGGCAGTGGCAGCCTGTGCCCCCGGCATTGCCCAAGAGCTGGAGGAAATCGGTGAGGGTGGGGGGGGGGGGGGGGGGGGGGGGGTGCCATAGCCGCTCTGCATGAGGATCGGTCTGGGCTGGAGAGAGGCCAGCAATCAGGGTGGACTAGGGGGTTAGGAGGTCTGCCTGGGTTGGGGGAGGGGGGGAGCTGCCTCTGGGGGGAAGGTCAGCAGGGATCTGCTGCTGGGGTGAGGGGGATTGGGGGACCGCCACTGTTGGGTGCGGGCGGATGGATATTGGGGCATTCTGGGACAGGGGGGGGTTGAGGGCTGGCCCGGGAATTGTGGGGGCTGAGATTGGGCTTGGGGGGCGGGGGGTGGAGTGGTGTGGTGACTGGCAGCACTGTGGGAGCCCCGGGCTGGCCAGCAAACGGGGCGACTGCAGATTGGGGCCACTGCGCTTGTGCAGAGTTCCAGAACTGTCAAACTCTGGCGCGAATAGGCCCCACCCCCCCAGGTTTTTAATGAGATTCACAATTGAGACCTCTGCAGTGCACAGAGTTTGGAGATTTGAGTGTGAAGATGAACTGAGAAAATAGTTGTGATGTAGAACAGCTTTCTCACCAAGTCAGCACTTTTGGAAGAATCACCCCAGTGTATCTATTAGAATTAGAATGAGGTTTAATAACAAATCTTTGGCTTTAAGTAAGGGAAGGTTAATCTTGGAGTAATAGCTGTAAATTCTAAGAATAGACTAAGAATAGACATCAGGGAAAATCTCCTCACTTCATTACTTGCTTCAGATTTTAGCTAACAGGAGACTGGCTATTTTGGTGCACTACATTGTTGCTTGCAATAACAACAACTTCTTTTATATTGTTCACTGACTGAAGTAAATTGTCCTGAGCCACTTCATGGGAGCATTGTCAGGCAACATTTGAGGAGAAATTTGGGCAGAATCATTCACAGAGTACACAGTTTACATTTGGAATATCTGAAATTGGAATTAGAACTTGAAACCAAGACAAACTGAATTTATTACTGTTAATTTAAAAATTTAATAAGGAGAATGGCAAAGTATTAGGCATAGTGCAATTTATTTGACTTTTACTTTGTGGTATTCAAGACAGTTGTTATTGGAAATTTCAGTATCTGTTGTACAGCCTGCTCCCAATATTCTGTGTTGCATTTTTGAAGTGATTTATTGTGAAGGGCTGCTGTCTGAGTGTGTGGGATACCTTATGTATTGTTGATATTTGGTGAGTCATTTTTAGCTGGTATTACCTCTCAGGTCTACAAAATTATGAGAGGCATAGACAGGGTGGATAGTTAGAGGCTTTTTCCCAAGGGTGGAAGCATCAATTACAAGAGGGCACAGTTCAAGGTGCGAGGGAGTAAGTTTAAGGGAGATGTGCAGGGGAAAACCTGCCCCAGTAGGCAAGACTACCCCTGAACAAGTTGTAAAGAAAAAGTTGGGTAAATGTACCCTGAGTAACCTTGACTGATTTGCAATAACCCTTTTTAAATCAGGCGCATTACACTTAGACTGAGGGGACAAGAGTCAGGTGAAGGTCCAACACAACTTTATTGAACACTTTATCAAGGAAAAACAATAAATCCCAGCCTTGGGTGGTGGGAACCAGGATTGCAATTGCTTAATCCCCTTTACCCCATCCCCTCCTTCAAAGCCATTCCCCTCTCCTTCACTGCCCATCATCCCCCCAGCAGGAAAATTGTGATTATGTTAGAGTGAGAGAGGGGGGGGGGCATTTGCCTTTATCAATCGAGTCATAGATTACGTGTGATGTGACGCTGCTGATGTTGGACTGGGGTGGGCACAGTAAGTAGTCTCACAACACTAGGTTTATTTGGTAGCACAAGCTTACACAAGCAGGAAAGTCAGGGGAGTTGGTTAGAACTTTGGTGAAGCCACAACTAGAGTACTCTATGCAGTTCTGATCACCACATGATAGGAAGGATGTGATTGCACTGGAGGGGATGCAGAGGAGATTTACCAGGATGATGCCTGGGATGGAACATTTAAGTTATGAACAGAGGTTGGATAGGCTTCGTTTGCTTTCACTGGAGCAGAGAAGATTGAGGGGCAACCGAATCAAGGTGTTTAAGATTGTGAGAGATAAAGACAGAGTGGATAAGGAGCAGCTGTTTCCCTTTGTTGAAAGATCAGTGATGAAGAGGCATAGGCTCAACTTGAGGGGCAGGAGATTTAGGTGGGATGTGAAGAGAAACTTTCTCACCCAGAGGGTGGTGATGGTCTGGAATGTGCTACCTGGGAAGGTGGTAGGGGCAGGTTGCCTCACATCCTTTAAAAAGTATTTGGATAAGCAGTTGACACATCATAACATCTAGGGCTATGGGTCAGGTGCTAGCAGATGGGATTAGGTGGGAGTTCAGGTATTTCTAATGTGTCAGTGCAGACTGGATGTTCTGAAGGGCGTCTTCTGTGCTGTATGATTCTATGACTCTATAAGTGTGTGTGTGCATGTGTGTGTGTGGGGGTGGGGGGGGCGGCGAAGAGGGTGGGGGGTGGTGGGGGTTGGGGGGTTGGAGATCCATTTATATGCTTGCTCCTTCAACAGTGAGCCAATCCTGACAGCACCCTCTACCCAGAGAAGTGCCACCTAGTATTCTGATGCACTTTAGGATGTGACACACAGGAGTTCACCACCACTTCACTGGGAGAAAGAAGCACATTCTGCAAGTAAACCCTTACCCTAGCACTGAGGCGAGGCCAAGTCAGTCCACTTCAAGCATGCATTCTCTCAGGAAGAGCAGTGTGTTCTGCCGACTAATGTCCTTTCTTTGTCTGTCTTATCACAAGCAAACGCCAATCAAAGCAATGGCCTCTATTATAGAATCTCAACATCAGGGCTGTGACTTCTTAAGGCTTCCCAACCTAATAAATACTTGATAAGGATCAAGGCTTTGATCATGTAAAGTCAAATTCTCTAACAATACAGAGGTTTCCTTCAATACTGGCGGTTTTGTCAATCACTTCATTTATCCTAGTTGTAGCATAACCGCAATATCACAATGAATAGGGAGGGAGTAGAGGGATACGGTCTGAGTAAGGGTAGAAGGTTTTTTTAAATTTTGGTTAGGGCTTCATGATAGGTGCAGACTTGATAGGCTGAATGGCCTGTTCTTGTGCTGCACTCTTCTTCGTTCTTCGTTCAGTAACTAAAATTAGCTACGTATATCATTAAATTATGATAATTGGCCAGAAATTAGGGGGTGATACTTTATTCAATAGATGACGCGGCAGGGGAAAGGTAATTGAGGGTTCAGGCAAGAAAGTCTTCCTTACTTATCATGTTGGGGCATTATGGATTTAATCAGTAGCAGTTCTCCCGAGATGATATCCAATATCCATGTGGGAACAATAAAGTCTCACAGTGCAGAAGAAAGCTTCTTGGCCCACTATTATCCCTGCATAGCTTTCAGCAAAAACTATCAATGTTGTTCTATTTCTCCTACTTCTCTATTCTAAAAAAATCAGAAATGAAACATATGATAGGATCTATTCCTGCCATTGTTTCTGATAGGGACATTCCATGATCTCACAACCCCTCAATTCCTATCAATAGTCTTTGTACAGAAGGAAGATTTCAAAAATTGAGATTGGGATGTACTGATTGATGCAAGTAGTCATAGAGACAAAAATATTAACATAAATAATCAGAAAGTAGACTCAAAAATCAATATTTCACAAACTATAAAACATTGACAAGATTACATGTATCCTTTTCAGATACAGCTGAAATTAACTTAACCCACAATTAAGTAACAAAAAGGAATTAGAAGAACAACTGATTGGGTAACATTCCCAAGCCAAAGCTTTATAACTTCTGTTAATGCCTAGAAAAGCCACACACGTTCTTTGAAATATTTAGCATAGTGGTTAGGATTGAGGAGTTGGATGTGACTGAAATGTGAATACATATATTTTGTATTCATATTCATTATTGAAGATGATACAGTGGTAGATACAGATGTTTTAGATATTGATTCATTTAACATAAATGCATAAATGGCCTCGGCTTTGTTTGAGTCATTGAAGATTAATCAGGTTGCTGAAGCTGATAACATTTAACCTTGAACGCTCTAGAAAATCTGAACTGTACTATGCAAGCCATTAATTTAGCTGACTAATAGTTCTTTGGCATCTGAACTAGTTTGAATTGACTGGAGAAAGACATGATGCATGAATACTTGTACACCTGTACCAAGCCCCATTCATTGATACCTAAATAGTAACACAGAACCAAAATTGGCCATTCAGCCTCTTGACCTTGTTCTGCCTTTTTGACTGGTCTGTACTTTAACTTTCCAATAAAGTTATTCAGTTTTATCCATATCTTGGATGTAAAGCTCTATAATTCATGTTTTTAATAGGCTTGAATTACATAATTAAACTGTGGAGTAATAAATTTCTAGCTATGCTACAAACCAATGATTTATAGCTCAGCATTTATACTTTTCACTTAATAGCATAGCTTTACTGATTTTGAGAACCCAAATGATTAATACAAGGGAAAATACATAATAAACACACGCTGTCTATGACCCACCCCACAAACAAACTCTCTCTTTTATCCACCCCACACACACACTCTACCATCACGCTCATACACACATGCACACAAACACTCTCCCTACCACCCACCCCATGCACATTTACACACACACTCTCTCTCTATTGAGAAATTATACGGCCAACAAATTTTCTTAGAGCTCCTTCACCTCAAAGTTTCTCACTACACCTCTGGTATTGGCGACTGGGGGTGGGGGGGTGTTGTTGGGTAGGTAGGTAGGTGAAAGCGCGAATGTGAGGGGGTAGGGTGCAGAGTGAGTATGTCCAAGGGTTGGGGTAAGAGAGAGTGTGTCAGAGCCCTGGAGGTAGAGTGAATGTGTGCGAGGGCTGAGGGGAAGGGTGAGTTTTTGTGAGCGGTGGAGGTGGAGTGAGTGGGTGGGTGTTGGGGTGTTTCATAGAGAGAGAGTGTGTGTGTGTGTATGTGTGCATGGTGTGGGTGGTAGAGAGAGTGTGTGCGTGCATATGTGTATGAGCGTGATGGTAGAGTGTGTGTGTGGGGTGGGTAGAAGAGAGACTTTGTTTGTGGGGTGGGTCATAGAGAGCGTGTGCATACGTGTGTGGGGTAGGATGGTAGAGAGTGTGTGTGGGTAGATGGAGTGTGTGTGCGCAGAGTGGGTGGTAAGGTGTGTGCGGGGTGGATGGTAAAGAGAGTGTATGTGTGTGTGGAGGTGAGTGGGTGGTAGAGTGTGTGTGTGTGTGGGGGGGTGGGTTGTAGACAGAGTGTGTGTATATGGGATGGTAGAGAGAGTCTATGTGTGTGGGGGTGAGTGGGTGGTAGAGTGTGTGCGTATGAGGGGTGGTTTGTAAAGGGAGAGTGTGTGTGGGTTGGTAGAGAAGTGTGTGTGATGGGTGGGTTGTAGACACAGTGTGTGTGGGATGGGTGGTAGAGAGAATGTGTCTGTGTGTGTGTTGGGGGGTGAGTGGGTGGTAGAGAGTGTGTGTATGGAGGTGGGTGGAGAGAGTGTGTGTGTGTGTGTGTGTGTGTGTGTGTGTGTGTGTGTGTGTGTGTGTGT
Organism: Carcharhinus amblyrhynchos; assembly: GCF_965287045.1. NCBI lineage: Eukaryota > Metazoa > Chordata > Chondrichthyes > Carcharhiniformes > Carcharhinidae > Carcharhinus > Carcharhinus amblyrhynchos. The sequence goes on along the minus strand of NC_137336.1, from coordinate 22,971,861 downwards.
GTGTGTGTGTGTGTGTGTGTGTGTGTGTGTGATGGTAGAGAGAGTGCATATGTGTGTGGGGGGGTGGGTGTGAGTGTGGTAGAGAGTGTGTGTATGGAGGGTGGGTTCTAGAGAGAGTATGCGTGAAGGATGGTAGAGAAAAAGTGTGCAAGGTGTGGGCTTCAGCTTTCAGATTGCAGAATGCATTGTGGGGCGGTGGAAGGGATATGAATTTGTGCATGCGGCCCCAAAAACTGTAAATACACCTCTGCCTACTGCTGCTGGGGTCACTGTTCAGAATCTGGCATGAAAAGGCATTATATTTACAATGTTACTCAGTAGATTGCCATGCCCTGTGAGAAGAGGAAGAAAGAGCAATGTGTAGGAAATGACATATACTGCTGCAAAGTACTCTGCTGGAAGTGGATTGATATTCTGTGTAGAAAAAAGCTTTACACCCCATCAAATATGATGCGGTTGCACTTGACTTTAAAGTGCTTACAGTTCATTTTGAATGCTAAAATTGCAAAAGCGTTCCATTTCTTAAAACTGACATCCCTCACTTTCATAAGGACAAAAATTAAGTGAACCGAGCATCTGAAATTACTTATTTCCTGTCACGGGGGAAAAAAAGATACCAGTGACAAGACATCAACTTGCATCTGTTCTCTTTCAGCACTATTGAGACACTTTTTAATTTTCGATTCATTCTAAGTCACCGTCTCACTGACAGCTGCAGAGGAACCTGGGGCAACAGTAATAAGTTCAGAAACGGAGAATGGAAATACTCTATAATTATACATTTGTAATAGATATCCTGATAACAACAGATATAATCGGAGAGCAAGCGAAGCAGCTAGTTAGGAGAGGGTATCATCATTAAATGCTCTCTGTCTATCACCCTGACTGATGGGCTGTCCATATTTACAGATGATCTCCAGTTTTGACGCACAGATGATGGACTTGAATTGAAAATAATGCTTAAAATCAAGAAAAAAATATATGCATCAAAGTAGGTGTCATCTGAATATACTTTCAGTGGCAGTAAACCGTCACTCTTTCTCTTCACAGTACTATAGTTGCTGAATTAATCCCAGGGGTCATAACAGATGAATCAATGCGTCGTACCCTTCTATTTAATTACCTTTTCCATCAAAAGGCAAAGGAACGTCTCACAATCATTCTCTCTTTTGATCTTCAGCAACAATTGACAGGGAGAAGAACTTGTTTCCACAGCTCCGTTTGAATTTCTTCAATAAAGTTTCCGCCTTGCCACATCACTTTAAAAAAAGGAAGTCGCATTTTTGAGGGGAACATGGTGCATTAGCACTCTTTGAATGCATTGCACCCTTTGATGCAGTTGACCACATATTCCTGCAATCTCTTGCCTCTCTTCTCCAGTCTAGTGGGATTAGCCTCGCTTGGTTCCACACATATGTCCAATTGCAGACAAAATATCTCCAGCAATGGCCTCTCAGCTTGCTCCCATATCATTACCTCTGAATTTCCTCCCAAGCCTGTCCTGGCTCCAGTCTTTTCATCAAAATACTCCTCCTGAAGATACAAATATAGGCATAAGATCAGTTCGACAAGTACTTTGATGCTGATATCTAAAGACCAAATCAAGTTCAGAAAGCAACAATTAGTTCAACTGATTTATTTATTTATGTAGTCAAATCCCCAAACCAAGTGATAGTCTCTTTTTTTGCAAAGTTTAAGGTGAACATACTCGACAGAGAAAACACTCCTTGGTAATGTGCAACATTGTTTGTGTGTTTCAATAAGTGCATAAGTTTACACTGAGGCCCCTGTGGTGAAGTTTGGCTGTGCAGGGGCCCTGGCCTGACCTGAACCTGTTTGACAAGGACCACTCTCACTATGGTACGTCAAAACCTGCCATTCCACAGATGGGGTTTGTCACAAATAACTTGTTGGTGACTTCCCATCTTTCCCATTCCTTGCTCCAAAAGAGTGTCTGCAGGTAGCTCCTTTTCAGGCAGGGCACTTCATATGGGGCACTGAGACAGAAGGCAGGTAGTGGACAGGTCATCACGGAGAGATATGTCAGGTACAGCATGGATGGTTTCAACCATCTTGAGGGTTTCCATCAGTCAGGACAATATGTAATAGAGTGATGCTTGTGAGGACAGGAAGCCGGGATAGATGTGGGGGGCTATTGTTAAGCGGAGAGCTCCAGTTATGAAGCGCGTTGCTGCATTTAAATCTATGTCAACAAGATGTGTGCGATGACCTTTGCTAGATAGGTGCACAGTACTCTGCTGGAGCAATCTCTGTAGTCTGGAGTGTTATGGTAGTGGCACCAGGGAAGCAGAGAAGTTGTTTCCACCGGCGGGTGAAACTAGAACTAGGGGGCATGGCCTCAAAATAGGGGGGAGCAGATTTAGGACTGAGTTGAGGAGGAACTTTTTCACACAAAAGGGTTGTGAATCTGTGGAATTCCCTGCCCAGTGAAGCAGTTGAGGCTACCTCATTGAATGTTTTTAAGGCAAGGATAGATACATTTTTGAACAGTAAAGGAATTAAGGGTTATGGTGAGCGGGCAGGTAAGTTGAGCTGAGTCCACAAAAAGATTAACCATGATCTTATTGAATGGCGGAGCAGGCTCAAGGGGCCAGATGACCTACTCCTGGTCCTACTTCTTATGATCTTATGTTCAATCCATATAGATCCAACAAGTTTAGTTACTAGGTTGTTTCTGGTTATGACTTTTGTGACTGTTTGCAGGAAGGACAAAGTACTATCTAGAGTTACTCCAAAGTATGCTGTGTTGTGATCATGCTTCAGTCTCTGGCCATCCATGTGGACATGCAGTTATTTTTCTGGCACTGGCAGCATGAAGACGGAATCCACTGGATCTGGTTTTTGAAGGATGCAACATAAGAGGCTATGTGCTGCAGTAGCCCATCGACTTTGTAATGACTTTGTTAAGGATCTGGTCCAGGGTACAAAAGGTGTCATCAGCACAAATGAACTTGTGGATCCTGGTTGTTGAAATATATATTGAACACGATAGGGGCCAGCATTAAGTACTGTGGTAATCCATTGGCCTGTCTTCTCCTTGCATTTCTCCCTGGCCCAAGACACACACTGAATCATCTGTTGTAAAGGAATGTTTCAACAACTGTCTTAATCCAGGCTAGAAGCACTCTGGAGAGTTTTAAGAGAAGGCTAGTGTTCCACTCTGTATCATAGACAACTGTGAGGTCCGGTCGCACCATGCCTGTCTTTAGGTTCTTTTGGAAGCCATTCTCATTCTAGGTGTTGAATGCCAGAACTGGACCCCTTACGGAAACCAGTTTGGTCGACACTAATGGTGTTCTCTACCTTTGGTGACACGTGCTGTAGGATAAGATGCTCAAAGATCTTAAAGCACATAGAATGTAATGAAATTGGTCAATGGGAGATAATATCCAGGTCTTGGAATGGCAATGATTTTTGCCACACTCCACACCATCAGGAGTAAGAAGTCTCACAACACCAGCTTAAAGTCCAACACTTTATTTGGAAACACGAGTGATTTACCTGATGAAGGAGAAGTGTTCCAAAGGCACGTGATTTCAAATAAAACTGTTGGACTTTAACCTGGTATTGTGAGACCCCAGTCCAAGGCCAGCATCGCCACATCATAACCTTCAGTGGTGAGTTTGAGCTGAGGACCTTTGGGTAAAACTGAGTCAACCATTATGCAGGGGTTGAATTGTTTCAGGAATTCTGGCGCTATGTTGTCATATCCCACTGCTTTTCCATATTTCAGGCTCTTTAATGCTTTCTCCAGTTCAGTGATCTTGAAGGGATCAGGATACTGTTGGCATTGTTATTTTGTTACAGGTCATACACTGGGTGGAATTGCGGCCTGCTGTTGTTTTCTTCCACATGGCGTGTTCCCCCCACCAGTGGGAGGCGGCGTGTTCTTTGCTAGCAGCGGGATTTTCAGATCCCGCCGCTGTCATTGGGAATTCCCATTGACCACCCCACGCCTGTGGGAAAAAGTGTCTTTACTTTTCCTACATAACAGAAAATGAGATGAGTCCGGATGCTAAGTTACTGCTGAGATACTGGCACAAACATTGCAGTTTTAATAAAGGTACCTTACCAGCCTGGTATTGGTGACATTTATATTGGTAAAGATGATTCTACTGAAAAGAAATAGCAATAAAATAACAAACTTGCTGACTTCACGGAATGTCAGCAGTCTATAAGAATTTTAGTGAAATATTACTGAGGTAAAAATGGAAGAAGTTTTCATTCTTCACAACAGCACAGTGTTTGTGACACGTACATTCATTCATAATCTTAGCAGTCTGGCTAGTCACAGGTCCTGATTTAAATTAGGTCAAAACAGAAAGAAGTCTCACAACACCAGCTTAAAGTCCAGCAGGTTTATTTGTAGCAAATGAATTTTGATCGCCCAGTTTTACCTCATCAAACATTAGAACAGAAGAAGTAGAAACGGGATAAATCATTGGGCCCTTAGGAAGTGCTCTGCCATCAATAAGATCATGGCTGAGCTGATTGTGGCCTGAGCTCCATTTTCCTGCCGTACCCCCATATAACCTTTAACCAACTTGTAAATCAAGAATTTCACTAACTCAGCCTCAAATTTATTCAATGGCTCAGCCCCCAGTGTTCTCTGTGGAAGAGAATTCCAAAGACTAATGACAGAAGACATTTCATCCCGTCTCCGCTCTGAGTAGGGGAAGCCTTATTTTAAAACTTTACCCCTTCATTCTCAGATTTCTCCATGAGGGGAAACATCCTTTCAGCATCTACCCTGTTAAGCCCCCTCAGAATCCTATGTTTCAATAAGACCAGTTCTAATTCTTCTGAACTCCAATAAATAAAGGCCCAATTTTCTCAACCTCTCCTCATAAGATATGCCCTACATTGCAGGAATCAATCTTGTCAACATTATCTGAATTGCCTCCAATGCAAAATTATATCTCTCCTAAAGTAAGGAAACCAAAACTGTACACAGTTATCCAGATGCCATTTTGCCAATGCCCTGTACAACTGTAGCAAGACTTCCCTAATTATACACTTTGTCCCCCTTACAATAAGGCCAACATTCAATTTATCTTCCTAATTGCTTGCTGTACTTACATGCCAACATTTCATGGTTCATGTACAAGGACATGCAGATCACTCTGTACTGCAGTACACTGCAATCATTCTCCATTTAAACAATATATTCTGCTTTACTATTCTTCCAAAAAAGTCGACAACTTTACATTTTCCCACATTTTTCCACAGTTCCCCATTTGCCAAACTTGGTCACTCACTTAACCTATCTATATGTTTCAGCAAACTTTTTGAGCAGAAATGATGTCCTCACAAAAGACAGATTTAGAGGCGGGTACGATATTTAGCTGGACTAGAGGATGTGGGTGACGACCCCGTTTCCTTCCTGCCTCTGACCCTTGGGCAGCTTCCCACCTCAACAACCCTCCCCACCTCCCCCCAGCTCAACCCAGCATGTTTGCCTGTGGGATCTCTTCCAAAGGCACTCAAAGCCTGACTGAGGGACCTAGCTTGGGACAGGGGAAGGGGAGTGGGGTTGGGAATTCTACTGAGAGCCTCAACCTTGCCCTTTCTTCAAACTCCACTGCCAGTTCCGAGCCAAGAAGCTCCCCCCCATGACTGCGGCCATGCCCCTTCTGGCACTGATCCCTTGCTGTTCCTGGGCCTCTGGTGGGTGCAAGAAACCTTGCACAAATAAATCTCCCAGAACCTTGATCCTAGATAAAAGTCTGCTGTTGGCCATGTAAGTGCCTTGATATGGCCAACCTTCTCCAAAAAATTTGTTTTCCTACCTATCCTAGTGCTGTCAGCAAATCTTTCTACAATACTCATGGTCCCTTTATCCAAGTCATTAACATAGATTATAAATAGATGAAGGACCAAGATGGATCCCTTTGCATACCACTGAAGTTTTAACTGGTGAATTGACAAATACATGAAGAGGGGGTGGAAATAGAGGGATATGGTCCCAGGAAGGGTAAGGGGTTTTACTTCAGTCCTGCGGCTTGGTCAGTGCAGGCTTGGAGGGATGAAGGGCCTGTTCCTGTCCTGTAATTTTCTTTGTTCTTTGAAGTTACAATTTGCCAACTTGAACATGACCAGTGTATCCCCAATGTCTTTTCTTGTCACCTCATTGACCTTCTATGCATGCCGATATAACTTACTCCAACATCATTGTGGTAGCATGATCCCTTTAAGTGGGTGATCCTCAAGGGCCACATGATCAAGACAGATCCTATTGAGAGGCAGCTCAGGAAGCTGAGCCAATTGGGTGCAAGGGTGCAAGTCTTGGGTTGGGGAGGCACCTCATCTGAAGCCAGGGAGCAAGAGAGGAGACATGTATACAGTTCTGTCAGACCCTTGTTTGTACATATATAAATATTGTTGGTAATGAATCCTTTATAACCCGAAGCTAAGACACCTTTGAAGTTATCACTCTGGCGTCAAGGAAAAATTTTTGTTAGTCATTGGGAGATCGCAGTGTGCAACTAGATATGTGCAGCTATCCATCACACAAGCCAGCCTCCCAACCAGTGACTATGTCTACACTTCCCGCTGCCTCGGCAAAGCAGCCAGCATAACTAAGGACCCCACACACCCTGGACGTTCTCTCTTCTACCTTCTTCTGTCGGGAAAAAGATACAAAAGTCTGAGACCACATACCAGCCATCTCAAGAACAACTTCTTCTCTGCTGCCATCAGTCTTTTGAATGGAGAGTTTGACAAAAGGTCATCTGGACTCAAAACGTCAGTTCTCTTCTCTCCTTACAGATGCTGCCAGACCTGCTGAGATTTTCCAGCATTTTCTCTTTTGGTTTCAGATTCCAGCATCTGCAGTAATTTGTTTTTATTTTGAATGGATCTACCTCACATTAAGTTGATCTTTCTCTATGGCTGTAACACTACATTCTGCACTCTCTTGTTTCCTTCTCTATGAATGATATGCTTTGTACAGTGCACAAGAAACAATGCTTTTCACTGTGTACTAATATATGTGACAATAATAAATCAAATCAAATCAATTCAAATCAAATAGAAGGGAGGAGAGTGAGTGTTGAAACTATGAAGAAGCAAGGTACATACACCATTTAAAAATGGTTTTAGTTGGGAAAATTAAGCCATTTGACCCAAAAGTGGAAAACTGGGGACAGTATATCAAAAGGCTGTGTTACTTTTTTGTAGCTAATAAGATCACAACAGAGGAAAAACAAAAGGTGATACTACTCACAGTCTGTGGCCCAAGCTTATAGCTGAGTGAAGAGACTAAAATCTTTTGACCAGATTGTCAAATTAGTCAAAAATCATTTTAATTCCCAGCCTTCAATCATTATGTTGAAGTATAAATGTCCTTCAACAGTCCATGAGCCAGAGGTGACCTTCTCAGGTTTAGTGGCCAGATTGAGAAGCAGAGCAATTTGGCCCATCTTTAGGAGAGATGTTAAGGAACCGTTTGGTCTGTGGAATAGACAGTCTCAAAATACAAAAAAAGTTGTTGGCTGCGACCAACCTCCCTTCAGAGAAAGCAGTGAAGGTGGACCTGGCAACCGAATGCGCTGAACAGGGCGTAAGCAAGTTACATGGCCTGCCCAATAGAGTGAACTGTTTGTGGTGGGAAAGAGCTGCTGGGGAGAACAGCCCAAGTGAGGGTGCAACAGACCTCGAGAAGCGGGGTAAGCAATAGGGCAGAAGCTTGTTTTCGATGTAGGGGAGAGCACTCCAAGAAACCAATGCGGAAATTATATATGTTACGGTTGAAGGGTCATTTCGAACAGGCTTTGTCAAAACGGGGGGGGGGGTCATGATCTACAGGGGATCGCAGGATGTTGAAAATGGGTCACTGGGTAAATTCTCGCTGTCTTATAAACTGACCTTGTTTGAATAAAACACAGTGTGTTCTGTTTATGGAGAATATTTTGGAGTAGGCATGGTGACAAAGAGGGTAACTCGGACGGTGACATAGCCAAAATTAGATTTTTGACAGAGGAGAAGCTTAGCACTGCCCCATACAATTCAAGTTATGTGCACTTTGTAAAAGGAAAAGGTAAGAATGACAGCCTGACAGCCAATGGGTCCTCAGCATCGTTATCTGAGTTGGGCTGGAGCCAAGACTGAGGGGTTGGCTGGAGGTTAATCTCGGCCTGCTCCTGCTGGTGGCTGGAAAAAAGAGAAAATAGGATTGGCTCCTGAGTAAGTAGAATCAAACATTATGTTTTCCTCACTGTGAAGGTCACGATGTGTTTGACTAATGGAAGGTTAATCCGTATTGCTCTGTTAGGGGAGGATGGGCCGGCCTTCATTATAGAAGCAATCCCTACCCTCCTTGCCAACTTGGCTGCCTCCTCCTCGAAGGGGATCAACTCCTGTATTTTGGGGATTCCCCCACTGCTCTGGGATCCCTCTTTCTTGTCATTGGTGAGCTTTGCATTGCATTGAAGAGATAGGATAGGAATAATTGTGATGAAGATGGATGGAAGAGAATTTGGGAATCAGACATGGCTGCTGTGTGTGCTGTGCTCTCCTCAGTAAGGCCAAAAGATGTCAAGTGTGCAGAATGATGCATGAGATGGTGCAAGAGTAAGAGAGTCTTGCTGCAATCATACAGAGCTTTGGTGAGGCAGTGTTTGGAGAACTATGTACAATTTTGGTCTCTTACCTAAGAATACAGTTTCCTAAGGGGACTTGCAGTGAAGGTTATCCTGAATTGAGAAGTTGTATTATGAGCAGAAATGGAATAGAATGGACCGATAATCTATGGAATTTTGAAGAATGGTTGATGCAGGCTTGGAGGGCCGAAGGGCCTGTCCCTGTGCTGTATTTTTCTTTGTTCTTTGTTTTTTGAGAGTGATCTTATTGAAGCAGTTATAATCCTTAGAGGACTTGACAAGATAGATGCTGAGAGACTCTTTCATTTCCTGGTGTGTTTCAAACTAAGGGTTGTAACCTTAAAATAAAGGATTGGTCATTTAGGACTGAGATGAGGAGAGATTCCTTCACTTAGAAGCCTTAAATCTTTGGAACTCTCCACCGCAGATGGCTGTAGATGATAGAGGACCTCAATTAGCATTTTCTCGACTGAGATTGATAGTTTTTTGAGCATTAGGGGAATGAAGGGATATGACAATGGGCAGGAAAGTAATGTAAAAGCTTAGCCATGTTCTTAAGGAATGATGAAGTAGATTGAATGGGCCTCACTGCCTACTCCTGCTCCTATTTCTTAAGCACTTATGTTCAATTCTCTCTATAACAAGAATGCTGAAAAATGGGAGTGAATATAATAAGCCTGTAGCTGCAATCTGAACTTTGCTGATAGGAAGAAAATCACAGTTGGGTCTTAAAATTACAACAAGATAGCTCCTGAACTCTAGGGATATTTGAAAGCCTGTGAATCCATGCTAACCTAACCCTTGGGTATTTGATTTGAAACCCAAAAATATGTTTGTGCTAAACTTAAAGCTAAAATGTGATATGACAAACTATTGTGCAAATTTTTGAATGCATGGAAAAAATCTAATGGTTCATTGCCCACATAGATTTTTCTTCCAAACGGTTCTTTCTCTTTATTGTTATAATACACCCATTCTGTTCATTTATTTTCTTTCTGAATAAAGTGTGAGTTTTGCCGATCGTGAAGTACTAAGGCGAGTGCAAAAAATCAAAATTCACATGGAGGATGGAATTTTCCTATAATTTGCTAGTGTGTCGAGCTCTGACTAAAAACCGGGCTGTTTCCTGCCAGAAACATAGCGGAGGTTTCAGATCAGATCTTCAGCCAGTTGACAAAACAAAATCTGGGATCTGGTTAACACCGTCACTCTGGGGAGCACGGCCTGATCAAATCATAGAATCCCTACAGCGCAGAAGGAAGCCATTCAACCCATCATGTCTGCACCGACCATAATCCCACCCAAGCCCTACCCCATAACCTCACCTATTTACCCTAGCTCATTCCCCCTGACACTAAGGGGCAATTTAACATGGCCAATCAACCTAGCCTGCACATCTTTGGACTGTGGGAAGAAACCAGAGCACCCAGAGGAAACCCACACAGACACGGGGAGAATGTGCAATCTCTTCACAGAGAGTCGCTCAAGGCTGGAATTGGACCTGAGTCCCTGGCACTGTGAGACAGCACTGCTAAACACTGTGCCACCATGCCACCCCATGCAAGCCTGGCTCCACAAAGGTCAGAATGCCATCTTTAAAGGATGCCGCGATCAGTGCTAAAGTTACAGTCCTAACATTAAGCCTTTCGGAGGATACAGAGGAACCTCCTAAACATCGGGGTGACCCCTCCCACCCCCTCCGCCCCCACCATGTAGGTATCAGAGGCTCTCCCCCTTTATCCCCACCCTGTCCTGGGGTTCCCCATCCCCACCCTCTCCCCGGGCCCCCTCCCACCACAGCAGTATCGTGAATACGTTCCCCTTCGTTGGAAAGTCTCCCTGCCCTTCTCTGAGATCCTGAAGGGTATTGCTGGCATCAGCCCTTTCCTCCTTTCCACTTCCTTCTTCAATGCCACCTGCCCTTTCACCTGCCCCATCCCAAACTGCACATAACTCCCCTCACCTAAAGGGGGCTCTCCAATCGGCCGGCCAATGGCACAGGCTAGCATTGCCAGGTTGGCATTGTTAGATTGGCACTATGAACCTGTGCCAGGATGCAGTGTTATGGTGCATTGCCAAGATTTCCTGGGGGCTGTGCCAGGGCTTTGTCCGGGAATGCCCCTCTCTGGCCATTCACAGGCATCGACCCTTTCACCCCTTCAATGAAATTGGCCCTTTCAACCCCATACAATGGCATCAGTTCTTTATTGACTCCTGTTCCTCTCAAGCTTTTATAAACCTCACTGTGATGGACATCACATCAGTGAGATCTGAATAATTAGTGATGGGTGGAGTCACATGGGAACGCCCATTAATAATTTTCAAATCAATTAAAATATATGTAAATAAGGCTCCCCCCACTTTGTGGATAGGAACCTCTAGTCACTGGGGAGGAGAGAGATCCCATGTGTGAACTCCATTTCCTGACCCTTAGGGATATTGTGTCTGTATCACTGTTTATACTCATGGCTAACGCAGACGCACAACTGTCCCCCCAAAACTTCAAAATACCCCAGTATTCCCACATAGTTAGCAGAACAAGATCCAGGGGATGTGGCGGAGGTATTGCTGATGGGATTCCCCTGATCTCAGATTCATCACTGTTACACATCCAGGGTTCACTGCAATGCAGGAGCATAGGAATGGCAATCGCTCTTTACACGAGGGCCAGAATTTTTTTAGATGGCCTCAATTCAATTGAGGATGTGTCCCCCCTTGGACATCGCTCCCTCCCCCCACCCCTAGATATTGCCTTTGACTGCCCACCCTGGATATGGCCCCCACCGGACATCACCAGTATCCTGATGATTGGCCTGGCTGATTGCCCTTCCCAGACAGTCGCCGTTCCAATACCCCCGGACATTGCTCACATCCCCGAACCAAGATTGTCATCCTGGACATTGTCTCCACTGCCCAAACACACCCCCCCAGACATTGCACACCCCCCCAATCACCATCCCAGATGAGTGTCTCCCCCACCCCACCCCATAAGCCATCCTAGCTGATCGTCAGCACCCCAATCACTGCCCACACCACTGATACAGAGTACTTCACCTTCCTACCCCCTCTACGGAACTCCTCCACTGCCATCCCATCATGCCCCCCCCATTATGTTCCCCCGCCTCATCGTGTGCCCACCCCCTTCAGCTCTGCCACCTCTCCTCAGGCCCTGGCTCTTTAGCACTGCCTGGTGCCCAGTGAGCAGTGGCAGGGTGCCTGGTGGGCTCTGCCTGGCCATGTGCCCAAGCATCCTAGATCTTCAATGGCCTCAGCTTCTACCAACAAGGCTGTCACATCTGGTACCCGTGGTGGGGATCATACGTGATCCTCACCATTGTGGACCTCAACCAGCAAGCAGGTAAGAACAAGTGAGCCTGAACGATAGCATCCAGGTCAGCAGCTACATTTAAATAACCTACTAAATATCAAAAGCGGTTTTGCACCCTTTATGGACCTGAAACCAATTTTTCCAGTAAAATGGGGCCGGTAACACAGTGAATGGCAAAAAATCGGGCATGATCCCAATTTTCCACCTCTCGCCTGATCTTACTGGTTCGCCATCCTGATCAACCGGCATGATGAGCAGGTAAGATCGCTCCCTGTATCTCAAAATTCCATTTCCTGAAATAAAAAATCTATCAAATTTACATTTGGCATGCATCCAAGTATTGTCACAGCTTTGCATCATGAGAATTATGGCCTTCTAACATTAAGAGCAGTGTGGATTGTGAGACTGGCACAAAAATACTGCTCAGGCAGATTTTTTACAAATTTTGAACATGTCCAGGAACCATTCAGTACAGTGGGGGCGAGACTCCATCGGTGTATTTATGGAGCTCTGAGGTTGACTGTATGTCACAACCATAAATCATATCTTTTGCTGTGTCCCCTATTACATTAATTATCAGCTCTTAATGTCTGTGGCGGAAATAATTTGTAAGAGCATTGTAAATCCAACAACTTCATGATCGCTATTAAATTCAATAGAGACCCTCAACACACTGAGAGACTTTTATTGCCTTTGACAATATCAATGACATAAATATTAGCAATCTGTGGAGAATCAAAAGTCAGGGCGTGTCTATTTTAGGTACAAATTTCTTGTTTTCTTAAAATGTTTTATTAATGGTAAAGATTACGTCGCCATAGTCCCAGGTGACAATTGGTTGCTTTCCCCCTTTTTGAGAGAGAGAGCTGACTGATAGTGATTTAAGCTGAGAATCAGCACTCCTCAGGCAAGGGGCAAAGTTAAGAAGGCAAGGTCTTCATGAGTAACCTCAGCTGGTACAGGAATTTGCTTTGCTGGTATCACTAACCAGCTGTCCAGCCAACTGAACTAAACCGACCTGATTAATAATACAAACGTCACTAGTACGTGCTTTAAAAGATGAGGCTTTCCAACAATCAAGCCCATTAACTGGTTAGTTGAGAAACCTTGCTGTCCACAAGATGTTTCCCATGTATTCTTCCATAACAAAGTCACTCCACTTTGAAATTGTTTATTGTACGGTAGCATTTTCAAACCTGCTGAGATAGTATACAAATGCAAATCTATTGTAAACGCAAAATACTGCGGATGCTGGAATCTGAAAAAAAACAAAAAAATGCTGGAAAATCTCAGCAGGTCTGACAGCATCTGTGGAGAGAGAATAGAGCCAACATTTCAAGCCTAAATGAGCCTTTGTGATGAAGGGTCATCTGGACTCGAAACATTAGCTCTGCAAACCTATTGTTTTCCTTTTTGGATTTTATGTTTCCTGTTTGTGTCCTTACTCTCTCATCTCTTTCCCATGTGATCCATTCTTCACCCTGAATACTCAGATTCTGATGATCCACCAAGCAGTCAAAACTGCCTTATTGAAATGGATATCTGTTGGCTCTTATGCTTTGTAACATGCTATGTGGAGCAAACTTGTGATCCACGCTTGCCATTTAAAAAAGAATCAATCATCTCTGTACTGTATTGTCATGTTCAATGAAGGCATGTCCTATTCATAACTTTAAACATGGACTATATTCAGAATGTAATTTTCTGGAACTTTTTTTTAAATGGACATGACTAAGGAAGCTGATATGGCTGTTAAGGGTCAGATGACTTTTGAAATTTTTGCACAAAATTACCTTACTGCATCCCCCTGCAAGGGGTATGCCCCCCTCCGTGCCCCCCATGCCCCCTTGAATGGGCATATCCAGAGGGAATGCATACTTCAAATTTACACCAGCTACTGTTTGTAGTTACCCAAAACTCAAAATCACTGGACTTACACACTTATGTTTCCAGATTCAAAACTTAATAAAGAAAGCTGCAGAACCAGTTTGTCATAAATTGGCATGAATAGATACTGCACCACCTCCTCACCACCCCCCCCACCCCCACTCAAGTAAATTCTCCATTGACTAACAACAGTTTCTAGCTTTAACTCACACTGAGCAGAAAATAACAGTTGATCATGAGACCAAAACCGTAAGCTCATAAATTCTTTTAACCACAGAGGCAATAGTCAGTCTGCAAAGAATGCTGCAAGAAACAGCAGCTGCAGAAAAAGGCAGTGAAGTCCATACCTTTTAACAAGCTGGAGACTTAAATTCCCTCAGTCATTCCAACGTCCACTGGAGTAGAAACTTGCCCTCATGGTGATCTGCTGAAAAGACCACCTCTTCAAGCAAATCCTACAAAAATGCTGATATAGGACTCCAGCTACTGCAACCACTAAATTATCTTTTTGGGGTGAAATGCCTTCTTCAAAACTCCCACAATGACATGTTTCCAAGGTGAGCCAAACCCATGAACTATTAACTATTATTTCGATCACAATTTGTCAAGCACATTATCATCTTGAACTGTATATTTCTTGAGTTTGTGTTAGTGAGAAACAATTCAGGGTGAATGGGTCAATAAATAATCATCTTCATTTAAACCCACAAAAGCTTGCTGCTGATTATTTTTTTTAAACATCACAGGGATTGGGAAGCATACCCATCTTCCTTTCCAAAAATGCACTCATCAAAGACATAGGGGAAGGGGGAACAAGGATTTTTGTTCTCTCATACCTCTGTTGGTAACAGAATAGAAATAGAAGATTCAAAGCATCTTTTCCCACATTTGCAGTCAATGTCAGAATCTCATGGATTATATAATTCCAATACAATTTCAAGCACTCTTTGTCCTCCCATTGACAGATGGAATCTTTATGTGGAGGCATACATCATTGCAATGAAAATTCAACCATTAAACTTATATAGACTAAAGGTTGTAAAATGCTGCAGCGGGTGCTTCTTAACAATCTCATGCTGCATGGTTATTTTGTTTTGTTCTGAGTGATCCATTATAATTGTATTATGTGGGAGGTTCAGTCACCATAGTGACATATGAAAAATGTAGGAAACATAACAGGAAAGTTAAATGGGTACCATCAATGAACACTTTGTAAGTTCTGTGATAATTTGTACACTGCTCATATCTACAGTTGAACTGTCAATCCTGGCTAAATTTCCCCGAATCCGCTTTGCCATTTGTGGTTGCCTGCCATCACTTCAAAAGTGAGCCATTGGCAATGAAAGTAAGAGTACTTTCATCTGCATCTTTGAACAAAAACATCTCTTTCCTTCTGTAGCAGTGGAAAAGGGTGATCCTGTTTGGAGTAAATGTGGAATCAGAAAATGGTCAGAGCACAGAAAGAGGCCATTCAGCCTGTGAAGCCCATGCCAGCTCGCTGCAAGAGTAATCGAGCTGATTCCACACTCCTGCCCTTCACCCATAGACTGCAATTTATTTCCCTTAAGATAATTTCCTTCTGAAAGCCTTAATTCAATCTGCCTCCAGCATTCTCAGGCAGTTAATTGAAGATCATAATCATTCACTCTATGAAAAAGCTTTCCATTATATCACTTTTGGTCCTTTTGTAATCACTATAGATCTGTGTCTGAATCATAGAAGGAGGCCATTCAGCTCATGGAGCCTGCACCAACAAGAATTCCACCCAGGCCCTAACCCCTTAACCCCATGTATTTATGCTGCAAACCCCACTGACACTAAGGGACAAATTATTATGGCCAATCAGCCTAACCTTCACATCTTTGGAGTGTGGGAGGAAACCAGAGGACCTGGAAGAAACTCACGCAGACATGTGGAGAATGTGCAGACACAGACAGTGACCTGAGCCCGGAATTGATGCAGGGTGGCAAGTGGTCAATATTATGAAATATTAATTGCTGATGTCCCTGAATTTGATGCGTGTATGTTTGTTTTTGTCCTTGTTCTCTTATTACTTCTCACCTCACATAAATAGAACATCACTGCTTGGCTAAGAGAGTCTGCTCACAAGCATCTGTTTGAGATGGGTGCTAGGAAGCATGTGAAGGAATCTGGTAATAACATGACCTTAAGTTATTTTATCTCTACTAAAAAATGTCACCTTCCCTTCCTGTAATTATCTTGGATTAGAGCTGTGATAGTCACTTCATTGTTTGGAGCTCAGTCATGTGAGCTATTCTGACATCTCATTTTGAGTCTGTCAAGATACTGTGCTGTAGGGTTCCTACTTCAATCTTAAATATTAATCTAAAATGTAAGGTAGAATCCTAGCATGGTTGCAGCGTTGGATGAAGTGTCCGTATCAGTTTTCTGTGAAAAGAACTCAGCTAGCATCATTCCCCTTCTCTCTCCCCATAATCTTGTAAGTCATTCCTCTTCAGATGATTGTCCAATTCACATTTGAATCTGGGTCCACCACACTCTCAGGCAGTGTGTTCTTGATTTTAAGAACTGACACCTCAAAAATATTTTCCTTATTCTTTTGCCAATTACTCAGTTGACATAATATTTTGCAATATAAAAATCTTAATCTGTGTAAGTGATAATAAGTGTGTGTATACAAGAAGAGAGGAAGAAAAGTAGACTATTCTGCCCTTCAAGTCTGTTCCATCATTTAATGCAATATGGCTGACCTGCAGCATTACTCTATCTACTCTCTTCTACGCAATATTTTCTCATAGCCTTGTCTAGCAAGAGTCCTTCAATCTCATATTTAAATTGTTAAGTGAGCTTGCATTTACTGGTTTACCTGGGAGAGAGTTCCACACTTCTACCACCTGTCTCTTCAAGAAATATTTCCGAACTTTGCCTCTGAATTGTCAGGCTCTGGTTTCATGTCCCTTTTGCTCGATAACTCCACTATCAAAAATATTTCTCTCCACCAAGACCTTTGGCACACAGCTGCAGGCGACTTCAAAAGCAGTTGAGAGCCCTCAGTTCCATTTTTGTGTAAACATTGCAGTTAGGAACATTGGGAGGTGGGGTGGGGGGGGGGGGTGGGGCGGTGGAAATTCAGATGTATTGAACCGTGGAGGGAGAGATAAACACTGGAGGACAGAACTTTCTCAGCAAAGTTCTAAGTATTGAATAGGTGAAAAAACAGAAAGTTTTCTCATCCATTTTTCCAGCTAGGTAAGTGATGGTAATTTACGGCACTCTGTGCAATACAACGGCTGTAATGTGATTCCCTCCAGTAGGGGGAGTGGGTGGAGCACATTCATTCCAGGAAGTTGGCTGCTGTGCAGTAGGCCATCCAGATCTGCCAGTATATCATGTATATAGTAGAGTGGGAAATCTGTCTCTCCCCGGCCCACCTCCCCACCCCACTCATACACATGGCCCCCATACCCTGTCAAGTATACTAGGACTGAAAGTATTCAGTGGGCCAAGTGAAGATGGCATAAATCTCTTGGTTAACAACTTTACACAACTCTAGCATTTCTGCTGAATTACTCACCCATAGCTTACAATTTATTTAGAGGAATGCGTTTTCTTCCAGGTTGAGAAATGCCATTTCCCATTTCAAAGAGTTGGTAAACTGAAGTATATCAACTTCTACTTTCTTCTTCTCCCTCCCAACTACAGCAATAAGTTCCTTCTTGATATATTTGTGAAAGATCACTCTATATAGAGTGTGACATTTGCATTGATTTAGTGATGAAAATATAAACGTAACACAAGTTCAGCCCTCCTGCTACAGAGCGTAATGAATCATTTATGGATTTAAACAAAAATCAATTAAGCTTTTCATATATTTAGCTAATAAGAACAATTTCCAAGTAGTAAGACTTGGCTTACCTGAAAGGCTTCTTTATTAAATCAGAATGGTTACATATCTCTGTTGCATAGTTCATGTGCTGCATTCTAAAAATGTCAGACAGTGTTAAATGCAACAGATAACTGCTGCATTTAACCACAATTTCTAAAAATAACCTCTTCGTCATCTTGATGCTATTCTTCACCCCAACCCCTGCCGCCTCCTTTAAAAAAAGGACAATGCTATTTAATGCAGAATAAGCCAAATCCAGATCAATACAAAAGCAGGATAGGATTTGAACCAATCCAAAGTACTAAGCAGGCACATATATTTGAGTCAATCTTAAAAATCACGGAACAGTCATTAAGCCTTTTCTCATCAAAATTGACAGCATTGGAAATCATTGGATCTCAAGGCATTTGTGGCAGAATTGTAATGCAATGGATTAATGGTTTAAACAAACCATGGGAGGGATCTTTTGAAAAAGTTTCTAAGTCCAGGACAAGCATGAAAATGGGAGAGTTTCAGATTTTTTTTTGGTGAGTCTAAATGTCGAATCTTACGCACTTCGAGCATGAAATAATCCCCCAAACCATTTCTCGCCAGTAGGCGAATGGGTAGTGCCTAAATCACCTGAAAGCCGACTGATAGCAACAGAGGGTGCCATTGCGCATGTGTAAGTCTTTGCTCTGAGAGCAGCAGAGAGACTATTGCACAGCCACTGTTATATATAGTCAGCAGGCCACCGTGACCTAAACCTTGCACCTTGCGCGGAGTCCTGTAGCCATTTGTGACTCCCCCACCCCCCGACCCCACTCTTCACCACCCGATGCAAACCAGATTTCTTGGCTTTTTTGTGATCCTAAGGCTGCCAGTTCACCCCGTCCATTGCGCCCCCCCCCCCCCCACCCCCCACAGAGTGAAAGAATACGGGAATGATTCTAACTTTTTCACCAAGCAATTTTTACCCTTGTCTACTTTAGCTGGTGAAATGAAAAAAGTTACACCCCAGGAAAAAATATATCCTGATCAGTTATAGAGGACACTGGCTTGACCACTATTGACGCTATAAAGGATTGACATCTTACCATCTGAGGGTTCCCATTTTCCTCATCAGAATCCTTAGCAGCAGAACCTGCGTGCAACTTTGCCTTCTGTGAAGCTGACACTTGCATTATCCTTCCCTTGTTCTGGCAACAGTCTACTTGTGCCCAGTGACTCAGCAAAGGCAAAAGCCAGTCAAAACAGATTTTTGGAGTCAAAGATTTAGATTTCTAAACCCTTCTGTATAGAAGTGTTTTCAGATTTTAACCCCCCCCTCCGCCCCCTAAGTTGTTCTAATTTTAAGGTTAGGCTGCTATACACCCCTTTATCCCGGACGATCCCAAATAATATGTCTCTATTTAGGCTTTTAAATCCTTGAATCATCTTAAATCCCTCAATTTGATCACCCTAATCTTCGACAACTCAAGGGAATGCAAGCTTAGTCGATGTAACCTGGCCTCATTAATCAAACGTTTCAGCAGTGTAGCCACACTGTGGTGCCCTGCCCATAACTTAGTGCAATACAATATTTGAAATAGATTCTAACGGGAGCTTAATCTAACCGCAGCATAATTTCCACCCTATAATATGCCATCTCCCTGGAGATAAGGACCAACAGTCCATTCAACTTTTATGTTGCTTTGTTCCTGTTCAGCTGCTTTCAGTGTTTCTTATGCTTGGAACCTGTTATAGAGTCATAGAGTCAAAGAGGTTTATAGCATGGAAACAGGCCCTTTGGCCAAACTTGTCCATGCTGCCCTTTTTTTTAAATCCGTAAATTAGTCCCAATTGCCCACATTTGGCCCATATCCCTCTACACCCATTTTACCCATGTAATTGTCAAAATGCTTTATAAATTGTACTGCCTCAACTGTTATCTCTGGCAGCTTATTCCAGACACTCACCACCCTCTGTGTGAAAGAATTGCTCCTCTGGACCCTTTTGTATCTTTCCCCTCTCACCTTAAACCTATGCCCTCTAGTTTTAGACTCCCCTACCTTTGGGAAAAGATATTGACTATCGAGCTGATCTATGCCCCTCATTATTTTATAGTACTCTATAAGATCATCCTTCAGCTTTCTATGATCCAGAGAAAAAAATCCCAGTCTATTCAGCCTCTTTTTATAACTCAAACTATCAAGTCCTGGTAGCACCTTTATAATCAAATAATCTGTTATAATCTGTTAATCTGTTATAATCTGTTATAATCTTATAATCTGTTATAATCCAGTTTGGGATTATTAGCATTTAAGGACAATTCCAAATGCCTGGTTTTAATCAATAGAACAATTGCACAAGATTCTACATATTTAAAATCACAATTTTTACTGAATATCCAAGAATTAAATAAAACAAGCACAATTGTTACAAATGAGGAGAGGTGTTGGGATTATTTTTCTCCTTTTCTCTCAGCTCTCAGCTGACTGCAACACATATTTTTGAGACGATTTTAAAGAATAGATGTGATTTGGTTTTCTGTAAGTTTAAAATGAAAAGAAACAATTATTTACACAATACTCAAACAGCAAATGCAACAAAACCCTCACTCCTCAAACAAACGGACAAGCATGTGTATGTGCAAAATGTGTTCTAGAGATGAAACATGCATTTAGCTTATTGAAAAAGTTACAGGATGCAAGTTCTTAACCTGTACTTCAGGGTGAAATGAGTTGCCAGCCTATATTTCTCTTCATTCTTGGAAGAAAATGGATGTCGGAGGCTTTCCATTTTATGTACGACATTGTGATTGAGCTTCTGTGGAGAAGAAATATAACATTGCAGGTGAAAACATATCAGCTGCTTTTTTCATTGCCTGAGATGACTGTTTGTGTGAGGCAGGGTGGGTGATGACGTCTCTGTGCTGCTTGCCCTCAGACTGCCTTGCTGAATTTCCCAGTGGAGTAAGAACATAACAGCTCCATTTCCTGCTAGTTCCAGTCGTGTGATGTCAGTTTTGATGTATCCATTGTCCACGTAATCATTCGGAGTTGAGGTGATTGGTATACAATGGCAGACAATGGGTCCAATGGGGAGGAGTGATTGATGTCCCATCAGCATGCTGGTTACAAACAGCTCATGAGCACTGAAAAATCTTACTTGACGTTTTATGTTCATGGTGCCAACAGGTCAAGTAGACATCGGGTGGTTTTCCCCATCTCCTCCTCCCATGTTCTTCATCAGTTTCGGCCTGCCCAGAAGTTTTGGTTTCCAGATCTTAGGTGCAGTTTTGTCTCCTTAGAAACAGAGAAGCTTTCTATGTTTTTGTTATATATTTAAAAGGATTGCATGAATTATTTAAGAGCCAATTACATGATTCAATGGTGATGTCATTAGGGTGTTGCCACAGGTTGCTGTTTTACTTTAAGTTTGGACTCTGTACAGGCACGACTTCCTGGAATAAATCTGTTGTAGTTAGTTGGAATCTTCATGTGCAAACCACAGCTTTTCTTTTTGTTTAAAACCCACAACCCCTAACAATAGTTATGATATTACAGTTTCCCATTCTTGTTTTGATTTTCACTTTCTGTTTTCAGTTCATTGTTTAAGTTTCTCCACCTGCTATTCTATTCTGTCCTTTTTATGAGTAATAACCGTCCAACTGGCTTATGTTTCAGGTACACTCTTTTCTACATTAAAACTACAATCCTTAAAACTAAGGATAGGTGGGCATCATCACAGGTGGGATGCAAATATTTAGAGGGATTTTGATGATGTCACCCGATCTGTGATGATGCTCGCAGTGATGCCAGAGCTGTAAAACCCTGCCCTGCAAATTATATTCCAAAAGTAAAAGGTATATTCAAAAACACATGAATCATCAACTAGATATTTGTAACAAATACTAAATTTGTATGTAGCCCTTCATCTCCTAAGGCCCCTTTCCACAGCTGCTAGACAAGTGCTCTTTACTCATGCAACTTTACTCATGGTGCCAATGAGTTTATTGTCCCTGGGCAGAATTTTACCGCTTCACCCCACCTCCTCCTTCCATGTTTACTCAACATCAGTCATTGCTTACAGAGCTGAAGAAAATTAGGTGGGGAGGAGGATTTATTTAAAATGTGAGTTTTCTGAGTTACGAAACTTAATGTTTGAGGTGTTACCAAGTGCTGTGGAGCAGATTATTGTACAAAAGAATCTCAGGAGACCCATTACAGAACAATTGTTTACTAGCCAACATCTTCGGAGAGCATAGCCTCAGAGAAGAGTCTCTGGGACAAACTCTATCCAGATGAAGAACCAAGCAATAGATCACGCAAAGGTCCGTTGACCTCTGGCGGGATTTTCCAATCTTGGGGCGAGCACATCCGGAAAATCCCACAGCGTATGTCACATTGCCATGGCATTCCTTACATTCCAACATTGTTTGATTTAATGTTTTATACTAAACAAGTTGCCGATGTTTTTGAGGTAGGGTGCCTACCAGTCCCAGAACGATCTGCTTCTCCGATCTCTCTTTTGCTTCTCATAGTCTCTTCCCTAGTGCTTTTTGCTCCCAGGCTCCACCTTGTACTGTTAGCTTTTTCTGTAATTTAAGTCATCCAAGTGTTACAGGTGTTTCTAGGCATACCGGCTACTGATGTGGGCCCTGAAGATTTTTATGTTCATTGGTACTGCTTAGCCACTTATTGTATTTGGCTAGTAATGGCTGTCCTTTGCCACATCAACATATTAGCTGGGTGATGTCCTAACTGAATGTGGAATTTTATTTAACCTTTCAAAAACTGCACTATATAGTTTTCAAAACCCCTAAAAAGTCTCTTTAGTAAGTTACTAGTTTCTTTTAATTGTAATCCTTTGACTCTTATGATCCCTTAATAAGCTATTATTGTTGTCTGCTCTAAAATTTTTGTAAGAGTCCATATTTATTAGACTCACATTTACAGTTCTCTCATTTGGGCCCTTAGCCTAACCCAAGATAGCTAATTCTCAGATGTCCACTATCCCCTTTACTTTCCTCCAACATGACACTGGTCAGGTATTCAGCTTAAATTCGTAAAGGTATGGGGTCAGACCATTTGTATCATTTGATTCTTTATTGCAGGCAATTTGTGTCCTTATTTTATTATACCAATTACTAAATCTAATTCTCCATCACCAATTTTTGTGTGCCTTTCTAATCCAGAAAATGAGGCAAGTTCGGTATATAATCAATATCATTTGGTTATGACCAGGGCATGGGAGATAAAGCAAATCCATGGGTTTATTTGCATATTTGAGGCCTATTTCCACAGATCTTCCCATGGTATGGACATGTTGATCCGATCAATGCTGTCCACTAAGGCACGAGTGTGTTGTTGAAGTGTATGGTATGTTCTATATAATTACTTAAGCCTGCTTTCGAACGATTGTCAGATGTCCTGGCAGGAAGGGGATTGCATTGCCTTACTGAGTCAAATAAGGCGTTCGATAAGGTTCACCATGGTAGGCTTCTGCAGAAAATGCAGATGTATGGGATTGTGGGTAATCTAGGAAGTTGGATCAGGAATTGGCTATCAGATAGGAGACAGAGGGTGGTGGTGGATGGTAAATATTCATCATGGAGTACAGTTACGAGTGGTGTGCCTCAGGGATCTGTTTTGGGGCCACTGTTGTTTGTAATTTTTATTAATGATCTGGATGAGGGTACAGTTGGGTGGATTAGTAAATTTGCTGATGACACCAAAATTGGAGGTGTGGTAGATTGTGAGGAAGGGTGTCATAGTCTGCAGGGAGACTTAGATAGGTTGCAGAGCTGGGCCGAGAGGTGGCGGATGGAATTTAATGCGGAGAAGTGTGAGGTAATTCACTTTGGTAGGAGCAACAGATGTGTCGAGTATAGGGCTAACGGGAGGACTTTGAATAGTGTGGATGAACAGAGGGATCTAGGTGTGTGTGTACATAGATCCCTGAAAGTTGGGAATCAAGTAGATAAGGTTGTTAAGAAGGCGTACGGTGTCTTGGCGTTTATTGGTAGGGGGATTGAATTTAGGAGTCGCAGTGTAATGTTGCAACTGTACACTACTCTAGTGCGGCCGCACTTGGAGTACTGTGTGCAGTTCTGGTCCCCGCATTACAAGAAGGATGTGGAGGCGTTGGAGAGGGTGCAGAGGAGGTTTACTAGGATGTTGCCTGGTATGGTGGGGAGGTCCTATGAGGAGAGACTGAGGGATTTAGGGTTGTTTTCGTTGGAAAGAAGGCGGCTAAGAGGGGATCTTATTGAAACATATAAGATGATTAGAGGTTTAGATAGGGTGGATAGTGATAGCCTTTTTCCTCGGATGGAGAAAGCTAGCACGAGGGGGCATGGCTTTAAATTAAGGGGGGGTAGCTACAGGACGGATGTCAGGGGTAGGTTCTTTACCCAGCGGGTGGTGAGGGATTGGAATGCCCTGCCTGCTGCGGTTGTAAATGCGTCTAGTTTGGGGGCGTTTAAGAGATCTCTGGATAGGTTTATGGACGAAAAGGGATTGGTATAGGCTAGTGGGTCATTGTTTTTGTAACTGGTCGGCGCAACATCGTGGGCCGGAGGGCCTGTTCTGCGCTGTAATGTTCTATGTTCTATGTTCTATGTTCTATGTTCTATGTTCTACATGTCAAATTGTCCTTAACATTTTCTGAAATATAGAGGAGGCAATTTTACCAGCTCACTACACCATGTACACAAAGCCCTGGGAGATCGGGGCATGTCAGCAATATAAGAACATAAGAAGTAGGAGCAGGAGTAGGCCATCTAGCCCTTCGAGCCTGCCCCGCCATTCAATAAGATCATGGCTGATCTGAAGTGGCTCAGTTCCACTTTCCCGCTTTCTCCCCATAACTCTTAATTCCCATGCCTACCAAAAACCTATCTACCCGTGACTTAAATATATTTAGCCTCCACCACTTCAACGGGCAGAGACTTCCAGAGATTCACCACCCTTTGAGTGAAGAAGTTCCTCCTCAACTCCGTTCTAAACTGCTCCCCCCTTATCTTGAGGCTGTGCCCTCTAGTCCTGCTATCCTTTCTGAGCGGGAAGAATCTCTCTACCTCTACCCTATCCATCCCCTTCATTATCTTACACGTCTCTATAAGATCCCCCCTCATCCTTCTAAACTCCAACAAGTACAGACCCAGTCTATTTAGTCTCTCTTCATAGTCCAACCCCCTCATCTCTGGTATCAGCCTAGTGGACCTCCTCTGCACTCCCTCCAAGGCCAAAATATCCTTGCGTAAGTGCGGCGACCAAAACTGCACACAGTACTCCAGCTGCGGCCTCACCAGTGCCCTGTACAGTTGCAGCAAGACCTCCCTGCTTTTATATTCTATGCCCCTCGCTATAAAGGCCAGCATCCCATTCGCCTTCTTGATCGCCTGCTGCACCTGCAGACAGAGTTTTTGCAACTCATACACAAGGACACCCAGGTCCCTCTGCACCATAGCATGCTGCACCTTTTCGCCCTTTAAATAGTAATCCCTCCTACTATTATTCCTGCCAAAGTGGATAACCTCACACTTGCTAACATTGTACTCCATCTGCCAGGTCCTCGCCCACTCACTCAGCCTATCTAGATCCCTCTGCAAGACTTTCCACACCCTCTGCACAATATGCTTTTCCACTCAACTTTGTGTCATCAGCAAATTTCGACACCCTACACTCAGCTCCCTCCTCCAGATCATCTATATAAATGGTAAATAGCTGAGGCCCCAGCACCGATCCCTGCGGCACTCCACTAGTTACCAACCGCCAATCAGAATAGCACCCATTGATACCAACTCTCTGCCTCCTATTAGACAGCCAATCCTCTATCCATGTTAACACTTTACCCCCAACTCCATGCCCCCTAACCTTCTGAAGCAACCTTTTGGGCGGCACCTTATCAAACGCCTTCTGAAAATCGAGAAACACCACATCCACCAGTTCCCCTCTGTCTACCGCACTAGTCACATTCTCATAGAAATCCAATAAATTTAATAAATATTGCCCCTACAGCTCAGCAGCTGGCTCCCGGACATGAATAGGCTCTGCCCACTCCCCCTACTGGTAAGAAGTGTATTTTACCCCTTTTTTCCCAAAATGCCATAAGCTGGTATCTGGGAGCTCACCCAAAAAATGGATACAATTCGCTCCCGTTTTCACGTTCATTTGGCATTTGGAAGTTTTTTGAAGGGAGATAAAATAATTTCTAAAATCTTTCTTTTAATATACCAGCTGGAATTATAAGAATTATAAGAATCTCTACAGTGTAGATGGAGACCATTCAGCCCATCGAGCCTGCACCAACCACAATCCCATCCAGACCCTATATCCATGACCCAAGTATTTACCCTAGTTAGTCCCCCTGACAGTGAGGGAAAATATAGCATGGTCAATCCAACTAATCCAACTTTGAGCTGTGGAAAGAAACTGGAGCACCTGAAGGAAATGCACACAGACACGTGGAGAATGTGCAAACTCCAGATAGACTGTAATTCTCCGTTCATTATTAAATAAGCCTGTTTTCTAGATTCAAACTGAAATGAAATGTTTCCAGATTCCTGCCAAGAGAACATCTTAAAAGCTAGATGGACAGGGATCCAAATTTACATCCATATGCTGCCTGACAGCTACAAAATAATTGATCCATATGGTCAGTGACTACTAGTTGCTCTGCTGCAAAAAGCTGTCAAATCACTTAAATGACAAAATAGCTAGCCCTCTTAGCCCTCCGAGAATCAAAGTTCATGTCAGATCTTTGGAGCACACTGATAGAAATTGAGTCCTAATCCTAAAACCTTAAGACAGCTGGTGACCCAATATTATTTAGCATTAGGAGAGGAAGAAAAGCTGGATTAATGCTAACTCGTCACAAACTCTTAACTGTGAGCCTGATTTATTCTTTCCCTGTCACTGCCATGATTTTTGAGTCTCTGTTTATAAATTCTGTTTGTTTTTACAAAGCTAAGGGATCTAGTGGATTCTGCCTAGCTAGGACAAAAATCTGTATGGTACAATTTTGCGCTAGTCGGATACAAAAAAAAGGATTCTTCTTTTTCCATGGTCTCCAATATCTATCTTGTCCTTTAACATGAGGAATGCATCTCCTACTGGTGCTACTAGGTTCAGTAAATACTGAGCAGTACGGTGTTACAATGGTTATCATGCTGCCTCACAGTGCTAGGGACCTGGGTTCAATTCTAGCCTTGGGTAACTGTACAGAGTTTGCATGTTCTCGTGTGTGTGTGTGTGTGTGTGTGTGTGTGTGTGTGTGTGTGTGTGTGTGTGTGTGTGTGTGTGTGTGTGTGTGTGTGTGTTCCTCCCGCATTCCAAAGATGTGCAGATTAGGTGGATTGACTATGATAAATTGCCCCTTAGTGTCTCATGATATATAGGTTAGGGAGATTAGTGGGGTAAGTATGCGGGGTTATGGGGTAAGCCAAGTCGGCGCAGACTCAATAGGCCAAATGGCCTCCTCTTGCGCTGTAGGGATTCTATGACTCACACTGAATCAGAAGATTGTGGGTTCAAGTCACATCCCAAGATAATCTATGTTGAGAATTCAGTACAGGAATGAGGAATGCTTTATTGTCAGATGTACCTTCTTTCCCATGAGAGTTTCAGTCAGATTGCATGACAGTTTTATGAAGAAAAGGAAGGAGTTTTCAAGGCAGTCATCGCGCAACTAACACCAGCATAGCACACTAACCAGTCATTTGTCTCAATGATGTTTGTGGGACCAGGCTGCTCAAATTGGCTGCTACCTTTGCCAACAATGACTACATTTCTAAAGTAATTAATTTGCTGCAACGTGTTTTGGAGAAAGCCTGAGATAAACATAGGGTTTTATTTTCTTTCTACAACACTGATGTGACATTTCTGTTTATCACAGCAATTATCCTTGTGACCTTCTTTGTCACATTGGTCAGGTATGATGGCGGAGGTAGAAAGAGGTACCAAGTTGGGGAACTCAAAATGTGTTTCTTGTAACTGTAGACTCCTCCAATACCCGTTCTAAGAAGATACCTCGGGGCGACTTTTACCACCCTGCCTGCCACAAGAATCAGAGCGGGCAAGGAGCAGACCTTGGAAAGACCCATTGACCCCGGGTGGGACTTTCCAGTTTCAGAGCGAGAGAGGCTGGAAAATCCCGCCCTCTCTGTCTCTCCACAGATCCTGCTGGACCCGCAGAATGTTTCCAGCATTTTCTCATCAGGATTTTCCAGCCCTGCCATTGGTGGGCATCATTGCGGGGAGGATAGGAAAATTAGGAGCGAGGCCCTCTGGCAGCCAAGATGCGCCTCCACCATTCCAAAACATTTATCTGATTGCCGTGGACTATTCCTTCAGATCTCTGGCAGAAATCACCAGCTTCCCAAAATCCTGCTGATCTGTTAGTAACTCCTGTTGGGTTAAAGATAAGAAAATATGCAGTTGAGACCTGGGAGTTAAAAGCTCTCAAGCCTTGTGCCACAGAGTTCTGACTGTTTCACTTTCCAAGTCAGGGAGTTAAAAATCAGACCTAATTGCAAACTGAATTTACTACAGTTAGCATATTGACATTTAATGCACAAAATTCTTCTCAAGAATAGATATTTCATGAACATCTATTTCCCCCTCAGTCCTATCATTGCACCTTAGTATTTAATACTCGGGTGGCATTGAGTCAGCACTTGGTAGATTCACATTATTCCCCATCTTAAGTGTCTATTGTTTGGAATTCTACATTCAAGGGGAACTAGATATAGGACATCTTTCTGCATTTGTCAGGGATGCACAATAAAACTTTTATTAAGTAGTGGTAGCTCTGTGACAAAAGGAATCAGTCACTTTCCCCTCCTGCCACCCCCTTTTGACACTGGAGTCTTTTGTTTTTGTAGTTGATATCCCTGTCCTCCCCCAAACCATTTTCCGTCGGTATATCCATAGCCACGTCAACCTCACCTTTTCCCATCTTCAGGCCCTACGCACAGTCAACTACTCACACCTTCCCATGAAGGCTTTGAGTACAGCCTCTTAATTACAGGCTGTAACTGCCAATGATCCTGACAATGATTGTGCCATCTGCTGCCCAGTAACAAGCCACCAACCACCAGGAAGCAAATGTTGTGAGGGAGTGACCACACCGTGCACATCATGCTGAGCATGGCTGACACTGGGAAAGACAAAAGCAGACACAGGTGATATCGCATGAGGACAGTCCAGTGGAGAACCCTATGCTTTCACGATAAAATGGATAATGCAGGTAGACTGCCTATGTAGTATTTGCAGTAAAAAGTCTGACATCACCAGGTTTTAGTCCAACCGATTTATTTGATAGTAAACGCACAAGCTTTCAGGTTAGTCCCTTCGTCAGGTGAATCACCTTTTTAGAATGGTTCCTGAGTTTGTGTACCTAGCTATTGGAAAGTTTGGACCAAATGTAATGGGATAAAAATTAACCATTTTAATGCTTGTTAGGCATAGTCAAAGAACAAAGAGAATTACACACAGGAACAGGCCCTTCAGCCCTCTGAGCCTGCACTGACCATGCTACCCAATTGAACTAAAATCTTCTACCCTTCCGGGGACTATACCCCTCTATTCCCATTCTGTTCATGTATTTATTAAGACGTCCCTTAAAAGTCACTATCGTATCTGTCTAGGCATGGGGCAGCACAGTGGCATTGCTGCTTCACAGCACCAAGGATCCAGGTTCGATTCCCGGCTTGGGTCACTGTCTGTGTGGAATCTGCACGTTCTCCCCATGTCTGTGTGAGTTTCCTCCGGGTGCTCCTGTTTCCTTGCACAGTCTGAAAGACGTGCTGGGTGTAAATTCTCCCTCAGTGAAACTGAACAGGCGCCGGAGTGTGGTGACTCGGGGATTTTCAGTAACTTCAATTGCTATATTAATGAAAGCCTAACTGTGACACTAATAAATAAACTTTAGTCCTGTAGTGTGGTCAACACAGCACTGGGCTTTGTTTCAAATTCTGACCCTGACACTGTGATCTAAATTGATTCAGTGCTGGCTTGAATGTCTGACCCCAATACCGTGCTGCTCACTTCCTCATGGCTGCCTCACATTTATCCTCCTTCTTCATTTAAATCTCTCATAGACCACCCCCCATCCCCCTGCCTCCCTGCCATTGGGAGGAACTTTGAGACCACACTCTCCATCTGCAGGAATGGCAGTGCACAGTCAAAATCCAGAGTATGATATGGGCCAGCGACATTCCGAGTTCTGATTCTCCTGATCCCTTGTTAGTGGAGTCGTTTGAAACACGTGGCAGAAAGTTAACTTTAATAGGCTAGCTTGTCATTAGCAAGCATTCTCTCCAACACTCCCCACCCCACTGCCTTACCAGCTATTCCACCCCCCTCACATTTGTCTTGCCTGAGTATCTCTAACACTGAGTTGAAGCTGCCTTGAGAGCAGGGCAGTGAACATAAGAACATAAGAAATAGGAGCAGGAGTAGGCCATTCAGCCCTTCGAGCCTGCCCCGCCATTCAATAAAATCATGGCTGATCTGTCGTGGCTCAGTTCCACATTCCCGCCCTCTCCCCATAACCCTTAATCCCCTCTCTTATCAAAAACCCATCAGCCCGCGTCTTAAAAATATTTAGCGAGGCAGCCTCCACCACTTCAACGGGCAGAGAATTCCAGAGATTCACCACCCTTTGAGTGAAGAAGTTCTTCCTCAGCTCCGTTCTAAACCACCCCGCCTTTATCTTGAGGCTGTGCCCCCTAGTCCTACTGCCCTTTCTGAGCGGGAAGAGTCTCTCCACCTCTATCTTATCCATCCTATTCATCATCTTATATGTCTCAATGAGATCTCCCCTCATTCTTCTAAACTCCAACGAGTACAAGCCTAGTTTATTCAGCCTCTCCTCATAGCTCAACCCCCTCAACTCCGGCATCAGCCTAGTAAACCTCCACTGCACTCCCTCCAAGGCCAAAATATCCTTGCGTATGTACGGCGCCCAAAACTGCACACAGTACTCCAGCTGCGGCCTCACCAATGCCTTATACAGCTGCAGCAAGACCTCCCTACTTTTATACTTAATCCCCCTCGCTATGAAGGCCAGCATCCCATTCGCCTTCCTGACCACCTGCTGCACCTGCAAGCTGGGTTTTTGCGACTCATGCACAGGTAGATGAATGCTACAAACCTCAAAGTTGCGAGTCAAGTGCAGGTTGCCAGGTGCATGCCACTTACAACTGGTGGTGAATCAGACCAGTCTAACCAGTCACTAGCAGGGTGATTAGTTTGGGATCTAATGAGGTTGCGGTGAACTGGGTTTTTAATAAATGTTCATGAGACGTAAAGGGACATCAACGTGGTTCCCAACATGGCGCAGCAGGAAACTCAATCTGCCATGGAAGTCCGCAGGAGAAAGCTCCAACTTATTTTTCCAATCGGCGGACAATGGACTTCTGCCATCATGCCAAATTTTGAGTCATAGTTCGCCACAATTCCAACGCTGGCAGGACTGGAAAATCCCACCCAATGCTGTGGAAAATATTACAGCAGATTTCCTGCATATATTGAAATCATAAAAAAAATAGAGGATATTTGTACAATTTAGCTATAAATTGCAAAGACAGAAAATCTTATCCCAAAATATTGCCTTTGTTGCATTGACTTCAGCAGAGATTTAAGCCTTTCTTGATTCTTGTTTACTGTTAGCAGGTTAGTTGCTCAGGGAATGCCTGATAAGTAGGGCTGATAGAAGCAGCTGGCACTGCTTAAACATTGAGCACAGTTCACAATGCCTGTCTAAGGAACTGAAATGGTTCTGCATAAATTGTAGCTCACACGTTTCATCTCACTGATTGAGCAATAAGCCCGTAATACAAGCATGATGGCCACGATTGACTCTTTCTTAATTCTTCAGTGCTTTCTAACTCCATGTGATCAAATGATGGTTGATGCACTTATGCCCTTCCAAACTGCCGGGGCAGGGTGAGGGGAGAATCAATTCTACATTCCCCCAACAACTGGCTCCCACGCCCTCCCCAGGCAGCAGAAACTGAGAAGAAGAGTAATTACAATGGGTGGAAGAATTACTTTTTCTTCTTCCTTTCCAATTTGCCCAAACATAATTCATAATATCAAGTGGTTACTCCTTTATATATGCAAATCAGGATCCAATTATATCATTGCAACTTCACTGTTATTTTCACCTCAAGCTTAAACATGGCAAGAGGTAGTATTCTGCAGTAGAATCGGCCAGGATGTGGGTCATTGTTTCATTTTGAAGAGGTTTCCTCATGGGCCAAGAAGAGCTGAAGGCCATTCAGCCCATTATGTACGTGTCAGCCCTTGGTTAGGGCAACATGAACTTAATCTTGTCCCCATAGACCTGTATACTTCCTTCCAATTCATGCGTTTATCCAATTTTTCCTAAAGACAGATTAACTTTGCCTCAACAACATTAGAACAATTGAAAAGTTACAGCATTGAAGGAGGCCATTTGGCCATCTCCTCCATGGCAATCTGAGCACACCCAGGTACCCTTTCTAATCCCACTTTTCTGCACCTGGCCCTGGACCTTACAACACTTAAGGTACAGATGGAGGTACATTTTTAAAAAGTTTAGGCTCTCTGCCTTCAGCACAAAGCAGACACCACCACCCTCTGTGTAAAAAAAAATCTTCCTCATGTCCCCTCTATACCGATCACCACTTACCATGAATCTATGTCCAGTGGTTCTAGAATTCTCCATCAAAGAACAAAGAACAAAGAACAGCGCAGCATAGGAAACAGGGCCTATCAAGGGAAACCATTTCATCCTGTCCACGATATCTCTTCCCCTTATAATTTTGCACACCTCGATCAAGTCAATCCTCAGCCTTCTTTGCTCCAAGCTAAATAACCCCAACCCATCCAACCACTCCTCACAGCTACATTTTTCTAGCCCTGGCAACATTCTTGTAAACCTCCTCTGCTCTCTCTCTCTCCAGAGCAATTACATCACTGCCACTCTCGCAAGAGAGAGAAGCAAAGGCAGATCGGGTCTGGCCATTGGGGTGGGAGGAGGAGATGGGAGGGGTCAACTTGCTGGGGGGTGGACAGGTCTGGAGGGGCTGCCAGGACTGCGCTGGGATGGGGAAGGGAATCGGGTGATAGGGTGGAGGCAGGGTTGGTGGGGGGAATGTCGGGGATGGCCTGGACACATCTGGGGAAGCCAATGATTGGGAGGTGGGGGGGTGGGAGGGGGAGGTCACAGGGCCAGTGATGCAAGATCACGGGGCTGACCAGCGATTGAATTGGCCAGCGATTGGGAGGCCAGCAGTGTGGGCTACTGCGCATGCGCCGATTTCAGCACTGAAGACTGGTGCATGCTGAGGCCCACTCAGTGCTATGATGTCAGCCTTTCCAGTGAGAATAAGCTCCATCTCCAGCTTTTCATGGAGGTTCACGCTTGGGCACTCTGTGATGCACAGAGCATGGGAGATACATTTTGAAGGCCCACTGAAGATGGCTTTACTCCAGTTTTTACGCAAATTCGGCACTCAAAATTTTGGGGGGGAGATTCCACCTCTCCTTTCTGCAATTGGTGGCCAGGACTGTACACAATACTCCACTTGTGGTCTCACCAGTGTTTTATACAATTCCAACATTGTAACCTTACTGTTCTATTCTATAACCTCTGCCAATGAAGGAGAGCATTTTATATGCCTGATTTCTCTGATAACTCATTTAATTTCCAGAAACTCACTGAGGGAAGATTTTTTTCCCAAACTTCTTTGCTGGTCTCCTTAGTGACAGTTTAAATTAATGGCCTCTCACACTGACCTACCAAACACAGGGAGCCACCTCTCACAATTCAGTGCATCAAAATTCTGGTCTACGTGGTTTGC
Organism: Carcharhinus amblyrhynchos; assembly: GCF_965287045.1. Classification (NCBI taxonomy): domain Eukaryota; kingdom Metazoa; phylum Chordata; class Chondrichthyes; order Carcharhiniformes; family Carcharhinidae; genus Carcharhinus; species Carcharhinus amblyrhynchos. The sequence continues at coordinate 22,938,340 of NC_137336.1, read as the reverse complement.
TGAAAATTCAAATACCACTTTGCTTTTCTTTCCGCAGTTTAAAAATCTATCAGTTCTAAAGCAGGCATGCCTTCAAAATTGATTTTCCACTTCACTGTTACTCTTTGTCCATTGACCTACTTTAGAACATCTCCAAAAACCTGAAGAACACTATAAAGCACAGGTTGTTAATTTACCCTTTGCTGAATCCCTTAGGCTATTATGCCATGAAATGTTGTAACTTCATTGCAGTGTTGCACTCTAGTTGAATATGTTGTCTATTCATAGAATCACAGAATCCCCACAATGCAGAAGGAACCGTTCTGCCCATCGAGTCTGCACCAACTCTCTGACAGAACATCATAGCCAGCCCCAATCATCATAACCGCACATATTTGCTTGAACTTTCTTGGGACTTTAAGGGACATTTTAGCATGGCCAATCCATCTAACCTGCACATCTTTGGACCTGCACAGGAAGCTGGAACACTTGGAGCAAACCTACAAAGAGACGGGGAGAATGTGCAAATTTCACACAGGTAGTGACCCGAAGCTAGAATTGAACTCGCTCCCTAACGCTGTGGGGCAACAGTGATAACCACAATGCCACTGTGCCGCCCCAATATTTTCTTACTGTTGGCAAAAGCAGCTAGATTTAGGTTGCCTTCCCTTTAAAGATATTAATGATGATATTTGGAGGATAAGGCTGATGCAACTGGCATTAAAAACAAAAAATGCTCAAAACACTCAGATGGTCATGCAACATTTGTGGAGAGAGAACCAGACTTAATGACTAGAATTTTCCCAAAAAATAAGTGCTCATAATGGTAAGAAAACCGGAGCAATCTGTGTTGGTCTATCCAACTCAGACCGGACCTCAATCATCCCACACTTCGTCATTTTTTTGGTAGAGTGGTGAGTTTCATGTCGGTTCTGGAAAGGGCAGGGACTAAACATGCTGATGAGCCTGACTGCAAAGCAGCCAGACACCATTTTGAAAGGGCAGCCTGATCTCATAATGCACTGGAGGACCTACTCCCTCCCCCCATGGACATTGGGCAAGTAGATAGGGGGGAAAATGGTCAGGAGTAAATAACGCAACGGATGATATGGAGGGTGAGAATGATAGGAAACCCTGTCGACAGTGGTGGGACCTGAAGATACCACCGCCAGCCGATGGTGAGCCATCACCACAAAGCTCATTGCAAAAGGGTGGAAAAAAGCCTGTTAGGCCTGAAGCTGTGGAGTCCCTCCCGAGTGTAAGGCACTCTTGAAAACATATCCAGTATCACACATGTAACTTGATATTTGATTTTGCTTCATATAAGGCTATTATTAAATGCCTTGGGGTGTTTTATTATATTAAAGGCACTTTATAATATAAATTGTTGTTATTTCCTCATGGAACTGAGTCCTTTCTGAAACCAAATCTATTTTCTTTCCCCTTGTCCAGTTTCTTCACACCCAGAGTCACTGCTCTTCTAACGGGGCAGGCAATGGACTAATAATTCAGAAACTCAGCTCATGTTCTAGGGACCCAGGTTCGAATCCCACCAGGACAGATCGCAGAATTTGAATTCAATAATAAATATCTGGAATTAAGAATCTACTGATGACCATGAAACCATTGTCAATTGTCAGAAAAACACATCTGGTTCATTAATGTCCTTTAGGGAAGGAAATCTGCTGTCCTTACCTGGTCTGGCCTACATGTGACTCCACAGCAACAGTGATGTGGTTGACTCTGAACTGCTCTTGGGCAAATAGGAATGGGCAATAAATGCTGGCCAGCCAATGACGCTCATGTCACACAAATGAATTAAAAAAATGAATGACCCCCCCCCCCCCACCCCCCACCCCCTCCCCACCATCATGACAAACAGTGGTCCTAACCATCTTCTTTTCAGCTTGGACATCCAATCCCTCTACATTGCCATTCTTCACCAGGTTGGGTTATAGACTTTCTGCTTTTTCCTTGAGTGGAAGACCCAACCACTCCCTGTGCATGACCACCCTTCTCCTCATGAACAAACATGTGGGAGGATGTTTCCCCTCATGTGGCAATCTAGAACTAAGGGGCACAGTATCAGAATGAGCCATTTCCTACTGAAGACGGAACTGGGGAGGAACTTCTTCTCTCAGAAGAATTCTCTGCTCCAGAGGACAGTGGAGGCTGGTTCGTTGAATATATTCAAGGCTCAGTCAGATGGATTTTGATCGACAAGTAAGTCAAAGGCAGGCAGCAAAGTGGGGTTCAGGCCACAATTGGATAAGCTGTGATCTTATTGGATGGTGCAGCAGCTGAGGGGCTTTATGATCTACTCTTGCTTCTATTCCCTATGTTCTTACGTTCTGACATTGAGCAACTCCTTTGACTCCATTCACTTAAGTAGAATCATAGAGTCATTGAGGTTTACAGCATGGAAACAGGCCCTTCGGCCCAACTTGTCCATGTCACCCTTTTTTGTAAAACCTCTAAACTAGTCCCAATTGCTCGCATTTGGCCCATATCCCTCTATACCCATCTCATCCATGTAACAATCTAAACGCTTTTTAAAAGACAAAATTGTACCCACCTCTATTATTACCTTTGGCAGCTTGTTCCAGAGACTCACCGTCTTCTGTGTGAAAGAAGTGCCCCTCTGGAGAGTTTTGTATCTCTCCTCCCTCACCTTAAACCTAAGTCCTCTAGTTTTAGACCCCCCTATCTTTGGGGAAAGATATTGACTATTTAGCTGATCTATGCCCCTCATTATTTTATAGACCTCTATAAGATCACCCCTCAGCCTTCTATGTTCCAGAGAGAGAAGTCCCAGTCTATCCAGTCTCTCCTTATAACTCAAATCATCACCTCTTCCAAATAAAAGGTGCTGTTATGGAATCCATATGGGCCTTTGCTGCGCTTATCTTTTTGTGGATAAGCAGAATATTCCTTGTTCCAGGCTGACTCCAGTTCTACCGCTCACCTTTTCCCTGGTACATTGATGACTGGATTGGTGTTGTTTCCTGCTTGTGCTGATCTGTAAAATATAATCAATTACTCTTCCAGCTTCCAACCTTCTCTCGCCTACCATAGCTCATCACTGACTTATTTTTAAGTTTTCTTCCTCTATTTCTGGGATAGACGATTAAACAGTATTGATTACAATCCAAAAGATAACACTGGCTCCCCTCGTTCCCACCCTGCTTCCTGCAAGGAATCTATCCCATTGTGCCAGTTTTTCCATCTCTGTCACATCTGTTCTGACAATGCAACAATAAGAATATAGGAATAGGAGCAGGAGAGGACTTTGTGACCTCTCATGCCTGTTCTACCATTCAGCACGACCATTTGGCCTCAATGTCACTTTCCCATCCACTCCCCAGATCCCTTGATTCACAGAGAGCCCAAAAATGTATTTAACCCAGCCTTACATATAGAACAGCGGAGCACTGCCGCACTCTAGGGTGTAAATCCCACTCAGACACTTCCAGTCTCCAAACTTGTCCTCATGAATGATCAACCTCTTAACCTGCAATGGTTCGAGATTACCCAGTCAGGGTAAGCAACTTCTCAGTGCCCATTCAACCCACAAATTTCTGGCCCTGTGTCATATTAATTCTTGCCTTGCTCCCACACTGTCCTCGGCGTCCTCAGTCTTCTACAATATTCCAATGAAGGTCTGTAGACTTGAGAACAACACCTCAGCTTTCAGTTTACAGCCTCAATATTGAGTTTAGTCGGTTCAGATAATAATCTCTGATCCCATTCTTTCAGATGGCAGCTGTTGATGTTGATTCTACTTTATTTATTTATACCCCCTCCTGTTATTATTTCCGATACTGAGAATCTGTAGTGCTTTGCTGACACATCTCATCTGGTACACTGGTCTATAAATGTTGTATTGTATCAGTTTAGAAGTGCACAATGTTCTGGTCCAGGAACCATCTCTTGTACAAACAGGAATCATCACTTTATACAAACACTGAACGAGAGTAGGAAGGAATATTACTGGAGAAGAATACTGATTACAGAGCTGAGAAAACACAAGGCCTACTCAATTCTAGTCATGCTTCTGGCCACAAATAGATTTAGAAAGTTCATGCTGCATCTTCTTTGTCAGGTTGGATAGGGTGTGTGTGTGTGTGTGTGTGTGTGTGTGTGTGTGTGTGTGTGTGTGTGTGTGTGTGTGTGTGTGTGTGTGTGTGTGTGTGTGTTTGGGGGTGGGTGGCGAGATCATTTTTGAAGAAAAATTGTGACAGCATAATTCTTAGCTCTACTTGAAGATGATGGAAGAATTTTAACCCTGTCTGCCTGATGTCTGCCAGAACTCTCCATTCACCTGACGAAGAGGGAAACCTCAAAAGCTTGTGAGTTTATTGTCAAATAAATCGGTTGGGTTTAAACCTGGTGTTGTCTGCCTGATGTAAGCCCAGAAGAACAGGCAGGTAAATTCAGCTGTGAGACTGCCAATACCCCTTCCCGAAGCCTGCCTGTCCTCAAAGCAGGCAGCTCGGACCACCCATTGAAACTGGTGGAGTCCTTGTTTTAAAATGGGGATTGGGTTTCAACAACATCATTGGGATCCATTGAATATTTTGACTGATAGGCTGAATAAGGCAACCTTTTGGGTGGCACGATGGCACAGTGGTTAGCACTGCTGCCTCACCGCGCCAGGGACCCAGGTTCGATTCCACTGTCTGTGTGGAGTTTGCATGTTCTCCTTGTGTCTGTGTGGGTTCCCTCCAGGTGCTTCAGTTGCCTCCGGCAGTTCAAAGATGTGCTGGTTAGGTTTATTGGCCATGCTAAATTGAACTTTAGTTTCAGGGAGACTATCAAGGTAAGTTGGTTGGACTACAGTGATAGGGGCTGGGTGGGAATATGATCAATGCAGACTCAATGGGCTGATAGGCCTCCTTCTGCACAGTAGGGTCTCTATGATTCTATAATTCTGTGATTTTGAGTTCCCATCCAGTGAAATATCTACAGGTAAGATTTGGTGATACCACTGCAGTAACTCAGTAACCACTGCAGTAACTGCAGTAACATGGTCCAAAGATGTGCACGTGAGGTGCATTGGCCATGCTAAATTACTCTTTAGTGTTTCAGGATGCATAGGTTAGAGGGATTAGCGGGTTAAATACATGAGTTAAAGGGTAGGGCCCGGGTGGGATTGTTGTCAGTGCAGACTTGAGGGGCCAAATGGCCTCCTTCTGCACTGTGGCGATTCTAACTTGCATGGCAAAATGCAGCATGATTAAGTGAAAACAATATTTGAAAAATTATTTTGATGGAAGTAGAAATGCAGCTTGTTACAATTGTTTTTCTTTAATGACAGACACGAGAGTTAGGGGGAGAACTGCTAAATTGTCAAATTCATTAAAAACAAATCACAACCCGCCATGAACACGTTAGTTTCTGTTTTGATTGGACATATAATGATGTCTCCAATTAATCCACTCTGGGGTCCTGGGTCTTCATGATCAAATATAAATGAGGTTCCTCCCCTGAGCTTTTGGAAGTGAGTTGATATTTGCCCCATTGGGTGGAATCTTCCATAAATCTGGCAGAATGTCAGGCTGTGACTAAACACCAGCAAGTATCTCTCCAGAGGCACAGCCAAGTTCTCACTCCAGATCTTCTGGCACCCTGTGCACAGAGAATCTGGGGGTCTGGCTTGTACCATCACCCTGGTAGGCCAGGGCCTGGTAGATTCAGCAAGGCCGGTTTCACAGAGTCTGGGGCACCCTTTACAGATAGCGACAGAAATAAACTCTGTCCCAGCGCCCCCCAAAGACACGGGAGTCCCTGGCACAAGCATCATGGTGAACCCACCATCACCTCCACGTCACCACAGGCATTGGGGCTTTCTGCCCCCACCACCCACAGGTAATGGGTGTAATGTCCTAATTATGTTAGGGAATGTCAGTTTCAAACAAAAAGGAAAGCTATATGGTTTGCATATCTAGATTTAAACTAACAACAAATTTATTCTGGGACTTCTTGCCTCAGGAGAATGCAAACTGAATGAAAAACAGCAACGCCTGCAACATCCTAATGACATCATCATCAAATCATATGATCAGCTCTTAAAGCAACATGCAACCACTTAAATATATAATGTCAGGGTAACATCACTGCCTCCTATACAGACATTGGGCTCACTCCACTACCACAGGCATCGAGGCATCCCCCCACCCTGTAAGCATCAACCCCACCCCCCCCCACCACACATAAGGCAAATCCTGTCCCCCAGTCCCCCCCGCCCCCTACCCCCCGCCTCCCTGAGGCTCCCCAAAGAGTTTATCCTAACATTACCACTCTGGTACTGCCACCCAGGCACAGGTTAGTACTGTCAGGTTAGCGTTAATGGGGAGGGTGGAGGTTCCCTTCAACTAATTTCCAGTTTTATATACCTGTGTAAACAAATGTGTATGAATATTTAGTGAGGCAGGTCATATTTAAATGTGTTAATATGTATGGAAATGAGGTTGCCACCCAGAAAGGACAAGAATTACATTGTGTCACCTGCAAGGGGTGGGGAAAATTGGGAAATAAGATTTTGCTGGCAAGAAAAATCTGAAATTTCTGCCCAGAGGATGAATTTCACAGGACCTGGCCAGTGTATTTGAAGGTGCAGGGGGCACTCAAAGTGATACAGGTGGCTAGCCCAGATAAAAACCCACCAACTAGAGAACCTATTGAAGGGCTTGTATCTGCAGTGGTGCCTAGTTCTACATCTTGTGACACAATACACCACCTGAAGGAATCAACTCCCCGGAGGATGTCTTGTCAGCCTCAATAGAAACTGACTACAAAAGAACGTAAGGAATAAAAGCAGGAGTTGACCACTGGGCCTCTCAAGTCTCCATTCAATGTAATCACAGCTGTTCATTGCTCTTAACTCCACTTTCCGTTTGAGGAATGAAGAATTAACACAGGAATTAGGGAGGTTGACACACATCAAATGTGGAAGTTAAGCATAATGAAGGTAATATCTTTTCATACGGTGCCAAAATCAAGTCAACAAGGGAAAAGTTGATTACTAACCATCTGAGATGGGGAAAAAAAACAGATTTCATTACGGCATGGTGATTGCAATAAATACCTCTGTCCTACATCTCAGGCATACTGGGGAAGAATTTAGTTCGCTTTATGAGTTGCCTTACAACATACTCATTAAAATCATACGCAGATCTAAACAGCCCTTTCCATCTTATGACTCTGACTAATTGTTGTTTTATACTTATGTTATGAGGCACAGAAGGTAAACTATTAAAAGAATGTAAATGGAAAAAAAAACTCAACTTGATAAAATAATAGCTATTTGTGAATAACCAAACTATAGTTTACAATAGGCTTTCTGACACTGATTATTTTACAAACATTTGCTACAAACTCCACTGATGTTATATATGAGAGTGTCCCAACTTGAAACACTGATTCATAGTGGTGTATATTTCTTTCATATTAATGTGAGAAGCAACACACAACCCAGTGAGAAAACAATCCAGTCGTCATGTAGATAATTGATAAAGAGTATTTATTAAAAAAAAGAAACACAAGACCAATGAGTATGATGACGCTTAATTACATGTAATAAGTAAATACACCATTTTATTTGATATTACCTCTTCCATCCAAAATATATCCACATTCCCTAAAGTCAACAAGACACCCCTTTTCCCAAACAACATCCCCTTTAGGAATTCTATGGATCCTATTTTACTATTTTGATTCTAAGTGCTGGGCAGACTTGAAAGCGGAAATGTTTCAGATCGCACTTTTAAACCCGTTCTCAGGCACTCCCATACGCACACTGCCTGAGAAAATATCAACAATTCCTAATCTCGCTGCACAAGCCTGTGGATGGGGCTTAACACACCCGAAATCTGCAGCTCCAACTGTGCATGCGCAGAAAAAAAGATAGAATGTGCCTCCCCTCCCACATCACTCCCGGGCTGGATAATGCTTCCCCCTAGCCCCAACAGACATAGCCCCACCCCCACAACATTACTGACCCCCTTATCCCCCCAACCCTTCCACCAGCCAGTCCCATTGCGGGTCCCTCCCCCATTCCCCTCACCAAGTTCAGGCAGAATGGCAGCAGACCCCCACTTCCCTTTCACTGATCGCAGGCAGAGTGGCAGTGGACCCCCCATCCCCCCCTTTCCTTCTCACTGATCTCAGGCAGAGTGGCAGCGGACTCTCACTTCCCCCTGACTGATCTCAGACAGAGTGATAGCGGACTTCCCCTTATCCTCCATTGATCTTAGGTAGAGTGGCAGCAGATCCCCCCTCCCCACGATCTCAAGCAGAGAGTCATTGGACACTAGGCACCTACCTCTTCACTAACTGGAGCACCCGAATCAGACTTTAATGGAGCGTGCCTGTTTTGCGCCGATTCTGGATGGGCAAATGCAGTGGTAAAAGGGGAAGTGCTGCTCAGGTTGGGCATGCAGCCCATTAAGTCAATTTAAATACATGCAAAAAGCATCCTTCATGTAAATGAATTTAAATGGCCAACATGAGTCCCAACTGTACCCATTTTCGGGCCTTGGTAAAGGGGGAACTAGTGCAGAGGCAGACGTGGATTGCGATACTTACTTTATGCCCAATTTTGCCAAGTTTATGCGCCTGAAACTGGGCGCAACTTGATGGTAAAAGCGGGCCTCAGAAGTCAAATCTAGCTCAAAGTTACTACACAATATAGCTTAGATGTCCATGTTTGTCATTTGCTGGTTCAGCGAAACTCTGTCTTTTAGAGGGGAATGTCTGCAATCTACTGTGGCTCTAAATGTCAGATGGAACCGGCCTCGATGGTTCTGCTCAGAGATGGGACTGGCCTCTCTGAAGATATTGATCTACCTGGCTGTTAGATGGAAAGCTAGTCTCTGAGGTTGTTGGATGTTAAACTGACCTGCTATTAGCAATTATACTATTTGATGCTGCACCCAATGGATTCAAAAGTCTATCTCTGAAAGTCCTTACTTTTAGAAGTCATCATTCGTGTAGCTGCACTGATTTCTCATAAACAACTTTTTTACTGATAAGGCAATTCGCACCTCAAGGTCTCTAGACGTTGCTACTCTTGTTACTGAGTAAATCACTTCTCATTATTCCTTAGACACCTGCTAATTTTGTTACTTATCCATTATGTTGTTTTCATCTCAAGTTCAGCTGCTAACCTTGTTAACTTCCCCAAATTCTTAACACATTGCAGTGAATCTTCTGCTAAATCTATCAATTTCTAACATTTCTGAGCCTATTCCAACAACGCTCATTTCTGCTAAAGAAGTTTGCTAACTGTGTCAAAGCCTTAACCTGAATTGATATTTACCTTGAGTTGTGCATGAGCTGAATGTTCTGGATCTATCAACAGTTCATTTGTTTTAAGTACATGCCTTTCAGAACTTTTATATAAATACATAAGAAAAAAGAACTGATGGATAACAAGGAATGTAATAAAATGCTACCTGTCACATAATGAACAGTTTCATCTCTGGATATCCAGCGAGATCAGCCTCATACCCAGGAAGGATGCAAGGCTGATTATAATATTTATATCAATGGCTCTACACAGATTGCCACTTTGATCTTTCCTTGTCAACTTCTTGCTCTTAATATACTTAAGAAACATTTTAGGATTAACCTTTATTTTGCCTGCCAACATTATTTTTTCATACCCCCTCTTGGCTCTACCAATTTTTTTTTAGTGCTCCCCTGCACTTTCTCCTCTAAGGCATCCACTGTTTTCAGCCCCCTGTATCTGCCGTAAGCCTCCACTTTTTCCTCATTCAATACTCTATTTCCCTTAACATCCAGGGTTCTCTGAACTATTTGTTTCTATCCTTCCCGTTTACCAGAACATAATGGCTTTGTACTCTATTTCCTTTTCGAATGTCTCCCACTGCTCTGATGTGTATTTTCCTGCAAGTCGCTGCTCCCAGTCTGCTTTGGCCAAATCTTGTGTTTTCCTATTGAAATCAGCTTTCCCCCAATTCAGAATCTTTGGGGACGATTCTCCCAAAAGTGCTGAATTGGTGGGAAAACTGTTCTAGATTACCATTGTTTTTCCAATGCAGCTCCAGACTCGAATCTCCGCATTCTGTGCAATGCAGAGGTCACAATCAGGAATATCATTAAAATCCTGGGGGTGGTGGGGCGTATTCGCGCCAGAGTTTGACAGTTCTGGAACTCTGTGCATGCGCGGTTGTCCCGATCTGTCAGTATCCCTGTTTGCTGGCCAGTTCAATTGTTGACCAGCCCGGGACCCTTCATAGTGTTGCCCTTCCATTCCACCCCCCCACCACCATTGGCCCAATCATGACTTCCATAACAATTCCCGGGCCAGTCCTGACCCTCGCCAACCACCCCCCGCCTTGGAGCACCCCGATATCTAGCCAAACCCCTCAGCAGTGGCGATCCCCCCAAACCCCTCAACCTCCTCCACTGACCCTCCCCCAAAGGTCAGATCCCACCCCCCCCCCCCCACCTCCGGGAGGCAGGCCCTCCCCCCACCCCCCCACCCCAGCAGACCACCATCCCCCCATTCCCCCCAGCCTGCCCCAGTTGCTGCCATTCCTCTAGTCCAGACCGATCCAAATGCAGAGTGGCAGCGGGAACCCCTACCCCCACCAATCGCCCCTAAGCCCTGTCCACAATAGGCCCCACCCCCTTGGCACTGCCTGATGACCAGTAAGGCAGAAATTATAGAAACATAGAGATAAGAACAGGAGGAAGCCAGTTGGCCCTTCAAGCCTGCTCCATGGCTGATCATCCAACTCAATAGCCTAATCCTGTTTTCTACCCATAACCTTTGATCCCTTTCACCCCAGATGCTATATCTAGCTGCCTTTTGAATACGTTCGATGTTTTGGCATCAATTACTTCCTGTGGTAATGAATTCCACAGGCTCACCGCTCTTTGGGTGAAGAAATGTGTCATTATCACCATCCTAAATGGTCTACCCCGAATCCTCAGACTGTGACCCCTTGTTCTGGACTCCGCTCCATCAGGAACACCCTTCTTTCATCTACCCTGTCTAGCCCTGTTAGAATTTTATAAGTCTCTATGGGATTCCCCCACCCATTCACCTGAACTCCAGCAAAACAATCTTAACCAAGTCAATTTTACTTTCACCCAAATTCAGCCCCACGTCTATCAGCTGCCCAGTTTTATGCACTAAAACTAAGTTATATACTGCCTCCCTCTCCAGTAGGACTTTCTAGATGCTGAAACTGCGAACTAGTGTGTGGGACAGGCCTGCTTTCAACATGATGGATCCAGCACAGAAAGTCCTGACATCTCGAGTTACACTGAATGCAAATTATCCTTAAAATTCCACATCATTTGCATGTTCTGCTGACTTTCACAGAATCACACTGCAAAACCCAACTCAATCAAACGGATGCTCCAAGGCTGCAGCATACAAAGTGCTTTAATGAATAATGAAACATTTAAGTGTCACAGAGCTCAATTCTTACCTTGTAAACAAATGAGTAATTTGGCATAATACTGAGCTGGAATAGTGTAGCAGCACCTCATAAGTATTTTTGTCTCCTTACCAAAAGGAATTCTCATTTTTTTTAATGCTCCAGATAGTAAAAGGGATAAAAGATGGACAACAGAATTAGGTAAATTGACATACCTCAGAAAGCACCCATTCTTGATTAACACAGGAAAATGATCAGAATATATTCCTACTTTTGCCTCTCAGTTGCTAGGAGCGATTTGCTTTGGATCCTTTAAACATGTCCATCCACAAACTCAATATGTAATAAATCATTGACATTCACTTAGTGACAGGCCTTGCTGATGTCTTTGGCAGATGGTGTATGACTCAGCAGGTTACGTTATATCAGTCTGATAAACAGGCAGGATTGATTCTGTACTGAGACTTTAATATTAGGATGTATGTTAATTAGTGAAGATTTAGATGAGTGCATGGCTTTTATATGACAGATGAATATAGACAAGTGACCGAGGGTGTAACAGGTTATACTAATCCAGTTCTTAAGCAGCTTTAAATGTGTTTATGCATTTTCATAACCAGTGAGGTAGCATCTCCTGGGAAATGACAAAAGAAATAGCGGCAAACCATAGGTAATATGAACAATGTAACACAGAGGCCAGAATTTTACTGGGTGAGGCTCACGGAACGTCATTCTTCTAATATGATTGGATCTTACAAGCCATGGGTGGGAGTGTTGGTGAAATTCCACCCATTGAGATGAATTTATTCCATAATAATGCTGTGGGGTGTAAGAGATACACTGGATTATATTTTTATTTCTGGGTAGAGTCTAAAGTGAGAGGCAGGACCAAGACTTTCCTCAGTTTTCATTGCCATTCAGAGTTATGTTCTTTAAATGCATTGTGATGGTTCGCTGATGACAAGAACACTTTGTTAAAGGACATCCAAGCTGTCCACTTTTCTCACAGGGCGAGATAAAGACAAAGATTAATTTGCAGACTCAGACAAGCATTTTGGTTAGCTTTCGGAAAACAGGGCACAGTCTCAAAATGTCAGCAGAACACTAACAGAACTGAATAGCCCTGTGCGAGCTCCATTCTCCTGACATGAATGCAGCAGCCATTGCCAATTATTTTAGAATTGAGGGTCTAATGTAAATATGCATAATTTGTAGAAATACAGCTGGCAGTGAAATTACTCCACCAGATGCAGTGACTGAGAAAAACTAGTACATAAGGAGTTTCAGAATCAAGAGGAACATCATGAGAATGGTACGCTATCGATCTAATAATGGACAGTTAACTAAATTAAAGATAACTTTATTTTGTGGAAATGCAACCACTTCTGTCTACTTTATACTGTGTCGGCATGGGAATTTTGGGTGAAGCCAGAATACATCAAATTATCTCCATCTCGCAAGGTGAACTACAGACAGGCCAAAAATGTTGTTCTCCGATGTACATGCATATATGCTTACGTGAGACCATCAGTCGCACTCACTTTCCGCATTTAATTCTCTTCTAAAATAGTACAATCAACAATGAACAAATCCCTTGATGTTATTGGCTTTCAGTTCTCTTTGCAGCACTATACCTGATGTAAAACATCAATGGACATCAGCTTTATGTTCTAGAACATCAAAGAATAAGAGTTTTCAGCTGTTTTGCCAAATTACTGAGCACAGTGAATAGCAATGCATTGCATTATTCAGTATGTACTGTACAGACAATATCTGACCAGATTGGAAGTGACACTGTGACAAAAAGGATTCCTGATTCTGCCAGGAGTACAGAGATATGGCATCAAATAGAAGGGAGAATAAAAAGTGTGCTTAGATTGAGTGCTGGATATGTATTATGGAGCAAGTGAACATATTTTATCCTCTTCTATATTCTAATGTTTTATAACAATCTCTGACTGCTTTGGTTACATGGCCTGCTCCACCTCTGGTACTTTCTTCATTTTCTCCTTTAAGATGTACCTGATGTTTCTAACCTGCATTGATTAGAATTTGAAAATTCATTATTAAACGTGAAATAGCCATCTTTCCTCTCTCCTTCTGAAAGTTTACTCACTTGCATTCATATCAAATAATACCGTGTCACGCATCAGGCAAGTTCACTTATTTTCCAGGATGAAAATCAACAGGAGATTATAGTCCTTCCAGAGAGGAATATAACTAAATCTTGACAGTGGCATCTTAACTCACGAAGCTCAGAGCTGAAGGCAGATAACATTCAAATGAAGATTAAGATTCAAAACTGCTGGTGCATTCATTTGAATATTTAATACTTGTAAAATCCTGGTAGGTAAAACTTGATTCAAAATGAAACATGTTGACGAGCAAGGGACGGGTATTCATGAGGGTCCATTTCCTGGTCAACAGTCTAGGCTGCGTTGAAGGGATGGCCCAAACCATCACTAATTGATACAATTAATGGATGGAATTAGTGAACATTGTTCATCATTCTGTTCATTAAAAGAGGCAAAAGAACCTAATGCAATATCAGCCATCTATTTATATATTTCATTAGAATCAACATTCATTGGTGATGCCAACAGTAACTCTTCTCCTGGATTAGGGGTGGAAGCCTCCCATATTGAGAGCTGCCAGTCAAAGCCCTACAGCCCTTGTGCTCAACAGTGCCACTAGGGAGGATGTGGCTGCTGCCAGAAGGACAAGTACCAGAGTCCCAGCATCATGGAGTGAGTGTGGTGGGGTCAGGGTTTCACAGGGTGATGGTTATGGGAAGAGGGATGCAGGGGGATCAGCAGCATAGGCAGGGGGATGGTGCTCAGTTGTACCCCCTTCCTGATGTCCGGTCCCAAGATCAGGCACTTAATGCCCCCCCAGAAGTGACAGTTTTACCTGTCATGCACATGACACTCTGCAGCTGGGTTAATTCCAGATGTGGCATGATGGGACCCTTAAATGATCATTAGTTGGCCACTTACAGGCCTCACAAGGCAGTTGGGCAACAAGATCAATCATGGGCCTTCCCGCCCGGAACTTAAATCTGCTGGAGGCAGGAAAATGGCAAGATTTTTGGAGTGTCACTGCCTCATCTAAGTAAATTCCCTTCTCACCTCCAAGCTCACTGCCAGCATGAGCATGACATTTTAGCCAGAGAAAAGAATTATACTGCCTTTGGGTGTAAAGATTATCTTAGCAATAAGATAATTTTTCAAAAATTTGTTCAACTCATTTAATTATCTTGATGCCTTTGAATGGCCTCCTGAAAATTACAATGACTTTCTAGTAATGACCTACTGTTGATAATTTAATTTGATCATAGAATCAAAGAACCTCTTCAGTGCAGAAGGAGGTCATTTGGCCCATCAAGCCTGCACCGACAACAAACCCACACATATTTACCCTGGTAATCCCTCTAACCTACGCATCCTGGGACACTAAGGGGTAATTTAGCATGGCCAATCAACCTAACCCATACATTTTTGGAGTGCGGGAGGAAACCAGAGGAAACCCACGCAGATACAGGGAGAATATACAAACTCCGCGCAGGCAGTGACCCAAGCCAAGAATCGAACCCAAATCCCTGGAGCTGTGAGGCAGCAGCGCTAACCACTATGCCACCATTCTGCCCCAGATCCAGAAGATTATTCATGATCATGAAGAACGTACGCAGCAAATAAGCATCCATTTGTGAAACCATCTAGTTTACCATCAAGTTCCTGTATGTAGAAATAATAGAAACATGCAGCACAGAAGGCAACCATTTTTTTGCCTGTGCTGACTCTATGTGCTTGGTCCCACGTCCCTGCCTTTAACCATAACCCTGTGAGTTTCTTATCATCAAGTACATGCCCAACTCATATACAGAATTATTCATAAAATCAGCTCCCACCAAATTGTTAGGTAGTGGCCAGCCTCCCCCCCAACAACACTTTGAGTGAAAACATTTCTCCTCATCTCCCCTCCAGGAGTGTGATTCTCCAGCCATTCACACTGGTGAAACTCTCTGGTCTCGCTGCAGTGGACGGAAATTTGGTTGAGCGTGACAGGGCATGAACGGCTGGAGAATTCTGGCCCAGATCTTCTGCCAGAAATTTCATATTTATGACCTCTGGTTATTGACGCACTCACCAGAGAATAGCAGTTCGCTGTCAGTGCTATTGAAAATTTTCATTACCTTATAAACATTTATTAGGTTACATCTTAACCTTCTCTGTTCCAAACAGAACCATCCAAACTTGTTGCAGCATCTCCTATTTATTCAATTCCCTCAAACCTCATCAGTCCCTTTGCTAAAGCCTTGTCAACTTTTCTGATGTTTGGTTGCCAGAACTTTCCACTGTTAAGATATGGCCTTAACCAATGATTTATAACTCGCTTGCATGATCTCTTTTCTTTTATGTTCTATCCTTTTGAACCCAAGTAACCCTTTTTTTTAACCAACATATCAACTTTTCAAAATAATTTATAGATGAAATGTTTAATCAGGACAATTGATATCTGAAAATGGCATTCGATTCCATTACAACTAAATATATGGAGCAGTTACTGTTTAATACATATTTTATGTGGCTTTACCCAATATGTTTAAATTTGTATGGTGCCCTCTTTCCCATTATCCACTTCCTAGAAATCTTTTTGAAAGATATTCTTTTCTCTGGAACATTCCTTTTTTTGTGCATGACTTGTCATTTACAGACTCATTATTTTCTCTTACTATAAAACATTTCTCCAGAGAGGGTGCCCAGGCGGTTACTGCCAGTCACACAGTGTGTGATTAAGGGATAATTTTGTTTCATTTCCTCTTCTCCATAACAAGTAATATCTGTTAGTCTCTCCTCACAACCTCTCCAAATGCGATCAAAACCTCATCATGTGGAATGTGTAGGATATGAACAATTGTTTGCCACTTTGTCTGACTGCTTTCTTTGAATTTTGTTCACATCAGTCATGATTTCTACTGTGCCAAACTATCATTATTAATATTGTTTGTAACTATTTGCCATAAGTTGTATTTAAGTCTAAAATTCATCTGGTCACTTCTCTCTATCGCCATAACTCTGCAATGTTTCTGCTGGCAGGATTAAATAAGGAACTGCAGAGAAATGTTCGGGGAGGCAGGAGGATCATAAAACATGACAATGGCTCCCATGGGTGGGTCAAGCAAATTGCATACAGGAATAACGCGAAGCAGATGATTTATTTCACACAGGCTGACAAAGAGACACTTGGCGATAACAAAGCACAAGTCAACTCGTTGGACTTTGCAAAACACAAGTGCACCCAAAACTGAAGATCTCAACTGGAGAGGAGAGATTTGTCTTGACAGCTGCCAGAGATAAAAGAGGACTGATTTAGGCAATTCTGTGATACAGCTACAAATGGAATTCGGAACAGTTGCCAGCAGATATGAAACAGACACAACTATCTACCACAACTAGGGGTGGATCACGGGCAGGCATGCCTTGGAGCTGAGGCGAATACTTATTAGGTTCATTTTCAGCTTTCATTTTCATTCTTGGTGGCAACCAAGCAAGGGACAGTTAAAATAGAACTGGAGAGATTTACGCACTCTGTTCTCACCCAATCTGGCTCAGACAGCAAGGATATCCATCAGAATACTTTAAATACGCAGGTTGGGCTCCCCTTTATGTCACTTAGGTCTCAGTGCTGGCTTTCCCACCAGATCAAAGTCACTGAGAAATGCATAGAGGGCAATGAGTTGCCCAGTATGATAAACTTTTACCCATTATTTAAAGTCTCTTCATGCGTCAAGAGGGGCAAGAATACCTCCCATGTCTATGTAGTTATATTAATTCCCATACTGTACTTTGTTTCAAAGATTGTTTCTATAAGTTCCTTCATAGAATCATAGAATCCCTACAGTGCAGAAAGAGGCCATTCACAGTGGCACAGTGGTTAGTATTGATGCCTCACAGCACCAGGGACATATGTTCGATTCCCGGCTTGGGTCACTGTCCGTGTGGAGTTTGCACATTCTCCCCGTGTCTGCGTGGGTTTCCTCCAGTTGCTTCTGTTTCCTCCCACAAACCAAAGATGTGTAGGTTATGTGCATTGGCCATGCTAAATTCTCCCCCAGTGTACTCGAACAGGTGCTGGAGTGTGGCGGCTAGTAACTTCATTACAGAATGAATGTAAGCCTACATGTGACTAATAAACAAATAAACTTTTCATAAAATATTCGACCACAATCCCACCCAAACCCTATTCCCATAATCCAACATACTTACCCTGCTAATCCCCCAAAATTAGGGTCAATTTAACTTGGCCAATCAAGCTAACGCGCACATCTTTGGACTGTGGGAGGAAACGCACGCAGACAACATGCAAACTCCACACAGATAGTGACCTGAGGCTAGATTTGAACCAGGGTCCCTAGCACTGTGAGGCAGCGGTGCTAACCACCGTGCCACCGTGCCATCCTTGAAATGACTTCCAAGACACCTGGTTTTAATGACCAAGAATCCGCTTCCTTTTGACTCCTTGACCGTTTTTATTGAGAAATCGCTCAAGGTTATGCTAATGAAACTGCCAACCTTTAAATTCAGCTGAACTTTCCTGCCTTCACTGAGAGCATGTCTTGTCAGGTTTCCACCCCCGAGTAAAGATCGACCCCAAATGTTACACAGCATGTGGAATAAATTCAAACGGATACCAATCTATAAACTTAAAAACATTGCAGTTAACAGCAAAAGTCAGAAAATAAAATTCAGTTAAATAATAGGAGAAACGCTATGCGTAATTAAAAGCTGCATTAGAGATTTCACAATACATCTCCATATCAAAATATTTTATTACAACTGAAAAGCAATTGTTCTGATCAGCTCCCAGCATTACCAGGGCTATTATTTATGATCAGCCCTTTACGCAGCATATTTGTACACTCCTGTGCCCAACCTTTAAACTTCTTTAAAATGGTCAGTTTTCTGAAGAAAAGGATCATGGACCCAGCTGCTGATAATATGTCAAGTTCAACTATTACATCTATTCTTTTACTCATGGTACACGGGCTCTTTAAGTTGTTCTTCTCAGAGCAGAGAATCTTCAAGGGGTGGTTAAATAGAGAGAATTATCAAGGGTTTGATAGAATTAAAAAGGTGCAACTATTTCCACCGCGAGGAAGATCAGGAATGAGGAGACACAGATTGAAGATTGTTGGCAAAAGAATCAGGAGGATGATGAAGAGAAGTTTTTCACACCGCAAGTTATAAGACCATAAGATATCGGAGCAGAATTAGGCCACTCAGCCCATCGAGTCTGTTCTGCCATTCAATCATGACTGACATTTTTCTCATCCCTATACTTCTGCCTTTTCCCTGTAACCCCTAATCCGCTTATTAATCAAAAACCTATCTATTTCTGTCTTAAAGACACTCAATGACCTGGCCTCCATAGCGTTCTGCGACAAAGAGCTCCACAGATTCACCACACTCTGGCTGAAGAAATTCCTCCTCATCTCTGTTTTAAAGGATCGTCCCTTCAGCCTGAGGCTGTGCCCTCAGGTTGTGTGTATTATGAACTGGAACAAAGAATACTGCCTGCAAAGATGGTGGAAGCTGATTCAATATTTAAAAGAAAATTGGCAGTGTACTTGAAAAGGAAAAACAATGCAGTGCCTTGGGGAAAGAACAGGAGGAGCGGGACTCATTGGAACACTCTTTCAAAGAACCAGCACAGGCACGGTGGCATCCTTCTTTGTTGTGTGATTGTATGACTCTATGGTACAAGATTCATGAGACATTCAGTCACACATGCTGATAGTTCAGCTCACTGAGTCAAGTACTGTTCTTTACTTATTACACGACATTACTTCTGCTTTACCAGGGCTCCATGCCACTCACCCTCCTGATGCCAGTGCAAATGATTGGATCCATAAAATTCTCTGTATTCCAGACCATCAGCAGCTGCAACCTGACTTCCACTGGGGTAATGTAGCTCATGTCTTGAAATTTCTAGGCCATGAACTTGAATCTCACAATGACTTAATCACACTGTTCAGCTTTTGAATGATCATAATGGAACTCCTGCAAGAGAGTACAAAGTGAGACAAGTTATAAAAATCCTTTTTGGCTTCAATCCATCGCTTTAATGGAACTGTTCCTCTTGGAGCAAAAAAAAAACTATGTTGTGATTTTCAATCTCTTTTGGTTTAAGGGAATGGTTAAAAGAGCACTGTAAATTGCTACATAATTCTTAATATCACAAAGTAACTTATCTGTACAGTTAATGGTGTTTCTCAATTCCCTAATACTTAGAATTGATGGTTTGAGGTAGCCTGTCTGTATGGGGATTTCTAATCTGTACATGAGTGATATATGGATGCTCAAAAGATTTTCTGTAAAGTGCCTGAACAGAGGCTAGAAGGAATTGAGGGGTCGATGAGAGGTTTAGGAAATGAATAATCTATCAAAAATTATTGAGTTATATTGAAGAGGAGTGCATTTCATTACAAATTGATTTTAGTGGCCATGATGATTTTCTGAGTCATCCCACTACAAAAAAAGCCTCTTATTTTCTGCAAAAATTAAAGGAGATTTCAGCCGTCATTTTAGCTGTAGTAAATTAATCACAGTATCGGTAATCTGAAACCAGGTAATGAGAGACATCACTTACAGAATCAGCACCATCCCATTTTTTAAAAATTCATTTGTGTGATATGGGCATCACTGGCTGCACGATCTTTATTGCTCATCCTTAGTTGTCCTTGAGAAGGTGGCAGTAAACTGCCTTCTTGAATCCCAAATGACCCACAATGCCATTCGGGAGGAAATTCCAAGGTTTTGACCCAGCGACTGCAAAGGAATGGCGATATATTTCCAAGTCAGGATGGTGAATGGCTTAAAGGGGAACTTGCAGATGGTGGTGTTCCCATATATCTGCTACCCTTATCCTTCTAGGTGGAAGTGGTCATGAGTTTGGAAGGTGCTGTCAAAGGATGTTTGGCAAATTTCTGCAGTGCATCTT
Source organism: Carcharhinus amblyrhynchos (assembly GCF_965287045.1). NCBI lineage: Eukaryota > Metazoa > Chordata > Chondrichthyes > Carcharhiniformes > Carcharhinidae > Carcharhinus > Carcharhinus amblyrhynchos. The sequence continues at coordinate 22,917,947 of NC_137336.1, read as the reverse complement.
ATAGATAGTACATACTGCTACCACTGAGCGTCCTTGGAGGAGGGAGTGGATGTTTATAAATGTAGTGCCAATCAAGTGGGCTGCTTTGTTATGGATGGTGTCAAGCTTAAGTGTTGTTGGAGCTGCAGCCATCTAGGCAAGTGGCGAATATTCCATCACACTCCTGACTTGTGCCTTACAGATGGTGGGCAAGCTTTGGAGAGTCAGGACGTGAGTTACTCATCGCAGTATTCTGAGCCTGTGACCTGCTCTTGGAGCCACTATGTTTATGTGATGAGTTTGTAATTAGAGCCATAGAGTCACAGAGCCTTACAGCATGGAAACAGGCTCTTTGGCCCAACTTGTCCATGCCGCTCTTTTCTTTTAAACCCCTCAGCTAGTCCCAATTGTCCACGTTTGGCCCATATCCCTCTATACCCATCTTATCCATGTAACTGTCTAAATGCTTTTTAAAAGACAAAATTGTAGCCACCTCTACTACTACCCCTGGCAGCTTGTTCAAGACACCCACTACCCTCTGCATGAAAAAATTGCCCCTCTAGACACTTCTGTATCTCTCCCTTCTCGCCTTCAACCTATGCCCTCTAGTTTTAGACTCCCCTATCTTTAGGAATTTATATTGATTATCTAGATGATCTATGCCCCTCATTATTTTCTAGACCTCTATAAGATCACCCCCCAACCTTCCACACTCCAGAGAAAAAAGTCCCAGTCTATCCAACCTCTCTTAATAATTCAAACAATTGAATTACAAAACCATTAAATCCAGTAGCATCCTAGGAAATCTTTTCTGCACTCTTTCTAGTTTAGTAATATCCTTTCTATAATAGGGTGGCCAGAGCTGAACACAGTATTCTAAGTATGGCCTTACCAATGCCTTGTACAACTTTAACAAGACGTCCCAACTCCTGTATTCAATGTTCTGACCAATGAAACCAAGCATGCTGAGTTCCTCCTTCACCAATCTGTTCATCTGTGACTCCACTTTCAAGGAGCTATGAACATGTACCCCTAAATCTCTTTGTTCTGTAACTCTCCCCCACATCCTACCATTAATTGAGTAAGTCCCACGCTGGTTCAATCTAACAAAATGCACCACCTCGCATTTATCTAAATTAAACTCCATCTGCCATTAGTCAGTCCACTGGCCCAATTGATCAAGATTCTGTTGCAATCTGAGATAACCTTCTTCACTGTTCACTTTGCCTCCACTTTTGGTGTCATCTGCAAACTTACTAACCATGCCTCCTACATTCTCATCCAAATCATTAATATAAATGACAAGTAACAATGGACCCAGCACCGATCCCTGAGATACGCCACTGGTCACAAGTCTCCAGTTTAAAAAACAACCCTTTACCACCATCATCTGGATTCTGTCATCAAGCCAATTTTGTATCCATTTAGCTACCTCACCCTGAATACTGTGAGATTTAACCTTATGCAACAACCTACCATGCGGTACCTTATCAAGGGCCTGGCTAAAGTCCATGTAGACAACATCAACTGCACTACCCTCATCTACCTTCTTGGTTACCCCTTCAAAAAACTCAATCAAATTTGTGAGACATGATTTTCCACTCACAAAGCCATGCTGACTGTTCCTAATCATTCTTTGCATCTTCTCTAAATGCCTGTAGATCCTGTCTCTCAAAATACCTTCCAACTTACCCACCAGAGATGTGAGGCTTACCAAACTGTAGTTCCCAGGCTTTTCCCTGCAGCCCTGGTTAAACAAAGACACAACATTTGCCTCCCTCCAATCTTCAGGCACCTCAGTTGTGTCTGTCAATGATTCAAATATCTCTGCTAGAGGATCCGCAATTTCCTCCTTAGCCTCCCACAATGTCCTCGGATACGCTTCATCAGGTCCCGGGGACTTATCTACCTTGATGCACTATAAGACTCCAGCACCTCCTTCTCTGTAATATGTACACTCCACAAGACTTCACTACTTTTTCCCCTAAGTTCACTAACATCCATGCTTTTCTCAGCAGCAAATACTGATGAGAAATATTCATTTTGGATCTCACCCATCTCTTTGGATCTGCACATAGATTATCTTGTTGACACTTAAGAGGCCCTACTCACTCCCTAATTACTCTTTTGGCCTTTATGTATTTGCAGAAGCTCTTTGGATTCTCCTTTACTTTATCTGCCAAAACAATCTCGTGTCCCTTTTTGCCCTCCTGATTTCCCTCTTAACTTTACTCTATACTCTTCAAGGGATTCACTTGATCCCAGCTGCCTATGCATGTCATGTGCCTCCTTCTTCTTGACCAGGGCCTCAATATCCTGAGTCATCCAGTGTTCCCTACTTCTACCAGCCTTGCCCTTCACTCTAAGAGGAATATGTTTACCCTGAACCCTGGTTAACACACTTTTGAAAGCCTTCCACTTATCAGACATCCCTTTGCCTTGCTACATACTCCCCCTATTAACTTTTGGAAGTTCCTGCCTGATACCATCAAAATTGGCCTTGCCCCAATTTAGAATTTTAACTTTTGGGCCAGACCTATCATTCTCCATAACTATCTCAAAACTAATAGAATTATGATCACTGGCCGCAGAGTGATCCCTCACTAACACATCTGTCACCTGCCCTTCCTTATTTCTCAAGAGGAGGTCAAGTTTTGCCCCCTCTCTAGCCGGGCCATCTACTTACTAAATTCCTCCTGGTACACTCAACAAATTTCTCTCCATCCAACCTTCTAATACTATGGCTGTCCCAATCAATGTTGCGAAAGTTAAAATCTCCTACTATTACCACCCTATTTTTCTTGGAGCTATCTGTAACCTCCTTATATATTTGCTCCTCAATTTCCCACTAACTCTTTGGGGATCTACAGCACAAACTATAAAAGTGATTTCCCCTTTCTTAAGTTGAACCCTGTGAAATGCAAATTCAGGTTCAACCAGGTTCCTTGATTGGGCCATTTACTCACAGACTAAGGTGTAAAGTGTGAACCACACAAACCAAGGGCCATACAAATGACAGATGGCCAGTCCATGGACAAGCATGCTTTACAGAGTTTTATTAGTATGACATACTATTTTCTAAGTTCATTCTATGTTATAGTGAGGTCACTGGGCCTCTTTGTCAGCTCCTCCACCAGAACGTGGAATGGTGTTTGCACGAGCACCACACAGCAGTCTCCAACAGTCTCAAACAAGCACTCAGAGCCCCATTACTACGACAAAGGTTTGATGTTCGAGCAACTGTACTCTACCAGAAGATGATTCGCAGCAAGAACTTGGTGCAGTTTGCTTCAAGAGCCCTCACTGACACTAAGAATAGCTATGCAGAGAGTTAAACAGAACTTCTTGCTCTAGGATATGATTGCACGAGGGACAGTGCAAAGGAAACTCACCTGAATGTTTCCTGGGCTGCAGCACTTCAGCAATGAAGAATGGTTTAGACTGGGGCTGTTTTCCTTTGATCAAAGAAGGTTGAGGGAGACCTGATTGTGCTGTATAAGATTATGATTGGTAGGTCGGAAGAAACCTTTACAATTAGGACAGGGGTCAATAACCAGGGGCATAGATATAAGGAAAGGGATAGGAGATTTAGAGGGAGTTTGAGGTAAAACCTTTTCACCTGGAGAGTGGTGGAAACCTAGAATGCTCTGCCTGAAAGATGATAGGGCAGGAAGATGTACAACATTTAAGAATCATTTAGATGAGCACTTGAAATGCTATAACATACATAGCTACAGCAAATGAAATTAGAATTGATAGGTACTTCATGGTCAATGCAGACACGATAGGCCAAAGGGCCTCATTTTGTGCTGTAAAACAAAATGACTCGAGGACTGGTCTTCGCCTATCAAAAATTTAATGACTTCATTTATGATTTGCATGGCTGCAATACATGATGCTAAAGTTGCAATGCTATAGCCTACAGACGTGGCAAGGAGCTGTATCTAGCTGATGCTCTTTCCAGTGCTTTCTTATCCACCAGAGATCAGGCAGATTGTGAGGAAAATGTAGACATTATAATAATAGAGATGTTGTCTCCTCATCGAATCGAGGAGCTCAAGCAAGTTTCACAGGCAGACATCACATACGGACAACTGCACAACATCATCATGAGGCCTTACCAGAATCCTCAAGGGAGATTCCCCATGAGCTCCACACATTCTTCGTCAGAGATGAGCTGACTGTACAGGATGGACAAGTACTGCATGGTCCGTGACTCGTGATCCTCACTGCTCTCGAGAGGTACTACACACAACAAATCCATCAAGGCCACCCAAGTTGGAAGCAATCAGATACAGGGACAAGGAGTCATTGCACTGACCCTTCATGTACACAGCTGTGAAAAGGGCAATCTCTAGATGCACACCATGCAATGCACTCAAGCTGTGTCAAGAAAAGAAACTTATATTTACATGAGGTCCTGGACTTCCGATGGTCATTTACAGCAGACAATATCTTTGAATGGAATAATAAATAACATTTAGTCCGAGTTGATTCATAGAACATAGAACATAGAACACTACAGCACAAACAGGCCCTTCGGCCCACGAGTTGCGCCGATCACATCAACACCTATCTATAACCCCCAATCCCATAAAACCCCATATACTCATCCAGAAGTCTTTTAAAAGACCCCAGCGAGTTCGCCTCCACCACCACTGACGGCAGCCGATTCCATTCACTCACCACCCTCTGAGTGAAAAACTTACCCCTAACATCACTTCTGTACTTTCCTCCCCGCACCTTAAACCTGTGTCATATTCCAGATGGTTTGAATTTGACTATCACACGGTGGCACAGTGGCTATCGCTGTTGCCTCACAGCACCAGGGGTCTGGATTTGATTCCCGGCTTGGGACACTATCTTTGTGGAGTTTGCAAGTCCACCCCATGTCCTCTGACTTCTCCAATTTTCTCCCACTGTCCTAAAGACATGCTGGTTGGTTGCATTGGCCATGATAAGTTCTCCCTCAGTGTACCCAAACAGGTGCTAGAGTGTGGCAAGTAGGGGACTTTCACAGTACCTTCACTGCAGTGTAAGCCTACTTGTGACACTAATAAATTAAAAAAGATAATGAGTAAAACAATCATCAGCTTATGAGACACTTCACCATACATGGCATCCCTCAGAGACTCATGGAGGTACATAGCAATGCCCCGTAACTGAACAGCTATGAGGTAATCCCAGACGGTGCACACTATGTAAGAAATCATCATCACCTTCTGCAAGGAGCCGAACCAGCACCAACAGGTAATATACCACTTCAGTCATCCGGCTTGAGGCATCAGCCCGCTGCCCCAGGGGACATGCAGACACCAACAGAGGTCAATGCAGCAGCTCCTGCACCTGACAAACAGACAAATGAAATATCCTGTGTTGCTACCAGTGAGGGCACTGGCCACAGAAAAACCACAATACCCCCTACCAGTGTGATCACATACTCTGGGTACTAAAGCAGGCTGAACACAAGATTCCAGAACTTTTTATTACTTAGCCTTTAACTGACTTTTGAAGTTCAACTTCCTTTCCAACAGAAAAGTCAGGAGGAGGAGAAGGAGATGCAATGGGCTGAGCACCAGTTGCTGTGGCCTATCCATTCCTCAATATATGTGTGTAAATAGTTACGCATTGTCAGTTTGTTTTGAATATCACACAATGGGCTATATATAGCTGTTACATCTAGTGCCACTGGATGTCCTAACTAAATGAAGGAGATGTAGACCGAGTGGTCACGTAAGAATGTCATGACGTAAGTGGTGGGAACATGGGAGTTACTCCGGGATCTTGGGTGGACAACAAGTACTGTGTGTAGCTATTGAGTTCAGGAATATATCTCCTTTGTGGAGTGTCTTTGATTTTGGTGATTTGAGGAATCCACAGCATTCCATGGAATTCTCTGCCGACAGTTAATGCTGAAGCATTGTCCGTGAAATCTTTTAAGTGAGCTTAGCCGGGTGCTTGAGGGAATATAAAGAGCGGGATTAAATAACCCTGTGGCTCACACAGACAAAAGCACAGATGTGATAGATTAAATGATCTGTTTCTGCACAGTAATATTCAACATTTCTGTCCTTCCTTGCAATGTGTCCTCAATTGACTTCGTGTTGAGACTATCCAACTGCATCGGTTATATTACTGACCAAAATATTTTATAACACACAGCATTTGAGGTAGCTTGTTTTCCCAAAGTGTATGGGAGAGGGGAACTATTTCATGACAACTATAAGGCTGTACAATTTTAATTTGTTGAATCTTTTCCAAAAAATGGGAAGCTTGAAGAAGTTGAGCACCACAATTAAAATTGTTGCTAATTTGGGAATGATATCTAAACTCAAGCTATCCAATTTCTGTTAAAATTAACTTTATTTGTTTTCAAATGACTAACAAAAAATTATTTTCTTGATCTCATTTCTTGTTAACATTATGCAACTTGTCATCTTGAAAAATATGACCCCAAAATAGGTGACCATCCCATACTGAATTCAATAGTCATGTAATAAGCCCAAGATCTCAAAATCTGGCATCAAGCTTATGGTCTACAAAGCAGCCGTGGTCCCTGCCCCCCTGTATGCACAGAAACGTGTACAATGTGCAGCAGACACCTCAAACACCTGGAGAGATACCACCAACTTTGTCTCTGCAAAATCCTGTAAATCCACTGGCCGGATAGGCGTACCAATGTGAGTGTCCTCTCCCAGGCCAATATCGCCAGCATTGAGGCACTGTTCACACTCGACCAGCTGCAATGGACGGGCCACATTTTCTGCATGTGCGACACAAGACTCCCAAAACATCTGCAGTGGCAAGTGATCATTAGGAAGGCAAAGGGAACCCTACAGGGAACTCTGAAAACCTCCCTAAATAAATGTAATGGCCCCATCGACATGTGGGAACCGCTTGCCTTGGCACAAACTGGAGAAAAAGTATCTGTGAAAGCGCCAATCACCTTGAGCGTCACCAGGTAGGATCCTTGAAGGTCAACATGAATTGCGGAAAGAAAGTTCAGAATCCAGAGCGACCCACTCATCCCCATCTCATCAAACACCTGCTACCAAACCTGAGGCGGAGTCTGCGACTCCACGATTGGACCATTCAGCCACCATAGAACCCACCTCTCCAGAGTGGAAGCAAGTAATCCTCGGCCCTGAGGGCCTGGCAAAGAAGAAGTATAATAATCCAACATTTTTTGTTGTAAGTATTGTGTCGTGGCACCCTCATTTTGATTTAGTGAGGACTGTATTTGTCACTTTGACACTGTTCCTATCTCTTCTCCCTTTAATATAAATTTTTCCGTCTACTGCTGATAGAATCCAATCCTTAGTTGTTTTGTAGATTCCTATATTTACCATTCTCTGCATCAGATTTTCCATGCTTCAGTTTTCTTTACTTTCCTGGAGCTGTGATTGTATTTTCTAGTCTTAGTCAATCAATTTTTAAAAAATGGACCACTCTGCCAGAAGATGGTAAAGATGAATGCTCCAGAGATTTATTCCGTTAAACAAGGAATGCACTGTATATATGGCGCGTAGACGTAAACAAGCAATCTTCCAGCCAGACATCTCTTCTTAAAAGAAATGCTTGCAAAGCATTGTAAGAAAATTGACCATCCGTCATTTTCTTCCTGACTCATCCAGTAATGTTTTGTTGGATCCCTATGTTTTAAACAATAAGTTCCCAATGACATCTTTAGGAATACTGACCTGGGTCGTTAACTGATGGTAAAAGTCTATGAGAACAAAACTGACATCAGCTCATATCATCAACAAACCAGGATACTTCAACTTAAACTCTGAAATGTACAAGGCGGGTTTTTTACACAGAGAGTGGTGGGTGCCTGGAACTCGTTGCTGGGGGAGGTATTGGAAACGGATACGGTAGCAACTTTTAAGGTGCGCCTTGACAAGCACATGAATGAGATGGGAATAGAGGGATACGGTCCCCAGAAGCATAGGGGTTTTCAGTTAAGTCAGGTGCAGGCTTGGAGGGCCGAAGGGCCTGTTCCTGTGCTGTAATTTTCTTTGTTCTTTGTTCTCTTATTCTATTTATGTTGAAATGACATGCCAACATAACATTAATTCAAATTGCTTCATGAGCGAGAGAAATAGATTCTACCCTGCAAGTGAAGGGACAGAATGAGTAAAGGCACCATCAATATGAGAGACAGGGAGAGAATGCAAAATTAGTTGTAAGTTTCTTAAAGCTGATGGATGAAGAATTATTGTGAAAATAAATGATTGAAGTTGATTCTTCTGGCACAAAAAGACTGTGATGTCGAAATGGGGGTAACACGGGGAGTGGACTTGACAAACAGAGTGATACATTGGATGAAACTGACAAGGAAACAATTTCCCACATATCAAACTCACTGGACAGAATTAAAAGGAGGGTGAGTGGTTGGCACTCGCCATCCTGAGAATTAGTGTGTAATGCACTGTCGCTGATTCCCAGAAGCACACTGCTATTTAACGCTCACTTGAGGGTTTATTGGCAATGGGTAGAACTGGTGTCTACCCTTGGAAGGAAGTCCCACCATGACAGCTGTCAGCCAATCTGATTGGTTGGGAGGGATGGGTTGCAGAATCATGGGGTAGATAGGCTAAGGAAAAGGGGACCGGAGCTCCAAGGTCCCAGAGGGGAGGTCGCCCCAAATTTGAAGGGCCCTTCCTGCTGAAGATGGAGATAAGTTTACTTCTCAGTTTTCCACCCTCCTTGCACCTACTCTAGCCAACCTAAAATTTGAGGCTGGGTGGCATAAAGCCCTTAATTGGGCGTTAACAGGAAAGACATCCTTCTCACTCAAGTGTGAAATTGCATCTGGGTTAGGGCAGACAAAATCCCGTCCATGCAATTTCACTCTCCCCCCACCACCCCTGTGCCACCCCGCATCACTTTTGGGGATAGTGTAAAATTCTGCCACTGAGTGTGGTCCATTTTTTCAATGGTGTCAACACTTCCTTGTTGAAAGCAGCAAAAATTTGATCCAAAGTGAGAATCCCTCTTCAAATCTGAAGATGTGCTAATTTCCTGCAGTACATCTCCAAACATCAAATCTAATTACAATGATACTTGCTATTCTGCACCTCTGTTTGCAAGCATGTTCATTAGTCTGGTTTACAAAACTATGAAATCCCTGAGAGATTATATTCCAGATTTATACAAGACTGCTTAACTTCATTAAATCTTCAACAATGCTTTAAAATTTAGTTATCGGCAATTTGATGAATCTCCGGTGATTTGGTATAAATTACCTTTCCTGTTGTGCTTACAATTTGATGAGGATTGCAATAAAATTAAAATACACTTATGATAGAACAATTGGGACTTGGCCCAAGAAATACAATTAAGTTGTTTAAAGTTTGAATGCAATTCATCACTAATGTTTACTTAATGTTATTCTATTAAAGGATTGATCATTTATTTCTGGTTCATTTAATCTAGTTCAATTCATGTTGCAACAATGTACTTGATAAATACTTCATGTTCAGTGGTATTCTGAGGTTTTGAGGGACTGGAGCCTCCATTGTACATGCCTTGCTTCATCTACTCATGGGTAAATAAATTGAGCCATTCCTTGCTAAGATATCATGATTGTTTTCAATGTGTTATCTGCTTTGGTTGTACCACTGCAGATCGCATTATTAGATGGCTTTGGTGTGTCTATTTTGGATAGTAGTAATGCTGTCCTATGCATGTCACGTAGACTGAATAAAAATGGAAGTGTCTCATAACTTGTAGAGTATTAGGTTTATAATACTGGGTGGGATTTTCCATCCGCGCTCGCCACAGAACTGGAAAATCCTGCCCAAGGTCAACAGACCTTTCTATGGTCCGCCCGTCACCTGCTACGGTACACATTGCAAGCGGAATGGGAAAATTCGCCACATTCTCTTCCTTTTGTTCACTTATTCCACTGAAGGCTTGAGTAAATATAAGTTACAGTTCTACAGCTTCTAGCTGTTGTGCACTGCCTTGTCTATATGATTGTGCTTCGTGTATGAGTTTGGGTAGTTTGGGGTGTTAAACATCCATTCAGCCACAAAGTCTATGGGAGGAGTTTTTCCGTCCTGCCCGCCATGGCAATCGTAGCAGAAGGGACACAGACCATGCAAAGGTCCATTGACCTTGGGTAGGATTTTCCAAGCTTTGGTGTGAATGTGACCAGAAAATCCCGCCCTATGAGTGGGATTTTCCAGTCCTGCCCACAGCTCAAATCGTCCAATCCTGCTGATCCCCCCCACAGCTGAATCAGAATATATTGGCCTATGATAACCAATCATCTAAAACAGTCTGTGTGTTATTTGAAACAATCCCACGTAAAGAGGCACTGGAATCTACCCCAACACCCATTTGTTGGAGCTAATAATGAAATCCAAATGGGATGAGATTTGGTTTATTCATCCATGGGTGGTGGGTATCGCTGACTAAGCAGCATTTGTCACCCACCTCTAATTCCCCTTGAGAAGATGAGCCTTCTTCGTGAATCACTGCAGTCCACGTGATGCAGATACTGCCACAGTACTTTTCGGGAGGAAGTTCTAAGATTTTGACCCAGTGACAGTGAAGTAACAGTCATGTATTTCCAAGTCAGGATGATGTGAACCTTGCAGAGGAACTTGCAGCTGGTGATGTTCCCTTGCACCTGCTACCCTTGTTCTTCTCGGTGGTAGAAGTTAAAGTTGTGGAAAGTGCTGTCGAGGGAGGTTTCATGAATTGCTGCAGTGCATTTTGTGGATGGTACACTTACTGCCACCATGCATTGATGGTAGAGAGTAGTGAATGTTTAAGGTGCTAGATGGTGTGCCAATCAAGGGGTTGCTTTGGCTTAGATGGCGTTGCTGGAACGGCATTCATCCAGGCAAGTGGGGGATATTCTATTGTGGTCCTGACTAGTGCCTGAATGGTGACAGTCTTCGGGGAGCCAGGAGGTGAATTACTTGCCATGGAATTCCCAGTCCCTGACTTTCAATGTAAAAAATAACAGGGCAATTAAAGATTTTCAATAACTGTGCATGCACAATTTAACATGGAAAACTGGAAGTTACTGTTTCAGACCCCCTTCTCCACCAAAAGCTGTGTGAATACCATCTGACATATTGTGAATGAAGTTTCTACACTTGCCTCATAGATATGCTTGCTATAAAAGATTATAACATGTCCACTCCCATCTGAGTATGTTTTTCATGGTAAGGTAAGTCCTGAATGCTGCTTTACAACCTCTTTGGCACTGAAAACTAATGTTATTCAGTTTTTAATTTTTGCTGGGGATTATTTTTGGTTTTTTTTAAACTTTATTTCAGTTTCCTTTCTCTCTTTTAAACCCAATCTTACTTCCTTTCTTTTTATTTCACTTTCTGTATCTGATGACATTAAGTTCACCATTCAACCTAACCATTCCTTGTTCAGACTCTGCACTGCCTATTAACAATTCATCAGTCTGATTGGTTAAAAAGAGACACAGTTGCTTGTCTTGTTTGCACAGGTTTCTGACGCCCTCTAGAGGATGTTGCACTTCTTGTTTGGTTGATTGACGGCACCTTTCTACCCACTGAAAGTCCATAAGCACCTTCCAAGTGTAGTGAGTGGCTGATGTAACTTGTTTGCTTCTCAAAACAAAAGAGACCACTATGTTACCATTGCATTCAAGGGGCCAGCAGTTTGAGTGTTCAGAAATTTGTGTCAGACTACTTTTATGTGCAGCTCTGATAGAATCTTCAAGTGAGCTTTTATTTGAGTTTTATCCATTTCTAATTAATAGTTACGCCATGGATTTAGCAGTTACACTGGTTTTAATCCAATATAACATCTGCAATGCAATCGCGATTAAGCTTGCCATTGGAATTCTGTCTTTGGTTTTCTGTGTGGGAGAGATCTAATTGAAAAGGAAAGTATGTCAGTTCCATCTTACATGTACAATTCTGCTTAGCCTGTTTGTATTTTCTGGAGTCAAGCACCAAAATTGGATTAAGTATCACAACTAGAAGCAAGAATTCAATTTCCTGTGGATTTAGAATCTTTCTTTGGCTTCTAAATTACAAAATGTGATTATTTGTGAAGCCTGTCCAGAAATTCAATCCGATCTTAACTGTTGGTGCGTGAACATCCTGAGACCACTAAATAGAGAAATATTCCCTTCTACGCTGCTGGGGATCAGAGAAATTTCTGCCAACGTATCAAAATTTTCACACCTCTCGCTAGGTCACCAAATGCCCATCCACCTTGTAATCCATCTAATCCCTGAGCTGATGACTATGGCCATCCATTGAAATCAGTGAGTGACGTTGAAACATTAATGGCTCCTATTCTTACCTCCTTCAGAGCAGTTACCTCCTAACATACTACATGAATACTTTTTTGAGTTGTAGATTCTCTCAGCGCGTTCTTACAAACACTGCTGAAGGACTTACCATGGATAATTTTGACCCATGCCCTGTCCTGCAGAAACTGCAGGGGAATGAGGTGACACTTAAAATTCTGGTTAAAAGGGTGTGAATTGCCTCAAGCCAGGACAATAAGTAGAATTTAACGTGTGATTATCCCTCTCTCAACTTGAATTTTCTGTACCTGTAAAGACTTGATTTCCTGTAAAGGCTCACATTCCAACCATTATCTTTCAGTTGTGATCTTTATCTATATATGTTGTGTTTGTGAAACTTATCTCTCCACTCACCTGATGCAAGAGCAGCATTCCAAAAGATTGTGATTCGAATTAAACCGATTAGACTTTAAGAAGTTGTGAGACTTCTTACTGTGCCTACCAGCATCTCCAAATCATGACAAGCAGTTATAGTTTCAAATTCAATTATAAGGAATTGGTGTTTGCCAATCAAGATAAAGGATCTATATTTATCCATTCATAACTATTGATTAAAGTTACATCATTCATAAGGTACAGATATTAAAACCAATCACAACCATTAAATGCCTGCTTAATAATAATATCCAATCAGTGCAAAGACTTAGTTATGTTAGCTGACCTAATTCATCATTGTTAGAAGTTATCATTGATGTCCCAGTTGATGATTGTGTCTGTGGATATCATTCCTCCCAGTTCCAGATATCTGATTTAATAACTTCTCTCAGACTAAAGGCCTTGGTACTTATCTGTAAGGATTTTTATAAAGACCTCTGCTTTTTTTTCCTAAGCAGTTTATGTGATTTTTAAACTTGTGTGATCATTAACTCTTTGTGAGATCTAACTAATTGCTTCTTAGTTTATTTCGGTAACTGAGTAGACCAGAGCCAGCTCTGTTCCTCTGAACCCCACAAGGAATCCTTGAACCTCCTAAGTTGAGCCTTAGATAGTGGGTTGTCACCCCTGCTCCAACCCCCGCTCATTCTTAAAACTGCCCCAGCTTTCAGCTTAGTAACCATGAAATTGATTAGTCTTTCCTTAAGTGTCAGCTTCCAGCTAGTGCTGAAATTCACATTTTTGTCATGCCATTTCCTTCTCATCTACCTGTCACATCAAAGTGAGACCCATCTCTGCTGACTTTTATTGTATTCTCAATGTTTGCATCTCCAAAGCAGGTGCTGAAACAAAAAAGACTTATACTTTGTTGCAATGAAGCTTAAAAGATAATGATATTTTGCAGCTTTAACTTGAGGATAAAATTGAGGGGAGTCATGTGATCTGTGCTGAAGTCTGCCTGACAACAAGTCTGGGTGATAGAGATGTGAAGGATTAAAGGAAGATCTAGATTGTTTTTACCGGGGAAAGGGTAAAAGATATTTACACTCGCAGACAATGGTGAAGTTGGCTATGATGCCAATGGACACAGAAATTCAAAGTGTCGAATTTGTATAAAAACTGGAGTAAATCTCACTGTTTTTTTTCAGCAGAACTTTCAGAATGAATCTCTCACACTGTGTGTACCGCAGAGTGCACTAAATGTGAATCATGCTGAAAAACTAGCTATTCCAGTTATTCTTGCGAAGATAACTTCCAAAATGAGATAGTTACATGGAGATGAACTAGTCATGTAGGTCATGATACAGGAGCTCAGAAGTTCCAATGTAGATGGGGGCAGACATTTAAAACCAATAGAGTCCTTTTTAGTGCTGCCGCTGCTGCTTGGTAAGTGGAAGATGCTGGCTGCCTTGTAGACCGGCAAGACAATATAACTAGCTCTCCCGGTGAGGGGATCATATTACATGACTCCAACCTCTCCACTTTGGCTTTGACATAGGATATATATTCCTTTTTCTGGGTTTCTGAGCTCGTTAAATTTCCAACCATTAAGAACTTGAAAGGAAGGTTTTATTATCCATTGTCCTAGCAGACTAATAGGGTCTATTGGCCAGGTTAGGCTTAGAAATGTAGTCAGCCCTGGTAGAATTTCCTTAATTCAACCTAAGGGTCCTAAATGTGTCTTTAGGTATAACGGGGTACAAATTGCTTCAGTAATACCAGATTAACTTTTCTTGTTTGAAAGTCACAGCCAGGCATGTCTCACTCAAAAGATCCAGTCTTTAAAATTTTAGGAAGTAGATGTAAATTAAGTCTTAACCCTGTTACAATATTACATGCAAGAATTATTGCTAGCCTGGTAGCAGTCATGATTCACTCATGTTTAAAGCAATCTGAAAGATCACCATTCTTTTCATATAGAGGGAAGTATAGGTACTTTGAAAATTAATATCATATGTTAACTTATGTCCCAGTGGTTGGCAAGAAAGTGGAACTTACATTTATAAATCATCTTTCATAATCTTAGGATGTCTCAAAGTGCTTCAAGCCAATGAAGTACCTTTGAAGAGTAGTCAACATTGTGAGTGAGATTGTTCTAAGAAAATGTTCTGGAGGTGTTGAGATATAAAAGCTCAGTGATTAAAATGAAAGTAGATATTGCTCATTATGCTAATGTGTGCAATGGTTCTGTGATTTACTATAAATATGGCAGCTGAATAATGAATATATGAATGAATACATTACTGGAATGTACTTCCAAAAAAAATGTAAATTAGACTGCTAATCCACATGCAAATTAGAAGCATTTCCATTTGTTTTTTTGGGGAGGAGTTGGATGAATATTGGTGTTATTCAAGATGTAGGATATCAATAAATGGAAAATGGAACACCTTCTTCACACTTCTTAATCAAGTGCATTGCAATTTACTCCAATCCTGAAAGCAAACCAAGGAGCAGCTATAGCTGGTTACCTTAATGCAGCATTAGTGAATTAAATTGAAAGGTCAGAAGCCACTGTCAGGGAAACTTGTGTTTCCCTGACACTCAGGTAAGTCAGATGGAGAAAGTTTGGGAGGGCCTTGCAGTTCGCAGGGAAAGAGAATGCAAGGCCAGGGTAGCCTGGAGATGGGCTGTTACTCCTCCAGGCCCCAGAAAGAAAATATGCCAGGAAATGTCACCTGTCCTTCAGGTCCCAAATTCTTTTCCTGTGAAACCGGCCTGCCAGGAAAGCCACAAAAATTTCCCTGACAGGATTCTTGTTGAAATGACTGTTGAACCCTTTAACCACATTGGGACCTATTGGTATATTTAAAGAAGGACTCCATAGGCTGCCAGTAGGTATAATGCTGGCATTGGACTGAGGTACTTACTGTGCCAGTAGGTGTCTACTCCCCATGTTCAGAAGAGCAGGTTACAATCAGGACTGCAGGAAGAGCAGCAATGCCATTGCTGAATCCCCACCATCAACATCCTGGGATGTAGGTTACTAGATATTGTACTGGACCAACCACTTAAAGACTGTAGACAAAGGGCAGGTCAGAGGCTGGGAATTCTGCAGCAAGTAATTTTTGACTTCCCAAAATTTATCCGGACACATGTCAGGTGTGTGATGGAGTACTCTCCACTTGGCTGGATGAGTGAAGCTCCAATAACACTCATACAGCCAGAAACCACCCAGGACAAAACAGACCCACTTAATCAGCAGTCCACCTACCACCTTAATATTCACTGATGTACAGTCAGATGTCTCACAACACCGAGTTAAACTCCAACAGGTTTATTTGGAATCACGAGCTTCCGGAGTGCTTCTCCTTCACTCAGGTCACCTGATGAAGGGGCAGCATTCTGAAAGCTCATGATTCCAAATGAACCTGTTGGATTTTAATCTGGTGTTGTGAAACTTCTTATTGTGCCCATCCCAGTCCAATGCCAGCATTTCCATATCATGGTTGATATACAGTGACAGCAGTATCATCATCTACAATTTGCATTAGCATCCCCAGCTTTTTCTCCACCCATCACCCTCCTCCCACTTGCACTCCTGGTTCAGCCCCCCCCACCCCCCAACTTGTCAGCCCTAGTTCACCTTCCTATTGCCACACTCAACTCACCCACCTCCAGTCACCCTTCCCTCCACTTGTTCCCTCTCACCTTCAACCTCCAGCTCAACACTCAGTCTTGGTATCTTAGTTTCACCAATATGAAGTCACAGTAGTATGGTTGGGAAATGAGAGGTGGTGAGCCAAGGATACCAATGGCAAGGGGGGATTGAGGGAATGGAGGTGGTATTGGTGGAGGGAGTGGGGTAAGACAAACTGGGCAGGGGAGGGGGGTGTGGAGGGTTGTGAGTTGGAGTGGAGGATGTATCCAATGATGGGGGTGCATGATGGAAGTTGACAGGAGGGGTAACTGAGCAGCACCAGGGATGTGAGGAGAGGTGGTGAGTAGCAACTAGGGGCATGAGGGAGTTAGACTGAAAAATTTATTAAAGATTAGGTTTAAAATATTGATAGCATTGAACTGGTCGACCTCTATAGGTGAGCCTTCAGTTCATGAAGAAAAGAAGGTATCATTTTGCCTCAACTATGCCTCACCATTAGGCCTCACAGTTCTCCCTGACAGCCAATCCACTCAACCTCCGGGAGAAGAACTTCCCACTGAAATCAATAGAAAAAAGTGAGAACCCAATTTAGAATGTGATCAGTGGCGTAATCTATAGCTTTGCTGCGGTGAGGAAGATCCACACCCATTGTTTTGTACAAGTTTTGAGTTAATCGCACTTAAGTATACACCAATATATTCTCTCACCTCCACATTGGAATCCAACTCACGTTGATTGATTGAAATATATCATGTTTAGCTGGATATAAATGGAATAATTTCAGAGCAGTCACAACCTAATTCCCTGTGGCCATGGATTCATAGTTCAGAGCTGCTCAAAATGCAGCACAGTTTTGCAATTTCAGTCAGAAAGACCACAAGGGTGGCTGGTGTGGGAAATAAAAATGCCATGCAGGTGTAATATAAGGCACTCTCCTGATACTGAGTCTAAGATGCATTGTTGACACAGTGTAGAGGGAAATTTGCTGGAATTAATTTGTGTGATACCTGACCTGTAAATGTTGATGCTGCAGAATTCGAAAAAAAAATTCAATCTCTTTGATCTCGGTCACAACCGTTTGCAATATTGGCATCAAGCTGACGGGTAAACAGTGACTGTCACAAAGAATTAATAGAACCTGGTTCATTCCCAAGATCCGACGTTAAAGATCTTCAACTATATACAAATGGGGTAGTGCCAAGTTGGAATCATGAGGAATGGAAGTCAGAAAATAATTACCCAGCTGCCAGCGAAGTAAATAATTTCCTTGCATCTTTGTACAGGAGCTAAAACTGAGAAAAAAGAGAAAAAAAAATTACGACAATGGTATAGCTGCGGAAACCTTGCAAAAATAAGGTAAACAGCATTTTAATAATAGGGGTGGTTTTTGGAGGGTCATGTGACCCATTTTAATAATAGCCAGCCCCTTTAAGGGGTGGTTTCTGGAGGGTCATGTGGTCCATTTTAATAATAGCCAGCCCCTTTAAGGGGCGGTTTCTGGAGGATCATGTGACCCATTCATATAAATGGTAACAAGCACATGGGATGACATGAACAGAGTAAGGATCTTTGCTCAGTTAACTCCTGGAGGCATTGACTGGAAGCATTGAATCTGCATCACCTTATAAGTAGTTGTTGTTGTTGTTGTTGTTGTTATTAATGAATGTTTGTAGTTCGTTCATGACTGGTGGAGTTAAATTATTACACACACAATTTTCCATCAGCTCCTACACCGACACTACAGCATCTGGGAGAGCTCCCACAGAAATTCCGTTAAAGGTGGTTTACCCTAATTTCCTCTCAAAATAATTATTCTAATCTGCAAATTAGAAGGAAAAAAGGATATTTGTTCCACACACTTGATCTTTCATTTACAGGATGTGGGTATCGCTGGCTAAGCAAACATTAATTGCCCATCCCGAGTTGCCCTTGAGAAGGAGATGGTTAGCTGCCTTCTGGAACCAATGCAATTCCTCTGATGTATGTACACTCACTGCTCCCATCCACCAACTGTGCTCCCCACCCCCTCCTACTCACCACCCACAACAACCCTCCTCTTGACTGCCCTCCCATCCCCCCCAACTGCCCATCCCACCCCTTACTGCTCCTCTTCCAGCCTAACTGTGCTCCCCATCGACGCAACTGCTCTCTAACCCTTCTAACTACACTCCCGCCCCTCCCATTCCCTGCCTGCACATCCTACTTCCTGACTGGGCTCTCCAAACTCCCGCCTGTCTTCCCAAAACCCATCTGTCTTCCCTAATCCCCTGACTGCCTTTCCACCCATTCAACTGTCCTCCACACCACTCAAGAATACTCCTTGTGCCAGGGTATTGCCCAGGCATATCTCTCTCCTCCAGGGATGAAATTTACCTCTGTGCTCTGGCAGGCTGCTTAGGCCTGGTTCCTGTTTTTAAAAGGTAGCTGTAAACCTTGCCATCAAGACATCACATTGGCAAATGGGGGAATTCCAAATGTTTGGGAATAATATGGCGGGGAAGCATGATAATTATATTAAATATTGAAATGTTTTGAAATGATGTTCCCAACCATTCTGGTTTCTGATTTTGATTCTCATTTTCTGAACCTTACAATACTTTATGCCCACATTGCTGTTTGCACTCCCAGTGAACGGGGCCTTATGACCAGCAACATTTAGAAATTGATGGATATGTAAAAATTGAGTTGCACAATTAAGTTTATATTTGTTCAGATCACCAACAACCTGTCTTGGTCCTTCCATGCGGTCACTATAGTTAGGAAAGGCCACCAACGCCTCGACTTTCTCAGGAGCCTAAGGAAATTTGGCATGTCCGTACGACTCGCGACATTTTTTTACAGATGCACCATAGAAACCATTCTTTCTGATTGTATCACAGCTTGGCATGGTTCCTGCTCTGTCCATGACTGTAGGAACAAGGCTCGGTCCATCACTCTTACCAGCCTCCCATTCATTGACACTGTCTACACATCCTACTGCCTCGGATAAGCAGCCAGCATAATCAAGGACATTCTCTCTTCCACCTTCTTTCATTGGGAAAAATATACAGAAGTCTGAGGACGGGTACCAACCAACTCAAGAATAGCTTTCTCCCTGCCACCATCAGACTTTTGAATGGACCTACCTTGAATTAAGTCAATCTTTCTCTGTGCCCTAGCTATGACTGTAATACTACATTCTGCACTCTCTCCTTCTCTTCCCTACGTACAGAATGTTTTGTCTGTATAGAACACAAGAAGCAATACTTTTCACTGCATATTAATACATGTGACAATAATAAATCAAATCAAATACTAACACTGCAATGAAGTTACCGTGAAAATCCCCTAATCACCACACTCTGATGTTTAGGTACAATGAGGAGAATCTAGCATGGCCAACCCACCTAACCAGCACATTATTTGGACAGTGGGAGCACCTGGAGGAAACCCTCACACACATGGGGAGAACGTGCAGACTCTGGACAGACATTGACCCAAGCCAGGAATCGAACCCAGGTCCCTGCACTGTGAAGCAACAGTGCTAACCACTGTGCCATTGTGATGTCCTGCAAATAGACAGCAATGTGATTATCTGATATTTTATTCAGAGTTGCAATGAAAATCTGAACAGTGCAAGCACAAATCCGTTGGAAATATTCATTTATTAATTGTCAGCTACAGGAATCAAACACAAAGAATGCAGGTTCAATATTAAGTGTGGAGAATGCTCTTCAATGCATCGAATTTAAATTTTAACATGCCCATAAAAAATAACCATTTCCTGAAGTTCATCCATCATTTAGGCAGTAAGAAGTTTGCACTTCAGCCCTGCTTTATGGGCAGCTGACATTCTGACCTCTGCCACAGCAGCAGAATCTTTCGCAGAACTGTTAGCATATGTTTTTACACCTTATTCTCTGTAGCTTATTTCTGAATTCTATTGCAATCTCGTTCCGTGTACTTTCAAAGAAAACTGAGGTCAGTCTAGCAGCCACAGCCTTAACAATATAAGCCGCCTACCTCTTTCTCGTCAGCAAGAAGCTTTCCTCACCCTCACTGATTCGTAAATTACAGATTTGTGGCTGAAACACATCTGCTCAAACATCGAAATAGAGCCTTCCAGTGTCCCAATCGCTGATAATGGCATGTACTAAGAGGGAACAAATGCAATCTAATGAAAAGTTGATTTTTGTTTGTTCTTTAAATAGACAGGAGGCTCCAACATGCAAAGAAAAATTGTAGAGAGGAGGAAGTGACCTAATTGAGTATGAAGTGGATCTTCCCATAATAAATTACATATTATTTGCCCTCAAATCTGGAGTAATATCACATTAGTTAATTCTCTTGTGTGTTCATCACATCAATGTCTTGGCCTACAGTATGATGCCAGCATTAAAAATAAAGAATTATGTGCTTAGATAAAAGTGTATAGTAATTTATAGAATTAAATAGCAGCACCAAGTAACAGCTACAAATACTACAAGTGCCATTTTTCTGCATTATAATTACTTGTAACTCTTAATTAAATAATAGCCTGTATAGACTCTCAGCGAACAACCTGGATGGCCCAGATTAAGGATTTGATTTTACTGGCCGTTCAAGCCACAGTCCTGCTGCAGTGAGGTCAGAGAATTGGGCACCCAGACAAAGTTTTTTCACTGCAGCAGGATGGGAAAATCCCGCTGGCGTGAACGGTGGTAAGATTACTGCTGAAAGCTTTAACAGTGAAATGTAGTGATTTTCAGGTGATGACAAATTGTTTGGAAAAGCGGGATATTAGGACCATGCAATGAAATGGGACAAACTGTTCCACACTATCATGTTGCAACTTTATACATGCAGTGGCCATGATAAACAATGCCATCTCATCCTTGGCACACATATCAGTCACCTGCAAAGGCAATCAACAAATTGAATTTAGAGAAATCCTTTAGTGTAGATGCATGTCCCAAGTTTTCTGATAGACATAATCAGACAGTGCTGAGCCACAAAAGAAAATATTAGGTGAAATAACCAAAAGCTTGGTCAAAAGTGCAGATTTTACAGAGTACTGTGTTTCTTGCCAATGCAATATGTTTGCTTGCGCAGGTGCACAGGTTTGTTCTGAAATCACTTTGCTGCGCACAACCTGTATATTCTTCTGTAAAAGTGCATCATAAACATGTCTTGCATGGTGCTCCATCCAGGCAAGTAGGCTTTTAGACTGTTCCTCTCCGAGTCGATTAGCATGTGACTCTATACATCATACTCCAGTCCTTAACCCTTGCCCTGCTAAGCATCTTTACCTTACAATGCATGCAGGCACATGACACGGCATCTAAAAAAGTATCTTCTCTAAAGAAAACTTTCCTACCTAATTGAGTGTAATCATTTGTCACACAGTCTTTACTTTCTATCCCTATTCCCAACTGAACTCTGACTTTACACATGCAGATGGTCTTGAGTCTTGATAGCTGTTTCACATCTTGGCCTGTCATGTCTGGAGAAATGGTAATAGCACCCCATGATTCTTGTACTTGGCTGTCTCCATTTGATCCAGTTTATGTCTTCCTTTGCGAAACGTTTGTCTTGATTATATGATGTTAGCATATCTTTAAGACTTTTTTTTAAACCATGTACTCTGCAGATGTAAGCAAACTTTTTCACTTATGTTTTCTAATTGTTGCCAGGCTGTCTACAAGAGTCTTTTTAATTGCTGCTTAAAGAGAGTTGTTTATTTTTAATAGGATGTTTATGACCCTGCATTGTTAAGAAAAAAACTGGTCGGCAGGTCAGGTGAAAGGAGTTTTCTTTCTATTTTCAGTTTGGAGCTACAGGTTTGTGTTTTAGTTTTAGAAGGCACACATCAAGCTGAAAAGAAATCTCTCTCTCTCTCTCTCCCTGGTTTTAGAAATTCTGCTGGATAACTGAAAGCAAGGTCCTGCCTTTCTGAAGGGTGGCTTGCCTGCAGTTTCTAATGTTTTAGGAAGTTGCTCTGACTTCAAAACTGTTCTGAATTTATCCACAGAACTGCAGAATTCATCCAAACGTCTCAAGTCCAGTATCACGTAAGCATTAGTCTTTGCTATGTTAAACCTATGAAAAGGGTCTTTCGTCTATAGGATTGGTTTGATTGGAAACACTAAGTATATTTGTTAAGGGTTATATATTATAGTATTGTTTTGTTTCGTGTTTGTAATTGATAAGAGTTCATTTTTTTTTACTATACATGTTAACTATATTCTTAAATAAATTTTGTTTGATAAAAGATCCCTAGTGGGTCATTCGAATCATACCTAAAGAGAAACATATCATGCTTATCCTAGTCAAATTCAAGATGCATAAATTGTGATCCAGGCGGTTTCTGAAAAAACACTTTGGACTTTCTGACCTGAGCCATAAAAATTGGATTACAACTTGTCTGATTTTTTTTTCAGTCACTGTGGGCAGGATTTTCTAGCCGCCTCACCCAAAACTGGAAAACCTCACACGAGGTCAACAGACGTTTGCACAGTCCATGCCCCCACCCGCTACGATTCCCATGGCAGGTGGGATGGGAAAATCTTCCCCTGTGGGTTTGTCCCATTCCTTCCAAAAGGAATGCTCACTCTGTTCATTCCGAGAGTGTACATGAATTTCTTTTTCCGCGGTGTCTGCCGTGTTCTCACTGGATATACATGTTTTGCAAATGGAACCTTCATTTCCACTTGTCATACAACTTCAACCAAAAACGTTTCAAGTTATTTTGCAAGCTCATGAATCTTTTCATTCAGGTCAGCTTTTTCTTCTTCTAGTGCTTCGTTCAGGGTGAGATTTACATTTCTTGATCTCATTTCTCTCTTGGCTTTCTTTGTCGGTAACAGAATTTCATCCTCGTCCTCCATTTGGGTTTCATTGCTGGCCAAGTCTGTCTCTGGTGAATGGTTAACTTGTTTCGGTTCTGTAATTGTGCTACTCATGGCTTCATTATCCACTCACAGCTTGGAAAGTTCTCCAGCTTTTCCCTTCAATGCATCCTCATTTTTATTCAACTGCTTCTTTGGCTTTTCAAGCTGTTTCTCTCTGTACTTGGCTTCCTTCTGGAATATAGAACATTGCTGAGTCTTCCCTGCCAACTGCTTCATCAGCTTGTTCAGAGTGATGTGAAATTCATTCTGCTTCTCTTCACAATTTTCCAGAAGAATAAACTTCGTCCTGAGGGATCCTTGTAACATGATGTAAAGATCCTTCATCTGGATTTATTTTTCTTTGTGAAACTCATTTACTTCAGCTTGAGCTTTCCTGTAATTCAGTCGAGTCACCTCGAGTGTCTCCTGTTGTGCTTTCATTCTGCTATCTGAGACAGACTTCATTTTGCCACGTTGCTGAATGGTCACATATCCCATTCACACTTCACCTTGAAGGACAGTCAACAGTTCTTTCAACTGTATATTCTCTCATTGCCATCTGACTGGGAACTTGTGTTGTTCTACTTCTCAGCTCCCTTGTTGCTTTCTGTCTCTCTGGGGTCATTTGTCGCTCTCTCTCTCTCTCTGGGGTCATTATTGCTCTCTCCCTCTCTCTAAGAAACTTGTTGTTCGCTTTCTCTCTCTGGGTCACTTGTTGTTCTCTCTCCATCTCTCTCTCTCTCTGGGTCTTTTACTGCTCTCTCTCTCTCTCTCTCTGGGGTCACTTGTTGCTCTCTCTCTCTCTGGATATATTGTTGCTGTCTCTCTCTCTGGGGTCACTTGTTGCTCTCTCTCTGGATATTTTGTTGGTCTCTCTCTTTCTCTCTGTATCACTTGTTGCTCTCTCTCCCTCTGGGTATTTTATTGCTCTCTCTCTAGGTCACTTGTTGCTCTCTCTCTCCCTCTCTCACTCTCTCTCTGGGGTCACTTGTTGTTCTCTCTCTCTCTCTCTGTGGTAACTTGCTCTTTCTCTCTCTCTGCAGTCATTTGTTGCTCCCTCTCTCTGGGGTCTCTTGTTGCTCCCTCTCTCTGAGGTCACTTGCTGCTCTCTCTCTGGGATCGCCGCTGTTTCTCTCTCTCTCAGGTCATTAGTTCTCACTGGAGTCTCTTGTTGCCCTTGGCATTTTGCTGGGGGTGTGCTAGACTGCTCTTGTGCCTGGTATATTTATTTCCTCATTGCAAGCATGTCTGGCTTTTCTAATGTCCCTCCATTGGCCATTTGTTTATTCCTGTATTTATTGCTTTAAATGTGTTGTTGCTTAAGGAGAGTAACGCATCTGTTTTCATTCAGGCTATCTACACTTGTCGTATTTCTGGCACTGCGGTTTTCCAATGTTTTTAGTGTTTTGGTGGCCTCTCCAGCCATCACGACCTTATTTTTTGGTAAGTTTTCTAAACAATCAAACATTATTTATGTTTTCTGTCTGTAAGTTGTGTTTCTGTTTTGTACTTTGGGGGTGGGGGCTGTTGGTAGCTTAACATTCCTGTGCTTTTCTGGGATCCCCGTGTTTCTGGCTGCTTTTTAAAAGCAAAGAAGATTTTTAAAACTGCAGCACTTCCTGCGTTGGATTGACCCTTTTTTAAAAATCTCTGCATGTCCTTTTTTTTACTGTTCTCTGTAAGTTCAGTTTACGTTGAACTTTTGACTTTCTCATCCAATTTTTACAGGTTATTTTTATTATAACTGTCAACATTTTTTGTACTGCGACTCTGTCCAAGCTGTCCTCTGGATGGTGAGCCTTTGGGGCTACCAGCTATTGTGAAATGTGAGCACAAGTACATTTTTTGAATTTTTGGCTACCATTTCATTAAGTGTGTCACTCAGGTTCTTATAATTTTTGCTCACCCATCTCATAATCTGAACAGTTTTCTTGATCTGCGTACCTCAGGGATCTTGCAATTTTTTTTCTGAGGTGCACATCCCTCTTAGTTTTTCATAGGTGGTACCATTCTGTGTCCATGCATTTCGCTGCCATCTTTCTTACCACCATTGACAACCGTTGCCAACTACCATGACAATGTAACTACTGGTCATCATTACCTCACCACCAGAGCCAATCATGTTCTAATATGGTGTGTGGTAATGTGTGAATGATGAGATCCTGCAGATTTATGTGTTTAAACATGAATCCTTTATTAGTAGTTTATAACTACTTACAGGTTCCCGGTTACCATCTTGCACGCTGCTGATCCATGCGGGTAAGTTTCCAGAGTGTTCTCACTATGCTGTTCACTCAGACTCTATCACCATGTGACTTGATACATCATACTATGTGAGGAACTGTTCTCCAGTCCCATGTTAAGCCTTGCCCTGCTGAGCATCTTTATATTACAGTGGCATGCAAGCATATAACACAACAACGGGAAAAATAATTCAAAATTTAAGCTCACTGAGGTGCGATAATCTAAAAGAAGTTAAAACTGCTCCCATTCAGAAAGAAAATAACTGTAGCAAGTTTTTAAAACATTGTTATGAACCCTATGGATGTTCAATATCAGGATATCCTAAAGTTCAGAAGGAAAACTTGAAATACCGGTTCTTAACTATTTTTGTGATTTGGAAAAAAATGAGAGAAAAGAGATTAAACACGATAAGGAAAGGATTCAGTTTTGTTGTAAATTATTCAAATGACAAAATATTTATTAAATCTTAAAACACTTAAGAATTCAACAGTAAATAATAATATTTATAATTATCATCCATAATGGTTACCCAAACAGCATACTAAAATTATGACCCCCACCCCACTACATCCAAATCTAGCTACTTTCCTAAACTCCGAGAATACACCTTCCCCAAAATAGCATCCCATAGATTTTAACATTATGAGCAAGTCCAGCAAAAATACCACACAGTGGCACAGTGGTTAGCACTGCTGTCTCACAGCGCCAGGGACCGTCCCGATTCCTGACTTGGGTCATGTCTGTGTAGAGTTTGCATGTTCTCCCTGTGTCTGTGTAGGTTTCCACCGGGTGTTCCTGCTGGTTAGGTGCATTGACCCGAACAGGTGCCGGAGTGTGGCGACTAGGGGAATTTCACGGTAACTTCATTGCAGTGTTAATGTAAGCCTTACTAGTCACTAATAAATCAATTTTACTTCACTTTTACACAGGACCTGTAGCTTTTTTTCAGGAAAGTTTCTTCTAGTTTAGAGTTGAACTTATGGGGCCTCACACAGACAGACATATTCTGCTGTCTGTTCTACGCAGTGGTTTGATCTTTTGCAAGAGCTCTGCTTTGCAGCCAGGGGTGGCTATGACCAAGACTACTTGTCTCCACCTTGCTTCACACAGTATCTGTCTCGCCCTGCTACTAGCCAATCTGAATCTCATAAGTCCTCAGTGCAGCTAAATCCCTATCAATTTCTTTC
Source organism: Carcharhinus amblyrhynchos (assembly GCF_965287045.1). Taxonomy (NCBI): domain Eukaryota; kingdom Metazoa; phylum Chordata; class Chondrichthyes; order Carcharhiniformes; family Carcharhinidae; genus Carcharhinus; species Carcharhinus amblyrhynchos. The sequence continues at coordinate 22,891,400 of NC_137336.1, read as the reverse complement.
TTTATCCAATTCTTTACTTTTCAATTCATTCTAACTTCCTGACAATATGTTTATTATTATAAGCTGGAGAAGCTCTGAGCTAAACTCAGCACAGAAGGGCTGATTGAATACACGTGTTGAAGAATTTTTGGGGAACGATATGCACTGAACAGACCGTGGGGATTAAATTGACCAAACCCCAAAAAACTGGTACAGGGATGATGATGAACAATATATAACTGCTCCTGTTCACTGTGATGTAGGCAGAGGGACAAATTTGCTTTAAGTAACAGCCAGCCTGGGTAAACATGTCATCACCACACTCAATATTACTTGTGCCTGACATATTTAAAGCTACCCTATGCCTGGTAAAGTGGGGAGGTGCATGTGTTGGTAAGGACGGTAAGAATATTTTCAGAGGTATGGTGTGGAAGATTAACAGTACCTGACCATGGCTCAGAGGTAGAATGCAGAAAAGATGCTCTGTATCCACAAGAAAGCAGGAAACTCTCCAGATACGCTCAGGAGGCAGTAGGAAAAGATAACAGCGGAGGTCAGTCCTAGGATTTTAGCTACAAGAACCTGGAGACAGTGCATGAAGATGTTTAATGATCTCAAATGAGTTGTCAAGATTCTTCATCAAATGCCATGTCTTACCAACAGCATCATTAGCTTCATCCATTGTAATCCCTGTTCTTTTCACCGCACTGCTTTCTATCAACAACCTCAAACTGGAAACAATTCTTCCATTCGTAACCCCTTATCTCACCTTAACAGACTCAGAACTGTTACAAACCTCACACCCACATCTCACAGTTCACGCACACCCATCTCTATTTAACCACGAGGGCCACATAATTCAAACATATTGCACATACTTGTTGACACACCAGGTTTTTTTTGTTGGAGGAGGTGGTGCATAACAGCAGACAACTGGGATTATTTGTATGCCTGCATATTCTAACTCCCACAGTTCTGACCATCAGGGAAAATCCCAGGGCCGATGCTGAGGCCCATGGCCACTGGCAAGTGATTGGTCATAAGGGAACCTAATCCCCCTTTTCTCATACCAGTTCTCTCTCACCTCTTAATTTCATCTGACTGAGAAGCCAAAGCTTAAAACATGTACTTTGTGTTCTCTCCTCTCTTTAATTGCAATCCAACATTGCCGCAGTGTACTATCTACAAGATGTACTGCAGCAATTCACCAAGGCTCCTTCGACACCACCTTCCAAAACTGCAACCTCTACCATCTAAAAATACAAGAGCAGCAGATACGTGGAAGTTCCCCTCCTAGCCACTCACCACCCTGAAACCGAAAGAGAAAATGCTGGAAAATCTCAGCAGGTCTGGCAGCATCTGTAAGGAAAGAGCTGACGTTTCAAGCTTTGACAAAGGGTCACCTGGAAACGTCAGCTCTTTTCTCTCTTTACAGATGCTGCCAGCCCTGCTGAGATTTTCCAGCATTTTCTCTTCTGGTTTCAGATTCCAGCATCCACAGTGATTTGCTTTTATTTCACTCACCACCCTGACTCGGAAATTTATCACCATACCTTCACTGTCACGAGTTCAAAGTTCTGGAACGTCCTCCCTAACAGGTCTGTGGCTGTCCCAACAATGATGTGGAGATGCCGGTGTTGGACTGGGATAAAACAGAAAGAAATCCCACAACACCAGCTTAAAGTCCAACAAGTTTATTTGTAGCAAATGCCCCAAGCTTTCGGAACAAGCTGCCCTTTGTCAGGTGGCTGCCTGTTCCGAAAGCTTGGGAAGTTTGCTACAAATAAATTTGTTGGACTTTAAGCTGGTGTTGTGGGATTTTGTGCTGTCTCAACAATGCATGGACTGCAGCAGTTCAGGAAAATGACCGTGTGAAGGGCATTTAAGGATGGACAATAAATGCTGACCTAGCCAGTGATATCCACATTCCATGAAAGAATAAAGAATACAGTAGGCTGTGGCCTAACTTGTAATTTTTACAGTCCTAGCATAACCTCCTTTCTTTAGTTTTCTATTTGGACACCAACTACATGAATTAGATCACAACCTGTGACCTACTCTGAGTGATCCATCATTTCATAAATAAACCACCATTATACAACAAACTCTAACCCTGTTTGTGGAGCTGAGGTAATTAATCCTCAGTTCGTGGTGCATGATGGCGAAAGATAAAAAAAAGGAGAGAGAGATGAAGGAGATGGCAGGCAATCTATATTTTAAACCAACTCATAATTCAACTGTTCTACATTTGACTGATCTTGCAGCATCTGAGAAGTTTGAAGCATTGAACATTAAGATATATGTGATGTTATACAAAATTCATCAATTTTGCAGCGTTGTTAATGGTACATGAAAATAAAATTGTGCGTTAAGTAATTGCATTTCATACAGCAGCTTGTACTTGAGAAGAATCCCAATGCCAAACTGTGCTGATCCAGTTCTATGGGGCTTTGTGGTTTCTTTATTTGCAACTCCACACAGAGTAATGGGATTCCTCATCTAAATAATATAGCCAGTGTTAGGATGCAGACATAATAATTTATTGAATTGTAACTAACTGCAGTTCTGGGTATGAAGCATTAAGCATACAACCATTTGAACAATCTGCAGCCATACTTAAAGATCATTGCCAAGAATGCAGAATGATGTTTTGATGGATCAGGAGGTGAGCTACTAGTCAGAAAATACCCAATCTCTGCCTTGCTTTTATAGCTGCAGTGTCGATATGGTCGGTCAAATTAAGATCTAGTCAATGGTGACTGCAAAGATATTGATAATGGAGGCTAAGATTACCATTGCCACAGGAAGATAGTTTTATTTCCTGCTGTTAAAGATTGTCATTGCCAAGCACAAGCGTTATCTAATCATCATCTGCCTGAAACTGGATATTATCCAGGTTTTGTTACAGGCTGATATGAGCTGTTTTGATCAGAGTTCTGCACAGGGATAAATATTATTGGATATGAATGACTAAACCCCTGAGACAAATGAAGCGACAGAAAATGCTGGACGAAGGTGCCTATATTGGTGAGGGAAAGGCCAAGCAAGTTACTTTCTTGATGTTGGTTCCTTCACCTGTCGACACAGGCCCAGTCAAACACACAAATTAACAGCAGGCATAGGCCACTCAGCCCTTCAAGCCTGTTCCACCATTCGATAAGATCATGACTGATGTGATTATAACTTTAACTCCACAATTCTGCCCATCCCGATAACCTTTCACCCCCTTGTTTATCAATAATCTTTCAAGCTGTGCATTAAAAATATTCAAAGACTCTGCCTCCACTGCCTCTTAAGGAATTGGACTCACTCATCTGAGAGATTTTCTTCCCCTCATCACATTAAATGGGCAATGCTTTCTTTTTAAACAGCAACCCCCTAGCTCTAGATTCTCCCAGAACAGAAAACATAGAAACTAGAAGCAGGAAGAGGCCATTTGGCCTTTCAAACCTGCTCTGCTATTCACTTTGATCATGGCTAATCATCAAATTCAATATCCTGATCCCCCCTCCCTCCCCATATCCCTTGATCCCTTTAGCCTCAAGGGCTATATCTAATTTCTTCTTGAAATCACACAATATTTTGGCCCCAACTACTTTCTGTGGGAGTGAATTCCACACATTTATCACTTTCTAGGTGAAGAAATTTTCCTCACCTCAGTTCTGAAAGGTTTACTCGTTTTCCTCAAACTATGACCACTAGTTCTGGACTCTCCCACCATTGGGAACATTCTTTCGGAATCTACTCTGTCTAATCCTGTTAGAATGTTATAAGTTTCTATGAGATCCCCTCTCACTTTTCTAAACTCCAGTGAATATAATCTGAACTGACTTAATCTCTCCTCATATGACAGACCTGCCATCCCAGTGATCAGCCTGGTAAGCCTTCACTGTACTCTCTCCATAGCAAGGACATCCTTCCTCAGGTAAGGACACCAAAACTGCGTACAATACTCCAGATGAAGCCTCACCAATGCCCTATACAATTGCAGCAAAACATCCCTATCCCTATGCTCAAATCTTCTTGCTATGAAGGCCAACATATCATTTGCCTTCTTTATTGCTTGCTGTACCTGTGTGCTTACTTTGAGCAATTGATGCATGAAGCCACCAAGATCTCACTGAGTATCCACCTCTCAGTTTACACTCATTCAATGAACAATCTGTCTTCCTATAATTGCTACCAAAGTAGATAACCTCACATTTATCCACATTATATGCAACTGCCATGCATATGTTCACATACTCAGCCTGTCCAAATCACACTGAAACATTTGTGCATCTTCCTCACAGCAAATTTGGACATAATACATTCAGTTCCCTCTTCAAAATTACTTGTATATAAGGTGAACAGCTGGAGTCCTGGCACAGATCCCTGCAGAACCCTACTGGTCATTGCCAATCAGATAAAGACACATTTTTGCCAACTCTTTGCTTCCTATCTACTAACCAGCTTTCTATCCATCTCAAGACATTACCTGCTTTGATACCGTTTCCATATCCACCCTTGTCAAGTCATCTCACGATCTCATATGTTTATATAAAGTCACCTCTTATTCTTCTAAACTACAGTGTATTCAAGCCTAGCCAGTCCAGCCTATCCTCATGGATTCTTTGGGCAATATTTGTGCCTGTAAATGTTTTATATGAATCTAAAATCAATGAGACATTCATAAATGTTACAACTCCTCTTAGGCCAGTAGTAGGGATGAAATCCCTACCTGGGGGGACAACACAGCAACGAGACCCGTGAATCATATTTAAATGTATTAAAATGGGGTACCCATCATTGCATGGCGAGGACCACATTACATCACTGGTGGCATTTGGAGACAGTCTAACAGGGAAATCTCCCTGTTATGAAAGTAGTTTGGGACTCAGCCTTGATTCTCCACCCCATCACCATTCTCATTATTGTTGGCACGGTGGCACAACAGTTAGCATGCCTGCCTCACAGGGATCTGGATTTGATTCCTTGCTTGGGTGACTGTGCAGAATCTGCACTTTCTCCCCATTTCTGCATGGGTTTCCTCCCACAGTCCAAAGATGTGCTGGTTAGGTGCATTGGCCATACTAAGGTCTCCCACGGTGCCCCTGAACAGCCGTCAAGGTGTGGCAGCTGGGGACTTTTCACAGTAACTTCATTGCAGTGTTAATGTAAGCCGACTTATGACACTAATAAATAAAATTAAACTTAAAAACAGGGGTGGAAAATCCCAGCCAATATCTTGTGATTTTGATTTAAAAACAAATTTTTTGTTTCTAATATTAAAAAAAATCAAGGAAAACTAACCATTGTACTCACTAAAATACAAGTCCGCACATGCAATGTGAATTTCTATTGTGGACACAGCACAACTAATGAATCGTCTCGATGGAAAGTTCTCCATATTTTGTTTTGATACTGAAAGGTAATGGAGCAAAACTGCAGAATATCAATGTAAACTTGAAGCCTCATTTATCAACATCTGTTTTTACAGGCGACATGCCTGGCTGGTCTGTTGAGGAAGCAGCAATGAATAAATATTTTGCAAGGGCAGCATGTTAATACTTACGACAAAAATCTAAATACACAATTAGTCAGAATTGAAAAGTCACTTGTGTCTATCTATCAGCATTTGCTTTCAAGGTATAGCCACTGTGTGAAAAACAATTCCAAATCTCCCCCTGTAACCAGCCGCCAAAGAATTTGCACTAAGCATTAGACTAATTAATTTGAATGTAATTCTTCGACAGTTGCCATTGCTAATCATGATTTTATTAACACCCATCAACCTCTTGGGACTGAGTGTAGTTAGTACTATGGCCCAAGAGAATAATAGTAATTGGATCTATTGTCTTTCACCTCACACCCAGAAGAAATTACACCATGAAAATTGATAATAAGACCACTTTTATTTAAGTAATGAGACACTAGGTCAGGATTCCATCCCCCCCAACCCTGGGGCACATTTTCTGATGGCAGAGGTGGCTCGGCCTTGGTAGCCAACGGGCTCTTCCAGTCCCGTTGATTTGTATGGTGTTTTGTGTGGGGGACCCACCACGGGAAGATCCCACCGGAGGGAAGGGCCAGAAAAGTCAAGTCATGGCCTCTCAAGCCTGCTTTGTCATTGTGTTTGTCACCTCCATTCTCCTGCCTTTTCCCTCGATTCCTGAAGTGTCCAAAAATCTACCAGTCTCACCCCTGATACCACTCAACAACTGGACAAACATCCAGAGCTCCTTGAGAGAGAGAATTCCAAAAATCCACAATTCTGAGTGAAGAAGCCCCTCGTCATCTCAGTCTTAATTTTTTTTTTTAGCACGTGCAGTAATCCCCAAGCCAGACAATGGGTAAATGAAGCTCTCTAAGCACTTTGTTGAATTTTGTCAGTGGGCAGTCTTCAATGCCGTGAGTCATTGATTGGGGTGCACCGCAACTGTCTTAAACAGCTGACCCCCTTGGCCTGAGACTGAGACGTCTAATTCTGCACTCTCAAATCAGGAGAAACAGCTTCTCACTGGCGCTTTATTGCAAAAGTGGCACAATTTAGTGCAAGTTATCCTGTACACACTTGAAAGGATGACAAGTTATATAAAGATTCGATTGAATAGACCACCTGCTTTCTTCCCTGGCTATTTAGGAGTTATTTTTAACCTCATCCCCAAAGCTTTATAATGGATTAGTCTCCATCTTATTATCGGAAATTTTGTAATTATTTTCCTCGATTATTCTGTGCTTTGCGTTACAAGTGCCAAACTGAGCTGTACACCAGTATTCAGCATCAGGATTCAAATTATGTCAAAAGTATTGAAATTATGCCAGTGGATTACTATCAGAATTAAATAATATTTACTGCATGCCAGAATAATATTGTATATATTTTTTCATCTGCTCAGAAGTTATTTAGTTCCTTCAGGAGAGTAGAAGAGTCACACAGAAAGGAAGGTCCATTACAGGAGTGAGCCTGATTGTCCAAAAGTATTTCTCCCAATGTATTCTAATGTATCATTGTTTTTACTGCCTATGCGGAGGATGCCAAATTGCATGGTAGTTATAGAATTACAGAACAGAACTATACAGCATAACAGAAAGCCATTCAATACATCTTCTCCATGCCAGCTCATTGAGAACCTATCCAATTAGTCTGAGTATTGTAATGTATGGTTATATTCCTGGCCTAATAATCCAACAGGCCTAGATTAATAATCCAGATAAATGAGCTCAAATTTCACCAGTGCAGTTTGTGCATTTAAATTCAATAATCAAGTACCCCTAGATTTGACTATGCCAACTCCATCCAGACTGGTAACTTGAGGTCATCCAAAACTCAGTTGCCTGTGTTAACTCTCACTGAGGGTGTGATTTTGCTGGCCATTCATGTCATGCTCTCGCTGCAGTGAATTTGGCACCCAGCCAAATCTCCATTCACTACAACAGGATGGGAAAATCCCATTGGCATGAACAACCATAACATTCCGGCCTAAGTCTCATTGACCATTCAGCCCTGTGTTTTTTGGCCCTCGTTGGCTCCCAGTTGGTTTTAAAACTTGCATCCATATTTTCAAATTCATCCCTCCCTATCTGTGAAACCTTCTTCAGCCCCACAGCCTTCTGAGGATATTTGATTCTGGCCTCATTGTGCATCCCCGAATGTAATCATTCTACAACTAGGCCCTTAGTTGCCCAGGCTTTATTCTCTGAGATTACCTCTATACACCACTCCACCTTGTGACCTCCTTTAGGACACTCCTCAGAACATATCTCTTTGGCCAAATTTATGGTCATCTGACCTAATGGGTGGGATTTTTCAGCTGCATGTATTCCAAGACTAGAAATTCCCTCTCAAGGTCATCAGATTTTTAAATTGTCTGGAAAATTTTCTATCTCACCTGCTATAATTCCCATGGTGGGCAGGACGAGAAAATTCTGTTCAGAATCTCCTTATGTGGCTGAATGTCATATTTTGCTTTACAATGGTACTGTCAAACGCCTTTGGGAAGGTGTTAAAGGTACTAAAAAATATTTATACATTGTTATTAATCATCCCTACCCTAAGGAGAACATCCTGAGCTTATTTAATTCATCAGTCAAAAGACCTGATTATTCCATCAGTTCCAAGTCCTTTTGGAACATCAGCCAGTCATTCGGCAGTGTAGGGGCAGAATGGACAATGCGATAAAGGAGCTAAAGAAATGTTAAGTAAAGAATTACAGGGAGTAATACAATTTTACAGCTTTAACAAACTGGGACCTTTGAAGGCAATGTAAGGTTTCCATTAACTTGTTGCCTTCTAATTCACTTAATGTTATCAATTTTCTCAGTACAGTTTTTGACAGGGAATCTGTCTATGTATCATCTCTGCTGGAAACATTTCAGCTTTGGATTGATCGGCAACATGCCCGATGCTATGAACATCCTTGCACAGAGGAAACTGATTTTCAACAGAGTGATTTGCTGCTCAGCAAGGAACAGGGGAAGAGGGTGGCAGGGGTCAGAGGAATTCAAAGTTGTTGGAGGGGGCCTGTAGAAATGTATTTATTTTTGTTTCAAGTATAACAGCTCTATTGGATCATACCTGCAAATGGAAGCAACCAAATCATTAAATTTTCACCCAAATTTGAGACCAAACCTTCTGAATGGTAGAAGCTAACTTGAACGGGGTTGGGAGCATCCAATGGAGATGACTTCGCCAAGATGTTAAAACGCAACAAGTGATTATCATCCAAACCACATACACAGAAGATGGATGGAAAGATCAGGAAATGAAAGGCATTGATTTGTACAAGATGATTCATTCATTTGAATACAGCAGGCGGAAGACTCATTGGAGCCTCCGAATGTCTGGAGCCCTGAAGAACTTAAAGAAGGAAGAGAAAATAAATCATGAAACTAATTTGAATTGTTTTGCAGACAAGGTTGCTTTTTCAATTGCACACCTGTTGCCATGTAGCAACCAACCCAAAATTACAAAAAAGGTAATGATATAATTGACCACCTAATCTGTGCTTTTAGTGGTATTGCTTTAGACAGGAATATGGAGCAGAACACAAGGGGAATTCTATTCTCTGCCCTTTTCAAAGTACCAGGAACCTTTCAGTGTCCAATTGAGTTACCGTAAGCGACAGACAAGTTCTTAATTTGAACTTTAAATGCTGTGAATTGACTATAAAAGCAAGTGCAATACAACAAAGGGAGGAGCAAATGAAAATAGTTACAGCACAAATTACACGTCTGATAAATTGGAAGCAAAATGGAAAGATTTCCACAACAAAACAAGAGAACGTTGCAGAGACAAAAAGAATAGTTTATTAAGAGTTGCTGCTCACAAACTCTAATTAATGACACAACTGCTGTAAAATTGGATCCAGCAAGACTAGGAAAATTGGCATATGAAGGAAACTTTCTTTTAATATCTCAGAATAATTGAACACTGGCAAAAGTTCAGTTCTGCATTCTTGAAGGCTGCTGAATGCAATACATCGGTTGGTTAATTGCAGTAAAATTAGGCCCTTGGTCATAATTGGCCCTTCATCCCTGTTATGGAAAGTTTGATTGGCTAATGTATCTATGTGTGTCATTTATTTTATTCAAAAGCTTTCAGCTCTTTCTCATGAGAATGTGGAAAATGGAGGTTAGTGGGAATTTTTTTTGTAATTCATTTTTGGGACATGGTAATTGCTGGCTAGTATTTATTGTCTATCCCTTGTTGCCTTGGAGGGCAGTTGAGAGTCAATGACATTGCTGTGGCTCTGGAGTCATTTGTAAATAGATTTCCTTCCCTAAAGGACATCAGTGAAACAGATGGGTTTTTCTGACAACCAATAATAGATTCATGGTCATCAGTAGATTCTTAATTCAATATCTTTTACTGAATTCAAATTCCATCATCTGCCGTGGCAGGATTCAAATCTGGGTCCCCAGAACAGTAACTGAGTTTCTGGATGAGTAGTGCAGCAATAATACCACTAAGCCATCTCCTCCCCTCATGTGCTGACAAGGTTAGTATTGAGGACTTGAGTAGCACCAGATTGGACCTAGCCCTGTCTCCCCGCACTCTCTGATATCCTCTCCCCTCCACCCTCCATTAAAATCTACCTGTGATTAGATTGACATCAAAGTCAGATGAATTTTGTTGAATCCTTGGTTAAGGAAAGAAGACCAAAGTGGTGGTGTGGAACGTTGCTTCATTGGAACAGATATGAAGAACCAGCAAAATAGAATAAAATCTTCATAAGATGGAGGGTGTGAAGAAGTGGAGTGAAGATAGCTGTAGGGCTCAGCAGGCTGATATTGAACATTGGTTGATAGCCTATTGTCAGAAATGGGGACAACAAAGTCACAAAAAGCATGAAGAGAACTGGAGATGGGCTATGTGAAACTGAGAAAATGGTGAATAATGGAAACAAAGTTGATGAAGTTTTCCAATTAAGGGTAATAGCACAAAGCACCGATACAGTCATCAATGCACCAGAAGAAGAGTTGAGGAGAGGACCCGACTGAAACAAAAAATATTTGGCATGTCCTATTAAAAAGCAGGCATAGCTAGGATCCACGTGATTACCCAAGACACAATCTTACCAGCAGTTCACACCACACTCCTGCTGTAGATTTTGACAGCCAGCCAAACCTCTGTTCGCCGTGGTGGGATGGGAAAATCCTGTTGACGTGAACAGTGGTAAGATTCTAGCCACTGCATCTGATGGTTTGGGGTTCGCCATGTCTTTTTTGAATGGTGGCCTAACCAATTTCAATCAACAACGATCCGCCTGGCTGAACTTGTTCATTCATTGAACAATTTCTCCTCGAATTCATCTCACTAAATTCAAATAAAGTGGGTTATTTTGGGTACCCACATAGGTCCAAGCTGTGTCTGCTTTTTTTTATATAGAATTGCCCTGTTGGAGTGCCTATGTTTCAATTTCCAGCAACCTTAAAAATCCTGGGGATGAATCTCTGGAGGCACAAAGTGCGATGGCAGCTCGTTACACATCCTGTCCAATTTTTCAGCTCATTGACTTGATGAATGGAAATGGGGTGAGGTGCATAGCATTGACCTGCTAGTGACCTTTCCATAACCTCAGCAAAGTTGAATTTCGCCGCCACAATTTCAAAAACAAACAATAGTTTGTTGAGGTGCTTATAATGTCAGAATTGGAAGTGTGATTTCAGATCAATAAAATGGATTTTTTTCTCTGCCATTATTTTAATAAAGAAATTTGTATAGAGAGGAAAATCTCTTGGCAGATAACATCCAGGCTGAATTTAGACATTAAATCACTAAAGTTTTAATGATTCTAATTATAGTGTGTAGCTTTTAGTGAAATGGAGGTAAAATCATATTGTCAGGAAGTGATGAAAAAGGACCTGTCAGAAAAAGCAATGATAAAAGATGAAAAAAATGAATCAATGTGTTGTCATCAGCTTTTGACAGCCATTGGCAGGTCACTAGTAATAATTGCATGCACCCAGTGAAGCAGACCTCCTTAAAGCATATATAATAAGAGGGGCATAACACAGTCATGTTGCCCATTCTTCTCCTGGTCTGCAATATTGATAATACACCACATGTCCAATTGTTCCATTCCATTCTTTGGTGAACATTAGATTTCCTTGCTTGTAATGAGATTGAGGCAAACTGTGGCTGTGAAAGACAATGCAGGTCTTTCTTCTCTTTGGTCAGTAAATTGATGCAATTACATAAGAACATAAGAACATAAGAAATAGGAGCAGGAGTAGGCCATCCAGCCCTTCGAGCCTGCCCCGCCATTCAATAAGATCATGGCTGATCTGTCGTGGCTCAGTTCCACATTCCCGCCCTCTCCCCACAACCCTTAATCCCCTCTCTTATCAAAAACCCATCAACCCACGTCTTAAAAATATTTAGCGAGGCAGCCTCCACCACTTCAATGGGCAGAGAATTCCAGAGATTCACCACCCTTTGAGTGAAGAAGTTCCTCCTCAATTAAGCTCCAGGTAACTTGTATTTAATGCAAAGGGGCAGAACTGCAATGTCTAGTTACCAATATTTATGCTTTCTGTTTAAAGAGATTAACCATCTTGTTGGAGGGAAAAAAAGTCAATTTGAGAACAATACACAACCTAATGAAAGTTTGTAGACAAGAATCATACTGCTACAGCAAGGAGTCAACATCTCAATACTCAAAATAAATATTGTACTGGGGCAAAACTTCCCTAAAGATCTGGTTTGCCAGATAGATGGCCTTAAAGTTGTCTCCCACAGCATTGGACATGACTGGATAGGCTTTGCAGACCTGCTGCACTCCATCAACCTAGAGATCTGAGATCCACCACTCTTAAGCACCAGGACTGTTGAGATAAGTAATGAGAAGATCTGGACTGGTTGAGAAATATCCTTTGCTTAGAGCTTACCAAAAGGACCATTTGCCTTCTTCAAGGCAAGCCACCTTCAACAACACGTGTAAAATCATTCTATAAAAGCTGAGGGAGATGTAGGATCTCTGGTAAAATAAACTTAATACATGCCAAATGAAACCATACTAAATATTCCCATGAAACTCAGAAGGCAATCTAGTGTCTGAAGACTTCTGAAAATTCTCCTTTTCTTGACCCTGGTAGAAGCAGATTGGAGAGGTAGGAAGAGCATTTTAACTATTTTCAGAATTGGCCCTCCACAATCAACGATCAGGCAGTTACCCACTTTCCCCGAATTGAAGTCAATGTATCATTTTCTGATAACCCCAATAAAGGAGGGGCAGCATGGTGGCACAGTGGTTAACACTGCTGCCTCACAATCTCAGGGAAGTGCGTTCAATTCCAGCTTTGACTGACTGCATGTTCTCCCCGTATCTGCATGGATTTTCTCCAGGCGCTCCGGTTTCCTCCCAATGTCCAAAGATGCGCAGGTTCAGTGGATTGGCCATGCTATATTGTATCTTGGTGTCCCAAGATGTGTAGGTTAGATGGGTTTAGCTATGGCAGTTGTGTGGGATTGGGGGAATAGGGTAGCTAGACAGTCTATACCTCAGGACTTAGAATTCTGGTCCAGGGTGTGCAGCAGATTTGAAAGCCCCTGCTGACCATTTCTCATCAGGCGAACCTCTGCCCACTCTGTAAGTAAGCTCATACTCCTCTAAACACATGGAGAGAGCTATCAATGATCCCCTGTGCCCTTCATGGCATCATGACATAAACTATGGATACTTAAAGTTAGCATCAGAACTCTAATTCCTTCAAATCAGTACACCAATGATATCACTCATATTCAAAAGGATGATGCAAGTTAAATTTGTTACAAACTGAAAATGGGTAAGGGTATTATGGTACATGATCATTCTGCTGTAGGCAGTAATTTGTGCTGTCTGATTATTTACATGATGGCTGCCTCCAGCCAGCTCTATCTGCGCTGAAAAGTCATGCCCCTTCCTCAGTCACCCTCAAAAATATTCTCCAATCATCCATCCCATTGTTGAACAAATGCCAGTAAAAGGTCTTGGGTGAGATTCTCCAGCCTCCCAGCCACATGTTTCCCGTCAGTGGGAGATGGCATGTTGTTTGCTGGCAGCGGGATTCCCTGGCTCCACCGCTGTCAATGGGAATTCCCATTGATGTCACCCCAGGCCAGTGGGAAACACATGAGCGGAGATTCGCTGCCAGTGGGACCGGAGAATCCCATCGGCATGAGCAGCTGGAGAATTCTGGACCTTTTCTTTCCTTGCTTCCAGGAAAACTGAGCTCTGAACAGAGAGAGAGGCAGTGGTCCTCACAGCTAACACTTACACAGGAGGAGGTGCTCGATATCAGTGAACTTTTCAGTGCATTAGAAATGGGGATTTTCTAGCTACCTGGTGACATCTGTGAAATTCCCTGCCCAGTGAAGCAATTGAGGTTATCTTATTGAATGTTTTTAAGGCAAGAATAGATAGATATTTGAACAGTGAAGGAACAAAGGATTCTAGTGAACAGGCAGGTAAGTGGAGCTGAGTCCACACAAAGATCAGCCATGATCTTATTGAATGGCATCATAGGTTTGAAGGGCCAGATGGCCCATTCCTGCTCCTAATTCTTATGTTCTTATAATTAAATATCAGACAGCAACATGGCACTAACTCATGCTGACTTGATGTTAATAGCGAATGAAATATGATCCTGTGTACAACGAAAATGTCAAACTTTCTTACTTTGACAGTAATCATTCATATCTTTTATCTCCCAAATGGTTTTCATTTATCTGACAGGACGGCTGGCCATTGACAATTACAATTCCTCAGAGGATGTCGCTCGTTCTGGGAATGCACCATCACAGGACTCAAGCAGACAATGCACCGGCTCAGATACTTCCACTTCAGTGGGATCAGCAAGGCAGGTAGTTGGATTTTCAGCTAGTGCCTCACACAGCACGAGTGATCATGGGCAGATGGTGGGGACCGGAACTGGATTGGAAAGACCCTGTTGAAGGGCACAAGCTGCAGCAAGCTCAGTCCGCTGGAAACAGATGCTCAGGGCCATTGGAAAATGGGATACCTCTGGATCAGAGGATGTATATGCACTGCCAGGTATTCCAGCTGTATTATACATGCTTGCAGAGAGATTAGAGGAGTCTATCTCAGGCATGAGTGATATGATGCTGCAGGCCTTAACAGTGCTAACTTTATCCATGGAAAGAGTGGTCATGTGCACAAAGCACTAAATGCAACAATCACAAGAGGCATTTGCCAATGGCTTGATGCTGTTTTGTAACTCTGCCTCTAAACCAGAAGATCTGGGTTCGAATCCCACTCCAGGAAGGAGTGTCAATAACACAGTACAACAGATTAAATATCAACCTGATTATCCTTCCTACACTTTCCCACTATTCCCCAAATAGGAAAAAAGTTTGTCTGAAGATACAAAACAAACTAACAAATCAATGACTTGTACATCATTGACATTGCCTTAAATAGAATGTCATATATCTTAGATTTGGCTGTTCATCGCCTCACTGATCTGCAACAAGCTATTAACTCATTGAGTTAGCAGGAAAGCGCGGCTGGCCTTGAAAAGGTTGATGGTGAAAGGACACATGGAAATGAGGCTTTATTCAAAGCACTTCCACTTTTCACCGTCAGTCAGAGCCTAATGACAGATGTACGGGTGCAGTAGTCTTTACGAGAGCCAGAACAGGCTCCTAAACTCTACAAGAAGCATCTTAGTTGTGGGCACAGGAATGGAAGCAGCATACTTTCACCTTTGTTGAAACCGAAGGGGTAGCACAATGTAGAGGTGACAGGGAAAGGAAGGAGATGTAAGTGCACACGGGTGTGCTGTGCATTTTTAGAATGTGACATTTCTGTTTTGTATGAGAATCACATAAATACCACTGTTTTGTACCATTTTCATGTCTTGCCTATTCTTAGTTATTGAACAAGTAGATGGGCAAGCTGACCATGCCCCATGCACTTTGTGCACAACACAACAATGAGAGCCATACTGGCACAAGAAACATTATAGAGCACATTCTTGATGCCCTCAAGCCACATTTCCACACCTTGGAGCCTGAGCACATACTGTGATTTACCATCAGTAACAATGTGCTGTGTCCTGCACAACCTGACCATCATGGGGAAAGACCCTATGCGACCACATGGAAGACAGGAAGCTGAGAGGAAGAAGGAAGGCAGAAGAATGTGGAGGAAGAAGAGGAGAGGATGACGCAAGGCTCTTTGATGGCGGGTTTAGAGGCAGGGGGCTGGAAAAATAGCAGAAAGTTAGGTCAGCTCAGCTCCCTGACATATTGGGCAGGATTTTATGCCCTTGCTCATCCCGAAACCGTAAAATCCTGACTGAGGTCAATGGACTTTTCCATGTTCTGCACCTTGCTCACTCCGATTCCTATGGCAGGAGGGGTAGAAAAATTCTGATTATTCCCACTGTTAAGAAGTATGATGGCAAACCCTCTAGATCTCCAGAAGGCAGAGACACAAGGCATGACGTCTATCTCAATAGTTCAATCTTCCCAATGAGTTGCAAAGACTGGAGACAATTTCACAGCCTGACCAATAAACAATTTCTACTGGATTGACCAAAATGATATACTATTTTGGGGACCTTCACTGACACCATTCAGTGACAATATTGCAAAATATTGCTGCTTGATGAGATTCGGTAAATATTCCATTGTCTTGCTTGAGAAAAAATTTGCAATTGCTTCGAATCCCTCAGCCATGTGACCAAGAATAATTTGTCTGGGGAGTCCAGGGCAAGTGTTGAAAATTCACATATGTTTGGAACCTACAGGCTGTTTTTTTAGACCAACCTTAACAATCACCCCTGTGTTGAATTAAAATTCTTGAATGGAAACATTTCATTTTCATCCTGGACTTGAGTGCTCTGTTTTCAAGAGATAATTAGAGTAAAAGGCGATATGTGAAAGTTTGAACGTTGCAGATAGTTGCTCCATCTATAATGCTTTTATTCCATTTTTTGTAAGTTTAAGGAAATGAATTTTGAATAGCGCAATTTATTCTTTTGACAATATTTTCAACAGCTACAGATAGAAACATCTTGTCAGCAGTAAGTGTTTTGAACAGTTAAGAAAGATATCATCCACAGGAGCTGACTATTTTTTTTCCACCGCTGGTTGAGCCCAGACATAAACCCAAATTGCAGCTATGTGGAGTGAATAGATTGTTGGCCTACTTCATGTTGCAGGCTCAGCACAAAGCTCACAACAGAATCAAAATAACAACTCCTGAGGCTTTTCGGCAATTCTTCCTTGCATACAACCCCTCCCTCCCTCCCTTCTCCTCCCACCCATCCATTAAAACCTATGCTGACACTGATGGGCAGTTTTTAATTTAATTTTAGTAGGAAGAGGAGACTCAGTTCCTCAGGTTGTAAGATGGGGGCTGCCTTTTCAAGGCTCCCTGCCACTGGTGGAAGCCTTGCATTTGACATGTATTAATTAGTCTGCGCTCCACAGCTTCCCACCTTGAACACATCATTGAATATCAAGAACCTTCCATGCTGGGAACCTCAGGCACAAACCAATACTGAGCATGTAGTGGCACAAATCATCCTCACATCAAATAGTTGAGGCTGAAGATAATTGGAAATTAGTATTCCAAAGTGCTTTAAAAAAATTATGCAGGGACTAACACAACTCTATTATTTAAAGAGGGTAAAGAGACACACCTGGGAATCACCAGCCTGTACATATAACATCTGCTATTGGGAATATCTTTGAAATGGGTCTTGAGAAGTCTAGCCAGCAAATAGTTTTGGTAAAACTCGATATGTTGAGGCATTTTCAGCATGGGCTTTACAAAGAGGGACTGAGATCAATTAACTTGCTTTTTTTTTGGAAAAAGATTTCTGATATGGTGATCAGTTGCTATCATATAATTGGATGTTCGGAAAAGCTTGTGACAATATTCTGTCAAACAAAGATGGTGAGTTGTGCATTTGAAGATAGAATATGATCCTGAGAAAATTAGTTTCAAATCAGGAAGTAGCAGGACATCAATGGGATCTTTATAGGTTGAACTAGGTTACAAACAAGACCCACTAAAGGTTGGTCTTGACTCCATCTCTCTCTACGGGCAGCATGGTGGCATAGTGGTTAGCACTGCTATTCACGGTGCGAGAGATTCAGGTTTGGTTCCCAGCATGGGTCACTGTCTGTGTGAAGTCTGCACATTCTCCCCATGTCTGCGTGGGTTTACTCCAGGTGCTCTGGTCTCCTCCCACAATCCGAGAGATGTGCTGGTTAAATTCTCCCCAATGTATCTGAACGAGTGTGGTGATTGGGGGATTTTCACAGTAACTTCATTGCAGTGTTAATGTCAGCCTACTTGTGACACTAATAGACAAACTATATATATTGTACATATATGCATTTAGGTTTTCAAATGGTATGTTAGCAAGCAGAATAAATCATGGAAATCAGGTCTTAAGGGTTGATTCTGCACTCAGTGAAATTGCCATACGCCAATTTCCGGAAAAAAAACGTTCTTTCAGAAAATGTTCATGAAACTTTTCGTTACTGACGAGAGCAATTTTCTGCCAGGAACTCTTGCAGGTTTGGGTAACGTCATGATAATATGCAAATGAGCATCCATATGACAAATAAAGCTTGGGTTCTCATTAATTATACATGATCCCTTTCTGAATTCAGGCCTACCAGTGAGAAGTTGCTGTCAACAGACTCAGAAAATAACACACAACCTGGGTGACAGCTATCATGAGCTGCAGTTGTTATTTGAGGAGACTCTTTAATTTGTGCTTGGCATAAAACTGGAACTGGATGGCCTGCACTGCCTGGGAGGGGCTTGCGGAAGAAGTGTGGCACAGGAAATTTGACTTGTTTTGAGTTTTCAGGCCAACTTGACCATAAACCTGACAGGCAATCTTCTTGTTATAAGTTGGCATCAGTTAGTGTCGCATCAGGATATGATGAGAAAAAAATGTTTCGCAGCCTGAGGCAACTCGTCTGTGTTTTGAGTGAATGAGGAAATTATGTATACTTCTACTTCTTTTAAGCTATAACTTGAAGTTTTTGATTTGATTTATTATTGTCACATGTATTAGTATACAGTAGAAAGTATTATTTTGTGCGCGCTATACAGACAAAGCATGCCGTTCATAGAGAAGGAAACAAGACAGTGCAGAATATAGTGTTATACTCATAGCTAGGGTGTATAGAAAGATCAAATTAATACAAGGTAGGTCCATTCAAAAGTCTGACAGCAGCAGGGAAGAAGCTGTTCTTGAGTCGGTTGGTAAGTGATCTCAGAATTTTGTATTTTTTTCCTGACGGAAGATGATGGAAGAGAGAATGACTGGGGTGCGTGAGGTCCTTAATTATGCTGGTTGATTTGCTGAGACAGTGGGACAGAGTCAAAGGATGGAAAGCTGGTTTGCTGTGATGGACTGGGCTACATTCACGACCTTTTGCAGTTTCTTGCATTCTTGGGCAGAACAGGAGCCATACCACGCTGTGATATAAACAGAAAGAATGTTTTCTATGGTGCATCTGTAAAGTTTGGTGAGAATTGTAGTTAATATGCCAAATTTCCTTAGTCGTCTGAGAAAGTAGAGGCGTTGTTGGGCTTTCTTAACTATAGCGTCGGCATGGGGGCACCTCACTCAGCACCTACATTACTGCTCTTCCGAAACATCATAAAGAATTGCAGAACTGCAAAGCACAGAAGGAGGCCAGCCAGCCCATATTATTTGTGTTGGTTCTCATAAAGGGATACTCATTTACTTTGATGTTCCAGCCTTTTTCCTGTGTCATTTAAATTTTCTTTCTTTCAAATATTCATTCACCGTTTTTTTTTAAGAACCATAAAGGACTCTGATTTCATCAAGTTTCTTTTCGGCCATTCAGTGTCCTGACAAACTCAGTTTCATTTCACAGTGGAGCACTGTACTTCACAGGGTGTGTACTTAACAGTGGGAAACTACCTGAGTATTAATGTTTCTTGCTGCCATTACTGCGTTAGTTCGAATTATGGATGCTACTGGAGGGAAGCTAATTGTTTGATCCTCAAGCCTGTGTCTCTGCATTGCTCCACATGAGCCACTTAATCTAATTATACATTTGCCTACTCATGCATCTTTCCTTAATATTTCTCTTTTTCAAGCAATTACCCTGTTCTGCTTTTAAAATAAACTCAGAAATTCCACTACAACAATTTCCCGGAGCTGTACCACTGGATGATGTTGTACCTGTTCATTTTCAGACACTTACGACCAGTTTGCTTACTCCAAAGTTTTACCCCACGTGCCCTTATTTGCAAGATGGACAAAGGACAACTACAAGTAAAGGTTCACTAAGTTTATTAATAATAACGTTATTAACCCTTAAATTACCCACATAAAACAAGAGGATACCCCAGATTCAAGTATACTACCCACAAAGATGGTTTGGTTAAACTGCCAGCTCAATTCTCTGAATCCCTGTGGTCCATCGTCACAAAGGTGAATCTCGATGGCAGCTTCTTCCTTCCTTCTCAGGTCAGTCTTCTGGGTGGTCAAAGTCTCCTCCCTCATCGAGTCTTCACTGCTGGTGTGTCTGAGATGTGTACCTTTATATCCCCTCCCTCCCTGCCTTTCCAGAAACTTCTCTGCCTTCCTACCAATGAAGCCTCGGGAGGGGAGTCCCAATATCCAGGGTTTCTTGATGTCTCCCTGATAGGACAATGGGGCCCGCTCCCAGGTTTCCATCTCCATAGTGTTGCTTACATGCAACCTGTTGCCAGATAAGTTAACTGCAGGAACTCTAGGTGACAGAAAGTCTGCCCTGATCTGGGCTTCTAATAATAGGCTAGTGCATTTCAAGGGAGTGCAATGATCTCCTGCTGGGTCTCAGTAGAGTGCAATGCTCCTTGATAGGTGATTGGTGGGCCAGGCCCAGGCATGTTCCTGTGTCTTTACATATTTGACTTTTATCAAATTTGGCCTGCCAGAGGTGTTTGATTTTAACATGCCCAATTCTTTAATTTAGGACATCCAATTTAAGCAGCCTTAAAACTAGGCCTTGATTATATTATGATAATGGCCTGTGATGGCCATTTTTGATGTGCAAATTTGTATCTTATGACATATGTGGAACTCCATTTCGTGAACATTGGCCTTATGACCAGGTTTATTATTGAGCGACTTGGGGAATTTTACAGTAACTTCATTGCAGTGTTAATATAAGCCTTACTTGTGACACTAATAAATAAACTTTACTTTACTTGATAGAAACTGAAGAGATCTGAGAGGAGAAGGTGTACTCATCATGCCCTACAAAATTGACTGGGCTGCTAATACATTGGGCCTTCCTCTGACCACTGCCCCATCTGCAGTGGTGACTGAAGGAGCTAAGTTGCCAGCCTGATATTTCAGTAGTCCTAAGTAGATTAGCCTCATCAGGTTATCTGTGGGGCACAGGCATCTCCCCAGTTCTATTTGAGTGAGGTTCGTGCCTCAAAGTGTCTCTGTCCTCTTCACTCCTGACCTATTCAATATTAAAATCTACTTCCTTTTCCCCAGGTGCTAGACCTCATCCTGGAGGGATCTGCAACTCCTGTACAACCTCCTGAGTATTGTCATGGAAATATTAAAAGCACTTTTGCCCATCTGCATTCTTTTGCTCTTTTCGACATTTTGGGCAGAATTCTCCAGCTATGCTGGTCTAAAAGCCAGAAATTCCTGCCCGACCATCAACGGGGTTTCACATTATCCGGAACCCACCTGCTAAAAGTTCAGTGGTGGGCAGGATGGGAGAATTCTGGCCTTTATTTCTGGATATCCTGCATGCCAACAATGAAAGCCAGGTATCTGTGTTGTGATATCAAACATGAAGAAGACCATTTCTTTCTCACCTACCGATTTTGCAGTTTGGATTTTGTAGTTTTGAACAAGAATTTTTTTTGCATTCTGCCAAGTCTAAGGATGTTGCTGACTTTTGAAGAATCAGCTATCAATTACAACTCCAAGGATCACCAACATAGAATGTTTCATCTTATTTGTATTGTGGTTTCAGATTATCCTTGTGCAACTTAATGTGCTCTGTAATGCTCCTGAGGTTCAGGAAGCACTTTGATATCAAAAGTTCTATGTTGACCAGCTTGATCTGAATTTTAATTCTCTGTTGTGTTAACATGCCTTTCATACTATCAGTTTCACTCTGGTTTCCTCATTTCTGTTTTTGCGCAAATATCAACCGTCTAGACTCTTTTCTATTAGCAATCTGGCTTCAACTTGATCATCAATTGTGTGACTGCTCTTCTGTCTTTAATGAAACTGAATCCAAAAGATTTGTACCTGAGACTTGTTTTCACAATCTATTACATATCGATCAATGCTTTCTCCTTCAGCTAATGTCCTTCAGACATAATAAGCATTTGTCTTTCACAGCATTCTTCTGAGATGAGAAATATTCCTTCACTTTGTCTGTTAATATCTTCAGTTCTCATTTACTGTCTCTTCCTCACCACGCATACATATGCAGCGGGGCTGAGCATTTGTTCATGAGGCACAGGTTCAAAGTCAGGTTATGTAGACTACATTGATTCCCGTCTATGGGGCAGACAGTACCTTTGGCTGCTATCTGAGTGACACACATAGATATCTTCAATGATATTTATTAATGGAGGAATCCAAGTGGGCTGCACAGGTATGGTGAATTGGTGTAACCATTGCATGCCTCTATCTTGCTCACGCACTTCTTTGTATTATGTCTGAGACTCACTGCTGTTGCATTAAATAAAGCAGAGCATGGTCCAACATCTTGAAATCAGGTCAAACTGTTTTTCAAGCTAGCCATCCTTGGCAACTACCTAAAATAGGCTTAGTTCCCTTGACTATGCAAAATGAAAGGTCTAATTCATATTTTAGTCCCTCACCAAATTTTGCCTGTGATGAACATGGCTGGAGTCATGTCTGTCCCATTCAGGATTCGTCAACACCCACTGTGATCTAAGTATGGTTCACAACAACCAGAAAAAGAATTGTGAACCTTCAACAAAATAGAAAAATATTACATTTTGAGACAGGATTGTCTTCAAGATCAGGAACAAAAGGAAGATTTATCCGATGGCAAAAGTAAATAGAAATGCATTCGTCTGGAATAGCTGACTGCACCCCATAGACAGCCTGGTATTGACACCTAAATTCCCTTTGGAGCCTATGCAAAATCTTCTGCTGCAAATCGAAAGAGAAAATACATCTCTCCAATTGGAAGGCTATAATCTTTCACTAAGTAGATGGAATTCAATAGATATTCTGCAATTAGTGTGTTCTGTTTACCAAACTCCTTGAGGACTGTTTTATACATACAGCAGCACATGGTCGATGTTGCTGAATTCGACTGAAGCTGTGTCTGAGGGGAATTTGGTGGTTAGAATGAAACATGCAGTATATTTGGCACAATTCCTATAAAATCACACAGGATTTTACTTTTAATCAAGGTGCAACAACTGTGTTTAAGATGATGGCGAGTGAAAGCCAGTAAGAAAACAGATGAATTTTGATGATATATAAAGCTAACAATGAACTAATGTCTGTCTTACAACCTGCATTCATCTATGATAAACCATTGACCTATCAACTAGATCCTTGTATGTTTTTGTCGTTCAGTTTTGTTACTTTCTATAAAAAACACACTTTCCATTTAGTATATACAAGAAGCTTTGGATGGAATTTTCTGTCCACGTTCACCTCAAGGTTGGAAAATCGCACTCAAAGTCCATGGACCTCTGCATGGTCCTGTCCCGCCCGCTATGGTTCCCATGGCGGGTGGGGCAGAAAAATTCCATCCTCTGTGTTAAAATATCAAAATGACTCCAAACTGAAATTACACAGGGGTCATCTGATTCCACATCATAACTTTGTGACTAGTGAAACTTATGTGTAACATTTCTCTTAGTTTTTTACTGGTGACCAAGACAACCAGAAGAATTGAGCAGAATTAACTGTGTTGCAAAGAGTGTTTAATTTGCCGTATTCCCCAGCCATAGTCATGGGTTGGAGGGTGGCGGTGTGGGGGGTGGGGGGTGGCGTGGATTTTCAGGCCATTCATGCCAGTGGAATTTTCTGGTTCCGCTGCAGTGAATGAAAATTAGGCTGAGTGCCAAATTCTTCATCCTCATTTGCAGTGACAGTGGAGCGTGAATGGCTGGTAAGATTGCGCCCACGTTGTTCCTGAACTCTCTGGCCGGAATTCTCTGACCTCCCCCGTGGCTGGGATTCTCCAGTCCCACTGCTGTGACTGGAGATTTGGCTGAGCACCAGATTCTGTGTTCTTGCTGGCAGTAGGGGCAGGACTTACAAGACTGGAGAATCTCTGTGTCATCGGCCAGCGTCCTAGTTCTATCACAGAATATAGAAACTTTGCAAAAGTACAGTCTTAAACACCCACATGATATGGATAAATAGATGCATTTAAACATTTTGCACTGAACTCAAGCAGCAACACTTTTTAATACTACCAGACGGTCAAGAAATCAACTCAAATATTTCCGTTTTAGTAGCAGTTTGTGGAGCTTGTGTTGTGGAGACCAGATGAAGGATGAGCTAGCAGCACTACTAGTGGAAGCATTAAGGGATTTACTTGAAAATAAAGGACTTGAGAATCAAATATGTGATGCTCTTGTTTAAAAGGGGAAGCAGGGACCTCCTGATAACCATAGACATATTAATCAGACTGCAGCACCAAATAAAACTCAGGAATCAATTATCCAGAAAAGCGGAGCACTTAGGGATGTATTATCTAATTGGAAAGTGTCAACATAGCGTAGAAAAGGCAATTATTATCAGAACAACTGAACAGATTTTTAAACTAAAGTAAATAAAGGAGGATATGAGGGAAAATATGTAGATGTAATATAATCATATTTAAATCCAGCATCTGGTCAGGTACCTCAGAACTGCAGCATTAAAAAGTCAACTGACATGGTGTTGGTGGGAATATAATGAGATGATTGATAGTTAGCTGGGTGAAGAGAGACAGTTGGATTGATTTTAACCCTGTCTGCCAGGTGAAAACTATATGAATGAGCAATTAAGTGCCTTGGGGGCCTTATCAACTCCAATCCCGACCTTAACCTACTCTTCTCAGGAGGTAAGAAGAACACCTGCCAGAAGCCAAAGGAATTGTTTTGAAATATGAGGATTGGGTTCCAAAAATGTCATTAGAATTGAAGTGCTATTTTAAATGGAGGCCCCTGTTGAGGAGCCATTGTCATTAACCCAATGGGAGAAGAGTGAGGCCAGAAAAGGCCCCAAAGGTCAATAACTTTTTGTCTTTTTGTAGTGCCATAAAGAACAGGAGTGCCCCTTAGGAGCCCTGTAAAGAAACCATAGACATTTCATGCCTCAGGCATCTCCTCCCCTCCACCTTCTATGGTCTCCAAAACCTCATCCCCCAAACACTTATCTGAGAGTTGGGGGCTGATCTATCAAGTCTCTGGTAGTGACTGTCTTCCATCTGACACTGTGTTCCCTATTCTACCCAGCTAGCTTTGTCTCCCATTGGGATCGAACAGGACATTTCATGAGGCTCTGATTTGAAATATTGCACATCTTTTCTATGTTGTTTGTGTCACCTAATATTTTGCTGGTAATTAATCATCAAAATAGTCAAGAGAAAGTATACTGATAGTTTATATTTTCTTCATAGATATTGTGACTGTTGACTCAATGGGTGGAATTTTACCAGCACATCTGCCCAAGTTTCACCCAAGGCCAACGGAGAATGCCGTTCTCTGAGCCAAGCCTGCCCCCAGGAATCAGAGGTAGCATACCGGTAAAATTTCGGCCAATATTCGAATACTATGAGATTCATTGATTCAATGTGTGTTAGGAGGTTTTTTGTTTCTTAAGATGCCCAGCAAAGAGCAATAAATACAGAAAGGTTAAAGGAGCAGTATGGGTAAGACCATAAGACATAGGAGAAGAATTAGGCGATTTGACCCATCAAGTCTGCTCCACCATTCAATCATGGCTGATAAGTTTCTCCACCCCATTCTCCCACTTTTTCTCCACAACCTTTGATACATTTACAAATCAAGAACTGATCTATCTCTGGCTTAAGTACACTGAGTGATCTGGCCTCCACAGCCTTCTGTGGCAATGAATTCCCCAGATTCATCACCCTCTGGCTGAAGAAATTCCCCCTTATCTCAGCTCTAATGGGTCATCCTTTTATTCTGAGGTTGTGCCCTCAGATCCTAGTCTTTCCCACTAATAGAAAGATCTTTCCCATTGTCTGCTCTCTCCAGGCCTTTCAGTATTCTATAAATTTCAATGAAGTAATGATGATGAGGTGAATCATTAATGATCAGGAGTCAGCAAGCTTGAATATTAGAAAATTGATGGACTGAAGGTGGAAGGAAATATTGGGTGGATTTTGTGGCCTCGCTTGACCCAAGACCGGAAAATCCCACCCAAGGTCAAAGGACCTTCCCATTGTCCACCCCAGCCCACTCTGATTCCTATGGTGGACAGGGTGGTAGAACCCCGATGAGCACATGTCCCAGGATGCTGATCTCTGGGGAAGGTGAGTGAAGGAAAGGATGGGATGAGTGCGGTGAGGAAACTAGGCTGAATTGGCAGAGAGTGTAATGGCTTCTGATTTCAACATAGTAAGAAAACATAGAAACATAGAAGACAGGAGTAGGAGGAGGCCATTTGGCCTTCAAGCCTGCTCTGCCATTAATCATGATAATGGTTGATTGTCCAACTCAATAGCCTAATCCTACTTTCTCCCCAAAACCTTTGATCCCATTCACCCCAAGTGCTACATCTAACTGCCTCTTGAATACACTTAACGTTTTGGCATCAACTACTTCTTGTGGTAATGAATTCCACAGGCTCACCACTCTTTGGTTGAAGAACTGTTTCCTCACCTCCGTCCTAAATGGTCTACCCCGAATCTTCAGTCTATGATCCCGGTTCTGGACTTCCCCACCATCAGGAACATCCTCCCTGCATCTACCGTATTTCAGTCAAAAGAGAATTAAGAACGGAGGTTCAGAGGAATACCAACCATAGCAATACTGAATAAATAGTGAGAAACAACACCTCTCAAATATAAAAGTGGTTCAGCATTTTAAGTAGGGCATCTAACCTTGTTAAAGCATGTTTTCATTATTCATGTTTCATTATTTTATAATGTTATGATCACATTCGGAAGCAGTTACCTCTGCATTAAGAGTGCCTTAGTGAGAGCATCTCCTGGGATTCGCCACTGACAACAGTTCTTAGTTCCCAGATGTGAGTTGAATGAAGGTGATCTCAACATGTAACTAATATTTGTAAACGATGCTTCATAATTATTACAAACACTTCAAATGCAGAGCTTAATTCAGTTTGTGCAGAAAACTATTTATTAAAATTGAGCTCAAAAGCAATTTTGTTAGCAATTCACTACACAAAACTGAATTAAATGTATAAGTGTATTAGATTAAACAGGCAGGAGTTCAGGTTGGCACTGTGCACGACAAGCCTGACAAAAATTCAGCCCGGGAGTAAAATACTTACAGGGAGCAGAATACTTAGTCACCCTCAATTGGTTTAGAATGACACAAGGTCATCACAGGACTACTCCTTCTGCAATATCCCAATGCTGCATAAAGAATACGCTGCATTGCAGAATCATTAATATATTCCTCAACTGGGCTGACCTTACCAGGCATTTTGTTTTGCATTAATAATTGACAGCAGAGCGGCCAAATAATTATTATCAGCTGCAGAGCTACATAATTGGCATGTATCCCAAACAGGAAGAACTCGTGTTCTGTTCCTTAAACATTGAGAATATACTGTGATCTCACTCCTTGCCCCATTAACAGTATTCGTTTTCTTAAAGCCTCGACTTTTAATTCATTGAATCAAGCTTAAAAACTTTGAGGTCAGTTTCTAATTTCCATCCATCGTTCCTGACTTGTTGGAAGGCCAAAGGTATCATTCAGTCAAGTCACTGAGCGCACTCCGTTAAGCTAGCAAGTAGCTTGCTACACATAGGGGGTTGCTGAAAATCAGAACTTAGCATTAACACGGAGAGATGCACTGGCAGTGTGCCTTGGTATTTTTGTGGGGTCAAGGGGAGCACCCCAACTCTCCCCAGCACCAAAATGTTGGATGGCAGCATGGTGGCACAGTGGTTAGCACTGCTAACTTGCACTGCCAGGTATCTGGGTTCAATTCCAGCAGCTGGTGACCATCTGTTTGGAGCTTTCACATTCTCCCCATATCTGCGTGAGTTTCCTCCAGCTGCTCTGATTTCCTCCCACACTCCAGAGATGTACGGGACGGGTTGATTGGCCATGCTAAATTTGCACTGGGGGGGTAAATAGGTGGAATTCTTGTTGGTGCAGGTTCTATGGGCCGAATGGCTTCCTTCTGCAATTCAGGGATTATATGTCAGGCTATTTTTGGTGCTGCCTCTAGCAGCTCCCCTAATTATTGTCAAATGTAAATAATGGAAAGTGCATGTTGCTCGCTCCTCCCATTAGTACAAATAGGATAAAACTCAGATTTTCAGATGTAAGTAGCCTGCCTGTTTCAGGTGAACTTGCTTTGTAGCCAGCAGCAATGTTGTGCGCAGCTAAGTCTTGAGCATTCAAGGGGAGCATCCTTTCATACTCATTGTTGGCTGCCCATTTTTCTGGTGAATTGATCGGAAGGATATCGAAGCTAAGACCACTCCATCCACCAGAGCTTACTAGAAGCAATCAGGAGGAAGAATACTGATCAATTGCTTTAGCCAATTACAGATTTTCAGCTGTTGCCCAAACTAAGATCAACCAATTCAACATAGACTGAGGATTGAATGTGAAACCAACCCGCGGCAAGTGTGAAATGTAAATTACTAATGTTGGTGTAAGCGATGATTTGGAGATTCCTGTGTTGGACTGGGGTGAGCACAGTAAGAAGTCTCACAACACCAAGTTTTAGCGTGGATAGAGGATTGGTTGTCAAATAGGAGGCAGAGAGTGGGGGTCAATGGGTGCTATTCGGATTGGCGGATGGTGACTAGTGGAGTGCCCCAGGGGTCGGTGCTGGGGACTCAGCTATTTACCGTTTATATAGATGATCTGGAGGAGGGAACCGAGTGTATGGTGTCGAAATTTGCTGATGACACCAAGATTGGTGGAACGGCAAATTGTACGGAGGGTGTGGAGAGTCTGCAGAAGGATCTAGATAGGCTGGGCGAATGGGCCAGGAAATGGCAAATGGAATTTAATGTTGGCAAGTGCGAGGTGGTCCACTTTGGTAGGAATAATGGTAGGCAGGATTATTACTTACGTGGCGAAAAACCGCAGCAGGCGACGGTGCAGAGGGACCTCGGGGCCCTTGTGCATGAGTCACAAAAACCCAGCTTGCAGGTGCAGCAGGTGGTCAAGAAGGTGAATGGGATGCTGGCCTTCATTGCGAGGGAGATTGAATATAAAAGTAGGGAGGTCTTGCTGCGGCTGTATAGGGCATTGATGAGGTCGCAGCTGGAGTACTGTGTGCAGTTTTGGGTGCCATACTTGCGCAAGGATACTTTGGCCTTGGAGGGAGTGCAGAGGAGGTTTACTAGGCTGATGCCGGAGTTGAGGGGGTTGAGCTATGAGGAGAGGCTGAATAAATTAGGCTTGTACTCGTTAGAGTTTAGAAGAATGAGGGGAGATCTCATTGAGACGTATAAGATGATGAATGGGATGGATAGGATAGAGGTGGAGAGACTCTTCCCGCTCAGAAAGGATAGTAGGACTAGGGGGCACAGCCTCAAGATAAAGGGGGGGCGGTTTAGAATGGAGTTGAGGAGGAACTTCTTCACTCAAAGGGTGGTGAATCTCTGGAATTCTCTGTCCGTTGAAGTGGTGGAGGCTGCCTCGCTAAATATTTTTAAGACGCGGGTTGATGGGTTCTTGATAAGAGAGGGGATTAAGGGTTATGGGGAGAGGGCGGGAGTGTGGAACTCAGCCACGACGGATCAGCCATGATCTTATTGAATGGCGGGGCAGGCTCGAAGGGTTAGATGGCCTACTCTTGCTCTTATTTCTTATGTTCTTAAGTCCAACAGGTTTATTTGGTACCACAAGCTTTTGGAGCGCTGCTCCTTCATCAGGTGAGTGGAGAATTGGGTTCACAAACATGGCATATATAGACAAAGGCACAACTGCAAGATAATGCAATAATCTTGCAATTGACATTTTCTTACAATTGAGTCTGTGTCTATACATGCCGTGTTTATGAGCCCACTCACTGATAAAGGAGCAGCGGTCCAAAAGCTTGTGATACCAAATAAACCTGTTGGACTTTAACGTGGTGTTGTGAGACTTCTGGTGTAAGTGGTCATCATTTTGAAATGTGAGAAAAGACATAAAGGACTTTTTCGGCTGCACTCGCTCCAAGATGGAAAATCCTGCCTGAGGTCAATGGACCTTTGCATGGTCTGTCCCCTGTGGTGGGAGGGATAGGAAAATTCCACCCAAGGAAATCAAACTTAGTCAACGTGCAACCTTCTTTGAATGAATTAATGCTACAAGCTATGGTTAGCTACTGTTCTGGTTCTTCCAGATGATAACACAGATAGATAAGCTTAATTTATGCTTAGGCACATGCATAAGAACAAACGCTGATATGAAAACAGTGAAAGGACAGATTAAAATTTAAGCAAGCATCCAATAGATACAAACTGCAAAAGTACATAGGAACTTCATACAGGCATGATACAGGCACATTTATTCCAACCGTAACTGAAAAGTATCACTAATGAATGAATGTGTTAAAAATATTGAGAAAGTTTGCACTGGTAACATGATACTCACCACAAATGTTACCAAGAGCAATTTCAAAACTTTTATGTTTGCCCTAATTATGAGGATTTTTATATTAGCTGGAGCTCTGTTACTGAAGAGTATTCCAGAGGCCGGTGTTTTATGGTTCTGAGCCATGAATCCATAACAGCACCACAGGCGGGGACCATGCACAGGTCCATTGACCTCGGGCACAATTTTCCGGTCTTGGGGTGAGTGCAGCTGGAAAATCGCACCCTTGTGTCTTTTTTCACATTTCAAAATGATGACCACCACTGTTTTACATTTCACACTTGCCATGTAAGTCATCCCTCGTGTTTGGGAGGGTTTTTAAGGCTTCAAAGATCAACTTTATAAGTGTGCTGTGCAGTGACTGGTGACTTCCAACATCAATAAAGTTTCTCCTTTGGTTCTGACCAGTAAGGTATTATAGGTGTGTGCACATCTGTATGGTCTTGTGGCACAGTAGGCAATGCCCCTGTCTCTAAGCGCTGGGTTTGAGTCCCACCCCCAGACTTGATAACCAAAGAAGTTGCATTCATAATGAGACCAAACAGGCTGAGTGTCAACTAGCAAAATCCTTCCAACAAGCCAATGGCAGGTGGTAAGAGCAGACCTGGTCCTCTTAGCAAGTCACCTCATTTTTTTCTGTCATATTATTAAAATACCATAAGATCATAAGACATAGGAGCAGAATTAGGTCACTCGGCCCATCGATTCTGCTCTGCCATTCAATCATGGCTGATTTTTTTTCTCATCCCCATTCCCCTGCCTTTTCCCCATAACCCCTGATCCCCTTATCAGCGAAGAACCTATCTATCTCTATCTTAAAGATATTCAATGACCTGACCTCCCCAGCCTTCTGCGGCAAAGTGTTACACAGATTCACCACTCTCTGGCTGAAGAAATTCCTCCTTATCTCTGTTTTAAAGGATCGTCACTTTTGCCTGAGGTTGTGCCTTCTGGTTCTAGTTTTTCCGACTAGTGGAAACATTTTCTCCATGTTCACTCTCTCCAGGCCTCGCAGTATCCTGTAAGTTTCTATAAGATCCACTCTCATCCTTCTAAACTGCAACTAGTACAGACCCAGAGTCCTCAGCCGTTCTTCACAGGACAAGCTCTTCATTCCAGGGATCAATCATTTGGAGCCTCCTCCGACCCTTTCCAAGGCCAGCACATCCTTCCTTAGATATGGGGTCCAAAACTGCTCACAATACTCTAAGTGGGGTCTGACTAGAGCCTTAAGCAGCATCAGAAGTACATCCCTGCTCTTGTATTCTAGCCCTCCTGACATGAATGCTAACATTACATTTGCCTTCCTTACTGCCGACTGAACATGCACACCAACCTTAAGAGAATCTTGAACATTGACTCCCAAGTCCCTTTTTGTTTCTGATTTCCTAAGCATTTTTCAATTTAGAAAATAGTCTATGCCTCCATTCCTCTTTCCAAAGTGCATAACTTCATACTTCTCCACATTGTATTCCACCTGCCACTTCTTTCCCCACTCTCCCAACATGTCCAAGTACTTCTACAGCCCCCTGCTTCCTCACTGCCTGTCCCTCTGCATATCTTTGTGTCATCTCCAAACTTAGCAACAGTGCCTTCAGTTCCTCCCTCCAAATAGTTAATGTATATTGTGAAAAGTTGTGGTCCCAGCACTGACCCCTGAGGCACCCCTCTAGTCACTGACTGCCTTCCTGAAAAATACCCTTTTATTCCCACTGTCTGCCTTCTGCCAGTCAACCAATCCTCGATCCATGCCAAGATCTTACCCTCAACACCACAAGCACTTAAGAACAGTTTCCTATGCAGCACCATTGAAGTCTGCATGATACCATAGCCTTTGAAGTGTTTTATTTTGTTTATTAGTGTCATGAGTAGACTTACATTAACACTGCAATGAAGTTACTGTGAAAATCCCCTGGTTGCCACACTCTAGGGCCTGTTTGTGTACACCCAGGGAGAATTTAGCATGGCCAATGCACCTAACCAGCATGTCTTTCAGAATGTGGGAGGAAACCGGAGCGCACAGACACAGGACAAATACGCCCACTCCACACAGATAATGACCCAAGCTGGGAATTGAACCCAGGTCCCTGGCGCTGGGAGGCAATGGTGCTAGCCACCGTGCCACCGGATCACCCAAGTAGCCTGAAGTAGCCTGTATTAACAACTCACCTGTCTGAATCAGTAACCCTGTGGCCTAAAATAGGATTCAGTTGACGCAGGAGGATGGTAATTAAGTATGAATGGAACATCGTGTATTTACACAGCTATTAACTTTACATTAATTCCCAGCAGGCGAGATGGTTTAACATTTCTTCCAATATCATGTGCAAGCCAAATTAAAGATTATGTTATAGGAAAAGCTCAATCTTAGAGCTCACAATCAATTGTATTTAATCAACTCAAATAAGTCACTGCTTTCTATTGCATTAAAACTTGGACTGAAGTCAGAAGCAGATAGTTCATGAATGCTTTCAACAGTGAAAAGACCTTACCATCTCACCTCTGTAGCAAAGGTCAGTGGAGTTTGTGCAAATTTATAAACATTTCCAATCATTTACCTCTCTTCTGAAGTGACGTCACTGACCTCAAGATGAAACTCCTTAGATTTGTGTAAATTAAGTTTACTTCAGCGATTGCTATTGTTTATTAATTCTGTTGCGCTGTGAATCATATAATGATTAATTCTATGATTCTCTCAGAGGGACATCAAGTTATAGAAAGATTCACAATGAATTCAGAACAGCCATGCATTTCATTTGATTAAATGCAACTAAACCTCAGTTGCAAGATCCCTTCCTTTTCACTTACCTGTACAATTAATTTTACAAAGTTATTTAAGTTCTCAGTGGTTAATATTTCTAACTCTGGGAAGCTCCCATCACCACATTCCTTCCCAAAGTAATTTACCCCTGATTTAAAATGTCAGTTCTGGGTCAGCTGACAAACAATAGAACCCAAATAATGAGATTGAGAACTGCCAGATACGGCATGAACATGAGGGCGTATGAAATTGAAGTGTAGATAATTTGCAAGGGCTGGAATTTCTTTGGAATTGTCAACGCTGCAAAGGTGTTGATTTCTACAAGAAAATTTGCATGCACGCTGTTTTTTGCTCCAGATCCACACTAATTTCCTCAGCATGGGTGAGTTACATTCAACTGAAATTCTCCACTCGGCTCATTAACATAGCTCCAACTCAACTCAAAAGAGCAATGAATGCGGCTCTGAATATGCAAGACTTTAGTCTCAAATGTTTAGATAGAATAGAATCTGAAGTCACTATTCCTAGTGCTTTCATTAATTTTATTTAAGTTTTTACAAACTGTCCTTCTTATTGACTATTTTCCAAATCTTTACTTTCTGTGGCACAGAATTAGTCACATTAAAAAGAGAAATCATTCCAGATATGCATCTGTGTGCTTATTTTACACTTGCACTAACATAAAAACATGGAAGATAGGAGCAGGAAGAGGTCAATCAGCCCTTTGAGCCTGCTCTGCCATTCATTACTATCATGGCTGGTCATCCAACTCAATAGCCTAATCCTGTTTTTTCCTCATAATTTTGATCCCATTAGCCCCAAGTGCCCAGCCACCTCTTGAATGCATTCAATGTTTTGGCATTCCAGCATAAGCTAATAGAGTCGTCAGGAAATGATGGCTTAAACTTACTCTGACAAGATTGGTACATGGGCTGATGTAACCAGATGTACAAGACAAAGGATTGATCTCCAAGTATGGTCATACTAATGAGAAATACAAAATTGATACATTCAGTTTCAACTTGCAAACAGTGGCCCAGAACGTCTGAGCTCCAGATTGTCATTATTGGAGACTCCGCTGGCTCCCCCACAGCAGCCCCCTGAATAACTAATACTAACCCCTGAGGCAGACAATGCACACACTTGCATCTGTTTTCCATAGCATGTTTTTCTTGGAACAGGTCACTAGATTCAAGCCAGAGGCTATAGCTTGAGGGACCTCACTCTGCATCAAGCATGGCTGACCAGGTGTGTCTCTCCCACTCCTAGCACTATGCTGCTGGCATCTTGGGAGGATTTGCAGGTTGATAATCTGAAGTGGGACTTGACCCTAAAGAGCAGCACGGTGGCATAGTGTTTATCATTGCTGCTTCACAGCACCAGGGACCCAGGTTTGATTCCCAGGTTGGGAATTGTGCAGAGTCTGCATGTTCCACCAGTGTTTGCATGGATTTCCTCCAGGTGCTCTGGTTTCTTCCTACAATCCAAAAGATGAGCTGGTTTAGGTGCATTAGCCATGCTAAATTCAGTGTACCTGAACAGGCGCCGGAGTGTGGCGACTCTGGGATTTTCACAGTAACTTCGTTGCAGTGTTAACTTGTGATTAACAAATAAACTTTTGAGCTTCCAGTTTACAGGCAGTGAGGCTATGCATTGTGCCACAAAACCTCAGCCCTTGAAATGCATTTCTGATGATTAATTAGCCTGTTGCTAACAATAGGCCATCTACTAAATATCGTTACTGATTAATCAGTGGGCAAGATTTTCTCCCCAGCGACAGGAAACGGAGATCAGGACTGTTCCTCGTTCTTGAACTTACATCAGGGTAACAGGCACTCGCAGTAATTTTCATGGGGAGTGTCCCGTTAGTTGGTCTGGAGTTAGGCCTAATGTCTAATTAAGGACAATGGGTGAGCTCTCGATAGCAATGGAGAGTTTGTAAGGAAGAGAATGCTTCAATATGGATTGTCCTGCTAAGAGTTTCCAGTCATTTCATTTTTTATTTCACATTTCCAGCACCCCTGCAGCATTTTACTCATTTGAATCTACATTTTGGGGAGAAGAATAGTAACTTGCCCACTGGTACATCTTGGTATTCACTCATGGCAAGTACCAGAGAGTGATAAAAGTTTACTCTCCCTCAGAGTCAATTCTTACACTTGAACAGTGTACACCAAAGATATACTATTCAATAAGATTCTTAGCGGTAATTCTTGCACAACACATAGGTCAGGATTTTACGGCTTTGCCTGTCCCGAAAGCATAAAATCCTGTCCGAGGTCAACAGACCTTTCCACTGTTCACCACTTGTCTGCTCGGATTTCCATAGCAGGTAGGGCGGTAAAATTCCAGCCTTGTAATCTAAATCTGCAATTACCTTGAAATGTTGCAAATCCATATGTAAGATTAAAAATGTAAATCCAAATCTGTGCATCGCATTGAAACGGTGATCAAAAATTGACTTGGAAATTTGGTGTTTGTTTACATACAGATAGGTAGACAAATTTGGCTGCTTGGTACATAATCTCCAGTCTCAAACTATGACAGACGGTTCCCCATTTCAATCTGTGCGATATGAATAAACTTAATTACTGTCACATATCAGTATAAGTTGATGCAGCATGTGATCATCACCAGCTGCCCAAGCGACAGCTGGGAATCTCCAATCAGATGTTGGGCTGATTCCACTTCATCATTTTGGAAAACACTGCTTGATTTCCTTTGCAGTGGTCCATCTGTATTGACTGTACTGAAGGGAGCTTTGCATGACTAGATCCAGCTTTTAAAACCATCTGCAGGGTTTAAGTAAACAGCCAATACAGATAGAACTGCTTATGCGCCGGGGAGAAACTGCACTGAATAATCGTACATGCTCGTAGAGTTGAAGTGATCATTTGTCACACTACTTATCTTCAGCCAGACTGATTGTTCTTTGGCACAGAGTTGATTCTGTGTAAAGCTATGGATAACCTTAACTTTTTGGGTGGCACAGTGATTAACACTGCCTCAAAGTGCCAGGAACCCAGGTTCAATTCCAGCCTCCGGTCACTGTCTGGGTGGAGTTCGCACAGTCTCTCCTTGTCTGTGTGGGTTTCCTCCGGCTGCCCCAGTTTCCTCCCACAGTCCAAAGATGTGCTGTTAGATTGATTGGCCATGCTAAATTAACCCAGGGGGATTAGCAGGATAAGTATGAGGGGTTACGGAAATAGGGCCAGGTGAGACTGTAGTTGATGCAAACTCCTTAGGCTGAATGGCCTCCTTCTGCATTGTAGGGATTCTAAAAGAGTATAGTAAAAATGTGTCATTTTCCCTCCCTTAAGACATATTCGAAGGAATTAAAAAATAAATTTTTGAGCCCTATGAGATTGGACCGCAGCTGTATCTGAGACATTGTTTAAATTTAAGTTTATTAGTGTCACAAGTAGGCTTACATTAACACTGCAATGAAATTACTATAAAAATCCCCCAGTCATCACACTCCGGTGCCTGTTCAGGTACATTGAGGGGAATTTAGTATGGCCAATGCACCTAACCAGCACATCTTCAGATTGTGGGAGGAAACCAGAGCATCCGGAGGAAACCCAGGCAGGCACAGGGAGAATGTGTAGACTCCACAACTCCCTCCCCGTACAAATCACACAGCATCTCACAATCTCAGCTTCTCTGGCATTCTCAGTTAGCTAACTGGGATACTCTGTGAGAAACCTTTGCTGCTTTTGAACTATTATTTCTTATTTTCCAAGTCCTTGTGTCTGTGTCAATGAAATAACTGCCTTTTCTGTTACATGTAGCTGTTATGATGGCATGGATGGTTTTGCACCTCATTTTTTTGTGTCTTCCTATCAGAGCTGGTACTGTATCTTGGTTCAATCATGCTTGCTATTCTGCTTTCTCTTGTACCAATTCTGCCTATCATATCCAATCAATTTGAGGTGCCCTGACTCAGAACTATTTCTGCTTGTAACCTCTTCAAATTCTCTATCAGATCTGCTAAATGTGCCATTACGTTAAATATCAAATGGTGTCTGTCTACAATAGCAACATGCATTCTCTCTTGTCCTTTGCCTAACCTGCCTCTCATATATGCACACTTTTTTAGCTTACATTTTTCTTCTTTACTGGAGGTACAGTTTTTCATGATTCGCATACAGTTCCTTCTTTATAACAATTACATTTTCCAATCATTATCCAACTTTTGTGTGTTTGTTTGATAGTTTTATTCCACATTCATTAACTTTTTTAAGATTGTATGCCCTTACTGCATACAACTTCATTAGAACATAAGAAATAGGGGCAAGAGTAAAGTGGTCTTGAGGGCCTAGGCTATGAGAAGACGTTGAATAAACTAGGATTATTTTGACTGGATAGATGAAGGCTAAGGGGAGACCTGATAGAAGTCTGTAAAATTATGAAAGATATAGAGAGGGTAGATAGTCAGAGGCTCTTACCCAGGGTGAAAGTGTCAATTACAAGGGGGCACAGGTTCAAGTGTGAGGGGGAAAGTTTAAGGGAGATGTGCACGGGAAAATTTTCAGGCAGAGTGGCACATTAGAAACATTTAAGAGGCATCTGGATGGGTACATGAATAGGGAGGGAATAGAGGGAAATAGTCTGAGTAAGGACAGAAGGTTTTTTTTAGTTTAGTTAGGGCATTATGATCACACAGTCTTGAAGGGCTGAAGGGTCTGTTCCTGTGCTATACTTCTCTTCGTTTTTTTCAAGTCATATAATCGCTCAATCCTGTTCTGACATTCAATAAGATTTAACTTGGAATTCTTCCATTCCACCTTCCTGTCCATCCCTTTATCCCTTGATTTCCTAATCTCCATCAACAGAGCTTCCATGGCTCTCTGAGAAAGAGAATTTCAAAGACTCCTAATCCTATGTGAAGAAGTTCCCCTCAGTTCAATCCTAAATGGCTCACGACTTATCTGAGACTATGATCCCTACTTCTAGACTCTTCACCCTGAGAAACAACCCCTCAAAATCCATTCTGTCAACCTCTCTGTAAGTGTCAAACATTTCAGTTGTGTCACTTCTCATTCTCCAGTGAATATAGGCCTATTTTACTCGATCTCTCCTCGCATCCCAGACACAATTCAGTGAATCTTCTTTGGAGCCCCTCCTCTGAGGCAAATATAATGGGTAATGTGACTAAACTGTACATCGTACCCTAGGTGTGGTCTCAGCAAAGACTTTTACAATTGCAACAAGACTTTCTTAATCTTATATGTCGACATTTTTGCAATAAGTGCTGAAACGTCACTTGCTTTCCTAAGTTTTACTGCAGTTGAATGTTAATTGCCTGTGACCCAATGGAAGGACATTCAATTCCCACTGCATACCAACATTTATTCATCTTTCACCTTTTAAAAAAATCCTGTTTTTCCATTTTTCTGACCAGAGTAGATAATTTCCATCTTCACCATATTACATCCCCAAATGTTTCCTTCCAGTGGGGTGGGATTTTAACAACATGGTTAACTTGTTGAGAAGGGTGGTAGTTCTATTTGTGATTGGTCATGCCCTGCACAGTGGAGAAAGATGCAAACCTCTATTCTCTTTGCTTTTGCTTGCAATATTGTCTGGGAGATCCAGGGGATTCCTGGACACTCCTGGAGAGTTTATGACCCAAGCAAAGGTAAATTTGCACTTACAAAACCCTTCAACCAAATCCTGCCTTTTCTATTTATATACCTGATACTCTTAGCATTGTGCTTGTTTTTGTCTGTTTTCATTTCCCAGCATGTGTTCCAATTGGTTTGTTATTTTTCTGTATGGGTTGGAGGTCAGGGATTCCTGTTTGATTTAGCTCAGTAGAACATAAAACATAGAACATTACAACGCAGTACAGGCCCTTCGGCTCTCGATGTTGCGCCGACCTGTGAAACCAATCTAAGCCCATCTAACCTACACTACTCCAATATCATCCATGCATTTAGCCAATGACCATTGAAATGCCCTTAATGTTGGCCAGTCCACTACTGTTGCAGGCAGGGCATTCCACGCCTTACTACTCTCTGAGTAAAGAACCTACCTTTGACATCGGTCCTATACCTATCACCCCTCAATTTAAATCTATGTCCCCTCGTGCTAGCCATTTGCAACCGAGGAAAAAGGCTCTCACTGTCCACCCTATCTAATCCTCTAATCATCTTGCATGCCTCTATTAAGTCACCTCTTAACCTTCTTCTCTCTAACGGTTCCTTGAATCATAAAACTATTGCAAATGGTTACTTCCAACAGTTTGTGTGTGAGGGTGGTGATGGACTCTCATTTCATACCCAGTACAGTATGGTAGTGTAGATGAGGTAGTAGGGTAGTAAGGTAGATGTTGGATTGTGTTTTTAAGCTTTCCAATATCAAGGATGTGAACCATTAACTCTATGTTTAATATGCAGAAAACAATTTTCTTTTAGCTTTGAGAGGAAACACCTGAGAGATTAACATTTTAAAGCACGTAAGATAGAAAGAAGCAGGCTTAAACTACTCATAGCAAGATTAGGACAAGGCTTGATATTTCTTGACTATAAATGGTTAAGGTGTGATCTAATTAGTGTTTGTGATGACTTGAAGAAATTGATCAGGGAGATCATAAACTACTTCCTGATGAGGCAGTCCAGGACACTACAGCCTCACTTTAAAATGAGAACCAGGCCATTAATGGGTGACATCAGGATGTTCTTCTTTTAACAAAGGACAATCTGGAACTCTCCATCAAAAAAGAGACTGGAGGACAATTGATGTCAAAATTGAGATTTTTGTGATAGGTTTTTGTAAGGTCAAGGTATTAAGAATCACAGAATCAAAGTGGGTAGGTGGAGATAAGAAACAGATCAACCACAAACTATTTGATTGGCAAAGCAAACTCAAGGCTCCTCATGTTTCTACTCGGAGGTTCTTCACACAGAATGTGCAATAGATTAATCTTCTGGACAGAATAGTGAAGAGAGTAATGTTCTGAAATCATTTAAGACACCATTCAATTGTGAAACATGAGGTAGTTAGAGTCTTTCCATGTTGGTGGTTTAACTGAAGTGGGTCAAATCGCTTTACTCATCCAAAATTATAATTCCCTTGTGAACTAGTGTCTGACTTTAATATGACGGTATTGATTCTTCAACAACCAAAGAGGTGTGAATGCTAATGGTGACAAGTGACTGCTATTGGCTGCAAATTGCTTTAAGACATACCAATACTTGATGAGGTACCTCGGCATAGAAATGATAATTCTTCCTTCTTCATAAATGTAACAGAACTTTTCTTGACAATGAATAGGCTAAAATCACAGAGAAGCTTAATTCCTGAATCTCTGGTTTTGAATGAAATACTGCTACATGTACACATTGCCACACTTCCTAACTTTTGATTAACAGCTTCATGAACATCTGATTGCCTGGAGTACATCAGCAAGAAAACAATGCCGTGAATTGATCAACGCTCTGCCGATCACATGAAATGGGATGATCTTTTCTAATTTTCCATGTGTGATGTTTTTTATAAAGCATGTTAGAGGAACAGGATGTAAAATATTTGAGATACAGTTTTGCTCAGATTCTTACAGGAGTTGATTGTTAAAGTAAAGTTGCAATATATAATTCATAGAATCCTACAGAGCAGAAGGAGGCCATTTGGCCCATCAAGTCTGCACCAACCACAATCCCACCCAGGCCCTATCCCTATAACACCCATGCATTTACTCTCTCTAGCCCCCCTGATATTAAAGGGCAATTTAGCATGGCCAATCCATCTCACCTGCATGTCTTTGGACTGTGGGAGGAAACCGGAGCTGCCGGTGCATATGAAATGAGAGTCCATTCTCAGGCACGGGAGAATGTGCAAACTCTACACAGATGGGATTTGAACCCAAGACCCTGGCGCTGTGAGTCAGCAGTGCTAACCACTGTGTCACTTTGCCATTAATTACTATTATCCTAGCTAAGTAAAGTATATTTCTGCCTAACTTAGCTTTCATGAATCTTAAAAAAAAAACTTGATTGATGCTAAACATGCAGCTTACTCCAACAAAAAATCGTTGCGATGCAGCTTTTGAATCATAAGTTAAAGAACTGTTTATAGAAAAAAATTATAGAATACTATACCAATATTTTGAATAAAAATGCATGTTATGATCATTAAATATGTCTATTGCCCATTTTCTTGCTATAAAGTTCTACCTTGCCTTCAAATATACATGAATGCTATGAAGCTTTTTCAAGCCTCTTCCCGTCTTATATGGGGATGCTGCAGCCCCTACTTATTCCCTGTAAGTTCTGCAGCTTATACAGCACCTTTGACATTGTAAACTGCTCAAAGATGTTTCACAGTAGCATTATCAGACTAAATTTGATGCTGAACCACATGAACAGGAGCAAAGTGGTAGATCTTCAGGAGTGTTCAAAAAAGGAAAGGGAAAGATGATGAACAAGTTTAGGAATCAAAAGGTGATGATGGCCAAAGGAAATCAAGGATGTGCAAAAGGCCAAAGATTGGAGTAAGGCAAAAATCTTGGAGAATAGCAGGACTGGAGGAGTTTCCAAAATCTGGAGGTGTGAGGTTATGAAGGGATTTGAACAAAGATGAGAAATTTGATTGTATGTTGTTTGGATTGCATCTTTCCTTGTGTTTTTTTAATTTGGATAGCTGAGAAAGTAGTTCAATGTTGAGGTTAACAATCCTTTCAATGGCTTGAGCTGACAGAGTGTGAATGGCTGTGATAGCACCTGGAATAGGTCACTGGAGGTAAAAGTTGAGTATGTGGGTAATGTTCTGACCTGGATGGACACAGTCACAGCTTGTGCTTTTCCTCATATTCCACTTGTGCAGCAAGTGGCTTCCCTGGTCCATTCTCAAGCAGTTAAGGGTTGTTCAGATTTTCCATGGAAAAGATTGAAACCTGGGACTTCACCATTCGGATCAGTCATCAGGTTATAGTCGGTAATGTTTGCAGATAGCCAAAAAATGTACAATAGAGAGTTGGACCTGTCAACTGTAAATTGTAAAAAGTTGAGGCCCTAACACTGATCCCTGTGGCGCTTGACTAGTTACAGCTTTCTATCCAAAAATAGACCAATTTATCCCTATTCTCTGCCTTTCATTAGCTAGCTAATCCTTTATCCATGGTAATATATTATCCCCTACCCCTGGAGCTTTTATCTTTTGGATTGTGTGTTTATAGTGATTTCTTAGCACTGAAGCAGGACAGAACACTTAAAGATTATGCATGCATGATGTCACAGGATGTGATGACTTCACCAGAAGTGACATCATTGCCAGTTTGCACAGGGAACTGTGCAGAGTAGGTTTTCAGCCTGTGCTGAACACATCTGTTTATTAAAGCTCCTTAACTTATTGAACTTCTGTAGCTCTGTACCATTAATCCTGCAAACACCCTGCACAAAAACTGGCGATAAGAACATAGAACAGCGCTTGCTGGCCACTGAGGAAGGAAAAATATTACCTAAAAATTCAAAGGAAACTTTTGAAGAGAAGTTCTCCATGTGCTCCAGCCAGAACAAATTCAGTAGTTTAGTTTTTTTTAGCCTATTTATTAGTATCACAAGAAGGCTGGCTATAATGACTTCAATCAGGCCATTAGAGTTGGCCACTTGGAGTATGAACTCCCTCATTAAGGATTCAATTGATGGGCTAATCAGAGAGTCTTTGCCTTGGTACTTAATCAGGAGGTCAGTTCCTCCAACACCCCAGGAGATAGACTGCTAACTGATAGCGTTTTGCGTACTGCTGTTAGAGTTGTGAATAATGCAATTTTGTTGAAGGGACTTCTGCCTCTGTCAACTTATCACACTTGCGTTAACACTAAAATGAAGTTACTGTGAAAATCCCCTAGTTGCCAGACTCCAGCAGCTGTTTGGGTACACTAAGGGAGAATTTAGCATGGCCAATGCACCTAACCAGCATGTCTTTCAGACTATGAGAGGAAACCGGAGCACCCGGAAGAAACCCAAGCAGGCACGGGGAGAATGTGCAGACGCCGCACAGACAGTGACCCAAGCTGGGAATCAAACCGGGTCCCGGCACTGTGAGGCGTAGTGCTAACGATTTAGCCACCATGCAACCCATGGGAACCCATAGCCATAAGTAACAGCTACTCTCCAACAGTAAATCTAGACCAGAGGCGTTTTAAAACGAAAAACAGGCTGAAGCTCAGGCTGTGCCTTGATTTAAGAGAGGAAAACAGGGTAGAGCTAAACATTTGCAGCACACCTGTGCACACGCAAGTTTTTCCATTGAGAGAAAGTGGTGGGAGTTTTTGAAGGTTTGACAAGAGTACAGAGTGATGGAGCTCGGATATGGAATGGTCGGCTATTTTGTGCCAGCTAATAAGATAGCAGAGGATATAAAAGATCCCACATTCCTGAATAGAGTGGGATGGCAGATTGGGGAGGGTGGGGTGGAAAAAGGAACCTCTTCAGGAGTCTGGTACAGCAAGCAAAGCCAGACACAAAGACATACAAAGAAATAGTGGAAATATTGCATGGCCACGATTCACCAAAACCTAGTCATTGCAGAAAGCTTGAGGTTTCACAAGTGAAAACAAGAAGGGAGGAATTGATTGCACAATTTGTGGCTACACTGAAAAGGCTGGCAGAGCACTGCAAGTTCAGGGATGTATTAAACAACACAAATACAAGGATGGACAAAATTTTGGTAGAAATACAGACTTGGCCTTGCCGTAGGTATGTAAAGACTGGACATTCAGATGCAGAGTGTTGGTGCAAAGGTACCATGTGCGGAAACTGTGGAAGAAAAGACCACATGAGCACACATGTTGGAAAAAATAAGCAACATTGTACAAAAGTAGCAAAAAGCAAGAGCTGAATAAAGTGACTTGCAAACAGAACAAAGGAAAAGTCTCCATATAGTATAAAAGAACAAGAGGAGAGACTTGGTTCACAGTCGGAGGGTAAGTTGCCATTGAATGTGCGAGACATTGTTCCTGCTGCAAATAGATACTGAGTCATTTCACTGCTGGATAGGCAGCTGGTAAAGATGGAGATGGACAGCAGCCTTGCTGGTGCCAGACACTGTCTGCAAAGAACAGCTCCAACATTTTCCTCTGAGACATCAAAAATTGTACTGAAGATTTTCACTGATAAAATGGTTCAATCCAAGGGCCATTCAAAAACACTGCAATTAAACAGTCAGCAGATTTGTCCGTATAAATGGTCAAAGCATTAATATTTCGAACTTGTTCGGAAGAGATTTGATTGAATTGGGCCAAATTCAATCTGATGACTGATGTAGAGTCAGGCCTTACCAAAATTCTTGAGAAACATGCTGTTGGTTTCAACTGTGAACTGAGAAGCAAAAAGGACATCTCAGTGAAGCTAAAAGGATCAAAGAAGGGAGTTAGGCGAAGGGCTTCCTGTGGTGATGAATTCCACAGGTTCACCACTCTTTGGGTGAAAAAATGTCTCCTCACCTCCATTCTAAATGGTCTAACCCGAAACCTCAGATTGTGACCCCTGGTTCTGAACTCCACCACTGTCGGGAATATCCTCCTTGCATCTACCCTGTCTAGTCCTCTCATAATTTTATAAGTCTTTATGAGAACCCCCCCTCATTTGTCTGAATTCCAGCAAAAACAATCCTAACCTAGTCAATCTCTCCTCAT
The DNA here is from genome assembly GCF_965287045.1 of Carcharhinus amblyrhynchos. Lineage (NCBI taxonomy): Eukaryota > Metazoa > Chordata > Chondrichthyes > Carcharhiniformes > Carcharhinidae > Carcharhinus > Carcharhinus amblyrhynchos. The sequence goes on along the minus strand of NC_137336.1, from coordinate 22,846,771 downwards.
ACATCAGTCCCACCATCCCCGGAATTGATGTCAAGGGCCTTCACAAGTCTCCTTCGAAGGTCAAAGCAGGACTGAATCTCGTATTCAAAGTTGAAGAGTTTGGCAGTGCTTGCCAGACTCCACCCAGCTCATTGAAATCAGTTATCTCTCCCCCTCCGGACAAATCACACTGTCCCTGAGTGATTCGCTGGAGTAATCTGGTTTGACGTCAAGAGCATTCCCTACCTTTCTGTCAAACATGATTATCGAGGCATTTATCAAACTGAAAGAGATTGCTGGGTTTCTCCGTTGGTTACTTTTTAACAAGCCTTAAAGGAGCTCATTTTCGTACTTTTAGTACAAGCAAAAATTGAAATCATGAAGCTCTCCAGACTCAAATTATGTTTCAAACATTTATATTTTTAATAACTCAATTGGATATGTTCAGAATACAAAAAACTATTAAGAGTTCAGGTAAAAAACATCAGGTCAATTCTGTATATAGAACATAGAACACTACAGCACAAATAGCCCCATTGGCCCACAAGTTGTGCCCATCATATCCGTACCTACCAGGCCATGGAACTATCTGTAACTCCCAATCCCATTAAATCCCATGTACTCATCCAGAAGTCTTTTAAAAGACCCCAGCGAGTTTGCCTCTACCACCACCGATGGCAGCCAGTTCCACTCACTCACCACCCTCTGACTGAAAAACTTACCCCTAACATCTCCTCTGTACTTGCTTCCCAGCAACTTAAACCTGTGTCCTCTCATAGCGACCATTTCAGCCCTGGGAAATAGCCTCTGAGAATCCACCCTATCTATTCCTCTCAACATTTTATAAACCTCTATCAGGTTGCCTGTCAACCTTTGTCTCTCCAGGGAGAAGAGACCCAGCTCCCTCAACCTATCTTCATAAGGCATGCCTCCCAATCCAGGCAACATCCTTGTAAATCTCCTCTGCACCCTCTCAATAGCTTCCACATCCTTCCTGTAGTGAGCTGACCAGAACTGTGCACAGTATTCCAAGTGGGGTCTGACAAGGGTCTTATAAAGTTGCATTGATTAGAAAAGGTACAACAAACATGTCCATTTTCAAAGCTTCAGCAGAAGTCACACAGCGATGGAAAAATAATGCAGGGACTGAAAACTGAGACCACTTCATAAGAACATAAGAACATAAGAAATAGGAGCAGGAGTAGGCCATCTAGCCCTTCGAGCCTGCCCCGCCATTCAATAAGATCATGGCTGATCTGTCGTGGCTCAGTTCCACTTTCCCGCCCTCTCCCCATAACCCTTAATCCCCTCTCTTATCAAGAACCCATCAACCCGCTTCTTAAAAATATTTAGCGAGGCAGCCTCCACCACTTCAACGGGCAGAGAATTCCAGAGATTCACCACCCTTTGAGTGAAGAAGTTCCTCCTCAACTCCGTTCTAAACCGCCTCCCCTTTATCTTGAGGCTGTGCCCCCTAGTCCTACTGTCTTTTTTGAGCGGGAAGAGTCTCTCCACCTCTACCCTATCCATCCCATTCATCATCTTATACGTCTCAATGAGATCTCCCCTCATTCTTCTAAACTCTAACGAGTACAAGCCTCCTTGGCTGACAGTTTATTAATGCTCTTTTAAACCATTGGCAATTCATAAGCTGCCATGTAGCTTTTTGTCAAGTGATGATAGACATGTCTTTCAATGTCAGAAATGGAAGTGCTAGCACCCAGTCAGAACAATTCTGGCTTTAGCCAGTTGTTGCCTAGTCTTCTTTGATTGGTGACAATGTGAATACCACCTGCTGGTTTAAACCTTGTAACTGATCTTACCATAATAGTCTCTGATGGCCCACACTATCATTAGGGCAAAAGAAAATGCTGCATTCACCCTTTCTTTTCCTGTAGAGACTCTAATGGAATCAGAACATGCCATCGTGACAACGAGACTAGCACCCATAGAATCATAGAATCCTCCAGTTGAAAAGGAGGCCATTCGGCCCATGGAATCCACACCAACCACAATCCCACTCAGGCCCTATCCCTATAACCCCATGCATTTACCCTAGCATGTCCCCCTGACACAAAAGGGCAATTTAATATTGCTAATCCACCTAACCAACACATCTTTCAATTTATAAATGTGTGTCAATGACCCCACTCATCCTTTTCCTAATATGGTCTTTATGTGGGTTACTCCGAAGACATCCTGACATTGTTGATTCTCTTTATACAGCTCTTCCCACTGGCCTTTCACCCTGTTAATTGTAGTATCAATTTCACTCGCATCTTCTTCAAGAGCCAATTTTAACTCCTACAAACATATCGTTAGTGGTGTCTGCCCAACAGGAAAACCAATTGCCACTGAGGCAACAGGGATATTTCACTCTATATTTTGCAATATTTGTACTGCATCAGACACCTGAGATGGATAAAAACTGACTGCATCAGTAGTAATATCTTTATCGTCCATGTTCAGACTCTTCAGCAGATCATTTCTGATTGGGAACTTGGCTTTGTAGCATCCCCTCTGGACATTTGAAGATGTATTATCACCAGACATCATGGTGAGGTCAATACAGGTGACAGTCTTCAGCAGCCGTGCAGCTTGCCACTCCTGGGTCAAATTCCTTCTTATCCATAGTTTGGCACAACAGGTTGGTTTACCCGAATGTTGCATATCCAACCCAAATCCAGCAGACAGCCGCAATTCTTGGCTGCTTTGGATGCCATGTAAATGTGGGACTGCTGCCTCTGCCAAAAACATTTGGTTCTTGTCTCAACAGGAATCCCAATGCTGAGTCCTGGGACACTCAACACCCTACCTCCCCCTCCCCACCTACACTCCAACATTACCCTTCCACTGTTTACCCAGCCATTGTTTTCCACCATTAATCCATGTTTATATGCCCACAACATTGAATTTTTTCTGTGATCTTTAATGTGGAATTTAATAAAATTTTTGGGCCCTGAGTTACACAGTGTCAAATGAATCAAGGAGATCATTCTGCTGAGTATTAGGATGTTGTCAATCAAGTTGGGAAGGTTAGTAATCTAGAAAAATGGGATCAAACTGGAAGAAGGAATATGCTGTGATTCAAACCAATGGAGGAAGCCAATGATCTAAGATAGTATGGAGACTGAAAAGGGAGCAATTCTATAGGGTTTACCTAATCTTTGACCAAAGTTATGGTGGGAGATAGGATGGGAAATGGCAAGCAATACAGTTTGCACTTGTCCGGTGTGTGTGTGTACCGCAGACTGCATGGTGTACCTGGAATAGATTTGGTTCTGTTGCCTGAATTGTCATCTCAATGAAATGATCATTTCCAGGGAATCAAAAAACTTCTAGTTCTCAAAGTTTTCACTATCAGATATACACATGTCTCCAATCTTGCTATGAATCTACACTGCAGATCATCAACTGTGCACGCATCCAAAGTGGACTGCCAGTTGCCATTATTTCAACAGGAGGCAGCAATTCCATCAGATGTTGTTAGCAATTGTTCTGCCCCAAATGTGCTGTTATATAACAGCCTACTTTGCAAAGCAGGGCAGCAACACCAAGTCGACACTTGAGTCCAGGAATGTTTAGACCATAAAGACCATAAGATATAGGAGCAGAATTTGGCCATTTGGTCCATTGAGTCTGCTCTGTCATTCAATCATGGCTGATATGATTCTCATCCCCATTCTCCTGTCTTCTCCCTGTAACCCTTGATCCCTCTATTGATCAAGAACCTATCTATCTCTGTCTCAATGACCTGGCCTCCACAGCCCTCTGTGGCAATGAGTTCCACAGATTCACCACATCCATTCTATCTAGGCCTCTCAGCACCCTGTAAATGTCAATTAGACCCCCCCATCCTTCTAAACTCCATCAAGTATAGACCCAGGCCCCTCAACTGCTCCTCATATGACAAACCTCTCATTCCTGGGATCATTCTTGTGAATCTCATCTGGACCCCCGCCAAGGCCAGCACATCTTCCTCAGGTATGGGGCCCAAAAATGCTCACAATGTTTCAAATGGGGTCTGACCAGAGCTTTATACAGTCTCAGCACTATACCCTTGCTCTTATATACCAGCCCTCTAGAAATGAATGCTAACATTGAATTTGCCTTCCTAACTGTGAACCGAACCTGCATGTTAACTTAAGAGAGCCCTGAACCAGAACTCCCAAGTCCCTTTGTGCTTCAGATTTCCGAAGCCTTTCCCCATTTAGAAAATAACCTCTGCCTCTATTCTTTCTACCAAAGTGCATAACTTCACATTTTCCCAAATTGTTGGAACGTGTCTTAAATGTAGATCCTGGGTGAAATGACTGATGTGGACAAAATAACTCTGGTATTTGTTGGCAACTAAATCATGTAGCTTGGGAATCTATGATCACCAGTCGAAGGCTTGTGTCACCACACAGTGTCTACAAATCATAGTGGGTTGCATGTGGGAATAGCTGATTGACAATGTTGGATTGAAGTGAGAGAACGAATGAAGAGAGGGAGGAAGATTGAAGGAGAGAGAGGGAGGAACATGAAAGAGAGAAAGAGAAATCGAGGAAGAATTATAGGGAGACAGAGAGGACTGAAGGGAGAAAGGGAATGGGAAGGAGGAAAGGAAGGAGTAAGCAAGAATGGAAGGAAGGAGAGATGGAAAATTGTATTGCAGCTTATCAAGTGACTCAGCAATGTCTCAAAGCATTCATAGAAATTTAATTCCCACCAACAGAATTAGCATGGCTTAAGATTGGACTGTGATATTATTCTGCCAAATTGCACACCCCTGAGTTTGTCCAATTAATAAATCAAAGCATAGAAGTGCAGTTACTGCTGTTATCCAGGCAAATTAAATGACATTCTTCCCCATTGCAGGATTCCATCATGAGCAATGGGATTAGTTCATCTGTTTACAATGTTGGCACAGATTCAGTGAAGTAGTGTCATATGATTTTCAGTGATATTGTCATTGCTCTGAGGTTAATTTCAAATCGGAGGTAGCCAGAACAATAGTCAGACTTGTGAAACTTCTAGGAGCCAATAGGAAATCTGATGAGCCAATCTTCACATGGTCAAGAAGCTACATCCTCATCTTGTATGTCGTTGGCAACATGGTTCTGATGTCTGACTTAAACGAATGGTCCTTCTGAGGATCTAATTGGATGATTTGCAGAGAGTGACCAAAGATTTATAGAGAATACTGGCAGAGTAGATGGCCAATCAACCCTTCAAATGTCTGCCATCTAAAAGATAAAACATTTTTCAGACCTTGGCCATAGCCCTGTAGATCTTCAAACTTCTAAGACGTAAGTATACCCTGTATGTTTCATAAGCATTCTGCACCAAAACCCCACCACTCTCCATCTCTGCCAAATAATCAGCTTGGTGCTGGAGGAAAAAGAAGAAAGCTGTTGGAGGATCATTTTTGAGGTTTTATTAAGTAGGGTGAATGCTGGGGGTGGGCTGGTGCTGAGGTTTAGATGAATTATTTATCATTCTATGCATTTTTATGTCATAAATTTCATACTTGCATGGGGAAGCAATATGACGGCCCTTTTGTCATGGTATTTTTACAGAACACAATGTCCCTTTCTCTGTCCATCTTGTTAAGCTGCTCATCTGTAACAACATCTGGTTCCATCAAAGGGTCATTGACCCTCCACAGGTGTTGCCTGGCCTGCTGAATCTTTTCAGTATTTTCCCTGTTTCGTTCTATTATTACTGGAAAAGCTTTCTCACTCACAGCTCCATCAACAGTCAGCTATTGTCATGGTGATGAGCTGCAGGCAGTGGATGGCAAAACTCGTGTTTTTGCAAATTGCAAGAGATGTACTTTGCATTTTTTAAATATTTGTGCTCTGAGTAGATTACCTAAACAGGCATCTATATGTAAAAATTCAGCAACTGCACGGTGAAAGTGAAAGGAAACACTCTTCATTTTTAGTATCATTGAGTGCTTTGTTGTTCTCTTCAGTCTAAGAACCCTAAGGCCAAAGGGCACTTTCTAGCTGATAAAAGCCATGTGTCAAAGAACTCACTGCAGTAATTTTTTTGGCCATTGTTTAATGTTTAATATATTGTTTAATGGACCTGCGTCTTCTATGTGGAAACTTCCAGTAATTCCACAAAATATGGATGTTCTCTGTTAGAATGCCTTCAAATCCTTAATGCTGAAAACACCCAACTTTGAACTGTGTGGTATTCATCCATTTGCCAGGAGAAATGCTGCAATGATGCGCACTCACATCAGGAATGCAAAGAGCATTTATTTATAAGGAAAAACTTCTTTATTAATAAGGGGAAACTGTACAGAGTCCGGCAGCCCCACAGCTACCTCAGTCCCTACATGTCTCCTATGTGTCATCAGGCTGTCTTCTGCCTAAGAGAGGACTCCATTCCCCTGGGGTGATTACCCATTCTCAGTCCCAACTGGCCCCTCAAGCCAGGTGACCTTCTTTCTGCTATGTTGCCCTTAAAGGGACAATCATCACAGTTTCCTGTACGGGGCTTCTTTAACTCAGAATCACTGGAGAGTGACACAGTTGATGTGATGTTACAGAATCAGTATGGATTCAAGATGCAGCTTCAATTATTTAGTTATTGAAATTGACTATGCCTTGAGTTGTTTTGTACTGTTGTGTATTTCTACCCAGTCTGCTTTCCAGTGCTGTGCTATTTAGCACTGCGGTAGATTCACTTTGAAACTTCAAAGGAAAGAAAGCAACATTGCAGGTTACAGTCAAATTTCATGTTTCATTAAGTGCAAGAGAACTGAATTCTAAATTTACCAAGAGAAGAACCACAACATCCATAAATTCCCACTGACTCTTCAGTTAATCCATTATTTAAATTTGACAAGCTTAAAATAAGAGTTTTTAATTACTCAGAGATATACATATTTAAATATATATATATGCCCCACATGAATATGTCAGCTATGGATTATTTGTTACTACTTGCATCTCTGAGTCAGAAGATTGTCAGCTCCAGCCTTACTCCAAGATTTCAGCACAAGCTGACCCTTCAATGCAGTGATGTGGAAATGCCGGCGTTGGACTGAGGTAAGCACAGTAAGAGGTCACATAACACCATGTTAAAATCCAACAGGTTTATTTGGCAGCACGAGCTTTCAGAGTCTCATTCACCTGATGAAGGAGCCTGAGAGTCCGGAAGCTAGTGCTGCCAAATAAACCTTCAATGCAGTACAGAAAGGATGCTGCACGATCAGAACTCACTAAATCCCCTGTCAACACAAGAAGGCTGTGTAAGATGGCCGCTGACTTCTGACAGCGCATGCACACTTGTCAGTGTGTGTGCAGAATCCAATGAAGAACATACAAATCCACCCTCGTAAATACTGACAGCTTTTTCTCAGCCATCTTCAAGCTTTTAATACTGAATCATATTTCATTGTTTGTGTGTCCCCAAAATGATTTATATCACAACCAAAGCATTTTGGTGAACCATCCCTCTGAACTAATTCGATGGCTGGTACGAAATTTCAAACAGTTACACACTGTCAGCCATTTCCCTTTCTCTGCCTCTCCTGCTTCGGCTCTCTCTCTCTCTCTCTCTCTCACTTCCCAGTCATTTCTTCTGATATTTCATCTTTTAGTGAATTTCTAATAAAAACACCAGTGTGGCCAACGGCTGCATAGTGGCACAGCGGTGAACACTGCTGCCTCACAGTGTCAGGGACATGGGTTCAATTCCAGCCTTGAGTGACTGCCTGTGTGGAATTTGCACATTCTTCCCACGTCTGTGTGGGTTTCGTCCGGTGCTTCAATTTCTTCCAAAGATATGCAAGTCAGGTTGATTGGGCATGCTAAATTGCCCCTCAGGGTCCAAAGATGTGTAGGTTAGGGAGATTAGTGAGTTAATTACATGAGGTTGTAAGGATAGAGTCTGAGTGGGATGCTCTGTCAGAGACTCAATGGGCCAAATGGCCACCTTCTGCACTGTAGGGATTCCATGATGTCTATTTTAATTTGTGGTTGGGGTTATAATGTGCGAATGGAATGGATCCCATGTGCCAGTTGCCCTTTGCAATCATCACTATGAGGTTTGGGGTGAGCAGTGATTACAAAACTATATCAAGAGTTAAAAAATACACATGCTTCTATTCATGTACAATTAATATTATGTTGTGACTCACAGGTACTAACATAGGAACAGGAGTAGGTCATTTAGCCCCTGAATTCACCATTCAATTAGATCATGGTTGATCAACTTTTTAAACTCATTTTGATTCCATAATACTTAATACTCTTTCCTAACACAAACCTATCAATCTCAGTTTTGAGATGTCCCATTGATCTAGTCACAATAGATTTCTGGGGAGAAAACTCCAGTTTTCCAATTGCCTGTGTGTGAAGAGGTATTTTCAACACGCTATCACTGACTGGGACAGCTCGAATTTTAGTGTTGTGGCCCTTTTTCTGGATACTTCCAACAGAAGAAATACTTTCTCTGTATATACTATATCAATTCCTTTAATCATCTTAAATACCTCAGTTAGATCACGTCCTAATCTTTGGTACTCCAGGGATAACATTTTCTCAGCAACCTTCCCATCATAATTTAACGCTCCTGGTATCCTCTTGTTATATGTTGATGTGCATAACAAAAGGACATTCTATCTTGATGGAACAGATTATTAAGGAGAGACACTGTGAAGAAAGAATTTTCAGTTGTATGACTCTAACAATATCTCTCAGAGTATGGGTAGATGGCAATGCAGTGATAACATCATTGCATTGCTAAATTTAAGACCTAGGCAAAAGACTCCAAGATGTTTTGTGAAGTTAGCCTAGACTTTAAGTTTTACATTTGATTTTGGCATGGGTGAGCATGAGGTGCTTCACTCCAAGTATGACTCAAGTGACTCAGTAGGACGCTTTTATCAAACAAAGTTTATTTAAGAACAGTTAGAATGGAACAAAAATAATTAGCAAATCATTCGCCAATTACAAGACTTAAACACAACACAGTATATTTCTTAACAGCTAGCTATCTCTGTTGTTCCAATTTAAAGTGATACTCCATAGACATACACCCTTCTTCAGAATTGGCACAGAGACAAGTGTGCTCTCATGATGCTGGATTTTCATCTTTTTGACACTTCTGAATAAAGGTCCAGGCAGCAATCTTCAGAGAAGCATATACCCTCAAAAGCGCAAAACCTCAGAGAGGTAAACTTAGTCTCTGGCAGCTTCCAGTCTCCAACTTCAGGGAGGAATAAAGAAAGACTCCTTTCTCTTGCTTAAAAGCATCAACTAAGCTTGGATATTCTATGAAAAAGCCCAGCTTGCCCCCATCACTAGATCATACTTACCAATTACCCCAATGAAGCCTCACTCTGCAAAATCCCAAGGGGAAACAGTAGAACAGCATTAAAACAAACATTCCAATCATTGGAAACAATTAGGCTGCTACAACAACAATATAGCATGCTGTTAGACACTGCATTCTGAGTGCATAGAATTGCTACAACAGATCCTGCACACCAAAGAACAAAACAAAGAACAACCCAGCACGGGAAACAGGCCCTTCGGCCCAACAAGCCCGCGCCGCCATCTCAACAAAGCATTTTCCTACACCTACCTTGCCCCATGTGTATGTGAATGGTACCCCTATTGTAACCAGATTCAGGGGAGAATAGTGTAGGGACAATTTGGTAAACCAATCAGCCTAAGAGCACATCTTTGGGGTGTGGGAGGAAACCAGAGCACCCGGAGGAAACCCACGCAAACACAGGGAGAATACGCAAACTCCCACAGACACTGGCCCAAATCCATGTATCTGCACAGCTAGCAGTGATAGTCACTGAGCTGTTGTGGTGCCCATCTGCTGGTCCAGGTTTAAACACACACAACGATGCAAAGTACTAGGCCACTCTCGAAATATCCAAGAGCAACCCACGCACAACCCACCGTGTGCATGCCCCTCATTAGACAACAAGGTGGACCAACACACCTGCGGATTAAAAGAGACAAAACATTAACATGTAGCATTACATTTCCAGTATCGACCCGAGGCTCTGACCCTTTTTAAAACCGTCTCCTATAACCCTCCATCCCTGTTTCACTCATGTGCCTATCTAAGTAGACCTTAAACAAGTCCAGCATGCCTGCCTCCACCACCTTACTTGGTAGTGCATTCCATACCCCCATGGCCCTCTGTGTGAAAAACCTCCCTCTAGTATCCAAATTATACTTCTCCCCCCTCACCCTTAGCTCGTGACCCCTCGTGAACACGTCTTAAGTATATTTCTTCAAGGCACAGTATCGTCACAGTAATCAGATGCCCAGGCCAAAGATCTGGGAAGATGGGATTTAAATTCAATTGATGAATATGAAATTGAAAATCAGCCTTAGTAATGGTGTCCATGACAATTATCATTGATTATCGTTGAAAACCTCTTGTTTTCACTTACCTGGTCTGGCTTACACATGGCCAAAGGCCCACGTCAATGTGTTTGATTCTTAACTGCCCTCTGAAATAGTCTAGCAAGATGCTCAGATCAAGAACAATTAGGAATGGGCAACAAATGCTAGCTTTGTCAGTGATTCCCATGTACCATCAAACAAGTTAGAAAAAAAAACAAATGGGCCAAAGCTCTTCACATACAATTACTTGGAAGTGTAGCTCCATTTTACACACAACATAACTAATAGTGGTTAATCTGTTTTCAGATATGTTAATTGAGGGAGGAATGTGGCCAGGATACTGGGAGAACTCTCTGCACTTCTTCAATAGTTTCATGGACAACTGAAAGTGACAGATAGAATTGCAGGTCAATGATTCATTCAAAGCGTGGCACTTGCAGCACTGGTACAGGAATGTCATAGAACACAGAACAGTACAGCACAGTACAGGCCATTCAGCCTTCGATGTTGTGCCGAGCTTTGTCCTAAACCAAGATCAAGCTATCCCACTCCCTATCATTCTAGTGTGCTCCATGTGCCTATCCAATAACTGCTTGCAAGTTCCTAAAGTGTCCGACTCCACTATCACAGCAAGAGGGGCATTCCACACCCCAACCACTCTTTGAGTAAAGAATCTACCTCGGACATCCCTCCTATATCTCCAACCATGAACCTTATAGTTGCGCCCCTTAGTAACATCTACATCCACCCGAGGAAATAGTCTCTGAATGTCCACTCTATGTGTCCCCCTCATCATTTTATAAACCTCTATTAAGTCACCTCTTATCCTCCTCTGCTCCAATGAGAAAAGCACCAGCTCCCTCAACCTTTCCTCATAAGACCTAGCCTCCAAACAAGACAGCATCCTGGTAAATCTCCTCTGCACTCTCTCCAATGCTTCCATATCCTTCTTATAGTGAGGTGACCAGAACCACACACAATACTCCAAATGTGGTTTCATCAAGGTCCTGTACAGTTGCAGCATAACCCCATGGCTCTTAAACGCAAACCCCCTGTTGATAAACGCTAACACACTATAGGTCTTCTTCACGGCTCTATCCGCTTGAGTGGTAACCTTCAGAGATCTGTGGATATGAACGCCAAGATCTCTCTGTTCCTCCAAATTCCTCAGAACCCTGCCATTGACCCTGAAATCCACATTCAAATTTGTCCTACAAAAATGAATCACCTTGCGCTTATCAGGGTTATATTCCATCTGCCACTTTTCAGCCCAGTTCTGCATCCTATCACTGCCTCTTTGCAGCCTACAAGAGCCCTTCACCTCATCCACTACTCCACCAATCATCATCAGCAAATTTACTGACCCACCCTCCAGCCCCGTCCTCCAAGCCATTGATTAAAAATCACAAATAGCAGAGGACCCAGCACTGATCCCTATGATATACCGCTGGTAACTGGTCTCCAGTCTGAAAATTTTCCATCCACCACCACCCTCTGTCTTCTATGAGATAGCCAGTTACTTATCCAATCGGCCGAATTTCCCTCTATCCCATACTTCCTTACTTTCTTTGTGAGCATACCATGGGGAACTTATCAAACGCCTTACTAAAATCCATGTAGATGAAATCAACTGCTCAACCTTCATATACACAATTAGTTACCTCCTCAAAGAATTCAACCAAATTTGTGAGCCAAGAATTCATGAATCCTTCATGAATCCATGCTGACTATCCCGGATTAAGCTGCATCTTTCCAAATGGTCATAAATCCTATCCCTCAGGACCTTTTCCATTAACTTACCGACCACCAAAGTAAGACTAGCCGCCCTATAATTACCATAATCATTCTTATTTCCTTTCTTGAACAGAGGAACAACATTCGCCACTCCCCAGTCCTCTGGCACTATCCCCGTGGACAGTGAGGACCCAAAGATAAAAGCCAAAGACTCTGCAACCTCATCCCTTGCCTCCCAAAGAATCCTAGGATATATCCCAAATGTCAGCCTAGATTGTGTCTTCAGCTGGAGATTGTGAGTAAGATGAGAATCATTCATGATTGTTTTAGAGACTTACGTATAGGATGAATATTTATACAGCTCAGATCAAGCTTAAAGTGCTACACTGGGAAAATTGGTCATCTGCAACGTAAGGGGAAAAAGTGAATAGGAATATCTGAACTGCCCCATTAATCAGCACTTAATGAACAGTAGTGAGGCGTTACAAGATGCATTATATAAAACAAGTGGTTAATAGTTTATTCAAAGCACACTGATACATAGCAGCATATGTCTGCATTTTGAACTAAATGAGTCAGAATGCTGAACAGAAGGTTGAATTGCAGACTGATTGAAATGGTTAGCAGCACCCTCTGGTGGTTCTGCAACTGGGACTATCCAAGCTAATGGAAACATAGGGGTCACAGAGTCATAGAGGTTTACAGCATAGCAACAGGCCCTTCAGCCCAACTTGCGCATGCCATCCCTTTTATTAACCCCTAAACTAGTCCCAATTGCCTGCATTTGGCCCATGTCTCTCCATACCCATCTTACCAATTTAACTTTTCAAACACTTTTTAAAAGAGAAAATTGTACCCACCTAGATTACTACCTCTGGCAGCTTGTTCCAGACGCTCACCACCCTTTGTGTGAAAAAATTGCCCTTCTGGACCCTTTTGCAGCTCTCCCTTCTCACCTTAAACCTATACCCTCTAGTTTTAGATTCCCCTATCTTTGGGAAAAGATATTGACTATCGAGCTGATCTATGCCCCTCATTATTTTACAGGCCTTTATAAGATCACCCTAAGCCTCCTACGCTCCAAAGGAAAAAGTCCCAGTCTATCCAGCCTCTCCTTATAACTCAAACCCTCAAGTCCCGGTAGCATCCTAGTAAATTGTTTCTGCACTCTTTCTAGTTTAATAAGTTTGTTTAAACAAACAGGCAGATTTTCTGGGAGTACCTGACCTCAGTGACCATAAAAGAGTTTGGAATGCACAACAAAGTTATGGGAAGTTTTAATAGTCTGAAACATGTTTTTGAGCTTTGTCCAGGCCAATATGTATCCCTCAATGAACATCACTTAAAAACAGATTATCTGACCATTATCACATTGCTCTTTGTGGATCCTTGCTGTGTGGAAGTTGGCTGCTGCTGGCTATGAATTCATTGGTTATTAAACATCTGCACATCCACAAGTCATGAAAGATGCCATATATGGCAGCACAATGGGTTAGCACTGCTGCCTTACAGTGCCAGGGACCCGGGTTCAATTCTAGCCTTGGGTTACTGTCTGTGTGGAGTTTGCACATTCTCCCCGTGTCTGCATGGGTTTCCTCCGGGTGCTCCGGTTTCCCCCCGCATACCAAAAGATGTGCTGGTTAAGTTGATTGGCCGTGCTAAATTGACCATCAGGATCAGGAGGGTTGGCAGGGTAACATAGAAACATAGAAAATAGCTGCTGGAGTAGGCCATTCGGCCTTTCGAGTCTGCACCACCATTCAACATGATCGCGGCTGATCATGCACTTTCAGTATCCCACTCCCACTTTCTCTTCATACCCCTGGATCCCTTTAGCTTTAACTACGAGGGAAGATTGGATAGGCTGGGGTTCTCTTCAGATCAGAGGAGCCTCAGGGAAGGTTTAATTGCGGTGTATAACATAAAGTGAATAGAAAGGATCTACTTTCCTTAGCAGAGTGACCGATAACCAGGGTGACTAAATTTAACAAATTAGATGTGAGGATTAGACAGGAGTTGAAAGAAAACGTTCACCCAGAAGGCGGGGGAGTCTGAAATTTGATGCCTGAAAATTTGGTATGAACAGGAAACCTTCTTGGTGTTTCAAATTGCAAGGATCTACTTTTGGAATGCCATAACAACCTGACAACAAACTAAAACTGAAAAGTAGATAGTTTGTTCTGTTCAAAGGCGCAATGGATTAATTGGCCTCCTTTTCTGTCATAAACTTTTACAATTCTATGATAGCAGCAGCTCACTTATCAGAGAAACTTAAGGGACCTAATTCTGATAAATCCCTGGAACCAGATGGCCAACTCCCTAGCGTTTTAAGAAATAGCTGCAAAGATAGTGAACAGGATTTTACAGCCTCGCTCGGACAAGACCAGAAATTCCCGCCTGAGGTTTCCATTGTCAGGTTTCCATTGCACGTGCCAGTTCCATGGCGGGCGAAGTGGTAGAGTTCTGGCCAGTGGGTGTGCTAGCTACGATTTCCCAAAATTCCTTAGATTCAGGGACATAAGAAATAAGAACAGGAGGAGGCCATCTGGTCACTTGAGCCTACTCCACCATTCAATAAGATCATGGTTGATCTTTTCCTGGGCTCAACCCCACTTACCCATCCACTCACCATAACACTTAATTCCTTGACTGTTCAAAAATCTGTCTATCTTTACTTATAAAATGGGGTAGCCTCAACTGCTTCACTGGACAGGGAATTCCACTGACTCACAATCTTTTGTGTGAAGAAGTTCCTCCTCAACTTAGTCCTAAATCTTCTTCCCCTTATTTTGAGGCTACGCCCCCTAGTTCTAGTTTCACCTGCCATTGGGAACAACCTCCCTACCTCTATTTTATCTATTCCCTTCATAATCTTATATGTTTCCATAAGATCCTTCCTCATTCTTCTAAATTCCAATAGGTATAGTTACAGTCTCTCCTTATAAGCCAACCCTTTCAACTCCGGAATCAACCTCGTGAATCTCCTCTGCACCCCCTCCAATGCCAGTACATCCTTTCTCAAGTAAGGAGACCAAAACTGTGCATAGTACACCAGGTGTGGCCTCATCAGCACCTTATACAGTTGTAACATGACCTTGCTGCTTTTAAACTTCACCACTCTAGCAATGAAGGACAAAATTCCATTTGCCTTCTTAATTACTTTCTGTACCTGTATACACAGTATAGTGGAAAACCTGCCACCATTTCCTCCACAGACATTGCAAACAACCCCCGCTCCCGCCACCACCCCAAAAATCACAACCACGAAGATTGCCCTCCCCTCGCAGTTGCAGCCCCAAACATCACCCACCCACACCCCTCCCCACCACCCTGACCATGGCCCCAGATGATCCCCCCCCCTTCCCGATCTCCGTCCCCTGTTCCAACACCCCACCTACCCTCATCATAGCCCTCCTCCTCTATTGAGTCCCGCCCCCTCAGGCCCAAAGCCCAAGGCTCCATCCCCACCAGGCCCCCCCCACATCAGACCCTGCCCCAGGCATTGTCTGGTGCCCGAAGAGCAGTGCCCAGGTGCTAGTGAGGCACTGCCCCATAGGCACTGCCCAACCCTGCCCTGGGGAATTTCAGTGGTCCCTGGTTCTACTGTTCCCTATGGTGGAGACCATATGTGATCTTCGTCAGTGAGGACCTCAAACGGGGACGGGGGTTAAGGTAAGTGAGCCCAGACGATTACATCCCAGGCTTATTAATGACATGCTAAACACTTCATTAATATTTAAATCAGACTCATATCCTTCCCGGGCACGAGGCTGACTTTGCTGGCAGAACAGGGCCAGCAAGATCGCGAGAGGTGAGAATTTGGGTGCGAACCTGATTTTTTGCCTCTTGCCCTATCTTACCAGCTCACCATGCTGATTGACTGGCATAACAAGCCAGTAAGATCCCTCTTATGAAGGGGGTGGCCGGGGTGGGGGCAGGGTGGTGTTTAGACCAAGGAGTCAAAGTCTCAGGAAACGGGGTAGGCCATTTATGGCTGAGATAAGAAGAAACTCTTTCACTGAGAGGGTGGTGAACCTATGGAGTGCATAGGTTCTCTGTGGAGGCTAAGTCACTGAATGTATTTAAGAAAGAAATGGATAAATTTCTAGACACCAAAGGCTTGAAAGAGTGGAAGGAGAGAGTCTAAGGGTGCGGCATTTGGATAGAGTGTCAGCCATGATCAGATAGAATGGTGGACCTCGCTCAATGGGCTGAATGGCCTACTGCTGCTCACGTTTCCTAAGTTTGTATTTCCATTTGATTAAAATAGAAAACACTTTGATGAGTTACCACTGACTTATTAAAGAGAAAGAAACCAGCTCAAAGACACAGGAAAAATAGGTGGACCACTGTAGAGAGCAAGGAAAGTTCAGGTTTGAGGCCTATCATTCCTCACCACCCCATTGAGAATTTACCATCATTGTGTCCCAAACAGGATTTACCTTTCCCCTGTTCCACCTATCCACCAATCTTTTCTCAAGTGTTTGATAGCTTTATAAGTGAGGAAGATCCATTGGAGTGGTCATGGTTAGGTGGTTAAAAATACTCCAATTTGACAGGTAGAGATAGTGGGAGATGCACAGCAAAGCTGCCTCATCGATGCAGTGCTTGCCACATCCTGTTGCCTGACTTGAAATGATCAAGCACTAATGGAAGGATGTGCTTGCCCACAAACACAGCACTAAAATTGAGTTGCTCTATTTTTATTTCTTTGACAATTTTCATACCAAGACAAAGCACCATATGATACATTAGGTCATAGATACCCTACAGAGCAGAAAGGGGCCATTTGGCCCATTGCAGCTGCACCAACCACAATCCCAGCCAGGCCTACCCCCATATCCCTACATATTTACCCACTAATCCCTCTAACCTACACATCTCGGGACATAGGGGCAATTTTAGCATGGCCAATCAACCTAACCCACACATCTTTGGACTGTGGGAGGAAACCCATGCAGACACAAGGAGAACATACAAGCTCCACACAGACAGTTACCCAAGCTGGGAATCGAACCCAGGTCCCTAGAGCTGTGAAGCAGCAGTGCTAACCACTACGCTACCATACCACCTGCACTTGCTTTTCAAGTACCTTTTACACTTACCTTTACTGACACATTTTTAGAAATTGTAATATAAACTGCAGTCGTCTGTACAGCTGATGACAATAAATGTTATAAATGAATCTTGCAGAATTACTGGTTTGATGTTGGGCTGATTATATGTGATATTGTGTTCTTAAGTTTTGGAATACTGAAAAATTAGTCTAATTATATAGAGAATAGACATTCTTATTATGTTCTTAGATAATTAATATGGGCAACAGCTGTTTAGTTAAGATTAGATGCAAATTGAGAATTGGCGTGATCAAAGAGCTTCTTGATTAATGTAAAGTTTTGACATCTGTAGTTTCCTAGTTCTTTCTTACAATGAGCAAGCAGGATAAATTGAGAAAAAGGAAGCATAGCCACTCCAGTTATTTCATGCCAGCAGTTAACCAAAGACCACTCAACTGTCAGTTTAAGAAATTCTGTGCCTAAAATAATTTATTGTTTCTAGAGTTGTCACAGTCTTATTTTTTTCCTGGCCTCCGCATTTCCACTTGTATATATTTGGCTCAGCTTCAGAGAATTCATTTCTGCTCATTTTGGATAATTCAGTAGCTGAGATGTTACAGACAACATTATAGCCCCAAAGTTCTTGGAATCAGGGATTCTTCCCTGATCAATAGGCTCTGAAATTTAGAGTGGAGTCCATGGCGATTGTCCCTTTAAGAGGAACACGGCAGAAGAGGGTCACCTAGCTCGAGGGGCCAATTCAGACCAAGGGTGGGTAATCACCCCTGGGCGGAGACCCCTCTTGGGCAGAAGACAGTCTGAAGACATGTAGTAGACATATTGGGATATTGGAGCCTATGGGCTGCTCCAGGGCAGCTGGGGAGTGGGGGTTGCCGACCTCTGTACAGTTTTTTTCCTATTAATAAAAAAGTCTTTGTGTTCTTGACAAAGTCTGAGTGTGCATCATTACAGTGAGCAACTCTGCCAGTCTACCATCCCCTTTCAGCCCTGTCACTGGAATCCTCCTTACCAGTGGACACGTACTGACATATTACGATGTGATGTAATTGAGGAAGAAAAGTATTAACATGATTTTATAGAAATTTAGAAAATGGAAGCAGAAGTAGGCCATTCATTTTGATAATGGCTGATCATCAAATTCAATATTCCAATCCCACCTTCCCTCAATATCCATTGGTCTCTTTAGCTCCAAGATCAGGGACCGGGGTTCAATTCTGGCCTCAAGTCATGTCTGTGTGGAGTTTGCACTTTCTCCCCGTTTCTGCATGGGTTTCCTCTCACATTCCAAAGATGTACAGACAGGTTAGGCTGATTGGTCATGCAAAATTTCCTCTTCATATGAGGGGGACTAGAGAATAAATAGATGTGGTTAAGAGGATAGGGTGTGGGTGGGATTGTGATCAGTGCAGACTTGATGGGCTAAATGGCCTCCTTCTGCACTGTAAGGATTCTATGATTCTATAAACTATATCTAATATTTCCTTGGAAATGCAGTGCTCAGTATTCCGAGGGTTGTTTGAATCTGGAAGAGAAGGAAGTTAAATTCCAGTTGCTTTTAGCACTGCCAAAATCAGAAACAAGAAATAGAGCATCGCTCATCTCTTCTTAAATCTCTGAGGTGCTGCAAACACTGTAGTGAAGTTCCTCCTTGCAATCAGTCTGGGCTTGGGAAATGTCCTGGAGAAGGAGGTTCCTCCCCACTCCCAATTCACACACAGTTTCCTCCACTCCCAGGTTCACTCCCTCCCTCCTCCATCCCTGCAAATTTTGGAGCCCAAACATTTATTTCCACATCTTACCCCAAGAAAAAAAAGAGTAACTCTTACTTACTATATTATCTAAAGTACCTAAGTCTTTATTTTCATTTGTTAACTCAAATTTTGATGTTGGCCTTTATTATTAGCTATTAATGGAGAAAATGCTGTTTGGTGAAATCTCCTATTTACTAACAAGTTGTTGGGACAGGATGGTGAACACAGGGCCTGGGAGTGGAAGGGTACAGACAGTGCCAAACACAGGGGTCCAGGTACAGGAATGGCCAAAGTTCCATGTTGTAAACAGAGATTCTCATCGTCCAGACTGAAGCCAGAGCTGAGACCTGACAGACCAGCTTTAAATAAATGGATCTGTCAAGCTGAAGGTTCTGAATTTTAAAATTCCAGTTTCTGTATCAGTGTTAGTAAACATCCATGCAGAAGAAAATCTTTGACTCCTACAGAATGGAAAAGACTTCATGCAAATTATATGGGTTATAAATATTAAGGTGGAAATATTAAGATGGGAGAATCTCACCGTGGGCCACGTGTGGGAGGTGTGTACGCATTCCCGCAGCACATGCATCTCCCAGCGCCGGATTTCCGGTGCCATCAGATCCGTGCTGGAAACCGGTGGGAGGACTAGGTAAATAATTTTAATCTTATTTAAATCGATTTTGAATGTAATTAGAGGGCATGGGACTGACTTCTCCAGGCTCGCTAGCCTCTCCCACCTTGCCAGAGTGTTTCACTCCAGTGGGGATTACACTAACTCCCCATATGCGGGGATCTAGTAGTCCAACCCTGCTGGAGGGGATTGGGGTCCCCCCCACCAGAGGGTTGAGCAGTGGTAGGGTGATGCACCCTGGGCATGGACAGCCTGGCTGTGCCAGCCTGTGCCCTTTGGTGCTGCCCAAGGGGCAAAGTGCCAATGCCCAGTGGCACCTTGGCACTGCCCCATGCCCGGTGGGCAGTGCCAAGTGGGTAGGGCCTAGGTGCAGCAGGGCCTAGGGGGTGATCGTTGGGGGTGGGGGAGTGTCCTGCTGCCGCACTGCATTGGGATCAATGGGGGCAGGAGGGAGGCCAGCAATCAGGGTGGGCTGGGGGAGGCAGCTAGGGAAAGAGGGTCAGCCAGGGGTGTTGTCTGGGAGGGGTCTGCCTGCAGGAGGTCTGCACTGCAGCAGTGAAGGGGAGCAGCTGGAGATCAGGGTGGTCTGGAATGGCGGGGAGGGCGGGGTGAGTTCGGGGCTAGCCCAGAAATAGTCAAGGGGGGGGCTGCGATGGGACTGTGGAGGGGTTGGGGGGCCTGCACTGTGGGGGGTCCAGGCTGGCAAGCGATTGAGCTGGCCAGTAAATGGGAGGCTAACAGTTCGGGGCCACTGCGCATGCGCAGAAGCCCGCTGGTTTCAGCCTCCTGGGTGGGAATAGGCTTCAACCACTGAAATGTAATGATATTGATGCTGGTGACCTCTGTAGTGCACAGAGTGTGGGGGATTCTAGTCTGAACAGCCACTGAAAAATCCAGCGTAAATTACACCAGTTTTCCCGCAAATTCAACACTTTAGAATTTTTTTGAGAGATTTCAGGCCTAAATCTTTTCCCTCAAATATCAATGCAACGTCATCATGTCCATATGGTGCAATGTGCAGGATATGTTAATAGGGGCTGAGGCAGTCACCAAAATCAATGTGATTGTCAGCATAGTGTTATAAATAACTAATAGGATATTTTAATGTCAAATTAACAGTATTGCATAATGCTGTTGAAGTATAATTTATACTCTCTGGTTTGTTTCATAGTCAACACTGCAGAGTTTAACATTAATGAACATTGCTGCATATACATCAGATGATATTTGTAATCCAAGCCAAACGTTATCATTTTACAAGGTGCTTTCCCTGGTTATTCGGTGAATTGATTAGTGAATCTTGAAAGGGGAAAATATCATGCATGATTGTGAAGGGGAGTTAATGTGGGGTTTTGGTGTGGGGAGAAGAAGGTGGGGGGAAAAGCAGGGGAGGGATCAGGGGCCCAGAAACAGAAGAAGCACCAGGGCCCGTGATATTGCTTCCTGACCCGAGGTTGATACATTTGCAGCTGTACTTTGGTGGTTAATGTCAAGACACAAATAGAATTTTTCAAGAGTTGCTATGAGTGTTACCTTCCACAGGACTTGTGAGGGGTCAAGTTCTGATGCATGAGATGCAAGTAGATTTTCCTTGTCTTCTATATGTTTCCCAATCTCTAATCATAAAATCTTTTAAAATCCCTACACAATCCACCAAGCGATGGGCTATTAAATCCCATGAAGAAATTTTCTGCATAGATGTTCCCTATTTTTCAAAAAAATAATTGATCAGCTTCCTAAAAAGCCATTTCTGATTTCCACAAACAGCATCTCAGGCCATCGATACTTTCTAAAATCTTCAAACCCATTCCCAATCAGAAATATTAAATGTTTGTTCTTCCACCAACATATTCTTCTTTTCGTTTACTCTCCCATAAATGAAAACTCAAAGCAAGCGCAAAAGTGATTGCAGGTTATTTTTTCTTTTGGAGTTAAAAAATGAATTAGCTCCTCTGACGTCTATGACCTGATTTGATTTGATTTGATGTAATTTATCAATTTCACATGTATTAGTACACAGTGAAAATATTTTTTCTTGCATGCTATACAGACAAAGCATACCATTCATAGAGAAGGAAAGGAGAGAGTGTAGAATGTAGTGTTACGGTCATGGTTAGGGTGCAGAGAAAGATCAATCTAGTGTGAGATAGGTCCATTCAAAAGTCTGATGGCACCAGGGAAGAAGCTGTTTTTGAGTTGGTTGGTACGTGACCTTGTATCTTTTTCCTGAAGGAAGGAGGTGGAAGAGAAAATGTTCGGCGTGCATGTAGTCCTTAGTTATGCTGGCTGCTTTTCCAAGGCAGTGGGAAGTGTAGACAGAATCAATGGATGGGAGGCTGGTTTGCATGACGGATTGGGCTACATTCACGACCTTTTGTAGTTTCTTGAGTAATTTCAGAGCAGGAGCCATACCAAGCAGTGATACAACCAGAAAGAATGCTTTCTGTGGTGCATCTGTAAAAGTCAGTGAAAGTTGTAGCTGATATGTCAAATTCCCTTAGTCTTCTGAGAAACTAAAGGTGTTGGTGGGCTTTCTTAACTATAGTGTCGGCATAATATAGCCTTTCACTCCAACTGAGGTTGGGATTTTCCATTCTGGGCCTAAGCCCCATTTCAGGGGGTAGAAACTGAGTCTGTTTCCTGCTGCTGGGATGTGGGATTACACAATGCTGGCTTCATTAATTATGCAGTCAGGGCTTTCCTGATGTACTGTGCAGTGGGGCGGACTGAGGTGACACATGTCTCACTCTCATATCTTATGCCTTGTTTAAGAGGCGCGGGACATTGAATCTTTGTTGCAAACCCACCATGACAGGAAGGCATGGCTCAGTGATCCCAGAGAGTTCTGGCCCCCAGATTCAATGATGCGACCTTCAATGGTGCTCAGCGGAGGCCATAGAAGCGTCCAGTACTCTGAGGATGGAAGGAGGAGGTAGAGCTGTGTGACCAACCCTGCATGGGGAGAAGTTGGCAGGACAGTCAGTGCCCACAGCCTCCACTGGACAACTGCCTGCAGTGTTAGAAATGGATGACTGACTTCATCCACGCAGTCAGGATAAGTGAACCCTCAACTGCTGACATTGACCTCACTGAATGGTAGAGGGGATATGGGCCAAGGTGGCAAGGACACCATCCATGCAGCCCATGTGTAAAACAGCTTCAACGTGATAAGATAATGCCTCATAGCCCCACTGTAGTCAACCTAGTCTGCAGATGCAGAGGCCACAGAGAGTCCACCTGCTGTCAGAGGAGGAAGGATTGTGGGTAGTAGCAAGCACTTTGAATGATTTGACTCTGTGTGCCTTATCCTTCCATATGCATAGGCTCACTGGTCCATTGGGTGCTGCCCCAGAATCTTTGTGGACAACCTGCAGTGCAGCAATCATCTGGCATATAATCCAGTCGGGTATTTGTATGACTGGAGGCATGAGAAAGGTACCCGAAACCCAACTACTCTCAACTCCATCTTCTCTCTTTGTGCAGGGAAGTTACGATACAGCAGGGGGCAGAGCAAGAGAGAAGATGGGGTTGGGAGGAAGCACCTGAACTGAGGAACTTTACAGAGTTTGAGGAGTTGGCAGCTGAGCTGGCAGGGAGGAACCGGATCAAGGCTGAGCAGGTGGAGCGGTCGGTGCGCAGCAGAAAAGATCCATGCGGAATGTAGTCACGTAGAAACAAAAGGTCACATATTCTTCCATTTTGGAGGCAGCTTATGCAGTCACTCTCTCCCTCCTCTCTCACTTACAGGTGCCAGCAGGAAGAGAGGAAGACCAGAAGAAGGAACCCTGTCCGTGGGTACCTCACACCCACATCAGTTTGTTGGCTCAGATAATTGGGTCAGGAAACTAGCCATCAACTGCATCCTGTTGACAAAATGCAAAGCAGCTTGACACTTCCCTCTGGCAGGAATGGCGACTGACCATGACAAGCAAGAGCACACGTTCCTGCCATCATTTCACACCACCAGGAAATGGATCTTTCATTTCACTGCGCACTGTTCCCTCCCCAGCCTGCCATTAAACCCATAGCTGGGGTTAGTGGGGTGCGGGGCGAAGGAAATGGAAAATTCCAGCCTGTTTTGGAAGCACAAGAAGTGAATTTTCACTCGAACACTTGGATTAACAGAGGAGGATGTTGGGTATGACAGAATCAGAACAACATCAAAAAAAGGAAGGGATTGACTAGAGCAGCTCACCTAAGTCAGCTTACAGACAAAGGTGAACACTCCTGGGTCTTTCAGTGGAGCAATACTCAAAACTGCTTCAGCTTGTCAGTTTGCCAGTACAGTATAAGAGTTCTGGCACTTGATGACCTGAAGTCCCAAGCCTCCATCACTCCTTCGCTGCCATTGATAAATGTACAACACTCAATTTCTGGCCACTGGAGGATTTCAGGGATTACAGATGACACTGCCTTCACCGGTTATTCAGCAGTGCATGAGGCATCAATAGAATCACTGATGCCCTGTTTATCAAGGCAATTGCTTACCAGGTATTTCAGTTGTTTGCCAAGAATTAGCAAGCAAATTGTTATGCTTTTTCCCATTCTGTTGCTTTTCCCAGGGAACATTTTATAATTGATGACACCTACATGGCTGTCAGCTCTAACAAATAGAAATATGGCTTACATGGGCTGGAAGGTGCAAAACTTAATTAGTGTTCAGATAATGTGTGATTACTAGCACAGAAAAATGTGGTTAAATGTCAGGTTTGCTGGCACTCAACAGCATTATTTTACACTTGCAATCACGCACTAGCTGAAAACTGATTGCCCAGTTCAATCAATTAATACAATTTATCTGCTGATATTTATAGAATTCCTACAGTGCAGAAGGAGGCCATTGAGCCCATTGAGTCTGCACTGACTCTCTGATGGAGCATCTTACCCAGGCCCTATCCCCATAACCCCACAACTTTACCCGACTAGTTCCCCTAACCTACACAACTTTTGTCACTAAGGGGCAATTTACATGGCTGATCAAACTAACCTACACATCTTTGGACTGTGGAAGGAAACTGGAGCACCCAGATGAAACCCCACACAGACATGGGGAGAACATACAAACTCCATACAGATAATCACCTGAGGCTAGAATTGAACTTGGGTCCACTGTGCCACCGTGCCACTCCAGAAGTTCCCACAATGCTCTTATCTCCTACTCATCCAACATTACTTCATTGCTTAGGGAAAATTTAAGGGATGATTCTAGTGTTTATGACAATGAAAGGATGCAATAGGGTAAATGGAAAAAAATAGTTCCTTCAATGGGAGCATTCAAGTCCAGTTATCTTGTGACAACAGCAATAATTTACTTATATATCACCTTTAACATAGGAAAATTATTCACAGGAGCTATACCAAGCAAAATGTGACACCGGGCTACATGGAATATTAGATTAATCAAAGAATCATAGAATCCTTACGGTGCAGAAAGAGGCCATTTGGCCCATCATGTCTGCACCAGCTCTCCAAAAGTACATTTTACCTAGTCCCTGCTCCCCACTCTACCCTAGTAACCCCACACATTTACCATGGCCAATCTGCCTAACCTATATATCTTTGAACACTAAGGGGCAGTTTAGCATGACCAATCTAATTAATCTGAACATTTTTGGACTGTGGACCCGGAGGAGACCCACACAGATGCGGATAGAGTGTGTGAACTCCACACAAACAGTGACCCAATACCTTGAGGCAGCAATGCTCACCACTGTGCCACCATGCTACCCAGTGATTTCACTCACTGGGACAGAGGTAGGAATTAAAGAACGTCTTAAAGGAGGAGGGAAAGGGAAGCACTGTTGCCTCACAGCATCAGGGACCTGAGTTTGATTCCCAGCTTGGGTCACTGTCTGTGTGGAGCCTGCACATTCTCCCTGTTTCTACAGGGGTTTCTTCCAAGTACTCTGGTTTCCTCCCAAAGTCCAAAGATGAACTGGTTAGATTGACTATGCTAAATTCTCCGTTAGTGTACCGGAACAGACGCCGGACTGTAGCGGTTCCGGGATTTTCACAGTAACTTCATTGCTGTGTGAATGTAAGCCTACTTGTGACGCTGATAAATAAACATTTTACATTAGGTTGAGAGCCAATGAGGTTTCGGAAGGAAATTCAGCACGTAGGATGAAGCAAGGATGAAAAGGCCAGAATTGGGAAAGCATAAAAATCTTTGAGGGGTGCAAGGCTGGAGAAACTTTTAGAAGTACGGAAGGCACAGAAGGTTTTGAATATGATGATGAAATTTTTAAAATGAAGGAAAGCTAGTGTAGGTCAGTGAGCTCAAGGGTGATGGACGAACAGGACTTGGTGTAAGTACTGCAGCTCAGGCTTATCAAGGGTAAAAGATGGGAGGCAACCAGGAGATTGTATAATGAAGTCAAATACTTAGGTGAGAGTTTTCGGCAGATGATAGGGACATAGATAAGCAAAGTTACAGAGTAGATACCAGTTGGTGCTATTGGCGTTGGAGCAAATATATGGTTGGACACTATTCTCAGGGTCAAATAGCATGCACATGGTCCCTTTTAGTATTAGACTATGGCCAGGAAAAGGGTTAAATAGGGAACAGGATTTATGGTTGGAACTGAGGACAATGGCCCAGATGATGGTGAAGAAGGCATTCAGCATGCTTTGTTCCATTAGTCAGAACACTGAATACAGGAGTTGGGACATCTTGTTGAAGTTGTACAAGACATTGGTAAGGTCACCCTTGGAATACTGTTATTATATTATTATATTGTTATTATATATATAGATATTATTAAACAAGAAAGAGTGCAGAAAAGATTTATGAGGATGCTATCGGGATTTGATGGTTTGAGTTATAAGGAGAGGCTAGATAGACTGGAATTTTTTTCTCTAACATGTAGAAGGCTGAGGGGTGATCTTATAGAGGTCTATAAAATAATGAGGGGGCACAGATCAGCTAAATAGTCAATATCTTTTCCCAAAGGTTGGGGAGTCTAGAACTAGAGGGCATAGGTTTAAGGTGAGAGGTGAGAGATACAGAAGTGTCCAGAGGGGCAATTTTTTCACACAGATGGTGGTAAGAGTCTGGAAAAAGCTGCCAGAGGTGGTAATAGTAGAGGTGGGTACAATTTTGTCTTTTAAAAAGCATTTAGACAGTTACATGGCTAAGATGGGTATAGAGGGATATGGGCCAAATTCAGGCAATTGTTATTAGCTTAGGGGTTTAAAAAAAAGGCAGCATGGACAAGTTGGACCAAAGGGCCTGTTCCCATGCTGTAAACCTCAATGGCTCTATGAATCTATATTCCAGTCTCCAGATGGCTTGGGATGGAATGTACTCCAGAAAAATGCACTACCGGGATTCCTCAGAAGCCCCAGTGTTAGGAGTCAGTTGGAATTGCCTGGGAAGTTTCAACTGCCAATTGGAAGTTCTCCTGCTCCCTGGATCCCTCTGAAAATGTCTCCAAATCTGAGTCAGAGCCAGGGACTTTGGAGACTTCCACAACATTTAACTAAGAAATGTTAGCCAGGAACAAACTGGGGCCGGAATCTTCTGGCCGTTCATGCTGGTGGGATTGTCTAGTCCTGCTGATGGTGCACCCCTACCCTGGGTCTCTCAACAGTGAGTGGTGCATTCAGAGGGAAATCCCGTTGACAACAGCAGGACCAGAAGATCCTGAAGCCAGCCAGTGGCAGGCTGCCTCTGTGGTGAGCTGCATGGTGAATCCTCCTGATGTCAACCCTTTGTTCTACAGACCTGATCTGACTAAGCCCACCACCCTCTTGACCCTCCCAAATTCCTCTCTGGAGCTGACCTGATGAGCCCCAACCCACCTACCCACTCACTTCACACACCACCTCATCCATCTACCACCTCATTTACTCACCAACTATCAATCTGTATATTGGCCCCATATATTTACCTCCATACCCACCCTATCCCCTTACACATGTTCCTTTCTCACACTACTCACTCACCCACCTTTACGTACTACCCAGTTTATACACTTACCTTCGATCCGAAGCTTTGGGACATTTAAACTCATTACTTACCAAATATGGCAGCTAGAGCCATAAAAAAACACTGTGGTTTCTGTGAAGATTCTCTCCAGTGCTCCCTCTGAGGATTTCTCCACTGAATCAGTTCTGCAGACTCTTCCATCGGAAGGTGACCCTCGCAAATCGGAGGAAGGTAAATCTGAATTTGTTTTGTCTGCTCCAGGTTAGAAATAGAGGTTCCGACCCTGAGCAGAAAATTCAGGCCAATGGCTTTGTTCTTCCCAATATTTGATTGAAGGGAATTTCTTTTCTTCGCGCGGATCTCATCGAAAAATTAGAGGCAGATGTTCCAGGGTGGGATTAGCAGGAACTTTCAGGTACAAAGGGTGTTAGGTATTTGGAACTCTCTTCCACAAATGGCAATTGGTGCAAGATCAATTGTACATCTGGAACCTTAGGCTGATAAATTTTTATAATCCAAAAATAGTAAAGGCTATGGGGCAAACACTGATCTGTGACGTTAGGTCACACAGCGGCCCACACCTTGGTCAACAGTGAAACCTGAGAGGATAAATGGTCTAGTTCTGTTCTTACGTACCTAATGTTAATTGCATCAATGTGTAGTTCACATCCCACATGATTTTCATCCAATTACTTATACATCGCTTGAATAAAATTCCCCAACATTATCTCACATTAATCTTGTCTCAATAAGTTATTTTAAATTCATGATACAGTGTTCATGGGAGGGAGAAAGAGGTCAGTCAATCAAAGTATGAAAAGTGCACACCATGTATTACAATTTGGACTAAATTAGCTTGCTCTCATTTAACATATAAAGATTCCAAACCCAAAAAACAAACTAAATCCCACTTCAAAGTGTCCATTATGGTACTTTTTTTTATTCGTGGGATGACGGCATCACTGTCTGGGCCAACATTTATTGCCCATCCCTAATTTCCCTGAGTCACATGTAGGCCACCCAGGAAGGATGATGGATTCTCTCTCCACACTCCGCCCAAAGGAATGTTAGCGAATCAGAAGATAACGGTCATCAGATTTCAATTGAATTCAAATCTCATCATTTGCCGTGGTGGGATTCAAACCCAGGTCCTCAGAGCGTTACCCTGGGTCTCTGGATTACAAGTCCAGTGACAATACAACCATGCCACCATTTCCTCATACATGGAATCATAGAATCCCTACAATGCAGAAGGAGGCCAGTCAGCCCATCGAGCCAGCACCGATAACAATCACACCCAGGCCCTATCTCCGTAACCCCTACATACACCCTCCTAAGGGGCAACTTTTTAACATGGCCAATCCACCTAACCTGCACATCTTTGGACTGTGGGACGAAACTGGAGCACCTGAAAGAAACCCACGCAGGCACCAGGACAGTGTATAAACTCCACACAGACACCCAAGACTGGAATTGAATCCGGACCCCGGCGCTATGTGGCAGCAGTGCCAATCACTGTGCCACTCGTACAATAGACACATTTATGGCTTTTGCTTGCACTTTCATGCTATGAGGCGCTCCTTAACTATGAGTTTCTGAATTTAATGGTAGAGATAATAGATGACAATATCATTAATACTAAAAGTACATTTAGGGCAAAGGAGTGAGTAAAGATCCACTCATAACATTCCAAACATTCCATACATTTTGTGGATTATTGAAAGGCTGCTGTAGCAGTCCATGGGTTTCCAGACATGAACATGCAGGGTCAGCTTTAATGTACAAGCAACTTTTTTGCTAGCCTGATCATAATCCTATAGAAGGTTTACAGCATGGTCGTTGCACTCCAATGCTACAGAGAGTGGAATTTGACATGGAGTGCAACACTCTTCAATTATGCACAAGTTCATGTTTAATTAAAGCGTATTTGAATCAAATTGTTTAAATATTTAGAGTGTCCCATTTAACTTTCTTCTGATTAAAAATAAAGTTTAAAAACTCAAGTAGATAGGTAGAAGCATAGTGAGTCTATTGAGATTTTTCTTTATCTATAACTGTACTTGAGAACGATATATGCATGCAGACACTAGATATAGTAATTAATTTTAATGAGGTTTGCTTCTTTGTACATGATAAATGCACATCAAAATATAATAGTCCTTTATCTTCCATGTTCATCACTAGTTATTAAAGAAATATTGGAAAAATTGCCAGCTGAGTCATTGATATTTTGACAAAAAAAAATCTCACAATGTTTCGCCATATTTCAAAAGAAAGATAATCTTTCTTTTCAAACGCATGGCAGGAATGAAATTTGGGAGAAATTGCCACTTTGGATTATCGCATTGCCTTTGCATTTTCTATAGCCAGTCTCAAAATGATCATTTACTAACTTGAATCTGTGATGCTTTTCTCAGCCCTCTGCAGGTAGATTTTAACTTCGAGGTAGTTGATCAGCAAGGACACAATGGTTGGTTGCAGATTTCAACATTGTAGAGCGCCTCCACATCTTAAAGTCTAGGTCTCATTTAAAAGTTGTCAGATAATCTGGTCATATTGAGCCTAGAATTTAGTGTCACAGCTGCCCCCACAAGTGAGTCAAGGATTACACTTGTGGAGGGAAAAGGATCCCAAGTCAGCAGCAAGCCAGATTCAGGTTTGATTCCTGGCCTAGGGTCACTGTCTGTGCGGATTCTGCATGTTCTCCTCATGTCTGCATGGGTTTTCTCCGGGTACTCCAGTTTCCTCCTCTACATCAATGGGGACGAAGTAAGGAGCTTCAAGTTTTTAGGTGTCCAGCTCACCAACAACTTGTCCTGATCCCCCCATGCTGACACTACAGTTAAGAAAACCCACCAACACCTCTACTTTCTCAGAAGACTAAGGAAAGATATTTTGGCCTTGGAGGGAGTGCAGAGGAGGTTTACTAGGCTGATACCGGAGTTGAGGGGGTTGAGCTATGAGGAGAGGCTGAATAAACTGGGCTTGTACTCGTTAGAGTTTAGAAGAATGAGAGGAGATCTCATTGAGACGTATAAAATGATGAATGGGATGGATAGGATAGAGGTGGAAAGACTCTTCCCACTCAAAAAAGACAATAGGACTAGGGGGCACAGCCTCAAGATAAAAGGGGGGCGGTTTAGAACGGAGTTGAGGAGGAACTTCTTCACTCAAAGGGTGGTGAATCTCTGGAATTCTCTGCCCGTTGAAGTGGTGGAGGCTGCCTCGCTAAATATTTTTAAGACGCGGGTTGATGGGTTTTTGATAGGAGAGGGGATTAAGGGTTATGGGGAGAGGGCGGGAAAGTGGAACTGAGCAGCGACAGATCAGCCATGATCTTATTGAATGGCGGGGCAGGCTCGAAGGGCTGGATGGCCTACTCCTGCTCCTATTTCTTATGTTCTTATGTTCTTATGTTCTTAAATTTGGCATGTCAGCTACAGATACACCATAGAAAGCATTATTTCTGGTTGTATCACAGCTTGGTATGGCTCCTGCTCTGCCCAAGGCTGCAAGGAACTACAAAATGCCGTGAATGTAGCCCAATCCATCACGCAAACCAGCTTCCCATCCATTGACTCTGTCTACGCTTACCGCTGCCTCGGCAAATCAGCCAGCATAATTAAGGAACCCACGCACGCCAGACATTCTCTCTTCCATCTTCTTCTTTTGGAAAAAAGATACAGAAGTCTGAGGTCACGTACCAACTGACTCAAGAACTCCTTGCTGCTGTCAGACTTTTGAATGGACTTACCTTGCATTAAGTTGATCTTTCTCTACCCCCTAGCTATGACTGTAAGACTATATTCTGCACTCTCTCATTTCCTTCTGTATGAATGGTATGTTTTGTCTGTATAGCGTGCAAGAAACAATACTTTTCACCGTATGTTAATACATGTGACAATAATAAATCAAATCAAATCAGTCTGAAAGACATGATGGTTAGGTGCATTGGCCATGCTAAATTCTCCCTCAGTGTATCCGAACAGGCACCGGAGTGTGATAACTCGGGGATTTTCACAGTAACTTCATTACAGTGTTAATGTAAGCCTACTTGTGACACTAATAAATAAACTTTAAAAAAGGTCATTTCTGTACCCACAAGTCCATCAATGCTGCAGTTCAGAAACATCACTTTACATTCACCTGTACCGGTGGCTGCTTCTCTTCCATTTGGTTCTAGTCCAACCGATTTATGGACTAAAACCTGGTGTTGTCAGACTTTTTACTGTGTTTACCCCAGTCCAACGCCGGCATATCCACATCATCTCTTCCATTTCCCATGGAATTGATCGAAGCAGCGCAGGCTGCAACTGGTCCCTACTTAACATGCCAATCGGATTTCATTTTGCATAATCAGAGCTCTATTTCCATGTTAAAAGTGACCTGAATCAAGTGAGACAGCCAGTGGTAGCCCCTTTTATGGAGCTAAGCACTAGACTGGTGTTAACTATGCATTAAGTCTACCAAGCCCATTTTGAGGCCAGGGCAGTCAAAATCAGCTCCCTGCAATTTAAGTTAAATCAACATTCCAGGTTTTGTACTTTCAATGTTCTTATTAACCTCCAGAATATCTTCTCAAACATAAGGGGCAGAATTTTCTTCTCCCGGGAGCCAGGCACATGGTGGTTATAAAATTGGGTGTAATGCCATGGGGTGCTGTTCCTGATGCCTACCTGCCCCTTCTTATCCCAACTCAATTTTACACATAATTGGGAGGCTTCGGCTGGCCCATCCACCCTTTGTCAATTGAGTCCCATAAGGGCCTCTTTTTAACCCACCCGAAAATTTTCCACAGCCGGTAAAGGCCAGCACCATGTTTGAAGCTGCCAGGTCTCAGTCTTTGGGTTATTGGCAGGAAAGGGGCTGGGAGTGGAGGTCAGATATCTTGGTACCTCCTTTACAGCCCTCCTGAGCTCATCAGAAGACCTCAAAATCCCCCAATTTTATGCACCCAAGCCCCAGTTCCTCTTGTATCCCTCACCAGCACTTCTTAAACCACTCCCACTGAAACTCCCTGCACAATTTACACCCCCATTGGGCTCTGTCGGGGACTCCAAGCAGTGACCCCTGCTCCTGGAGGCACAGCTGTGACTGGACAGCTGCCAGGGGCAGCAAGGTAGCACAGTGGTTAGCACTGCTGCCTCACAGCGCCAGAGACGCAGGTTCGATTCCCGGTTTGGGTCACTGTCTATGTGGAGCCTGCACATTGTCTGCGTGACTGGTGCCAATTAGATTGTTGAACCTGGAAGCCATACTTGCTATACTTCTGCATTTTGAGGATCGATTTTCCATTGGAAATGACACCATTGGAAGTGATACATATGCCCAAGTGTGAGCAGCCCTGTTGTAATTAGATCCAAGTGATGGGCTTTTTGTATACTTAGCTCCAATTATGCTCTGCACCCTGCAAATTCCTGCCTTCCAATAATCCAAAAATTTCTTATGGGTGGGAGGAGGTTTCTTCCGGGTGCTCCAGTTTCCTTCCACAGTCTGAAAGATGTGCGGGTTAGGTGCATTGACCATGTTAAATGCTCCCTCAGTGTACCTGAATAGACACCAGAGTGTGGCGACTAGGAGATTTTCACAGTAACTTCATTGCAATGTTAATGTAAGCCTACGTGTGACAATAATAAATAAACTTTAAACATTGGATTGACTGGCAGGTCTTGGAAGCAGGTTGGGGTTGGAAGTTCTCACGGTGAGCCAATGAATGTTCCAGCAAGCATTAAATGGCTGTGGGACAACCCTCTACAATGGAGGGCAGGTTCACTGCTGACCATGGTGCCGGGGACAGGAACCCCAGCATGTGGAATTCTACCCCTCCTTGATGGGCTGAAAAGCCATATTTCTTCAGCCTGTCACATGGCTCAGATACCTGACAATGGGGTTGCAGTCTTAAACATTTGAAAATTGTAGTGGCAATAGTCAACAATAAATTAATTTCAGAGACAAGCTGAAGTCAGCCAGTTTAATCCTGATGTACCAAATGGTTTAATTGATAATAACTTATCAAAATCTACATGCTTTGAAATACAATAACTCAATAAAAACATTGACTGGCTTAAAATAACCTTGTTGAAGTTCAGATTGACAAAGGCTTTTGTTGCTTCTTTTCCTTTTCAAATCTTTCTCAAAAAGATAAAAAAAAATGCAATTGAACTTGTCCATAATGACATCCCGTGGGACCCGTTTCTCAGTGACTCCTTTAATAATTTAAGATGAAAGAACAATGGTAGCTGGAAATATACAAAGCCACAGCACAAACAAGCGGGTTTGATTTCAATATCTTCGCACTCCCTTCAGCTCCCATTGTCAGCGAAACATTCAGTTTTTAAATGCATCGTCCTCCGCCGGCCCATAAGAAGTTTTTGGATTATTGGAACACAGGAATTTGCAGGGCGCAGAGCACAAATGGAGCTAAGTATATGAAAGGCCCATCACTTGGATCTAATTACAACAGGGCTGCTCACACTTGGGCATATACATTGTACAGATGGTGTCACTTCCAATGGAAAGTCTATCCACAAAATGCAGAAATATAGCAAGTATGGCTTCCGGGTTCGACAATCTAATTGTTACCATTTCCAATGGCTTTTCTGCCACTCCAAATCTTTCAGACATCTGCCTTTCAGCTGAGAACAGCCATGATTTGATGATAGGTGGGTGTTGGTTAGCATTGCTACCTCAGTAAGTGATAGGAAATCAGTGTGTCGGGGAGATTGAAGAGCTCTTCTCACGGTTGTAACTGTGAAGCCCCGATTAAAATTGATAGTGACACATGGAAATAAGCTCACATCAGTTGAGCTGTACCAATCCACACAAAATATTCTCAGCCCTATTGCTTTTTTTGAAAGAATCATTACAATTTCTTACATTGTTCTGCCTATACTTGCTGCTTTAATTATTAATCCAAAGCTGATGGAAGCTGATTTTGAAATTTGGGTGCCATGCTGCTGGGAGAGCATTAGCTGATTAGCAATACCTGCAGTGAAGCAACAGTTGTGATTACTAGGCCCTGCCCTAATGCAGCTCATCACATTGAGATGATCAACATCAGATCCTGTTGGCTACGACAGCTTATGGGGTGAGAGGGCAGGATCAGGGCCACAACTATGAAGGGGAATTCTTGGCAGCACGGTGGCACAGTGGTCAGCACTGCTGCCTCATAGCACCAGAAACCTGGGTTCAATTCTGGCCTCAGGTCACTGTCTATGCGGAGTTTGCACCTTCTCCCTGTGTCTGTGTGGGTTTCCTTCGGGTGCTCTGGTGTCCTCTCACAGCCCAAAGCTGTGCGGGTTAGGTTGATTGGCCATGCTAAAGTGACCACAGTGTCAGGCGGATTAGTGAGATTACAGGAGTAGGGCCTGGGTGGGATTGTGATCAGTACAGACTCGATGGGCCAAATGGCCTCCTTTTGTACCATAGGAATTCTATGTTCTATGGTGTGGCAGAGGTCCTTATCATTATGGGGTCCAGAAGGGCAGTCCTGTCCATTTCCACAAATAACGATTCAAGCCATAATATTTAGGTACATTTTGGGTGTGCACTTCCTACTTGTTGACTTGAGAGACAAATCAGCCTTGTGTTCATAGCTGGAGAGAGTGTCCAGAGTTATTAGATTTTTATGGGCTTTTAATTTCCACCCCCCCTCCCGCTACACCCCTACTTCTCTCAAAAGATTGAACAGGGGTGATTACCATTCCCAATGGATTGGTGCGGCTCAAGTGATGCGAGCTTCTTTTCATATGTCACCATTAACTTTGAGCATCTGCCTCACAGTCACAACCGCGAGAACATTTCTGCAATACTGACTTCTTGTCACTTACTGAAATGGCAATGCTGACAACCACCCACCAATAAGAAATAGCTTGAAGCAATTGAGAGCAAGATATCTCTCGATGACATACACACAAAATGTTTTTGGGTACGCTGTTAAAGATTAATGTTCACCTGGTTACAAATGAATTTACACAATGCACAAACAGACTCTGATTTACAGAAAGGTTCGAACAATGACTGTTGTAACAATCATTGAGAGAGTAATTACATAATTAAAACACAAACGGCCGGTAACTTCCTTTCTCCCCAGTACCACATTTGGGAGTTACCCAAAGATGGTCAGAGTAATCCCTCCCAGAGGTTCTCAGGCAAGTGGTTACCCAGCAATTGTCCATAAGCGCTGCCATCTATTGGTGTTGGGTTAGGAACCATCCAACAAAGTGACTTGAATCATTAACTTTGGATAGTTCTGTCAGTTTAACACTCATAGTTTTTCTGAAAGAGTTAGAAGAAATAAAAGCATTTCTAACTTCAGCGTAACTATTTAAAAAACCTGGACCGAGCCCTGCACAGAACACCAACATACCCACGAACCCCTTGAGGACAACAACTCATCCTAGTTAAGCATCTCACCCACACAGCATTCCCCACTTCTGTCCCCCTCCCCATCTACATAGGATTTTCCCCAACTCGTGACGAGACCCCAAACCAACTGGATCCAACACTTACAGACCTGACTGGATATATGTCTCCATTGCCCCGCCCAACCTGAACGATCTCCCCAAACCTGACCCAATTCCTCCTCCCCCCCCCACCGATGATCCATCCCCCGATCTACTCATGACCAAACCCTACACCACTGTCCAACTCCCCTTCCAAATGTCTGAACACGTAGCACCCCATGTCTGACGCTCCCCCCACATCCTAAGCCCTCACCCACCCAATGCCCAACTCCCCTTCCTGATGTCTGAACTCCCAGCCTCCCATTTCCGACTTTTTCCTCCCCATGTCCAAACCATCCCCCCCAGCCCCTCGTGTCTGACACTTCCACATTTGAAACACCCCACCCCCTCATGTCTGACTCCCCCACAATATACAGCTACCCCCTCTCCATGGCTGAAACCATTCCACGGCCCTGTGTCCAACCCCCACCACAGCCATGTCTGCCTCCTCCACTGATGTCTGAACCTCCCTAACCCCACCGATATTCATGGAAATGTCATTAAAAAAGCGTGTCCTCTACCATTCTGCTTCGACACTGGAGCCAGGACCCAGTTTCGCTGCCTGAGTCTCACCTGAGTCAGGATGTTCGGGCAGATACTTAAGAATTTCAATGCAGGTAAATCAGTACAGAGCAACAATCTGCCAATGATTGCCACTCCAAGGAAACTATGGCACATTGTACTTAAGTGTGGCTGTGAACATTGGGAAAATTTTAATAGCTGGAATTTCACAGAGTCAGGGCAAATCCAAAACCACTTAGCAATGGACTATCCCACCTGCCCACCACTGGAATTCTAGCAGGCAGGGGACGGACCATGTAAAGGTCCATTGAAAATAGGCAGGAATCTCTGGTTTTCAGGTGAGTGCAGCCAGAGAATCCTGCCCGTGGTGAGCAGGACCCACTTCCAGGATGTGAGCCCACAGGATAAGGGTGTGACAAGTGGGTCCAGAACCTGCACTCCCATTCTGGCCAGCTACATTGTGGGGCAAGCATTGCATAGATCCTTAAATTTTTATGGTGTTGGCCCAGCCTCTCCATGACTCAGGGTTCAAGGCCCCACAGATGAGTCGTAAACCTTCATCTCGATTCAGGCACCTTTTGAAAAGCAATGTTAAAAGTCTAAGCTAAGACCCATAGCGTCTCCCCATGGCCCCTCAGAAATCTAAGCAAATTCAATGCCAACTCATGGCATCCAGCCACTGCCCACAGTCACTCACCCTCTTC
This sequence comes from Carcharhinus amblyrhynchos, assembly GCF_965287045.1. Taxonomy (NCBI): domain Eukaryota; kingdom Metazoa; phylum Chordata; class Chondrichthyes; order Carcharhiniformes; family Carcharhinidae; genus Carcharhinus; species Carcharhinus amblyrhynchos. The sequence goes on along the minus strand of NC_137336.1, from coordinate 22,809,565 downwards.
ATGCCAACTGATGTCCTCCCAGGCATTCCCCATTGTCCTTCACATTCCTCATGCCAACTCAATGGCAACTCATGCCACAAACCACTTCCTGTGATCCTCATACTCTCTGGCAATGCAGGTCCTTCCCACACCTATTCACAATTTACACTTTAACCAATGGTCTATATAATAACAACGGCAAGCGTGTGACTGCTGAGGAAAAAAAAATCCATTCAGAAAGAGGCTCTGGAAAAAAAACCTCTGGTCCTTGAACATTTCCCTTCAAGGATCTTTCTTAAAATGATTTCCTGCTCCATTAGTTGGGGCTCCCTCTTTATAACAGGAGTCTGGCAGAGAGCCAAGTCTGTAACTTTAATGAATCTGACCCAACTGGAAAATGTATTTGCGCCACGTAACAGATTGAAGTCCTGCTTATCACAATACTGCCTATGAAAGGAGAATCACACCCTCAACTTCAGACATTTTTGCTACTTAATCTGGCAATAAAGATTATGAAACATTATCATCTGCCACGAGAAAGAGGCAGGATTTTCTTTGCTTCTTTGAAAAGGATGAAATATATCAAAATGAAATTATTTAGTTATCACAGGGGCTAAGTTTTGGAATTGTGAGCCCTAATGTCTGATAATCTAAAGGAAGTTAAGGCAGGCAAAGTATAGATATGGTTAACTTACATGGGGAAGAAGTTATTGATATGACTGAGTGTCCATAAGGGTAATGAATAAAGAGTCAGAGGATGAGCTATCAACTACAACACAGATATTTTACCAGGAGAATTCGTAACTTCACAAAGAATAAAGTGTACATTTCATAAGATGGTGGTTTGGAGTTTAAAAGGAGTCAGATTTCTAAGGTTTAACATGATTTATTTCAAAATGTACCAGTGCAACGGGCTGGGAAACATTAGCAGAGGCCGTTTAGTGGGCTCCCCACTGAGTGTCACGGCCTCTGCGCATCTCCGTAGCTAAGATTTTTGGAATCATCACTTTTGTGCCAGAAATCAGTGCAGAATTGATGACAATATTTAAAGGAGCATTTGCAGCCCATTAGTGGGCCCGGGACTGAAGTTGTCCCTTTTATTTTGTCACCAGCATATTTGACAACCACCCCGTCAATCCTTTCATCCAAGCCATTGATATAAATTGTAAACAGTTGAGATCCCAGCACTGATCCCTGTGGCACACCACTCATTACATTTTGCTAATATGAAAAAGACCCATTTATGGCTACTCTCTGCCTCCTGTTAACCACAGTAAGAAGTCTGACAACAGCAGGTTTAAGTCCAAACAATATATTTGATCATAAACTCACAAGCTTTTGAGGTTTCCCTCTTCATCAGGTGGACGGAGAGTACTGGCCTCAGACAGAGCATATAACAGCACAGACAGTTTATAGATTACATTTGTCTGTGCTGCTATATGCTCTGTCTGAGGCCAGTACTCTCCATTCACCTGACGAAGAGGGAAACCTCAAAAGCTTGTGAGTTTACTATCAAATAAATCGGTTGGACTTAAACCTGGTGTTGTCAGACTTCTTACTGTGTTTACCCCAGTCCAACGCCAGCATCTCCACATCCTGTTAGCCAGCCAACCTGCTATCCATGCCAATATGTTATCCCCATAACATGAACTTTTATTTTCTGCAATAAACTGCAGTGGAAGGAGGAGGAACTTTCCCCCTGATGCCAATGAAAATAATGCCAATTTGCTCCCTCAATTCCAGTTTTTGTTGCATCCTTATTTTTTGCTCTCTCATTCCCATATCCCCTTCCTCTGCCTCCTCCTCTTTCTCCTCTCCCTGCTCCCTTCCACACCTCCCTCAACCCATCTTCCTAACACCTTCCTCTTCTCCATCCCATAGGCAGAACAGTAGCACAGTGGTTAACACTGCTGCGCCAAGAACCTGTGTTCAATTCCTGGCTTGGGTCACTGTCTGTGTGGAATCCGTATGATCTCCCTGTGTCTGCGTGGGTTTCCTCCAGGTGCTGCGGCTTCCTCCCACAGTCCGAAAGACGTGCTGATTAGGTGCCTTGGCTGTGCTAAATTCTCCGAACAGGCGCCAGAGTGTGGCAACCAGGGGATTTTCACAATAAGTTCATTGCAGAGTCAATGCACTTGTGACACTAATAAATAAACTTAAAACTTTAAAATTCTTCCCCTCCCTCTTTCCCTTTCCCTCTTCCCTCTCCTTCCTCAATATAAATATATTATTCACAGTGCCTTGAGTAATAATCTTCATGAACTAGAGGAAGACACTTGTATAAATATAAATACGTTTTTATCATTTAGGCCACATTTGCCTTTAAGGCTAACTGAGACAGATAGCATCAAACAAAAGTGCACTGAGAGATGACAACAAACAACAGTTATGAACTGTTAGCCTGACTGAAATATCAGTGATTAGGCAGCAAGTGAGAAGTGGCTCCCAGAGAAGTGAAAAATCCAATTACTGTCATGTACAGTTCAATTAGAAATGGCTGCAGCCAATGGCTGATAAGGCTGGTATTTTGCCCTTTTATTTTTAGATTATTTCTTTGCACCCAGGAGTCTCTGCAGTAATCACTCCCTGTCTGCATTATCACATCCTACTCACCACTAATTTACCACTGGCAACGATGCAACTCAGCAACAAGCAATCATTTCTGCTCTGCTGAGTCACCTCAGCCTGAGTGTCAATCATCGGAAAGCCCACAGTCAGAAATTGTTGGCCTGTGACTTGTTCAGAACTGCACCACTTGATTGTAATTTATTTCTCTGCTTGCTTTTCTACAGACGTTACGACTCTGGGAAACATGTCTGCATCTGGGCGCATGCAGACTCAGCAAGGAAAAGAGAAAGCAGGCCAAGTCAAAGCCTAATACTTTTTATAACTTAATACTTGATATAAAATATAAAGAGGATTAGAAAAAACACTAAGAGCATTACAGAACAGAGAATAATTTCTGTTCTACTTAAATTCCTGCCGGATTGGACTGGAGCAAAACTGGATGAAATATTTGATGAGAAAAATCAAAGGAAGAATCATTAGGGTAGTTGGTGTCATTTTCAAGTCATTTTCAAGCCATGTGTAATGCTCATACTGCAACAATAGTTCCACAAAGGCCAATATCTAATTCACAAGACCTCAAGTATGTGGGATGATTTCCAGAGCAATTCCTATTCCTCGTTATAATTTATACAAGTGACTTGGATGAAGGGACTGAAGGTATGGTAGCTAAATTTCCTGGTGACACAAAGATATGTAGGAAAGTAAATTGTGAAGAGGACGTAAGGGGGCTGCAAAAGGACATAGGCAGGTTAAATGAGTGGGCAACAATCTGGCAAATAAATTATATAATGTGGGCAAATGTGAAATTGTCCATTTTGGCTGGAAGAATGAAAAAACAGCTTATTATCTAAATGGTGAGAGATTGCAGAGCTCTGCGACACAGAGGAATTTGGATGTCCTGATGCATGAATCACAAAAGACTGGTACACAGGCACTTGTCAGAGCCTCCACTCTGCCCATGCAGACTGGTAGTTTAGGGCACGCCACCCAGGAGTGTCCCCCTTTGCTGACCCAGTGAATTCACCTCCCCCCACCCACCTTACAGCTGCCTCTCTGGAAGTGCAATCCCTCAGCAGAGCAATGGCCACAAGCCTAGCATGGGGGATACGAGAAGCGTGACCATGCACACCAGCCACCGGACCCCTTCAGGCTTGCAAGCAACCACCAACCCCCCCACACCCCGCAATGCTGAGACACCCCACTTCTCCCTTTTCCCTCCCCAAAGCCAGCCCAAAGTTCCACTCACCTGGTCCCCTGAATCCTATCCGGTGGTGCCTCTCCAATTCATAACTTGAAGGGTGACAGCTACTGATCTTACTATGGATTGATCACATCCATGTTTCAAGATGGCGCCAGAGCGTGGCAACTCTTTGCGAGCTATGTATGGTATGATTTGTATGGATAGCATGCAAAATAATACTTCTCACTATATCTCGGAACATGTGACAATAATAAGTCAAATCAAATTAAGCTGAAGGCTCATCTCCAATATTCCCTTTGGAGGCGAGGTTGCCAAGTTCTTGTTTTTATACGGCTGTTGTAAATCACGATGGTGTGATGTCATGGCAGTGCCCAATGAATATTCAGTGAGGGGGCAAGGTTCCAGCAGGAGGGCTTGCTAATGATATTATAATGCATTTAAATGAGGTTCCCAACCTTCCTGGGAGCGAATTTCGTTACATCACCGACAAGGGATGTGATCACATCAGCAAGAAATGTGGTGCCCAACGTTCGTGGTATTTTACGTCTGCGTCGCTGTCCTCGTTCCACTCATTTTCTGCGGTAACCAGTGTTGACCACTTTAATTACTAGAAAATTAAAAATGAACAAGGTGGTTGAATTGGTTTGGTCACACAAACCAAATACAATGATGGATGTTCGTAGACCCAGGCAGCACAGAAGTAAATAGAACATAGAACATAGAACATTACAGCGCAGAACAGGCCCTTCAGCCCTCGATGTTGCACCGACTAATTAAAAAGCAATGACCTTCTAACCTAAACCAATCCTTTTCCATCCATAAACCTATCCACGGATCTCTGAAACGCCCCCAAACTAGGCGCATTTACAACTGCTGCAGACAGGGCATTCCAATCCCTCACCACCCTCTGGGTAAAGAACCTACCTCTGACATCTGTCCTATAACTACCAACCCTTAATTTAGAGCTATGCCCCCTCGTGCTAGCTTTCTCCATCCGAGGAAAAAGGCTATCACTGTCCACCCTATCTAAACCTCTAATCATCTTATATGTTTCAATAAGGTCCCCCCTTAGCCGCTTTCTTTCTAACGAAAACAACCTCAAATCCCTCAGTCTCTCCTCATAGGACCTCCCCTCCATACCAGGCAACATCGTCGTAAACCTCCTCTGCACCCTCTCCAAAGCCTCCACATCCTTCCTATAATGTGGGGACCAGAACTGCACACAATACTCCAAGTGCGGCCGCACCAGAGTTTTGTACAGTTGCAACATGACGCTGCGGCTCCTAAATTCAATCCCCCTACCAATAAACGCCAAGACACCGTAAGCCTTCCTAACAACCCTATCTACTTGATTCCCAACTTTCAGGGATCTATGTACACATACACCTAGATCCCTCTGTTCATCAACACTATTCAGAGTCCTACCATTAGCCCTATACTCTACACATCTGTGATTCCTGCCAAAGTGAATTACCTCACACTTTCAGATCACTTTCAGATCATTCAGATCACGCTGGCCCTGTTGAAAGAACTATCCAATTAGATCCAATCTCCTGTTTTAGCCCAAAGCTCTGCCATAGTTTCTTTTTCAAGTTACATTCTATATGCCTGCTGATTCTGTTTTTACCATCCTTTCAGGCAGTGCATTCCAGTTACAAGAGACATCTTAGAAGCAAAGGTAGACGCAGAGATATTTAGGGAGGTAACTTTGGAGTTTGGGGCCTTGGTAGGCCAAGACATGGCTGTCCGTGGTGTGGCCATTAAACTTTCACAAGAGGTCAAAGCAGGAGGAATGTCGCTATCTTGGATGATTATGAGGCTGGAGGTGACATATTGATTTCATGGATTTCAGTAAGGCGTTTGACAAAGTCCCTCACGGTAGGCTGGTAGAAAAGGTTAAGGCGCATGGGATACGAGGCCAGGTAGTTAGGTGGATTGAGAACTGGTTGGGAAATAGGAGACAGAGGGTAGTTGTGGAGGGTACCTTGTCGGGCTGGAGGCCAGTGACCAGTGGTGTGCCGCAGGGCTCGGTACTGGGACCTCTCCTCTTTGTAGTCTACATAAATGACTTAGAAGAGGGAGTAGGTGGTGTGATCAGCAAGTTTGCTGATGACACCAAGATGGCAGGGTTGGCGGGTACAGAACTGGATTGTCAGGTGATACAACAGGATATAGATAGGTTGGTGCAGTGGGCAGATAGGTGGCAGATGGCATTTAATCCTGACAAATGCGAGGTGATGCATTTTGGAAGGAATAATGCAGAGAGGAGTTATGTGATAAAAGGTAGGCCGATTAGGAGTATAGATGTACAGAGAGACCTGGGAGTGCAGGTCCACAAATCCATGAAGGTTGTGTCACAAGTGGAGAACGTTGTTAGGAAGGCTTATGGGATGTTAGCCTTTATAGGAAGGGGCTTAGAGTATAAAAGCTGCCGTCTAATGCTTCAGTTATACAGAACGTTGGTTAGACCGCATTTGGAGTACTGCGTCCAGTTCTGGTCACCTTACTACCGGAAGGACGTGGAGTCTCTGGAAAGGGTGCAGAGGAGGTTTACCAGGATGTTGCCTGGCATGGGGGGACTGGGTTACGAGGAGAGACTGAAGAGACTGGGGCTATTCTCCTTGGAAAGAAGGAGATTGAGAGGGGACATGATAGAGGTATATAAGATACTGAAGGGAATAGATAGAGTTAATAGTGAGAGACTGCTCCCTAGACTGGGTACGAACACAAGAGGTCATCAATTAAGGGTGAGGGGGGGGAGGTATAATTTGGAGGTAAGAGGAAGGTTCTTTACACAGAGAGTTGTGGGGGTCTGGAATGCGCTACCGAGTAGGGTGGTGGAGGCAGGAACGTTGGACTCGTTTAAGATGCAGTTAGATAGGCATATGAGTGAAACGGGAATGGAGGGATATGGTAGGGGCTATTAAATAGGGTAAACCTCGGGAGACACCGGAAGGGCAGGCTGTATAACTAATATGTTTTGTCTTTATTCCACAGGTGGAGGTCCACCTCGTGTCAAGCGAGGGGCATGCACACGGCAGGTTGTGCGTGGGCTGCTCTTGGAAGTCCAGGAGTGGCCTAGTACTTCATGTCGGTGTGTGTGCTTGATCCTGGACCGGTAGACGGGCGCCACAACAGCTCGGTGACTAGCACTGCTAGCTGTGCAGATACATGGATTTGGGCCTGTGTCTGTGGGAGTTTGCGCATTCTCCCTGTGGCTGCGTGGGTTTCCTCCGGGCGCTCCGGTTTCCTCCCACACCCCAAAGATGTGCTCTTAGGCTAATTGGTTTCCACCAAATTGACACTATTTCTTCCCTGAATCTGACTGAGTAGGGTCCCATTCGTAGACATGCAGGGTAGAATAGGTGTAGGGCGATGCGGCGGCGCGGGCTCGTTGGGCCGAAGGGCCTGTTTCCCGTGCTGGGTTGTTCTTTGTTCTTTGTTCTTTGAGGGGCAAGGCCATGGAGGGATTTGAAAACAAGGCCTAGTTATGACAAATATGATCACTTGGATGGGTTAACTAATTACCCAGGGAGTGAAATTGATGTTTGAAATGGCAAGAATGAAAAAAACAATGTTCAATATGGGTCTTAAGGCACCCTGCCACTCAGTCAGGAGGTTCGAGTTTGAATTCCACACAGAACATGATGAACAAGGAAGCTGTGTTCATAATGTGGCCAAATAGGTTCATTATCAAAGCTGCAGTTCCTTCCAGTACAAGTGGGAAAAATGGGAGAGATTCTTGGTAAGCCGTGTGATTGAAAGTAAGTTGGAGCCTCTACTCTCACCGTCCAAAGCTGCAGGCTTCAATGGGCATGTAAAAAATGCATGCTGCCACCACCAATCCTTGAGTGATTTGTAACACACCACTGTGCAAAAGTATTTACTGAGAAACTGCAAAATATAATCATAAAGGTGATTAATTCAGTGGAAAGACTCACAATATTATCTGCAAGAGCTCATTCATTGGAAGGGCCAACATGTATTCTCTTTTCCAGGGTCACCAGATTCATATTTTTCCAGTGAGAGTAAATGATAGTGCAGCCACTCTACCACACTGACAACTCCGCTTGCTCATTAGAAACTAACACATGCACAATACAGTGCAGCCAGGTGAAAAGTGGTGGGTGGGCTTTTACATACCTTCTGCAGTGTAGCAGAGGCAGCCCGCCATTGACCAGCATCGGGATCTTCCAGTCCTGCCGCTGTCAAAGGGACCTCCTGTTGTTCGCACAGTCTACTGTCTGGGAACCCACAATGGGGAATATGGGTGCAAAATTACCACTTATATATATCATTTAAATAGCATTTATATTTAAAAAGAGGGTAGGGTTTGTGGGCGGGGTTGGTTGGGGGGGGCTGCAGAAAGAATGATGTAAAGAACGATGTATTCCCTCAGTACTTGAAATATCAAACCCAAGGGTGGTTGTTTAGTCACAAGAATTATTCATTTTACGCTTGACTCATGTTTCGCGTGAACAGCCCAATCACATGTGGTTAGCATGCCTACAAATGAGAGACATGCAATCGTAATTCATTTCAGTTTGCAGTCACGAATGACTGGATGAGGTACAATTAAAGCTGAAGCTAACTAACTTTATTAACATGGACGCCTTTCACCAAAGGATTAATGCGCTGTTAACTGACACTGCACAGAGTCCTAACAGTGCAGAAGAGGCCATTTGGACCATTGAGTCTGCCCTGACTCTCTTGCAGAGTATCTTACCCAGCCCTCTCCCCCACCCCATTCCTGTAACTTCATACATTTCCCATGGCTAATCCACTTAACTGACACATCTTGGGACACTAAGGGACAATTTAGCATGGCCAACCCACCTAACGTGCACATCTTTGGAGTGTGGGAGGAAACTAGAGCACCCGGAGGAAACCCACGTGGACATGGGGAGAACGTGCAAACTCCACACAGACAGTCACCCGAGGCCGGAATGGAACCCAGGTCCTTGGCACTGTGAGGCAGCAGAGCTAGCCACTGTGTCACTGTGCCGTCCACTTGTACTTGCTAAACTATCAATTCCCTTAATCTGCTAATTTGTATTTTCTTGTTCTTAGAGTTTAAATGAATTGCGTCATGTAATTTCTGTTGCTATGATGTTAGCTTCTCATTATTGTAAATGAGAATTGTTTCTCAAAGAACGTACATGGCTAAAAAAAGGTTAAATAAAAATAAATAAACATCAAAAATTGTAAAGCAGAGCAGCAGGTTGCTTCAGCATTGGTTCCTTTTACCTGGATCGGTTGCAGGAACTTTATGATAATCACCAGAACATGTGTTACAATGTGTCATACTGCTGCATCTTCCAAAAACCTGGCTACCATCAAGCATCTGTATCCCCTGCTGATACTGCGCTGATCTCTTCTTCTTGAATTACAATAGAGAACAGAGCGTCAATGATTGTGCAGTATTCTGACTGAGTGATCCACTCGACATAGCTGCATAACTGGAGGGAATGGAGGAAGGGAGAGCGGAGTTTAAGGTTTGCAGAATTGGTAGATGTGTGACGTTAAGTTGGAGTTTCTGGATGTTAGATATAAGTTAAGAGTGTCACACAATGTTGTTGAGTGACTGAGGTATGGTGCATTGAGCAATGCGAGAGGTTGGAGATTTGGAGAAATCATGTGAAGATGCATTCACTGACCTCAGTCACCTTTGCAATGTCCTTAGACTCCTTGTGGGACTTGTCTAGGAGTTGACCCCTCCCTCCACCAACCTTCTGAGTGAAGTCCTTAATGGTCTCCTGGGACCCTGGAAAAACATGGCATCTCTCCTCCAGGCCACTTGTACCATTAATGCTTCCAACACTACATCCCGGGTCACCCTGGAACATTCTCCCTAAGTTAATATCCCACTTCCCTTGTTTTAAATTCCAGCAATGTTATTTAGTGCTTTTAAGCAGGGTAGCCTGCCTTTAAGACCAGCAGACTGGCTGTACAATATTTTCTCATCACAATGCTATTTGCTCCCCCTGCTGAGAACAGAAGCAGTTGGTGTGAAGAGGAAAACAGCAGTTGGGACAACCTTGGCCCTACATGACTATCGCGGTAATAAGGTAGGAACACCAAGTTTGTGTACTGACCCTTCCCAACACAACTGATATGATCAGGTCATGAGTGACTCTAAAAGAAAGGGGCAGGTTAATTTTGAGCCCACAGTCCTTAAATATATGAACACAAACACAGCACCGGCAAAGAAGAAATGGTTGCAAGGATGTAACACCAAAGCTGTGATTCCCCTATCGCGCTGCGCTGATTTTTTAGCGCAGTGGGCTGGGGGATTCTCACATTGGCTGATTCGCAGGGTTCAAGCATGTGTTTGTACCCACTAGCGTCTCCCAGTGCTGGATTTCCAGCAGCGTCAGCTCCACACTGGGAATCGGCAGGGAGGTGCAACGACCATTGAAATGGTCATTTTAGTACAATTTCAATATCATTAGTGGGCCCGGGACTGAAATCTGCACCCCCCCCCACCCCTCCCCCCCCCCCCGCCCCCCCACCCCAACTCCACCAGAGTATTTCACTCCAGTGGGGATTACAATAGTTCCCAACTTTCGGGGAACCAGCGGCCCAATCCCACTGAAATGAATGGGGGGGAAACAATTGGGGCCCCTCGGGGATTGGGCAGTGGGGATGGTTCTCCCTGGGCATGGGCACCCTGGCAATGCCAGCCTGTGCACCCAGCACTGCCCAAGGGACAAAGTGGCAATGCACAGAGGGCATCTTGGCATGGGGCAGTGCCAAGGGGGCAGGGTCTGTGGGGACATGGCATTGTTGGGCCCTAGAGGGTGATCGATAGGGGTGGAGGGTCTGGCTGCCACTCTGTCATTTTCGTCGATGGGGGCAGGGAGGAGGTGAGCAATCGGGCGAGCTGGGGGAGCGGGGGGGGGGGATCTGCCGAGGGGGATGTCTGCCGGGAGAGGGGGGGGGGGTGCGCCGGGGTCTGACTGCAGGTTGTTTGCACAGCAGGGTTGGGAGGGAGGACATTTTGGTGGATGGCGTTTGCTAGTAATAAAACCACAGATGAGCGCAGATGTTAAAAGCCCAGTAGGTCACTAATGGAGGATATTACTGTAAAGAGGATTCCAGTACAGGGCTCGAGTCTTACTAATGAGTCAAACTGAGTACATGAAAGGAAGTGCCAGCCCAAGCTCACATTGCTCTCATCAAGCACAAGACTAGGTTGCCAAGCTGAAGAGGATTTCTGTAAAGAAGTCAAGGTAAGAACCAACGATATGCCGGTTAGGTGGATTGGCCTGCTAAATTGCCTCTTTGTGTCAGGGAGACTAACTAGGATAAATGCATGGGGTTTGGGAGTAGGGCCTTTGTGGGATTGTGGCCATTGCAGTCTTGATAGGCTGAATGGCATCCTTCTGCACTGTAGGATTCAATGATTCTATGAGAATTCCACTCATCATACTGAAATACCAAGAAGATTTGCAATAGAAGTGGCTTGAAGGTTTTTATGGGAACAATAGTAACATTGAATAAGATGATTTTTACATCATGTAAGATTTGGTCTGAAAAGAGCAGTTGTTACTTTAACAGAGTTCCTTAGGAGAAGGGTGACTTGTCCGAAGTATATAACATCCTGGACGATGTTGATAAGGTCTCTGCGGAAAAGATGTTTCCTCTTGTGGATAAGTCCAGAAGTAGGGGCACCCTTTTAAAATTATGGGTGACCTTTTTAGGACAGAGATGAGAATTTTTTTTTCTCTCAAAGGGTTGTATGACTTTGAAACTCTATCTCAGAAAGCCAGTGGAGATAGGATCATTGAATATTTTTAAGGCAGAGGTAGATAGGTTCTTGATAGGCAAGAGGATCAGAGGTTATCAGGGTGGATGGGAACACAAATGGATCAGCCATGGTGTTATCGAATGATGGAGCATGCTCAATGGGCCAAATGGCCTACTTCACCTCTATTTTTATGTCTGCCTGTAATTGGTGGGCTTCAATGTCTCTGTCCATTATCTGTAGGAATGACTGAACGAGGTAGTCACAAAAACTGGAGGATGGGAATATGGGTGGAATCTTATTACTTAGTGGCCAGTCATTTGGCCAGTTGACATACATAATACGTTGTCAAGGCCTACCAGTTCTCCTAAGTAACACTTTTAAGGTAACCAAGTTACTAAGCTCTGGAATTCACTCTTTAAACATTTCCGCTTCTCTGCCACTCTTTAAGATGCTCATTTGTACCTAGATCTTAAACCAAGCTTTTAGTTATCTGCCCTGGATATTTCCTTCTGGAATTTTGTAATGATTCCAATCAGGCCATTGAGGTTGGCCTATAGGAGTATGAACTCCCTGATCCAATTGATGGGTCAATCAGCGAGTCATTGCCTTGTACGTGATCGGGAGCGTCCATTACTCTGGCAGCCCTGAAGATAGATGGCTAACTGATAGCATTCTGTGTACTGCTGTGAGAGCTCGTCAGTAAAGGAATTTTGGTATTGGGACTTCTGCCTCCACAGGCTTATTACAAATCTCCAATGGAGGAGCAAATTAGGGCTGGTGTTCCATATGCCCAGGCCATATAACAATGCATGAAGGCCAGCTTCTTCCCTGAGACCCTCCATCCCTTTCCCACAGATTGGTCCTCAGGAATGCCATTCAACAATTACCAAGGTCTCATAAGCATCTACTCATGTCTATTGTATAAAAAGCCCATGACAAATATATTGTAAGGGAAATGGCTACAGATTGTATTGGAAGCATGTACAACACCTGCAGGCACTGAGAAGCTACAAAGCGAGAAGGTAATCTCACAATCCATTTTATACTCATCAAAGCTGGCAGAAAACTGATTTACTGTAAATAGATACATTGAAATAAGAATTGAGTGCCAACACATTCAAAAGACCTGCAATGTGTTTGTGTTTAGCAGTGCAAGGACTGCCTGCAGCTTTAGACCGAGGCTTGTGAATAAAATATGATGGAAAGGGAATGGGGAAGAATGTTTTTCTTTCCAGTTTCATTTAAACTAAAGAAATAATGCTACGAATCTAAAGTAACAATAATGCTATGAACTTGAAGTAACAATAACGTGTTAGAAAATCTGTTTTAGCTTTATCAGAGGATGGATTGTTCACATGCCATTTCTTCAAAACTCAACCATAGAAAAGAACCGATGCATCAGTGTGATATTTCCGAATACCATTACTTTGTTGCCTCTCCTGAATGAGACTGCAAGTATAATGTCGATTTTTTAGAATTCCAAACTATGGCATGATTTTGTCTGGTTGACCCATTTTCACCCAACTGCTTTGAAATTGTCTCAAATCCATTCCACACAACACCATTAAAGTTTTTTTTTGAAAAAATGAAACTATTATCTCATTAGTGTGGCTGGATTTGAACCTCAGAGTCATTTATAGAGTCAATTCACTGCAGCGCACAATCTGAAGAATCCAAAAAAAAAATGTGTTACTTGTCGGGGGATTCCTAATTTATGATAAACTCCTCTTCAGTAATGGAAAAAAAATCATATTGACTTTTGACTAGCAGCCTAAGTATTATGTTATTCAGTTCAAATTGATAACCTAGTGCCCCTGTTAAAATACCAAAGGAAGCTAAAGCATTCGTCCACCACACCGTTCCCCCCTCAAAACCCCCTTCTCTATATGAAATGACCACACATAATTTATTCTGTAATGGATTGCTGAGAACAAATTTGCTGTTAAAAGTAATGCACCTATTGCAATATTGCATATTGTGATTCAAAAATATGTTTCACAGATCAGAGAAGATGTGCACACAGATCGAGAAGAAGCAGCAAGATAATTATTGAAAAGTGAGTAGAAAGCATGTGACAGAATTGGATATTATCTTTTGTCTGCTCCAGGACTGCAAGCAGAGAACTGCAAAGTATATTTGACATTCGCTGCAACAATATCTGCCATAACCCTCAAGGTTTTTAGTTCCTACCTTACTAGAGAAAACACTCTGTGAAATGATTCACAGTATAACAGTTATGCTTTATGTCTCCTTTTATATAAAGGAGCCATCAAAAAGACCTCTATACAACCTGAGCTATAGTAATAGATTACAACACTATACAATGGTTTGGATTTGACTGATGCTCAACCTTTTCATAGTGTTATGCATTGAATTAGGGAGGAGGAAATCTGCTTAAAGTAATGTCATTTCAATCAGCAAAATCTCTTTGGTAATGGCATGAAGAATAATAGTCTACAAAATATTTCTCTCGGTGAATTCAAGGTAAGGAATAGTAGGTGTTGATGAATCTGATTTTCACTTTGGGAAGATAGTAACAGGATCTAACACCCTTTGGTCAAACATAATTTGAATATGATGCAAAAAACAACTTCTACTCATCTGTCCTTGCCTTGCCTGGTATGGACCTGGTAAAAAGTCTGACAGCACCAGGTTTTAGTCCAACCGATTTATTTGATAATAGACTCACAATCTTTCGAGACTTCTCTCTTCGTCAGGTGAATGGAGAGTTCTGGCCTCAGACAGAGCATATAAAGCACAGACAGTTTAGAGATTACTGATTAGAATGCGAATCCTTACACCTAACCTGCTGTTCAAGACCTGAAGTGGCTGACAATGCGAGTGGAAGGAGCACTGATCACAGGTTACAGAGATGTGTATTGTCTCCAGACAGTACAGTAAGTGAGGTTTTGCAAACCCAGGCAAGTCACGGGGGTTACAGATAGTGCGACATCCTCATGTCGCACTATCTGTAACCCCCGTGACTTGCCTGGGTTTGCAAAACCTCACTTACTGTACTGTCTGGAGACAATACACATCTCTGTAACCTGTGATCAGTGCTCCTTCCACTCGCATTGTCAGCCACTTCAGGTCTTGAACAGCAGGTTAGGTGTAAGGATTCGCATTCTAATCAGTAATCTCTAAACCGTCTGTGCTTTATATGCTCTGTCTGAGGCCAGAACTCTCCATTCACCTGACGAAGAGAGAAGTCTCGAAAGATTGTGAGTCTATTATCAAATAAATCGGTTGGACTAAAACCTGGTGTTGTCAGACTTTTTACTGTGTTTACGCCAGTCCAACGCCGGCATACCCACATCATGACTGGTATGGACCCGGACCAGAGACTTAAGTTTTTGCTCAGTTCCAGTTATGGACCATTAACCTTTTGTTTAATGTAGACAATATTTGAGGTTCAAGACACTTGCTAAGAGAATAAAGTCATAAATTCCACAGGCTTTGATCAAACAGAAGTCTTAAGTCTTTCCATTGCAAAGCCAGTGATAACCTGCTACATTCTCAGCTCCCCAAGACGTCTCCTGAGCCCTAACTGCACAGAGCTGTCAAGTGGCTCCTGGGTCTTATCCTGCACCCAATTACATAGAGCCTGCTAATTGCAACAGCAGCACATTTTCAGTGTGGTCTTTTCTGCTGCAGAACACACATCCCCAGCAAAAACACAGATTAATTGAAACTCGAGAACTTTCATAAGCTCTACACATCTCCACGAAAACATACCCTTCCAGACTTACTAAATGCTGTTTAACTAATTTGTACCTTCAAATTCCAAAAGAACTCTCTGAGGGGTGGGGGGGAGCAGTTGGTTGATCCCCTAACTTCATGATTGAAATAATGAGCCAATGGATAATAAGCTTATTGTCAGCTCATCAAATCCCAGTTTGGAATGTTGTTGGGGATGCACAAGGTACATGATGGATCAGGAAGAGTCCAAGTACAAAGAAGTGGCAAAATAGCAGGGAACCACTCATGGCTGCACCATTAAATTAGATGGCCTCATGGAAGGATTCATGTTTGAGAGAAGAACTCATCCTTTGGCAAACAGGTGCCATTTACTAAGCAGAGTTATTGCACCATAAAGTCAATGCTCGATTGGACAATAGGATGATGCTGGAGTTGAGGGGGTTGAGCTATGAGGAGAGGTTGAATAAACTAGGCTTGTACTCGTTAGAGTTTAGAAGAATGAGGGGAGATCTCATTGAGACGTATAAGATGATGAATAGGATGGATAGGATAGAGGTGGAGAGACTCTTCCCGCTCAGAAAGGATAGTAGGACTAGGGGGCACAGCCTCAAGATAAAGGGGGGGGCGGTTTAGAACGGAGTTGAGGAGGAACTTCTTCACTCAAAGGGTGGTGAATCTCTGGAATTCTCTGCCCGTTGAAGTGGTGGAGGCTACCTCGCTAAATATTTTTAAGACGCGGGTTGATGGGTTTTTGATAAGAGAGGGGATTAAGGGTTATGGGGAAAGGGCGGGAATGTGGAACTGAGCCACAACAGATCAGCCATGATCTTATTGAATGGCGGGGCAGGCTAGAAGGGCTAGTTGGCCTACTCCTGCTCCTATTTCTGATGTTCTTATGTTCTTATGTTCAATGTAGAGGGCCATAAGCCTCCAGCGGTCATATGGCAGCATAATATGGGACCAGTAAACTTTGCCAGCTCAGCTGACTACATGCAAGAAAACAACGAGACATGCTGCTAAGGTACTCAGTGTTAGGCTGTAGTAGCAAAGTGGATCAACATTCTCAGGAGAAGATGCAGAGATACGGGTTTGAGGAGAGCATAGGGGAAGAACGAGGAGCAGGATAGCAACAGAGGCCGTATCCTTAGCCTTGAGTGTACTCCTGAATAAAAAACTACCTGGTCCTGTTGGAGAACAAGTATTGTAGGAGGCTATGCCTATCTAGGCAGCTGGTCACTGAGATGTGTGCCCTCATTGAGGAAGACCTCAATCCTCCAATACAGTGATAAGCTGTGAATGTCATTTGAACTTTGGTTTCCATGGGAAATCAAAATGGCTGTCACAGGAATGGCCATCATGTTTATAATTGGCCTAGTAATTGACAAGTTCTGGCTCCCATCCTGTACTACTAACTGACTGTCAAAACTGCCCTCAAGCCAATTAACAGTTGACATTGGCAAAAATCATGAGCTATGACTTCTTCTCCTCTAGTAATGGGGTTGGAACCCAAAAATAGTTCCTGATCTCAGAGACAAAACGCTGCTCCAGCAGTTTCTTCAGTTCTCTGCACCATGTTGTGGTTAGACTCATGTGGGTTTGTGCCCTGAACTGGCTAAGCTCATCTTACTTAGGAACTAGCGTATTTCACAGGGCATGTCACAGACAAGTTCATTTGAAAGCACTAACATTTCTGGCCTTGAGTTGTACACAACTATAGTTTATAGATAGCAAGTTTTCTGACATTAGAAAAATATAAATAACTCAAGTCCATCTCTGTCAGAAAGGGAATACTCAACTTTCTTTTAAATAATCTTTAAGACATGGACTTTTTCCCAGGCAGAAATGACAATCACAAGGGACCACAAGTTCAGGGTAAGGGGGAAAAGGTTCAGTAGAGACGTGCGGGGAATGTCTTTTACACAGATGGTGGTGATGGCCTGGAATGCATTACCAAGTAAAGTGGTTGAGGCTGATATGTTAGCGACATTTAAGACTTATCTGGATAGGCACATGAACAGGCACAATATAGAGGGATACAGGCGGTTGGTCTGGATAGGACACCGTGAACGGCATAGACTTAGTGGGCCGAAGGGCCTGTTCCTGTGCTGAACTGTTCCTTGTTCTTTTGGGCATGCACTATTGCTAGGAGATTTACCTTGGTGTGTTCCACTTTTGGAATTATTGGTTTAATTTTCTTGGAGTACACTGTACCAACCCTTGTGTTCCTGCATTACATCTATGGTTAATTAGCTGTACAAAAATAATTACAGCAAACATACAGTGACCACCAAAATAACCGTTCCACCCTCAGTGCTAAATAGGTGGTAAGATCACCACAGAAAGGATGATTATACTGTGCTGCACATTATGTCTCATTAGACTTAATGTTAAACCGTGACTCTATGAAACGTTCTACGGCACAATTTGCAAACAAGCAAAGGAGATCATTTGGTGACCCGGCCAATTTGTATCCCCCAAGCAGCACCATTAGTGAAGATTAACTGCATGATCACTTATCTCCTCCGCTCTTTGTGTGTCAATTGGTACCTGCTGCTTTTTCCTACACAGCAACAGTGATTATACTGGAAAAATAACTGGCTCTGAAGTGCCTGGGGACATTTTGATGATGTAGAAGATGCTACACAAGTGCAAGTGCTTCATTCTATCTTCACAGGTGAGGGTGGTATTATCTCTAGACTATTAATCCAGGAACTCAGATAATGATCTGCCACGGCAGATGGTGGAATTTAAACTCAATGAACAAATCTGGAATTAAGAATCTATTGATGACGCATGAAACCATTATCGATTGTCAGAAAAACCCATTTGGTTCACTAATGTCCTTCAGGAAAGGAAATCTGCCATCCTTACCCAGTCTGGCCTACATGTGACTCCAGGGCCACAGCAATTTGGTTGACTCGCAACGGCCCTCCAAGGACAACTTGGATGGACGATATATGCTGGCCAGGCAGTGATGTCCGGGTCCCATGAATGAGTAAGAACATTATTCATGGTTAACCCATTATATTCTATGTATGGTAATCCTATTGGTTCAATTGAATTAAAGATGGAACTCCATGGACTATCTGATCATTTAGGAAAAAAAAGTTTCGTATCCTCATGATGGTCCAAAGTACTTTACAACCATGAGTCATTTTTGAAGGGATGGCTGTTTGTTTGTAAATAAATTTAACTGGCATTAAATCAGTTCCATAACAATATATCCATTCATACAGAGGTCACATCAGGAGGATCAAGAGATTAGGTGGGATGACTTGATCAAACATATCATTATATCTCTTTTCACACTTGCAGACTACCCTGGAGTAGCCCAATAGCTGCCCCAGTCCCTACATGTCTTCAGACTGTCTTCTGCCTGACTTCTGTCCCTGGGATGATTACTTAATCTTACTCCTAATTAATCCCTCAAGTCAGGTGACTGTCTTCTGTTGTGTTGTCCTTAAAGGGACAATTACCATGATCCTGTACACAAACTGTGCAGGAACCTTGAGTTTAAAACTGGCAGATTTGTACTCCTCTCCCTTCTCTTGTACTCTGTTTAAGTTAAAAAAAAAATCTGTGTATATTTCTATGATCCAGCTGCTGAAGCATTTAAAACTAGATTACATCTTTTCTCAAATTCTTACTCCTCATCCACTCTGCTCAATTCACCTTATTGTTAACCTTGCCCCATATGAGCCCTGGGACATAGACCCTCCAGTTTCAGTAGAGTTTTAAAACATGATGCAGCTGCTCAAAACTCCAGAAGTGATCCTTTCTGATTATTTCAATGGGAAGGAACACAACTGGCTGCTCCGATAAATATATTTCACCCCCATCAATGTTGAAACTTCGACAATGGTATCACATTCATTTTGAATTATCACTTTTCATTTTGACATTTGATATCTATCTGTAAAAATACCATTTTTACCCCCTGACTTGCACACCAGTATCTTTCCACCTGCAGGTCCCACCTCCGTTCGACAGTCTAAAGCAAAAACATTCTTAGCATCTAGATTGGTGGCTATAGTTTGGAACAGGAAAGGAAAGGAAAAACAGACCGACCATGTTCAATAAATTATGGAATGGACTGGTGGGAACTGACAGAAACACAAAGCTAATGCGCTCCAGCAATGACACAACATGAGGGAGTCACCCACGCAAACTATAAGTTTCCAAGATAATATTTTAATATTCTTTCTTCTCAAGGACAATCCCATAACAGAACAAGTGACCTACGGAAATAGTAACAAGCCCCATCACTAGAAATCATCAAAACCCATTTTTAGATTATTTCTATTTAGAAGTTTTCATTGTCAGGAATACCATCTCAGCAGGTCCTGCCTAGTTTAGCTAGCACCACCCTTGTAAGTGATAGCGGAATATGGATATTGATCTGACTAAAGCAGAAAGCAAAATGTGAGAGCAAGTGATGGCACTTTTTTTCACAGTCTTTGTGTTCACCCATCTCTTTCTTTTTGACCATTGTCTGGTCAGGTTACAGTTTTTGGATAGCCAAAAGGAAAAAAAGGCACAAAGTTAGAAAGTTTATTTATTGGTCACGAGTAGGCTCACATAAACACGGCAGTGAAATCACTGTGAAAATCCCAAGGGTAGGGTTGTGGTAAAAGGAAGCTATTGGAGATGGAAGGGGGAAAGTGGAAGAAGAAAGAGGGGCGTGCTTATACTGTCTATTGCTTGTAACTCAGGGCTGAGAGGAAGTCGGATGTGAGAAGAAGAATTAGCTATAAAGTATCATCATTATTGATTGGTCCAGCCCAGTCATGGACTCAATCATGGGTAAGAACAGTCTCCTCCATTGAGGTAATGGCATGTAGCCATGTGTGGGTTTCTTCTGGGTGCTTTGGTTTCCTCCCATAGCCTAAAGATGTGAGGGCTAGGTTGATTGGCCATGATAAATTGCCCTTTAATTTCAGGGGGATTAGGAGGGAAAATATCTGGGGTTACGGGGATAGGAGAGGACCTGCGTGGAATTGTTGTTGGTGCAACCTTGATGGGCCAAATGGCATCCTTCTGCATTGTAGATTCTAAGTTTCTATGTCTCTCACATGTTAGTTTCCATTGTTATGTAAAAAATCCTCCTGCAAGAGATAGGGAATTTTTTTAGTGAGGTGAAGCAATGTGTTTAGGTAAAGGACTGTCACAGTTAACTATCTGAAAATGTGTAAAAGCTTTGAGATGTGTGTATGTGCCTGGCAGCTGTTCTCAATGTGTGAAGACAGAGTGAAAGAATGAAGGAAAAGGATGAGTTGTGATTGGTAGCGATTGTAGATAGCTGAGAGAGGGTGGTATTGTGTATTGAACAGTGTATTGGGTTAATAGTGCAGTTGTGGTTTGCAGCATTTGAAAGTAAATTTACTTGACAACTCACATGAGATCCTTGAACATTTCAGAGCACGGCATTCAGAGCCCTCAGCGCTAGCTTCCTCATCACCACTGCCTATTGTCTGCTCACACATCTTTTCTGCTGTCCCATCTCCTGCTCAGGGTGCTTAAATAGAATGTCAGAGAACCTTGAAGATGCTTTCACCCTGGAACGCTTCTCCCTGCTCCCAGTCTTTTCCACAAAGAATTTCAATATTTGCTTCAACCAGAAAAAAGATGACCGTTTAAGTACTACAGGTATAAATTACTTCATTAAGTGGTGCCTTGTATAGACTCAGGCTCCCACTGTACAGCTGCACATTTAGTGCTAGCTGCGTGCACTTGGCATGTTGCCTGTATCAGAAGGAATGCAAATCACAATCCTGCACCAGTTTTTGGGGGATGTCCAATTTAGCCCCCTTCACGTTTGACTGGCTGTTTCAGAACAAGCATTATATTTATTTACTTCCATTTCCTTCTGTGCATTCTTAAAATGTCATGACTGTTGAGACACTGAGGTCAGAAGTGGAAATAAAATATACCTCTCCATTAATCTTAATCACAAGCTCTCTCCCTGCCTGTTTTTATGAATGTCTTCATTCATCCTCTGAAGTGACAGGTCATTTCTTAAAGTAATATTGCCCTTAAACTTAAATTATATTGCAAACAATTAAATGTATTACAGTGAAATTCAATACCTTAAATCTGTCCAAAGGTGAATGCAAAAAGAATGAACATTCATTTTAGAAATGTAAGGGTTCTAAAATTACATTGGAAATAAGTAATGGTAAATATAATCTTGCTTATCTGATTTCATATTTGATTTCAGGAACAAAAGCAGAATAAGAGAAAATGGATTTGAGAGAATGACAGAGAGATGATATGAAGGATTTGTGTGACTGTGATTCCCACTTGGTGAATTGCACAACTCCCCTATGCTTTCAGAGATACTGAGTAGATGTCAAATGCTGATCTTCAATTTTTAACATGTGGTGTGACAGTGACATTGGTCAGGGCCAGACCTTTACACAGTGAAGTGCTAAGGAATAGCAGGTGTGGGTGAAAATATCAGTGTGCCAAATCTACCATCCGAATCATCAGAGATCAGACCTTTTATTTTCTTTGCTTACAGAATGTGAGCATCGCTGATTGGACCAGAATTTACTTACGGATTGAGGGCATTGCTGGTTGCACCAGAATTTCTTGCCCATCGTTTCAAAGCACTTGAGAGTCAACCACATTGCTGCGGGACTGGAATCACATGTAGGCCAAACCAGGTACAACAGGCAGATTTCTTTCCCGAAAGGACATTATTGAACCAGATGGGATTTTAAGACAATCAACAATGATTTCATGGTCATCATTAGACTTTGAATTCCAGAATTTTTATTCAATTCAGATTTCATCATCTGTCCTGGTGGGATTTGAACCCTCCCCCTGAGTCTCTGGATTACCAGTTCAGTGACAATACTACAATGCCACTACCTCCCTGGCGACATGTGACTGAAGATGTGAACCGAACCCCATGGAAGTCTTAACGTGCTAATCCCATGGGAGAGGCCTGGGAATTTTTAACTTTGGATGGGAAAGTCCCTTGCTCCCCGGGTTTTTCTGTGAATATCTTGGATTTTGAGTTAGCACTGAGACCTTGAACAATTCTGTGGTATTTTCCTGGGTAGTTACCGAGGAGATTAAAACCTAAACCAACAATTGATGCCCCCAATGACCACCCTACAGATTCTGCGCCCCCCCCCCCCCCCAACACCTTCACTATTCCACCAACCACATGGCTACCCACATGACTCTCCAGTTCATATGATTAATTACCCTTTCCATCCAATTGCTTGGTCAACCACACAAGCTGACTTGACTACTCTCCCAACCTGAACTGGGTGGAGGCAGGAACCCAGTGGTAGGCCAAGGTGTGAGTAATCCAGATCGACCTAAAGAACCTGCCACCATGGGGGTGCAGCCAATGGTTGCCCAGGAGAGAGGCTCCTGCCCTCCACCCCACCCCAGCCCACCCCATTGTGATCTGGCTATTTTCTATATTTTTAAATTTGATTTATTTTAAAAATTGACTGAGGGGGCTCCTTCTTAGTGAAGCCCCATCTCATTTTTTCACTTTTTGGTGCGTTGCTCTGAAGTTGGAGAGTCTCTGATTTATCAGATCAAAGGATCCCTACAGTGCAAACGGAGGCCATTCAGTCCATTGAGGTTGTACCGACTCTCCAGCAGAGCATCCCACCCAGACCTACACCCTGCCCTACCTCCATAACCTCACACACCTATTTCACTAATCCTCCTAACCTACACACCTTGGAACACTAAGGGGAAATTTAGCATGGACAATCCACCTAACCTGCGCCTGTTTGGACTATGGAAGGAAACCAGAGCACCCGGAGGAAACCCACACAGACACAGGGAGAACGTGCAAACTCCATACAGACAGCTACTCAAGGCCAGAATTGAACCCCAGTCCCAGGCATTGTGAGGCAGCAATGCTAACCACTGTGTCACCATGCCACCTTTGGATGGAAATGGCAATGGGAACACAAAATATTGCAAGAGGCTGAAACTGCCATTTGTGCTGGCAGGTTCGATCAATTGTCTCCACTTATGATGTAACATGGTGGGAACTCAATTTGCATTCATTTAAATATCATTAGCAGGTTTCATCACAGAAACGTCCTTCCCATGGCGACATGATGTCACATTGGCGGGCTTCAGGATAACTTTTTAACTGGGATTGGCCTGATTTTAAGAGTTCTGCTACTACTGTTAACTGGACAGTGATCCTGCTTCTATGTCAGTCAAGAGGGCAGCCTGGCCAAATTTACAAGTGACTCCTTATCCGAAAAGAAAGAATGTGCATGGTTATGGAAAGAAGGCAAGAGAAGTGATTTGTTGATTTGGAGAGCCAGGATAGACAGGATGGTCTTATAAGATAGAATCATAGAAAAACTACAGCACAATCAGGGCCTTCAGCCCACAAGTCTTCTTCTGTGCTCTAACAATTCTGCAATCCTGTGAAATCCCAAATGACCCTTTTAATGTTATTTATCATGGATGGGAATTTTTGGACCAACAGTCATGGCAGGAATCGAGTTGAGAAGAATCAGAAAATCCGGCCCAATTCACAATATAAGCATTCAGGTTCCGAGATTACATGGTTGAAATGACTCAGAAACTATGGAATATGAAAATGCCATTCAGCCAACAGATATCATAAAGTGCACTTTATAATGAACTCTCTGCAACTCTTTCAACCTCATAAAGACAAATATAAGCTCGCTAAAAATCAAAAATTCTCTCTGATTCCCAAAGGTAAAATAAAACTTCAAGAGATCAGTTTAAGCTAACAATCACTATTAAACTCTGATGATTTCAATTGTCCCAATTACATGAGGAACGTTGTGTTCCTTCCAGTGTTTGATGATATGCCAGTTCTTACTTCAATAAACTGCAGTCCTATTGCTAGGGTTATATTGGATGCCAGAAGTGTGCACATCCACCTCAAACCTCACAGTTGTGTATTCATGCCGTCTAGTTTTATAAAGTCAATTCAAATAAAATGAGGGAAGGAATGGTTAGGGCTAGGACATCTTGTACAAAGAACTCCACTCCAAAAAATAAACCTCATAATACGTCCTTTATTCTCTTGGGATATGTTGGACGGCACGGTGGCACAATGGTTAAGATTACTGCCTCACAACACTTGGGATTTGAATTCAATTCTGGCCTTGGTGACTGTCATTATAGCTTTTGCATGTTCTCCCCATGTCTGCATGGGTTTCCTCCCAGTGCTCTGGTTCCCTTCCAGATTCAATGGGCCAAATGGTGTCTTTCTGCATTGTAGGGATTCTTTGATGTTAGCCAAGGTTTTGACTTCTACATGTTTGAGGGTGTTGGATACTGTTTGGTGGATGATAATGAAACCTTCATAGTCTTAAGTAGCTTAACTGTATATATTTATTAACCACAAGAACTATGTGCACAGTGCTGTATACAGTCCCATGTTAACTCTTTATATGCCAGATTCTTATACATGATCTCACCCACCGACTGCCCCCCCCGCCCAAGTCTTCATTCAACGTATTTCAAACTTTTCTAGTATACCCCTTCCATTTGCATCACTATTTTTACCCTATCTCCATCCTTCAGGTTTGAGTTCATAGGCTCAGGCAGCCTGGAGGACGTATAACCTTTGTACAAAGAACTCCTCTCCAAAAAATAAACTTCATAATACGTCCTTTATTCTCTTGGGATATGTTGGACGGCACGGTGGCACAATGGTTAAGATTACTGCCTCACAACACTTGGGATTTGAATTCAATTCTGGCCTTGGTGACTGTCAGTGTAGCTTTTGCATGTTCTCACCGTGTCTGCATGGGTTTCCTCCCACTGCTCTGGTTCCCTCCCATTCGCACTTCGATTGGAGAGGTGGTAGGCTTTGTCGCTGTCGTTGAACTTTGATTTGGATGTTTTTAAGAACATAAGAACATAAGAAATAGGAGCAGGAGTAGGCCATCTACCCCTTCGAGCCTGCCCCGCCATTCAATAAGATCATGGCTGATCTGTCGTGGCTCAGTTCCACATTCCCGCCCTCTCCCCATAACCCTTAATCCCCTCTCTTATCAAAAACCCATCAACCCGCGTCTTAAAAATATTTAGCGAGGCAGCCTCCACCACCTCAACGGGCAGAGAATTCCAGAGATTCACCACCCTTTGAGTGAAGAAGTTCCTCCTCAACTCCGTTCTAAACCGCCCCCCCCTTTATCTTGAGGCTGTGCCCCCTAGTCCTACTGTCTTTTTTGAGCAGGAAGAGTCTCTCCACCTCTATCCTATCCATCCCATTCATCATCTTATACGTCTCAATGAGATCTCCCCTCATTCTTCTAAACTCTAACGAGTACAAGCCTAGTTTATTCAGCCTCTCCTCATAGCTCAACCCCCTCAACTCCGGTATCAGCCTAGTAAACCTCCTCTGCACTCCCTCCAAGGCCAAAATATCTTTGCGCAGGTGCGGCGCCCAAAACTGCACACAGTACTCCAGCTGCGGCCTCACCAATGACCTATACAGCTGCAGCAAGACCTCCCTACTTTTATATTCAATCCCCCTCGCTATGAAGGCCAGCATCCCATTCGCCTTCCTGACCACCTGCTGCACCTGCAAGCTGGGTTTTTGCGACTCATGCACAAGGACCCCGAGGTCCCTCTGCACCGTCGCCTGCTGCAGTTTTTCGCCACGTAAGTAATAATCCTTCCTACCATTATTCCTACCAAAGTGGACCACCTCACACTTGCCAACATTAAATTCCATTTGCCATTTCCTGGCCCATTCGCCCAGACTATCTAGATCCTTCTGCAGACTCTCCACACCCTCCGCACAATTTGCCGTTCCCCCAATCTTGGTGTCATCAGCAAATTTCGACACCCTACACTCGGTTCCCTCCTCCAGATCATCTATATAAATGGTAAATAGCTGAGGCCCCAGCACCGACCCCTGGGGCACCCCACTAGTCACCAACCGCCAATCCGAATAGCACCCATTGACCCCCACTCTCTGCCTCCTATTTGACAACCAATCCTCTATCCACGCTAACACCCTACCCCCAACTCCATGTCCCTTGACCTTCTGCAATAACCTCTTGTGAGGTACTTTGTCAAACGCCTTCTGAAAATCTAGAAAGACCACATCCACCGGCTCTCCTCTATCCACTGCCCTAGACACATCCTCATAGAACTCCAGTAAATTTGTCAGACACGACTTCCCTTTAATGAAACCGTGCTGCATCTGCTCTATCAAGCAATTCCCTACAAGATGCCTCGCAATTTCCTCCTTAATGACAGATTCTAACATTTTACCTACCACAGACGTTAAACTAACCGGCCTATAATTCCCCGCCTTTTGCCTGGCACCCTTCTAATGGGCCATCTGGGGATGAGAAGGAGACTCCTCCTGTTTCTCCTGAGTGTACCCTCTGGGTTACCAACCACTGAGGTCGATCATCACCGTTCTTCATGAAAGCACCCTTTCATGGGATACTTTTAATCTTTTCTTTATTCATTCATTGGACATGGGCGTCGCTGGCTGGCCAGAATTTGCTGCCAATTCCTAGTTGCACTTAGAGGGCAGCTGAGAATCAACCACATTGCCGTGCTTCTGGAGTCACATGTAGGCCAAACCAGGTAAGGATGACAGATTTCCTTCCCTAAAGGAGGTTAGTGAACCAGGTGGTTTTTCTGACAATTGATAATGGTCATCAATAGATTCTTAATTCCAGATATTTTGTATTGAATTCAATACAAAATTGATCAGTATTATATTTTCATGGTTTAGATGTCTCTCAAACAGCTCCACTGTCACCACAGCTTTTAAGCGTGCTCCTGAGCAGCGGCACATTCATCTGCCGTACCGGGATTTGAACCCAGGTCCCCTGAACAGTCAGCTGAGTTTCTGGATTAATAACCCACCGATAATACCGCTAGACCATTGGTTCCCCATCTGGAACTTGTTATACATTTGTAATTGAGGCAAGGGTCTGATGTGGTACCATTTGTTGTAGGCGGAAGCCTTCTTCTGCCTGTAGGGCCATTCATTGTCTTGGATGATGATACCTGAGTAACAATTCTTCTGATTTAATGAAGTAATCTTGTTTCTTTCCCCTTTATTTATTGTGAGCTCGTGTTCGGGCGCCGAATCGGGAATCTGGTTTTGCTGGTGGAGTTTTTAAACAGAAATTTCCAACCACTGAGCTATGTAGAAGTTCCTCAGAACTTGCTTTATCCTGGAATTTAGAAGTTTTAGCTCACCCTGCTAAGTCTACTGACTCTTCATTCTAGGATTTGAAGCTAGAAGAGAGCCTATGGAGTCTTCTGCTATAGTGAGGAATTTAAAATGTCTGCCCTCACCTTTCAAGCCTTTCTTGGAGCTTTTCCCTGATAAGTTCTTCTGTGCATCTGCATCTTGAGCTTTTCTTCATGTCTGAATGCTTCTTCAAATGTTTCTTCAACCTTGCAGGATTTTGCTTTCTCCCTGCATTTATTGTGAGCTTTTGGGTTTGTCTGTTCGCTGCCACCATGCTGTAATGTTTTGGATACCATTCGGTATGTCTTAATGAAGTGTTCATAGTCTTAAGTAGGTTAATGTATGTATTGATTAAGTACAATAACTATTTACATATATACAGTAAATGTTTTGGGCTAGGAACTGCCTTGATGCTTTTTTGTGCACCCTGCCCTCTCCAAAACTAGACAGACACATCATGTGTTTTTTACATCGTTGCGGGCAGTACTGTGCTCAGTCCTACATTAAGTTAAACGTGCAAGACCCTTATACTTCACCTACCCCTAGGCTTTATCCAATGCATTTCAAGTTATTTTAGCTTGTGAACTGGCTGATGAAGTCATCTGAATACAATACATTGATGAATACTCAATAAGCTTTGATGAAATATTAAAAGCATCTGATAAATATTGTAATCTTCAAGTAATGAAATGCACAGAGGTTAAAAAAGAGGCATAGAAAACACCCACAAAATTGCTGAAAGGAAAAAAGAGTCAGAAATTGAGTAAACAACACAAGGCTACCAGAAAGGCAGGGCACTTTCTCAAAGTCTATATTTTTGTAGTGCCAACACATTACCTGAACTGCAAGAGTAGCTGCCAATAGAGAGTGAGGCTGTGAATGAAGGTAAACTAGCTGGTTAAATCCAAAATAAACAACACTGCAAAAGGAAAATGAAATCAGGTTGGAATATGTCCATGTCGGGACTGAATTGGAAAATTTGAAACTCAAGATATAAGCTGAGAATATACCCTGGGAAATGCATGAGTCACTAAACTTGTCAATGAACCAAACAAACATATTTTTGAGATGTCAAAGGGGTACAAAAAAGAACTACAGAGCTAAAGAAAATGGCAAGACATTTAGAAGAAAATATCGAACGACATTACATTTCCAAGGAGATATACGAAAACAAAGAAGTCAAGAACTTAGAACGACAGGGGAAATTAAATGTTCTCACAAAACAGCATGAAGAGTCTCAAAGACAATGAACAGAGCACAATTACAAAATGTTAGCTTGAAGACAGCGCAGTGGAATTATACTTTGCCAAGGTAAAACTGACAACACCAGGTTAAAGTCCAACAGATTTATTTGTTACCACAAGCTTTCAGAGCGGTGCTCCTTCATCAGGTGACTGGAGAGTTGGGTGTCCTTGACTCAACTCTCCACTTATCTGATGAAGGAGCAGTGCTCTGAAAGCTTGTGATACCAAATAAACCTGTTGGACTTTAACCTGGTGTTGTGAGACTTCTTACTCTGCCCACCCTACTCTGAAGCCAGCATCTCCACATCATAAAACTGGCCAGTGTAGAGAATCAACCTTCATGTATAAAAGATGCATTTGATAAGGAAAAATGAGAAAACTGGAATGTTGCTCATAGAAGTAGAACAATAGAAAGAGGACAGGAACCACTTGAATAATTAACTTGTAGAAACAAATTCTTCAATTAAAGCTTGATGAACTTCAAGCATCAGAAAGCCGGAAACATCATGGAAAAAATGCAGGAAACAGGAGAAGGAATTGGTGATGTAATCTTAGAAAATAGAAGGAGGAAGAGGCTATTTGGCCCTTCGAGCCTGCTCCATCAATCATTATGACCATGGCTGAGCATCCAACTCAGTAAACTGTTCCTGCTTTTGCACCCCCCTATCCTTTGGTTCTTTTAGCTCACGATGCTACATCTAACTTCATCTTGAAAACTGATATAATTCAGGTCAGAAACTCCAAAGTGTTTTATGAAGTCTGCCCAGATCATAATTTTTGCAATTTAAATTTGGCTAGGGTGAGCATGAGATATTTCACTTCAGGTATGATTTAACTGACCCACTAAGGAGATGGTATCAAACAAAGTTTATTTAAGAATACAGTTAAAATGCATAAAAGAAAATTAGCAATGGCTTTTACTAATTACAAACAAGAAAAAAAAACATGATATTGTATAAACCTTAACAGCTGAATTTCATTCCAACCAAACAAATCCCATGAACAAAACCCTTGCTGCAGGTTTAGCACAGAAAATATGAATGCTCACATGATGCTGGAACATAGTTCTTTGGTTGGATGCTGCAGCTCTCTTGATATACACACAGACAAGCTTGGAGTGAGAATACCTTTGCAAAATGCTGGGGAGAGAGAGAGGCTCTAGGGACTAGCTAGAAAATCATCAACAACAGAATTTTCACTCCAGGAAACCAGGTGACCTGCTTCCAGACAGCCAGTAGAATTTAAAACACCAGGGAGAGAGCGAGAGAGAGCAAAAACTGCCTGCCATTTGACAACCCAGGTAGCTTTCTGACTCTAAAACCAAAACTGAAAATGAATCCTTAAGTTTCCCTGGGGAGGAATCACCTGACTTTGACTTGCCAATCAATCTTCCGTCTCACAATGCAGGGTCATAAAAGATCCCAGGAAGTATCTGAGGCCTGGAGTAAAAGTAAACAAAACCCCATTTAAACCATTGAAGAAACAGACAGCCCAGCAACAATGAAGCAGAAGGCCTTCTTACAACTGCAGGGAACACGATTTTAAAAAATAGTCTTAAAGGTACACTTACATCACAAAATATATAATGGTTGTAATTCTCTGCCATTCATGCTGATGGGATTCTTTTGTCCCATTGAGAGTGCAGCCCCTCCTGTGGGTTTCCTTCTGGTCTGGGGGTGACATCAATGGGAAATGCCATTGCCAGTGGCAGGGCCAGAGAATCCTGCCATCAAAGAACAGTGTGCTGTCTCTTGCCACCAAAAATCAGCTGGGAAGGTGGAGAATCACAGACAATGTTTGGGCCTCAACTGTTTTTTGTGATAGAGAATTCCATAGGCTCACCACCCTCTTGGTGAAAAAGTTTTTCTCATCTTCTCTGGGCGAAGAAACTTTTTCTCATCTCAGTCCTAAATGGTCAGCCTGTTCTGAACTTACCCACCATAAGAAACATCCTTCCTGCATCTACCTTGTTAGAATTTTATAGGTTTCTATGTGATTCCCCTCACTCTTATAAACTTCAGTGAATACAATCCTAACAGACTCAATCTCTCCTCATACATCCATTCTGCCATCCCACGAACCAGTCTGGTAAACCTATGCTGCACTTCCTGCACAGCAAGAACACCTTTCCTGAGATAAGGAGATCAAAACTATACACAATTCCAGGTGTGGTCTCACCAAGGCCCTGTAGGATTTCAGCAAGTCATCCCTGATCCCGTACTCTAATCCTCTTGCTATGAGAGCCAACATGCCATTTGCCTTCTTCATCACCTGCTGCACCTGCATGCTTACACTGAGGGACTGGTGGAGAAGGATGCCCAGATCTCATTGCACATTTCGCCCTCCCAATCTAATAATCTGCGTTCCTATTTTTTGCCACTAAAGTGGATAACCTCACATTTATCCATATTATGCTGCACCTACCATACATTTTCCCAATCACTCAGCTTGTCCAAATCACACTGAAGTATCTCTGTGTCCTCCTCACCAGTAACTCTCTTATCCAGCTTTCTGTCGGCTGCAAATTTGAAGATATTACATTTCGTTCCCTGATCTAAATTATTGAAGTACATTGTGAATAGCTGGAGTCCTAGAATTCATCTCTGTTCTATACCACTAGTCACAGCCTGATACTTGGAAAAAGACTCTTTGTTTCCTGTCTGTCAACCAGTTTTCTATCCATCTCAATACACTACTCCCAATTCCATGAGCTTTAACTTTACATGATAATCTCTTATATGGGACCTTGTCAAAAGTCTCCTGAAAGTCCAAATACACCACATCGATTGGTTCCCCGTCATGAAGTCTACTAGTTACATCCTTGAAAAGTTCCAGTAGATTTGTCAAGCATAATTTTCCTTTTGTTATTGTTTTCCAAGTGCTCTGCTATTAAAGCTTTGATAATGGATTCTAGAAGTAACCCCACTATCAATGTCAGGCTGACTGGTCTATAATTCCATTTCCTCTCTTCCTCCCTTTTTAAACAGTGAGGTTACATTAGTAACCCTGGAACAGTTCCTACAGATTAGAGGGTAGTTGGTGTAACCCCACTATTTAAAAAGGGAGGTCAAGAGAACCGGTGTCTATAATTCTAGAATTGGAACAGTTTCTTGACAGCAGAATTAACAAACCAAACTGTTGAACGTCTTAAACTGCAGTCCAATATGAAAAACATAAAGGATGAGAAAGAGCAAATCCAGACTTTAAAGACATGGATTCCAAAGATACGATAAAGTGTGTTCTATAATAATTTCCAGACAACTCTTTCAATCTAACAAAGGCGACATCCTAAGTTAGATAAAACTCTGATGCCCAGAAGTAAAAAAAAAGCTTCAAGAGATCAATCTAACTGAATAATTATTAAATGGTTGTCCCAATCTCACAAGGAACATTATGTCCCATCCAGTGTTTGATAGTATGTCAGCACTTTTGCTAGGTTTTTACTGAATACCTCCTGTGTGCCTATCTGTGATCTGAAGCATCATAATTATGTTTCAAGTCTTCTTGTTTTGCAAAGTAAATTTAAATTATAAAAAGGGGAGAAATGGCTAAAACTAGGACATTTTGTAAAAAGACCCC
Organism: Carcharhinus amblyrhynchos; assembly: GCF_965287045.1. Lineage (NCBI taxonomy): Eukaryota > Metazoa > Chordata > Chondrichthyes > Carcharhiniformes > Carcharhinidae > Carcharhinus > Carcharhinus amblyrhynchos. The sequence goes on along the minus strand of NC_137336.1, from coordinate 22,777,346 downwards.
CATCTCTGAAAGAAGAAACTTAATAATATGTTGTCTATATTATAATTCACATTCTCTTTAGATACATTGGCCAAGATCTTTAACTTGCCACTCAGGCATAAAACTGATGGAGTAGATCAATCACCCATTAAAGAGACCACCCAATTGTTTTATTTCCACTGAAATGTTGTGAAATCATCAACACTTTTTGTAAAGGGTGGCTGACCTGCTTAAGCCCAGGTGACAGGTTGAAAATCAACCCTTGATCTCATGCCGAGTGGAAAAGATTGCTTTCAGGGACAAGGCCAAAGTGTAAACTGATACACAGCGCTGTGTGCACAGTGATCTGGGAGAGAGCAAACTTTGTTAAACTACTTTACTACTAATAAACTCATTGAATGTAGTAAATTGGGTGGTCTGTCAGACTGTGTAGTCTCAGGTTACAAATCGCAACTCAGACTAGCAGAAGCAGTGGACAAGTAACAGTGGAAACAGTAGATGGAGGCAGTAGTCTAGTAATATTGTCACTAGACTAGCAATCTAGTGATTTGATAATGATCTGGAGGTCTGGGTTTGAATCCCACCAAGGCACATGGTCAAATTTTAATTCAATAAATATCTGGAATTTTAACAATTCTGTCAATTTTCGTAAAAACCCATCTGGTTCACTAATGTCCTTCAGAGAATCTTTTTACCTGGTCTGGCTTCCATGTGATTCCAGAGCCACAGCAACGTAGTTGCCTCTGAAATGATCACACAGTTCAAGGACAATTAGCAATGCGCAATAAATACTGACCCAGTCAGAGATGCCCATATCCCATGACTTAATTTAAAAAAGGATCAATTATGGTGATCTATTCTGCGTACAAAAGCTCTTCAGAACAACAAAATGTTTGAAAAACTTTCACCTCACTCAAAACTTATTACTCATACTCTTGGCAGCAGATATATGATAAAAGATTGTTCTCACTGCCAGTTATAACACTGGATTCCTGCTCAATGATGGTGTGGGGCTAAAGGGAGGTGGATTGGAATTGTCAAATCACAGACTAGGTTCAGATTTTCCAATATTTCAGAAACCAGGAATAGAATAAAGCAGCATCTTTAGCATCACGGCATAGGGGTAGGGGAATTCAAATGGCACATCTGCCCAAGGCTCGTACAATCCCACCCGAGGCCAATGGAGAATGCCAGAATCAGGGCAGGCGTGCCGGTAAAATTCCAGTCAGGATTTCTAATTCTACAGAGCTCTGGGAGAGATGTGAAAAAAATACAGTTTTACAATATCGGAAGTTTGCTAGGACAGTATTTAGTGTTTGCTATGTTTGGCTCTTGTATGGTAAAACCTCTTTTACTTACACAGTGGAATTTTATGGCTTTACTCTTTCAGTAAATCACTGGGAATTTGGATTTCCAAATTAATTAAAAAGTTACAGGTCCCATCGAGAATTGTAACAAAATTGGGGGTTCTTCTGGGATTATAATAATCAGTTCAATTCTCTGGGTTACTCGTCCACTGATATACATGATACTGTAAAAAGTCTGACAACACCATTCACCTGACGAAGAGGGAAACCTCGAAAGCTTGTGCGTTTACTATCAAATAAATCGGTTGGACTAAGACCTGGTGTTGTCAGACTTTTTACTGTGTTTACCCCAGTCCAACGCCGGCACATCCACATCATACATGATACTACCACATCCTTATATCGCTATAGAGAATCAATGCTCTATATATGAAAAGCTATAAATTTCTAGTTGATTACTGGCAGTAATACATTTAATACATATGTTGTATATATTTAAATCATCTGTTTTAAAATGTGTGATGCACTTTAACTCCGATATATTCAGATAAACATTTTTGAAACAGAATAGGTTGTTGCCTTCTTCCCTTTCACATGATTTTTTTTAGATTATTTCAATTTTTAGATTAGTTCAAACATGGTTAAGTGAAGTATTCACAACCCATTGATTCAATCTCTTGCAGCACTGTGAAATTGCATCAATCTTGTACTCATTACATTTAAATATTTTCTTTGAACACTTCCAATAATGTTGTTGAAATGAGGCAGGGCTCAGCAGAAATTACCATCTGCTCCTTGCACAAATATCCTTTACAGTTCAGAGGACTCTCTGCCAGTGTAGCATTCAGTTGGAATTAGTAGTCTGCGTGTTAAATGATGCTCTGGCAAGAGAAACGGTTTTAATTTTTAAAGCTGAATTTGAATCATTTGCAAAACATACGGAAATTGGTAAACAGATAAGCACTTGTGGTGTAGGATACAAGCTGTACATCTTTTTCAGTTTGTACATCTTGTATTTCTAGGATACCTGACTTCAATCCTCAGTCAACAACGTCACACTCTAGGGTGATTCTATAGAAATCCGAGCCCAGACACAGATTCATGAAAGATTTGCTACTAATGCTCATTTCTATAAGGCTGCCAAACTATTAAAATGACTGCCAAGATCATTGGGAAAAGAAAATCTCATTGGGGAAAAGAAAACAAATCTCAATCTCAAAAATGCTTTCTTTTGATGATCTTAGCAGCCATTTTGTTGCATCCCATATATGCTGCTTGTTAACTTTTAGGGTCTGTGAACAAAGATTAAAAGAACTGAAGGAAACTGAGGCAAAGTCAACAACTTCTGTTAATATTCAACACAGTTCATTCATTTCAGTGCCTGAAGTTAGGAATTGGTGGCAGCCTAGAAAAGATACTGTACACTTAGAGAGTACTCTCCAAGACAACAAGTCAGCTGTTGAATTTGTAAGGCCATATAAGTGCAACGGGAACAGCATGAACAATTTCACCACCATTAATCAGCCTTTCATGAAATAGTTTTAATAGTTTTAAAAATATTTAAATATTTAAAACAATTATATTTTTAAGAACAGTGCAATTGCAGTATAGGCATGCTGGCGCAGTGGTTGGCTCTGCTGCCTCACAGCTCAAAGGACCCAAATTCAATTTTGACCTTGGGTGACTGTGTGGAGTTTGCACATTCTCCCCATGTCTGCATGGGTTTCTTCCAGGTGTTGCAGTTTCCTCCCAGAGTCCAAAGATGTGAGGGTTAGATGGATTGGGTATGCTAAATTGCCTTTTATTGTCCCAAGATGTATAGGTTAGGTGAATTAACCATCCAAAAACATGCATTCCCGTGATGAAAGGTGTGAGGGAGGGGGGGGGCACTAATTAGAAACTGCATATACAAGTTTAAGTAACTCTGTAACTTTGTACCCTGAAAAAATTCTTCACCAGTTTCTTCCATACATACCACTTGCAACATTGACGATGAGGTTGCTATGTAAGGGAAAGTTCATAGAATCCCTACAATGCCATTCTGTCCATCGATCCTGAACAATCCTACTTAGGCTCTATCCCCGTAACCCCACGTATTTACCCTGCTAGATCCCCTGACCGTAAGGAACAATTTACCATGTCCAATCCACTAAAACTGCACATTTTTGGACTGTGGGAGGAAACTGGAGCACCCGGAAGAAACCCACGCAGACATGGGGAGAACGTCCAAATTCCACTCAGTCACTGGAATTGAACCCAGATCCCTGACTCTGTGAGGCAGCAGTGCTAACCATTGTGCCACCGTGTCACCCATTCTAGGAGACCTTATTGAACCTACATAAGAATTAGGAGCAATGGAGCAAATAATATTGGGAGTACAGCACACAAAATAAGAAGCATTCATAATTTTATGATAGTGGGGTCAACAGGCTTTAATTTGCGTGTTCTGAGGAACTTAAAAACTGCAAAATAATCCAACATTTAAAGTATTTTGCACAATATTGTTCACGTTTTGACACTTTTGTCCATGAGCTCATTTGAAGCTCATTTGTGTCAGAAAATTCCTGGAAATTTAGTATTATACACATGCTTGGTGTCATTCTTCAGCTACGTCTTAGGCTTTGATAGTAGAGTCATAAAGGTTTGCCTTCAGCCCAACATGTCCATGCTGCCCTTTTTTTTAACCACTAAGCTAGTCCTAATTGCGCACATTTGACTCATATCCCCCTACACTAATCTTACCATTTTAACAGTCTAAATGCTTTTTAAAAGTCAAAATTGTACCCACCTCTACTACTACCTCTGTTTCAAATACTCACCACCCTCTGTATGAAAGAATTGCTCCTCTGGACTCTCTGGATAACATTTTAATTAATGCTTCTTTAGGTTTAAAACACAATTGCTGCAGGTACTTTTATATATTTAAAACTATTAAACCTAATGCAAGTATCAAGAGACAAAAAAAAAATCATCTGCTCCTGATTTTAGGACAAAGGGTCCCAGATTTATCAGCACCTTTTTCTGTTGCGAGAGGTAGCAGGCAAACATCATGCTGCCTCCTCAGTACATGGTGTTCAACATGCAGACCAATATACAGCCCAGCATAACACACCCTGCTTGCTGGCTGCATACAAGGGGTATAACAGCATATATTCCAGCTAGTGTCCATAGCCTGAATTTTACATTCTCAAGTGGATGTGCAGCCGACGAGGAAGTGCATGAAATCACACAAGAAGACATCGGACACACGTCCCAATGTCATCTCACATATGTGTGATGTGTTAGTTGGTGAACACGCATGACAGTTGGAAGCATGCCCACTGACAATCAAACAGGAAATTTAGCCTATTAAATTGAAAGTTGGAAGTAATTTTATATGGATTGCATACTTGAAAATTGGTAGACTGGATGATTGGCCATGCAGCCTTTATGATTTAGCTAGGTGGGACTGGAGAGTGGTACTGCTCATAATGTGAAATACTGAGTCAAATGCCCAGAGAACAGTCTGGAAGAACACTGTAAGCATCTAGCATGCATTGTGGGAGCGACATCATGCATGACCCTACTTGGAATTGTAAATAGTTAAAGCCCACCGATAAAGGTGTTTATGTTTAAACACCCATGCCTCAAGATCTCATAAATGAGCCAGCATCGCAGCAACATAAAGAACCCATATTATGATACGTTGTCAGAACAGGTTTTGGTGATGGTACCGTGATGATCGACAGTGGTGATCAATGGCAATAAGAAAAGTGGCAACTAAATGTAGGAATGCAGAACAGTATTTCAAGGCATGGAACACAGAAGTCCAACTAGAGAGACATGCACCTAAGAAGAGATTTTGCCAGACCCTGAGTCATGAAGAGTCAGATAACATGGACAGTTACAAGATGGGTGAGCAACAAAGGGAACACGTAGAGAAGATCACTGGATTAGAATCCACAAGAGAGGTGAGCCAAATACAGAAAAGTGACCATACTTATATCTTAAAATAGGTGGCAATCCAAGAGGCTCAGTAGTTTGAAAAAACGGAAAGACGGATGCAGAAAGCATTTTTTTTAAAAAAGACAGATGTAGAGGAAAGGCCTGCAGAAAAGAAGGAAGTTAGAAAATAAAAAAAAACTTGTAAAATTAGCTGGCAGAGTCAGAAGTTTAAAAAGGAAAACCCTGAGGTTGTAACAGCAAGAATATAAGAACTAGGAGCAGGAGTAGACCACCTGGCCCCTCGAGTCTGCTCCGCCATTCAATAAGATCATGGCTGATCTTCTTGTGGACTCAGCTCACCATAACCCTTAATTCCTTTACTGTTCAAAAATGTATCTATCCTTGCCTTAAAAATACTCAATGAGGTGGCCTCAACTGCTTCACTGGGCAGGAAATTCCACAGATTCACAAACCTTTGGGTGAAGAAGTTCCTCCTCAACTCAGTCCTAAATCTGCTCCCCAAGAAGCTTTGGGGCTTTAAATTTAAAACAATGGAATTTAAGTTAAAAAAAACCCAAACAATTACTGCAGAGTTCAGAAAGTGGAAACAGAGGGCTGTAACTTTAAATTTTAAAAAGATGGCCCTGATTGGAGTGTGAGCTCGCTGAGTTTCCATGGTGCAGGAGAAATAAAAATAAAACCGGATATTCAAAACAACCTCTCCAAATGGCCAGAAGCAAAAACAAAGAGCAGAAATCACTGGAATAGCCTTCCTTTTTATAAAGGAGAAGTTTTTAAAAGTTTAAAAAGAGTAGCCCCATTCCTGCTTCCCAGACAACGAGGTTTGCCAGGATGCCCTTGCAAGGTTGCAAGGTGTCAGATGAATACACTCGTTTGAATCTGTCAGAGAATTGTATTGCATTCCCAAGAGACCATTAAACAATCAGATGCACATCACCACAACATCAAAAGGTAATCACAAGCAATCAACCACGTCGCATCAAACTGCCAGTGAACTAAACCCAAAAGACATTTAACTTTCATTTCATTTTCTAACACCTTTTCACTAAAGTGACATTTTACGTAGAGTTGATGCACATGAGGCATGTTATCTGCCTAATCAATTAATTCTTTTTTCCCCTTGCACATAGGATTTCCACATGACTATAATTTTGTGACTGAACTATTGGCCCTAGATTGAAGCTTCAAACCAGCACGCCAGGATAAGTCAATTCCTCATTAGTCTAAAATATAAAGTGGATGACCCTTGTAAAACTGCTTAGTACCACAGATCATACATCTGAATATAATTAAATATACTTTAGGCTCTAAGTTGTAAAACTGACAATTCTAGACAAAATTAACAGAAATAGACAACAGAAGAAGTGCCCAGAGTGGAAGCTGCTTGTGAAAAGAGGCAACGACATTGAAACTGGGTCGTTAAATAGACTTGTTGTAAATTAATCACAGAACATTATAGCACAGGAACGGGCCATCTCACCATTAATTCTAGACTGATCTTCTCCACATGAGCCACTTGTCTGCTCACTTTCTTTTAGTATTCCTATTTTTCAATCAATTACCTTTTAAATGTACTTAATGAATTCTCTTCCAACATTAAGCTGTGAGAGAGAAACCCACATTCAAAGCATAATCTTTATCTATTCAGAATATCCTAGTGGATTCTCTTGGCCTTGTAGTGTCTGAAGCCTCTGCGCCAAGCTCCCATTAAAAGACAAGGGATGTAAAAGGAATGGAGCAACAGGTCATGTTTCCTGATTCTACTGAAACCAAGGACAATGTTGGACACCAGAATATCTTTTGATATATTTAAGGGAAAACTAATGAGCATGAGGGAGAAAAGTGTAGAACATCTTGATCAAATTAAACCAAGTATGAGAGAAGGTTTGTGTGGATTATAAGCACTAGCATAGACTGGGAAGGCTGAATGGGCTTTTTCTGTGAATTAAGCATTTCGCAATATGCCCAGTAAGATGAGACATATTAACCTCTTAAAAACATCTTTTTTGGAGCAGTTGTATTTATGGTTGAAATAAATCATTTTTGCAAAGCTTTTCATTTTGCAGTCAGCAAGACAATCACAAAGATACCAATGTCAGGGGAAACTACGACTTTATACTGTATGAGAAGAGAGCACTGATGGGTAGGTAAGTCATTGAGACATTGAGTCATGCAATGCAGAAAAGACCCTTCGGCCCTTCGAACATGCACCAATAATAACTACCGCTAAAGTCACCCGAATCCCTTTTTCCAGCACTTGTTCCATACCCTTGAATGTTATCTTACTTCAAGTGCTCATCCAAAAGTTTGTAAGATTTCCAACTTTGATTATCTTCTCAGGCAGTGCATTCCAGATTCCCTTAACTCTCTGAGTGAAGAAGTTTTTTCACAAATCCCCTCTGAGTTTCCTGCCCCTCACCCTAAAACTATGCCCCCTCTTGATTTACCCCTCAGTGAGGGTGAACAGCTATTTTCTATTCACCCTATCATTCCCACCATAATATACACTTTGGTCATGTCCCTCCTCGACTTAGCCTGCTCTAAAGAAAACAACCCAAGTCTGTCCTGTCTCTACTTATAGCTCAAATGCTCCGTCCCAGGAAACACCCGGATCACCAGCAATCTGTCTGGGTCCCTCCATGCGGACACATAGCGAAGAGAGTCCACCAATGCCTCTATTTTCTCAGAAGACTAAGGAAATTTGGCATGTCCACCACAACTCTCACCAACTTTTATAGATACACCATAGAAAGCATTCTTTCTGGTTGTATCACAGCTAGGTATGGCTCCTTCTCTGTTCAAGACCGCAAGAAACTCCAAAAGGTCATGAACGAAGTCCAGTCCATCACTCAAATAAGCCTCCCACCCATTGACTCCATCTACTTTTCCTGCTGCTTTGAAAAAGCAGCCAGCATAATTAAGGACCCCACGCACCCTGGACATTCTCTCTTTCACCTTTTTCCATCTGGAAAAAGATACAAAAATCTGAGGCCACGTATCAGCCGACTCAAGAACAGCTTCTTCCCTACTGCAATCAGACTTGTGAATGGACCTATCCTGCATTAAGTTGATCTTTCTCTACACCCTAGCTATGACTATAACATTTACATTCTGCGCTTCCTCCTTTCCTTCTCTGTGTACATCATGCTTTGTCTGTATAGTATGCAAGAAACAGTACTCTTCACTGTATACTAATACATGTGACAATAATAAATCAAATCAACACCTTGAAGAATCTCAGCTGTATTTCCTCCAGCTCAATAATATCTCCCCTATAGTGAGGTGACCAGAACTGCACACAGTACGCCAGCTGTGGTCCAACCGAACATTCTGCACTGGTCCAACATAACATTCTTGGACAGTTCAAGTGTCCCTGAGGACCACATCAGTGGTAAGTGCATCAGGTTGCCGATGCTCACTGAATGCATGGATCCATTAGAGCACCAGCTGGAAGCACTGAGGAGCACACAATTAGCTGACGTTGTCATAGACAGTAGCTACAGAGATGTGGTCACACCAAAGTGCAGGACAATAAATGAATCCAGATGGGGTAGGCAGCCAGTGCAGGAGTCCCCTCTGGCTGTCCCCTGTCTAACAAGTATCCTGTTTTGGATAATGATGAGGAGGAAGGTCCATCATGGGACAACAACAGCAATGGCCAGAGCAAAGGCATCACAGCCAGCCCTGCTGCACAGAGGGGGTGGTGGGTACAAAGTGTAGCAAAGCAATAGCAGGAGGAGAGTTAATAGGCAGAGGCACATATAGGTGCTTCTGTGGGCATGAAAGGGACTCCAGGAATGGTAGATTTCCTCCCTCATGTCAGGGTCCTAGATGTCTCTGAGCGGGTACAAAGCATCTTAAAACAGGAGGGAAATCAGACAGACAACCTTCTTCACAGTTGCACAAATGACAGAGGTTGAAATAGTAGCCAGGTCCTACAACAGCAATTTAGGAAGTTAGATAGAAGAATAAAAAGGAAGACCTCTAGGGTAGCATTCTCAGGATTATTCCCCATGCCACATGCTAGTGAGGGTAGGAACAGGGAGATCGTGCAGCTGAACATGTGGCTAAATAACTGGTGCAGGAGAGAAGATTTCAGATTTTTGGATCATTGGGATGTCTTCCAGGGAATGTGGGGCCTGTAACAGGATTTTGATTTTTTTTATTTTTCTTCCATTGGGCTCTTCCATACTAATCTTAATGTTCCCATTGTAAATGGCCTTCCCCATGTTTCTACCTGTCCCAACCCATCGATTCCAATAGGCTTTCTTCAGTCATGTTTCTTTATTCAGTTCTCCTCAGCAAACTGCTCATGTACAAACCTCTGAGCTTCCCGTCTCACAGTCTGGTGTGTGAATCCCCATGGTCTTGCTAAGTGTGGGAACCAACAAACTTTTAAAACTCAGCTGTGGAATCCAGGGCTCTGGAAGCTTAGGAGAGAATGGTTTTAATATGGTTCTGCATTGATAGAAAAATCTCATTATAGACAAAGAAGATAGCAGAGCTGATGTTCTACATAAAACAAATGGTTTGACACATATGCAATACTTTTTCCAAAGATCACAGAATATTATTTTTTATCCTCATTATTACTGGAAAACCTTTTGCATCAAATGATATAGAGCAATATTGAAGACAAGGCTTTGAGTGAATTCAGGTCACTAATCTAACTTTTGTAGTCCTGAAGATCTTTATAAATCAGTCAAGAACAGAACACATCATATAAAAGTCCTTTAGTCTTTGATATTTGAATTATTTTAATTGGATTACTTCCAGCTTTCACTGAGCGATATCTGATTCCATTTATATTAACTAATAAAACTCCTTGATTGCATTACTTTCATAATCCCTGATCCTTTCTTTCCAGTTTGGACAAAAGTAGTAAGTCTAGAAACCTAATCCATGGAGGAATTCAAACTAAGCATTGGTGAGCAAGTTATTGCTCAGGAAGTGCTTGCTGACACACTTACAGGAATTTGACGGCCTTGCCCACCCAAGCCTCATAAGATCCTGCCTGAGAATGGAGAATGCCGTTCTGCTGGCCTTGCCCGCTCCGATTCCAGGGTAAAGTTCCAGCTACTGTCAATGACACCTTCCATCATTTTTCTGATGATCAAAATGATGGGACGGCAGCGGGTCCTATTGGATTTGTCCTGCTTTTTTGTTGGCCAGGACTTACCTGCGCAATTTGCCACATTGTCAGTTAGTTGCTAGCATTGTTTCTGTGTTGCACCAGCTTGGCTAGCGGGTAGTTCTCGAGTTCAAACCCTAAGAGCCTCTGCCGTGATACTGACAGGGCCCATGTCATTTGCTGTGTGGAGTGCCTTTGGCAATTCTGTCATACAAGATAACAGGCAGGAAGAGATTATTAAATCGGGTGCTTTGCCAGCAGCACATTCTGAAGGTGGAGGGCAAATAGCCAGCGGTCATAGTACACATTGGTACGAATGAAATAGGTAAAAAAAGGGATGAGGTCTGAAAAGCAGAATACAGGGAGCTAGGAAGAAAGTTAAGAAATCAGACTTCAAAGATAGTGATCTCAGGATTACTACCGGTGCCACGTGCTGGTCAGAGTAGACATGAGGATATATCAGATAAATATGCGACTGAAGAGATGGCGTCAGGGGGAAGGTTTCAGCTTCCTGGGGCATTGGGACCAGTTCTGGGGGAGGTGGGACCTGTACAAATCGGATGGGTTACACCTGGGCAGGACTGGGACTGATGTCCTTGGGGGAGTGTTTGCTAAAGTGGTTGGGGAGTGTTTAATCTAACATGTCAGGGGGATGGGAACCTATGTAAGGAGTCCAAGAAGGAGGGGGCGAGGACAAAATGTGGGGAGAAGGTTCCAACTACATCAAAAATCAGGAAAAAAGTTAAAAGGAAGGAGAACTCAGGAGATGTTATTAATGGAAGTGTTAGGATTCACAAAGAAGATACAAAAACTAACATAAGGCCACTATATCTGAGTGCGCATAGCATTCAAAATGAAGTTGACGGCACAAATCATTGTGAACAAGTGTGATTTGGTGACCATTGCAGAGACATGGTTGCAGAATGGTCAGGATTGGGAGTTGAATATCCAGGGGTATCAAACTGTTTGGAAGGACTGACAGGAAGATAAGGGAGGTGGTGTATATATAAGAATGATATAAGGGTGGTAGTGAGGGATGATACAGGTTCTGATATAGGAAAAAAAAGTTTGAATCCATTTGGGTGGGCATTAGAAATATTAAGGAGAAAAAGTCACTGATAGGCATAGACTATAGGCCACCAAATAATAACGTCACAATGGGGCGAGAAATAAACAAAGAAATAACTGATGCATGTAAAAATGGTACAGCAAATTATCATGGGGGATTTTAAGCTAGATATCAATTGGCCAAACCAGGTCGGTCAGGGCAGCCTTGAGGAGGAGTTCATAGAATGTATCCACGATAGCTTCCTTGGGCAAGTATATAATGGAACCGATAAGGGAGCAAATTATCCTAGATCAGGTCCTGTGTAATGAGATGGGAATAAGTGATGATTTTACAGTTAGGAATCCTCTCAGAAGAAACGATCACAGTATGGTTGAATTCAAAATATAGATGGAGCACATGAAGGTAAAGTCTAATACCAGTGTCTTGTGCTTAAACAAAGGAGACTACAAAGGGATGAGTGAGGAGTTGGGTAAGGTAGAATGGGAGCAAAAACTTTATGGTAGGACAATTAAGGAACAGTGGAGGACCTTCAAAGTGATCTGTCACAGTGCTCAGCAAAAGTATATACCAGTGATAAGGAAGAACTGTAAAAAAAGAGACAATCAGCCATGGATATCTAAAGAAATAAAGGAGGGTAACAACTTGAAAGAAAATGCATACAAAGTGGAAAGATTATTGGGAAACTAGAGGATTGGGAAATATTTAAAGGTCAGCAGAAAGCCACGAAAAAAAGCTATAAAGAAAAGTCAGATGGATTATGACAGTAAACTAGCTCAGAATATAAAAAGAGATAGCAAAAGTTTCAACAAATATATAAAACAAAACAAGAATGGCCAAAATAAACATTGGTCCTTCAGAGGATGAGTAAGAGGATGTAATAACTGGAAATAAGTAAATGGCTGAGGCATTGAACAGGTATTTTGTGACAGTCTTCACAGTGGAAGACACAAATAACATGTCAAAAATTGATGACAGGAAGGCTGTGGCAGGTGAGAACCTAGAAACTATCATTATCACGAAAGAGGTACTGTCGGGCAAGTTAATGGGGGGGGGGGAAACTAAAGGTGGACAAGTCTCCTGGTCCTGATGGAATGCATCACAGGGTACAAAAAGAGATGACGGGAGAAATAGCAAATGCACTAGTGGTAATTTATTAAAATTCACTAGACTTGGGGTGGTTCCCACAGATTGGAAAACTGCAAATGTAACACCATTATTTAAAAAAGGAGGTTGACAAAAGGCAGGTAACTATAGGCCGGTTAGCTTAACTTCTGTAGTAGGAAAAATGCTTGAATCTATCATCAAGGAAGAAATAGCAAGACATCTAGATATAAATTGTCCCATTGGGAATACGCAGCATGGGTTCATAAGGGGAAGGCCATGTTTGACTAATTTGGTGGAATTCTTTGGGAATATTACATGTGCATTGGACAACGGGGAACCTGTGGATGTAGTGTATCTGGATTTCCAGAAGACATTTGACAAGGTGCCGCACCAAAGACTGCTACATGAGATAAAGGTGCACAGTGTTATGGGCAATAGGTATTAGCATGGATAGATGATTGGTTAACTAACAAAAAAGCAGAGTGCAGGTAAATGGGAGCTTTTCTGGTTGGCAGTGACCTCTGTGTGCCTCAGGGATCAGTGTTGGGACCGCAATTGTTTACGATTTACATAGATGATTTGGAGTTGGGGGCCAAGTGTAGTCTATCAAAATTCGCTGGTGACACTAAGATGGCAGAGCAAAGTGTGCAGAGGATGCTGAAAGTCTGCAAAGGGATATAGATAGTCTAAGTGAGTGGGCGAGGGTCTGGCAAATGGAGTACAATGTTGGTAAATGTGAGGTAATCCATTTTGGTCGGAATAAGAGCAAAATGGACTATCATTTAAATGGTAAAAAAATTGCAGCATGCTGCTGTGCAGAGGGACCTGGGTGCCCTTGTGCAGGAATCTCAAGCAGTTGGTTTGCAGGTGTAGCAGGCAATTAAGAAGGCAAATGGAATTTTGTCCTTTATTGCTAGTGGGATGGAGTTTAAAAAGAGCGAGATTATGTTGCAGCTGTATAAGGTGCTGCTGAGGTCACACCTGAAGTACTGTGTACAGCTTTGGTCTCCTTACTTGAGAAAGGATATACTGGCACTGGAGGGGGTGCAGAGAAGATTCACTAGGTTATTTCCGGAGTTGAGAGGGTTGGTTTACGAGGAGAGACTGAGTAGACTGGGGCTATACTCATTGGAAATCAGAAGAATGAGGGGAAATCTTATAGAAGCATATATGAGTATGAAGGGAATAGATAAGATAGAAGCAAGGAAGTTGTTTCCACTGACAGGTGAATCTAGAACTAGGGGGCATAGACTCAAAATAAGGAGAAGCAAATTTAAGACTGAGTTGAGGAGGAACTTCTTCACACAAAGGGTTGTGAATCTGTGGAATTCCCTGCCCAGTGAAGCAATTGAGGCAACTCATTGAATGTTTTTAAAGCAAGGATAGGTAAATTTTTGAACATTAAAGGAATTAAGGGTTATTGTGAGTGGGTGGGTAAGTGGAGCTGAGTCCACAAAAAGGTCAGCCGTGATCTTATTGAATGGCGGAGCAAGCTTGAGGGGCCAGATGATCTACTCCTGCATCTAATTCTTATGTTCTTAGGTTCTTGTTCTTATCCTGCAGCCATTTCTTTCCTTGCTTCTTCCAGTGTTGGGCTCTTCACTTATTGCTGTCTTCTTCATGTTTCTCCACTGTCACATTCTGTGATAATTGCTGGTTGTTGTGGCAGTCACATGGCTGGACTTACAGATAATGCTGGAGGCAAGCTGTTGACAAAGTTTATCTCTTATTGAACATAATACTAACTATTTGCAATATCAACTCGAGACAAGGCCCTACATGGAACTGTCTCTCTCCATGTTCATTTGGCATGGAATCTTGCATCACTGACGTACACCTCCCCAACACTAACCCCCCCCACCACCCCCCGCACACCCACCACAGCTTGTTTTCCGATTTGAAGAAGCTGCTTGCCATTGGCAGGATAGTTCAGTCCCACAGACATCTATGACGTTTCACCCAGCTTGCCTGTCCCACCCCTGGGGAACATGTCACAGGGGAGATCTGCCTTTGATGGGGCTGAACAATCCCGTCGGCGAGAAGCGCTGGGAAATCTGGCCTTATATATTTACCTATTTAACATTAAGTATATATACTACACCGACATTGTTCCTCCATGCACCCCCCCGCAATCCCACTCCACAACCCCTCTCACCACTGACTCACCCTTGCTGGTTCCATTCCTTCATTCAAAAGTCCATTCTCCTGTTCCCCTCCCATGTCCCTTTGACAACTGCAGATTTGACACACAACTGCGCAAAGCTGACTATTGTGCACCTCCATTAAATAATCGCGAGCTGGGTGCCATGAAATTCTATTGCACTGCTGACTTTATCCTGAGAGTTTATTAAAAACTCTTTTACGTTAATGAGTATTCAGGGCATGCAAACATATTGCAAGTACCAACCTGCTGCAGGCTGGCACGATGCTCGACACAACACAACCGTAGTTATCTCTACATCTCCAACCCGCTGCTGTCAAATCAAAATTTCACATCCTGCCTAATTAACTCACTCCACATTTCCTGTTCTTGCACGTTCCATAAAATACTCTCCCGCTGCTCCAAAGAGTGGAAGATTTTAGACCTCTCTTCTGCAAATGACAACTGATGCTCAAGCGATTGTTAATTTTAATATTGAGATTGATGGATTTTTGTGAACAGAAAGTATTAAAGGGATATGACGCAAAAATGGTATCTGGTAAACAGGTCAACCATAATCTCATTGGCTAGGCCTAAGAAGCTTGATGGCCTTGTTCTGTTCCTATGTTCTCATCAGGATCAGGAAGGGGTTCTGAATATTGTAAATGCCAAGTATGACAGATAATCCCACGGGGAAGCAAGGTGCTTATAAACATGGATTGACAGGTTCTAAAGTAGGTTGCTGCAGTCTTACAATAGACTTTTACCAGTGACCTTCTGTTTTTGATACAGGCACATTCATTATTAATGATGCTAGTTACAGTGCAACTAATGCATGCGGAAACAAATTATGGTCATAAACAAAGTCCATATTAATTAATTATCTTACATCTGAGCGAACAGTTTCACTCACAATGAAATGTGTACCTTGACATTAAAGGTTGTTTTATGTGTGTCTCGTTTTAGGATCTTCCGCTTCATCAATTCCTCGGCATTCCAGTATTGTTACCAAAGTTTTCTTTAATTTCTCTGGGGGACAGTGAAATTAACCTGTGAATAAATAATACTGGAGATGCAAAATAGCGACAGAATATGCCGGAAATGCACAACAAGCCAAGCAGTAATAATGGAGGAAGAATCAGAGTTCATCCAATGGTCATTGTTCTGACAAAAAAAGTCATTGATTTGGGGATTGTTCCATTCTCCAGTGTTTGAACACTGCTGGATTGGCCTGGAATCTCCAAGAATTGAAAATCAATGGACGGGACATTGTTGTGCACTACTCTGGAGGAATACAGGCATTAAAAATGTTCTGCTTTCCATTTTCTTTGACTATTTCTCTTTAACAGATGTAAAGATATTGAAAATGGGGTGGGATAGAAAGGCAAGGAGGGGTGGGAGAGAATGCAGAGAAGGCTATCTGGCTAACAGTCAAGCATCATACAATTAGATAATGAGTCTTTTTGTTTCTCACTGGAAAGAGGAAGGCAGTGCATCACCAGGGACGGCAATGGTGGCACAGTGGTCAGCACCGCTGCCTCACAACCCCAGGGACTCGGGTTCAATTCCTGGCTTGGGTCACTGTTTGTGTGGAGTTTGAACATTTTCCCCGTGCCTGCTTCAGTTTCCTTCGGGTGCTCTGGTTTCCTCCCGCTGTCCAAAAATGTGCGAGTTTGATTGATTGGCCATGCTAAATTGCTCCTTACTGTGATGGGGATATCAGTGGATAGTTAAGTTAAATATGTGGGGTTATGGGAATAGGGCCTGGGTGGGATTGTTGTCGGTACTGGCTCGATGGGCCGAAAGGCCTCCTTCTGCACTGTAGATATTCTATTCTATGTCGAATGAGTTAACTGACTAATGCCGGAGTGTGGCGGAGCAACTTGTGACAAAACCTCTAGAAACACATTTAACCACAGTCTTCAACCCCTCTCTCCACAGATGCTACTCTGAGTATTCCTAGCATCATCTGCGAATGATTAATATTATTTTTGCTGTCTGCTCTGAAGATGGCCAATTCCTTGGAGAACTATTGCCAATACCCATTCACCGTAAGAGCTCATGATATAGGAGCAGAATTAGGCCACTCGGTCCATTGCTTCTGCTCTGCCATTCAATCATGGCTGATTTTTTTCTCATTCCCATTCTCCTGCCTCTTCTCCATAACCCCTGACCCCCCTATTAATCAAGAACCTACCTATCTCTGTCTTAAAGACACTCAATGACCTGGCCTTCTGCAGCAAAGAATTCCACAGAATCACCACTCTCTGGCTGAAGAAATTTCTTCTCATCTCTGTTTTAAAAGATCACCCCTTTAGCCTGAGGTTGTGCCTTCTGGTTCTAGTTTTTCCTACTAGTGGAAACTTCCTCTCCACACCCATTCTATCTAGGCCTCATCGTGTCTTGTAGGTTTCAGTAAAATCCCCCCTCATCCCTCTGAACTCCAAGTATTGACCCAAAGTCCTCAACTGTTCCTCACACAACAAGCTCTTCATTCCAGGGATCACTCTTGTGAACCTCCTCTGGGGTCCTATCCAAGGGCAGCACATCATTCCTTCGACACGGGGCCCAAAACTGCTCATAATAATTCAAATTGGGCCTGACCAGAGTCTTATACAGCCTTAGAAATACATCCCTGTTCTTGTATTCTAGCCCTCTCAGTATGAATGCTAACACCGTATTTGTCTTCCTAATTGCCAACTGAATCTGCACATTAACCTTAAGAGAATCTTGAACAATAACCCCCAAGTCCCTTTGTGTTTTTGATTTCCTAAGTATTTTCCCATATAGAAAATAGTCTATGCTTCCATTCCTCCTTTCAAGGTGCATAATCTCACATTTTTCCACATTGTATTCCATCTGCCACTTCTTTGCCCGCTTTCCTAACCTGTCCAAGTCCTTTTGCAGACCCCTGTTTCCTCAATACCTCCTGTCCCTCTACATATCTTTGTATCATCTGCAAACTTCACAACAGTTCACAATTCCCCACCCGCTGAGTAACTGGTTTCATTTATGCTGAGGCAGGTGTGAAGAATTGGCGAGGAACTTCCTCATCAAAGGTGGAAGAAAAATCATTATGCAATTTGTATACCTCTCCCAAGGGTGGGTGATGTAGGCTATCTGGTGCTTGAATCCCAGCTCTTCCATCAAGTGGACAATCCAGTAAGCAATCCATTCTGAGCAGGCTGCCTGTAATGGTGAATCAGGTTCCTACAATCAGTAGAAAAGTAACTCAGCGTGTGTTTCTTAACATATCCCATTTGATCATTCAATCAAATGGTCAATAAAGCAAGAGCAATAGAAAATATTTTAACTGCAGTTAAAACTTATATTTCCACACAAGAGAAGATATTTGAGTGATACGTGGTACATGCATATTGTTAATTCAGCACCAGAGGACTACTTAATGGAACAAATATAGCATTTACACTTCAGGGACTCCACTTACATTGAATGCAAAATCTACAAAGCGTTTTCCATAGAATTCTGAAATAAAAAGTATCCATTACTTTACTACACTGGTTTGAGTGTTTATCAGACATAGTACCTCACTATGTCTGATAAACACTCACAATAATTTAGATTATTGTTTTATCTAAATTACATTTATCTTTACATGCTTTATGCTTTGCACTGTTGTTGCAGTTACAGTTTAAACCCAAAGTATCATCCAGAAAACAGCACCTACTAGTGCAGCACACCAAAGTGTCATCTTAAGTAACATGCAAAATCCCATGGATTCCAATTTCAAAGCCACGACCTTTTGCCACAGAATTGAGAGTGCTACCATGAAACATAAACTGATACCTATAAGTGGAACACTTTGGCTTGGAATTTGTGTTGTATAACAGTGAAATTGTCATTGTTCTCTGGAGCATTGAACCTGGTGGCTGTGGCTGTGGTGAGTGACTGATTTGAATTAAAAACCGCTTTTTTCCTCTACTTCCGGTTCTCGGGGCTTGTTAGAGTGTAGTTTACTTCCGTACCGGAAGTTAGGCCAGGGGATTGTCGTTAAGGGGGAGCGGGGGGTATAAAAAAGGGGTAGCAGCATAGAGCGGGCAGCGTCGGGAGCGGGCAGCGGAGTGAGTGGGAACTGAGTGAGAAGGGCTTTGGCTCACTGGGCTTAGGCGAGAGTAGGCTTAGAGAAGGTGAGTGACAGATTTTTACCTTTGGGCACTTACAGGAGGTTGGGACATGGTAGGGAATATAGGGAGGAATGTAAGTTGCGTCCGGTGCCACATGTGGGAGTTCCTGGTGGTGTCACGTGTCCCCAAGGTCCACATCTGCAGTAAATGTTTAGAACTGCAGCGATTGAGGGCCCGGGTCAGGCAACTCGAGGGGCGGCTGGAAGATGCGTTTCTAGTCAGGGAGAACGAGGAGATAATGGCTGGGAACCATGAGCAGGAGGAGGTCTCAAGGGCTGAAGAGAAGGGAGGATGGACGACTGTTAGGAGGGGAAAGAGGAAGAAGAAGAGTAGCCAGGGTCCCCCGGCCTCCCCGGAGGCCCCCCAAGGTTCGTCGGCAGGGGAGGAAGGAAGGGGAGACTGACTTAGAGGGACAGAAGGGGGCTGGTAAGGTGATAGTGGTAGGGGATGGGAGGGTCCAAGGGATTGATAGGAGGTTCTGTGGGCAGGGGCGCGACTCCAGGATGGTGGTCTGCCTCCCTGGAGCAGGGGTAAAGGATATAATGGAAAGGGTAGAGGGAATTTTGAAAGGGAAGGGGACCCAGGCAGAGGTCATAGTACACGTAGGGGAGGGGGACATAGGAAGGAGGAGTAGGGGAGAGGTCCGTAGGCAATTTAGGGAGTTGGGGGCCAAACTAAAGAGCAGGACCTCCAGGGTGGCACTGTCTGGGTTGCTGCCCAGTACGAGCAGGGCTAAGAATGACGAGATCATGCAGTTGAATGCATGGTTGAGGGACTGGTGTAGGGTAGAGGGGTTTACTTTTGTGGATCACTGGGAGGTGTTTAGGAGAGAAAGGCAATTGTACAGGAGGGGTGGGGAGGATTTGAACGGGAGGGGGACTAGTGTCTTAGCGGGGAGGTTAGCTGGGGTGTTCAGGAATGATTTAAACTAATAGGGAGGGGGGGTGGGGAGGTGGCTGGGAGAGAGTCGGGTGAAAGGAAAATTATAAGGGAGAAGGTGGTTCCGAGGGACACTTGTGGGTTGAACTGTGTCTGTTTCAATGCTAGGAGTGTGGCAGGGAAAACGGATGAGCTTAGGGCCTTGATGTTTGTGAGGCAGTTAGATGTGGTGGCTGTAACGGAGACGTGGTTACGGGAAGGGCAGGACTGGCAGCTGAATGTTCCTGGGTACAAGTGTTTTAGGTGTGACAGAGGAGGGTAGAAGAGAGGTGGAGGGGTGGCACTGTTAGTCAAGGAAAACATCACAGTAGTGCAGAGGGAGGACGATATGGAAGAGATAGGGATTGAGTCAGTGTGGGTGGAGTTGAGGAATAAAAAGGGAGAGATCATATTGCTAGGGGTGTACTATAGGCCACCCAACAGCCCAAAGTCAGTGGAGGAAGGCATTTGCAGGGGCATTTTGGACAGGTGCGGGAAGAATAGAGTGGTTGTAGTGGGTGATTTTAATTTTCCCGGAGTGAATTGGAGGGGGCCTAGAGCTGGGGGTACGGAGGGAGAGGAGTTTGTGAAATGTGTTATGGAAGGGTCGCTAGAACAGTATGTAACTAGTCCGACTAGGGGAGGGGCTATACTGGATTTAGTGTTGGGAAACGAGCCGGGGCAGGTGGGTGAGGTAGAGGTAGGCGAACATGTGGCGAACAGTGACCACAAGTCTGTCTACTTTAGGATAAAAATGGAAAGGACGAGTGCCGTCCGAACGGGAGTGTGCTGAACTGGGGAAAGGCGAGCTATGGCAGGATTAGGAGGGAGCTGCAGCAAACTGATTGGGAGGGACTGTTAGCTGGCAAGTCCACGGTTGGCAAGTGGGAGGCTTTTAGGGACAAAATGAAATGGTTGCAGGGAAGGTATGTTCCGGTTAAGCGAAAGGATAGGAAAGGTAGGATTAGAGAGCCGTGGATTACGGGGGATATTGAAGACTTGGTCAGGAAGAAGAGGGAGGCGTATGTTAGGTCAAAACAAATGGGTACGGAGAGTGCGCTGGAGGAATATAGAGAGAGTAGGAGGGAGCTAAAAAGGGGAATTAGAAGGGCGAAGAGAGGGCATGAGATGGCTTTGGCTGGTAGGATTAAGGAAAATCCAAAGGCATTTTATTCCTATATTAGAGGCAAGAGAGTAGTTAGAGGGAAAATTGGTCCTCTTAGGGACAAGAGTGGAGAGTTGTGTATTGAGTCGGAGGGAATGGGGGAGCTCCTGAATGAATACTTTGCGTCGGTATTCACGAAGGAGAGGGGTTCGGAATCGTGCGGTCTCTTGGAGGGAGCGGAGGTTCAGTTGCAGGATATAGTTATTACGAGAGAGGAAGTGCTAGGGCTTTTAGGTAGCGTAAGGATGGATAAAGCTCCGGGGCCTGATGGTATTTATCCCAGGCTGCTTAGGGAGGTGAAAGATGAAATTGCTGGGCCTCTGGCGCACATCTTTGTCTCTTCTTTGGACACAGGTGAGGTCCCAGAAGACTGGAGGGTAGCAAATGTGGTCCCGTTGTTCAAAAAAGTTAGTAGGGATAACCCTGGGAATTATAGACCGGTGAGTTTGACGTCGGTGGTAGGGAAGTTAATGGAAAAAATACTTAGGAGTAGGATGTATGAGCATTTGGAGCGTTGCGATCTGATTAGGGATACGCAACATGGCTTTGTTAGAGGGAGGTCTTGCCTTACGAATCTGGTGGAATTCTTTGAGGAGGTGACAAAAACGGTTGACGATGGGAGAGCCGTTGATGTCATCTATATGGATTTCAGTAAGGCGTTTGACAAAGTCCCTCACGGTAGGCTGGTAGAAAAGGTTAAGGCACATGGGATACGAGGCCAGGTAGCTAGGTGGATTGAGAACTGGCTGGGAAATAGGAGACAGAGGGTAGTTGTGGAGGGGACCTTGTCGGGCTGGAGGCTAGTGACCAGTGGTGTGCCGCAGGGCTCAGTACTGGGACCTCTCCTCTTTGTAGTCTACATAAATGACTTGGAAGAGGGCGTAGGTGGTGTGATCAGCAAGTTTGCTGATGACACCAAGATGGCAGGGTTGGCGGGTACGGAACTGGATTGTCAGGTGATACAACAGGATATAGATAGGTTGGTGCAGTGGGCAGATAGGTGGCAGATGGAATTTAATCCTGACAAATGCGAGGTGATGCATTTTGGACGGAATAATGCAGAGAGGAGCTATGTGATAAAAGGTGGGCCGATTAGGAGTATAGACATACAGAGGGACCTGGGAGTGCAGGTTCACAAATCCATGAAGGTTGCGTCACAAGTGGAGAAGGTTGTTAGGAAGGCTTATGGGATGTTAGCCTTTATAGGAAGGGGCATAGAGTATAAAAGCTGCCGTCTAATGCTTCAGTTGTACAGAACGTTGGTTAGACCGCATTTGGAGTACTGCGTCCAGTTCTGGTCACCTTACTACCGGAAGGACGTGGAGGCTCTAGAAAGGGTGCAGAGGAGGTTTACCAGGATGTTGCCTGGCATGGGGGGACTGGGTTACGAGGAGAGATTGAAGAAACTGGGACTATTCTCCTTGGAAAGACGGAGATTGAGAGGGGACATGATAGAAGTATATAAGATACTGAAGGGAATAGATAGAGTTAATAGTGAGAGACTGCTCCCTAGACTGGGTATGAACACGAGAGGTCATCATTTAAGGGTGAGGGGGGAGAGGTATAATTTGGAGGTGAGAAGAAGGTTCTTTATGCAGAGAGTTGTGGGGGTCTGGAACGCGCTACCGAGTAGGGTGGTGGAGGCAGGAACGTTGGACTCGTTTAAGATGCAGTTAGATAGGCACATGAGTGAAACGAGAATGGAGGGATATGGTAGGGGCTATTAAATAGGGTTAAACCTCGGGAGACACCGGAAGGGCAGGCTGTAAGATTAATATTTTTGTCTTTATTCCACAGGTGGAGGTCCACCTCGTGTCAAGCGAGGGGCATGCACACGGTGGGTCGTGCGTGGGCTGCTCTTGGAGGTTCCGGGAGTGGCCTAGTACTTCATGTCGGTGTGTGTGCTTGATCCTGGACCGGTAGACGGGCGCCGCAACAGCTCAGTGACTAGCACTGCTGGCTGTGCAGACACATGGATTTGGGCTTGTGTCTGTGGAGTTTGTGCATTCTCCCTGTGGTTGCGTGGGTTTCCTCCGGGCGCTCCGGTTTCCTCCCACACCCCAAAGATGTGCTCTTAGGCTAATCGGTTTTTACCAAATTGACACTATTTCCTCCCTGAATCTGACTGAGTAGGGTTCCATTCGTAGACATGCAGGGTAGAATAGGTGTAGGGTGATGCGGCGGCGCGGGCTCGTTGGGCCGAAGGGCCTGTTTCCCGTGCTGGGTTGTTCTTTGTTCTTTGTTCTTTTTAACACTCATCATCATTACCATGCATAACTAACAAACACCTAGTAGTGTCCACATACGCACAATTAAACGCAGAACTCTGTAAGTTAAAAACATAGAAAATAAAAGCAGGAGTCGGCCACTCAGCCCCTTGTGGCTGCTCTGCCATTCATTTTGATTGTGGCTGATCTTCAAATTCAATATCGTGATCCCACCTTCCCCTCCGTATCCCTGGATCCCTTTAGCCCCAAGAGCTATATCTAATATAGAAATATGAAAGGTGCGGTTAGTATTACAGCATTCTTTCAAATGAATTGCAATACACCAAAGCGTCACCTTAGGTAATGCGCGAAATCCCATGGATTCCAACTTCTTTGTCTTTGTAGAACGTTATCAATACAGATTCAGTGAATGGATGTGAACTTCACTTGTTTACCCAGTATTCCCATTAGCAAGACCAGTCGAAATGTTAGGTCTTGTCATATGATGTACAGCTCAGTTTTTTAAACATAAATGAACAAGCTCTCTGGCCCTGAAAAACAAATATTTGAAGTGTTGAGCCTCATTCCCTCAGAAGAATATTTTATTATCTAGGTATTTTTAAAATTGTAATTTTTGAAAAGTAAATGGCAGTTCAGCTTTTCCCTTAATACCATGTCAAGTTCCAATCTTTATTTGCTTTCTGTACAATATTTATACAGTGGATAATAATTCTTTTTTTTATTTTCTGCTCTTCTGTGTGAAGTTTCTGCAAATTTATTTGCTGACCACTGTATCTAATAAGTTCAATGTTGCAGGACATCACAAATCCTCAATGACACTTCCATCTTCAAAGCCATTTTTGGATGCTGAGGGGCAATTTAGCATGGTTAATTCACCTACCTTGCATATCTTTAGAGTCTGAGTTGTTGTGGTAACATCTATTTTTACATGCATGTTGTCAACTGTGCCTCTTATTGGCTATCATTGGTATGTATAGAATAGAAGACATAGTATAGAATTCCTATAGAACAGAGAAGGACATTTGGCCCATCAAGTCTGCACCGACTCTCCAACATAGAATGCCATCCAGGCCCTATCCCAGACCCCCACCTATTTACCCCACTAATTCCCCTAACACATATTGGGATACTAAGGGACAATGTAGCATGGCTAAACCACCAAACCTACACATCTCTAGACTGTTGGAGGAAACCAGAGCACCCGGAGGAAACCCATGTAGACACAGGGAGAACATGCAAACTCCATATAGACAGACGCCCAAGGTTGGAATCATACCCAGGCCTGTGGCGCTGTGAAGCAGCAATGCTAACAACTGTGCCACCACACCTCTTTGTGTGTTGGAAGAATGTACAGGCTCATATACAACCTGTTTAATCACGTTGTGAACTCATCTTTCTTGGTCATCAAGTGCTGGAGTGGAATTTGAACCCGAGCTTCAGGCTCTGAGACAGAGACGTTACCCACTGTGTCACGGGAATTCCTACTGGCTTTCTTGAGCTTACTAAATCTTTCTGAACAACTTTTCTCAAGATCAATGGTGACAATCATCTCTGCCACTCTCTGTGAAATCCAGGCCATAGTCTTGTAATGACCCATACAAGTTCAGATTCCCATAGTGGTGTGAGAAGAGCCGAGTCCAGAGGACTAAAAATATTATTTAATCTGACACCTTTCAAGAATATCGAATCACTGCCTTTTGCAGCTGTAATGCCTGAGGGGTCTGAGTGGTTAAGGTTTTAGACATGAAATCCGATAGGAATTCCCGATGTCGGTTCGATTCCTTCTCCAGTCACTGTTCAAAACTCTATTCAATGCCTGAGTAAATAAGAGCTGGAATTATCTGTCAGCCGTTGTTGTTCTCAGAGCCTGAGCAACTATGAAGCATATAATTTATCTCTGGGCCTATATAACACAAGTGAAAAATCATACACTCTTCCTGATCACAATTCATCGCACGTAGTTGCATTTTACAAGAGGAGGGGATGGAGCAGGTAGCTCACCTACCATCTGGCACCAGAACTGCCTGGTGCCCAGCCATTATACACTACAGGTGAGCTCAATCAACCTACTGTGGGACCTCTGCCCCTCACTGGGAGGATGTCCCATCTGGGGAGGTGCAGGTCAATTGGCTTTGCCAGCAACTCCAGCAGTCCTGGCAGCCCAAGAGCTCAGAGATGGGCATGGTCAGAACTGCATCCAAGCACAAGAAGAAGGTCCCATGAATCTGGAGTGAGCTTAGATTGAGGTATTGGGTGTGGAGTGTTTTGCCAGCTCAGACTGTGTGTCCAAGTCCAAGCACCACAATTGACAAGGACAGCAAAATCTTATAGGGGATGCAGAGCTTTATTAGAATGGGATGAAGGATGAAAACTCAGTTACATGGAGAGAAGCTGGTGTGCATCTCCTTACAGCATAGAAGGTTCGGGGCAATTGAGGTGTTCAAAATCATGAAGGGTATTAATGGAACAAATAAGGAGAAATTATTTTCCGTGGCAGAAGATGACCAGAAGGTAACCAGAAGATGTAGATTGAAGTGTTGTGTGAAAGCAAAAAAAAAGAGTTGTTAGAACCTGGAATGTTCTGCCTGAAAAGTGTTGGAAGCAGATTCAATAAAAACTTTCAAAAAAGAATAATTAAAGAAAATTTATGGGAAAAGAGTGGCTTTAATTAGATCAAAGAACCAATGGCCGAATGGCTCCTTCTGCATTGCATCATTCTATATTTCTAAAATCAGTAAAGAAAATAAAAAGCACTGTTTTCTTTTGCTACTTAAGTGGACCTAAGATGCTCCTGTTTATCACTAAATCAGTATGCTGCAATAAACTCATGGATCAATTAGAAAATTCACTCGGAAATTTACTTTGATGCAAATGCTGCTGATAAATGCCAGATTTAAGTGTTTCTGCCATTTCAAGGGAGAGATTTGTATTATTGTGCAATGGCATGCAGGCCCTAAAATATTCTGCACGGTACTCTGCTTGCAAATGCAAAATGATTTCTAAACATTACTCATTTAATTTATTGCTGATCCCCATTAGGTCGGGGTAAAACCGACAATAATCTACTATTTACTTTTGTACTGTGTTTGAGAATTTACTACAGTCGGAACATCATTACAGTTCACCAGTTCCTATTTATGCAGCTTTGCTTAGCATTGAATAAATTGAATTCAGTTGGCCATGGCATCAGGAAGCTAAGCATTGCAGGTGTGGTTCAGCTGATAGCAGGAACAGCCTGCAACTAAATGGGTGTCAATTACTATCATTGATTAGTTACAGTTGGGTGTGACAAGGTTTGGCAAGGACTTTGGGTTTGTAATATCCCGGGCCACTCAATCTAGAAGCAGAGCAGGTGCGGTTAAATGGACAATTGGATTTTAGCCCTTGGCTCCAAATTTGTATGGTATTTTCATCTAAAGATACAATCAGATATCCAGATTTTCACAAAACCATTACTGCCTGAGAGTCTTACAGTGCTCAGTCTTAACGCTAGCCAATTGCTACTGATTTCCGAAGCACTTAGGAGCCATTTATAATTATTACACTCCATGCAGTTGATGTGTGAGAGATTAACAATTGTGATGTGATCACAGCAATTTAATCAAGTGCTAATTTACAATTGATTACTGCAAAATAACAGCATCAATATAAATTATAGCGAGGCATTGGCAGTTACATCGCCTGTCAGGAGCAACATTTGTAACTGACCTTCAAAATATTGTTAAACTCTGAAAAAATTACAGTGCAGATTTGTCAGATGTGTGCAGTTTGGCTCTTCCCCTTACAGTGGAAATCCTTCGTAATTGTCATCTTAAACAGATTGTTTGTAACCAAAATACGTTGCACACATTTGATGTCGAAATAATGGATTACTTGTGATTTTTTTTTCAGATTAGTTTTGTAATAATTTGTTAATTGTATTTTTTTTCTGGTATTTATTTCCTTTCCACATGCAGGCCCTGGATTTGTTGGCATCCACTCATGCATTGTGCTCACTGGATAAGGAAATTAGGCAGGGCACATAACAGTCAGCCTATTCAATCTTGCCAGTTTTACACCATCCTCTCTCCTACAAAGTAAAATTGTTTCCAGTGATGGTGATTTGATTTGATTTGATTTATTATTGTCACATGTATTAACATACAGTGGAAAGTATTGTCTCTTGCACGCTCATACAGACAAAACATATCGTTCAGAGAGAAGGAAACGAGAGAGTGTGGAATGCAGTTTTACAGTCATAGCTAGGTGGTAGAAAAAGATCAACTTAATGCAAGGTAAGCCCATTCAAAAGTCTGACAGCAGCAGGGAAGAAGCTGCTCTTGAGTCAGTTGGTATGTGACCTCAGATTTTTGTATTGTTTTGCCGATGGAAGAAGGTGGAAAAGAGAATGTCCAGGTTGCATGGGGTCCTTAATTATGCTGGCTGCTTTGCCAAGGCAGTGGGAAAATATAGATAGAGTCAATGGATGGGAGGCTGGTTTGCGTGATGGATTGGGCTGCATTCACCACCTTTTGCTGTCCCTCGCAGTCTTGGGTAGAGCAGGAGCCATGCCAAGCTGTGATACAAAGGTAGGTGTGGATCAATCACCAGAGGACAAGTTAAAGATAATTGGCAAAAGAAGCAGAGTGGAGTTGAGAGAATGCACTGTCAGAAAGGGAGCTGAAAGCAGATTCAATAACAGATTTCAACAAAAGAATTGCATACATACTTGAAAAGGAAATATTCATTTGTCAGGACTGTGTGTAAGAGTTGGAGAGTGGGACTAATTCATAGAATTAGCCAGGACAGAAGGAGCCATATACCCCATCTACTGACAGACAGTGACCAGTGAGGTACCACAATGATTAGTGCTGGGACCCCAGCTATTCATTATATATATTACTGTTTTAGATGAAGGAACTAAATGTAATGGGGGTGATTCTCTCAGCCTGCAGCTGGCTAGGAGACATAAGCAGAGGCCATGTAGCAACCTTCCCACTGGGTGCCATGACCTTCTCTGGCTGCTGGATTTCTGGCATTGACAACTCCATGCCAGGAGTTGCCGCAGAGCTGATTAAATATTTAAACTCTAACTTAAACCTTAATAACAGGCCCGGGACTGAAGTCTCTGAGCCCACTAGCCTCTACACCCCAGCAGGGTTTTCCTCCAGCAGGGTTTTCAATAGCTCCCCACTAACAGGTGGAGTGAAGGGGCTATGGAGGCCCTTCAGAAAGTCAGGGGGGGTAAGGTGGGGGTGGCCCCTGGGCATTGCCAGCTGGCCCACAGGCACTGCCCAAGAGGCAAAGTGGCAATGCCCAGGGATATTGGGCTGTGCCAAGGGGGCGAGGGCATTGGGGGGAGCAGGACTTCTGTGGGGGTGGAGAGTGGGGTTGGGGGTCCCGCTGCCACTCTACATTTTGGATCAGTAAGAAGTCTCACAATACCAGGTTAGAATCCAACAGGTTTATTTGGAATAAACTTGTTGGACTTTAACCTGGTGTTGTGAAACTTCTTACTGTGTTTACCTCAGTCCAACGCCAGCATCTCCACCTTTTGGATCAGTGACAGAGGCTGATCGAGGCTGGCCATCGGGGGGAGAGGCGGTGGGGGTCAACTTTCCATCAAGGTTGGAGCTACAGAGAGGTGGGGATGGGTTGATACTGTGAGGGACAGGGGTGGAATGGGGGGGTGAGAGGAGGGGTGGTTTGGGATGGGGGCGGGGGATTGTTGGGGAGGGGGGGTCAGGGAGAATGGATCTGTGTGGGGTGAGGGAGGGGTCACACAGCCAATGATGGGGAGTAGCTGTGCTGGCAGTGATCGAGCTGGCCAGCAATCGGGTGGTTGGCAGTGCGGGGCTACTCTGCAAGTGCCAAACTCTGCTATGACAGATCAGTGCATGCGTAGCTGATGGCACTCTGCTAACGGCCTCTCCAGCAGGAATATGCCCCATGATTTTTTATGTGATTCACTTTAGGGCTTTCTGTGACGTACTGAGTGTGGGAAATTAATTTTGAAATAGTCTCTGAAAAACCAGCAGACTTTACTCCAGTTTTTATGCAAATTCTCCACTTCCTTTGGGGAGAATTCCACCCAATATCCCCAAATTTGCAGATGACACTGGGCTGGAGAATGAGCTGTGGGGAAGGTGTAGAAATGCTTCAGTGTGAATTGGACTAACTGAGTGAGTGGACAACTGCATAGCAGATGCAAGGCAGCATGGTGGCACAGTGGTTAACACTGCTATCTCACAGCGCCATGGATCTGGGTTCAATTCCTGGCTTCAGTCGCTCCCCGTGTCTGCATGGGTTTCCTCAGGTGCTCTGGTTTTCTTCCACAGTCCAAAAAAACATTTTGGTTTTTAGTTACATGCATTGGCCATGCTAAATTCCCCCTCAGTGTACCCGAACAGGCGCTGGAGTGTGGTGACTAGGAGATTTTCACAGTAACTTCATGTAAGCCTACTTGTGACGCTAATAAATAAACTTTAAATGTATAACATAGATAAATGTAAGGTTATCTACTTTGGTAGCAAAAGCAGGAAGGCAGATTATTATCTGAATGTCAATAAGTTAAGAGACGGAGTGTGCAATGAGTGTCCTCGTATAGAGGTCATAGAGTCATGGACATTTACAGCATGAAAACAAGCCCTTTGACCTAACGTATCCATGCTGCCCCTTTTCTAAAAACCCCTAAGCTAGTCCCAATTGCCCATATCCCTCTATACCGATCTTACCCATGTAACTGTCTAAACACTTTTTAAAAGACAAAATTGTACCTGAACAAGCTCTGGCAACTTGTTCCAGACACTCACCACCCTCTGTGTGAAAAAATTGCCCCTCTGGACCTTTTTGTATCACTCCCCTCTCATCTTAAACCTATGCCCTCTCGTCGCTGAAGGTAAGCATACAGGTGCAGCAAACAGTAAAGAAGACAAATGGCATGTTGGCCTTCACAGCGAGAGGATTTGAGAACAGAAGTAGGGATGTTTTGATGCAATTATACAGAGCCTTATTGAGACTGCATCTGAAATATTGGGAGTTTTGGGATCCTCACCTGAGGAAGGATGTTCTTGATATAGAGGAATTTAGCAAACAATTACCAGACTGATTCCTGGGGTGGTGGGACTGACATAGAAGGAAAGATTGAGTTGTTGAGCGTTATATTTTCTGGAGTTCAGATGAATGAGGAGGGATCGCATCGAAATCTATAATATTCCAACATGACTAGACAGGATAGATATTGGAGAGATGTTCCCAAAGGTGAGGGTGTGCATAACCTACCAATACAGGGTAAACCTTTTAGGACAGAATTAGGAGAAATTTCTTTATCCAGTGATCGGCGAACCTCTGGAATTCGTTACCACAGAAAGCAGTTGTGGCCAAAATTTTGTACGTATTCAAAAAGGGGTTAGATATAGCTCTTGGGGTGAAGGAGATTAAAGATAAGGAGGAGAAAGCAGGATCAGGCTATTGAGTTAGATGATCAGCAATGGTAATGATGAATGGCAGAGCAGGCTCGCAGGGCCGGATGTCCTACTGCTGCTCCTATTTTCTATGTTTCTATACTGACTCTGTGCTGGACTTTACTGGAGATTTGTGCACAGTCACAATGAGCTAATATCGATAGAGGAAAATTTGCATGACAACAGTCAGGACCGCAGCTTTAAAAGTGTCACTGTGGTGCCAACATCACAACTGCTGTCTGTGTAAAATGATGACAATTGGCTAAACTTGCAGCATCATTTGAAATGTGCTAATTTAAATATTTTAATGGCACTCCCGCTGCTGAACATCTGATAAACTTTTGGGTGCTGAGATGGAATTGGGGGTATCAGTAGGCTGACCTTAGAAATGTGCTTTCTCTAACTGACTGGATCGGTTGGGGAGTAGAATGACGCAGAAACAACAATGGAGTGAATGTTCTGCTGCAAAAGAATCTTCAGTGAAGTGCAGCCTTATTTAGGGTGTGTACTGGACATCAAGGATGGAGGTAACAGAGCATATCTGAAAGTAAACTCACCTGTGACAGGTCCTGAGGGCAGATGAGCAAGAACAGTTCTGTCTGTGCACAGATTGTTAATGTGAATGTGCAAACAAGTTATTATTTTTCTTTGGCTGTCCTCTGGAGTAATCTTGTTTATTTAAACCTAAAGAATCAACACAATGGCATAAAACACTGAATTTTACCTACTATAATCTTTATAAATGCATATGCATGCTGAAGTTAGTTTCTACCACACTGTAGTCATATCACAGTGCTGAACATGCCACCCAATAATAAATAACAAACACCAAATTAATGCCAAGCTGTTGTTTACACACTCATAATAAATAGCTAGTGACTTGAGCACATGGACCTCTACCAACTTCCTCTTTTACATCTATTTGCAGGACATGGCAGCACATAAACAGGAACCATGCAGCATGGTAGCACAATGGTTAGCACTGCTGCCTCACAGAACCAGGGATCTGGGTTCGATTCCCAGCTTGAGTCACTTTTTGTGACTGCGTGGATTTTTTCTGGGTGCTCCGGTTTTCTCTCAATCCAAAGATGTGCGGATAACGTGGATTGGCCATGCTAAATTGTCCCTTAGTGTCAGGCTGACTAGTTAGGGAGAATGCATGGAGTCATGGGGATAGAACCTGGGTGGGATTATTATTGATGCAAACCCGATGGTCTGAATTACCTCCTTCTGCACTGTAGGATCCTATAGCACTCTATGCTCCCTGGCGGATTTCCATTCTGGTGTTGGGGACCCAATGTCGAAACCAGTTCCAGGTCCTGCCTCTGCATGGCCTGTCCCAGACGCATGCACACCTCAATTTCTGAAGTAAAGGCAAAATACTGCCTTTGAATCTGAAACAAAAACAGAAAATGCTGTAAAATCTCAGCAAGTCTGACAGCATCTGTGGAGAGAGAATAGAGCCAATGTTTTGAGTTTGGATGACACTTTGTCAGAGCCGCATCATGTTGAGCCTGAAATTCATTGAGGTAAGGGTATAAAGCTGACTCCTTTGCTAAGTATAGCACACTCAGCCTCAGAGAGGGGAAAGTCAGAGGGTATGGTTAATATGTTGCAAGGGCTGGGGTTAGGCAACTCTGATGACCCACTGATGACCCGCTCTGATGAAGACTCGAAAAGTTGGCTCTATTCTCTCTGCACAAGCAGCTACAAAGGGTCGTGAATGTAGCCCAGTCCATCACGCAAGCCAGCCTCCCATCCATTGGCACTGTCTATACTTCCAACTGCCTCGGAAAAGCAGCCAGCATAATTGAGGACCAAACACACCGTGGACATTCTCTCTTCCGCCTTCTTCCTTCGGGAAAAAATACAAAAGTCTGAGATCACGTACCAACCGATTCAAGAACAGTTTCTTCCCTGCTGCCATCAGAATTTTGAAAGGACCTATCTCACACTAAGTTGTTCTTTCTCTACACCCTAGCTATGGCTGTAACACCACATTCTGCATTCTGTCCTTTCTTTCTCTATGAACGATATGCCTTGCCTGTCTTGCGCACAAGAAGCAATACTTTTCGCTGTATATTAATACACGTGACAATAATAAATCAAATCAAATCAAATCAAATGCTGTCAGACCTGCTGAGATTTTCCAGTATTTTCTGTTTTTCTTTCAATTTTTGAAGAAACTAAAGGCAATGGAGCAGGTTTGCTGTTTAATCAAGAATGACATGCTCATGAGGCTGGGTGGCTAATAAATAGGAGGCCCTCCAGCACCGACACGAGGCAGCCCTAAAGACCGGAAACGGCAGCTGTGAATCCATAATGGGGGGGCGGGGGTTTGTGGTGGTGGAGGAGGAGGAAGAGAAGGGGTCTCAACATAGAGTAAGCCTCTGGTGAAACACAGTCAGTTGCCTAAAAATTTAAAGTGGTCTCAGATGCCTGGCTGTAACACGAAGGGCTGACCCCTCTACTGGATGACCACTGCTGTGGTCTGGCAGCCATGACTGGTGTGAACAAGGGGAGCGGGGGTCCTCAAAGGATTAATTACAGCCTTCCCCTTCCAGCTGGTGTACTGGCCATGTTTCAGCATGATGTGTAAAGCCTATACGATGACTAAAAATCTGAAAGGTGCAGGAAAGGAACCTTAATGTCTTTAATATTGGCTCTGAGTTGGGATTGTTGCACTGTACACGCTCGATAGCCAATCGCTTGAGGTTACCTACCCGCCTGTTTCCCACCCTAACCCTGACTGACTGAATATCCTGCCTCTTGTGTAGGAATAAACGTGGAGTTTGGGCATGGAGTTAATAATGGGATCAGTGTAAGTATGATGAGAAATGACTGCCCAAACGTTTTGGAATTATTATTTGCTTTCCATTCTTTATTCAAAGGAAGGGATTTTAACTCTATCTACCCATCAAAAATTGGGTGAGTGAAATGTTAAAATGGCCTGGGTAAGCCACTATATCTCACTGTTTCAGATTTTAATAGGCACCTCTGGACAGGCAGCTCAATCAAAATGATACGGTTTAAGCTCTATATATACAGGGGTTGGTTAGCTCACTTGGCTCACCAGCTGGCTTGTGATAGAGAATGATGCCAACAGCATGGGTTCAATTCCCATACCAGCTAAGGTTATTCATGAAGCCCCACCTTGGCTCTTGCCTGAGGTGTGGTGATCTTCAGATTAAAATCACCACCAGTCAGCTCTCCTCATCAAAAGGGGAAATAGACTATGGTGACTTTGCCTTTTATGATACGTGGGCAATAAACTGCGTTATTTAATTGAGATCAGTATGTGCAATATGAACTCAATTTGTAATCTGCAAAATCTTGCTTTTTTATCTTCACCATTTGCCTAGTTATTTGTCTTATATTATAACAGGCATGCTGAATGTCTTGTTTACCTATAAGTTGGCTGAGTGTTGCTTCACGTCACATTTTATAGCACATCCTGTTTTGGCTGAAGCAGTAAAAGGTTCCATCATTCTAAACCACTGAGCACAGCTGCCTGTGTCTCATCCTTTCCTGCTTTTCTCTAAAGTAATATTGAAATTCTTCCTGCATCAGAAATGGGTAGCATCATAGAACTCAATTCATCTGACTGTATTTGAACATAGTGACCTATTTACATCGACTGAAATGAAGACTGTGGGATCAATTTTTTGCTGTGTTTTTGATGTGACAACTATAGCAGTCAGTTATTTTCTGAGTGATGGCTGTATAAGGTTGTGGTGATATAAATGCTGAATTTCCTGACTGGCCCTAGGTCCACTTCCCATCAGAGTTGGAAGCACGGTAGCTTAGTGGTTAGCACCAAGGACCCGGGTTTGATTCCAGGCTTGGGTCACTATCTGTGTGGAGTTTGCGCATTCTCCCCATGCCTGCGTGGGTTTCTTCCCACAGTCCAAAGATGAGCAGGTTAGGTGGATTGGCCATGCTAAATTGCTCCTTAATGCAAAGGGGACTAGGCTAGAGTAAATGCATGGGGTTAGGGGGATAGGGCCTAGGTGGGATTGTGGTTGGTTCAGACATGATGAGCCAAACGGCCTTCTGCTGCACTGTAGGATCCTATGAAATGTTTCTATTGTGGAAAATGGTGTGGCCCCCTCTAAGGGGGTCACAAAGGGTCAGGTGGAAGGAAAGGGGCAGCAAAGTCCTATATTTACATTCTGTAGTCCTGAAGAACGCTGCTGTTCCTGCTGGCCCGTCAAAGGAATTGAGGTAATGGTATCATCATTTCAGGTAACAAGAGCTTGTGCTTTTCTCAAGCTCTCCAAACACCCTTCACTTAGGCTCAAGAGAGAACAGGCAACATCCAGTCAGTCTGGCTGGTCACAAGCCCCAATTACCAAGGCAGGAAAACAATATGTTAACAGTTCATAGAATCATAGAATCCCTACAGTGCAGAAAGAGGCTGTTTGGCCCATCAAGTTGTACCGATTCTCCAACGGAGCATCCTAGTCATGCCCTATCCCCTTAACCCCATGTATTTACCCCACTAGACCCCATGGTCGACACATCCTGGGACACTAAAGAACAATTTAGCATGGCCAATCAACATAACCGGCACATCTTTGGACCCTGGGAGGAAACCAGAGTATCCTGAGGAAACCCACACAAACATGGGGAGAATGTGTAAACTCCACACAGACAGTGACCCAAGACCAGAGTTAACTGATCATTTTGTTTTTGATTTGATAATTTTTTACATTTAAGTGCTCATTCCCAATTGTTCAAACTTCGTGACCTCGGTTCATGAGACTGTCATTCTCACCTCAATTTGAGCTGAAAATGGACTATTAGCTGGTGGCACTCATTGAGAAGCGAGTCCAGATCAACCAGATTAATTTCATTGGGATATAGTAGTTGGTGTATTCTCATCGCATTACTCTAGGATGTATTAAACTCAGGTTCCAAAGGTGAAATGACAGTATGCCAACCCATAATCCACATTCATTCAATTTCTATTGATTTGCCTTTTTGGAGCAGAATGGAGGAAGTTTTTCTGATTTATCTAAAAGTGGCACTCAGATATTTTGTCCCTCTTGAATATTTGCTGCAGTTAAATACAAAGTGACTGGGTGATATTGTAAGATGTCTGGAATACATATTTTTTTAAAGTCATCGATTGCTATTTTAAGCCTGAGTGCTACTATTGCTGGATTAGTGCTGCATGATTGATTTCACAGTCTTCTATTATCACAATAGGGTGATAATTTCACAATTTGATTGACAGTTCCAAGTGGTACCAGGCGGCAAGGTGACATGATGATGAGCACTGCTGCCTCACAGCACCAGGGACCCGGGTTCGATTATGTGCTTCAATCACTGTTTGTGCAGAGTCTGCACATTCTTCCCATATCTGCATGGGTTTCCTCTGGGTGCTTTGGTTTCCTCCCACAGTCTGAAAGAAGTGCTGGTTAGGTGCATTGGCCATGCTAAATTCTCCCTCAGTGCACCCGAACAGGCGCTGGACTGCGGCAACTAGGGGATTTTCACAGTAACTTCATTGCCACTTTAATGTAAGCCTACTTGTGACACTAATAAATTAACTTAAACTGATTATATATTTTTTAAAGTTGGTCTAAGAATTCCAATGCATTCCAATAAAGTCAGCAATGGATACTCAGAACTTCATATTATTTCATTGCAACGCGAGATCTGAAGTCTGACCATGATGGATACTGGATGAGTTGACGTGGTAGGTGTAAGAGCAAAGGATGATAGTTGAAGGTATGTGTTGGCATGAGTTGGCACAAGGAGCCCAAAAAGTCACAGGGGTGGCCGATGGTCATATTGAGTGTGTGGGGTTGTGAGTGGTGAGGGTTGAAGTGAAGTTTTACCGTGTTTTTTAACACAGTGCTGGTGCACCAAGGCAGGCTTCGCTCTCGGACAGCTTCCACTTCTGGTAGCTGCTGCATTCATTACAGGGCTGCCCATACTAACTTCCAGAAACCCCACCGCCCAAGAATGAAAATCTTAACTTCCTGGACACTTTCCCCCTGGTCAGGTTTTGCAGAGCTGGGAAACATCCTAGACTCTGTACTCCCAAGGCAGGTGCAAAAATTAAAGCCTATGAAATGTTGCATACTCCAGTGAGTCATCTTGTGCACAGGTACTCAGCCCCATGTTGTTTGGTGAAGTTAAAATAAAGACATAGCTGCTCCCTTTGCTAGAGAGAGTTTAAAGACTTCGTTCACAGTCAGTATTACTCCAACGCACCATGAATTATCCTCATTGATACACTTTTGAGGGAATCAAATTAACAAGTAAATTAACAAACCTTCAAATCAATCAATTAAAGGGACAACGCCTTAAAAGGGGGAACTGAAAGAAAAAAATAGAATCGAAATAAACTTAGCATCAAATTTAAATGTGCTTATGGGGTCAATAAAGTGCCCCAATCCCCATTGTATCCAACGGGCACAGAAGGGCAGCATGCTCTGTCTCCAGCAACACCAACAGCAAACATAGCCGCAGAAGAAAGGAAATCCCCATCTATAGGTATACAAACGCCCATCACCTGTTTAAATGTAATTGCCATTAAACTTTAACAATGTAATTCATAAGACGTTAAAACCACCAATCATGAGTTGGTCTGCATTTCATGTGAATTTTGTCATCACAAAATATATTTTTGACTGTGTGTGTGTGTGTGTGTGTGTGTGTGCGCAGGATGACAGCAAAAATTGCTTTTTGGCAGCCAATTGTTGCATATAAGAAAAGTGATGTTCATGTGATGAGCTAAACAAGGAAAACAGTGCAAATATGAGTTGTTCTTTAGGTTCATACTGCAGGCAGAAAGAATAACCAGCCAACTCTGACTTCACAGCACACTCTCCTTGCTAGGTACTTGTTTCGATGATATTGTACAAACCTTACTATATGTAATAGAAAGGGAATGAAGACCTGCCAACTCAAGTGCAATTTCTCCAAAGCCATGAACCACAAACTAAATGACCAACACTGTTCACTGATGAACTTTAGATGATTGCTGGGCAGTGCAGGACTTGAGTATTGCTGAGAAAGGGAATACGTTATTGAAACTTTTCACCTTACATTCATCAGGATACCTACACAAGATAAACCAACAGTTAGGGGGACAACCATTGTTATAGAGAATGAAGCAGGGTTAAGTTAACTGCTAAGCTTTTGTTCCAAGTTCAACCAGGCACGTCAACTCTCATTGATCAAGGCATATGCATTCTCCATGGCAGTGCCTCTGCAAATCACTTGCCAAAGAATCAGCATTCTCTTTTTATGCAGTACAAATTGTCATCTACTTACTTCTGGTGTACCTTGCATAGCAATGTGAATGAGTTTAAAATGTAAACTTTGACAGTATGTCTCTTTTTTCTCAGCAATACTCAATTTAGGTGATACATTAAAAGTTGTTTTAAAAGTCTCTATTTCCAACAAATCTGTCCTTCATTTTATAATTCAGAGATTCATCATTCTGACACAAATATTTTCTGATGAGATTGATGGTATTGGGCATTTGCTGTAGGACAGAATATCCTTACAAAAACTCCCAAGCAAGACATATTAGCCGGCTTGGCAAGCACAAATTTATAATACATTCATTCATTATTTCTAACAGACATGTGCAAACGCTGCAACCAAAAGGTTTTGTCTATGGTTTAATTTTCCTCTCAGAATCCTGCATGTTTATTTATTTGTGTCACAAGAACATTAACACTGCAATGAAGTTACTGTGAAAATCCTCTAGTCACCTCATTCTGGTGTCTTTTCGGGTGCACTGAGAATTTGGCCAATACACCTAACCAACACGCCTTTTGGACTGTGGGTGGAAACTAGAGTGCCTGGAGGAAACCCACACAGACAAGGGGAGAATGTGCAGAATTCACACAGTGACCCAAGCTGGGAACTGAGCCCAGGTCTCTGGCACTGTGAGGCAGCAGCGCTAACAACTGTGCCACCATGCCTTTCTGTTCACATGCTCTTATACATTCAGATGAGGGTTCAGTCAATTTACACAAGAAGTACAGAATAGGCACTCCAACTAGGCGCCTTTGCTGCCTTTCGATATTTTTGCAAAATTCAAAAACAACTTTTCATGCAAAAGATAATCTTCCTGCTGATTACAAACCAGAGCAAGCTTTACAATGTGACTCTGCATCCCAAATCCTTTAACCCTTTGGAAGCTGCAGCAGAATTTTCCATTGTCAATTTCCAGAGGTTCAATCAGTAATTTAAAAGTAAAGATCTCAGAAAGACAAAGGACATATTGTTTGTAATAGAGTATTGTGTGCAATGGTTATGGTATTGCACTATTACTCCACCAGATTAGACTGTTAATGTGAGAAAACTAAATTCAAAGACTACAGTGGGTTGCACAGTGGCACAATGGGTGGGATGCTCTTCCGGAGAGTCAGTACAGACTCTCAAAAAAGTCTGGTAACAAAATAAAAAAATGATATCAGTAAAATTAAACAGGTAGCTGCTGGATTATTACCTAATTTCAATAAAACATTCATTAAAAAAAGAGTAACTGGGGATAAGCAATAAATACTGGCCTTTTCATTCATCCTGGGAATGAATTTTAACTGCCTCTTAAAGTGCAGTAGAAGTTTGCTTCGTATGATTTTGGTGGAGTTGCTTGCCTTTGTTGGAGATTGTACTGTTTAGGCCTTTTGTATAATCATTACAGCAACAACAAATTATATTTATATGGTGCCTTTAATGCAACTAAACATCCCAAGGCTTTTCAGAGGAGCATTATAAACAAACTATGGCATCGAGCCACACAAAAAGATATTAGCTTAAAATGAGCAAAACTGTAATGACATCAATGAGACCCATGAGATGGGCCACTTGGAGTATGCACTCCCTGATTGAGGAAATGATTGGCTGCCCAATCAGGGAGTTGTGCCTCTATATATAATGAGGAGTGTCAGATTTGCTGACACTCTGAACTCTAATTTTGTACCTGAAGCACTCTTAAGAGTGGTGATCAGATTATAGAGGGAATCTAGTGAAGAAATGCTGGCCTCTGAGGAGTTATTTCAAAAAGCTGTGTCTTAAAAGAGAGAGACAGGTCTTGAGGGAATTCCAGATCACAAGCCTAGTTAGCTGAAAGTGTGGCAAACACAGATGGAGTGATTAAAATTTGGGCTATCAAGATCCCAGAATTAGAGAAACACAGATCTTGGGAGGTCTCTGGGGTTGGAGGAGATTACAGAACTAGGGAGGTGCAAGGCCATTTAGGAATTTGAAAACTTAGGTTAGAGTTTTAAAATCAAGTTGTTGCTTGACCACACTGCCACTAGATTCATGGGCACAGAAGTGGTAATTGAACAGGATTTAATGCAAGATAGGAGATAGGCCAGCAGAGTTTTGGTGGATCTCAAGTTCATGGAGAGTGGAATATGGGAAACTATAGGGTGTGTGTGATCAAATCCAATTGGAATGTTCATTATTATTGACATAAAGTTGAAGAATATTTTCATAGCTGCAAGGCAGTTTTTGGAGTGGTGCATAACACAAGTAAGCCAACAAGCACACAATACAGCCATAAATACAAAGCCTGGTAATTAAGACTCAGTACTGCAAAAGATTAAGAGGAAGAAAAAGTGATGGACCATTTTTCAAATTTTATTATTTTTAAATTGATACTCCCACTGTGAGCAAAAATAGATGTGCTTAGATTTTACCTCAAGATAATTAACCTATATTTTGTGGTGCTGTAAATTGTGATCCACAAAATAATCATGCACACAGAATGCTGTGGCAAAACATACAAGATATGTGTGGTGTGTATATATATGGGTGGTAAAGTGGTTAGCACTGTTGCCTCACAACTAAGGATTCAGTTCTGGCCTTGGGTGATTGTGCAAATTCTCCCCATGTTTGCATGTGTTTCCTCTGGGTGCTCTGGATTCTTCCCACAATCCAAAAGTGTGCAAGTTTGGTAGATTAGTCATGGGAAATGTGTATAGTTACAGGAATAGGACAGGAGAGTGGGCCTGGACAGATATTAGAGACAGAATCATTGGCCAAATAGCCTCTTCTGCACTATAAGGAATCTATGATGCACACACATTCCAGTTGCATTTTTGTGTAAAAAAAAAAGAGCTCAGTGATTTCCTCAGGAAAGTTTTTTAGTAATCAATCAAGAGTGATTTTCTTTAACCTATCCACAAAGTCAAAAATGTTCCTTAATTGTTTGCTAACCTTTATTTATTCTTACCTGCACACTTTCATCTTTGGACTCTACTATTCCCCCTTTTTTTATTTTCTTCACTATGCCTCTCCCTACGCATTGAACCTTTTTTTAATGTTATATCCTTCTACTTTAATCCTTCTTCTTAACTCCATTGAATAAATGGTCCTGTCTCCCCAGCCCCTAGATGAATAGTTGGTAGGAGGCAAGACCAGAAAATAGCAGTGAACTGCATCAGGATGATTCTCAATGCAGTCCAACACCAGAAATTTTTTGATTATTCGCAGTGCTGAATGTGAATCAGCTGCCCCATTAAGTTTAAATAATTAAAGCCCATTAAGGGCCATTTTCTCAGGCTGCTTATATTTTGTCAGTGTTATATATTTAAATGATTGCAGGTGACTTTAAGAGCTAATCACATGATTTGATGGTGATGTCATTAGGGTGTTTTAGGTCAGTTTACAATCTGTACAGACAAGACATTCTAGAATAAATCTCTGTTGTTAGTTTGAATCTACATGTGTAAACCACATCTTTCTTTTTGTTTAAAGTCCTAAAATAGTTAGGACACTGCATTCAGCAGAGTGGTTTGGTTGTGGGAAGGCCACCTGCTTCGTGGAGACATGTTTCCTACAATAGCCCAAGGAGGCTATTGGAGCTGGAGGCTCCATGCCCCCACAAAAAGGGCTACAGTGAGGGAAGGCATCCACTGCCCAATTGGAGAGACCTGCCAACTTGGCCCCACTGATTTGTAATTTTCTTTACCTTCCTGTCTGAGGGTGCTTCAATCCTCAACCTACCTCAGCACTGTCTGTGCTGCTATTGAGGCTTCGGAACAACCAACCCTCTGACTCAGTAGATCCACCCACTAGCGTTATCCTGGAGGCAGCCAATTGGGAGGCTACCTCCAGTAAAACCACTGGTTTGGTCCCACCGTTGGCAACTGCTGGCTTGGAACCCCCATTTGGCCCTGATATAAGGGTCCCCGGAAGCCTGTGGTAAAACTCAGCCCATTCTATCATCACAGATGTTGCCAGCATTCCTGCTCTTATTCAATAAAATCAGCGAGCTGTATTAACTGGCTCAGATCACACAGATAAATTACGCTTCTGAAATAACGGGCATTTATTTTTAATTCTGCTAATTGCAGCAAGTTACGTCTCCATCATCACAATTTTCTCAAACCTTTTAAATCATTTTGGCTCTGGAGTCTTGATGGCTCAGTGGAGATACATAAAAGTAAAATCCTTTCAATTTTAGTCCTGCTTAAGGCTTGCCAATTTTCATACACATCTAATCCTGTGATCACAATTCAAAGTAAACAACCTGCTTACATCCACATTATCCATGCTTTCAACATTTTAAAGACCTGCATTATGTCCTCCCTTAATCTTCTTTTCTTCTGTGAGGACAAATTTTGTTGTCAGCCTGTCCTCATAATTTAAACTATATTTATGGTAAAGTAATAGAAGAATCACATCCTACTAACATTCAAGGCTATGGGCCAAGTGCTGGCAAGTGGGATTAGGTGGGCAGGTCAGGGCCCTTCATGCATCGGTGCAGACTCGATGGGCCGAAGAGCCTCTTATGCACTGTAGTATTCTGTAATTCTATGATTCTGATGAAAAAAGTTTGGACCTGTATGCTTTTGTCCCAGTTTTCACTGGTGTTCCATTTTAAGATATACAAAAAAACAGTTTGGATTAATATTCTTATTTTCCCACTCTAACTGCTTTTTAAAAGTTTTTGTGATGGCACAGTGGTTAGCACTGCTGTCTCACAGTGCCAGGGACCTGGGTTCGATTCCGACCTCGGGTCACTGTCTATGTGGAGTTTGCACATTCTCCTCGTGTCTGCATGGGTTTCCTCCAGATGCTCTGGTTTCCTCCAACTGACCACCGTTGTGCAGGTTAGGTGGGTTGGCCATGCTAAATTGCCCCTTAGTGAGGGCCCAATTTTACTATCAAGTCACGCCCGTTTTCGGGCACGAGAGCTTGGTAAAGTTGGGAGTGAGGCAAGGAGTGCGATTCGCGACCAATTCTACGCCCATTCCCCCTTTTACCAAGGGACTAAAATGGCCACGATCAGGACCGCACTTGAAATGGGCACACCCAAAATGCATTTGAATACATTTAAATTGATGCTGGATGCCCAACTTTACCAGCACTTCCCCCTTTACCACCATGTTCATCAATCAGGAAGCGGCACGAATCAGACATGCTCAATAAAAGTCCGATTCAGGTGCTCCATCGGCAAAGTTTGGCCAGGAGGTAAGTGCAGAGCACCCAATCCTGTCTCGGGTCAGTGGTGGCAGTGCGAGTGTGTGGGGGGATGGAGGGCTGTGGCTCTGCAGGATCTCCGATATCTGACTTGCAGCACGGACTCAGGTCTCAGCACTGACCTCGGGTCTTGCAGTGCTGCTGGGTCCTAGTGCACCCAGCTCACTTCCAGCTGAAAGGTGTGCGCAAAGCCTTTGGAAATTGCGCTGCTGCAGACTCTCAACTTGGCAACTCAACTTGTGATTGTAGGGACCATTTAGCTGGGGGAATTGAGGGTCTGTGATTGTGGGGAGCATGTGGCTGGGGGAATTGGGGGGATATGTACAGTGATTGTTGATGTGCTAGGGAGCAAGCAGTGTTCCCTAACCTCTACATGTTTTCCTCTCCATCTCTCTTCTCCACCCCACTTCAAAGTGATAACATGGCTTTTTCTATGCAACCAGTAGATCTAACTGTTCTTTTGGTTGTTGCTGGAGCAGAGGAGGAGAAGCTGAAGGAAGAATTGTGGGCACAGGAGACCTGGGGCTTAGCACTTCCAGTACCAGAGGGAGATGACCACCGGAGGCAGGAGGTGGCTGCCATTCATGGTGGGGGCAGGAGAAGGAGGGAGCAGATCGCGGTAGTTTTGTGCATGAGTGTCCTTCAGGCAGATGTCGGACACTGTGTGCTGCCAACGTCTCCAACTCCGAAAGGAGACCGTGCAACGCCTGTACAACTTGTCAGCACTGAGGGGAAGGC
Organism: Carcharhinus amblyrhynchos; assembly: GCF_965287045.1. NCBI lineage: Eukaryota > Metazoa > Chordata > Chondrichthyes > Carcharhiniformes > Carcharhinidae > Carcharhinus > Carcharhinus amblyrhynchos. The sequence goes on along the minus strand of NC_137336.1, from coordinate 22,733,570 downwards.
AAGTGAGCACTGGCAGGTGGGCTGATGGGGAGGGGAGGGGAGAGAGGTTGGTGGATCAGTGCCTCAATGACTGGGGACAGGGAAGAGAGAGGGAGGTGTCACATAGCCATCAGAGTCTGGAGGAGATGCGGGCCTTGTGCTGGAGGGACCATGGTGGGGATGAGGGAGATCACCCTGCCTTATACCTGAGGGGGAGGCTGGTTCTCTCTGCGTGAGATGAGTGAGAGGGAAGGGGGGATCCGCTACCACTCTGCCTGAGATATGTGGGGGGAATGGGGCGAGTGGGCCGCTGTCGGTCTGAGTGATGGGCAGGTGGGGGGGATAAGGGGCTCAGTAATGTTGTGGGGGAGGGGCAATGTCTGTGGTCCTGGGGGGGGGGCATTATGTGGCCCAGGACCAATGTGGCAAGGGAGCAGCATTCTATCATGTTTTTGTGAGCGCGCACAGTTGGAGACGCCGATTGGATCTAGAATCTTTCAGACACAATAAGCCCTGCCCACAGGCTTGTGCAGCACGATTTGGAATCGCTAATTTTTTGCGGGCAGAGTGCGTATGGGGCGCCTGAGAACAGGTCTAAAAGTCAGATCTGAAACATTCCCAAGTTCATGTCCGCCCCACACTTAGAGTCTAAATGGTAAAAAGTAAAGTTTATTTATTAGTCACAGGTAATGGTCAATGGAGGTACGACTTTCAGAATGTGGGAGGAAATCAGAGCACCTGGAGGAAATCCACATAGATACATGGAGAATGTGCAAACTCCACAGAGACAGTGACACAAGCTGGGAATGGAACTGGGGTCCCTGGTGCTGTGAAGTAGCAGTGCTAACCACTGTGCTAAAATCGGGCTCAGTTTCTTTGTGGGTTTTCTCCAGGTGCTCTGGTTTCCTTCCACTGTCCAACGTTGTGCAGGTAAGGTGGTTTGGCCATGCTAATTTGCCTGTTAGTGTCCAAAGATGTGTAGGTTAAGTTGATTAGCCATGGGAAATGCATCGGATTATGGGGATTTAGGTTGGGGTGGGAGTGGGGGTGGGGGTGGGCCTGAATAAGCTGCTTTGTCAGAGTCCACACTGACTTAATGGGCTGAATAACCTCCTTCTGCACAGTAGGGATTCTATATGTATAAACCCAGAGGCAAATGCTAAATTAACTCACGAAAGAAGTGGAATATATAAAAACCCTTCCATTATTTCATTGTTTTAATTTATCCAGAATATTTGATTTGATTTTTTTTATTGTCACATGTATTGATATACAGTGAAAAGTATTGTTTCTTGTGCACTATACAGACAAAGCATACCGTTCATAGAGAAGGAAATGAGCGCAGAATGTAGCGTTACTGTGATATCTAGGGTGTAGAGAAAGATCAGCTTAATGCAAGATAGGACCCTTCAAAAGTCGGATAGCAGTAGGGATAAAGCTGCTCTTGAGGCGGTTGGTACGTATCCTCAGACTTTTGTATCCTTTTTTCCCCAGAGGAAGGAAGTGGGAGACAGAATGTCCGGGATGCTTGGGGTCCTTAATTATGCTGGCTGCTCTTCCGAGGCAGCAGGAAGTGAAAGCCATTCATCTCAGAACAGGTTGCTTTATTTCTGAATCAAGCCAGGAATTTTCAAGTGACTTCCTGCACACAGCTTTTCATTTGTCTCAGTGAATATTATTGAAAATCAACATTGCCATCAGAAATCTCAGTTAATGTTCCCTGAAGATCAAATCAAAGTGTATAAGTTTCGGAATAAGTTAAGATTGTCAGATATGTGTGGTGTAGATGATAAAACGACTTGATCAACAAGTTGTTAGATTCTTCTAATTTTTGATATCAGTAAAATTGAAAAATATGCAGTTTTCAAACAAGAAGATAACTCCACTTCTATTTTTGTCCTTGGTTTCTTTAAAGAAATATTCATTGCGTCTTGCATTTATTGTTTATATTTGTGTTCTTGGGTCCAAAAACTGGTTTAAACACTTCCTAAATTCAAGGCATGAAATTGGTCCTGAAGAAGCTTCCCAAAACTCAGCAACTGATACAGGACCATCAGCCATTTCTGTCCAGGAATTTGGAATTCTTTCCTTAATCCTCCTGCTTTCCCCAGCAATAAACCTTCTCAAAACTTCCCTATTCTACCACATGTTTGGCCACTTCATCTAATTCTTTTTCTTTTCCTTTTTGACCTATTCCAAAGGAATTTGTTGGTCGGGCCCCTCTCAGAAGGTTCAATCATGTTGTTGTCATGTTCAGTAGGCTTGGTGGCAACTGTAAAGAGAGATATTTCAGGTTGATTACCTTTCTTCAGAGTGCAGGTCTTGTAGTGCAATAGGCACTGTCTCTGTTTTTGAGCCAGAAACTCTGGGTGGATTTTCCTGGCCCCTCCAATGGTCATATTTTCTGGCTGTTGAAGAGGCTCACCGTTGGCTGCCAGCAGTATCGTCAGGCCCCATTGAAGGCCAGGGTGCTTTGAATAGCTCACTTGCCCCGTTGCGAGAAGTCACCTTTGCCTGGGCCAGAAGATTCCACTGGCAGGAAGAAATATCCTGCCCTCTGGGTTTGCTTCTCACCTGAAGACTTGATGGCCAAGGAAGATGCATTCATAGTGCATCTTGAGCATCAACCTGCAAAATCATTCCAACATACCAATGGCAGGCAGTAAGAGCAGGAGTCACTCCAAGTCAGCAATGCCTGATGTAAAGTGGCGCCTCTCAAACTATAAGCCTCTGGTGACAGATTAGTGATCTGTTCCAGGGAAAAGAACATTGCTATGAGAGCAGATGAATGTCTTGCGTACCACTAGGTGTGGGAAGAGTAACAAACAATAATCCTTCATTGGTCTGTCCACAAGCAGGGCCCAAATCTTCCTCATAAACATCCTCATGACTGGAATCACTATAAATGACAGAAATATGTTGGGGCAAGTAGCCTGAATAGCTTGCAGAGTCAGTCTGAGAAAAACCACTGATCATTCACTTAAACATAGAAAGAAGGGAAACTGAAACAAGGGAGTGAAAATAATGAGTGGTTGTTCCAAACCCGCTGTGGTGCTGGAGGGAGGATAGGGATGTTGGTGGCAACCTGCAGCTTGGAAACTGTTTTTAATGGTGCTGGTGTCAAAAAGAAATTGGATAAATACTTGAAGGAAAAGTAAATACCAGGATGTGGAGCCAGAGGCAGGGAATGTGACAAACTGCTCTTCGAAAGCTTTGCCTGTGGGCAGTGCCATCAAAGCCCCATTTTAGAAATGCTAGCACAGACTGAGAGCTATGTGAGGTCTTCAGCCTAATTAACATTCGAGTTCTTCAAGCCTTCAGTAATATGGAGAACAGGTGATTGGGCAGAAGCAGTTTAGCAAGAAGACTTTCCAGGCCTCAGTAGAGACACTAATATCTGATCAACCTCACGTTTATCACTCTTGATTCTTAGTCCTAATTGTGCTGTCATCATTATCATGATAGTGTGAGCTGTGACGAGAACTCAGCCTAACAGATTGCTTTTTATAATCCTGCACTATCCCTGGACGCTCAATTTAAAGACTAATGAAAGTCTGTTTCATGCTTAATTACTGCCGTTCATTAGCTTCCCTCCCTGTCCATCCTGATTTAATAAAGATTTTTGCAAGGAATCACGATGTTAAAATCCCGTGCACAAGTTGGGCCTCATAAACCATTTGATCTCATCTCAATACAGAATCACAGAATATTACAGTGCAGAAGCGACCCTTCGCCTCATTGAGTCTGCACCGACACATGAAATGTCCCAACCTGCCCACCTAATCCTACTTGCCAGCATTTGGCCAATAGCCTTGAATGTAATGGCGTGCCAAGTACTTATTCAGTAATTTTTAAAGGATGTGATGCATCCTGACTTCACCGTCCTCCCAGGCAGCGCATTCCAGACTGTCACGACCCTCTGAGTAAAAAAGCTTTTCCTCAAATCCTCCCTAAACTCCCATCCCTCACTTTCAACTTGTCTCCCCTCATAATTGACCCTTCAACGAAGGGGAACAATTGTTCCCTATCCACCCTACCCATGCACCGTTATACTCTTGACACCTCAATCAGCCTCCCCTCAGTCTTCTCTGCTCCAATGAAAACAACCCAAGCCTATCTAACCTCTCTTCATAACTTAAATGTTCCACCCCAGGCAGCATCCTGGTAAATCTCCTCTGCACCCCTTCCAGTGCGTTCACATCTTTCCCATAATGTGACCATCAGAACTGCACACAGTACTGCAGCTGTGGCCTCACCTAATTTCTGTACAATTCCATCATGACCTCTCTGCTTTTATAATCTATACCCTGATTGATAAAGGCAATTGTGCCATTTTGCCTTTATCACCACCCTATGAACCTGTCTTTCCGCCTTCAGAGAACTATGGAATACAGGAGGTGAAATTTATAAATGTGCGAATTGTAGTATTTTACCAATGTGGCTGTATCAAAATAGCAATTGCATATGGACGTTAGCGTGTTAATGTTTCTACTTTCTTTACCCTCCCCCCCCCACCCCCTGACCTCTCCCCACTGCCACGGCAAGGTAAACCAATTCCCTCAAATGTATTGATAGCTTAAAGTCTCAACTAAAAGAGATTTCTAAATATTGAAGGGGCATGGTTTTAGACTGGTCCTCAAATACAAGTCTTCCCTTCCAAAAGTCTTAAAATTAACAAAATTATCTTCGGATGGGACATGCATTGAGGCATGTCCCAGTCGGCCAATTTCTTTGAAAGTTTACGAATACCAGCTATTAGAAATCCCAACTAAGGTTTCTAGAGTGATGTGGATTTGGGAGATGAGATATTTTGGACTAAATCCTTTGTATGCTTCAATGATGCACGTCTTTCATTGAAGCCAATTATAGATTACAAATTACACATAATGTTATCGGCAGAAACTCAAGCTAATGACAACATGTCAATAATGTAGCAGAGGTACATGCAAGTTTGATTCCACTTTACCAGCAAAGCTTATTGAAAGATGCTCAAACAGATCTATGAAAGAAAATGATACTCCAATATTTTTAGATCGGTATCTTTGTCTTAGCTATAGGAAGTCAGACAGTAAGTCCAATTTGACCGATTGTTCTATAGATAACTGACCCATGACTGAATAAAGTGTGTCCTCAGTGATGTGTGTTCTCAATAGAAATTTTAGCAGAGACCACGAAGATTTTTATTGTGTATTGCGCATTGTTGGTGAGTGACATCTTATCTCGAAAAGTGACCTCAGTCCAAAACAGCTGCATTCTTACAGCCTCAAACTTCAGACAAACACCTGACCATTGTGGCTGTATCCTAGATTTCACAGTCTGAATCTAATGGTGTTTTCCTTATACATATTGCCAGTAATTCAGGTCAGCAGCCATTTTCATTGTCATGGTAGCTTTTTCAGTCAAGCAGCCATTTTACACTGCTAACCTCGGATTGACCTTGGGGGTGTTACGGTGGCGCAGTGATTAGCACTGCTGCCTCACAGCTCCAGACACCCAGGTTTGATTCCCAGCTTGGGTCACTGTCTGTGTGGAGTTTGCACGTTCTCCCTGTGTCTGCATGGATTTTCTCTGGGTGCTTCAGTTTCCTCCCACAGTCCAAAGATGTGTGGGTTAGATCGATTGGCCATGCTAAATTGACCCTAGTTTCAGGGGGATTAGCAGGGTAAATATGTGGGGCTACAGGGATAGGATGGGATTGTTGTCGGTGCAGGTCAAATGGCCTCCTTCCGTACTGTAAGGATTCTATGAATTCTATGAACACCTTAAATCTTAGGTTCCCCATCAGATTTGTGAGTTTATTAACAAGAGAATTAACTTTGGCTTTAACAACTTCATAATGGTAACAAAAATGAAAAGAAAATGCAAAACAGAAAAGAAGACACATGGTTCACGGTTGAGTGTCATTGCTCAGGAATATAAATTGAAGCACTAATTCTTTGCTCACACTCACTGGCAGCAGGACCAGATCTCACAGCGACTGCATTTATTCATCTTTAAGAAATAGAAGGGAAACTTGCTTGAATGTAAACCACTTAAAAGAAAAAGTCAAAATCAGCTACAGCTGAAATGTTATAAAAGACAGGAGAAAAAAGTAGTAGGTGATATGAATTTAGCAAAGAGGATAAAGGATGATAAAACGGTCGACTGTAGGCAGAAGTCAAAGAAACATTTTGGCCGGAATTTTTTAGCCATTCGGCTCCGCCACTGCTGCAAGCAAGGATGGGGAATTTGGCACTCAGCCAAATCTCCATTCACCGCAGCGGGACCAGAGGATCCCCCTAGCCTAAACAGCTAGAAAATTCTAGCCTTTACCTATTCTGGTGATTGTCCTTTCAAGGGCAACACACAGCAGAAGAGTGCCCCCTGGCTTAAGGGACCAGTTGCACCAAGAGTGGGTAATCACCCCAGGGAAGACATGTAGAAGACAAATAGGGACTGGGGCATCTGGTGGGCTACTCTAGTGCAGCCGGGAAAGGATGGGGGGGTGGGGGGGGCGCGGGTGTCAGGGTAAGGCATACTGCCCGCCTCTGTACAGTTTTTCCTAGTTAATAAATAGCTTTTGGGCTTCTGACAAAATCCATGGATGTGCATCAATACATCTATGTTAGTGTTAAAGACAAGATAGCCCTTAAAGGAATGAGTCAAATAGAGATGGTACTAAGTATTAGGATAAAATTGCTTCTAACGAATGGATCATTTGCAGTAGTTTTTTTTACGTAAGCAAATGCGTTCATATTCTATTTACAATAATTTTGCCAGAGGAATCTCCTAACGCAAGTAGATACCAGCATGTGTTTTGAAAACACTTAAATGAAGTATCTGCTTGGCACCATGGCTAAATAGAATAAACTGCAAAATCTTCAGGAAAATAGGGAAATAATTAACTAGACGCTGGTTCTTATCTCAGGAACTGCATAAACATGGAAGCTGTACTTGATGAATGGGTGACAGCGCAAGTTATTCTTGCCCTGCTCCTACATTCAACAAGAAAGGAGGTTAAATTAGGAATTAGAGACCCATTAGCCAACAACGACCGCCTGGAACATGACGAAGAGCGCAAACAATAAAGAATGATTTGCATGCATTTCAAAGCAATAAGTCAAGACTCACAAATCCTTTTTAAGTGGGAGGTAACAAGTGGCTGAAGGATCCTATTTTGAGCTAAGCTAGTGAGAATGTGGTTTTCGAGGATTTTAAGAAAACAGTTTATATGTCACATATGGCATTTTAAATGGGCTCATAGAATTAAAGTGGGGAATTGGCTAGGTGAATTTAAAACAGGCAGAGGTGTCAGCAGAACATGCTGTCTAACTGATGTGTCAGAAACAATCTGTTTTAAGGAGGCAATTATTCAGTGATTGAACTTTGGAAACTCACATGTTTACTAATGTGTTTTATGAAATCTATTTGCAGTTAGGTGAGGCAAAAAACTGCATATTTATGGTTAATTTTGAAATTATGCCCTCCATTTCTATGGTCCTATCTAAGACTAAGATACAGTAAGAAGTCTCACAACACCAGGTTAAAGCCCAACAGGTTTATTTGGTAGGTACAAGCTTTTGGAGCAGTACTCCTTCATCAGGTGAGTGGAGAGTTGGATTCACAAACAGGGCATATATAGGCACAGACTCAATTACAAGATAACAGTTGGAATGCGAGTCAACCATTATCCAAATTTAACCTGGTGTTGTGAGACTTCTTACTGTGCCCATTCCAGTCTAACACCAGCATTTCCATATCCTTTCTAAGGTAGATATATTTCTTATACCTATACATCACAGCTCTGCACCTACCATTATTTCACTTGTCTCTAACTCGCTCCAATACAAAGGTTCAAAATACTGTTTGCACTTTTCATCCATAGAATATATCAACTAAATAATCAATGTCTTTTCCCAAAGGTAGAGGAGTCTAAAACTAGAGGGCATAGGTTTAAGTGACAGGGAAGAGGTCCAGAAGAGCATTTTTTCATACAGAGGGTGGTGAATGTCTGGAACAAGCTTCCAGAGGTAGTAATAGAGGCAGGTACAATTTTGTCTTTTAAAAAGTGTTTAGACAGTTACATGGGTGAGATGGATATAGAGGGATATGGGCCAAATTCGAGCAACTGGAACTGGCTTAGGGGTTTAAAAAAAAAGGGCAGCATGGACAAGTTGGGCTGAAGGGCCTTTTTCCATGCTGTAAACCTCTATGACTCTATGTGGGTATCACTGGCTAAGCTAGCATTTATTGCCCATCCCCAAGTCCCCTTGAGGAGCTGATGATGTGCTGCCTTCATGAACCCTGCAGGAACCATGACAGAGCTATTTTGGAGGGAATTCCAGGATTTTGACCCAGTGACAGTGAAACAACAGTGCTAAAGTTCCAACTCAGGATAGAACGTAAGGTACATGTCTCAATCAGAGACCTACCTAGTGTTGGAACGCATCTCATGTAGGAGAATGCATTTCCTTGTGGCTTCCTTTATTACCAATGTACTGAAAAATTGTCCCAGAAATGAGTTGCAGGCAAGCCTCCAGGTTTTTTGAAATCTCCCTGGGAATGCTTGTGAAAGAAACAATGGCAAGGAGGGAAGGTCTGTTTGCCTGAAATAAGAAATATGTTTATCTATCCATTTCCTGCACCTCTGCCCTCAGCCCTCCCTCCGTTCCAGGAACCATGACAAGATTCCCGTCATCTTCAATTTTCACCCCATCAGTCTCTGCATTCTAAAGATCATTTCTATCAACTCCAGCTTGATGACATCATGAAACACATCTGATTTAATTGGACTATGAGTTTGGTTTTTAAAGCAAGCAAGGAATGGATTTAGGTTGGCCTAGTCTGAGTGTTGGCTTTGTAACTTTAAGAATGGAGTGAAGTAACTTTTTGGCTGAATTGTGTGTGAACTTCTCTATCCAGCCATTGAAAGTTACCTTGAAAGTTACCTTTCTTTCCAGTTATCCAAAGATTCCTTGTCCTTCATCAATTGTTTAAATTAATCAAATTCTCCATAATGCACATAGAACACTACAGCACAAACAGGCCCTTCGGCCCACGAGTTGCGCCGATCACATCAACACCTACCAATCCATAGACCTATTTATAACCCCCAATCCCATTAAATCCCATATACTCATCCAGAAGTCTTTTAAAAGACCCCAGCGAGTTCGCCTCCACCACCACTGACGGCAGCCGATTCCATTCACTCACCACCCTCTGAGTGAAAAACTTACCCCTAACATCACTTCTGTACTTGCCTCCCCGCACCTTAAATCTGTGTCCTCTCGTAGCGACCATTTCAACCCGGGGAAATAGCCTCTGAGAATCCACCCTATCTATTCCTCTCAACATTTTATAAACTTCTATCAGGTCGCCTCTCAACCTTCGTCTCTCCAGGGAGAAGAGTCCCAGCTCCCTCAACCTAACTTCATAAGGCATGCCTCCCAGTCCAGGCAACATCCTTGTAAATCTCCTCTGTACCCTTTCAATAGCTTCTATGTCCTTCCTATAGTGAGGTGACCAGAACTGCGCACAGTACTCCAAGTGGGGCCTGACAAGGGTCTTATAAAGTTGCAGCATTACTTCCCGATTCCTAAACTCAATCCCTTGATTAATGAAGGCCAGTACACCATACGCCTTCTTGACCACATCCTCCACCTGCGAGGCCGATTTAAGAGTGCTGTGGACCCGGACCCCAAGATTCTTCTGCTCTTCAACACTACTAAGACTCCTGCCCTTGATAGTGTACTCGTTCATCCCATTGGTCCTGCCAAAATGGACGACTACACGTTTATCCGCATTGAAGTCCATCTGCCACTTCTCCGCCCAGTCCTGCATCCTATTTATGTCCTGCTGCAAGGTACTTTCCCTAAATCTTCCTTGAGTGGTAGCTTAACCCTCTTGAAGTTAAGCATTACTCTGGTTTGTGTAGCTTTCTACACGTGTCCTGACAAACCATTCAAAACAGCAACTTTCTCTACTGCCTCACATCATTATAATATCAGCATTTGTTTCAGCATCGCAGTATTTAACCTGGAGGCCCTTTTTATCCCAAAAGTGTCAAGCCAGGAGGATGGAATGGAACCTGACAGGACTTTATGACAGTAAAGGTTACACCCTTCAGAAAACCATGGTTTAGCATCTTCCAGGATCTGGTGAAAGTGAAAGGCTTCAATTAAAATTTGCAATAATTGAGCCCTGCTGTGCATGATGGCTGTTACAAGATATTATAGTGAGGAAGAATTGTTCATGATCATTAATAAATGAGGTAATTTATGTTCATTTCACAATCTGATGTCTTAATATTCCCTGTCATGCCAAGCTAATTGCCCTTGGATCAATATTATTGTGATCTCGTAAAAACAAATAGAGGCGTTCACAAAGGTGACACCGTGACTGGAAAGAAATGACTAGTAATTATAGAGTGGCTTACCATAACTCTCAAGTGATCCCAAGTGCATTACATACAATTAATGAGTTTAAACTTTGACATTTATAGTGTAGATGAAAATGGCAGCCTTCAGCAATGTCCCATGGACAATAGGATGTTTAGTGATCTTCACTGGAGAGAATGTGGAACATTCCATGGAAAAATCCCTGCTCTTCTTCAAATAATGTCATCGGATCATTTCATATGAATCGCTGGAACAGATACTCTCAGTCGAATGTGCCACCCGATGGATATTAACAGTAAGGTTTTCAAGCTTTGTCTATTTTGTAAACCTGAACCATGATAACTTCAACTAAGCCACCCAAATCTAGTTTCATATTCCAGAAAGTCCTATGTCATTGTATTCACCTTGGTTCTGTCTGTAATCTTCAAAAGAAACTTGCATTTAAATTTCAATTTAAAAAGTACATTCATTGTAGATGCTGAGAGGTTGTTTCCCCTTGTGGGACAGTTTAGGACCAGAGGGCATAACTTCAGAATAACGGGTCGCCCATTTGAGACAGAGATGTGGAGGAATTTCTTCCCTCAGAGGGTAGTGAATCTGTGGAAAAGATTTGTACAAAGAGCTGTACAGGCAGGGTTGGTAAGTATGTTCAAGACTGAGATAGACAGACATTTAATTAGTAAGGGAGTCGAGGCTTATGAGAATAAGGCAGGAAGGTGGAGTTGAGGACTATCAGATCTCACGATCTCATAAAATGGCAGAGCAGATTCAATGGGCTAAATGACCTGTGCTGCTCCAATGCTTTTTGGTCTTATTGGCTTACAATCATTAAGAAGTTTAAAGTTTATTTATTAGTGTTACAAGTCGACTTACATTCACACTACAATGAAGTTATTGTGAAACTCCCCTAGTCACCCCACTCAGGCGCCTGTTCGGATACATTGAGGGAGAATTTAGCATGGCCACTGCAGCTAATCAGCGCGTCTTTTGCATTCTGGGAGGAAGTCGGAGCACCCAGAGGAAACTCGTGCAGACACGTGGAGAATATGCAGACTCCGCACAGACAGTGACCCAAACCAGGAGTTGAATCCAAGTCCCTGGTTCTCTGAGGCAACAGTGCAAACCACTGTGCCACTGTGCCATAGTAGATAGAAAAAACGCCACAATTCAGTTGCTAAATTCAAGAGCTGTTGTAATACTGAACCATACAAATCAGGCAAATCCCCAGGTTTGATCCATGGTCCTGAGCATGCCAATCCAGCTTGAAATGTGATAGCATTGCATCTCAACGTCTCTTCACCTTGATATAAATTTCCTCACCTTGACTTGTAACCAAGTGACCATCATCTGCAAATAGACATTGAAGGATGCTGGAGCAGGATAAGTGTTAATTGTGGTTACAATAGCATGTATTGTTGAGTCACACTCCAACACATAAAAAAAATGACCTTTGAAGTAATGTTTCCGAGGACTACCATGTGGAGAATTATACCTGAACTTATTTCAGTAGTTTCAAGAGAAGAGACTAAAGGAGAAAAAAAATCAGTACGCTCCTGTTCAAAAAAAAGTTTATGAAGGTTAACCCTAATTGTTTTTTTTTGCTGTTGTGCATTACATATCAATTAAAGATTTCTAATAACCTGAAATCCAATAATAAGGTTTTTTGTATACAATTCCAGTGCATTTCAACTTCTTTAATTAGGCAGCCTTTCTCAAATGAATTCTTTATTAAACTCATTTTTAAAGCAACGAGACTGAAAAGAAAAGGCTTATGATGATTGTCAGATTCAGAATGCAGCAGAGGACCAAATTAGAGTCATAGAATCATAAAGGTTTACAGCATGGAAACAAGTCCTTCGACCCAACTTGTCCAAGCTGCCCGTTTTTTTTTTGAAAGCTCATAAACTAATCCCATTTGCCTGTATTTGGCCCATATCCCTCTGTGCCCATCTATGTGTGATTACAAGAAGAAATTAGGTATAACCCTTAGGACTAAAGGGATCAGGGGATGTGGAGGGAAGGTGGGATCAGGATATTGAATTTGCTGAATAGCCATGGTCAGAATTAATGGTGGAGTGGACTCAAAGGACTGAATGGTCTGCTCCTGCTTCTAGTTTCTATGGCCACAATTCTCCCAAAAGTGCTGAATTGGCAGGAAAACTGTTCTAAATCCCGACTGTTCTGTCAGTTCAACTTCTCACCTGAGTCTCCACACTCTGTGCGTTGCAGACATCCCAATCGTGAATATCATTAAAAACCTGGGGAGGGCGGTGTCTATTGGTGCCGGAGTTTGACCGTTCTGGAACTCTGCGCCGCTCGCTGGCTGGCCCTGAATCCACCCCCTGCCCCCCCATCCCAGAGCGCCCTGATGTGCAGCCCACCCACCTAGCAGTGGAGATCCCCCCACTCCTGTCATCACAGCAGACCCCTCCCCCAAGGTAAGAAACCCCCCCCCCCCAGGGAGGCAGACTACCCCAATCGTTGCCTTCCCTCTAGCCCAGACAGATCCTGATGCAGAGTGGCAGCAGAACACCCCACCCCCATCCTGCTGGGCAGTGCCAAAGTGTCCCCTGATTATGGGCACTTTGTCCCTTGGGCAGTGCCGGGGCCTCAGGCTGGCACTGCCAGGGTGCCCATGCCCCGGGGGCACCACCCTTGCCACCTGACTCTGGCCCCAGTTGCACACCTTCATTCCAGCGGGGCCTCCTGCTAGTTCCCCGAACATGGGGAGCTAGTCCAAACCCCACCAGAGTGAAGTACTCCTGGCAGAGTGGGAGATTCAACTGGGACTGAAAGTTCCTGATAATGACCTGCTAAACATATTTAAAATACATTTAGGATAGATTCAAATGACTTACCTGCCTTCCCGCCAGTGTGGTCTGACTGACAATTGGTCGCTGGCTCTGGGAGATGCGCATGTGTTCCCAGCACATGAGCAAATCCCGGTGCGAGGCCGGAGATACACACTTCCCACCTCGACCCGCCAGAAAAGTTGCAGGTCACAATGGGAGAATGGCGGCCTGTTCCTATGTAAACTTGTTCAAAAAAGGGGACAGAGTTAAATGAGTTAACCTGGTAGGCCGGTCAGTCTAATATCAATGCTGGGAAATATTTCCTATGGCCCCACTGCAGCTTGTTCATGAGAAATTGTGTCACTTCCTCTGATGTTGTATACAGTGTCACATTAGCATATCACACAATTAGAATTAACCCCTTACACTGCATCTCCCGCCCTAATTCTTCTACTTCCATTTCTGTTGGGATGGTTTCACTCATTTTCCAAATGTGTTCTCAGCATAGAAACAGAGAACATTACAGCACAGTACAGGCCCTTTGGCCCTCAATGTTGTGCCGAGCTATGTCCAATCCCAAGATCAAGCTATCCCCTCCCTATCTTCGGAGGAGATTGAAGATTTGAGTCCTGAGGGTGATCTCCCATTCTACTCAGTAGGTGAATGAATAGATTAATTGGATACACCAGTCTATTAGTCATCTAGATCGGTAGTAGATGAATGCAGCATCTCTGTTTGATTTGGTAGATGACTGCTTTGTCTGTGTAGAATATTGCTTATATGTGGCAACAAATGCATGGCTGCTCCAAATCATCATGCTATTATCTATTTGGATGGGGTAGGACCATGGATGTGATGTCTGTTCAATCACTTGTCCAGAGCAAACATGTCCTCACCTCCAATGTAGCCCTCCCAATCAGAGGTCTGGCAGGTTGCATACTTTGTGACATTTGTCATAGTTCCACACCCGGTTGGATGATATTCACCCTCTCCCTCCCTTATCTTATTCAAGTCATCAGCTTGTACTCATAACGTAAGTGTGTGTCTGGAAGAGTCAGGAGTTGAGTTCTCAGTCTTCTTCGCATTAGGAGTTCACATGATGCTAATCTATTTTGCTGTGGAGTTGAGTGATATTTCAGAAATGCAAGTTGGATGTCATAATTTGTCTTCAACAATTCTTTTACTGTCTGTACCCTTCTTTCAGCTTCATGTCGGTTTGGGGCTATCTTGGTAAACTGACGACAAGAACAAATCCATATGATGTTGTGAACTCTTTGAAGTATTTACTGGCAACCTGTGGTCTATCGTCTGAGACACTATTGTTGAAAAGGATCTCCTTCAACAATATAAACAATCCTTCAGAAAGTTGCATGACTCCTATTCACGTAGGCTAGTAGTCCACTAAATCAAGAACATTTTACCTCTGTGTTCAGGGAAGTCCATCCCAAGACATTCCCATTGTCTTGATAGGTGGTAGCACAGTGGTTAGCACTACTGCCTCACAGTATCAGGGACCCAGGTTTGATTCCTAGCTTGGGTCACTGTTGTGAGTTTGCACATTCTCCCCACATTTGCATGGGTTTCCTCCAGGTGTTCCAGTTTCCTCCCACAGTCCAAAGATGTGTGGATTAGGTGGATTGGTCATGCTAAATTGCACCTTAGAGTGAGGGGGACTAGCTAGGGTAAATGCATGGGATTATAGGGATAGGGCCTGGGTGGAGTGGTGGTCAGTGCAGACTTGATTTGGCCAAACGGCCTCCTTCAGCACTGTAGAATTCTATGAAGAGGAAGTGAAATAAAAAGCTCTTTGTCTTCTGAGGATGAATTAGCACAGATTGGTTTGATATCATCTCTTCCAATGACTTTGTGAGACCTGGTCACCAAACAAAGCAACTTGCGCTGGCTCAAAAATTTGGGATGCCCAAATGCCCTTTGTGCAATCATTGCAAAATGTCAAGTTTCAGAATTCTCAGAATAACCAATCTCTTGTGATAGACGAGTAAATCATCCAATGCAGGAAAGGGGTCCTTTCTGTTCAGAGTGTCTGAAAATGAGACTATGTGGCCTCAGCGCTGGCCATCCTGTGACCCAGTGCCTTCTGTCTTGAGCACATTTTCACATGTCTGGGCATCTCCAATTTCATTCAATGACTGAATTGTCACTGGGAAAGTTGTGGTTGGTATTGATGCAAACACTTCTACCTCTTCCTGACTGGAGGTTTGTAACTAGTGGTGTTCCACAGGGATCACTGCTGATACTCTTCTGATTGTAATAATATATAAATGACTTGGAAGGAAACATAGCTGGTCTGATAAACAAGTTTGCAGATGATACCAAGATTGGTGGAGTTGCAGACAGTGATGAAGATTGTCAGAGAATATAGCAGGATGTCGATAGACTGGAAAATTGGGCGGAGAAATGGCAGATGGAATTTAGTTCTGACAAATGCGAGGTGATGCATTTTGGTAGATCCAATTCAGGTGGAAGCTATAAAATAAATGACAGGACCATCAGGAGTGTAGACTTACATAGAGACCTGGGAGCACAGGTCCACAGATCCTTAAAAGTGGCAGCACTGGTGGAAAAGGTGGTAAAGAAAGCATATGGCATGCTTGCTTGCCTTCATCTGAAGGAGCGTCGAGTATAAAAGTTGACAAATTATGTTACAGTTGTATAAAATGTTGATTAGGCCACATTGGAATACTGCGTCCAATTCTGGTCACCACACTACCAGAAGGATGTGAAGGCTTTGGAGAGAGTACAGAAAAGTTTACCAGGAAGTTGCCTGGTATGAAGGGTATTAGCTATGCAGAGAGATTGGATAAACTTGGGATTGTTCTCCCTGAAAGATGGAGGTTGAGGAGTGACCTGATAGTTTATAAAATAATGAGAGGTTTAGATAGGGTGAACAGTTGGAAGCTTTTTCCCAGAGCAGAAATGACAATTACAAGGAGCACAAGTTCAAGATAAGCGGGGAAAGATTCAGTGGAGATGTGTGGAGGAGATTTTTTGCACAGAAGGTGATGGGAGCCTGGAATGCACTGCCAAGTGAGGTGATTGAGGCAGTTTTGTTAGCAACATTTAAGACTTATCTTGATAGGCGTATGAACAAATGGGGAATAGAGGGATATAAGCAGTTGGTCCAGATAGGACAACATGATCGGCGCAGGCTTGGAGAGCTGAAGGGCCTGTCCCTGTGCTGCACTGTTCTGTGTTTTTTATTCTTTGTTCAACAAGGACCACATCACCTTGTTCAGGTGTTGCCATGGGATATGCAACACTGGGCATCGAATAAATTGGAGTCAGGCTAATTTAATAACTCTTTCATAAATTCATCACAAGGTCAATGGGCTGATTGACCTCCTCCACACCTTTGAATTCTATGATCATTTATGTGTGGAATTCTGATCATTCCTATTTTTAGAATAGTTGTTAGTCACTGCTCAATACAAAGATGATTATCTACTGAACAATATTAATGTGCTTTCATAAGAATAAAATACTCACAGGGTGTTTTAACAGTAAAACTTCCTTCTCTAAAATGTCTTTCATTTCTTTATCTCTTTATTCAACACTCAGTTCCTTAAGTTTCAAACAATTGCAAATGTAATTGATTTAGAAAATGATAAGAGTGGTTGCATCACTCAAGAAGTGATGTTCAGAAAAAGAAATTATCAAAATTAAGATTTTTAAATTTTAAAGAAATCTGTCAAAGGCAATGGGATTTCAGTAGAGAATACCGGATTATAAATTCCCAATGATCACATCTGAAATGTGAAATCAACAACTGAACAGATGAAATATTTCTCAACAGCTTTCTTCTCACTCAACAGATTACCCTCAACAAAATGTTTGGCTCTAAACAGCAAATACATTCCTTTTCTATAATCTACCGACTTTGGCTCAACTAATTTATTTTGTCCTTCAGTAGAAACCATGCTCATCAACTGATCCTCAACAGATTATTTATTTGACATGTTACTTACAATAAATCTCCCTCCTTTTGAAATGCTGATTGACCCATATGCACATGTAGATTTTTCACCTTATTCAGGTTAAGTAATGGAAAGGAGAATTGTACCATCAGTACTGATACAGTACCAGTATAATCATTAGTCCCTGCAGAGGCATGGACTGGAATTTTAAAGCCCCCCTGTCATCTACCCCCCTCCATTGGGATTTTATCAGCAACTGGTATGTCCACCCACATGGCAAATCTGCCAAGTAAATCTTGGGTGTGGAAGGATGGCAATATAGAAACATAGAAAATAGAAGTCAGAGTAGGCCATTCAGACCTGCTCCACCATTCATTTTGATCATGACTGATCATCAAATTCATTATCCTGACCCTACCTTCTCCATAATATCCTTTGATCCCTTTAGTGCCAAGAACTGCATCATTGAATGTATTGCCAAAATATTGAATGTATTCAAGAGGCGGCTAGAGATAGCACTTGGGGCGAATGGGATCAAAGGTTATGGGGAAAAAGCAGAATTAGGCTATTGAGTTGGCGGTCATGAATGGCGGGGCAGGCTCAAAGGGCCAAATGGCCTCCTCCTGCTCCTATCTTCTGTGTTTCTATGTTTTTAAGTGCAGTCCCAACCAGCAAGATGGTGGTGGAGAACCCTTGGAGAAGTCGTCAACCATGCAAAAGACTAAAGGAAAGTCAAAATTGATGAGAAGGGATACTTTACCACAGTCACATCAGATGTAACCAGTGGTTTTGATAAGAGCAGTTTTATCACTGTGGCACAAACCTGACTGGAGGTATCTCTTGAGAATTCTTAGTTCTAACGAAGGGTCATCTAGACTTGAAAAATTGGGTCTATTCTCTCTCTCCACAGATGCTGTCAGACCTGCTGAGATTTTCCAGCATTTTCTGTTTTTGTTTTGGATTCCAGCATCCACAGTATTTTGCTTTTATCTCTTGAGAAGTCTGATCACATCATTGCAATTACATTGCTTCAGGATCAATACAGCTGAGATTACACAGTTAAATATATGTCACTCTGAGGTATCAAGTTTCACAAATCAGTTCTTGAGAAGCATGATGGAGAGGGGGAGTGCGAAGGATGGCACGCTGTAATCAATTGTAAAAACAACGATCCACCCCTGCTAATAATTTAATGTCATTGTTCTAATGCTTCACCTCAAAACCATTAACTGTAATTATCCATTGTATTCACTGACAAGGAACAGCCTTTGACAGTTCAATACCAATAGACTTTTTCTTTCTTTTAAAAACTAATTTTGTTTTAGTGGGTTTTAGTGAGTTTAGTGGGGTTTTTTTTGCTTGCTTTAAGTTTTACCCCGGAAGTAGTTGCGAGGGCACTCGGGTCAAGTTTTTTTTTCACCTTTAAAAGTTTACTCACCTCGGGGATCCGGCCTCATTGTTCCGTGGGAGCACTGAAGAGAGGCTGCGATTTGTGAGTGGAGAGCTTGTGGGTGAGTACAGCGACTTTTTCTTTCTTTTAAAAACTAACTTTGTTTTAGTGGGTTTTAGTGAGTTTAGTGGGTTTTTTTTTGCTTGCTTTAAGTTTTACCCCGGAAGTAGTTGCGAGGGCACTCGGGTCAAGTTTTTTTTCCACCTACTATAAATTAGACTGGAGGGGATTCCCGATACTCTACATAGGTAGAGTATCCCAGCCCTCCCCCCTCCTCTAACCTAAAAAAGAGAGAGAGAGAGAGGGGGGCTCTGTCTGAGAGCAGGTAAGACTGCTTTTGTTTTTGTGTGTGCTGTAAGGGCTTTGGCTCACAGGGCCAAAGAGATAAGGTAAGTTATAAGTTTTTTTTTACTTTTTCCTCTGGGTTGCTAAAAGGGGCAAGTATGGGTGTGAGACCTGTATGTTGTTGCCAATGCAACATGTGGGAGGTCTTGGAAGCTCCAGGTCTACCAGACATCCACACCTGTGCTCGGTGTGTGGAGCTGCAGACCCTACGGAACCAGGTTAAGGAGCTGCAAATGCAGCTCGAGGACCTTCGGCTCATTCGGGAGAGTGAGGAGGTTATAGATAGGAGCTATCAGCAAGTAGTCACACCAGGGCAACGGGAAGAGGGCACTTGGGTAACTATTAGGAAGGGGAAACCACGGGTGATGGAGAGCACACCGGTGGATGTCCCCCTTCAAAATAAGTACTCCGGCCTGAGTACTACTGGGGGGGACAGCTCATCTGAGGGAGGAAGCGGTGGCCAGGTCTCTGGAACTGAGCCAGTAAGTCAAAAAATCAAAAAAGAGAGCAGAAAGGTAGTGCTAATAGGGGACTCCACAGTGAGGGGGGCGGACAGGCGTTTTTGTGGACGTAGACGGGAGTCGCGGATGGTGGTTTGTCTCCCTGGGGCTGGGATCCAGGATGTCTCTGGGCTTGTCCCAGGCATCCTGAAAGGGGAGGGTGAGGAACCAGAGGTTGTAGTGCATATAGGTACTACTGACGTAGGCAAGAAGAGGGAGGCACTCGTGAAAAGGGACTATAGGGAACTAGGTAGGCAGCTGAGGAAGAGAAAAGCGAAGGTAGTAATCTCAGGATTGCTGCCTGTGCCACGGGAGAATGAGGGAAGAAATGAAATGAGGTGGAGGCTGAATGCGTGGTTGACGGACTGGTGTAGAGGGCAGGGATTTCGGTTCCTAGATCACTGGGACCTCTTTAGGGGTAGGTGGGACCTGTACAGTAAGGATGGGTGGCACTTAAATCCCAGGGGGACTAATATCTTGGCGGGAAGACTGGCTAAGGCTACCGGGGGGACTTTAAACTAGAAAGGATGGGGGGAGGGAATTGTGATGGGGAAACTGGGACGGAGGAGGTTAGCTCCCAGGTAGGGGAGGACTGCAGGCAGTATGGGAGGGAGGTTAGACAGGGGGTGGAGAAGGGAAATGCCCAGACTGAGGGGCTGAAGTGTATATATTTTAATGCAAGGAGTGTAGTGAATAAGGTAGATGAGCTTAGGGCGTGGATTGCTGCTTGGGAATGTGATGTGGTGGCCATTACGGAGACTTGGATGTCTCAGGGACAGGACTGGGTACTTCAGGTGCCAGGTTTCAGATGCTTCAGGAAGGACAGGGAGGGTGGCAGAAGAGGTGGTGGAGTGGCACTGTTGATCAGGGACAGTGTCATGGCTGCAGAGAAAGAGGATGTTGTGGAGGGACTGTCTACAGAGTCTCTGTGGGTGGAAGTTACGAACAGCAAAGGGTCGAAAACTTTGCTGGGTGTATTCTATAGGCCACCCAATAGTGACAGGGAAGTTGAGGTGCAGATAGGGAAACAGATTCTGGAGAGATGTATTAATAACAGAGTTGTCGTGATGGGAGACTTCAATTTCCCAAACATCGACTGGAATATCCCTAGGGTAAGGGGTTTGGATGGGGAGGAGTTTGTTAGGTGTGTTCAAGAAGGTTTCCTGACACGGTATGTGGATAAGCCTACGAGGGGAGAGGCTGTACTTGACCTGGTACTGGCGAATGAACCAGGGCAGGTGATGGATCTCTCGGTAGGAGAGCATCTTGGGAATGGTGACCATAATTCTATCTTCTTCACAATTGCATTGGAACGAGATAGGATCAGGCAGGCTAGGAAGGTGTTTGTCTGGAGTAAGGGGAGATACGAAGAAGTCAGGAAGTTACTTGGACAAATAAACTGGAAGGAGGCGTTCTTAGAAAAAAGTACCGAAGGAAGGTGGCAGATATTCAAGGAATGTTTGTCTGGAGCTCTGCATGACAACGTTCCGATGAGACAAGGGGGTTTTGGTAGGTCGCAGGAACCGTGGTGCACGAAGGCTGTGTTGAACCTAGTCAGGAGGAAAGGGAAGGTGTACAAAAGGTTCAGGGAACTGGGAGATGTTAAGGATCTTGAGGAGTATAAGGACTATAGAAAGGAGCTTAAAAGGGAAATTAGGAGAGCCAGAAGGGGTCATGAGAAGACCTTGGCGGGTAAGATTAAGGAGAATCCCAAGGCCTTCTATAAATATGTGAAAGGTAAAAGGATGAGAAGAGAAGGGATAGGACCTATAAAAGGTGAAGGGGGAAAGGTCTGTGTGGAACCAGAAGAAATGGCAGAGGTGCTTAATGAGTACTTTGCCTCAGTATTCACGGTGGAAGCTGATCTGGGAGATTTTGCTACGGATTTGCAGCAGATGGAAAAGATTGAGTTTGTGGATATTAAGGTGGAGGATGTGTTAGAACTTTTGAATTCTATCAAGATAGATAAGTCACCAGGACCAGATGGGATGTACCCCAGGATACTGTGGGAGGCGAGGGAAGTGATTGCAGAGCCCCTGGCGATGATCTTTGCGTCGTCAATGGAGACGGGAGAGGTTCCGGAAGATTGGAGGATTGCGGATGTAGTTCCTATTTTCAAGAAAGGGAACAGAGATAGCCCGGGAAATTACCCACCGGTGAGTCTGACCTCAGTGGTTGGTAAGCTGATGGAGAGGCTTCTGAGGGACAAGATTTACGAGCATTTGGAGAGGTTTGACATGATCAGGAATAGTCAGCATGGATTTGTCAAGGGCAGGTCGTGCCTTACGAGCCTAGTTGAGTTCTTCGATAATGTGACTGAACACATTGATGAAGGAAGTGCCGTGGACGTGGTGTACATGGACTTCAGCAAGGCGTTTGATAAGGTCCCCCATGGAAGACTTCTTGAGAAGGTGAGAGGGCATGAGATCCAAGGGCCTTTGGCCTTGTGGATCCAGAACTGGCTTGCCTGCAGAAGGCAGAGAGTGGTTGTGGATGGGTCTTTTTCTGAATGGAGGTCAGTCACCAGTGGAGTGCCCCAGGGATCTGTTCTAGGACCCTTGCTGTTTGTCATTTTCATAAATGACCTGGATGAGGAAGTGGAGGGATGGGTAAGTAAGTTCGCTGATGACACGAAGGTCGGTGGTGTTGTGGATGGTCTGGAAGGATGTCAAAAGTTGCAGCAGGACATAAATAGGATGCAAGACTGGGTGGAGAAGTGGCAGATGGACTTCAACGCGGATAAATGTGTAGTCGTCCATTTTGGCAGAACCAACGGGATGAACGAGTACACTATCAAGGGCAGGAGTCTTAGTAGTGTTGAAGAGCAGAAGGATCTTGGGGTCCGGGTCCACAGGACTCTTAAATCGGCCTCGCAGGTGGAGGAGGTGGTCAAGAAGGTGTATGGTGTACTGGCCTTCATTAATCGAGGGACTGAGTTTAGGAGTCGGGAGGTAATGCTGCAACTTTATAAGACCCTTGTCAGGCCTCATTTGGAGTACTGTGCGCAGTTCTGGTCGCCTCACTATAGGAAAGACGTAGAAGCTATTGAAAGGGTACAGAGGAGATTTACAAGGACGTTGCCTGGACTGGGAGGCATGCCTTATGAAGTTAGGTTGAGGGAGCTGGGTCTCTTTTCCCTGGAGAGACGAAGGTTGAGAGGCGACCTGATAGAAGTTTATAAAATGTTGAGAGGAATAGATAGGGTGGATTCTCAGAGGCTATTTCCCCGGGTTGAAATGGTCGCTACGAGAGGACACAGATTTAAGGTGCGGGGAGGAAAGTACAGAAGTGATGTTAGGGGTAAGTTTTTCACTCAGAGAGTGGTGAGTGAATGGAATCGGCTGCCGTCAGTGGTGGTGGAGGCGAACTCGCTGGGGTCTTTTAAAAGACTTCTGGATGAGTATATGGGGTTTTATGGGATTGGGGGTTATAGATAGGTCTATAGATTGGTAGGTGTTGATGTGATCGGCGCAACTCATGGGCCGAAGGGCCTGTTTGTGCTGTAGTGTTCTATGTTCTATGTTCTATGTTCTAATAAAAACTAAATAATAATCTGGAGAATTTTCTTTATTTTAATTAAAGTCTGCAAGATAGGTTACTGTTGTCTTTTCTAGGGCCCCGAAATTATTGCATATAGTTTTAGTTGAATTATTCTTCAGGAGTAATAGTCCACACAAAGAATTTTAAGCATTCGTTATCATACTATTGATATCTGTTGGTACTCGGACCATGCTGGGCATCAGAATGAGAAAGATCAGAAGTTCTTTCTGGGAAGAATGTGAAAAATAAAAGGCTGGATGAAAGAAACTGATCTTTGATCTTTCCCTTGTGTCTGAAAAGAACAGTGACAAGCATTCTTCAAATAGATTCAATCAGCTACATTGAAGGATCCAATTAAATGTTTAGGCCTGCAACATCCTGCTTCCCCAGTGTTGAATTTGAGGGAGTACCTGAGAGATGCGCTAGGGAATCGCCCATAAAGCTTCCAGGTCGTGAATGTAGCCCAAGCCATCACACAAACCAGCCTCCATTCATTGACACTGTACTTCCAGCTGCCTCGGAAAAGCAGCCAGCATAATTAAGGATGCCATACAGTCCAGACATTCTCTCTTCCACCTTCTTCCATTGGAAAAAAGGTTCAAAAGTCTGAGGTCATGTACTAACTGACTCAAAAACTGTTTCTTCCCTGCTGCCATCAGAATTTTGAATGGAGGGATACAAATGAATGGTCTAGTTGGACCAATGAGTGGCACAGGCTTGGAGGGCCGAAGGGCCTGTTCCTGTGCTGTACTGTTCTTTGTTCTTTGGACCTACCTCGCACTAAATTGATCTTCTCTAGATCCTAGCTATGACTGTAACACTACATTCTGCACTCTCTCTTTTCCTTCTCTATGAATGGTATGCTTTGTCTGTATAGCATGCAAGAAACAATATTTTTCACTGTATATCACTATATGTGGCAATAATCAATCAAATCAAAAAGGTAAGCACTTGCACTGCAATTGTCCAGGAACACTAACTATCTCTGAGATATTCCAGCCAATCAGATGCCGATAGAATTGTTCATTGCAGGCAGTGCAAGCGGGAACCATGGCACTGCGCCCACCAGAGACCCAAGATCAGTGAAATAACGGAATGGCAGAGTGGGCTCGAAGGTCTCCATATCCTATTCTCACTCCTAATTCCTATGTTCCTATGAAAGACCCTAGGTCATAGGTGACTGAGGTGAGGGTCGGGGAATAGGGGGTAGGGGAGTATGGAGATTTTTACCCAGAAGGTAAAAATCGTTTGGACCTTGTAATCTTATTTCTCCTAAGATAAAGGGAAAATGCTGCGGATGCTGGAATCTGAAACAAAAACAGAAAATGCTGGTGAAATTCCAGCAGGTCTGACAGCATCTGTGACAAGAGAATAGAACCAACGTTTCGAGTCTACATGACCCTTTGTCAGAGCTATTTGTTTCTTATTTCCCTGTTTTTTTTCCCTTCTAGGGAGGGAATCAGTAGCAAGCACTAGGTGGCTCTCAGCTGTCTTCTCTTTCCTGATGCCAGGTCGGTCGATCATGCAGGCACTGAGCACCTGAACCAGGGACTCCCCCACCCGCCCAGCAGCCCCTGAGATCATACAAGTAAACTCAACAGCTTTTCAGACTCCACATGGGACTGCCCTGCCCACCTCTGGCTGAATATCAGTGATGGCCGGATGAGGGTCTTAACTTAGAATTAATTGCCCGCTTAAGGGCCTCGTAGGGCAGGTGAGGGAAGGCAGCAGAAACTCTCACAACCAAGCAAATGCTGCCTCCTGCCTCCAAATTTGTAGGACATTAAATTTCACTGATCGTGACAATATGTGCAGGATGTTCTGCACGTGTACATCTGAAATGGACAGATTACGGCAGGCATGCGAAAGCAGTGAGGGGGGTGGGGGGGTTGGCCATCAGTCATGCTCTGACTTTAACTCTTTGCCTTACATTTCCAATCAGATGAGGAACCCATAGAAAAAAAGAACCTTTACTTTTGACGCCATGAGGCAGATCCCTGACATGTTGAAGAGGTGATGTGGATGTGCCGGCGTTACTATGTTGAAGAGGATATAGGGGTGGGTGGACCCGGGGGAGGGGAGGTGTGAGGGGGAACAGCAGGTTTATTTGAGACTACAGCAACAAAACATGAAAATTGTCTAATGTTCACACAGCAGCGAATGTACCAATCGTTATGGCAACAACACAGCATCACAGGAAGGTTAGTATTCAATCAACGTGCTCCTGAGTGTGCCAGGATGGAAAGCAGCTCAGATTTCCCCCTTGACATGAAGTGGTGCCGCCCATTTAGCAGACTGACAGCAGAGCGGAATAATAAAGTATCATCTCCCTTTTCCGGCTGATTGACTTCCCTCACCACCCCAGTAATAACCCCGCGACCTCCCCAACCCAGCGAGTGCCTCAATATCATCCGTTGCAAGCCTGCGAGGGCATCGCTGGGCAAACAATCATGATGTGAAAGTGCGAGGTTGCTGCTGGGTGAAGAAATTAGTATTCTGCCCGATTGGCTGATCGCAATGGGAGACGCTCGTTTCAGGCAGGCTGCTTTGTTGGCAAAAGAGCAAAAATGACCTTTAAAATACAGCTGCTTCTCAGCCTGCTAAACAACACAAATCCCAGGCTCCCAGCTGGAGTTTGTTCAGCTGAAGCAGTAGATAGACAGTGATTTAAACAGCATTGACAAGAAAAAAAATCTGTCAAAAGCATTATAACGTACTTTAAAATGAAAGCTATTCCTTCATTATTAATCCAAAATAATTTATTGCTTTAGGTGTTTTTTTATATACATCGGTAGCAATAATTCTACTTAGGGTTACCTGTAAAATATATTTATTTTATATATGTATATATGGGCACAGTGGTTACTACTGCTGCATTATAGCGACAAAGATCTGGGTTTGATTCCTGGCTTGGGTCAGTGTATGTGCAGAGTTTGCACATTCTCCCCGTGTCGGTGTGGGCTTCCTCAGGGTGCTCCGGTTTCCTCCCACAGTTCAAAGAGGTGCGAGTTAGCTGGATTGGCTGTACTAACTTGCCCCTAGGTGCCAGGGAGACTAGCTAGAGTAAGTGCATGGGGTTATGGGGATAGGGCCTGGGTGGGATTATGATCAGAGCAGACTTGATGGACCGAATGGCCTCTTTCTGCACTATAGAATTCTATGATTCTATATGCCAGCAATTTTAAAAACAAAATCAAGAAAGTAGTGTGGATTTAAATGTAATAAATATTCCTTATTTTAAAATATTTTGACGGCCAGTTTTGTGTATCTCTCAACATGTAGCCCTTTTTCAATGAGCGACTAACTCATGCCCAATCAAAGTAACACAAGAAACAGGCAAATATCCTGCCGCCCACTAATTAGAAAGAAGTGGCACATAGTTAGTGCTAAACGCACAACCAGGTTACTCAGCAGGCTGTCCATCCAGAAGGAAAGACCAGTTCAAACTGTTCAAATCCCAATTAAAACAGCAGGAATATTAGCACCAAAATTTCTGAACTTCCATTTTAAAATATGTGAGACCAGTTTGGACAAGTCTTACTGGGATCGTTCATTTCCATCTTTTACATTTGTGTGAATGTAGCCTGCATTACTTGAAAACCAATCCACCTCTCTCAAAGCAAAGTGCACTCTAGCTGGAGCAGAGCTTGAAAGTGGCAGAAGAGAAGTCAAAGGCCAGAAAGATGGTATCTCAGGCCTCAAATATCCCTGTCGCAGTGCTGGCAGCCTTCGTGCAAGAGGGGCACATCAAGGGAGAAGTTTTCTTTCATTAGTAGGCTGTCCAGGCAGATTTTAAGAAGGCATTGGGTGCAGGTAGTCATTGAATACAGTGACAGTAGCGCAATGCTGAGGATATAGATGAAGTGCAGGAAGAAATTTTATGACTTATTTAAGTGTCTAAGATCAGTGAATCATCGCCACATGTCATATCCTGCCAACTACACCACTGGCCTCACACACTGCTCCATTCATCACACCCCTTTCACTCACCTACCAACACTTTCCATCGACCATGATTATACCCCCATGATGGTCAGGTTGTAGAAAATGCAACAAACCACCATGGTTTGGGATATAGTTTCACGAGAAGACTTTTGGGCTCCTCCAGAACAGTTGAGATGATGGGACTTCTCAATAATGTTGCTCATAATGACTTGTCTTTCATTATACAGATGCTGGCCAGATGTATTTAGATAACAAATGAGAATGATTTTCCAGATGTAAAATGTACAGCTTCCATTGCTGAACAGCTGGTTTGAGCTAGTGGCTAAAAGATTGATGGAACAGTGGACTGACACGAAATACTGTGGTACATCTGAAAGCCAAGTGTGTGAAATCGACAGCACCCTGCACCATGGGGAAACCCACTAGGCAAAGCCATGTGCACATCGCTCTGTACAGGGAGAATACAATGACATGAAGACTCTGCTGTCTCTCTGATGTAGTAATGGATGGTGAACTGGGGGATGTTAGATATGTCACCTGCTTCAGCCTGAAAGAATCCACATACAGACTGATTTCCTCAGTTACCTTCACGGTTATGGGGAATGCCATTCTCACTCTGCTCCAGAGCTGAAGTTCAGGCTCCAAGAAGTGGCAGAGTTCTGTGATCACCTCTTTGTGGATAGTGGATGCCAAACACACACTCCCTGGGTCAGGTAGAGGTAGGAGGAGTGCTTTGGGAAGGCCCTAGGTAGGTAAGGTCTCCAAGTAAGAATTCTTTGTCCTGCCTTTACGTGCAGCTTGTCCTCTTACTTGCTGCCTCTGCACCACCTCCTAAGAACATAAGAACATAAGAACATAAGAAATAGGAGCAGGAGTAGGCCATCTAGCCCTTCAAGCCTGCCCCGCCATTCAATAAGATCATGGCTGATCTGTCGTGGCTCAGTTCCACTTTCCCGCCCTCTCCCCATAACCCTTAATCCCCTCTCTTATCAAGAACCCATCAACCCGCTTCTTAAAAATATTTAGCGAGGCAGCCTCCACCACCTCAACGGGCAGAGAATTCCAGAGATTCACCACCCTTTGAGTGAAGAAGTTCCTCCTCAACTCCGTTCTAAACCGCCTCCCCTTTATCCTCTGCACACTGCAGCTCAAGTTGTAAGTTTGGCATCCATGACTGGAAGTATGTAGAAGGCCCAGAACCCTTGCAGTCAGAAGAAATACCTTCTGCACATGCAGTCTCACTGTCTGCAAAGATTCACCAAATGTAAGCCGCTCTTCAAAACAATCAGCATTCCCACAAACTCAACGCTAGCTCGTAGAAAACAATCAGCAACCAGCCTGCAAGTTGTTGATAATTGATTCAAATAGTGCTGGTGATGGGGTAAGAATGGAGGGTAGACAGTGAGGGAGGGTGCAGGTTGAGGATGCTGATTCAGACAGTGTATAGATGCTGACCTGATGCCACAATCTCCCCATTCTAATACTTTTCGCATATTGTCACCACACCAACACTGGTGTCTTCACTAAAAAGGCATTTGGTGTGGACAGTACCAGAAATGAAGCAAGGTGTGCAGACACCATTTTATTATTAAAATCACACTGATTTCCCAAAATCAATACTGCTATGGGGTATATTATTATGGCCAATTAGCATATCACAGGGGGAGGGAGTAGAAACCTTTGCTGCAGTCTTCATCACCATTCACACGTTATAGAGCTGCATTTTTTAAAAATGCAATCTGAGGTTGTGGAGGCCAGCGGTATATTAGCTCCCATCCCGGTTGTCCTGGGAAGATGATGGCCGGCCTTCTTCAATCTAATATAACTGACTGGCTTTCTAGGTCACTTGAGAGGTTGGATAACAGTTAGCTAGGTTGGTGTGGATTTGAAGTCACATACTCACCAGGTGAGATAAAGACATTGACTTTCTTCCCTGAAGTACTTTAGTGAGCCAGTTTTAAGAGAATGGGCAGGATTTCTCCCCTGCTCCATGTGCTTTTTGATGGAGGATTTGGCTTGCCATTGGCCATTGGCTGGGTCTTCCAGTCCTGCTGATGTTGATAGCATTTTGAGTGCCTTGCCCACCTGCTGTCAAACAGGGAGCCTGTCACGAGGAGTCGCCTTTGGTGGCACTGATAAATCCTACTGGAGGGAGGGGCCGGAAAATCCCACCCAACAACTTCATGTTTGCTCTTGTTGATCACGGCATTTTATCTCCAAATTCTCGATAAAATTAATTAAAATTCTAAAACTGCTGTGGATTTGGCAGAGGCAGAAACACTACTCTGTTTTAAAGTAATTTAAATTCAAGGAGCATACAATTTTGCCAGCTGCTTTCTAGGTAAAATTGCCAATTGTCTATTAAATAAAAGTGGTCACTTAAATATGTGCATAAGAGGGACAGGGGTGACTCTTCCTTCACGTTTTGGTCTCTTCTTTGTTGGGGGCACTAAAGACTTGTCCTGCACCTCTCCATTGTGACCTTTACCCATTGAAGCCTTAGAGGGATTCATGGTAAAGAAGCACAACTTCTGCTGAGTTTGTGGAATGATTTAATGTGCGGTAAGATCATTGATTCAGTTGATGCTTTGCATTTACAAGCTGACAGCAGGTTGATTAGATATTGCAACAAATTAGTGTAACACTAAAGTACTGAATAACAATTTAGATTACTATGAGAAGAAATGGACCTCTGCATCATACAATAGTGTAAAACAAGTGATAGTGAGACAGTAATCTATCACATCGCACCCAATTTTAGCTCCAGTGACCCCCATTGTTGCATCAAATCAAACCTTCCTCTGTCCCATTAATTTAAACTTCCCTAGGAACACCGTGTGATTACTATTCATGCATCTCTCTCTCTCGCTCTCTCTCTCTCTCTCTCTCGTTTCTCTCTCATTTCCTTTCATGCTCACTCAAGCCATTCATAAAATGTGCCCCTTTTCTCCTCATCCACTTTTGGCTCAGTTCCGTTAAACAGTTGACCGCCAACTATGGCTACAGACAGATGCTACTAGGTGAGATTAGAATGGACAGCCAGCACAGAGACAATGGGCTGAATGGATACTTCCTGTGTTGTAATTTTTCTAATGTTTATTGGTTCTACTCCATGCCAGCTGATGTTATAAAGGCTCCTTCTCCTTATTTTCAGAAGTTTTAGCTCTTCCTATCCTCTGTCACTTCAATGACAGTCTCAACAGCCTGTTCTACTTCTAAATACTTGTCTGGTAAATCCATATCCTTCTTACTTGCATCTCTCTGAATCACTCCAGTCAGGTTCTGCCACAGCATTGAATTTACTGAGTGAAACTCACAAATAGCATCTTCTGTAGCTGACTGTATTAGGTTATCACCCCACAGCCTCACCGCAGACTTTGATAACCACCCTGTCATCCGCTAACACCTTTCATTCATTGGCTAGCTCATTGGAACGACTCTCACTTGGCTCCACTCTTAACTATATAATCAATAGTTACCCTTCCCTGCATCCAGCACCAACCCCATCACGCTAGTACCACTGAAAATCATCTAAGGATCTATTCTTGGCTGTCTCTTCTTCTCATTATCATGCAGCCCTTTGGGAACACAATCGTAAATGACAATCAACTCTAACACCAACTCTCCACCTCCCACCAGCACCATAGCTGTCAGATTGCTTGTGCAACATCCAACTGCATTTTTCTCCAGATTGTCTGTTCTCAGCCCCTGTCACAGGCACTGTGCTTTTCCCAGGCCACATTCTCAGACTGTTCGCTACTGCAGCATATTATTCAACCCTGAGCTAGTTTTCTAATGCCACAGTGTCTCCATTACAATTACAGTCAGCTTACCCTCTTCATCTCCGATGCTGTCTCAGCCCTTCTGGTTCGCTAATGTCCTTCAGGGAAAGAAATCTGCCATCCTTACCTAGTCTGGCCAACATGTGGCTCTTAATTGCCCTACAAGGGCAACTGGGGATTACAATAAATACTGGCCTAGCCAGCGACGCCCATGTCTCGTGAATGAATAAAGAAAAGGGGAACCCTCAGCCGTAATCTTTAACACTTCCAGACTAGACTCCAACATTCTCCCAGATAACTTCTCTTCACTCTACAAACTTCAGCTCATCTGAAATTCAGCTGTATCGTGTATTTCACAATGCTGTTCACATCGCTGACATACTGAAGGAAGAAAGAAACATTTGCATTTATGAAGTGTTTATAATGCCCTCAGGACATCCCAAAGCAATTTACAGCCTATGAAATATTTTTGAAATGTAATCACTGTTGTAATGTAGAAAGCACACCAGCCAAATTGCACACAGCAAGATCTTGCAAAGAGCAATGACGTTAATGGCCAAATCCTCCATTTGAGAAATTGGTTACGGGATAACCATTGGCCAGGATGACAGGAGAACTCCCCTGCTCTTGTACAAATAGTGCCATATCATTTTGATATGTTCATTTGAGAGATCTATCTGCACCTCAGTTTATGTCTCATTCAAAGAACAGTTCTTCTGGCAGTGCAATATTCCTTCAGAGTGCAATGAACTGCCAGCTTGGTTATGTGCTCAGTTCACTGAGTAACCTTCAGCAATGGCAGTGAATTATTAAAACTGATGTGGAGATGCCGGCGTTGGACTGGGGTAAACACAGCAAGAAGTCTGACCACACCAGGTTTAAGTCCAACCGATTTATTTGATAGTAAACTCACATGCTTTCAGGGTTTGCCCCTTCGTCAGGCGAATGGAGAATTCTGGCCTCAGACAGAGCAGTTGTCAGACTTCTTACTGTTATTAAAACTGAACAGTGGCTAACTTAGTAATGATGGCTGGATTTCTGTGCCATTTGCACAACTCTGGAGCCATTTAAAAATGGCTGCTGAAGTCTAATTCCAGGATTGCTCCCCATTCCCAGCACTGGCAATCTTTTGCCAGGTGCCTGGCCATCTGGGTTTCCACTTGGCTGAGAGCCCAGACAAGTAAAAGCATTAACTCAGCAGCAAGACTGTTTTGACAAATGAAGTGGATTGTTGACTTTGCTTGATTGGCACCTTTAAGCGGTTATAATATTATTTTCTTTTTGTGATCTTTCTTATTAATATCTTAATGTTTATCTGGACAAAGTGGAATGAAGTGTTTGAAGCTCCTATTACTGGAACTTTAATGGTCTGTTGGTTTGATACATTTATAGAGTTGTAGGGACAGGAGTATTTTTTTCAAAGAACATTTCTGAACTGCTGTGTTTTTTTTCTCTCAGCAGTTTTACACTTGCCATTGTTATTTTATGGCTCATTTGTTTATACATATGGTGGATACTGGATGTGTGGGTTTGGAAGAGGCATGAGTTGGTTGTAAGCTGACATGGAGAGAATGAGAGGGTGAGGTGGTATGAGGGGTAAGGATTAGAAAGCCTAATTGAACTTATTGGAATCCACAGAACTCATAGAGTCCTACAATATAGATGGAGGCCATTCAGCCCGTCAAGGCTGCACCAATCACCTAGGCCCCCTGACATTAAGGTGCAATTTAGTACGCTGATCCATCTAACCTGCACATCTTTGGACAGTGGGACGAAACCAAAGCACCCAAGGGAAACTCACGCAAGTGTGGGGAGAATGTGCAAACTCCACACAGACGGTGACCCAAGCTGGGAATCAAACCCAGATCGCTGAAGCTGTGAGGCAACTAACCACTGCGCCACCGTCCTGCTCTTGGAATGACTCGGATGACATCTCAGTGAACTAAGGTTGACCTTCTAACCAGCCTGCTCCTTGCCCTTGCCCCTCCTTATTGCCACCTCGGATCTGCTTCTGGGGTTGGCAGACCTGACTCCATCCCACACCCATGCCCCAGGAGCAAATATCATGTGTGAGCAGGTGCTTTAAATTGAGGTGGATCTGCTGATACTGAAAATTTCCCAACTCAATCTCCCAGTCTCGGGAGCAAAAATCCAGCCAGATGTCTCTTTGAGCTTATTATCCAGAACTAAGCCAGTTTAAAGATGATGATGAAGATATCACCACCTGCATTCAGAGGCAAAAAAAAATAGTGTAAACGGATTATGATTTAGGCTGAGAATGAATGTCCATGTACAAATCAGAATAAGCAACATGCTTCAAATCATACTTCAAATACTTTCAGATCTCAGCTCTGACAAAGGGTCATCCAGACTGGAAACATTGGCTTCATTCTCTCTCCACAGATGATACATTGAAACATAGAAGATAGGAGCAGCAGGAGGTCATTTGACCCTTCAAGCCTGCACCACCATTTGAAGATCATGGCTGATCATCCAACTCAATTGCCAAATCCTGTTTTCTCCCCGTTACCTTTGATCCCATTCGCCCCCAGGAACTATATCCAGCTGCCTCCTGAATACATTCAATGTTTTGGCATCAACTGCTTCCTGTGGTAATAAATTCCACCGGCTCATCACTCTTTGGGTGAAGAAATGTGTGATGATTACAGTCAGAATAATGAGGTTGGCTAGAGTATGAACTACCTGATGAGTCCTGTTTCCACCGCACTGACGTATTCACTCGATGACAGCATGTAACAAACACAGCACTGCAGTTGTTATTTTTGCTTCCGATGTTTCGAAATTTCATGCAAAAGATATACCTGATGAATCCTAATTGATGGTTAAATCAGGGAGCCTCATGCTCTCCATTTAAAGTGGGTGTGTCAGACTCCCAGCCTGCATTCAGCAGGGAGCAACTGGAGAGCTGGCTGTGTACAGATGTCTGGTGTAAATAAAGTAACTTGTGATGGGGCTTTCGCCTTCGTGGAGTTATTACATAGTCCTAAATGGTCTACCCCGAATCCTCAGACTGATGCTGTCAGACCTGCTGAGATTTTCCAGCATTTTCTGTTTCAGTTTCAGATTCCAGCATCCACCGGATTACACTTTCATTCAAATCTTTGTAACTGGATTCATGTAGTCGTGCATTTGGGATTTGCAAAACTTGTCTCTTCCATGCCAGCTCAGCACCCACTGAGCGTACCTCCAAATGGGGCAGTTTGAAAAGTTCAAGAGCTGAGGCTGAATTCAAGGGCACGAGCAGCCATTTAGACAGTCACCTTCTCACATGCATCAGAAAAAACTCCTGAACATTGTAGTTCTCTTTAGTGAGGGCAACCTAATGTACTAATGCATTGCTGGAACCCATGCAGTAAAATGGAAGGGAAATACAGCTGTCATTGTCAATGACTGAAGCAGTAAGCTTGGCAGTGGATAGCTGACAGAGTGAATACTGTCAGAAATGCCTGAAAGGATCTGTATCCAAAGGAAGAAGATGGCAGCCAAGGTAAAGCGACTGAAGTACTTTCTCTGCCAATTACATATGCTACAGTTTCTTCATACATTGGTATTCACTTATTACAACCCCAAAACATTCATACAACCTCACAGCTCTTTTGGCATTTATCATGCAAGGCAGTATAGCACAAATTCAATCTTTAACATACGTCAGAATCTGATGCCACATTGAAGTTTTAAAGTGACTTCACAAAGTAACTGCTTCCAACAATGTCCAGTTGAATAATATCTGTTCGTTTACATGCTTAGTGTCACAAGGAAACAAACAGTATATTGCCTTAATCAATGAGATTTGAGAATTAGGAAATAAACAGAGGAAGGACTGGGAATTTCAATGTTAAATCAGGTGCAGAAAGAAAAATAAAGAGAAAAAAATGAAAGACTGGATGAAGAGAGAGTGAAAAAAAATGGCACAGGAAAGTAAAAATATCTTGAATATGTAACATTTAACATCTTTAGAATCTCCTAAAGTATTTCACAACCTGACTGAATGAATGAATTTCACATTTATTGTTTACTTTCTGACAAGAATGTTCGCTGATTTGTAGTCATTCACTATTATCACTGAGTTAAAAGTGTTCTAACGCTATTCATTACTGGACTTAACTTTCTTTATTAAGAGTAATGTGCAAATGTAGCACCTCCATGAAAATCTCAGGAAGTTTAAACATTAGATACTATTTTTGCCGAGCTAACAGCAGAGTGGTATAAATTGTCCAGAAACCTGTGATAATTCACAATTCTGGGGCATTTCGTCCTTGGTATAAGTTATTGACCAATTTACACAATAATGCCGTGTATTGTTATTTGTTTCAGTAAAATCTGGCTCATTGCCTCTTGTTGGTAGTTGGGGAATTTCAGAAAACTAACAGGTCCCATTAATAGCTATCCAGAAACATTGACATATTTTTCACGTGGTAAGTGAAAATAAGGAGACAAATAGACTCATTAGTAAAACGTGTTCATTAACAGTCACATTAGTAATCAGGGTATTTATACATGCTGTACAAAACCATGCTTGAAAAGAAAAATGCAGTGACTGCAAGTGTTAGAAGTTAGCAGGTAGGAGGAGAATATTGTCTGGCCCTGTACATAACATTAGCACTAACTCCAGCATTTAAAGCCAGGAGGAATTTCCAGCCTTGTAAAAGATACAAGGTTATAATTTGACATGGTCACACTTTTGAAAGGCAAGATTACCTGCCAACAATGCAAATGCAAGCGCATGCATGCACACACACACACGCACACACCCCAAAGACTTGTAAAAATATCCCCCGAGCACTTTGGTTTCTGTCTACTTTGAAAATACATTAAAAGCAACAGAGCTAACAAGCAGTGATGACATTGTCAGGGAAATTAGCTCGGAGGAGTTTCACAGCATGAAGGAGCTGCATTAAACATGCACTGAAATGACATGGTGGTGAAGTACCCCTAGGTTAATGGCTATATCACTGTTGGCATCAATTCAACACCCTAACACCATTTGGCTCAATAATTCTTCCGCAATAATTAAATGTCAATGTCAAATCAGAGAAGTTCATTTAAATTAGAGAAAAGGTGAAAGTCAACCACAATAATCTTGAAATGAGATGTATTCCTATAATTAGTTTTGGTGGTAACACTCTTGAAAGGGAGTTTAAACAGTAACACAAACAGCAAGGACATCACACAGAGCAATGTTTGTCTGTTATAGTTAAAATGGTCCCCACCCCCCTCCCCAGTTACAGCTTATAAACAACAAAAACATAAAGGTTCAAACCCCAGTTCAAATGTGGCTTATTTTGAAGTTGAGTCAAGTCGGAACTACAATATTTGTGAAGATATTTTCTATCCATGTTTATCTAGTTCGTCCGAATCACTACCTATCACAGGTGCCTTCGAGAAGTATCGTAGGGTTGTTTCTTCAAGTGATCAATAGAACTGGGCAGCATTCTATTTGCATTTCTGGCTTTCTTTTTTTTTACTATTTGCATTTTTCTTCTGAAGGTGACAGCTCATGCTGAGCTTCATTCCCACGGTTGCTGGCAGCCCTGCTGAATCGTCTGGTACCTCCTCCAGACAAGAGTTCTTAACGTGAGCAGACACACTATTTCTCAAGATCACAAGACACTAGCAGATGAGGAAGGCCATTCAACTCATCGGCTTACATCCATAAGAGGCTGTAAAATATAGGAGCTGAAGTAGTCCATTTGGCCCATTGAATCCGCTCCGCCATTCAATGTGATCATGACTGATCTGATATGATAATCCTCAACTCCACTTTCCAGCCTTTTTCCCATAACCTTTGATTGCCTTACTGATTAAAAATCTGTCTATCTCAGCTTTGAACATGCTTAATGACCCAGTCTCTCCAACCCTCTGTGGTAAAGAATTCTACAGATTCAACTCCCATCTGAGAGAGGAAATTCCTCCTCACCTCTGTCTTAAATGGACACCCCCTTACTCTGAGAATATGCCTTCCACAGATGCATAATTGTTTTATAAATAGTGTTAGGGTTTTCAACTTTGCATTTACTGATATTAGTTTGAAAATTGCCTTTTACATTTTGAATCTGTGTCCTCTTTTTCAATCCCCACGCTTAATTTAACTTATTATTCAAGTTCACCTTTTATTTGCCACTTGCTACCAAGTATGCATCTATAAGGTCTCTCGGATGCCTCCATTCAGTTAAAAAGTCCAAATTTCTTAAGTATGTTTCCACAACTCAGACTCAACAACAGGCAAAAGCTTCCTGGAATTACTTTATTTCTCAACTCAGGAACTGGACACAATACTTAAGATGGGTACTAAGCAAGGCATTGCAGCTTGCTGCCAACTTCTGATGATTATTATTAATTTTGGCTGTATAGTATGATGATGCTGTGCCTTTAAGAAATGTATTTTAGTTGTGTTTCGGTACAGGATATTTCTAGCAGTTGCTTTCATTGTATCAGAGCCATTTTACTTGGTTCCAGCAGCGCTATATTGTTATTGTAGCAACATAATTGATCTTAATTGATGCAGTGGTTGTTTTGATTTTAATTAATGTGGGGATCTGCTGTTTGTGTTTTCCCTTGGGATTTTGCAGAGTGGGGCATGATTGGAATGATTGAAGGGTATGGTCATATGACTGGATACACCTAGGCTTACACAGAATATTCAAGCTTAAATGCTGCTTTTGAGTTGAGAGTCTCTTTATTTTCCCCTCTCTAAATTTGGAGAGTGGGAATTGCCAGGAGATAAGTCTCTTTCTCAGAGATTATGCTATATGAGAATGAATCTTTCTCTGAGAGTTACTGCTTTACAAACTGCAGAGAGAGAGAGGTATCCCTTTCTGTCTCTGAAGCTAGGAGTTACCCGAGACTAGATTTGTCTCTCTGAAGTTTTGATATTTTGAGGATATGTTATAATTCAGATTAGAAACTCCAAAGTGTTTTATGAAATCCACCTGGACCATAAGGTTTGCACTTTGAATTTCGCTAGCAAAAGCATGAGATATTTCACTTCAGGTATGATTCAAATGACTCACTGGGGAGGTTTCATCAAACAAAGTTTCTTTAAGAATATAGTTAACATGTATTGAAAGAAAATTCACAATAACTTTTATTAATTACAAATGAAAAGAAAACACAATAATGTACATCCCTTAACAAATAAAGCTAAAATATTCCAATCAAACAAAAGTTCCCATAGACAAAATCAATTCCACAGGTTTAATACAGCAAAGACTAATGCTCATGTGATACTGGAACTGAATCCTTTGGTTGGAGAATTGAAGCACTGACTTATCAGTCTTGTAACTTCTAGTGGCCTTCTGGATAAGAACATAAGAACATAAGAAATAGGAGCAGGAGTAGGCCATCTGGCCCTTCGAGCCTGCCCCGCCATTCAATAAGATCATGGCTGATCTGTCGTGGCTCAGTTCCACTTTCCCGCCCTCTCCCCATAACCCTTAATCCCCTCTCCTATCAAAAACCCATCAACCCGCTTCTTAAAAATATTTAGCGAGGCAGCCTCCACCACTTCAACGGGCAGAGAATTCCAGAGATTCACCACCCTTTGAGTGAAGAAGTTCCTCCTCAACTCCGTTCTGAACCGCCCCCCCTTTATCTTGAGGCTGTGCCCCCTAGTCCTACTGTCTTTTTTGAGCGGGAAGAGTCTTTCCACCTCTATCCTATCCATCCCATTCATCATCTTATACGTCTCAATGAGATCTCCCCTCATTCTTCTAAACTCTAACGAGTACAAGCCTAGTTTATTCAGCCTCTCCTCATAGCTCAACCCCCTCAACTCCGGTATCAGCCTAGTAAACCTCCTCTGCACTCCCTCCAGGGCCAAAATATCCTTGCGCAGGTGCGGCGCCCAAAACTGCACACAGTACTCCAGCTGCGGCCTCACCAATGCCCTATACAGCTGCAGCAAGACCTCCCTACTTTTATATTCAATCCCCCTCGCTATGAAGGCCAGCATCCCATTCGCCTTCCTGACCACCTGCTGCACTTGCAGGCTGGATACACCTAGAACAGTTTGAAGTCAGAACAGCTTCACAGGTCAAGCCACCAACAGCAGATTCTTTACTCCAGAAAGGCAAAAAGCCTTGCTTTCAGCTAACCAGCAGAATTTCCAAAACCAGGGGGAGAGAGGAATATTTCTTTTCAGCTTGATGTCCCTTCTAAACTAACACTGCTGCCAGCCAAAGAGAAAATGAAACCTTAAATTCACTAGGAAGGAAAAAAACTGTCCAAAAACACATGACCTACCAACCAGTCATCCAGGGTCATAAATCCCAGAGGAAAAATAAACAAAATTTAACCCACTGAAGGAGCAATAAAAGGACTTCTACAAACAGCTTGACGATAATGAGAGCTGAGGATGTGAGAGCTGCAGTGGACATGATTTTTAAAAAAAATCCCTTGAAAGGATCATCACAGGTATATCCTTCTCTGAAAATTGCTGTCTGGACCTCTGAAGTGTTAGAAAAGTTGAAATTTAGGTTTACATAAGCATCCTTAGCTTTGTTCTAACCTGTTCTGCAGGAGGCATTTATGTCTGTGGGGGACACTGCTAAATTGGAACAATAGCGATAGCTAGCTGTTAAGAATAACAATTTGTGTTGTTTGAGTATTTGATGGGTGGCATGATGGCACAGTGGCGCAACATTATCCCAGGTCTTTTGGTATTTTTGCTCAGTTTCTCTAAAGAAAAATATTACTATCTTGGCTGTAACATTCGGAAAATCATAATACGATTATTGGGATGAATATCTTCTCTCTCTGTTGACTCTTAAATCGAGCATAAACGTTCCTCTGCTGCCAGAGAAGCTTCTAGCCTCATTAATATATTTTAAATGTTAAACGTCACCTTGGGAGCCCTTTGTTCCACTTGACTAAAAGTGGGTTAGAGCTCACTTTTCAACATACTTCCTTTATTTGCCTATTTAATGCCCCATCTACACCCATTCCGCCAAGTGTACTTCTTTCTTGTTTTCCCCACGTTCTTTCCACACGCTATCTTCCTCTTTCTGTCTCTTTTCTCTTCTTTAATTTTTGTCTCTCCCCTCTATGTCGCAGATTTTGAAGAAAATAATTGCTACAGTGATAAATCCACTTGAAATATAACATTCAACGTGATTGCAGCATATCTACACAGATTACATTACCTTCTTTTCAATTTGTGTTAATATTTACAAATCCTGCAATCCAAAGGCACTATCATGGCAGCCTTCACCTCAGGTGACACCTGTTAACTCAGTGCAGTTGCAATAAAAGGTCTCAAGTGTTGGTTTATAAGTGAAAAATTGCACATAATGCTAGTCCTGGCACTCTCTGAGCCTGCATTTTTGCAGCATAAGGACATGAATGACTTACTGATAACAGTTCATCAGAGCCAAGTGCACAAATTAAAATGAGGCACAAGTGATACAGAATGGGTTGCGTAAAATATAACGACGCACTGTTGTGTAATATATATGAATTTATGATAACGAGGCTGTAAGCTGGAAATATTATTTTGCAAAACAGAGACAATACCAGCTAATGGCAGGGCAACTAGTTATGACGATGGAATAAGATCATGTTTGCCAGCGGGCTTCAATCCACGAATGCTTACATAGCATTAATATCTACTTTCTGTAAATTCAGTAACATGGGGCAGGATTTAGCAAGCTTATTAGCTGTGGATGCAAATGCCATAACAGCCGCTAAATTGCACGAGAGACCAGTCACAGGGTTTGTGCCAGTGAGATTTTGCAATGCGATCTTCCTGGGCCCTGCCCGATGACGCGATCGGTTTCACACCTTTTCTAGGTCTGAACTTGATTGCATGAAGTTAAATCCAGTATATTGTACTTCGCGCAATTAATGTTGCATCTTCTGGCCTCACTGAATCATCCCACTGACAAGCATGACGTGACACAAGGGCCCGATTAGTTGAACGTAGCTTGGATAAGTGCATAGAGTGGCCTTCAAACCATTGGATTTGAATGGGGAAAATCAAACCTACACAACGCATCATAGCCTAAGCGAGATAGCATAAAGTTTCTGCTTTTTGGGGGATAACTGGTTTTAAACTAACCCAAGCTGATAGGTTGGAATTCTCCTTCTGGCAGCTCAAACTTTGATTTCTGCACACGTCACAGAGAAAATTCTGGGCAAAACTGTTGTGACCTCTTTTTTTGGTTCAAAATGGAGGCAAGAACCCCCAATTTCCTGGGGACATGTTCCAGGCCCAAATGGCTGTAAAAGTGTCTCCAATGCCCAATTGGTTCAGGTAATTTTTTGGCATTCCTCGTGGCCATCTCAAACAGATGTTAGGCCCCTTACCTATGTTAATTAGATCCTAATTGTTGTTTCATAAACACATTCCAAAATTCAGCACAGCCCATGGTGAGCAGGCACCTCTCAATTTTTCAGATTCCTCTGTATCTTGAAGCATCAGAAGATGCCGCCAACTGTTTTTTGTTTCTAATTCAACTTAATGTATGGCCAGGGCAACAAAATTGTTTCTCCAGGGACCATGGAAGCACTGTGAGGGCCAATAATGATCAGCCCTTGTCGGGAAGTTGACGCTATCAGATCAGTCACATTATTTCCAGCCGACTTTACGTCAGTAACGTTGGGGGAGTCCAAAACTAATGCCAGCAAAGCAAAATAGTCACCAATACTTTCAATCAGGGATTCAGGAAAAAAAAAACATCTCTGCCCCAGAGAGTGGTCAGTTTACACAGGATACCTGAAAGTGCCACTCAGATTAAGAGTACCACTGGTTATGATGTGTAACAAGAGCATAAACATATTTATGGATGCATTAAAAAGGCCAAACAGAAAATCATCTTTTTAAAAAAAAAAGCATTTGCGATGCACCTTAACCAGAGGAATTATTAGTTCATTGGTGATCAATTACATCACGGAGATGGGAAAAATTGCACTGTATGAAAATGTGTGCAAAGAGGATCAAAAGTTATGGGGAAAAGGTGGAAAAATGGAGTCGTGAAACTTATCAGCCATGATTGAATGGCAGAGCAGACTCGATGGGCCGAATGGCCTAATTCTCCTCCTATATCTTATGGTCTAACTCTTGTTGTTAAACACAGTGAGGATGATAAAAACCTGTTTCTTTTTCCACAGAAAACGATTACCATGTTTTCATTCCTTGGGAGTTCAAAAGCAACAACTTACACACAATTAATGATTGATCCTTTGGTACAAATTACACAAATTTAGTGAGCCTTGTTAGACCATGTTGGTACTGTTAAATTAAAATATATAGATGGCTTCTAGCTATCAGGGATTATGCCAATATATACAGTCTCTTCAGTTTGTGAGTAACATTTACAGATGAAGTGTTGGATGTTTTTACAACCACAACAATACAATAATGCTCCTGTCCCTGAAGGTTACTCATGAGCCAAACAAATGTCTTTTCCAATGAGATTCAACAGTCTGGAAAATTGCATGGCCATGAGCCTATTTTACCCCTAAGCTGTGAGATGATAAACAATGTTACATTGCATTATTATTGTATAAGATTTCTGTAGTGTGAAATCAAAGGTCAAATGGACTTGTGCTAAGCTTATTTCCTCATGTTTCGTTTTCAGCAGTTCTCGTTGTCAGTTCAAAGAGCTGTTACGACTAGTTTCAACATTCGTTCTGTTATTTCGATGGGTTTCAGGTAACTTATGTTTGACCTTTGATGTTCAAAGTCAATAATGTTAGATTTGTTCCAATAGTCACAGCATCAGTTAGATTTTAGTCCAAAAGGATAAAAATGAAATTTTTATGGGTCGGGTTGCTCACCTTCTTATAAATGTTGTTAATATTTGTATCTGTATTATTGTTTAAATGATTGTGACAGCCTGATTCTCCACAATGCCCGGGAGAGGGAGCTGAGGAAATTCTTGAGGCAGAGATTGCATCAGACGAAATGGAAGTAGCTTTGCATGGTCCTTTTGATTTCCTGGAATGGTGTTGATAGGCTGAGTGGATCAAATATCACTTTATTTTGCTTTTCCCAGGCAATTACTTGGCTGCAGTAGGCATGAGGGAAGGTTGGGGGTTGGGGTACCGAGGGACTGTAATGACTTCAGTCAGGCCACTTAAGTTGGACTATTGGAATATGAACTCCCTGATTAAAGACTCTATTGATGGGCCAATCAGGGAATCTTTTCCTTGTGTTTAACTGGGAGTGTCAGTTCCTCTGGCACTCCAGAAGGTTGACTGATGACTGCTAGCACTCTGTAGTGCTGTTGGAGTTGTAAATAAACAGATTTTGGTGAAGAGACTTATGCCTCCGAAGACTTATAACAGGGACCAACAATTTTGTCATGATGTTCCATCCATCATGAGTTTGGGGCAGGCTAGATGGAGAAGCTTATATCTTCTGAATTGTCATTATCACATGTTAGTAGAGGATTTTCCCAGTAACTTCATTGCAGTGTTAATGTAAGCCTACTTGTGACACTAATAAATTAACTTTAAACTTAAAACTTATGTACTGAGCTGAATGGATAATTCAAAAGGATTTTAAAAGAAGTATTTGGACCAAGTTCATTGCCAGAATCTATTTTTACTCTTTCTTATTCATAGCTGTTACTGATTTTAGTTGGGAATATGTTGAATTTGAGGATTGGTAGTTTAATTCTTGCTGGTAAATGTTAATCGGCACATGCTATATCTTTTCGCTAGTGGTTTGCTGCTGTCCTGACAATCTGAAAGTGAAGCAATAAAATGCAAGCAAAATTTGTAAGTATGCAAATAATATGAAAACAGACTTATGCCACAGGCACTATGGTGTGCAGTTAAGTATGGTACCATACTCTTTTACAGAACTTTTTCTTTATTATTTACAGACGATGCACTGTTTTATCCTGATCAAGAGTAAGTTTATGTGGTTTACCACAGGATGATATGCATCAAGTGCAATCGCATGACCCAATGCCCTCGCTAGCTTATCCAATGTCCAGGCTAGTTTATCCAATGCCCTGGCTAGTTTATTTCACCAATGCCCTGGCTAGCTTACCCAATGCCCTGACTAGCTTAACCAATGCCCTGACTAACTT
This sequence comes from Carcharhinus amblyrhynchos, assembly GCF_965287045.1. Lineage (NCBI taxonomy): Eukaryota > Metazoa > Chordata > Chondrichthyes > Carcharhiniformes > Carcharhinidae > Carcharhinus > Carcharhinus amblyrhynchos. Next base: position 22,689,868 of record NC_137336.1, on the reverse strand, counting down.
ATCCAATGCCCTGACTAGTTTACCAATGCTCTGGCCAGTTTACCCAATTCCCAGGTTAGCTTACCCAATGCCTTGGTAATCAGAGATGAGTGTAAAATTCTCTCCTGCCAGTACAAGACTACATTACCATAGCCCCTGTAGTTCCTCCTTGAGGAGACACAAAGCAACTAGGTATCCTATGGTTCTAGGTTAAACCACAAGGGTGAAAGATCACCCACTACTCTGTGGATCTGGCTCGGGAAAGTCAAAGGCACTGGAATGGAATCCTATAAGTGTTTGATCCCTTTAAGTAAGCAAATTCTGACAATTCCTGTAACACAGTGGGCTTCAGTTGGAGGGATTCCTGTCCATCCACTGGTTTCAGTCCATTGGCCAAGCAGGAGAAACAGATGCTGGGAAAGCCTAAGTTATGCATTAAAAAAAAACAGATGGAGAAGAGACTTGGCCCTTAGCAACAAAGGGAGAGGACTCTTCATCCTTACTCTTCCCAGTGATGGAACCAACATGCAGTTTCCAAATGACAAAAACGGTACAATTGGCGTAAAGGCGGAACAGCAAGGATGGTGCTCTCTAATGGGGACAATCATTGTATTCAGTTTCCGCCTGCCTCAAGCTGGGCAGCCCTCAAACAACTGACCTGCCAACATCTACCTTCACTTGTGGGTGCATGAAGATTAGGGACACTAAACTGACAAGCACAGCAAAAAAAGGTGAAGATACTCTGGTTGAGAAGCTAGAATGATAAGACTATGTGTCCTGGCATGTCTGAAGAAATGCAGTCAACAGACCATCTACATACAACAGCATTGGTTAACCATGAGCTGGAAAAGCTTAACATCAACACTGCTGTTCTTCAAGAAACCAGATTGGCCAACACTGGCTCAATTATATCTTTTACTGGTATGGCAAAGGTGCAGATGAACACTATGAACATGGAGAGGGTTTTGCTGTCAAATTTTCATAAGTAGTTGAGTTGCCAGTTACAATCTCTGACAATGTCATGTCTCTTTGTTTACCATCATATGGGAATTTTGGCATTTCCTTCTACGTTTATGCAGTAACTGTGGACGGAATCTTATCATATTTTTTCAAAATGTCCGGCTCAGACTAAAAACCGATCTGTAGCTCTCCAGTTGCACAGCCCAGTTTTATCTCCAGATATTGAGAGCCTCTGATTAAAAATGAAGAGTGGGCAGGTTTTACACTGTCACTCTGTTGGGACAGGGCCTGATCAAACTGGTAAGGCTGGCCCCACTAAGATCATGGCATCACCTGTAAAGGGCACCCTGATCAGAAGTGAACATCAACTCCCCCTCCTCTATTTCCATCACCATGGTATCGGGGGCTCCCATCCCCAGTCAATCACTGGGGGCTCCACCCTCCCACCACCAAAGAAGTATTGCCAGTGTTGTCCACCACCTTTCCTCCCAGTACCCACTTACCCACCCTGTGCCTGAAAATTCCCCCTTACTACTCGTGTTCCCCTCAACCACACATAAATGGTACCTCCCTCATGGGCCTCCCACAAGAGCCTGTCCCTGGCACTGCCTCTGGCACAGGTTGGCACTGCCAAGTTGGTACAGCTATGCCAACCTGGCAGTTCCAACCTGTGCCAGGGCAGTGTTAGGGCATGTCCCTCTCCCCTGGGGGGGGCAATACTTACCTTTGCAATCCCCAAGGGGGATCCCCTTGACTAATTGACATTTTTAAAAAGCTGCTGTAAACTTCACAGTCACTATGTCATGTTAGCGGGTAGTGAATGTTCAGTGAGGGCACTCATGGTGGAGAAGTGGGGTAATGATATTAAAATGTATTCAGATCCACTAAAATGAGGTTCTCACTCTTTGTGGGCGTGAATGTTGCAATGGCACTGGCAAAGGGCAAAGAAAGTCAAGAAACGTGATCCCTGTTTCCTGATTCTCTCCAGATTTCCTGCCAACATCTCCCTGAATGGCGAACATAGGCTGACAATCGACCCCCGTGTTTACCAGTGCTGAAGATAAAGATCATTCTGAAAGATATTCTAGCTCTGCCGCATGGAGACAAGTTATTTCTCCTGGGGCATTTTCAGGCAAATGTTGGATCAGAAAGTTACATGGCAAATGTGTCTTGGCCATCATGGCATTGGCAAGATGAGCAAAAATGGAGAGCAACTAATGGAACTTTGTACACAGTGTACACAATATCAAAACCTTCTTCCAGGATAGATATTGACACAGGGTTTCATGGCACCATCCAAGATCTGGCCAGTCACACCAACTTGACATTGTCGACAATTGATTAAGATTAAAAATGAAATTGGGATAAAATAAAGAAACTGGATTAAAGGGGAACTGATGAGAGTAGCTGCTTGAAGGGGTATTTTTGATCTCCGAGTTAGTGCAGCAGTAGGAAAACCCAAGGGATTAGGGGAAAATGATGGTGCATAGAAGAGATGACTTCGAAGAAAAAAGATAAGGGAATCATTTGCACCTATATGCTAAAAATCTGGGTAAAGTCAAAGGGAAAAATGCTATATCCAGAGCAAGATACTTGGAGAAGACGGTAGAGAAGTAGCTACCACCATCGCCACAGCCAGCTGTAGAAAGCAAGCCGTCCCGAAAACAAGTTGTTGCCAAAAGGCTGCTGGTTAAAATAAAATTCTAACCCAGAGAAGAATTTCTATGCTGAACTGAAGATGGCTGCAGGAATAGGGCTGTACTGGGTTCACGAGTGAGGAAAGTTGCACTCAGATACATGACAGTCGATGTGATGCGGAGAGGGGAGGCGGGGGGGTTGCACTGAGCAGGAAGGGGGGTGGTATATTTTCAACTGTGTAAGTGGGGATGGGTGAGGTCTACATGGGCCATTGGCACATCCACTTCAAAATGTTCAAAACAAACAGGCATGCAACACAACAGAATCAAGGAATACAGGGGATGAATGGAAAGGCCTGTAGGACACAGGATGTTTTGCTGAAGTTGGGTTTGTGAATACTTTTTGATTTGATTTGATTTGATTTATTTTGTTGTATTTTGATGCATTAGTGAAAAGAATTGTATCTTGTGCGCCATACAGGCAAAGCATATCGTTCATAGAGATGGAAATGAGGAAGTGCAGAATGTAGTGTTACAGTCATAAGTGGGGTGTAAAGAAAGATCAATTTAATGCAAGGTAGGTCCATTGGAAAATCTGACAGCAGCAGAAAGAAGCTGTTCTTGAGTCAGTTGATACGTGACCCCAGACTTTTGTATTTTTTTCCAACGGAAGAAGGTGGAAGAGAGAATGTCCAGGGTGCATGGGGTCCTTAATTATGCTGGCTGCTTTGCCAAGGCAGCAGGAAGTGTAGACAGAGTCAATGGATGGGAGATTTGTTTATGTAATGGATTGGGCTACATTCACGACATTTTGTAGTTTGTTGCAGTCTTGAGCAGAGCAGGAGCCATACCAAGCTGTGATACAATCAGAAGGAATGCTTTCTGTGATGCATCTGGGAAAGTTGACGAGGGTCATCGCCGACATGCCAAATTTCCTTCGTCTTCTGAGAAAGTAGAGGTATTGGTAATGGTTTTCCTAGCTATAGTGTCGATATGGGGGAACTAGCCAGGTTGGTTGATGATCTGGCCACCTCAAACCTTGAAGCTTACAATCATTTCCACTTGGCCCCTTTGTATATTTCGTATTGGGACAGAAGGGGATGTGAACTGCTTGGTAGTTTCAGTAGAAGTTTAATGTGGGAGTAATTGCCACTTGGTGCAAGAAGCAGAACAGTAACCCACACGCCATCAATGACATTCTTCACAGTAATGAGCATAAAAGGATACAATATCAAAGACAATACAGACGTGAGTTAGTATACAGTACATTTCTGTTGGTATGCAAGACACCCATGACCATTTAGCTAACTTTGTCATATCAATTTGAATAGCCTATTGTGTCATGACATTTAATTTATGTAATGACACATTCACTGCTGCTAATCTGGTGACTTTACATCTCTGTCGTAACCCAGGATATAAGTTAATGGAAAACCTCTGAAAGTTTAATTTTGGTTAGGACAGAATCAGTGATTATAAATCAGCATTTATCTTCCTACAGGTCTAACGCTTGATTGAATTTCATCTGCTCTCTGGAGGTGAGATATTGCAGCTGGTATCAGTCTTAGCCATGGTCTATTAGAAACGGAATTAAAACATCCAAAACCTTTTTCATTTGCACTCAATCACTAAGCAAGGAGACACCATTCATATATCCATTAGACTGAACAGTTTGCAAGCTATCAGAGGTGATGGGAACACTCTATTTTGCCAACTAATTATTTCCAATAGATTGCTGGCAAAGTTTGGGACGTCATCTACATTTAAGTTTTATTGGCATCAATTCCAGTTCCATTCTCAGGTAGTGAAACCAGAATACAGCAAGACCTGGACAACATTCAGATTTGGGCTTATTTGGACAAGTAACATTCATGCCATACAAATGTAGGCAATGACCATGTCCAACAAGAGAAAACCAAGCAAACGATCTCTCTTAAATGTTTAACAGCAGGCCAACAATCTGTTTCCCATGTGTAAATAGTTAATGAGGCAAAACCTGTCATTGCAGCTGGTGGGAACAAGGTCAGTTTTCACATCCGCTCCCAAACTTAGTGCAATGCGGGGAAACTCAGGTCCAAGGTTTCAGAACCTCCAAAACAGATGTCAACTCTCAAAGGAGGCATCAGTGGAGGTTGTCCGGTATCACTGGCAAGGGAAAAAAACTTCATATGTGGCACTTGTGATATGTCTTTCCAGATTTGGCTTGTTATGTCAACAAAGGATCTTGTCTGACCTCAACAAAGATCTGAGGCTGTATTCCTATCGTCTCTCATAGGTGGAAAGATGCCAGTAGGTAAATCACTAATACCAATCACCAAGGGGGCAATTTTCATTTTGTCAGCACTCTGTTTGCGTTTGAAAACTGGATCAAAAACACATGGAAAATAAAACACTGACTACACATTCTCATTCTTCGGCAGATCTTAACGTAAATGGTCAAAAGTCCTACCAGGAATTGATGGGAGATTAATGAATGAATGCAAAAATATTTAGATGATATGAGCTTCAGAAATCAGCAAGTGGCCGTTTTGAGCACGCTTTCAAGGGATCTTAACTGTAGTCAATGAAAGCTGACAACTAGTTTCACACTCATTTATACTCAATCATTTCTGATCGTGAGCCTCACCATTTCTATATTTAACCTCCTTTCTGGTGTTGCTGCTCCTGATGTTCAAAGCCACTATTCTGTTTTACTTCCGTGCTACCACTCTTTCTCCCATGAATTTGCTGCAAGCCCATCACAATCTGTGGAACTTTAGCAACAGAGGTTGGCTATGCAGTTCCTTGAGTCGGTTCAACCATTTGTGGCAGATCTTTACCTTACAGGCAGCATGGTGGCACAGTGGTTAGCACTGCTGCCTCACAGTGCCAGGGACCCAGGTTCAATTCCAGCCTTGGGTCAGTGTTTGAGAGAAGTTTGCACTTTCTCCTTGTGTCTGCATGGGTTTTCTTTGGGTGCCCTGGTTTCCTCCCACAGTCCAAAGATGTACAGGTTAGGCGGATTGGCCATGCTAAATAGCTTCTTAGTGTCTAAGATGTGTAGATCAGGGGGACTAGCGAGGTAAATATGTGGGGTAACGGACATAGGGTGAGATGTTCTTGGAGAGTCAGTACACACTAGATAGGTTGAATGGCCTCTTTCTGCACTATTGATTCAACAATTAATTGTATTGTCCTGCCTTAGATTCATATCCCTTCGTATCCTTACAATGAAAACAAAAGCAAAATGTATTTATACAGCCTTTAACATGATAAAATGTCCTGAGATGCTTCACAGAACAATACAAAACAAAATATGGCAGTCAACCACGGACAGAGATACTGGGACAGGTGGTCAAAAGCTTGATTTTAAGGAATGTCTTGGAAGTAGAAAGAGGTGAAGAAGTTTAGAAATGGAATTTCAGAGCTTAGGGCTTTGACAGCTGAAAGGTTAGCATTAGTCACGAGTAAAATTGGAGGCACTCAAGAAGCCAGAATTAAAAGAGCACAGATATCTTGGAGGTTTGTTGGGCTTGCGGAGGATACAGAGAGAGGGAAATGTGACGCCTTGGATGGTTCCGAAAACAAGTATGAGAATTTTAAAACCAAGACATTAACCAGGAGCCAGTGAGGTCAGCAAGCACAAAAATGATGGATGCATGAGATTTGATGCAAGTTAAGGCATAGGCAGCAGAGGTTTGATTGACCTCCAGATTGTGGGATTGAGCAATGTGGGGGACCAGCCAGAAGTATGCTGGAAAAGGCAAGTCCAATGGTAATGGAAGCATGAGTAAGGGTTTCAGCAGCAGGCACATTGAGTCAAGGGAAGAGTTGCAGAGGTTGAAGTAAGTGATGTTAGAGATGGCATTGATATGTCACAGTGGTTAACAATGCTGCCTCACTGTGCCCAAATACTAGGTTCAATTCCAACCTTGGGTCACTGATTGTGTGGAGTTTGCACATTGGCCAGTATTTTACCTCCTCGCTTGGACAAGGTTCATAAAATCCCACCTGAGATTAATGGAGAATTCGATTCTGCGAGCTGTGCCCGCCCTGATTCTGACCATTCTCTCCATGTCTGAGTAGATTTCCTCTGGGTGCCCTGATGTCATTCCACAATCCAAAATGTGCAGTTAAGTGGATTGGCCATGTTAAATTACCTCTTAGTCCCAGCGATGCGTGGGTTGGGTTGGTTACCCGTGGTAAATGCATGGGGTTATGGGGAAAGTGTCGGGGGAGAGTCAGTGTAAACTTGATGGGCCGAATCGCCTCCTTCTCTAGGCGTTCTATGGATTCTATATGGTCAATAGCTCATCTCTGGGTCAAGAATGATATGAAGCTTGGAACAGTCTGGTTCAGCCTTAGGTAGTTACCAGTGAGAAGGATAGAAACAGTAGCTGAGTAACAGACTTTGTGGCAGGAATTGAAGACAATGGCTTTAGTCTTCCCATGTTGGGTGTCGGACAAGCAGCCTGACAAGTTAAAGAAAGCGGAGGAACAGAGGGAAGTTTTTGGTGACATGGAACTTGATGCTGTCAGCATTCTGGTGAAAACTGATGCCATGTTTCTGGATGATGTTGCCAAGAGGCAGCATGTAGGCAAGCAAAGGGATTACCCAAAAAAAAGCCTGTCAACCTCAGTCCTAGCAAACTGACCCAGCATTATATTCTATTCCACTGTCTATGGGTGAAGTGAATGGAAATAAAAAATTCAAACGACGTAAAATGAACTATTAAGGTGCTCTAACCCATTTTGCACTCCCACACAAAGTTAAAATTACCCCTGCCAGGGTGATGCTAGGGACGAGAAACCAGTTCAAAGGGGAGACTTGAGGGGCTTGGGCTCTGTTCACAGGGATAGAGAAAATTACAAAGGCTTTTGATAGATTGTGTTTGACAGAACAATTTTCTCTGACAAAGTGGTCACTGACTCTAATTGTCACAGAGACAGTGAAGAGCGAAGATAGGAGCGATTTATTCATATTACCAGTAGTTGGGCCACAGAATGCTATGCTGCAGGCACTGGTTGAGGCAATCACATTGTATCTTTTAAGGAAATATTGGATAAAATCAGAAACAATGGATGATATAAAGCTGGGGGTGTCCGGGAGTTGGGGGGAGGGGGTGTGGCGGCATAGAGTAGGGATTAATTTTGGAGTTACGTCAGCGAAAAGTAGGAAGAAATGCAATGGATGTAAGTACAATGGATGATCCTCTTCCGAGCTGTATATTTTGATGGTGTTATTCATTTGGCATCTCATCCCCGGGCTCCAATCAGGCTTGGACCAAGGGTACATCAGTAACTTTTCAAACACAAGTAAGACAGGCTCTTCATTCTCAATATGTACCAATCACCCCTTAATTACAACCATAAATTTAGTAAGTTAACTCTATTAGCAAGATTATGTAATCAACCCCAGCTTAGAAAGTTAATTCTATTAGCAGGACCATATAACCAACCCCAATATTGAATACCAAAGGTCAGTGTAAAACATAACCAAGTCTTTGTTCAAACATAAATGTCAGATGACAAGCAAAACTTCGACATATTTTTATTATTTGAAAAGATAAATGCATGTTAATTTGGATATAATTGACTGAATACTTGTAAAGGTTCATTGCTTTCACAATATTTCATTATCAATTAAATGGCTGGGTGGAGTAAAGCTGCCTAACTTTGACAATAATATCACAGGAATGTATACAGGATTTTAAGTTTTTGATTCTTACTACATTACTAAAAGATTTATTGCTTGTCAGACCTTGAAAGAGTTTCTTATAACTTAGGGATAAGATCTGCATCAGGCCTTATATTTCTGGCATCCACGTATTTTGCTTGTCTGTGCAAAACGTAACGTCTACATTGTGTAAGGAGGTAAGCTATAAAATGGTGGAATTAGGAGACTTCTGAGCCTTGTGCATTAGGAATAAGTCAGTCATGTAAAGTCATGCCTGACTGAAGATGCCACTGCTAAACTCCACTTCAGGCATTAAGAAAGGCTGCAATCTGTTTCACTCCTCAGTGATAAATGTACACCCATCGCCCCAAATCCTTGCTAACTTCTCATTCCCTGCTGTGAGTGTGGGCGCCTGCGGATCGAAGCGTTGGATACCTGGCATCAAGGATCACACCATGTTCCTGTATCAAATCTACAACAAGCCTTGCTGAGGGCCCACCTCACTCACCTTGCCTCCTCCCTCAAGGGGTGCTACTTGAATCTGGTGCTGCTAAAATGCTACTGCAAACATACAGGCTTCAGAAACTGTTGAACATCGTTTGGTAATTTATTGTTGACAGACCGGGATGATGAAATGGTGGCTGAAAGAAACAAGGATGGCGCCAGAGGTGACTGCTTGTGAGCTGTCCCCAGCATACCCTCAAATTCTACCTTTTACACTCGCTCTGTGCTCTGACTGATCTTTCTCTATACCCTAACTGTGACACTATATTCTGTACCCTGTCCTTTCCCGTACCCTGCGTATGATATGCTTCATATGTATTCTGCACAAGAAACAATATTTTTCACTATATCCCAATACATACAACAATAATAAATGGAAACAAAAACAAAAGATCCTGTCAAAGGTGGATTTTACCAATGGTAGCATCAGAAATGGAAGATGAATTGCTGTCAAGGAGGTGAAAGGGACAGTGTGTGGGTGTGGTACTGTGAATTTTTGGTTAATATTGGTGTACCCATTAAACCTTTTCACCAACCTCTCTGGGGCTGCAGAATCCCAATTTGACAATTCCCACTTTATGCTACGACATGCACGTGAGGATTTACCAGACAATCTGAACTTAATTGAGCATCTTCGAATTCTCCAGTTCATTATGGGCTATATAAGATTATAACGTTTTGTACTTATTGCCGAGTAAATGAATTTGACATTATTGAAACTGTTCGCCGTTTCTAGGAGCCGGCAATGTTCTTGTACCCAAGTAAAGATATTGTCAGACGCTCCTCTCAAAGAAAATAAACAGAGACATATCCACGTGGTCATGTGTAAATGAGTGCCAACTGTGTGCAGATATTTCTCCAGCAAAGCTCCAGAAATGAAACTATAATTTGCGTCTTACAGGGCACAGCTTGGAGATATGACAGAAAGTCATAAATCACTGTCAGTAAGCCTCTTCATCAGAAATAAGAGGTTCCAGAATTCTGGCATCATTGGTTGCCTGTAGCAAGCAGTGTTTGTGATGACAGATGGGAACTCTTGGCTGCACCAACGGTCTAAAAAAAATTGGCCCTAGTGACGTAATTGCATATAGAACCAGTTCAGAAGGAGGTCTTTCAGCCCATTTAGTCTGCACTGATTCTCCAACAGAGCATCCTATCCAGGCCCTATCCCCATAACCTCATGTATTTACCCCACTAATCCCCCTAATCTACGCATCTTGGGACACTGAGGGGCAACTTAGCATGGCCAATTCCCCTAATCTATACATCTTGGGACACTAAGGAGCAAGTTAGCACGGCCAATCCACCGAACCCGTACATCATTTACCCACTAAAAAAATCACAACGTTGCGGACACAATGTCATTGGTTTGTATGCACCTACATAAGAGCATAACAACATGAGACATAGGAAGAGCAATGGGCCATACAGCCCTTTGAACCTGCTCTGCCATTTAATAAGATTGTGGCTGATCTTTACCTCAGCTCCACTGTCCTGTCTCAATCCCCATATCCCTTGATTCCATTGGAATGCAAAATTTATGGATCTCAATCTTGGACATGCCCAATGGCTGAGTGTCCACAGTCCTCTGGTTCAAAAATTTCAAAGATTTACAACCCTCATCTCAGTCCAATGCGTCCGTCCTATTATCCTAGAACAATACGACCCTTGTTCTGGACTCCCCTTGTTCTGGACTCTTCAGCCAGGGCAAATAGCCTTTTTGGCATTTACCCTTTTCAGGCTTCTCAGGACTTTATACGATTTCAATGAGATCATCTATCATTCTTCTAAAACACAGAGAATATAGGTCCATAGAACAATCCTTTTTTTTCAAGGAATGAATCTAGTGAACCTTCATTGTACCACCATAATGTAAGTGTATGCTTCCTAAGACATGGAGAGCTTCTAACTTGGAGTGCAACATCCTGCTTGAGGAATTCTTGTGGCTGAATGTTACTAAAGTTATCTGTAGATGAGAATCAGTAGATACATAAATGAAAAGAGTACATGGCTCACTTTATCTTTGCAGCATTAGTATGTCAGCTGCATTACTAGCAGCAGTAACGTAACGCATTTTAAATGGGAAATAATTGTGGCCGTGACATAACTATGCAGTTAACAACAACATCAGTTTGAATTAATTTCAATATCAATTAATCCCAGGATTTGAGGCAAGTTAAGAACAGTCAAGAGAGCCCAAATGCTGTAAGATGTCTTACCCCAACAGTTGAAGTGACTAATGCAACAGTAACGATTATATCTCAATGTAGAATGACAGCAGCGGATGATAGATGGAGATGGCAAAAAGCAATACAGTTAAATGTCATGAAGAGAATAACTTGAACAAAAACAGCAAAATGCAATCATCCCAAAAGCTTGTAATCATGTTTTTTAAAAACGTTTTCTGGCATTGCATGGGTTTGCTTAAGAAAACCAGTCAAACTATGAATACACACTCACTAATTACTGCGGAGATGTTTTATAGATATAAGCTTGCACTGTGTTTAATGCGCATGGTTCTGAATTTCCTATGCTGGATAGAAAGTGCATTCTGTCAGTTTTCCCATGGTGGAGAGGGCTTTAATTTGTAGAGGATTCTGCTATAAACAGCAGCAATACCAATAATAGGTTTTGGATGGATTTTTTATCATCTGTTCTAATAACTGTCATAACTACCTTCTAGTCCACCTTTCTAATAAGCAGTTTTATGAAATAATTTCTTGATGGTAGCCGCAGATAAAGATGGAAGTAGTCTCAAAGGCAAACGTTTGATACTTCATTGAATGAAACAATTTTTTTTTAACCAATAACTTTGTGGTGCTTCCATCTTTTAGAACATTTTTGCTTGTTCACCTGAAGCTTTCAGCATTCATTTCTTTTGCTCATGACAAATTTGGGAATAACTGTCAGATGAAATATCTAATGGTCAGAGTATAGAGTTCCCAAAGGGATACTATGATTTTCATCTTTTAAGAGAGGAGGAACCAGAGGCTATATAGAGTAGTAAATATTGGTATTCTGAGGGATCTGGACATCCTTATAGACAAAACATGAAAAATTAACATGCAGGTATGGCAAATAATTAGGAAAGCCAATGGTACATTAGCCTTTATTGAAAGGAGGTTGAAGTAAGCAAATCATGCTGCAATAATGCACAGACTTGATGAGACCACAATTCACCAAAGATCCTTAGACAGCACCTTCCAAATCCACAAACATTTCCATCTAAAAGGACAAGGGTAGCAGATACATGGGAACAGCACAACCTGCAAGTTCCCCTCCGAGCCACCCACCATCCTGACTTGGAAATATATCACCATTCCTTCACAATCACTGGGTCAAAGTCCTGGAATTCCCTCCCTAATTGATCGTGGGTCAACTCACAGAACATGGACTGTAGCGATTCAAGAAGGCAGCTCACCAGCACCTTCTCAAGGGCAACTAGGGATGGGCAATAAATGCCGGCCAGCCAGTGACCCCCATGTCTTATGAATGAATTTTAAAAAACACCTGGAATACAGTCTCCTTATTTAAAAAAGGATATGCTTGCTTTACAGGGGTACAAACAAGGTTTACTAGATTAATTCCTGAATAAGGAGATGTCCTATGAAACTAGATTTAGTAGAAAAGACTTATATTCTCTACAGTTTAGATGAATGAGAGTTAATCTCAAAGAACAAATGAAGAACAAAGAACAGTACAGCATAGGGACAGGTTCTTCGGCCCTCCAAGCCTGCGCTGATCATGTTGTCCTATTATTGAAACATTATCTTTTGAGCCCTTGATGGGGTTGATGTGAGGAGCTGTTTCCTTAACTGAAGAGCCTGGAACTAGGGGTCATAGTCTCTGGGTTAGGGAGTGCCTGTTGACAACTGAAATAGGGAGAAATGTCTTCACCCAGATGGTTATGGATATTTGAAATTCTCTACCCTACGGATGCTCAGTTGCTAGATATGCTGAATGCTGAGATTGATAAACTAACAAGTGTTGGGTTCCAATGGAATCATGAGGTTATGGCAATAGGGGAACTGAATGGAGTTGATGTAGAAGATCAACTATGAACAAAATTTTACAGTTCCCCCGCAGGTGGATTTGCAGGCTGGGAATGGGGGGCTGTAAAATTCCCTGTGTAGCCTTCCCACCCACTATGACTGGTCTGTCATTTTATGTAGGGCAGGTAAGGCCTAGGCTGGCCTATACACCAATTGGGGACCTTAAAAACTGCTTCCTAATCCAATTTCTAGGCTGATGGGAGGAGTTTGGTGGCAAGGGGTAAACTTAGCAGGTCACCTTGATGGGACTCAAGTGGAAAGGGAGGTGGCTCTACCTCAAGTGCCCCTTTTCTACATTCCTCCAAGGTCAAGGCCCCGCAAAGGCTCCCTCCACTCACAGCCTCTCAATCAGAAACCCCCACACACCTCACTGCTGAAACCAGCACAGGCCTCACCTCCTCTTGCAACTGTGGGACTCCCTGCCTCCCCACCCTCACCCCCACAATCCCACACTCCCCCCCACCCCACCACACACACACACACACACACACACACACACACACACACACACACACACACACACACACACACACACACACACACACACTCCCTCCACCCCTCCCTTCACCACACTTATCTGGTGCTGGACTCTAGAACGTAAAAAATGCCAACTGTGTGAATTCCCAGTCCTGGCTATTGCAGCCATTGGCATATCAGCACAGTGGTTAGCACAGCTGCCTCACAGCACCAGGAACCCGGGTTCAATTCCCGTTTTGGGTGATCATGTGGATATTGCATATTTTCCTTGTGGCTGCGTGGATTTTTTTCCGGGTGCTCCTGTTTTCTCTCACAAGCCAAAGATGTGCAGGTTAGATTGATTGGCCATGATAAATTGCCCCTTTGGGTCAGGGAGATTAGCAGGGTGAATGCTTGGGGTCATGGGGATGGGTTCTGGGTGGGGTTATAGTCAGTGCAGGTTCGATAGGCTGAATGGCCTCCTTTTGCACTGTAGGGATTCTGTGACTACTGGAACTATAGATTGTTTGGCCTCCATATAGATTATTCTATTATATAGAACTATAGATTTTTTTGCTTCTAAGGCAGGACTTCCACCAGATGAAGGGGTGAAAGTCTCCAGCCAATTCCTGTTCGTCAGAGAATTAACTGTGGGGCTATTGTGATTGGTAAGGATGTATTTCTTGCTAAGTTTTCATGTTGTTACAAGTGGCTTCCCTCTCTTCGCCCTCTCCTTGTTTGATCACGACAGTTTTTTTAAAAGAATATACTTGCTAATTTAGTGACTATTTAACTATTACGCTGCTATCATAACATAACCAATAGGATATACTTTCTTGAGTTTAATAAGGAAAGAGGTTTGATTTATTATATTCAATCCAATCTAAGTAATATAACAAAATATGCACCAGCTCTCGCACTCATGTACAAATACCCATACACATATACACATGCACATACTCAAAATTCACACACATAAGTACAGATTATAGAGAGTGGATGGATAGGTTGGCCAAATCAGAGTCCCTAAAAAGAAGTAAAAAAGGATACAGTCTGTAGTTATGTGACTTGGCTGGCTTCAGGCAGAATGCAGTAGTTTTGATGCTTCTGATTTAAAGATGTATAGAATCATAGAATCCAACAGTGCAGAAGGAGGCCATTCAGCCCATCGAGTACGCACAGACCACAATCCCACCCAGGTCCTATTCCCATAACCGCCAGGATTTACTCTAGCTAATTCCCTTGACACTAAGGGACAATTTAGCATGGCCAATCCACCTAATCCACACATCTTTGGACTGTGGGAGGAAACCCGGAGCACCTGGAGGAAACCCACACAGACACAGGGAGAATGTGCAAACTCCACACAGACAGTGACCTAAGCCAAGAATTGACCCAGGTCCTTAGCGCTGTGAGGTAGCAGTGCTAACCACCGTGCCACCATGCCACCTGACTAGAAGACTAGAGGTAGACGACTGAGTTGGTTGTTCTTCAGGAAGCAGTAGTGCTGGGTTGAATTATTTTAAGAAATCTCTTATTACAGCAGCGCGCCCCTGGATGGTCACAATCAGTAAACAGGGCTCAAAGCTTACCAGATGGGTTGGGGAAAAATGGAGGCAGGAGGAATGCCACTTGGATATTTTCCCTAAGAGTGCTTGCCCTCAGTTTACTGTGCGAATATGTGCTTAAAACATTCAAGGGGTTGGCTTATCATGTGACTTTCCTTTTCTAATTGACAGAGGAATTCTTAAAGCAAAATATTATCCACGTGTAAAGGTGACTTGATACTCATGTCAGGAAGACAGCTTTGCCAGGATCTCATCGTTCAAGTGATTAATTGTAATGACCTATCTCCAACAGTTGAAAAACCAGGCTTTCGCCATAAACAGGGCGGCACAGTGGCAGCATGGTTAGCACTGCTGCCTTTCAGCGCCAGGGACCCAGGATCGATTCCCGGCTTGGGTTTGTCTGTGTGGAGTCTGCAAGTTCTCCCCATGTTGGGTTTCATCTGGGTACATTGGCCATGCTGAATTCTCCTTCAGTGAACCCAAACACACGCCAGAGTGTGGCGACCAGGAGAATTTCACAGTAGCTTCATTACAGTGTTAAAGTAAGCCTACTTCTGACACTAAATAAATAAAACTTAAAAAAACTTAAATACTTTGCTAATGAGACAGGAGATGTGAATCCTTCACACTTGAAATCATTGGCTTTGATGGTTTTTATGGGCTGACTAGCTATGGGTTTTATGGGCTGATTGATTATTGTATAGTAATGCAAATTGGGTTTGTCATCTTGTCACTCCGTTTTCAAAAATCTGCTTTTAAACATTGAATTCAGGTTTCAAGTTGATGCATTAAAAATAATTTGTTGTAAAAGGGCTCACCTTCATTAGAAAGATCCTGCCCCATGATCTTATTAAATGGCAGAGCAGGCTCAAGCAGCTTTATGCTGTTATGCGAGACATTTAACAATCATGGCTTGAAATTCATTCTTATATTGGTAAAGCTTTTATTTTACTTCTTAGCTTTTCCTATCCACTGTACGATTGATTACGTAACTTCTTTACCAAGATATTGCGTAGTCTTGCTCGTCCTGAAAGAGTTAAATCCTGCCCGAGGTCAACAAACCTTTTCACGCTCCGTCCTTCGCCAGCTCCGATTCCTGTGGCAGGCGGGGTGGTAAAATTCCTGCCATCATATCGTAAAATGTTTTTAAAATAACTTTCTGGTCTGTATCCTGTAGTTCCTCAAAGACAACTGGGCTGTTAAAATTAGTGACAGTTACTGGAGTAAAAAAATCACTAGTCAGGAGCTGTACAGCTGTCCAAGTGTATCAACATGACTCTAAACTCTGCAAATGACACCATTGCCTGAGTCTGTTTGTCCATGTGCATTATTAACAGTCGTGAGATGTGATAAAATTTGTTTCTGATTACTGCAAATAACAAGATAGAGGAATGAAACAAATTAAGTGGACCTGTCATTCTGAAAATAAAACTATTTGGTAGTGTCCTCTCTTCCCTAATGCAAATTTTGATTTATCATTTATTATTTGATTTATTATTGTCGCATGTATTAGTATACAGTTTCTTGCGTGCTATACAGATAAAGCATACCATTCATAGAGAAGGAGAGGAGGCAGTGCGGAGTGTAGTGTTACAGTCATAGCTAGGGCATAGTGAAAGATCAACTTAGTCTGAGGTAGGACCATTCAAAAGTCTGATGCCAGCAGGGAAGAAGCTGTTCTTGAGTCAGAATAGGAATAGGAATGGGAATAAGAATCTCCATTTGAATATAAATCAACCTTCACTTTTTATCACTCAAAAAATGATTTTACTTATATTAAAGACTGAGAAAAAGGCACTTTCTGTAATTTGAAGATCTGAAACTATGGCGCATAAGCAAGATGTTACTCAGCAATAACCTGTCAGGAACATCAGTTTAGGTTCTGCCAGGGTCACTCAGATCGTGACCTCATTTCAGCCTTGGTTCAGACATGGATAAAAGAGCTGAACTCCAGAGGTGAGATGTGACTGACTGCCCTTGATATCAAGGAAATCTTTGACTGAGTATGACATCATGCAGCTCTAGCAAAACTATTGTCAGTGGAAATCAGGGCATAATTCTCCATTGGTTGGAGTTGTACCTGGTTCAAAGGAAGTTGATTGTGGTGGTTGGAGGTCAATCATAGCTCCAGGACATCACAGCAAGAGTTCCTAAGAGTAGTGTCAGGGTAACTGCCTCATCATAAGATCAGAAGTGGCGACATTCGCTGAAGACTGCACAATGTTTGGCACAATTTACAACTCCTCAGGTACTGAAGCAGTCCATGTTCAAATGCAGCAAGACCTAGACAATATCCAGGCTTGGGCTGACAAGTGGAAAGTAACAATCGATAACATTACTATCGCTGAATCTCCCATGATCAACATTGTAGTGGTTACCATTGACCAGAAATTGAAGTGACCTAGCCATATAAACTATGGTGAGCAGAGCAGGTCAAAGATTGGGAATCCTGCAGTGAATAACACATCTCCCAGCTCCCCAAGCCTATCCACCATCTACAAGACACAAATCAGGAGTATAACGGACTATTCTCTACTTGCCTGGATGAGTGCAGCACCAACAGCACTCAAGAAGATCAATACCATCAAGGACAAAGCAACCCGCTTGATTGGCACCCCATCCACAAACATTCGCTCCCTCCACTGCTGACAAACAGTGGCAGCCATGAGTACTATCTGCAAAATGTACTGCAGGAACTCATCAAGGTTCCTTAGACAACACTTTCCAAACCCATGACCGTTAACATCTAGAAGGGCAAGACCAGTAGATACCTAGGTACACCGTCGCCTGGTGGTTCCCCTTGGAACTATATCACTAACGGTCACTGGATCAAAATCTTGGAACTGCTTCTCTAATAACACTGTGCGCTTACCTACACATAACAACTGCAGTAGTTCAAGAAGACAGCTCGCCACCACCTTCTTACGGACAAATAAGCAAGGACAATCAATACTGGTCTAGCCAGCAACATCCACTTCCTGTAAATGACTTTTTAAAAAATTGCTACTTGAGCTTCATTGATCTACTAATCTTGTAAATAAATTTTATCATGGCTTTATGTATTTCAGAATGGGGCCAACTGGATATAAGCATCAAGCATGCCACTGCTGATGTTTATTTGCACTCCACAGGAGGGACTCCTGGTCAGCCCTGCTTGATATGGAGTAATACCCTAAAACTCTCAGCCTCTGCCGACAGACCAGCAACCTGTTTCAAGAATTACTAGCTATAGAAACAGACTAAAATTTGCCTTAGTGCATCACTAGGTGCTGGAAGAAAATTGGAATTTGCACTCCAGGCCCAAAATCTGGTTAAGCTATCTCAATGATGTCTGGAATATGGGCAAAGACAGGACAGGGAAGCAGGAGGCCAAAACCAGGAACTTACAAAGTAGCAGAGTGGGCGTGGTGATGAGGTCAGTTAATCACTGAAGCCCAAGAAGGAGAGGCCCAAGAACTTGGGCCCGGAGATGCTATTCCCCCCTGCGCCCATAACCTGTACCCAGGAAACCTTTACTTTTGCCTTCATCTGCACGTGTTGATCCTTGGGCACAGGTTTTTCTGGCAAAGCTGATCCCTTACGCAAACCACATTTCTACCAATTAAAATGTAGTTGATATTGAATTATGTAGGACACAGTGCAGAAAAAAGATCATTTGGCCCATCGAGTCTGCACCATCTCCAAAAGAGCATCCCACAGAGGCCCTCTCCTCCGCCCTAATCCCATAACTTCTCACATTTACCATGGCTAATCCACCTAATCTGCACATCTTTGGACTGCGGGAGGAAACCAGAGCAGTCAAAGGAAACCAGTGCAGGGACGGGAAGAATGTGCAAACTCCATACAGAGAGTCACCCATGACCAGAATTGAACCTGGGCCTCTGACACTCTGAGACAGCAATGTTAACCACTGTACTACTGTGCCACAGAATGATTCCCAAAGCCCCCCCAGATATTGGGCCTTGGACCTCATTTTCATCAAGTGCACACTTAAAACGGGTTAAGGTTTGGTTTATATCACTGTGAAGCACTGGGAGGATTCTTGGACTTGATGGGCAAAGTTGACAGAGGGACAGATCATTCTGTGGCAGTACTAGGCAGTAATTTACGGCCTTTACTTCCTGTTTAACAAGCTCTACTTCCTGTTTTGACCACAGGCAGAGAAGCGCATTAATTCTCATCATATGGTCATCTCTTGCTTACAGTTTTGTCAAAAAAAAGAGGAGACCCAGAGGGGAAGAAACAGCAAAAAGGGGAAGTAAGAATACTGATATGAATTGGTCTTGTATACTTCAAAATGGAACACCAATAAAACGGGGAAATAAAAATACTGGTCTGAATTGGTCTTGTATACTTTAAAATGGAATACCAGGGAAATGGGGAAATAAGAATACTGGTCTGAACTGATTTCTTTTTTTCCTTTTAAGGAGTTAATGGTCCTCAGCTAAGTGGACCTAAGGATTGGCTGGGAAGGAAGGAGAGGGGAGGGTGCGTGAGGAAGAGGATTGAAAGCCAAGAGTGGCATCATTGGAGGGGGGAGCACCCAAGAGTGGTGGCAGGCATTTGGAAATTCAAAGAGCCTGGCAACTTGTTTCTACTTGACTCCTTCAGCATAGTAAAACACCCCAAGATGTAACTGTAAGGAAATTATTCTTGGTACTAAACTGCACTAATTGTGTTAACGTTCAAATGGATTATATTCAATTATAGTCAACATTTAATCATGTTAACATTACATTTTGTAACTACAAAGCGTCAGGTTAACATTCCATTTTGTAAACACTGATACTGCTGAGGTACGTGATGGTGATTAGTTTTATGCATTTTGACCGGTATGATGAACTGAGGTAGCTGACTGCAATAGCTAAAGTATGTTTGCAAACCTTAACTCCTGATCTTAATTTTGTGTTCAAGAACCCTCGTAAACTTTGCTTAAGATGTTACCTTTGGATAGCCAGGACTAACTCAATTACATCAAATCCTATCGTCATCACCCCTGGAAGGGACCAGTATTAACAAAGTCACATCAAGTACAAATCACGTCATGCCAAGCAGGCCCAGCAGCTGGAAAATGTGCAAAAGGAGTAAATTCTTGCCACATAGAGAAAGATAACACCATTATAAATATAGAACTATAAATAAGGGAAGACCATGCGATGAGAATTAATGTGTTCCTCTGCCTGTGGGCAAAATGGGAAGTAAAGCCCGTACCTGTAAATTACGAGTTTAAGTTTTATACCATTTTTATATAATTTAATAAATTCACCCTAATTGTCATAGACTGATCTACTCCTCTGTCGACTTTCTCTGTCGAATCCAAGAATCCTTAAAGTGCTTCATGACAATGTAAACCAAACACCTGCTTCAAGCATGGCTACAGGGCACCTATTGTTTGTTACTACCTCCTGAGACATGGATGCATTTCCTGCCTGTCATTTTATTGAGCTTTAAGTCGGCCATTGGCCCAATTTCTGGATTTTGTTTTCAGCTTAAGAACTAAAATATTAATTTCCCATTGCGTTTATTATGATGCAATGTATGCACTATTAATAAAGGAGTTATAGTAATCTAGCACATAATAAACGTAACAATTTTAAATTACATGATGACGTAAGATATTCCAGCTTTAATGTCACAGTACAACAGGGCATTGAATTGCCTTTAATTTTATTAGTAATGTTTGCAGCCTTTAGTTGCCATGGTCACAAGTACTTCTAGAAAAGGGGAGAAAATTTGAAAGGAGGAAGAAAACCAAATATTTTTGTGGCCATGTTATTGCAATATTAAACATAAACCACTCTTCTTTCTTTCCTACTTACTGCTCTCTAATTAAGATGACCCACAGACAGCTTGTTGCCTTTACTAATATCATTAAACATGCCCATCATTAGGATAGTACACAATGGCTTTTTCTTGTTTTCTTTTCCTGGGTGAAAGCAACCGATCACAATGTACTTCTCTTTAATCTAAAATAAAGCGGCTTTAACTAACTCAAAAGTTGGGAATTCACCAAAATGGGGGGCTGAATCCTAGCTCCCAAAAAGTGGTTTTGGACTGTTTCAGAGGTTAAAGTGCAAAGAATTTACATTGGGAAGCCAACCTGACTCAAACCCATCCTGACTCACATCTTGTCTGTTGGAGATGTTATTTTCACTGCTTGTGGTCCGAGAAGAGAAGTGCTTCCTCCAGGCCCACAAGCTACCAAGTAAACTTCCTCTCACAACTGAATTCTTATCCCCACAAAACAACTGCCTCATTAATTCTATCCCGATCATTATAGATCCAGCGGCCACAGGAGTCCTGCAATCCCACCCAGTCACCCCAAAACTATCAGCAGACTTTTCCCTCAATTCGGGTTCCACCAACAACTACTGTGACCCACCTCGCTACAAATGGGACTCATTGCGTTCCAGACTATCTCTGCTGTGATCCGGACTCCCTCGTGATTGGGACAATCCACCTCTATATTATTGCACTCCCTCACTTCACCTCCCTATTTACAGATCCTTCAGCCCAAAATGCCGTCAGTCTGTCACTTAGGCTGCTTTTGGGTGGGAACCCAACAAGATCGGCACTTAAATTGGAAACCTGCTTGACATTCAGAAATCCTGTTTCCCAGTACAGAATGCAACTTCTGGTTAAAATCCAAGGCTGAGGAAAATTGGCTGGGGTTTGTTTCTATGAGACCATTATATACTATATAAATAACCCCTGGTCAGAATAGAACATTTGATGCAGAAATAGGTCAAAAGGAAAATAATTACTATTTCAAAATGGCTACCACATCACTCTAGGCTATGAAGACACTGGGGAAGGACACACACAGCTAGATTTTTCTCCTGGGTGCTACTGGGACATCTGGCTGACAGCTGTGTCCATTTTGAGGCCTTGCTATGTGGCCAGTAGGCTTCTGACAGAGGGTAAGGGCCTTGAGGCATGATAGCTTCCAGACTTACAAAAAGGTAGATCTAGCTTTAGGAGAGGAGGAATTCACATGAAGATGAAACGTCAGATGCAAGTGTGGTTCAGGTTGTTTATTGTGGAAAGTAGAGAAACATTTCTTACTCATCCGGGCCCAAGTTAAAATCTATGGGCCTCTGCTCAGCTGGACCACCAACTGAAATTATGGGGAGCATGGGCAGCATGCTGCTCCACTGTCCTAGGACACTAATTACCAGGTTAAAAGTCCCTAATACCTGATTAAAAGATTGCTCTGACTTCTCAGTCCTCGGGAAAATAAGGATCATAGAATCTCTATAGTACAAAAGGAGGCCATTCGTCCCATCAAGTCTGAACCAACCACAATTCTATCCAGACCCTATTCCCGTAACCCTGCTAATCCTCCTGACACTAGGGTCAATTTAACATGGCCAATCCATCTAACCCACACATCTTTGGACTGTGGGAGGAAACACATGCAGACATGAGGAGAATGTGCAAGCTCCACTCAGACAGTGACTCAAGGCTGGAATTGAACCTGGGTCCCTGGCATGCGAGGCAGCAGTGCTGACCACGTCATTGGTGGGGACAGTCCAGCAAATCAATTCCAACAAATTATCTGGGTGCAAAAAGGCTTAAATCCTCCCATAAAGAATGAACCACTGGTGAAATTTTAAATATTCCCAATTGGTGCAAGCTAGCTAAGAGGCATTTAAAAGGATCAATTCTATTAGCAATTCGTTCTTCCCCCTTCCATCCATAATCTAATCTCAATTTAAATCTTTCCCAAAAAGTGGATAATCAGGAAGATTTGCCTTTAGAGTTAGCAACGGCTTTAAGAAGTGGATTCTGAAAATTGTCTTCCTGGAAAATTTGATTTATGAAAAGTTTAACTTAATTTGGTAGGTTTATATTTGGGAAAAAAACCAAGCTAATTAATTCAAAGAAGCTATATTCACACCAAAAACTAAATTGAAATTTAAAAAACAAGCATATGTTTTACGCTATTAGTTTTTTTAATAGAATCATAGGCCATTATTTTTTAACAGGATCTGTGCTATTGAAAGAAAAAGCGCTAACGGCTTTTATCAAAAGAATGATTTGGACTGGAATTCTGCACCCATTCATGCCAGTGGGATTGCCAAACAGAAGGTAAGCAGTAGGATTTTGGGGCATTGAGTCAGTTTGGGGTGGGGTTAGGAATGGCTTGAGCATGGTGGGCTGGATGCACTGGGACTGGAGTGAGGTGGCATTGGGCAGAGTAGGGAAGAGTTGGGTGTCAAGTCAAATCAGGTTGGGTTAGGTCTGCAGGGAGGGGGGTGGTCAGGCCTTTGGGGAGTGGTAGGGAAGTCTGAAATGGGCTTGGGGTAGGGGTGAGAGAAAGTCAGGATGAGATCACTGGGGGAGCCAGGGTATATTGGAGGTGGGGAGTTCCGAGGAGGCTTGGGGGCTAATCTCATGGGAGGATATTGGGTTGGCCACCTGGATGTGGTATTAGAAGGGTTGGAGGATGCTTGTGTGAGGTTAAGATGGGTCAGTGCCCAGCCAGAAGCTAGAAAAGTTATAAATTCGGTATTTCTGGACAGCTATTGTTGTAACATAGTCAGAATCATCCAAAGTTTGTAATACAAATTGCATTTTGGAAGATTCCCTGTGCAGAGAAATTTAAAATGTGAAATTTCCAGACAATTGCAATGCAAACCTTGCCTGGGAACATCCAGGGGTGATTCTCCATCTCGACGTTATGTGAAATCTTCTCCTGCATAAAGACAGATAGTTTAACTGTGAGCATAATGGATGAAGGAACAGATCAGAAGCATGCACCGATCTTGTCTCTGCTGAGTCCTCCTCATTAAGTGATTAAGACACTGTTTATGTAGGTACTGACATGAGATGGTGAATTTAAAGTGGCTTGCAGACACTCGGTGCTGATGACCCTTCTGCCGGTCTTGTGTGATATCCCCATGGACTGTGTGATGCCCTTAAGAGATTGTGAGTTTATGGGAAGTGGGAGTTTCATTTACTCTTCCATCTCCTGCATTTCATGATGGTCATTTTCTGGGTATCCCAAGTGGTCACCTCCCTGGTGACGTTCTCCAGGACTGGTGTGATCAGATGAGGGGATCTTCTGCTCCAAACCCTCAGAAAGAAGACTTCCAACGTTCCCTAGACGCAGAGGAGATGCATCAGGTCTTACGCTGATGTAAAGGTTGGCATGATGGCAGAGTGGATCGCATAGCTGCCTCACAGCACCAGGAACCTGGGTTCGATTCTGGCCTTGGATGACTGTCTATGTGGAGTTTTCACGTTCTCCTCATGTCAGCGCAGATTTCCTCTGGGTGTTCCAGTTTCCTCCCAGAGTCCACAGATGTAGAGGTTAGATGGATTAGCCTTGGTAAATGCATGGGGTTGCGGAGATAGAGTAGTAGGGTAAGTCTGGGTGAGATGCTCTTTCAGAGAGCCCGAACCTTAGAGCAATACAGCACAGAAACAGGCCCTTCAGCCCAACTGGTCCATGCCCTCCCAGCAAGTCCTGATTGCCTGCGTTTGGCCCATATCCCTCTAATCCTTTCCCAGGGATGTGTATTTATCCAAATGCTTTTAGAAATGTTGCTACTGTCTCAACTGCTGTCTCTGGCAGCTCATTCCATACGTGCAGGCTCAATGGGCTGAATAGCCTCCTTCTACACTGAGGAGGTTCTATGATAACGAATGGACGGGAAACTTACTGCACATCCCACCATGAGATTTGCCAAGCTCTTTGCTGATGTTTAATTAATGAGCTGGAAAACGCAAGATGGCATGTGTTCAGCCATCTCACCATCCATCAGGAATCGCACTGATGATCCCACTCGCCCAAGATTTCTCCTCTCTAGCAGGCGAATTAATCCCCCTTCAGGATTTCCCTGATGCTTTCCTGCTTCTTTGGACTAACCGGTGGAGGAGATTGCACCTGTTTCTCAGCAGCTCACACGTGGTTTTAGCATATGTCACACGGGCTGAAAGTAAACGAAGAGAGAGGAAAAGCCAGCGTGATCAATATGTTAAACATGATTCGACTTTCCTGGCACGGCTTTCCATTCTCACCAAACTGGTCAAATCACATTTGTTCACTGTCTGCTCCAGTCGGGTGCAGCGAGAGATTCTATTTTACACTGCCCAAATAGATTAAAATAATTCATTAATGCTAATTAATTAATTTGACCAAAACATCCAAAAATTGAATGTTCTGCTGCAGGCATTCACTTTTCCCAAGGATTATAAACTAATCTTCGGAATAACATCATTGAAATTCTGTACAAAAGCTGAGACCAATCTTTTGTATCAGAACGCAGCCTAGTATCTCAGTATACAACAAACTTTTTTGCTTTGATCAGATGCCTCAACACCTTAGAAGCTTATAGATAACTGAGCATGAAATACGTGCACACTTTACTACAAGTAAGTTTTATATATATGGGAACTGCATGTCCTTCTGTGTTTCTCTAGGCATCTACAATATGTTACTTATTGCTCCTAGTGCTTCTCTGAGATGCACCTGACTGAAATGTCAGAATTTTACCACCCCACCCGCCTTGGGAATCAGAGGGGGCAAGAGGCGGAACTTGGAAAGGTCCCTTGACGTCGGGTGAGATTTTACAGTTTCGGGATGAGCACAGCTGGAAAATCCCGTCCATTATCGTAAATGATGAATAACTGCTCTCGTGAAACAAAAGATTTACTGAGTTAAGCGGCATCCATCACCACAGTATGCTTCAGGAAAATGCTGCTGCTGCGAGCTGAGTTTCTTGAGTGTCAGCCTGAGAATGCATGCTTAGACCTGGACCGGAATTCTCTGATCGTACCAGCAGCTGGAATTCTCCAGGCCCGCTGCAGTGAACAGAGATTTGGCTGAGTGCCAAATTCTCCATTGGCAGCGATAGTGTGTTGTGTGAGACAGGAGGATATTGGCCTTGCTATGAGCCACCAGGGCCAGACACCTAGGGGGATTTAATTGGTTGCAGTGATGAGGCCCATTACTGACTGGAAAACCTGTGGCGACCTCACTGCAAGATAAGGTTCTTATGTGGATTGTCTCTTTAAGGGTCAACCTGAAGCATAAAGATCACATAACGTGGGGAACCAGTCAGGGAGCAGAGGTGGATTATTATATCTGACAGGATTTTGCTGCAAAAAGAGTTTGGCCTGTTCCTCTTCATCCTGATCCCAATACTTTGAAATCAACCTGGTCTACCTGTTATTCCTTGCAGCACGGAGGAGAAGAGAAGTTTTTTTGTCTGTGATCTACATTTTTGGAGCAGTCACCATTGTAATCTTTTCACAGTGGAAGAGGCAATAGCATAGTGGTTTTATCGCTCGACTATTAATCCAGAAACCCAGCTAATGCTCTGGGAACCCGAGTTCAAATCCTGCCATGGCAGATGGTGAAATTTGAATTCAATAAAAAATATCTGGAATTAAGAATCTACTGGTGACCAGAAAATCATTGTTGATTGTCGCAAACACCCATCTGGTTCACTAATGTCCTTCAGGGAAGGAAATCTGCCGTCCTTACCTGATCTGGCCTACATGTGACCCCAGAACAACAGCGATGCGGTTGACTCTCAACTGCCCTCTAAACAAGAGCAACACAGGATAGGCAATAAATGCTGGCTCAGCCAGCAACGCTGATGTCCATGAACAAATGGATGAAACATATTTCTATATTGAGCTATTAATGATTAATGATATAATAATTGCAGGTTTAATGACTAATTTTCAATTATCAGGAAGCAAAAATAATGTGATTTTTTTTATCTCAGGAAAATTGGGGTAGTATGAATGGACAGTATTAAGGAAGCCATTACTCTAACTACATTTTAAACCATTTACTGGCCTGCTGTCAGGGGTGATTTGCTTTGTGTAGTTTATGGTTGTTACTGAAGTACTGCTTTATAGCTTGCAAGTATTAACATAGCCTGACAGACTGATACTTTTCCTCCAAATCATTTCAACATTTCAGGCCAAAATATTTGTGCGTGTAATTTTTGTTTTGGCCAACCCCAGGTCAGGAAATGCCTCTGAAACTTGGTGAGTATGTTTTTCACCCGCCTGTGCCAGAAACTATTCATTTTTTCGTCAATTTAAGCCCATTGCAACTGGGAAGACTGGCAACATATTTAATTAATGGAAACTAAATTTTTTTTCTTTCTAGCCATGTGGATGAATCTCATATAAACAGATGAGAACAATTGTGGTAAGGACAGATGTTGATAGAAATTGTCAGTACAAAATGCCCAGTTAATTTGTATTCAGTTCCCTCAGGGTAAATCCAGATCCCGTTCCACAGCCCAACACAAACTTGAACAATCCTACAATGTTCACTTGATGTTTAAACTTCTGCCCACAAGTAACATTGGACAATGTGATAACAATGCCTGGGAGTGTGTTGTGTAACAAGAACTCATGTATTCTAGTTTATAGCTTGTTTCTCTTTCTAAGGCACGTCCCTGATGTCCTACTTAAAGATTGTGTGCTGACAGGCAATTGATGCCCTTTTAGCATCACTATTGCTGGCCGCTGGGGAAAAAAAATGATCTGGAAAAGCTTGGTATTATTGAACATGGTATCATTACGAATAATCACACGTCCACAATTATGAAGTAGCAACCTGGCTGTATAAGTATAGCACCATAGAACACTGCAGCACCAAAAACCATCTGGCCTAGCAAATCTATGCTGCTGTTTTTCTTTCCTTGAACCAGTTGTTCAAATCCCACTATTCTGCAGTCTCATAATTCCCTCTCAAAATAACTCATAAACTCTGTCTCAACAATGCTTTGTGGCAGAATGCGAAACTAACCCTGATTCTATCTTATATAATTCTTAAAAGAATTCTGCACTTCAGTAATTTTGATGATCAGTCAAAACAAACTAACTATTCCTATTTCCCCGAGGTATTATATAAACTGTAAAGCACTTTGGGATGTCATGAAGGCATAAACGGTGTGACATAAATGCAAGTTTTTTTTCTTTCTCATAACCCTTCACAATTGAATACATCTTTTAATCAAAAGCTTGCAACTTATTTAAACATTAAGAAATGCCCATCATCCAACAAATGGATGCCATCTCCTTATAATTGATGTGAATCACTCCCATTCTTATATTCCAAAGGAGCAACATAGCGCCACAGTGGTTAGCACTGCTGCCTCACAGTGCCAGGGAGCTGTGTTCGATTCCTGGCTTGGGTCACTGTCTGTGTGGAATTTGCACATTCTCCCCATGTCTGCGTAGGTTTCCTCTGGGTGCTTCAGTTTCCTGCCACAGTCCAAAGATGTGTGGGTTAGGTGGTTTGGCCAAGCTAAATTGCCCCTTAGTGTCAGGGCAGTTAGCTAGGGTGAATGAATGGGGTCATGAGGATAGGGCCTGGGTGGGATTGTAATCAGTGCAGACTCGATGGGCCGAATGCCCTTCTTTTGCACTGTAGGATTCTATGATATTTTCTGTCTGACTACCAGAAAATAGAAAATTGCAATCGATTGGGTCTTTAACAAGTCAATGGCTTGTTAATTATTCATTTCAAAGTGGCGGATGAGCTTCTCGTTTCGACATCCACTCGCCTTCCGTAATATTGGAGATTACCTTGATGATGTGGATTACCAACCCAACGTTATCACAGTATATTTTATGTGACCGCAGAGCAGAGGCTGGCCTGATTTGCAGCCATAAACTACAGCCCAAAGATGTCTTCTCTTGATTGCTTTCTTTCTCAGTAGAGATTTCTCAGTGGACAACACGGTGGCACAGTAGTTAGCGCCGCTATCTCACAGCACAAGGGATCCGGGTTCAATTCTCAGCTTGAGTTACTGTCTGCGCAAAGGGTATACATTCTCCCCATGTCTGTGTGCGTTTCATCTGGTTGCTCTGTTTTCATCCCAGAGTCCGAAAGGTGTGCTAGTTAGGTGCATGGGCCATGCTCAATTCTCCCTCAGTATACTCAAACAGGTGCCAGAGTGTGGCGACTGAGGGATTTTCACAGCAACATCATTGCAGTGTTAAGGTAAGTCTACTTGTAACACTAATAAATAAATCAAATAAATCAGAGTCCTAATTGCATATCATTGATGGAAAGGAAGACTAGGAAGAAAAGACATCAAGATGAGGCACTGGTGTAGTGCTGCTGCACTGACTGAGGGACTGCTGCATTGTTGGAAGTGCCGTCTTCTTGTACAGATGTATAATATCCTGTGGTGCAATGCAAGAGCAATGAGTTCTCTTTTAACCATTACTTTAAATCAGATTCACACTTATCTCATTGAAGTTTGTCAAACCTTGGATGTGCATTGTTTTGTATCCCTACGCCTCAAAAATACTAAATTGCTTGTGAATTGTTTCAGGAAGTTCAGAGGTCATGAAATAGTCTGATCCAGAATTTCTGCCAAAATGCTGGTGAGGTTAATGATGCTGACCCATTTTAGGTGAGAGGATGCTGTGCTGTTGAACATAGAAATTGAAAAGTCACTGCCCCGGTTGTCCGACTCCACCAATAAATTTGTGAAAGTGTCATCTCGCTGGTCATTGAAACACATTGAATAGTGTGAAATTGCTGCATTTGCTCAGTAGGTACAAACTAAACTTGTGACCAAATGTTAAGTTTTGTCATTCCAAATATAATTTAATAATGTGATAAATATTAACCGCTGTTGATCAACTTCTCTGGTACAGTAATTAATTATTACAAGCATACAGTCTCATACATTCAGGGATTGATTGTTGTTGGAGGTTCAAAACTGTTAAAATGCTTCAATTAACTTTTCTTTCTCTCTTTATCTCTCTCTTAATTCAATCTTTTCTTCTCTTTATTTCTCTGTCTTTGCCTGATTTGACATTGAATTCGCCCACTCTAATTTACATTTCCCTTAATTTCACAATCTCTCAAACTGTTTGTTTAATGTGATCCCCTATCGCTTGCCTTGTTCACTCAGGCCCCAGATGCCTGGTTTGCCTCATTAGGCTGTTATCAGCTCTCAGTTTTGGCAATCTGCCAGGCAAAAATATTTAATAACATCAACATGCCTGAGCAAATCTAACAAAAGTCATTAAGATTCCCTGTAACAGCAAAATCTGGCCTCTTGTAAAAGTGCCCGACAAATCATTAAAATGACCCTATCCCCAAGATGTGGGATGGGGTCAGAGTTTTAACATTGTGGGAGTTGTACCCATCTTGGCTCAATTCCAGGAGAAAAATTGCAACACCAGAATTTTAAGCTCTAAGTTTGTCCCTGAAATTAAGACCTTCTTATAAATGTTAATGGATTTTTAAAATTAATTTACAGGATATGGGCATCACTGGCTAGACTGGCATTTATTGCCCATCCTAACTGTCCTCCATTTCAGAGGGCATTTAAGAGTCAACCACCTTGCTGTGGCTCTGGAGTCACATGTAGACCTGACCAGGTAAGGACGGCAGATTTCCTTCCCTAACGGGCATTAGTGAACTACAGGGGATATTATGACAATCAACAATGGTTTCATGGTCATCATTAGACTTTTAATGTGAGGATCTCCGACAAGGTCAAAAGAGGGCCTTAGAATAGGGTCCCACATCCAATTCTGCCACTTCACTTGTAAATATCATGTTGTAGCCCAAGAAAGTTGTTTCATTAATGCCTTTAGAACATCTTCACTGGCCCTACATCTCTGGTGCAAGTCAATAGAGTAGGAAATCCAACTAATAAAATCGACAGTGTGAAAGGTTTGAACAAATACCACAAACCAGTAGGTGTCTTTTAATTACAGTAGGGCATTCTAAAATTGGGTTTTGTAATATCAGACTCAGCAGACATCTGTAATCCTTATTATGGTGCAGATGCCATTGTGAATCAGAAATATGTCAACATTAGCACAAATATTAACTTAAAGGGAGCTAATTATCACTATTCACATAGTATTTACTGTGGCTGTGTTGTACTAGTGACTGCTCAAATGTTACATGTAGAAGTTTTTCGCTCATTCTGTAAAATCCTGTTTATTTAGTAAAAGAAATAGTCCTCTTAACAGTGGAGACTTGTTACGTGTATGTTATATTTAAAGAAAGCCACAAATCCCTATTAATTTCATTTCAGTTCAAATCATTACCAACTGGTGTGACAAATGTTTTATTTTTCTGTTACCTGCGCTGTCATAAACGTACCATTATGGTTACAAATGAGAACTAAGGGGTCGATTTTACTGAATGCAATATTCCCTTCTGCCCCCCACCACTGGATAAAAATGCAGCCATGATCCCACTCACCAAAAATTTGTCTGCCCTGCAGCCATATCACACTCAGGGTAGGCCAGAAGCTTGGCATCCAAGTAGCACCAGGTGGTGGTCACTGCTAGGACTACAGACAACCCCAAAGGAGAGGTTATGGAGCCAGTCCTCAAGGTAAGCCCAGGATATCAGCAGGGCCTGGGGCTGGCAGACACCAGTGAGAAGGTTTGAGACGTCCAGGGGCCTATGACCTTGTGGCGGCATGTCTTCGATGGGCACAGAGTATCCTTCCCCTCAAAGGAGCCTTTCTGCCCACCTCCCCCACCCCACTCCTTCTGGCCTAACACCAGACAGAAAGGTGAAAACTACTGAGCTATACAGTTAGCCTGGGCCTTCCCCTGTCACAGATAAATAGAGGCAGAGGTAGAATGAAGCCAAGGAGTTCCAATTCATTGATCACTTTAGTAGGCCTAAGGGTGGACAGGCTGCATGACACCTCCCCCAGCTGCTGTATAATGAGAGTTAGGTCAGAAGAGAATGGGAAGGTGGTGGGAAAGCCAAAAACTGGTTTTTACAACTCTCTTTACCTTCAAATATGTGGACTGAAAGGCCACAAAACCCAGCCCTAAATTGGTAATCTCAGAAAGCACTTGGAGAGCTGCTATCGAAATTGATGTATTCGATTGGTACAGTTGAAGTTAGGGTCAGTGAATAGGTTGAGTGGAATAAGGCAACCCTGAGGCCATATTTAGTTGAAGCATAATGATCTTTAGACAGATATTTATCAGTTTTGTTTCATTCAAAATTATTGGGCTATAGTTAAGCAAAATTTGCATACCCTATAGGAGTTAATTAATGATATTCCTAGCTGCTGAACTCATTCATATTCATAACTCCTGAGCTCATCCATATTCATACTGCTTGAACGCATCCTTAATTGTCCTGAAATTATCTATAAACCTCTCATTAATATTCTTGAATCATCCTCATCAGCAAAATGCAGTATTTCACTTTATAAAAACTGATTATTTATTTGCAAGAATATTTCTGCATTCATTCAATGCAGCATGGTCACTGCTTGACACAGAAACATTTCTTGAGCCTGTTCAAGTCTTGTCATGTCAACAGAAATCGAGCGGGCAGTCAATACCCACCTGAGCCAACTTGCCGATGACCCTCTTTCTCTGCACAGGCTTCCGAAAGCTTGTGGGATTAGAATATAAACTGGTCGGACTTTAACCTGGTGTTGTGAGACTTCTTACTGCTCAAATTTCAGCCAGTCTTTCTGAACAGGCAACAATGACTCCCTTTGGAAAGTGATGAAGTTTCTGCTTCAAACGTACAGAAGGGGCACCAATGGTGCTTTTTTGCTATTTTAACCTGAGACCTATGACAGAAGCTGTTGTGCTTTTTCACCAAACTCATTGAGGTCATCGAGTCATAGATGTTTACAACATTGGAATAGGCCCTTTATCCTAACTTATCCATGCCACCCTTTTTTTTAACCCACTCAGCTAGTCCCAATTGCTCACATTTGTCCCATTTCCCTCTATATCCATCCTACTCGTGTACCTGTCTAAATGTTTTTTAAAAGACAAAATTGTACCCGTCTCTACTACTACCTCTGGCAGCTTGTTCCAGACACTCACCACCGTCTGTGTGAAAAAAATTGCCCCTCTGGACCCTTTTGTATTTCTCCCCTCTCACCTTAAACCTATGCCCTCTAGTTTTAGACTCCTCTACCTTTGAGAAAAGATGTTGACTATCTAACTGATCCATGCCCCTCATTATTTTGTAGACCTCTATAAGATAACCCCTCAGTCCCTTACGGTCCAGGGAAAAAAATTCCAGTCGGTCCAGCCTCTCCTTATAACTCAAATTATCAAGTTCTGGTAGTATCTTAGTAAATCTCTTTTGCACTCTTTCTAGTTTAATAATATCCTCTTTATAACAGGGTGACCAAAACTGTACACAGTATTTCAGGTGTGCCCTTACCAATGTCTTGTACAACTTCAACAAGCCATTCTCTCCCTTTCTCTCTACTCCCTGAGTCATTCTCTCCCCCTCTCTCTCTCTCTCCTCCCTGAGCTAATCTCTCCCTCTCTCTCTCCCTGTCTCTCTCATGTGCATAGATCCCTGAAAGTTGACACCCAGGTTGATAGTGTTGTTAAGAAAGCGTACGGTGTGTTAGCTTTTATTGGTAGAGGGATTGAGTTTCGGAGCCATGAGGTCATGTCGCAGATGTACAAAATTCTGGTGCAGCCGCACTTGGGAGTATTGCATACAATTCTGGTCGCCGCATTATAGGAAGGATGTGGAAGTATAGGAAAGGGTGCAGAGGAGATATATCAGGATGTTGCCTGGTGTGGTGGGAAGGTCTTATGAGAAAAGGCTGAGGGGCTTGAGGCTGTTTTTGTTCGAGAGAAGGTTAAGAGGTGACTTAATAGAGGCATACAAGATGATCAGAAGATTAGATAGGGTGAACAGTGAGATCCTTTTTCCTCGGATGGTGATGCCTAGCACAAGGGGACATAGCTTTAAATTGAGGGGTGATAGATATAGGACAGATGTCAGAGGTGGGTTCTTTACTCAGAGTAGTAAAGGGGTAGAATGCCCTGCCTGAAACAGTAGTGGACTCGCCCACATTAAGTGCAGTTAAATGGTCATCGGATAAACATATGGATGACATTGGAATAATGTCTGTTAGATGGGCTTTAGATTGGTTTCACAGATCAGCACAACATCGAGGGCCGTAGGGCCTGTACTGTGCTGTAATGTTCTATGTTCTATCCCATTCTGAACAATGAAACCAAGCATGCCAAATGCCTTCATCACCACTCTGTCTACCTGTAACTCAACTTTCAAGGAGCTATGAACTGTAGCTCTAGATCTCTTTGTTCTACAACTCTCCCAAGTGCCCTACCATTAACTAAGTAAGTCCTGCCCTGGTTTGATCTACCAAAATCTGTGGCAAATTGTTCCACAGATTCACCATCCTCTGGCTGAAGAAATTCTTCTTCATCTTTACTTTAAAGGATCATTCGTTCAAACTGAGGTTGTTCTCTCTGGTTCTAGTTTTTCCTACTAGTGGAAACATCCTCTCCATATCCATTCTACCCAGGACTCACAGTATGCTTCAAGGGTCTACACAATTTTCCTTTCTTTCATTTAGGCAAAAACTGGACAGAATGCTGTGCTGCCTTGTTGCACCATTGTGATATTTCCCACCTAGCGATTCTCTCCGTGCTCCAATGCAGGTGGAACCATATACTCAAGTTGTATTGATAGCAACATATACAATTCCATCTCCAATAATGTAAAATTGGGAAAATCAAATCTGTAAGACTAAGTGCTTCCAACATGTCCATTTTCTAGCATGGAGCACTATATAACAATCAGTTGGAGGAACCCTTGTGGATTTTTCCATTGCAAGAAGTCTTACACACCAGGTTAAAATCCAACAAGTTTATTTGGTAGCGTGCGCTTGCGGAGCGCTGCTCCTTCAGCAGGTGAGATCCTGCTTACCTGATGGAGTAGCAGTGCTCTGATAGGTCGTGCTACCAAAAAAAACTGTTGGACTTTAACCTGGTGTTTTGAGAATTCTTGCTATGCCTATACCCCAGTCCAACGCCTGCATCTCCACATCATGGATTTTTCCATTGCCCAGGCTATGGTCAATGTGCTCAATTGTATTGGAGGCCAATCACTTAGGCAGAAAACAGTCTTTGAGAAGTTTGCTCTGTATGACACAGCACTGCATCAAGTGGTCTTGCTGAACCCAATGAGGCAGCCAGCATGAATTAGAGCAGCAAGTATATCTCAATCTCAACTTACAGCCCACAGGAGTGAAAAGGACAGTGTTCAAATTCATTGTCCTTCTCAGTTCTTATATTTATCAATAGATTGTCAGTTCCCACATTATAACAACAATGAATATAATGTGGGGGCAATGTAATAGCCACAGAATTCACTAAAATTATAAGTCCATCATAGCATCATAAGAAATAGAAACAGGTATAGGCCACTTGGCCCCTCGGGTCTGCTCTGCCATTCAATATAATCCTGGCTGAGCTGATTGCAGCCTTAATTTAATTTTCCCACATGTCCTCTGAAAGCCTTGACTCCCTGGTCAATCAAAAACCTATCTAACTCAACCTTGAACATATTTAATGACCCAAATCTACTCTCCATGGAAGAGAATTCAAAGACTAACCACCCTCAGAGAGAAGAAACTCCTTCTCTTCTCAGTCAGTCTTAAGTGGGAGACCAGTTATTTTTAAAACTGTATCCCTAGTTCTATATTTCTTCGAGAGAGAGAGAGAGAGCATCCACCCTGTCCAGCCCCCTCAGAATTAGTCATGTTTCAAAAAGATTGCCTCTCATTCTTCTAAATGCCAATGGACATAGGCCCAAATCTGCAAAACTCTTTCTCATAAGGCAACACCTTTTTCCTACGAATCTGTATACTGAACCTTCTCTGATATGTTTCCAATGCAAATAGATCCCTCCCATAAGGATGGAGACAAAAACTACATAATACCTCAAATGCAATTTTACCAACGACTTATACATTTGTAGCAAGACTAATCTATTTTTATACTCCATCAATAAACACCGACACTCCATCTGCCTTTCTAATCACTTGCTGTACCTGTGTGCTGACATTTATTGATTCATGTACAAGGATACCCACATCCCTTTGTACTGCAGCATTCTGCAGCCTCTCTCCATTTAAATAATATTGGTAATGCATGGCAGATAAATTTGAGGTTATCCAATTTGGTGGTAATAATAGGAAGACAAATTATTACTTGAAAGGGTGTAAATTGGGAGAGATAGATACTCAACGAAACCTTGGAGTCTTCATGCATCAGTCGCTGAAAATAATCGCGAGAGTACAGCAGCCAGTAAAGAAGGCAAATGGAATGTTGACCTTCACACTGAGAGGGTTTGAATACAGGGATAGGGATGTTTTGCTGCAATTGTATAGTGTGTTGGTGAGGCCACCCTGGAGTATTGTGTGCAATTTTGGTGTCCTTATCTGAGGAAGGATGTCCTTGCTATAGACGGAGCACAGCGAAGGTTTACCAGGCTGATTCCTGGGATGGCAGGTCTGTCATATGAGGAGTCATTAAGTTGGTTAGGATTATATTCACTGGAGTTTAGAAGAGTGAGAGGAGATCTCATTGAAACTTATAAAATTCTAACAGGGTTAGATAGGGTAGATTCAGAAAGAACGTTCCCAATGGTGGGGTAGCCCAGAGCTAGGGATCATAGTTTGAGGATAAGGGGTAAACCTTTTAGAACTGATGTGAGGAGAAATTTCTTCACCCAGAGGGTGGTGAATGTGTGGAATTCAGTACCACAGATGGTAGTTGAGGCCAAAACGTGTGATTTCAAGAAGAAATTCAATAAAGCTCTTGGGGCTAAAGGGATCAAGAAATATGGGTGTACGGCGGAATCAGGATATTGAATTCGCTGATCAGCCAGGATCAAAATGAATGGCGGAGCAGACGCGAAGGGCTGACTGGCTTACTGCTGCTTCTAGTTACTTTGTTTCTATGTTTTATATTCTGCTTTTCTGTTTTTCAGGCCAAAATTGACAACCTCATATTTTGTTTCTACTTTTTCTGCCATCTACCAAATTTTTGCCCATTCACTTGGCCTATCTATTTTGGTTTGCAGTGGCAATGGGTACAATAATAATGTCACTGCATTAGTATTCCAGAGACCCAGGCTAATGCACAAAATCCCACATTGGCAGCTGGCAGAATTTAAATTCAATTGAATAATCTGGCATTAAAAGCCAGTCTCAGTAATAGTGACCATGAAACCTTTCGCAATCCTCATAAAACCCTACCTGGTTCACTCTAAGGAAGGAAATCCTTTGTCTTTAACTGGTCCAGTCTACATTTGATCCAGACCCACAGCAATGTGTTTGATTCTAAAATACTTTGCAAATGCAAATGCATGTATCAATGACAATACTGGAAAGAGTGACCAGTATGTAAACCTCGAAGAGATGAAATCTCACCTTCCCTTTAAGGAAACTTTCCATCATGTTGTGTGGCACTACCACTATGCCAAACAGATAGACTTTGAACAAATCTAGCAACTCAAGACTGGGCATCCATGAGACGCTGTGGTTCATCAACAGCAGCAGAAGTGTACTCAACCACAATCTGTAACGCTGCTCCCGATGCCATCTACTCTATATCGGAGACACCAAACACAGACTGGGTGATTGCTTGGCTGAACACCTTTGGTCTATCCACAAGCAGGACCCAGATCTTCCTGTCACTTGCCACTTCAATACATCACCCTGCTCTCCTGTCCATATGTCTGTCCTTGGCCTTTTCCAGTGTTCTAAGCAAATCCCAACACAAACTGGAGGAACAGCACCTCACCTTTTGTTTGGGCACTTTACAGCCTTCCGGACTGGACATTGAGTTCAACAACTTCACATCACGAACTCTCCCCTTCACCTTCACTCCATTTACATTTATCTTGTTTCATCTCATTCATCCATTTTATCATTCTGTCTCACTTCCATTTCTCCATTTCTCCATTCCAGTTCTCCTCCTGCCATCGCTCCCAACCACCCCCCTCCCCTCCCCTTCCCCCAGGACAATTGCCACATTCCTCAGGCAGTCTCTTAACCTTCTGTACCTCAGTTCTGCCATTCACACATTCTTATCACTAAATGAACACCTTTAGCACCTTTCTCAGCCTTCTGTATCCTCATTTACATTCCCTTTGTTCCATTCTGCCTTACCCCTACCCTCATAATATAAATCTTTGCTGAATTCCCTTTGCTCCTAGCTCTGTGGAAGGGTCATCTAGACTCAAAATGTTGGCTCTATTTTCTCTACGTGGATGCTTTCAGACCTGCTGAGATTTTCCAGCGTTTTCTGTTTTTTGTTACAATCTGTAATATCATAGCTCATCATATCCCCGATTTTACCATTCCCTTCAATCAAGGGTCCATCCTGGTTCAATGAAGAAAACAGGAGGGCATGCCAGGAACAGCACCAGCACACCTAAGAATGAGGTGTCAACCTGGTGAAGCTACAACACAGAACCACCTGCATGCCAAAGAGCAGAAGAAGCACGCTGTATCCAGGAATAGGAAATCTCACAACCAACAGATCAGATCTAAGCTCTAAATCCTGCCACATGTACTCATGAATTTTGCATGAAAATTAAACTATCAGTAAGAAGATGCTTCACAAATATTCCCATTCTCAATGATGGGGAGCCCAGCACATCAGTGCAACATACATGGCTTATTTCTTTAGCCAGAAATTCCAAGAGGATGATTTATCTCACCCTGCTTCTCAGGGCCCCTCGATCACAGATGCCAATCTTCAATAAATTTGAGTTGCTCCATGTAATATCAAGAAATGGTTGAAGGCACTGGATATTGCAAGATCTATGGACCCTGACAGTATTTTGGCAATAGTGCTGAAGACTTGTGCCCAGCACTTGCCACACCCTTCTCCAAGCTCTTCCAGGACAGCTGTGACATTGTCCTTCCAAAATGTCAAATACCCTTGAATATTCAGGTCCCAGTCATGCTCAGTGCACGGCACAGTGGCACAGTTGTCCGCACTGCTGCCTCACTGCACAGGCACTTGGGTTCAATTCTGGCCTTGGTGACTGTCTGTGTGGAGTTTGCACATTCTCCCCATGTCTGTGTGCGTTTCTGCCAGATGCTCCGGTTTCTTCCCACAGTGTAAAAGTGTGCAGGCTAGGTGGATTAGTGGGGTAACTATATGGGTTTATGGGGATAGGGCCTGGGTGAGATACTCTGCTAGAGAGTCAGAGCAGGCTTGATGGGCCGAATGACCTCTTTTTGCACTGTAGGGATTCTATGCTCACTTTGCAAACATGTTTCAATTTTAGCTGTCTGCATACTCTTTTATTTCTAATTGTACTGTAAACTTATCCATCCTATTGAAGTTGCTTTGTGCATAGAGATAAAAAGCCTTCAATTCTGTTGTTTTATCATTTTCCCTAGCCTGACCTTATTTGCTGATGGACTGGTTTGTGAAATCTGTCCCTTCCTGTCACACTCTGGTTATCGTTGCCCACATTACTGTCCTCACTATTGCCTTGACCTTCCCAGAAGGAAAAATCAGCTTAAACCAGTTGAAAATCACAGCTGCATCTAACAGAGCTCTTACTGGAATATCTGATATACACTGGGAACATGCAGAACTGGAAAATCCAATTGGAAATCAATTGGCCCAATCAACTTCCAAATATTACTTCACGTGAACCCATCCTCAAACTGATTAGGTTAAATCGCATGAAATGGCAATCGGGGAAGTTATTGAATCATTTCAAAACAGGTTCGGTAAGGGTGTTAAGGAATTTGGTGCAAAGCTGAGTTAATGGATCAAGACATGATCCAGTTGGATGGCAGAACAAGCTGGAGGGGCTGAATGGCCTTCTTCACTCCCAGTATTTCATGCAAAAGGATTTTCGTAGGGTGGATCAAACTAAATCTTTACCACTTTGGGTGGGATTTTCTGGCCCTTCCTACTGGTGGGATCTTCCGCTCCCGCTGAAGGTGAGCGCTCACGGTCAGTGAGCAATGCGGATGGCCATTGATGTCGAAGAAACTGAAAGATCCCACCAGCAATCATTGGCGAACTGCCTCTGCCACCGGAAAACCCCCTGTGTGGGCCAGGGCAGAAAATCTTGGCCTTTGTTTTTCTTCCAGCTGAATAAAGGACAAAAGAATGAAGAAAGTTACAGTACAGGAACAGGCCCTTTGGCTCTCTGAGTCTGCACTGACCATGCAGCCCGACTGAACTAAAACCTCCTGCCCTCCCGGTAGCATATCTCTCCATTCACATTCTATTCATGAATTTGCCACTATCAAATTTGCTTCCACTACCTTCTCCGGCAGCGAGTTCCAGGCACCCACCACCCTCTATGTAAAACATCTGCCTCATACATCTCCTTTAAAACTTGTCTCTCGCACCTTAAATCTATGCCACCTGGTAATTGACTCTTCCACCCTGGGAAAAAACTTCTGACTGTCCACTCTGTCCATGCCTCTCATAATCTTGTAGACATTTATCAGATCGCCCCTCAACCTCCGTTGCTCCAGTAGGAATGAACCAAGTTTCCTCAACCTCTTCTCATAGCTAATGCCCTCCATATCAGGCAACATTCTGGTAAATCTTTTCAGTACTCTCTCCAAAGTCTCCACATCCTTCTGATAGTGTGGCAATCAGATTTGAACACCTTTTTCCAAGTGCAGTCTAACTAAGGTTCTATAAAGCTGCAACATGACCGGCCAATTTTTAAACTCAGTGCCCTAGCCAATAAAGGCAAGCATGCCGTATGCCTTCTTGACTACCTTCGACTGTTTCAAGGTGCCCTCCTAGATGGTCCTTACGATCTCTGCCTCATCCACATCCCTAGCACTAAGTGAGTCCTAGTCAATATAGGGGAAGTTAAAATCGCTCACCACAACAACCCTGTTACTTTTACACCTTGCCAAAATCTGCTTACATATCTGTTCCTCCCACTGGCAATGGTGGCTATAGGTTTATAAACATGCCAAACACTATTCTATGGGTGGCACATGTGGCACAGTGGTTAGCACTGCTGCCTCACAGCTCCAGAGACCAGGGTTCAATTCCCAACTTGGGTCACTGTGTAGAGTTTGTATGTTCTCCCTGTGTGTGTGTGTGGGATTCCTCCGGGCGGTCTGGTTTGCTCCCATAGTTCAAAGTTGTGCAAATTAGGTTGATTGGCCATGCTACATTGCCCCTTAGTGTCCCAGGATGTGCATGTCAGAGGGATTAGCAGGGTAAATATGTGAGGTTTCGGGGATAGGGTCTGGGTGGGAATGTTGTTTGTTCTGACTTGATGGGCTGAATGGCTTCCTTCTGCACTGTGCAGATTGTATTGCATGATTCAGTGTGTTAGTCTTCAGTGACCAATGCCAAATATCATCTTTATCTCATTGCCAAATCATCCATTTCAAGATCTCAACAGCTAGGACATTCTCATTTTAGGAGGGCAATAATTTGTCAAAATGATAGAACTATCCAAAGTAGACCAGACCAACAATATGTCACTGCTGGTGTATCAGGGCTTAAAATGGAATTCAAGCTATTCAAGGATACAAGGCACATAATAATCCATTACTTTGATGTCTTTTTTAAGATAATTTTTAAAAACATTTCATAAGTACCATGCTGTGTACATTTTGAAATTGCACTTTTGAAAGATGAATGTGTATGTTAATTGTTACTGAATGTGCAGTGTTATTCACCAGTAAGTGGCAGTCGGAATAATTTTAACTTTCAGCAATGTCTCAGCATGTTGATGATAGTTGGAGACATAAATAATCAGAAAAAGTCTTTCTGCGTTATGTGAAAAGTGACATTGCTAGCAGCTAGTTGCTATTTCCCTGGAATGTGTCAGAGAGACTTTCAGACAAGGAAACTTTTCAATAGCTTTTGCTATGTCATTAGTTGAGCTGGAAATACAGTTGTGTTGTGGTTCTGCTATTGGACTAATAACCCAGGGAACATGAGTTCATAGTTATAGAGAGAGCTGTTCCTTTTATAGGGAAGAATGGGATCAAGAGAACAAGTGCTGAGTCTCTTTGGACAAGGAGAATTTATGAAGACATGGATGAGATATGGGAGAAAGTACAGAAATATGGGGATTCAGGATGGTGTGGGATGGAAATTTAGGGGAAGTTTAGTGAGCTACAGCAGGACAGGGAAGCAGCAGAAGCAGCTGAAAGGGTGGTCTCAATCTTAGTGACAAAGAGATCCATGAGCCCCCTGCACTTGTTAATGGAAGTGAGGTTACAGGCAAGGAAAGGTAGTTCAAAAAGACACTTTGAAATGGTGGACCCTATACCCTCTGAAATGTCTATGTTCCTCTGATTCTGACCCCTGGAGCATCCCCAATTTAAGTTGTTTAAGCATTTAGCAGTTGTTAGAAGTGCTACATGAATAAAAGTGATTGCTGTTGAGAGGTTAGGTTGGTTATCTTTACATTCTCAAGATGATGTTGGAATAGTGAACAGCTTTGACTGAGGAGACCAGAGCCCTGCAGTGCTTTATGGGTCAGCCAGATCTGCCGATGAGTGGCTAAACAAGTTGTCCGTCATGTCCATATCCACTAGACTTGAAGGAGTGGAAATGGGTCCAAACCACAGGAATGATCAAGGCAAGAGAGAGTTTAGGTTTTAATGGGGTTAAGGTAATTAGTGGTAGCATGCAAGCAGATGAATCCATTTAGACAAAAGTTTAAAGGTTTAAATAGGAGCAGTATCTACAGAATAGGCAAGCACACAGATTAATGTGTCTGAAAGAATGCTCTTTTGAACATTTTTTTTATCAAATTAATTTTAAATGGATGTGGGAGTCACTGGCTCAGCCTTTATTCCCATCCCTTGAGAAGGTGGTGCTGAGCTGCCTTCTTGAACCGCTGTAGTTCACATGGTGTAGGTGCAAACACAGTGCTGTTAAGGAGGGAGTTCCAGGATTTTGACCCAGCAATAGTGAAGGACATGCAATGGCCTAACTATGTTAGGAGCTGTAGGTTTTAACGAAAAGAAAAGTCTGTGGTTTTCACATGTAGCTACAAGCAAAAACACAATGGGCAAGATTTTACAGCCTCGCTTGTCCCAAAGCCATAAAAACCTGCCTTCCCACTGTCCACCCCTCACCTGCAATGCTTTCCATGGTGGGAAATTCTAGCGAACAGGTTTTACAAACTGGAAGTAAAAGAACTGGCTCTGCAAACACCCTAATTACATCACTGTCAAATCATGTGATCAGCTCTTTAGCAACCTCCAACCCTTTTAAATATATAATAAACTGGCAGGATGGTAAGTGGCTTGGAGAGGAACTTCTAGGAGATATTGCTTCTATGTGTCTGTTGACCTTGTCCTTCTAGATGATTGTGGGTTTGGAAGGTGCTGCTTTGAAGCTTTGGGAGTTCCTGCAGTACCGTTTGTAGAGGCCATTTTTCATTGGTGATGGAGGGAATGAATATTTGTGGAAGGGGTGCCAGTAAAGTGAGTTGTTTCATTCTGAATGATGTCAAGCT
Organism: Carcharhinus amblyrhynchos; assembly: GCF_965287045.1. NCBI lineage: Eukaryota > Metazoa > Chordata > Chondrichthyes > Carcharhiniformes > Carcharhinidae > Carcharhinus > Carcharhinus amblyrhynchos. The sequence continues at coordinate 22,646,786 of NC_137336.1, read as the reverse complement.
TCTGAGTGTTGTTGCTTCTGCACTCAATCAGGCAGTATTCCATGACACTAGTGATGGATGGGCTTTGGGGAGTCAGGAGGTGAATGAGTTCCCACAGGATTCCTAGCCTCTGACCTGCTCTTGTAGTGACAGTATTTATATGGCTAGTCCAATTCAGCTTTGTATCAATGGTAACTCCCAGCATGCTGATAGTTGGAGGTTCAGTGATGGTTAAATGTCAAAAGGTAGTACTTGTCAGCCCAAGCAAGGCTGGATACCATCCAGAATTTGCTACATTTGGACATGAACTGCTTGATAATTGAGGAGTCATGAATGGTGCTGAACATTGTGCAATCATCACCGAACATCCCCATTTCTGACCTTGTGATGAAAAATTGATGATGCACCTGAAAATGGTTGGGTCTAGGATACCATCCTGAGGAACTCCTGCAGTGATGTCCTCTACTGAGATTATTGACCTCCAACAACCACAACCATCATCATTTGTGCTGGGTATGACACACAGCAGCAGAGAGTTTCTCCCCTGATTCCTACTGACTGCAAATTTGCTCAGGCTCCTTGATGCCATATTCACTCAAACATGACCTTGATATCACTCTCACCTCGCCTACGGACATCAGCTCTTTTGTCCATGTATGAACCAAGGCTGTAATGATCATACCTTTTATTTTATTGGTTATTATAATCACAGTGCCTTAAAAAGAAATTCTCACTATTTACAGACAGCCAATTTGCACACAGTAAACTCTGACAAACAGTAAAGAGGTAATAACCAGACAATCTATTTTTACTAATGTTGGTTAAGGGATTTAAGATTATCCAGTACACTACCGAGAATGCCCCTGCCGTTCAAAATTGCATTGTGAGGTTTTTTTAACATCCACCTGAGAGGACAGATGGGGTCTTGGTTTAATATCTTCCCTAAAGTGCAGCACCTCCGACAGTGCAGCACTCCCTCAGTACTGCATTGGAGAGTCAACCTAGATCTTACACTCAAGAATCAAGAGTAGCATTTGAAACCACAACTTTTTTACTATGAAGGCTGACCCCAGCAGCTATCATTAGTTCAATTTTCATATGTTTCCCCTAATGTTGAAAGAAAACTACCTTCAAACAGAAATATTCAAGGAAGCGGCTTGAAGAAATTACTGAGATTCACAGGAAAACAGATGAATGAAGAACTGATGGAGTTATGAAAGCAGAAAGGCTTCATTAATTTTGCCATTTTAATCATGTATTTAATGTTAAGTGAGCCCTCTCTCACTATTAGGCATCCATTGAGCCTGTTCTACAGTGATATCACTGTATAATTAAACAGAAACATTTATTAAAGAAGACAGCAATAAACAGAAAAAAAGATTGTCTAAGTTGTAAATCTATGTAGCTGGTGGTGCCGTTGATGACATTCACTCTACCTTTTTGTTCCCTCCTTTCCTGATGGCACTGACCTTTAATGATATACAACTGGGCTGACACTTACCAATGTGGTCATTATTCAGTGAGTTAGCAGTCTGTGGTGGAAGCTTCCACATCAGAGCCTAAACCTGTCCTCTCACAACCAGTAGTAGCACACCAACTGAGATAAGCTAACTCAGCATAAATCATATGTCGATCCCAAGACCTTCCAGTGTATGTATCTTGCACAGGATTTGCAGCTACATAAATGTGTAGCCTTTTTAAGGTCAGTGTTGTCGTATATTCAATCTATTTTAATTAGATTCATTATTGTCACATGTATTGGTATACAGTGAAAAGTATTCTTGCACGCTATACAGACAAAAACACACCATTCATAAAGTACAGAGGGGAGAAGGAAAGGAGATGATGCAGAATTCATTGTTGCAGTTACAAATGGGGTGAAGAGAAAGATCAGCTTAATGTATGGTCGGTCCATTCATAAGTCTAATGGCAGCAAGGAAGAAGCTATTCTTGAGTCAGTTGGTACATGTTCTCAGACTTTTGTTCTTTTTCCTGATGGAAGAAGGTGGAAGAGAGTATGTCCAGGGATATGTGGGATCCTTGATTATGCTAGCTGCTTTTCCGTGGCAGCAGGAAGTGTAGACGGATTCAATGGATGGGAGGTTGGTTTGCGTGATGGACTGGGCTACGTTTACAACCCTTTGTAGTTTCTCGCGGTCTTAGATAAAATAATTGATAAAGTAGAGTTTCAATGGATTACAAGGTAGAAACCTGGAAGGAATGTGATTCATATCAGCCTTGACTCTGTGTGGCACTCCCTCCTGAAAGGGAAGGTTGTCGGTTCACACACCTACACAATGATTTGAGCACATGGCCTGAGTTTACACTTCAGTGAAGTATTGCATTGCTGTCTTTAGACTGAGATGCCATCTGCCTGGTCAGGTGGACATAAAAGAAGAAAAACGGAATTGCCCAACTAGTGTGTATCTCAGCCAACGTGACAAGACAAATTGATTCAACATTTGTCTTGTTGCTCTTTGTGGAACTTTACTACACACAAACTGCCTGCAAAACAACAGTAGAGACACTTTTATAAGTAATTCATTCACTTGGGGACACCTGAGATGTGAAAGGAACTTTATATAAATGGAAATGCTCTCTTTCTACCATATCATAAATCACAAAAATAAATCTTGAAAGGTTATCAATATTATTTCTTATTTTAATCATGAGCTGTGTCACTGCCTTGGAACACAACCCAGATCTTCATGATACGCTAGTTGATTTCAGAAGAAGCTGCTCGCGGATATTTTAAAAGGAGTCTGAGGAGTGATGGAGCATCATTATTTGACATCTTCAATTGGATTTGCTCATAAACCAAACTGCAAATGTTGTCCAAGACCGTTTTGATATGTGAATATATTTTAGGAAGAGGTTGGATCATAGAATTCCTACAGTGCAGAAGGAAGCCATTTGGCCCATCGAGTCTGCACCAAGCACAATCCCACCCAGGCCCTATCCCATAATCCCATGCATTTACCCTAGCTGTCCTCCAGACAATAAGGGGTAATTTAGCCTGGCCAATCCACCTAACCTGCATATCTTTGGACAGTGGGAAGAAACCGGAGCACCTGGAGGAAACCCATGGGGAGAATGTGCAAACTCCACACAGACAATGACCCAAACCAGGAACCAAACCCAGGTCCCTGGCGCTGTGAGGCAGCAATCTAATAACCATTGTGCCACTGTGCCACCAAGTGCTTTCATGTTTGCAATGATTTGTGCTTACAAGTTACATTTACAGTTACAACTTATAAATTATTTTTCAGCTTTGTTTTTTTAAAATCAAGGTTTTGATGTGGGAGGGGATTGGCTACTTTGCATGTTTGCCGCAAAGCTTTGCGGGAGAAGATCTCCTTCCAAGAAAACCAGGTGAACACACAATGCTGGTGATGATCAAGGTCACAAGCTATGAAATTCCTGCTCCTCCCAGGGCTCTGTTTATGACTTTTGTAAAATACCACAATCTGCTGTACACATGCGCATCTCCACGGTGACACATAGCGGTTGAAAATTTTCTGTCTGACCTGCCGCTAGAATCGTAGCCGGCAAGACAGAAAATTCATCAGACCGTTTAAAGCTCTGTTGAGCATGGGCGGAAATTTCCACTCTTGGGGCACGTTTGGCTGGAAAATCGCAGCCACCGTATTTCTCATGGCCATCCATTTTGCTGCCCGTGAGTCCAGTCAAAATGAGAAGGCCCACAGATTTGTGTCGCTGGCTGGACTCCCATATTTGATTTGATTTATTACTGTCACATGTATTAGAATACAGTGAAAAGTATTGTTTCTCGTGCACTATACAGACAAAGCGTCCGGTTCATAGAGAAGGAAAGGAGAGAGTGCAGAATGTAATATTACAGTCATGACTAGGGTGTAGAGAAAGATCAACTTAGTGCAAGGTAGGTCCATTCAAGAGTCTGATGGTCGGAGGGAAGAAGCTGATTTTGAGTTGATTGGTACATGTTCTCAAATTTTTGTTTCTTTTTCCCAACAGAAGAAGGTGGAAGAGAATATATCTGGGCTGCATGGGGTCGTCGATGATGCTGGTTGCTTTCCTGAGGCAGTAGGAAGTGTAGATAATGTTAATGGATGGGGAGCTGGTTTGAGTGATGGACTGGGCTTCGTTCACAACCCTTTGTAGGTTTTTTGCAGCCTTGGACAGGGCAGGAGCCTTACCAAGCTGTGATACAATCAGAAAGGATGTTTTCAATTGTGCGTCTGTAGAAGTTGGTGAGAGCTGTAGCGGACATGCCAAATTTCTTTCGTCTCCTGTGCTGTACTGGGAGCCATAGATTACAGGCACATGTGACTATCAGACCGCCCTGAGACCACTCGGCTGTATTCATCAACCAACAGGGATTCTGTTTCATTAACAATCAGCTGGGATCCAACCGCTGAACGATTATCAGGCAATACATGCAAGATACCCAGGAAACTGCAAAGATGCATTCATCCTGTACCAGCCCAATCAACCTGAGATATTCACATCTTATATCTCCTTACAGGCAGGGGTTAACTTTCAATGACATGGCTGACTTTCATCTGCGAGGAGCCCTACCATCAACAGCCAAGAAAGTTACAATTGAACCCATATGAACAAAAGAATCATTGAGAAAACATCTGGGATGCTGAGGTCAGTCATACCTCCCAACTTTGAACCAGAGGATAACAGCTGCATAGCAACAGTTACCCGATCTGTACTTGACAAATGATTCCCCTTCCCCACCTGACCATACATGGATCTTGTGCCCATAAGGAGAGCCAGGCAGCCATAAGAAATATGGAACAAATTATCAGCGTTCTAAGAACTGCCAACCTATATGGATGGTGGTGGCCTGTTGCTATTATGAAGGTCATGCCCATGTCAGCCTATGTAAGGCCAGCTGAGCAGGATGAGGAGAAAGAGGAGGAAGAGAGAAATCAGCCAGGAAGGCAACTCTCTGGACAGGCTATCCATGAGCAGGTACGCACATTGGTCTCCCTGAGATATCAACTCCACATCAAAGTTATTCCACAATCCCCCACCTCTTGGCCAAAATCATGAAGTGAAAGCCACCAACTATTCTAGAACATCTTTATCCAACATCACTTCCAACGGTACACACAAAAACGAACTATTCGCCCCAGCACATTTCCTTTTGGGTGCTTTTACCTGGCCTAGTGCTCCTAAGCAGTGCCACTCCAGTGGCTGCAGCATGACTGAATGAAGACTGCTAACTTCCATTGAGGGAGACTGTAGATGTCTTCACAGGATGTCCTTGAGCAGCTCAGTGCCGTGAGAATCACATCAGCATGTGTGGCAGCAGCCTTGGCTGGCTGGGTAGCTGAGAGACAAGAGCAAGGGAACTGGTGGAGTGGTTGGGATGGAAAACAAAAGTTGTCACCTTGAGAGAGGGCAGCAGGTTTGTGCCCCATGGAACCATTGTCACTCTCCAAGGACACTTCTGTCCCATAAGTCTGCTCTTCCTTCCTGTTAATTCTCCCACAAGTAGTCAGCAGCAACTTCTGTTCAAAGACTGGGCCAGATACCACGTAATCTTGCTATGTGATCCTCATGCCTGAAACTAGGCTTTATCCAATTATTCCCCATTGTTCTATTTTAGATCATCATCCTCCAATTATTAGGAACACATACCCTAAAAAGGACAGACAATTCTTCATTTGTGAGGATAGACTGGAGAGTTTGGGACAGATCTCCTCGGATAGAAGAAGCTGAGAGGGGGTTTGATGGAGATGCTCAAAATCATGAGGGGGCTGGACAGAGTAGGTAGGAGGAAACTGTTTCCACTTGTAAACTGATCAAGAACAAGAGGGCACAGATTTAAAGTGATTTTTAAAAGAGGAAAATGTGATGTGAGAAAAAGCTCCTTCACACAACGAGTGGTTCAGGTCTGGAATGGACTGCCTGGAAGTGTGGCAGAGG